>NC_138881.1:107191435-109591435 GCF_965194805.1 Balaenoptera borealis
GCCTAGAGCCTGTGCTCTGCAACAAGAGAAGCTACCGCAATGAGAAGCCCGTGCACCTCAACCAAGAGTAGCCCCCACTCGCCGCAACTAGAGAAAGCCCGCACACAGCAACAAAGACACAACACAGCCAAAAATAAATTAATTAATTTTAAAAAATTAAAGTAATTATTGATAGGTATCTACTTATTGCCATTTTGTTCATTGTTTTCTAGTTATTTTTGTAGTTCTTTTTTCTTCCTTTTTCTTTTGCTCTCTCTCCATTGTGATTTGATTATTATCTTTAGTGTTATGTTTAAATTCCTGTCTCTCTGTGTGTGTGTGTGTGTGTATCTATTATAGATTTTTGGTTTGCAGTTACCATGAGTTTATATATTTATATCTATAGCTATTTATCTAAATTATTGTTTTAATTTGCTGATCTCTTAAGTTTAAACACATTTTAACAACCTTGCTCTAGGTCTGCCTCCTATGTGGGCTTCATGGGTCCTTCTGTTCTGGCAGACTGACTACTGTGGATGCCCTGGTTAGTGTGACTATTCCCTGACCCAGCTGGTTGCTAGGCCATGCCTTGTGCAGAGGCTGCTAGCCACTGGTGGGTGGGGCTAGGTCACAAGGTGACTGGTTGAATAGCTTTGGGGGCTAATGTTGGCACACTGGTGAGTACAGCCAGGTTCCAGTGTGGGTTGCTGTAGGGCTATGGCTCCCAAATCTTGCGTTGGCCTGGAGGGGGGGTGGGGCCAGTTCCTGACATGGTTGGATGCAGGGTTCATGGTGTCCCAAAGTGGCATTGGGATGCTGGTGGGTGGTGTTGGATACTGGGGTGGCTGGCTGAGGGGGTCCAAGGTGCCAAGGAGCTGATGTGTCAGCCAGTTTATGGGCAGGGCCAGGGCCAGGGCCACGAGAGTTCTGGGGTTGGTGCCACCCAGTGGTGGTTGAGGCTGATCCTGGAGCTAGTGCCATCACACTGGTGGGGAAAGCGAGGTCCCAGGGTCTCTGGTGACACTGTCCTGGGGGTTTAGGGGCTAGCACTGGTAAACTACTGTGCAGCCAGGTCCTGGGCCCTCTGGTGGACATGGCAGGGTCCTGGGATGGTTTGGGGCTCAGGAAGCCTTAAGACAGCCATCCTGACAGTAGGTGGGGCTGTGTCCCCACCTGGGTAGTTGCTTGGCCTATGGCATCCCAGTGATACTGCCGAAAGGCTGGTGGGCGAGGCTGGATCCTGGCACCAGTAAGCTAGAGGGAGGATTCCAAAATGGTGTTTGCCAGCACCAGCGTCCTCATGGTAGAACAAGCTCCCCAAATGGCTGCTGCCAGTGTCTATGTCCCCAGGGTGAGCTCCAGTTCCCTCCTGGCTCTCTGGGAGGCTTTCCAAGATCAGCAGGTAGGTGTGACCCAGGCTCCTTTCAACTAACTGCTTCTGTCCTGGCTCCTGGAGCCATGTGAGATTTTGTGTTCACCTATTAAGTGTGAAGTCTCTGTTTCCCACAGCCCTCTGGCTCTCCTGAAAGTAAGCCCAGCTGGCCTTCAAAGCCAAACTTTCTGGGGGTTCATCTTCCCAGTGTAGGGCCCCTGGGCTGAGAGCCTAATGTGAGGCTTGGACCTTTTGCTCCTTGGGGAGAACCTCTGCAATTATAACTATCCCTCTGTTTGTGGGTTGCCCACCCAGGGGTATGGGTCTTGACTATACTGCATCTCTGCCCCTCGTACACATTTCCTTGTGGTTCCTTCTTCCTATCTTTAGTTGTAGACCTTTCTTGCTAGTCTTCTGGACTTTCTCATCGATAGTTGCTCTGTAAATAGTTGTAATTTTGGTGTACCCATGGGAGGAGATGAGCTCAGTGTCTTTCTATTCTGCCATCTTGGTCACTCTCCATTAGCAAGTCTTAAAGAACAAAACTCCCATCCATTTTGAACTTTCTTGGCCATACTTTCTCTTTATGCATATTTTCTCACAGGCAGTATTTTTACTTCTAGGCAGTAGATAGTTATAGATACCAATATAGAAATAGATATAGATAGATGTAGAAGTAGATATAGATGAAGAAATATATGTTATAGATATAGTTATACATACATACTGTGGTGATATGACAGTGGTGACAGCCTAATCATTCAATCTTTCTGAAAGCTCACATAAATAGTTTTACAACAAATAAGTAACAAAATCAAAATCCCATGGACAAGCTTTAAAAGAAAATGAGGTCACATGTTATCTCCACAAACTCTAAAATACAAGTTGGTAAGAACAAGCCAACATCAGCGATGACACTTGCATGGATTCAGCAAATGTATAGTACGAATCGGAGGAAAGAAGATGGCATCTAATGGATTGGGGTAGAGGAGAATCTCAAAAGTTCCACCAGGTGTGCTGGGAAAATTATGGGTTTGAAAAGGAGAACAGCACAATGAAAGCCAGTGAGCGAAAGGGTTCGTGGTAAGTTCTTACACAGCTTGAACAATCCAGTCTCTATGAACTTTTGAAACTGAACCACTAGGTTTCCCTTTTTAAACAGATCCCCACATTGAGGAAAAATCCCTGGGGGTAAATTCAAAATTGAGGATGCTAGAGATAGGAAAAATGGAAGAGAGAGTCCAGATAAAAGTGGGTTGGATGGAATAAAATCAGTCAATCTCATTTTATTTGAGCATTATCAAGGAAAAAGGAGGAAAGTTTGTCTTAAGTTAAAAATCAAAAATACTTTGATCTTTCTCCTTCTAAAAGTTCAAGAAATTAAATTTCACAAATACCTGAGCTACTAAAACTACCAAAATCAAATCCTAGAAAAGGTTGTTATCAGAAACAAAAAGAGGAATCAGAATAAAATTCTTACAAGCAATAAAACATATCAAAAAGGCATGCCCACAGAAGAGATAGTCATTTTAACCATCAATTTAAAGATGACCTAAAACTCATTAGGGTAATGATATAAGACATGAAAGAAAAACATAACTTAGAAGTATAAAACCTGAGTTATGAGGTGATAAAAATCAAAAAGCCAATTATAAATGAATGAAAAAAAACTATTTCCGAAGTGAAATCTATATGAGAAGGATCAAAAGCATTTTATTTTAAATGCTTTAATGGAAAGGAAAGGCAAAAGAGGAATATTTACAAAATTTTTAAAATAGCAAAAGATAAAAATAACTCAAGAGAAAGTGACAAATAATGATTATTGGTACAGAAGATCCAACATGTATAAGATTCCCTGAAGCAGGAGGTAGAACAAATTTTAAGACCCTAATTTAAAAAAAAAAATCAGATTTGGAATTACATATTGAAAGAGAACACCTTAGAGAACACACACTTGAGAAAATTCAAATCAATAATGAACACCACAACATAGTCTATTGAAATTACTGGACTCTAAGTAAAGAAAAATAAAATAATTGAGTTCCTAGGTAAAAAAACAAGTTATTTATAATGAAAGAAAATTAGGTTGTCCTCAGACTTTCCAAAAGGATTTTTTATGGCAGTTGTAAATGGAGTAATATATTTAATATAATCAAAGGAAGAAAATATTAGTCAAGGATTTAAAATCTAGTAAAATTATTTTTCAAGTATAAAGGAAACAAATAACACTCAACATGAGAGAATGCAGGCAATGTTACTCCCTTAAGTAAAATATAAGAATAAGCTTTAGATAACCAAAATATCTAGAGATACTGACATAAGACATAGTGGTGAGCATTAAACATATAAATTACTTATAGAACTAAGACTAAATGAGGTTTAAAAGAGAGAGAATGGCATGTAATGAATATATGTGCAGATGGTGTAGATATAAATACAAAAAATGTTGTGGGTGGGGAGTATATATATAAAATATTTTAAATATTCTTAATATTATATTGATGGTTATAGCATAATCGTTTAAAGACTGTTGTTTATATAATATGGGATAGATATTTGAATGTGGGGTTAGGGGTACTGACCCCTGTGCAGTCCAAAATTCACCTATAACTTTACAGTTGGTCCTCCACGTCCGCAGTTCCACCTCTGCAGATTCAGCCAACTGCAGAGCGTGAGATCGTGTAGTACTGCAGTATATATGCATTGAAAAAACCCATGTATAAGTGGACCCATGGAGTTCAAACCCATGTTGGTCAAGTGTCACTGTACCAACACTATAAAAACAGTGATAATTGTAACTTTATCACTACAATTATTACCTTAGCACTCTGAATACATTTTACTATAACTATAGCACAACATCGTAGCCTTAGTGCAATAAGAATAAAATAAGTATAGCTCTATAACTATAATTCAATATGAATCACTATAACACAATAACTAGCAGCATAACTGTAATTATGAACTATAACTGACACCATGACACTTTAACTCTAACGTTGGTTCTATAACTATAACTATGTCTCTATATCTATAGTTATAACAGTATTACTATGTGCAAAATGCTAAAGCTACACCATTACTTCTACCAGTATACCATAATACTACCGCTAATATAATAACACTATCACTCTCACTATGTATGTTGTTAATAACAAAACTATAACAGTGTAACTAGTATGCCTCCATTATAACTACAACAATATAATAAATACTATAATACAATATTTATGACTATTAGTATACCATAATTACAACTATAACACTGAACTTTATTACAGTAACACTGTATATCATTAGCACCATATCCATATCTATATCTGTATGACTATTACCTTATCACTATAACTAGCATTACAGAATTATCACTGCTAGTATAAAATATACCTATAACTTTATAAATGTAATTATTACTCTGACCCAAAATATAACATTATCAGTATAACACTATCATTATTTGAACAATATTCTATGACTTTAACATTAACACATAGTTTTAGTGTTATTGTTAGAATTATAGTTCTCTACTTATAGTACTAAATTTACAGTATACTGCTATACTTAAAGCTAATATGATAACTATAACACTATCACTATAACTATAGTATAACCATAACAACAGCTCTATATCAATAACTATAAAATAGCTCTATAACAGGAACAATTATACTTTTAACATGGCAAAAATAACCACAGTACTATAAATATAATAATATCACTATAATAATAATTATAGCATTATAAAATTATAGCATTACAACTATAACAGCATATATTTATATCTATATCATGGTAACTATATGATAGCACTATAGCTATGATTTAGTACTCTAAATGTAGCTATAGCCCTATAACTATTTATAACACAATAACTAACACCATAATTTTATAATTATAACAAAATTTTTATAACATTCTTACTACAACCCTATACTATAAGACTAAAACATAACACTAATAGTATAACTATAACAATATAAATATAACCATATCAAAACTATAACAAAACCACAATCACTACATTGTTAAGACTATAACTGAATACATATAATTATAACTGTAACAGTATTACTATATCATTATAATCATGTACCATTATAACTAAAACATTACAAATAAAACCATGACTGTATAATTAAATTTTATAATTATGAAACTATAACTATAGCCCTATGGCTATAATATTAAAGTATACAACACTAACAAAATGACTATAACCATATAACTATAGCCATAACATTGTAAGTATAATCAAACTATCATTACAACAATCCAAATATCACTATAACCATAAACTATAACTATAGCATTATAATGACAACTATAACACTCTACCTATAATACTATCACTATAACACTAACACTATGACTATATTAATAACACTATAACTACATCTATAGCATTATAACTATAACACTAGTACTACACTTAGAACTATATAATGCTAACTATGAATATAAGTATATGCTTATAACTGTAATATTAAACTTTGTAACTATAACAATAAATCTTAAATAATAACCACTATTCTAAAACGAAAACTTCAAACTTTTACCAAAAACTGTGACTCTATAACTTTTACTATATAAGTGTAACTAGATTCTATAACTATATCACAAAAGTTATAAGTACAACAATAACTATAATAATTTAATTGTGACCATAACACCATATCTATAGCAAAATAACACTACTATTATAACTGTAACACTACCACTATAACAGGTCCATGAAAACTATAAGACTAACACTATATAATGCTAATACTATAGCTATAACCTTGATACAATATCTATATTATTACCATAATAACTATAATTATAAATTTATATCTATAACACTATCACTGTAATTACTAATAACATAACTATAAAACTAACATTGTAATCATAATTTTATCACTGTAAATATAATTTTAGCACTATACTGTAATCTTAGTGCCATAATAGTGCTATAACTTTTTAACTATAAAACTAAAATTATTATTATCAATATAATTAAAGGCAGTAATTACAAAATATAATAGTAAACTGGTAACTCTACAATTATAAAACTATGACTATAATTGTAACACTGTAACTAAAATATAATACTATAACTACAACAGTATAACTATTACTGTAACACCATAACTATAACAGTATTACCATAATACTGTAAATGTAACTCCATAATCCACCTATATTGTAACAATGTAACTCTGCTATAACTATATAACATTATCATTATAACTCTATAAATATAACTTTATTACTGTATTACTCTAATACTATATACATACATATAATAGTTATAGTGCACATATAACACATAATATTTATTATATATAGGTACACACACACATACATATATACACACACATACATACATACACACTCACACATTGAGCATCCTTGGCTCACAAATAATTATAACTTTAAAATATATTTTTCTACTAAAATAAACAAGGGCCAGGGACTCTTAGAAAAATGGCTTATTGCAGTTTTAGAGCAAGTAATATTCAACATAAGCCTGGAAGGTATCTTCATACCAAATATGAAAATACCAAATGCTATTTGAATCTAATCAAGCCTTAGCACATATACATAATTCATAGAAAACATGAAGCACAGATCCACAAGTTAAATAACATGATAAAAAAGTAAACAGATATCCAAAATGTTGAGCAATCTACAGAATAACTGCTCTTTCTTTAACTAGGCAATGGTATTAAAGCAAAAATAAGTGGAGCTTGCTTTAGATTAAGCGAGACATAAAACACACCATTATGGAGCTAATTTGAATATGAATTTAAACACAACAAATTCAAAGGTACTATTTTAAGTATACTGTGGAAATTTGATTATGACCAGGGTGTTAGATAAAACCAAGGAAAAATTTTAAATTGTTAGCTGTTATGATGGACACAAAAGGCCATAAAAATAAAATTCTACATCTTTAGAGATGTTCAGCAAAATACGTAGGGATGAAATGATGTCAGAAATTTTTCTTGAAATTCTTCATCAATGAAAAGAAAGAAAAGAAAAATAAGGTCAGTGAGTGGCAAAAATCCTGTTAATCTTAGAACATGGGTAATGGCAGTAAGGGGTTCATCATATTGTTTTACACATTTGTATAAGTTTGATATGCTTTATTTTTAATTTTTTGAAAGCAATATGAAGGTATTATGAATAACAATGAGAATATATCTGAAATTGTCATGGAATGAGTAATGTCTAAAAAATAAACTTAGAGCTGGGTAACAAGTCAAGGATGTCTGCTGTGACCAATTGTCTTCAACACTGTACATGAGGTCCTAAATAGTGACAGTGCACTAAGGCAAGGAAAGCAGAAAAAGTATAAGCATTAGAAAGGAAGAAATAAATCTATATTTAAAAGTAAATAAATTTTTTCATAGGAAAATCCAAAATGATACATATAATACTCTCAGAAATAACAAGAAAAATTAGAAAGTTTGTTAGATATAAAATCAATATAAAAAGAAACTACATATTAACATATCATCAGTAAGCAATTAAAACATTCTCCAATAATACAATTTTAATATTATCATAATATATCAATACTAATTTTAAAGTTATCATTATTAGGACAAAGAGGTATTTTATCAGAGGTAAGCAATTTAACCAAAAAATTCTAAATAACATGCAGTAAAAATTTTCAGATTTGAATGATGTTTAGAAAGTATCTCAGATACAGTCAAAATTTTAAAAAATACATTTCTGTATGAACAAATAGTTGTAAATGCAATTTTACACAGGTATGTTATAACAGCATTAAAAATATTAAATACTATTGCAGCCTGAATCTTTTAAATCCATTGATGCCCTAACCCCCAATGTAATGTTATTTAGAGGTGGGATTTAGATGGTAATTAGAATTAAATTAGGCCATGAAGGTAGGGCCCTCATTATGGGGATTAGTGGCTGTATGAGAAGATCTTTCTCTCTCTGTACCGTGTGAGGACACAGCAAGAAGACAGCCACCTGCAAGCCAGGAAGAGAGTTCTTACCAGAACCCAATTATGCTGGCACCTTGATCACAGGTTTCGAGCATCCCAAACTGCGAGAGAATAAATTTCTGTTGCTTAAGCCACCCAGAATATGGTACATTTGTATGGCAGCCCAAACATACTAATACAAATAGCTAGGTTAAAATTACAAATTTTTACAGACACTAGAGATAATCTAAATAAGTGGAGAAATGTACTATGTTCATGGAAGATTAGGTATCATAAAGTTGTCAATTTTCCCAAAATTAATCTTCAGACAATGAATTCCTAACTGAACTCCAACATGAGTTTTCATTCAATTTTTCATAGAAAAATTGAAAAATCAATTATAATACCTGTACTGAAAAGCAAGAGTCAGTGATAAACAAAAGGCACAAGAAAAAAAAACACAAGGAGAATTTGCTTTCAATACTTTTTGTAACATTATACCAATTGAGACACTATGATACCATTTAAGAGATAGACACATTCATCATTAAAACGTAGTGGAGAGTCAAAACCAGACTTATTCATACAAAAGATTAATGTGTGACAATGCCAACATTGCAGATGATTTTTTGAAGCTTGACTGTATCAGTGGCAGACACAATTAGCTTATCAAGAAAGCCATTTATCCTTTTCAATTGGCACACAGTAGATTATATTTCTCAGAATCCTCTGAAGTTAGAGGTAGCGATATGATTGAATTATAACCGATAAAGAATAAATGTAACTCAGTTGTGTCACTTCTAAGCCTAATCCACAAAACTTTCTTTGCCTTAATGTTGTTTTTCTCCTATCAAGCACATCAAATTGGAAGACACGTGTTAAAGATCATATTGATGAAATTGAGAACAACAATGCTGTTCTGCATATGAAAAATACATTTTACTGTATAAAGTCTGATAAATGGAATATTGCCTGCCATATCAGTAAACAAAGGATGTCACAGTCATCAGTGATTTGAGCCCTCCAACGAGCCAGTGAGCCCTGAGTAAACTCAGGAAGGAATGGCTGCCATTTGGCAGCCATCTGACTGCAGCCATTCCCTATGGTGAGCCCTGAGGAAACAAAGGATGTGAAAACACAGGATACTGGCCCCAGACAGCTGAGGTGCATAACAAAGGAATGATTTCAGTGAGCCTAGACTCTTGCATCTTCCCATACATAGAAAAGCACTAAATTCCTTAACTTGGGATATCTGGTTTTCTTTAATTAACAATAATCTTTTGACGTTCAGACTACCTGCCCTTTGTTGCTAAACTTTGTTGCTATACTGGCTCCCCACCCTTGCCTCCTCGGAGCAGTTCTCTCAGGGTTACTTAAGATGCTGCCCCCCAGGCTTGAAGTCCTAAAAATTCCTGCCAAATAAAATATAACTCTCAACTTGTAGGTTCTGAATATTTTTTTTAGTCGACAAGTCAATGATCATTTTTGGTTTGTTTGTTAAAGCAATTTGTGTAAAAAATAAAAGCATACCCATACCTAATATCATTCATAAAATGTAATTTCACATGGACTAAAGAAATAAAGGCAAATAGTGTAACTATAAAATATTCATGAATAAATATGAGAAAAACACTATGGAATCAAGAAAAGAATAAAAATTTTTTTCCACAGGATATTTAAAGTACAAATTGTAAATGAAAATAAATAAATAAAACAAAAATTTCTGTTCATCAAAAAACACCATAGGTAATTCCATTCTAGACAAGATGGTCATAGACCCACTTTTACCTGTCCTTCCCTACAGAGCACAACTATAAACCCTGGATATGGTACACGAGACAACCAAAATAAACTCTAAAAATGTTAATTAAAAGGCAATATTGCTTAGAATCCCATGACTAAAGAAACAGCACAGAAGCAGGAGAATCAAAGAAAGGGACCAAGCCACAGCAATTGGCCAAGACTGAGAAGACTTTTTTCCTGAAGGAAATTAAGACTCTTCTCCCAGATGTTGGAAACCACAGTATACGGGTAAAAATGGAAAAATTATACAGCCACAGAAAAATGCCTGGTCTTGGAAGCCTCTTTGTTTCCACAGGTTTGAGACTCTTCCTTCCCTCTCAGATATACCTGGATGGCAGTCAGAACATGAATATGAGACCCAGCCACAGCAAGCAGCCCAGCTGAAGAAGCCTGTTTGTCCCAAAGGACCCAAGACTCTCCTCTCCCACCCAGAAGAACCAGGCCAACAGGAGGGCACTGATAGGGGGATTTCACCATACCCCATACCCAATGAGAGACACTGAGCAACAGGTCTAGGGAAACCCACCTCTAGTCCTTTCAGGCACACCAGGAGGCCTAGAAGAACCAGATAAACCAAGCAGACAAAAATAACACCACAAAGGCTCTGAAAATTAAACTGCTATACGAGCCCATAAAAGTAGAAAAAGACCTGTATGCTGTATCCAATCAGGGTGACTATCTACTGAAGTAAAAGATTTAAGTAGGACTTAGAGTTTCCAAATATGATTGGCATAGGTCTATGATATAATTGAAAATAATTTATCATATTAAGAACCAGGAAAATCACAATTTTAATGAGAATGGATAATCGACTGATGCTAACAGGAGGAAGAATCAGATGTTATAATTTTCTGACAAGAATTTAAAAGCAAACATCATAAAATTCTTCAACAATTACAAATTATCTTACAATAAATGAAAAAGTAGAACATCTAAGCAAATAGATTATAACAAAAGATACAAAAGGAAATTACAGAACTGAAAAAGGCAGTAACTGAAATAAAAGATCTGTCAGATGGGGTCAATAGTAGAGTGGAAATAGAATAGAATCATTGAATTTGAAGACAGAAAAACTGAATTGACCCTACCTAAAAAACAGAGAGAATATTGACTGGAAAAAAATAAACAGAGCCCTAGACTTGAGGGACAATAACAAAAGATATAATATTCATTCCATCAGAGTTCCAGATGTGTAGGAGAAAGAGAATGAAGCTTAAAGACTATGTAAAGAAAAAATGAATGAAAACTTCCCAAACATGGAGAATGAACTTACCTATTGATCCAAAAGAAGAGTAAATTCCAACTAGGTTGAGCCCAAAAAAATCTACAATAAAAAAAATCACAACTAAATTTTAGAAAAGTAAAGACAAAGAAAAAAATCTTGAAAGCAGCCAGAGAGAAATGAGGCATTAATAATATGGAGACACCATTTTGAATGACTGCACATTTCTCCCCTGTAACCATGGAGGCCAGAGGAAGTGGCACAACGATTACCAACTGCTGAAAGTAAAGGATTGTCAACTGTGAGTTTGGCATCTGGTTAAATCATCCTTTAGGGACGAGAGAAAATAAAGACATTCTGAAACTAAGTAAAACTAAAAATATGTAGCTAGCAAGGCTACCCTTAAATATTGGCTAAAGGAAATTCTTCAAAACTAAAGGAAATTATAAAAGAAATCTGGGAGAATCAGGAAGGAAGAAACAAGGGAAGGAGCTGAAATATGGGTACAAAGATAAACTTTTAATTTCCTCCTTAATTTTCTAAATAATATTTGATGATTGAAGCACACATTACAAGACTAACCAATACTCATGACAATGATATTTAAAAGTGAGGACAGTACAGAGACTTAAATGGAAGTAAGGTTTCTAAATTTTATTCTAAGTGGTAAAACATTATTATGAATAGACTGTGATAAATAACATAAGTATATGGCAATACCTACAGCAACCACTAACAAAAATGTACAGAAAGCTCCAAAAATAATTCAAGTTAGAATCCTAAAAAAATATTCAAATGATCCCCAGGAAGGCAAGAATTAAGAAACAGAAGAATGAGAACTTAAGGAAACAAAGAATGGAAAACAATGAACAATAATAATTTAAAAAAAGAAAGAAAAAAATTACTTCAAAATAAAATCTAGCCAGATTGAAAGTAAAATGATTGAAAAACATACAGCATGCAGAAATTAATCAAGCAAACATGAGTGGCCATATCAATATTAGATAAAGTAAACATCAGAACAAAGAAAATTAGTAGAGACAAAAAGGGACATTACATAATGATAAAATAATCAATTGACCAGCAAGATATAATAATCCTAAATGTGTGCAAATCAAACAACAGAGCCTCAAATAATTGATACAAAAACAGATGAAGCTGAAAAAAGAAATAGACAAATTCACAGTTTATAGTTGGGGACTAAAAAACTCTGATCAGCAACTGATAGAACTGTTAGAAAATGCACAGTGTTATAGAAAATCTGAACTAAATCATCAATCAACAGGATCTAATTGACATATATAGAGCACACCAGAAAGCAACAATAGATGTGTATTTCTCTAAGCACCAGAGGAACATTCACCCAGATAGACCATATTCTGGTCCATGAAGTCAATTTCAACAGAAGTTAAAATATTGAAACCACTCATAGTGTGTTAACCAATTATAATATAATCAAGCTAGAAATCAGTAACAGAAAAACAAGGAAATATCAAAGAAACTGTAAATAAAACAACACAAATCTAAATACTCCATGAGTCTAACAGGAAGTCTCAAAGTAAATTTTAAAAATGCATACAACTGAATGAAAAGGAAAAAAACTAATATCTAAATATTTGGGAGGCATATAAAGTAGTGCTGAATGGGAAATTTAGAGAATTAAATATATATATGATAAAACAGGAAAGGGACAAGAAAAGAAGGACCAATATCAAGACTAGAAAAAGGAATATGACTACAAAGCCTGCAGCCATTAAAAAAATAAGGGGATATTAAAAATTTATGCTCATATTGTGAAAAACTTAAAGGTAATGAACAGATTCCTTAAAAACCACAAACCATCAAAACTCAACCAAGATTTAATACATAATTTTAAAAGCACTATAACCAA
This sequence comes from Balaenoptera borealis, assembly GCF_965194805.1. Classification (NCBI taxonomy): domain Eukaryota; kingdom Metazoa; phylum Chordata; class Mammalia; order Artiodactyla; family Balaenopteridae; genus Balaenoptera; species Balaenoptera borealis. Next base: position 107,204,644 of record NC_138881.1, read on the forward strand.
TAAATAAACATATTTCTTAATTTAAAAGGTCATAATTGTATTAGTACCCTTATAATCAGAGATACCACAGAGCTTCCTCCCTCTGACACAATGCATGTACAAAGAAGGGTCATGTGAACCCAGAGAAAGAAGGTGGCCATCTCCAAACCAGGAAGAGAGCTCTCACCAAAACCAGACTATTCGGGCATCCCGAATTTGGATTTCCAGCCACCAGAACTGTGAGAAAATAAATTTATATTGTTTAAGCCACCCAGTCTATGGTATTTTATTATGACAGTCCAAGTTGAACATGACAGGAGGGAACACTTCCTAACTGCTTCCAAAAGGTCAGCAGTACTATCATACCAAAGCCAGATATAAACATCACAAGAAAATAAAACAATAGACAAATATACCTTATAACCTCAGATACAAAGATCCTCCACAAAATAGTAGCAAACTGAATCCAGCATCATATTAAGAGGATTATATGTCAGAACCAAAAGGGATTTATCCCAAGAATTTACGGAAGTATCAACATATAAGAATCAATCAATGTAATAAATCACATTAATAGAAAGAAGAAAAAATATACATTTTCATCTCATTTCATGCATAAAAAACATTTGACAAAATCCAATACTATTTCATGATAAAATGATTTCATAAAAAAGGAATAAAAAGGAACTTCTTCAACTTGATGTAGGGAGTTTATGTAAAGTCCACAGCTAACATTAACATCAATGGTGAAAGACTGATAGCTACCTTCTAAGATCAGGAAGAACACAAGGATGCCCACTATCAGCACTTATATTTAACTGTTGTACTGGAAGTTCTAGTCAGAGCAATTAGGCAAGAAAAATACACAAAAGGAATTCAAATTGGAAAGGAAGCATGAAAACTATTTCTTTTGCTGATGGCGTAATTTTATATATAGAAAATCCTAAAAAAATCCATGAAAAAACTATTATAGCTAGTAAAACTAATTCAGCAAACTTGCATAGCAAAGGTCAACACACAAATTAAGCTATATTTCTATACACTAGTAATGAACAGTATAAAAATAAAATTAAGCAAAAATGTCATATACAGTAACAAAAATAAAATACTTAGGAACACTTTTAACTAAGGAAGTACAGGACTTTTACAATGAAAACTAAAAACATTGCTAAAAGAAAATAAAGAGGAGCTGAATAAATGGAAAGTCATCCCATTTTCATGAACTAGATGATTTTAATATCGCTATCCAAAGCAATCCATAGATTTAATGCAATTCCCTACCAAAATGATAGTGGTCAATTTTGCAGAAGTGAAAAAGTTGATCCTAAATTTCATATAAAATAGCCAAACAATCTAGCATTTAAAAAAAGTTGTAGGACTCATACTTTCTGATTTCAAAATGACTTACAAAGCTATAGTAATCAAAATATTGTGCTACTGGAATAAGGACAGATATATAACTGGATGGAATATAATTGAGAGTCCAGAAATAAACCCATACATCTACCATCAATTGATTTTTGACAAAGGTACCAAGACCATTCAATGGAAAGAATAGTCTCGTGGTACAGCTTGATATCCACATGTTAAATAACGAAGCTGGGCTGCCATCTCACACTGTAACAAAACAATTAACTGAAAATGGATCAAAGACCTAAATATAAGAGTTAAAAGTATAAAACTCTTAAAAGACACATAGGGGTAAATCTGCATGACCACAGATTTGCAATGGATTTCTAGATATGACATCAAAAGCAAAAAGAAAGAAAAAATCAATACTAAAAAATTTTATGCATCAAAGGAAACTATCAGTAAAATGAATATATCTCACAGAAGGGAGAAAATGTTTTCAAATCATACATCTGACAAAGGTCTAGTTTCCAAAATATATAAACCTCTCACGATTCAGTAACAAACAGCCCAAGTAAACATGGGCAAAGGTTTTGAATAGTCATTTCTCCAAAGAAGATATACAAATAGTGAACATATGAAAAGATGCTCAACATTATTAGTCATTATGGAAATACAAATCAAAACCACAAAGAGGTATCACTTCACACCCTATAGGATGGCTCTAAGTAAAAAAGAAGAAAGTATCAACTGTTGGTAAGAATGTGAAGGAATTAAAAATCCTGTACTTTGTCCATGAGAATGTACAACTGTTGAGCTGCTATAGAAAACAGTTTGGTGGTTCTTCAAAAAGTTAAACATAAATATATTATTCAACAACTCCACCTCTAAAGAGATAATATGTTATAACATGGATGAACCTCAAAAATATCATGACAAGCAAAAGATGCCAAACACAAAAGATCAGATATTGTATGATTCCACTGGTATGAAGCTTTTGAAATATGCAAATCTATAGAGACAGAAAGTCGATTAGCAGTTGTTAAGGGTTAGTGGGAGAGGGGAATTTGGAGTGACTGCTTAATGAGTATGGGGTTTTATCTTTGGGAGATGAAAATGTTTTGGGACTGGGTAGAGGGAATGGCTGCATTGTTAATGTACTAAATGGCACTATATTGCACACTTCAAAATAGTTAATTTTATGTTATGTGAATTTTATCTCAATAAATTTTACCACCAAAACAATTACAAAAATTAACAATCCAATTTGAAATGGGCAAAAGACATGGACAGACATTTTACTGAAGAGGATAAACAGATGGAAAATAAGCACATGACAAGATGTTCAACATCATTAACCATCAGGAGAATTAAAAATAGAACAATTAGCAATCAATACACACTTATAATGCCTTAAAATATAATGACAGCATAAATGCTGGAGAGGATAAAGAAAAAGTGGATTGCTCATACGTTGTCGGTGGGAATGTAATGTGGTACAGCATAGACTGGAAAATAATTTTGTATTCAATAGTTTCTCATAAAAAGAAACATGTAATTGCCATCCAACCCAGCAACTGAACTCCTGAGAATTTATCCCAGAAAAATGAAGCCTTATATTCACAGAAGAATCTGTACAGAAATGTTCATAGGAATTCTATCTTTAATATCCAAAACCTGAAATCAGTCCAAATGTCCTTCAAAAAGTGTATGGTTAAACAAACTGTAGTACATTCATACCATAGACTACTGCTTACTAATGAAAAAGAAACACACTACCTAAACACACAACATCTTGGATTAATTCCCCAGGAAATTACACTTAGTGAAATAAGTCAATCTCAAAATGTTATACATTATATGATTCCATCTATATTGCATCTTTTGAGTAAAATTACAAAAATACCCACCATTGTGGGAAAATCTTACTGACAGTTTTATGGTGTGTCTTTGTGTAGGAAAGATAGTTGTAGGCAATATGGAAAAATTCCCCTTGAAGGTAAGTACAGCTCTGAGAAACTATGACATTCCCTTCTGGGTACTGGTTTCTGGGGACCATCAGTAAGTAAACCAGAAATTGGTAAGAAACGATTGAACTGATGGTTGGAATTGTGCTTGGAAAAATTATCACTTTTTTTCAGCTCTCTTCTCAAATGTCATGTTACTAGCAAGTGCTTCCCTGACCAATGTATACTCAAAAACCAATCCTCAACTGTCACTTTCTGTACTCCGTACTCTATGTTTTCTGCATAGCACATTTCACCATCTGGCATACTATATGTTTACTTTGTTTTGTTTTTGTCTCTCTCCATTGCACTTGGATATAAGCTCCATGAGAGAAGCTTTGTTCTTCCACTGTTATAATCCTAGCATCTAGAAAGTTATCGGAACAGTGTACATGCTCAATAATTATTTGTTAAATGAATATATGAATGAAACTTTTGATTATAAGAGAACTCTATATCTTTTGGATAATTATAACTGCCTCTTGAGCTTTTTTTTTTTTTTGATTGGAGTTTATTTATTTATTTACTTATTTATTTATTGGCTATGTTGGGTCTTCGTTTACTGTGCGAGGGCTTTCTCCAGCTGCGGCAAGCGGGGGCCACTCTTCATCGCGGTGCGCGGGCCTCTCACTATCGCGGCCTCTCTTGTTGCGGAGCACAGGCTCCAGACGCGCAGGCTCAGTAGTTGTGGCGCACGGGCCCAGTTGCTCCACGGCATGTGGGATCTTCCCAGACCAGGGCTCGAACCCGTGTCCCCTGCATTGGCAGGCAGATTCTCAACCACTGCGCCACCAGGGAAGCCCCGCCTCTTGAGCTTTTATCCAAAGCATTTGCTGACAAGAATGATTCAGATGCTAGAAATATTTAAATCATACTGGTTTTATAACCATGTATCTGAAATATGTTATTAGTTCCCTTTTTAACCCAAAGTTGATTATACTGCATTCAGCAATAACTTGTCTGGTTAACACCTGTAATCAGTATTAGTGAAAGATCTCAACTCATTGAGGTATATATATTGATATAAGGTAGTTTTATTTTTTCCAAGAACTATCAACTGTTTTCAATTCTATTCTTGCTTTCTTCCTAGGCATTAGTGTTCCTTAACTTCTCAGTTAATATCCATAATTTCCATAATGTTTAGATGTTTAGATTCCATAATGTTTAGATTTCCATAATGTTTAGATGAAAGCAGTCTCATTTGTGTTAGTTGTTGTACTATTCATATTAAATTTTAATCCCTTATTAATTTCCAAGCTCTCCTCCTTCCTGCCCACTACCACCCTCCTCTCACTCAAAGATAATTGATAATGCCAGATGACTTCTTATCTCTTCTGAACACACTTCTTTTCCTGAGAATGCACTTCTGTTATTGGGGTGGAGAATAGGGAGAGGATTTTAAAAATGGAGTCCCCTGAGGTGCCTGCTCTGAAAGGTTGCAGTCATATCCTTACTCAATCAAAATGCCACTCTGGCTTGTTGCCTAGAGTTTAGGGTTTGATGTGGCCAGGAATTGACATCTGGCACTGAGAATTACTCTCTTGTGAGATTTAGCTACATCTAGGAGCATCTGTGGTGTGTTTCTATGGTATATGTGCCTTTGCTTCATACTGCAATAGTTGCTCCAAGCCTACAGTCTCCAAACTCATCTTACCCTGTGTGACACTTAACACAGAGATAGCATCAAGTTTAAATTTCTCCTTCCATAGTTTTCAGGAATGAGGAATTTGAGGGTGGTGTCCCCTGATATTTTTCCACATGACTTCCCCCCGTGCCATATCTCTAATCAAGCCTAGAAGCTGTGGACACATTCAACTAGGGATTTAAATGCTGGTATCCACTTCTAATAAACACTTGCATTTTATAAGTGATTTTCTCTCCTCTAGCTTCTGGGGGAAAAAAAGACAAGAGCTGACTCCCTATTGGCTACTATGCATTCTTTTGCCTCAACAAGTGTTATTTTATGGATTTTCATGGTGGGTGTAACAGGCAGCTAAGTTGGAGTCAAACAAAACACTTTTCTATAAATTTAAACTTTAGTTCAGCAAAGCCAACAGTTAAAATGGTCTAGTCAGAAGGTAGGTACACAAACAAGGGGACCCCCTTCAAGTGCTTAGAAAGCTGTTACCAAATTTGACAGAACATAACAATTTTCTCTTAGAAAGACATTTTTTAAACATTTTAGAATTCAACATGTTTTAAAGGTCCTCTATCTCACTCCATTACATATCTTGCTTACTGTTTAGCGGTCTCTCTTCCCTGGCAAACTCTAAACTCCTTAAAGGAAAAGAATGTGATTTCTATTTCTGTATATTCAGCTACAAGCTCAGGGTTAAAATACATGTCGTTTTTAGGAAACAACTGTTAAATAAATATTTTTGAATTCCATACTAAAGCCTCAATAATAGGGGTAAACTTCATGATTTTCTTTTTCTCTTTAGTCATGATGTTCTGTGTATATAGGGATTGACTCTTAGGCTAGGAGTTTGGATATTTAAAACATAAAATGCTTCTTCATATAAAAATGAAAGCATAATTTAATGTTATAATTAGTATTTATAGATAGTTATTAAGTAGTGAGCACTGTTAACCACTGATTTCAGGAAGACCAGCAGATTAAAATTGCAGTCAGATAGTATTGGAACAGCCACCTTAGTTACAAAATTATTTTTATAAGTATGTTTTTCATCCTACAAAAATAAGTAATACAGAGCAAGTACTTAAACAAATTTTATTATTTTATTTAGTTAAGATTTTAGCATAATGTAGCATCTATTTTTGGATTTTAGTCTAATAAACCTTTAATTGTATTACCTCAGCAGTTTTTTCCTAAGCCCCTATACATTCTCCTGGTTTATTTTTAAATATGAATATTGATTTAAATTTTTTATCATGCATATTTATTTATAAACAACCTGGTATATCAGTCTTTCAATTATCCTGATTTCCAGAGGACTATAGTTTCCAAAATGGCTGAGAAGGTACATGTCTCAATGAGTAATGAACCATGGTTACATATGAAGTTAAGTAACTTTCCCTGAAGTGGTGTCATAAGATCCCTTCCAAACATACTGTAAGCAATATTAACAATACCTTAGGTTAACTCAAATAGAAGAGGTCAGATAAGATCACTAATGGAACCATTATGATGCTGGCTTCTAATTCTGTCATATGAGACATCGGTTCTTTCCAATTATCAGTGGCCCAATATTAAAAAATATTAAGGCATCAAATTACATAAAGAGAAAATATAAAGAATAACCTTTTCTTTTCTTTAACATTCTACCAGGAGTATTATTACTGTAATGATACTTTTCATTGAGTTGTACTTATACCTTTGACAAAGTGCTTTTATCTATTCCCAGCTTCCTTATAACAACCTCAAGCAGTCTAATGCAGACTTATCCCATAATCAATCAATAAGAACTTAACGAGTTTCTGCTGTGCACCCCACATTGTGTTAGGTGCTCTGGGTGTTATAAAGAAGTATAAATATAATACTAAAATCCATACTAATAGGAGACAGTCGTTTAAGTGATGTTTTGTAACCAACAGACCATTTTCTATTATACCTTGTTTTACTTATGAATCAATCAGGACCACTTTTGATTCTGGACTAACAAGAGAAAAACCATCTTTCATGGAAGTTTATTACCTGTATATTTTTCAAGATAAAACTATAATTACACTTTTAGAGTAATTCAATATATTTCTACAAATATACACACACACCTAGTAGACAGAAAAACAGCATATAAAAATAAGAGATTATAATGGTTCAATGCCAGCTTATTATATTTTCATAATAAATATCTAGACAATAAAGTTATCTTTTTTATGGAATTAAATATACTTACCTAAAAGGACATTAAAAGGTACATAATTAAAATACAAATTTGTTAGATTCTGTAGTTAATATACTCGTTTCAGTATTTTAGAAATTTACTATGTATCATTTCTCAAAAAACTACCACTAAAACTTAATGATTTCTAAAAGATCTTAATTTAAATTTTTAAAAAACCTTAGTAGAAAAAAGATTCCTTTAACAACTAATGCTTCCTTCACAAACTCATTTAAAATGAGCATAGCTTTACCCAGTTAAATATTACTAATTACAGAAGAAGAGTATCTTCCAGGTCTATCATGATAACGATGTGTCAGAGTGGATGATATTTTACTGTAGACTACAACAAACCATCCATGAAATACAGAGTTAATATACACATTGCAGCAGAGTTGTAACTACAGTCAAGAAAAAGACATAATTTTACCTTAAAATTTTGCAAACACTAATTTTTTTGTATTGTGATGACTGGTGACAAGACATGTATCTTCATTTGCTCCATAAATTCCCATTAGTGCTTCTACCATCTTCAAGAGTATGTATTAGTCAAAGAATTAATTGTTGTAATTCAATGCCAACATTCCTTTTTGTGCAAATGGCAACTTAAGTAATTATGCAATAGGCTATAACTAACTGAAATATGAATATTGCCTGTTTGTACCACTGCTCTTCAGGTCTGCTACAGGATTGTTAATGTTCACAACAGTGCAATAAATGAATTACAGAACATTAGCTACATGATTATTATGACCATAAACTGCTGTGTAATGGAAGTTCATGAAATAAAATCCCAAACTCAGAGTTTATAAAGCAAAATTATACCACTTATCTTGCTCTCTTCTCCATGCCCTCTACTTCAAAAAGCCTACAACAATGATGTCCACATTGTACAAAAAAATGCTCATAAAACTATTTTTTTAATTTCATGGAGGCTTTCAAATATTGCTGTTAATGAAATCATTCCTAGACCCATTTCCCTCTACCTCTTACCTATGTCACCTCCTCAAACCAAATCCTCTCATGTGCATCTCTTACAACTCAAATCTTAGACTTAATCATATCATAACTTGAAGTAACTCTGACTTCCTACTCCCTCCTGTGGTGGCTTAGTTTAGAGTACTGTGTGTCTATGAGTATGCTCTGCATCATTTTGCCATAGTATGGTTCATTGGTTCTCAAGTCACAAACTACCAACTCTTCAAAATGAGCCACCACGTCTCAAATTACTAGAGGGAAGACAGGCTTTTCAACAAATAGTGCAGAGACAAGTGAGACCATATCTTACAATACATACAAGAATAAATTCCAAATGTAGTAGGGATCTAAATGAAAAAATATTAAAACAAACAAGTGCTAGGAGAAAATATGGGTGAGCTGTCCTTTAACTTTTATGTGGGGAAAGACTTTCTAACTATGATGAAAAATCTATGAACTAATATGGAATGATTTCCAGGACATAATGTGAAGTGAAAAAATCCAAACTCAAAAGTGTATCTTACTCTTTGTATAAGAAATAGGAGATATAAAAATGAACATATATCTGCTCATTTGTGTAAAAGATATACAAGAAATGTACTAGAAACTGAATAGATTGGTTACCTACACATGGCAGGTGAGAAATAAATGGCAAGAAGGGAGGGACTGGAATTGTGTAGCAGAGATTTGGAGAAATGGCACTTTTTAGAAAGTCTAAATCTTGGAACCATATTAATGCTTCAAATACACCTCATATGCTAAGCATATAAAAATAATTAAAACCAACCAGGATTGAGAGGAGGGACTCAAATGGAATTCAAACACTCACAAATGAATCTAAATTATTATCTATAAATTATACAATCACACTTAAGGAAATGGGGTAGAAAGTAAGTGATGTAACTATAATACGCAAATAGATAGAGAGCGTAGATAATGGAATCCCTGTAACAATGAGTATAACTAGCACCCAGACCTTGGTCTATAAACACCATTCTCCAATACAAGAAATCAGATCCAGGTCTGAGGCAGGAAATGCAAGGTGGGCGTTAAATAATTCGTGCTTCCCAGAAAGTAAGAAAATGCTCAAAAGATGGGGCTTGTCAAATGAATACAGGAGAGATTTCTGGTCTCGCTATGTGGGATGGATTCATTTCTCTCTGTTCCTTCCACTAAGCACAACTATAAACCTTGGAAGTATCACTACAGTCAACCAAAGGATAATCCTGAAAAGTTGAAAGAAACAGGTAGAATGTCTAAGGATGCAAGGACCGGAGAAAGAACAGAGCAGCAGTGAGTCTTAGGATGTCTGGTCCAAGAGCAGAAGGTGGTCTAGACACAGAGACTCCTGATAGCCAACATAGCAATAGAACGTAGCAATGAGCTCGGATATGATCATTCTTATCCAGGATGTAATGGAAGTTTTGCCAAGAACACCAGGCAAACCCAAGAACACTGGTAAGAGAGATCCATCACTAGTCAACAGAAAATAAGTGGCCAGGAGAACCACTCTCCTTCCCTTGAAGATATGAGATCCCACTTTCCCCCACCTAGAGGCACTGGCCAGGCAGCTGGCAGTAGCAGCACTTTCAAGGGGGATCCTGCCACAACAAGTAACCAACTCCAGAAGCCTAATCATCTCCACAAGTCTGAGACTCCATTCCCCTATCTAAAGACACCAGGAGGCCAGATGGCTCAGGCAAGAGGGAGACCACCATTACAAGTCCCCAGACCTAGACACATTCTGTGTCCTGACAGGTCTGAGAAGCCCTTCCACCAAATAGAGACACCGACCAAGGATTTCCTGACAAAACACATGTCTGGGCCAAGAATTACTCTTCATTCCTACAGGCTGGAGAAACCCTTACTTGACCTAGAAAAACCAAATGGCCATGTAGCTGGGTGTTATTGGCAGAGGAATCCAGCCTAAGCAAATTTCTGGCTTGGGAAATTATTATTTATATCCATAGGGAAAGGAATCCCTTAACCTACCTAGAGACAAAGCAGCAAAACAGCACTAAAAGAGGGTATTTGCCGCAACAAACACCTAGCCCTGGAAGTATTCTTTGTCCCCATGAGCTGAAGACTCCCTTCACTCACCTGGAGGCACTAGGTGGCCATACCTGAAGAAGCTCCTTCTACGCTCTCAGGCTACACCAGCAGGAACCAGTGAGAGGCTCAAAAGAATCAGATAAACAAATCAAAACAAACCAGAACTACAAAGACTCCAAAGATTAAACTGTCACTAGAACCACAGCTCACAAAATAGATCATAACCTATGTGCTAAACCTAAACTGCCTGGTAAAATAAAGATTTAAATAAGACCCAGAAAGCCTCCTAATATAATCGTTGAAAAGTCCAGAATACAATACAAAGAAAATTACTAGAGTTAGAGACATTACGTAATGATAAAAGTTTTGATCCACCAAGAAGCTATAATTATCATGCTGTGTATGCACCAGGCAATAGAACCTCAAAATAAATGAAGCAAAAGCTAATAGAATTGAAAGAAGAAATAGACAAATACACAATGGTAGTTGGGAACTTCAAAATACAGTCAAAGAAAGTGAAAGAACTACTAGTCAGAAAATCAGCAAAGTGTTATATAAATGGGCCTGAGTTGTGTTCTGTGTATTGGCTCAAAATGGACACCATGCTGCTTACCTCTATACATCAGGCTAAGACAGTTAGCACAAAGCCCACTGATGCCAGACTCAAATTTGTACACACCCAATTGCTTTAAATATATCTAAATAAACATATTTTTAGTCATTTAGACCTTACCTACTTTATAATCCTGTGGAATTACACACAACATCTGCTAACCATAGATGAGACAAACACCGTATCTGTAAAAGAACCCAAACCACTGCTGCCCTTTGGAGCTCTCTGGCCCAGAGATGGTCTGTCGTAACTGCTGAGTGACATCAACTAAAATAAGCCCCCTCTCCGATCTTCTGTTCTCTCCTGAGAAATCTTTTGCACTATCCCCCTTCTGTGTGGTGGCCTTGCACCACTGTCTTTGTAGGGTTTCTTGTTCAACCTTGTCCAAGTATTGCCTAATAAAGCTTGTTACGTGTTACTGCTGCTCGTGGTTCTGTCTCCTCCTTGATCTACTCTGAAATTCTCTAACTTACCATACAAGACTATAGAAGATATGAACAGTGGCATCAACCAACAGGATGTAATTGAAATACAGAGCACTCCACGCAACAAGAACAGAATACTTAAATTTTTCAAGTGCCCATGGAACATTCACAAAGATAGACCATATTATATTGTATGTATATATATATATATGCATATGTATATAGTTAAATTATACAAAATATTCTCTGACATAATGAAATTCAATAGGAAATCAATACCAGAAAGGCAGTGGAAAATCACTAAACACTTGGAAATTAACACATTTAAAAATAATTTATGGGTCAAAGAGGAAGTATCAAATGAAATTAAAAATAAATATACAGGGCTACCCTGGTGGCGCAGTGGTTGAGAATCTGCCTGCCAGTGCAGGGGACACGGGTTCGAGCCCTGGTCTGGGAAGATCCCACATGCCACGGAGTAACTAAGCCCGTGAGCCACAATTACTAAGCCTGCGCGTCTGGAGCCTGTGCTCCACAACAAGAGAGGCCACCATAGTGAGAGTCCCGCGCACCTCGATGAAGAGCGGCCCCCACTTGCCGCAACTAGAGAAAGCCCTTGCACAGAAACGAAGACCCAACACAGCCAAAAATAAATTAATTAATTAATTAAATTTAAAAAAAAAAATAAATAAATAAATATACAGAACTAAATGCATATGAAAATACAAGTTCTTAAAATATGTGGGATACAGCTAAAGCAGTGGTGAGAGGGTATTTTTTTTTTTTAGCACTAAAGGATTACAATAAAAGAGGAAGGTCCTCAAAACACTAGAAGAAGGGCAAAATAAACCCAATACAATCAAAAGGAAGAAAATACAGATTAGAGTAAAAATCAATGGCATTTAAATTAGGAAAATAATAGGGGAAATCAATAAAACAAAAAGAATGTTCCAAAAATTAATACAAGGAATAAACCTGCAGCAAAACTGAAAAAAATAATTTCACAAAAAAGACAAAAATCTTCAATATCAAGAATTAAACAGAAGATATCACAATAGATCTTGCAGCCACTAAAAGGATAATAAGTGAATATTGTGAACAACGATGTGCTAATAAATTCAACAACTTAGAAGAAATAAACCAATTATCCCAACATTACAAACTGCCAAAATACAACCAAGATGAATTAGATAATATGAATAGTCCTATTATCATTTATAATTTTGAATTAATAACTAAAAACCTCATATAAATAAAATCTAGAGACCCAGACAGTTTCTATGGAGAATTCTACTAAACATCTGAAAAAAAATTAGCACCAATTTTACATAATCTCTCCCAGAATACAGAAGAGAAGGACACTTACCAGCTCATTTTATGAAACCAGTATTACTCTAATACCAAAATGAGACAGTACAAAAAATAAAACTACAGACCAATATCAATCATAACCCTGATTCCAAAAATCTTCAAAAAATATTAGTAAATTGATTCTTCAATGGATAAAAGAATTATATACCATCAGGACTTCCCTGGTGGCGCAGTGGTTAAGAATCCACCTGCCAATGCAGGGGACGTGGGTTCGAGCCCTGATCCGGGAAGATCCCACATGCCTTGGAGCAACTAAACCCATGCACCACAACTACTGAGCCTGTACTCTAGAGCCTGAGAGCCACAACTACTGATCCCTCGTGCCACAACTACTGAAGCCCATGTGCCTAGAGCCTGTGCTCCACAACAAGAGAAGCCACTGCAATGAGAAGCACACACACTGCAAAGAAGAGTAGCCCCCGCTCACCGCAACTAGAGAAAGCCCACACACAGCAACGAAGACCCAATAAAGCCAAAAATAAATAAATATATATATATTTTAAAAAAAGAATTATATACCATGATCAAGTGGTATTTATTCCAAGTTGCAAGGCTTCTTCAACAGTGAAAATCAATCAGCATGATAAAACATGTCCACTAGGTTAAATACTTGAAATTCTAATGCTCATCTCAATAGATATAGAAAAAGCATTTGAAAAAATCCAAGAAGCATTGATAATAAATTCTCAGAAATTTAAGAATAAACAGAACTACCTCAATTTGAAAAACTGTATCTATAAAAATATCTGTGGCATTAATTTTGTATCCTGCTACTTTACCAAATTCATTGATTAGCTCTAGTAGTTTTCTGGTAGCATCTTTAGGATTCCCTATGTATAGTATCATGTCATCTGCAAACAGTGACAGATTTACTTCTTCTTCTCTGATTTGGATTCCTTTTATTTCTTTTTCTTCTCTGATTGCTGTGGCTAAAACTTCCAAAACTATGTTGAATAATAGTGGTGAGAGTGGACACCCTTGTCTTGTTCCTGATCTTAGAGGAAATGGTTTCAGTTTTTCACCATTGAGAACGATGTTGGCTGTGGGTTTGTCATATATGGCCTTTATTATGTTGAGGTAAGTTCCCTCTATGCCTACTTTCTGGAGGGTTTTTATCATAAATGGGTGTTGAATTTTGTTGAAAGCTTTTTCTGCATCTATTGAGATGATCATATGGTTTTTTTCCTTCAGTTTGTTAATATAGTATATCACATTGATTGTTTTGTGTATACTGAAGAATCCTTGCATTCCTGGGATAAACCCCACTTGATCATGGTGTATGATCCTTTTAATGTGCTCTTGGGTTCTGTTTGCTAGTATTTTGTTGAGGATTTTCGTATCTATGTTCATCAGTGATATTGGCCTGTAGTTTTCTTTCTTTGTGACATCTTTTTCTGGTTTTGGTATCAGGGTGATGGTGGCCTCTTTGGGAGTGTTCCTCCCTCTGTTATATTTTGGAAGAGTTTGAGAAGGATAGGTGTTAGCTCTTCTCTAAATGTTTGATAGAATTCGCCTGTGAAGCCATCTGGTCCTGGGCTTTTGTTAGTTGGAAGAGTTTCAATCACAGTCTCAATTTCAGTGCCTGTGATTGGTCTGCTTATATTTTCTATTTCTTCCTGGTTCAGTGTTGGAAGGTTGTGCTTTTCTAAGAATTTGTCCATTTCTTCCAGGTTGTCCATTTTATTGGCATATAGTTGCTTGTAGTAATCTCTCATGATCCTTTGTATTTCTGCAGTGTCAGTTGTTACTTCTCCTTTTTCATTTCTAATTCTATTGATTTGAGTTTTCTCCCTTTTTTTCTTAATGAGTCTGGCTAATGGTTTATCAATTTTGTTTATCTTCTCAAAGAACCAGCTTTTAGTTTTATTGATCTTTGCTACTGTTTCCTTCATTTCTTTTTCACTTATTTCTGATGTGATCTTTATGATTTCTTTCCTTCTGCTAAGTTTGGGGTTTTTTTTATTCTTCTTTCTCTAATTGCCTTAGGTGTAAGGTTAGGTTGTTTATTTGAGATGTTTCTTGTTTCTTAAGGTAGGATTGTATTGGCAGAACACTCTATGACATAAATCACAGCAAGATCTTTTCTGACCCACCTCCTAAAGAAAGGGAAATAAGAACAAAAACAAACAAATGGGACCTAATGAAACTTGAAAGGCTTCTGCACAGCAAAGGAAAACATAAACAAGACAAAAAGACAACCCTCAGAATGGGAGAAAATATTTGCAAATGAAGCAACTGACAAAGGATTAATCTCCAAAATTTACAGCTCAATATCATGCAGCTCAATATCAAAAAGCAAACAACCCAATCCAAAAATGGGCAGAAGACCTAAATAGACATTTCTCCAAAGAAGATATACAGATTGCCAACAAACACATGAAAGAATGCTCAACATCACTAATCATTAGAGAAATGCAAATCAAACCTACAATGAGGTATCACCTCACACCAGTCAGAATGGCCATCATCAAAAAATCTACAAACAGTAAATGCTGGAGAGGGTGTGGAGAAAAGGAAACCCTCTTGTGCTGTTGGTGGGAATGTAAATTGATACAGCCACTAGGGAGAACAGTATGGAGGTTCCTTAAAAAATGAAAAATAGAACTACCATACGATCCAGCAATCCCACTACTGGGCATATACCCTGAGAAAACTATAATTCAAAAAGAGTCATGTGCCACAATGTTCATTGCAGCTCTATTTACAACAGTAAGGACATGGAAGCAACCTAAGTGTCCATCAACAGATGAATGGATAAAGAAGATGTGGTACATATATACAATGGAATATTACTCAGATATAAAAAGAAACAAAATTGAGTTATCTGTAGTGAGGTGGACGGACCTAGAGTCTGTCATACAGAGTGAAGTAAGTCAGAAAGAGAGAAACAAGTACCGTATGCTAACACATATATATGGAACCTAAAAACAAAAAACATGGTTCTGAAGAACCTAGGGGCAGGACAGGAATAAAAACGCAGATGTAGAGAATGGACTTGAGGACATGAGGAGGGGGAAGGGTAAGCTGGGACGAAGTGAGAGAGTGGCATGGACATATATACACTACCAAATGTAAACCAGATAGCTAGTGGGAAGCAGCCGCATAGCACAGGGAGATCAGCTCCGTGCTTTGTGACCACCTAGAGGGGTGGGATAGGGAGGGTGGGAGGGAGATGCAAGAGGGAGGAGATATGGGGATATATGTATATGTATAGCTGATTCACTTTTTTATAAAGCAGAGACTAACACACCATTGTAAAGCAATTATACGCCAATAAAAATGTTAAAAAAAAAAACCTATGGCAAACCTTGCACTTAATGGTAGAGGACTGATTGCTTTCCCCCTAAGAATTAAAAGAAAGCAAGGACACCAACTTTTCTTTTTTTTATTTTTTATTTTGTAAAGTTTTTAAATTTCACTTTTTGCTTTTCTTTTTTCTAGGTTTATTGAGCTATGATTGACATATAACATTGTGTAAGTTTGAGGTATACAATGTGATGATTTTACATACACATATATGGTGAAGTGATTACCACAATAAGGTTACTTAACATACCCATCACCTCACATACTTACCTTTTCTTTTTGGTTAGAACTTTCTTCTTCTGTAGCAACTTTCAATTATACAATAGAGTATTATTAACTATAGTCACCATGTTATATATTAGTTCCCCAAACTTATTCATCTTATAACTGTAAGCTTATTCCCTTTGACCATCTTACCCATTTCCCCCCACCTCCCTCTTCCCCAGATACCACTGATCTACTCTGTTTCTAAGATTCAGCTTTTTTAGATTCCACGTATCAGTGAGATTATACAGTATTTGTCTTTGTCTGACTTATTTTACTTCGCATAATGCCCTTAAAGTTCATCCATGCTGCTGTAAATGTCAGGATTTCCTTCTCTTCTATGGGTGAATACTATTCTATTGATAAATATACCACATTTTCTTTCAGCATTCATCAGTATATGGACATTTACATTGTTTCCATGTCTTGATATTGTAAATATTGTTGCAGTGAACATGGAGGTGCATATATCTTTTCAAGATAGTGATTTCATTTTCTTTGTATATATACACAGGAGTGGAATTGCTGGATCATATAGTAGTTCTGTTTTTCATTTTTAAAGGAATCTGTATACTGTTTTCTATACTGGCTACACCAATTTACATTCCCACCAACAGTGCACAAGCCTTCCCTTTCCTCCACATCTTTATCAGCAATTGTTACCTCTTGTCTTTTTGATAATAGCCATTCTAACATGTGTGAGGTGATATCTCATAGTGGTTTAGATACACATTTCCCTGATGATTAGTGATGTTGAACACCTTTTCATGTACCTGTTGGTCATTTCTTTGCCTTATTTGGAAAAATGTCTATTCAGGTCCTTTGCCCATTTTTAAATTGGATTATTTGTTTTTATACTATTGAGCTGCATGACTTCCTTATATATTTTGGATATTAACCCCTTGTCAGATATATGATTTGTAAATACTTTCTCACATTTCACAGGTTGCCTTTTCATTTTGTTGATCTTTCTCTTCTGTGCAGAAGATTTTAGTTTGATGTAGTCCCTCTTGTTTATTTTTAATTTTATTCCTTATGCATTTGGAGTCATATACAAAAAATCATTGCCATGACCAGTTTTAAGGAGGTTTTTCCCTATGTTGTCTTCTAGCAGTTTTATGGTTTTAAGTCTTATGTTTAAGTCTTTAATCCATTTTGAATTAATTTTTGTGAGTGTGTACTATAGAGGTCCAACCTTATGCTTCTGCATGTGAATGTCCTGTTTCTCAAACCCTGTTTATTAAAGATACTATTTTTCCCTATTGTGAATTCCTGGATCCCTTGCCAAATATTAACTGACCACATATACATTAATTTATTACTGGGCTCTTGATTCTGTTCCATTGGTCTATGTATCTGTTTTTATATCACTACCATACTGTTTTGATTACTATAGCTTTATGCTGTAGTTTGAAATCAGAACCTGTGATGCCTCCAGATTTTTTATCCTTTATCAAAATTGCTTTGCGTATTCAGGGTCTTTTGTGGTTCCACATGAATTTTAGGATTGTTGCTTCTATTTCTGGAAAAAAATGCCATAGAAATTTTGATAGAGGTTGCATTGAACATATAAATGGTCTAAGTTTTAAGGATCTTTTAATAATATGAATTTTTGTGATCCATGAACACGTGATATTTTTCCATTTATTTGTGTCTTCAGTTTCTTTTATAAAAGTCTTATAGTTCTCAGTGTATAAATCTTTCGCCTCCTTGGTTAATTTTATTCCACATTATTTCTTTGTTTTTGATGTTATTATGAATGATTTTTTTTTCTTTTTCACATAGTTAGTGTATAGAAATGAAACTGATTTTTGTTTATTAATTTTTATCCTGCAATTTTATTTAATTTGTTGACTAGTTTAAATAGTTTTGGGCGGTATCTTTAGAATTTTCTGCATATGGTATCACATCTTTTTTTTTCTTACTTTATAAAAAAATTTATTCAAAATGGATAGTGTACTTAAATTATTAAATTATAACAGTTAAAGTGCTATTACCAAAAGACAGGATAATGATTGTTGAGGAACCTTAAAGAAAGTGTCCTCAGCTAGTGACTGATTTGTAAGTATCTTTCCCAGTCAGAAGTATCAATGCTGTCTGGCATTCAGTTATTTATTCATGTGTTCATTCATTCATTTATGTCACTCTTCTTGGAGAAGTTCAAAACACCAGAAAATGAAGTGTTTGTTCTTCTCCAGCCACTGCATCTGCTGATCTGTCATCATGTTAATCTTGCAGAGGAGGTTAACACAGAACCTCGGATGGGGTACCCTTGTGGTGCACTAAGCACACTGCATTGGCTGAATTATGGCAAGAAAGTAGGGCGACAGCTATGACTAGCTCCCCAGATACCTCTTCTGCACTGTTTCACAGATAGGATTCCTTTGAATTTTTAAATTTTTATTTTCATTATAATTCATTTTTTCATTTAAATTCATTAAGGTATAGGGTTTTTTTTGTTCTTTGAATTTTTGAATTTTATTTATTTTTTTATACAGGCTTTTATTAGTTACCCATTTTATACATATTAGTGTATATATGTCAATCCCAATCTCCCAATTCATCACACCACCATCTTTAGAATTTTCTGCACATGGTATCACATCATCTGCAAAGAGAGACAATTTTACTTCTTACTTTCCAATTTAGATGCCTTATATTGATATTTCTTTTTCTTGTCTGATTACTCTGGGTAGGAATTACAGTATATGTTAAATAGAAGTGGTAAGAGTGGGCACCCTTATCTTATTCCTGATCTTTGAGGAAAAGCTGTCAACCTTTTACCATTGAGTATGATGTTAGCTGTGGCCTTGTCATATATGGCCTTTATGATTTTGAGGTAGTCCATTCTATACCCATTTTTAAAAGAAATTTTATCATGAAAGGATGCTTAGTTTTGTGCAATTTTTCTTCTGAACATATTGTGATGATCACATGATTTTTATTTTTCATTCTATTAATGTAATGTATCATATTTTTGATTTGCATATGTTGAAACATGCATCCCAGGTTTGGATCCCAGTTGATCAAGGCATATGATCTTTTCAATATACTGTTGAACTTGGTTTGCTAGTATTTTGTTGAGGATTTTGCATCTATGTTCATTAGGGATATCAGTATATAGTAGTTTTTTTGTTTTTGTAGTGTCCTTATCTGGCTTCTGTATCAGTGTAATGCTGGCCTCATAAAATTAGTCTGAAGTGTTTCCTCCTCTTCAGTTTTTTGGAAGAGATTGAGAAGCATTGGTATTAATTCTTTTTAAAGGCTTGGTAGAAATCACCAGTGAAACCGCTTGCTCCTGGACTTTTCATTGTTGGGAGATTTTTTATTTTTGATTCACTCTACTTACTCATTATTGATCTCTTCACATTTTCTGTTTCTTCATGGTTTAGTCTTGGTAGGCTGTATTTTTAGGAATTTATCAATTTCTTCTAGTTCATCCAATTTGTTTGTATATAGTTATTCATAGCAGTCTCTTATGGTCCCTCATATGTATGTGATATATGTTGTGTTAAAGTTTGTCAGTTTTGTTTATCTTTTCAAAGAACCAACTCTTTATTTTCTTAATCTTTCCTATCATTTTCCTAGTCTATATTTCATTTATTTCTTTATTACTTCCTCATTCCTACTAACATTGAGCTTAGTTTGTTCTTCTGTTTCTAGTCCTTTGAGCTGTATTGCTCGGTTATTTATTTGAGATTTTCCTTTTTTTGAAGTATGCATTTAGAGCTGTAAATTTTCCTCTTAAAATTGCTTTTCAGTCATATCATAAGTTTTGGTATTTTGTGTTTCCATTTTCATTTGTCCCAAGATGTTTTGTTACTTCTCTTTTGATTTCTTCTTTGACCCATTGGTTGTTTAGCAGTGTATTGCTAAATTCTACATATCTGTTTATTTTCCAGCTTTCCTCCTGTTATTGCTTTCTATTTTCATAACTTGTGGTCAGAAATGATATTCGATATAATTCCTATCTTTTTGAATTTGTTTAGACTTGTTTTGTAACCTAACACATAACCTATCCTAGAATATTTTCTGTGTGTGCTTGAGAAAAATGTATATTTTGTTGCTGTTGGATGGAATGTTCTGTATATTTATATTATGGTTATTTGATCTATACTGTTGTTCAAATCTCCTGTTTCCTTACTGATTCTGTCTGGATGATCTAGCCATTATTGAGAATGGGATAATAAAGTTCCCCAACTATTATTATATTGTTTATTTTTCCTTTTTGTTCTCTTAGTATTGGCTTTATATATTTAGGTGCTTTGCTGTTGGGTGCATAAATATTTACAATTGTCATATCTTCTTGATGAATCAACCCCTACATTATTATATAATGGCCACCATGGTCTCTTGTGACGATTTGTAGCTTAAAGTCTATTTTGTCTGATATAAGCATAGCAAACTCTCCTTTCTTTTGGCTACCATTTGCTTGGAATATCTTCTTTTATTCCCTTCATTCTCAGGCTATGTGTGTCCTTAAAGCTAAAGTGAGTCTCCCCTGGGCACCATATCACTGGAGCTTATATTTTTATCCATGTATCCATTCTATGTGTTTTGATGTGAGAGTTTAATCTACTTACATTTAAAGTAATTAGTGATAGGTAAGGACTACTGTTGTCATTTGATTGTTTTCTAACTGTTCTGTAGACCCTATGCTCCTTTATTCCTCTCTTCCTATATTCTTTTTGGAAAATTGATGACTTTTTTTGGCAGAATGCTTTGACTCTTTATCATAACCTTTTGTGTATCTACTACAGGTTTTTCCTTTGTGGTTACCATGAGGCTTACATAAAATGTAATATCCTATTTTAAGATAGTAAGAACTTAACCTCAATAGCATACAGAAACTTTATACTTTTACTGCTACACTCCTCAGATTTTATGTTATTGATGTTACAATTTACATCTTTTTTTATAGTGTGTCCAATAACAAATTATTGTAGTTATGATTATTTCAAATACCTTTGTTTGTAACTGTTATGTTATTGTTGTGATTTATGCACCACCACTACAATATTAAAGAATCTAACTTTGACTGTATATTTACCTTTACCAGTACATTTTACCCATTAATATATTCTTATGATATTCATTAGCATCCTTTCAATTCAGCTGTAAGAACGCCTGTTAATATTTCTTGTAAGGCAGGTCTAGTGTCAATGAACTCCCTCAGCTTTTGTTTCTTTGGGAAAGCCTTTATTTCTCCTTCATTTCTGAAGGAGAGCTTTTCTGTGTATAGCATTCTTGGTTGACAGTATTTTCTTTTCTTTCAATATTTTGCATAAATTTTCCCACTCTTTTCTGGTCTGCAAAGTTTCTGATGAGAAGTCTACATGTAGTGTTATGGTAGCTCCTTTGTATGTGACAAGTTGCTTTTCTTCTGCTGTTTTCAAAATTCTCTTCATCTTGAATTTTGACAACTTAATTACAATGTGTCCTGTTGTAGCCTTTTTCAGATTCAACATATTTCAGATTCTTTGAGCTTCATGAATCTGGATGTCCATGTCTCTCCCTAATTTTGGAAGATTTTTCAGTGATTATTCCCTTAAATATTCTTTTTCTCTTCTTCATCTGGAATTTTCAAAATGTTATTTCTTTTGATGATGTCCCATACATCCCATAGACCTTCTTAATTCCTTTCCTTCTTTTAAATTTTTTTCTCCTCTAATGGAATAATTTCAAAGGATCTTATTCAAGGTCATTGAGTCTTTCTTCTGCTTGTTTGAGTCTGCTCTTGAAGCTCTCTCTTGAATTTTTCAGTTCAGTCATTGTATTTGTCAGCTGTAGGATTTTTGTTTGTTTTTTGACTTTTTTTTTCTTTGTTGAACTTCTCATTTTGTTCATGCATGTTTTCCTATGTTCATTTAGTTGTTTTTCTTTCTTCCTGTCATTCAATGAACTCCTTTAAGAGGATTATTCTGAACTGTTTTTCAGACATTTCATTGATCTCCACTTCTTTAGGTTCTGTAGTTGAAACTATTAGTTTCGTTTACTTGCATCATATCTACTTGATTACTTGTATCTTCACATTGGTATCTATACATTTAAGTAAGCATTCTTCTTTTCCAGAATTTACATGTTTGCAATGAACAGGACTGCTGGATGTGCTCCACAATCCAATCAGGTGTGGCCACTAGCAGGTCTCTGCAAGTACCTCTTGTCAGGCGGGATTGCAGTCTGTTTTCTGGCATGGTGGTGCCAGTGATTGGACTGTGTGATTGGGCAGGACTGTGGGCTGGGCTCCTCAATTGTTCCTGGTTGAGTGAGGCCTCAGGCGGTTCTCCCTAAACGATGGTGCTACTGGCTGGACCCCACATTTAGGCAGGACTGCAGGCTGGGTTTTTTGTCATGTGGGGCCTTAGGTTGTGCTTTGTGATAAGGTGGGGACACAGGCTGTTCCCCACATTTGGGTAGGGTCACAGGCTGTACTTTAGGATTAGATAGGTCAGTGGCTGTGCTCTGCTGAAGGATAAGGTCACTGGCCAGAATTTCTGGTCAGTCAGGGCCTCCAGCTGTATCCTGACATTGGGTAGGGCTTGAGATTGAGTGCAGTGTTCAGGCATCATCTCTGTCCAGGGTATGTTTAATAATCAGGCAGGGCTGTAGTTTGGGTTTTGCTGATGGGCAAGGTTGTAGGTTGGGCTCTGTGGCTAAGTGGAACTGCAGGCTGAGCTCCAAAGTTGTTCAGGGTCACTGACTGTTCAGTGTAAAACTACGTTCAATAATTGGGTGGGGCTGCTGGCTTGCCTGCCTTCCCACGTGAGGCAACAGAATGGACTCCACAGTTTTCCTGGTTCTCTGACCAGCTTTCTGGTCAGGACATACTGGAGGCTATGCTCTGCTGTTGAGAAAGACTTCAAACTTGGTTCTCTGCTTGGGCAGGATCATAGGATGGGCTCCACAGACAGTACTGTCTGAAACTAGGGAACCAAACCAGGTACAATGGCTAACCATGCTCCCTTGCCAGATGGGGTCACCACCTCAGCTCTGAACATGGGCAGAGTCACTGGCTAGGATCTCTGATCAGCCACTGCTTCCACTGGGAATGCCATCTGGTGAGATCTGAGCCCTGGTTGCTGTAAATCTTTCTTCCTTCTCAGTTTCTCTCTGATTCCCGGTTGTCAAACTCTACAGATTCCCTCAGTGATCCCCATAAGAGAAGACCTGCTTGAGTCTCCTAGGAAGCATTCCACAATGCTGGGGAAGCTGTATTTCCATCTTGGGATCTCTTTTCCTACTGGATATATCATAGCCCTAGATAGGCCCTTTTAATGAGCCTCTGTGCCAACCTAGGTGAAACGGCTCATTTTACTTTCTAATGTGGTTCACCTTGGTCTCTGTTGTCCAGAGGGGGTGTTTCAGCTTTACCTCCTGGTTCTGGGATTTTCACAATGGTGTGTTATCTATGGATAGTTGCTAGTTGGTATTCTTGTGAGGAGGACTAATGTCAGGATTAATCTATATCACAATCTTGATGACTTGAACTTAGTCAATGTTTTTATTATTTATTACAGACTTTTCAACCTATAAATGATGTATTTTCATCGAGTTGTCTAAGCTTAGCAGTTGTGTATCATTTGCAAATTTGTTTCAACTTTCTCAGTCTTCACCGAAGTCACTGATCAACACAGATTGCTTGTCTCCTCTAGTCCATTGTTATTGCATGAAGAATGTATAAACCACTGACTTGGAGTCTGCATCTTTATTTATTTTCTTAGCAGCAACTACAGGTTTAAATAGAACTCCTAATGTTCTTTTATTTTTCTCAAGACTTGATCTATATCTGGAGGAAACAGCTGTGCCACCACTGCCAGTGATGCCCTTTCACCACTTTTATTCAACATAGTATTGGAAGTTCTAGCCACAATAATACAGCAAGAAAAATAAATAAAAGGCATACAGATTGCAAAGGAAGACACAAAACTGTTATTGTTTGTATACGACATGATTATCTACGTAGAAAATCTCAAATAAATTATGCAAAGTTCTTAGAACTAATAAGTGAATACAGCAAGGTAACAAGATACAAGATCAGCAAGCAAAAATCAATTGCATTTCTATGTACCCACAGTTAATGTGTAGAAATAGAAATTAAAAATACAATACCATTTACAATCCCTCCAGAGAAAATTAAATACTTACATATAAACAACACAAAACATGTGCAGAATATACATGCTAAAAATTGCAAATTGATAATAAAGAAACCAAAGAATACTAAAACAATATGACTAACATACCACATTATTGGATTGGAACATGTGAATTCTCTCCAAATTGACCTATAGGTTTAATGAAGTAACGATCAAATTTTAGCAAGGCTTTTGTAGATATAGACAAACTAATCTTAAAATTTATACAGAAAACTAGAATAGCTGAAATCATCTTGACAGAGAAGAATAATATGGGAGGAATCACTCCACTCAATATTAAGGCTTACTGTATAGCTACAGTAATGAAAACCGTGTGATATTATAGAGGGATAAAACACAGATAAATGAAATATAGTAAATAAAACCCAGAAATTTACCCACAAAAGTATGTCCAACTCATTTTAGACAAAAAGGAAAATGCATTAAATGAATAAAGGATGAACTTTTTAACAAAATGATTATGGACATCCATTGGCAAACAAACAACAAAAAAAACCCAAAAATACCTCAACCTAAATTGAGACATCTTATACAAAAAGTACCCTAAAATGGATCATGAACTTTAACGATAAATATAAAACTATAAAACTTTTAGTAAAAAGCATAGGAGAAAAATTTTAGGGATCTAGAGTTTTGTGAAGAATTCTTAAGACTTGACAACAAAAATATTATCTATAAAAGGGAAAAAATGATAGTTTGGAACTCAGCAAGATTAAATAAATTTTCTCTGTGAAAGAATCTGTACAGAAGATGAAAAGACAAGCTGAATACTGGGAGAAATTACTTTCAAATCACATATTCAGTAAGGGAATTATATGCAGAATATATAAAGAACTGTCTAATATTAGCAGTAAGCAAACAATCTAATTAGAAAATGGGCAAAGGGCATGAACGTATTTTCCACCAGACAAGATTTACAGATGGCATATAAGCACATGAAAAGATTTTCAGTATCATTGGTACCAGAAAATGCAAATTAAAACCATATTTAGACCCCACTAAACAGTTATGAGAGGCTCAAATAAAAAAAATAGTAACAAAACCAAAAATGGTGGTGAGGATACAGAGAAAGTAGACTGCTCATATGTTGCTCTTGGGAATGTAAAATGGTACAATGACTGTGGAAAATAGTTTTGTAGTTTCTTTTAAAACAAAACATGCAATTGCCAAACAACCCAGCAATTCAACTTCATTTCTCAGAAAAATGAAAACACAAATTTATTTTTAAAAAAACAACACCCTACACAAATGTTCTTATAAGTTTTAATAGTCAAAAACTAGAATCAGCCCAGATGTCTTTCAACAGGTGAATGGTTAAACAACATGTGGTATGCCCATTCCATTTTTGATGGTTAATTTTTATGTGTCAAATTGACTAGGCCAGAGGGGGTCCAGACATTTGGTCAAACACTATTCTGAGTTTTAATGTGAAGATGGTTCTGAATGAGATTAACATTTGAATTAATAGATTAATTAAAGCAGGTTGCCCATTCTAATATGGGTGGACCCATCCAATCAGTTGAAAACCTGAATAAAACAAGAAGGCTAATTTTCCCACACGTAAGAGGCAATTCTTCCTGCCTGACTGTCTTTGAGCTGTGATACAGATTTTTCCCTGCCTTTGGAATTAAACAGAAACATTGACTCTTCCTGGGTCTCCAGCATACAGGCCTTTGGACTGGAACTACATCAGTGGGTCTCTGAGTTTACAGTCCTTCAAACTTGGTGTAGATCCACACCATCCAGCTTGTGGACTGCAGATTTTGGGACTTTTAAACTACTATACCTGCATTAGTCAATCCCTTATAATAAGTAAGTATATAATAAGTAAGTATATTCTATTGTTTTTGTTTCTCTGGTGAACCTTGACTAATACAGATTTTGGTACAAAGACTGGTTCTAGAGGAACTGAATCTCAAGAATGAGCTTTCTGAATTAGTTCTGAGGTTTCTGGAATTGGCACTCTAATTTCATTACATTTAAAGATGTTAATGACAATTTCCAGTAGTAAAGAAAATACTGACTGTGCAAGATGTAATCTGGCAATGGAGGCATGCAAAATATCATCATTGGATACTCCTAATCAATCACTTATGAGTTACACAAGGATCTGTGTAACTGTGTATATGATACTTTTGGACATTTTTCTCAAACTAACGAATATGATGAGATTGGCTGTTTTCTCCTAATGCTGCTAGACAAAGTGGGGAAAGAAAAAGATGAGCTAGGGATTTAAATTCCTAGCTCAAGTGCTGTAAAAACTATTTGAAATCTTCTGTATGTGCCCTAAAGAAGACACATATCTCCTACAGCTACAGGTCTGAGATTGCTGAAAAATCAAATGCAGAACTTGGTCCTGTGATGGGCTCAATTAAAATGCAAATTGAACTCCCAGCCTCATAGGTAGTCTGCTGTTAAAGTGAAGGCATTGGCTTGGGAGGAGTAGGATCCTTAAAGTTGGGATATGGATTTACAGAAAGTCTGTGATGAAGCTGGGGACATTGAACCTCTAAATTCTAAGTCTTCTTGCCAGTGGAAAAGGCCTCTCTTTCCCCAGTGGAAGCATCCTCTCCACCCCCTTCTGATAGGATTAACCCTGAATTGCCTGAAGAAACTTTAATGGCTTTCTGAAGGCAGTTAGCATGCAAGACACTGCTGTGTCTCCTTAGGACCTATCTCCAACATTCTTCTTTGCTTCTAGACTTATAACTAGACTCAAGTCCCAGCAGACCTCTAAAGGTGAGGTATAAAGTGTGACCCAATAGGAAGTGTACTACACTCCAAAAGAAATAGTTGAGTTTTCTAATTTCTACAGGCAGAAATCTGGGGAACATGTATAGGGATAGATACTAACAGTGTGAGATAACGGTGGAAAGAACATAAAGTTGAATCAGGCTGAATGTAACAATATAAGTTCACTGAAAACCCTGATTAATATACCATAGAACACTTCTCAACAAAAAAGGGGCAAGAACTACTGATGCATATAACAACTTAGATGAATATCCATGAAATTACGGTGAGATAAATAAGTCAATCTTAAAAGTTCCCATACTTTGATTTGATTTGTTTGTTTGTTTGTTTGTTTTCCCATATTTTGTTTGATTCCATTTATTTAACATCTTTGAAATGACAGAATTATAGAAATGGACAACAGAATAGTGGTAGATCGGGGTTACAGAGAGAGGATGTTTGGATGTGGAGGAGAGATTTTAAAAGGGCAATAGTATGGAAACATGATTATGTAACTGTCCTGTATTCTGACTCTGAATACAAAAACCTGCACATGTGAGAAAATGTCACAGAATTAAGTACAAACATATAAACACATAATCATTGAAATGAGAAAAAGTAAATCTAAATAAATATGAATAAATATGAATAAAATCAATGTCAATATCCTGGTTGTAATATTGTAATATATTTTTCCAAGATGTTACCATTGGTGTTAACTGGGTAAAGGGTACATGGGATTTCTCTATATTATTTCATAAAATTGCATGTGAATGAACCTATAACTTTCTCAAAATAAACATTTTAATTTAAAAAAATGAAAAGAAGCACACACCAAAACAAAACACAAACATCAACCAGAAGAAGTTAATGGCTAAATCTAGAAAAATTTCAGGAACTAAATAATTATAGTACTGAATTTTAACCTATAGAATAAATTAAGTACCCATAAGTCCACACTAATATAAATACATATATACATGCTGGAGAAGAGAGTGCTCTTCCTTACAATAGATATCAAGTTAATAAATGTAAAGAAAAGAGGGAGATAGAGAATCAACATTAGGCAAACACCACGGTAATAGACTCTGCAGATGTGAACCTCCAATGGTTGCTAAAATTAGTGGGTACAAGTTTGAGGAGAAATAGAATTTGCAAAGTCTCAAAATATCACCCCCAAAATACTTATCGACTATAATGGAAAAGTTAGTCACTTTACATTGGAAAAACTTAAATAGACACCAACTTAATCAAGTGAGCAAGGTAAACATCACCAGTAATAAGATATGTGGACATCATGAACCCCTTGATATAGTGCACTAAGAAAGATATAATGTCATTTATGTAGTACTCTTACCAAAAATAAATAACCTGCCTCCAATCATTAAAAAAATCTAAATTGAGAGATATTCTACAAAATAACAGATTGTTGTCCTTCAAAAGTGATAAAAGTCATGAAAGACATGGGCAAATCAAAGAGCTGCTACAAGTTGAAGGAGACTAAGGAGAAATAACAACCAAAAGCAATCTGGGATCCTGGATAGAATCCTGGTACAAATATGAAGAATAGGAGGAAATTTGGTGAAACTAGCATGTCTACAGTTGATAGTTGATAATATTGCAGTTAATAATAAAATATATACATAGAATTAATAATAATAATAGTAATACCATTAATAATACTGTACTAATGTCATTTATTTGTTCTTGGTAACTATACAATAATTGTGTAAGAGGTTAGCATTAGGGGAAGGAGGATGAAGGATAAAAGAACACTTTGTACTATTTTTTACTGTTCTATATGTATAAAATTAGTTAAAATGAAAAAAAAATGAGCCACCATATTTTTACTTTTGCTCCAATTGAGAAGTAATTATTTTATGGTTTTCTGTCAGAACATTAGGCTGACGGATTGTAACATTTCTGTCTCCCTTTTCCTCATAAAGCAGCTATTCACATCCCTTTCTCTAACTCAATCCCCAAATATAAAGGTTCCCCTCCAAATAGTTCATATTCTTCAGGGATTGGCATCTAATTGATTTGAATCAATCAATACATCTAATCCCTTGACCACAATGGTCAATTCAGGGATGTATATCTAAGCCAATGTGAAAGAATAAGACACAAGAAGGTATTTCTGGAGGCTTCTTGGTCCCATTAATATGCTGGATGCTGTAGTTTAAAGAGGTAATATGTGGTGCTATTATAGCCATTTCTGATAACATGAAGGGAACTTGACTGAAAATGAGGCTGACATACTGGGTAGGACAGATGCAAGATAATTGCAAAGAATCTGAAAAGGAGCCCTGATAATGTTGCAGTGCCTAAAACTAGATATAGCTTCAGAGCATAGAGCCATTCATTCATATAATCTGATGAATTTCCTTTTTTATTAAGGATAGTTTGGGATGGATTTTGTGACTTGTAATATAAAAACTCCTAAATGACAGTTCACATTACACATTATTACTATTCCTTATGAACCCTTGCACAGTGTTAGACTCTTTATTCACCCAGTGCAACTATAAATTAATTAGAGTTGGCATATAAAATGCAACCTACTTTTTATCCCTGACCTTAGTATGTGTCAGACACTGTACCAGATGGTATGAAGGATACATAGATGAATGTGAGAGAGTTCCTGCTCTCCAGGAATGGCTGGTTAACCACAGAAGTTAACACGTTTACACAAAAACTATAAGGTAGAAAATTTTACAGTCATAAGAAACTACAGATAAAATGACATAAACTTTCAGAAAACTATAGGATTACTTATGGCTCAGTAGATCAGGAAAGACTAAATGGGAGAGGTAGCATTTGAGCATGGCCTTGAGGAGAGAGGGAAACTTAGATATATGGATATGGAGGAAGGCAGTCAAATAATAGAGAAAAACGTTAGCAAAATCTTAGAGGCTTCCTTCAACAAGAGTATTTCGAATTTTTTTCTTTTTTAATATGTATAATAGTTTTGTGTAAGATTTTAAATAAAGTTGGGGTTTCTATGCAATTTTTAAAAAGTAGGATATCAGTGATGCAATTCAAACTTTTATTTTCACATAAGAAAATAAAGGCCTGGAAGTGGGAGAGTAACTTAGACAAGGTCACTGAGTTAATGGCAGAACCACTGTTAGTATGTGAGAATCAAAGGATAGAGTGAACAACGGCCAAGTTTTGTTTTGAATCCCACCAATGTCATTTACTAGATATTTGGTCTTGAACTATTTGCTAAAATTGTGGAGAGCCTCATTTTTGTCTTATCTATAAAAAGGGAATAATATCTATCTTACAGGGTTATTGAAATAGTGTTAATGTATACATAAATTCTTTAGTGTTCTATCTGGAATATATTTTCTTCACAATAAATGTGAGTGCATCTCCATAAAAGTTCTCAACTGCCCATAAAATACACTTCTCTATATTAAGAAAAAGTTGTTCCGACAGGATCTTTCCTGCATAATATGCTCTTACTCATACAATATACTACTTAAGAAAAGCTAAATTTGCAAACCTGAATGCAGCTGATTGGTCTAGGTAATGGTCCACAAACAGAAAGCACCCATATATGATCTGGGCAAAAGGACAGCCAATCATTTCTGAGGTGGCTTGGCATTAAGTTTCCCACAGTGAGTAGTAATAAACCAACCCAATCAAAACACCTCTTGGGAAGTATAAACGCTTAATGAATAAAAAGAAGGTGTATTACTCAGCTCAGGTTGCTGTTCCAAGTAATAATGAATAATGCTTCCTATTTTCTATGAAGACCAGGACACATCCCAATGTTAGAAATTCTGAGATCTGTGTTGACAGTGTGGCAAATGAAATTATTTCTTCCATGCCCTTGCAATAAATATCTATCACTAAAGGTAATCTGTAATTTTATTTTCCTTGAAACCCAGAAAATTACAGCTTAACCCATGTGTTCTCACTAAATGGCATAAACAGTAGTAGTAGTAGTAGTAGTAGTAGTAGTAGTAGTAGTAGTAGTAGTAGTAGTAGTATGCAAGTAGGTAGCAGAAGGAATGCAGGAGACAGAAGAATCAAGGTAATGTAAAGTAAAATTACATACAAAGAATCATTATGTCCCAGAAAAATGCATATGCTATCATTAATCTTCACAGCTATCCAGTGAGATAGGACTCATTTTTCAGATGAAGAAACTGAAGTGTAGGTAGTAAAGTAAACTTTCTTCAAATCATATAGCTTAGAAGTAGAGAGTCATTTTCTTTCCACCATATCTTCAACATAAGACAAGTAAGTATTTCTCTACTTTTAGTTTTGTATGAGATTCAACTACACCAAACCTGGTCTTTATCCTCGCTTGCTTTCAAGAGTATTGTCCTGTTATCCCAAACTAATGTTTACCCTTATCACTTGCTTTCAAAGGCCATCATCCTGTATTAAGCTTCAGATCATTTGTGGTGAATCAAAGCCTAACAGATTACTCATTGCTAATTAAATAGCCTGATTCTGTCCACTGAAGCTAATGCATTAAAGTATTTAATGTTTGTTTGGTAAACTGCTTTACTAAATGCTCCTTTGACTTTTATTGGTAATAAACATTAAGCATTTATGGCCTGTGAAAGCAGCTTCTCATCCAGTTTATGCTGTTACTATTTACAATTTGTTAATGAAATAACATTAACTTCCTTCAAATCAAAAGTTGTTTTTGTTCTCCTCTTTAACTTTTATTGTACGGCATGAAGAATAACTCACTAATATTTGGATGAACTATGCTTTTACTAGTAGTTTTTCTATAAAGGAAATGATACTTTACTAAACTCAGCACACTTCAGGATTCAGTGACAATGTTCCATACCAGACATAGGCCTAATTCCCTTTCTTTAGCTCACACCGTCTTCCAGCTGCATTGTGATCGCCTGTGGGTACCTATAGATTTCAGCAATAATAACAAACCCAGAGAACTCTGACTTCCTCACTTTCACTGTGATTTGACTTCTTTTAATACGAATCTTTCATTTAAACTTTCTGATACGGATTTCTTAGAGTCTGTTAACTTTTTTCAGGCAGAGCTCCTCCAGACGGAAAGAATGTAAGAAGAGTTTGGGACATGTGAACAGTGTCTTGAGTCTCTGAAGACTAAATCTGAGTGTCGGAGCATACTCACTTAAAGGATGCATACTTTGTTCATTGATGAGTCCATTTAATGCAGTTTAAAAAATATAATATAGAAGAGAAACATTTAAGTCTAAGTTTCCCTACTTCTCATTTTGATTTCCTGACTCATTTTGATCTTTCTGCTCCTTGGTTAAAAAATGTTGATCCTCTAATTATTGCTGAACGTACTCAAAATGAGGAAAGGATGCTAATTGCCAAAATGGCTGATTAATTCATTCTCTGAGGTTAGCTGTGTTCCTAGTCATTCAATAGCAAGCAGCATCTGGGGATGTTCTGACCTTTCAAGGAAGCTACCTATAACATAAACTACAGATGAAAGGAAAGCACAGTCCCTAATGTGCTATGTCAATGCTCAAAGAGAATGTTAAAAAACCTATGAAAACTGAATTGTAGAGCAAGGTATTTGGTTAATTCAACAATTTTGCGTAGACAGTACACATTTGAAAAGCCCGTTTTACCTGTGTTTACATTATGTATCTCTGAAGGATAATTTATGTAACAGAAATATTTTAGTCCAAGTTTCACATGTGACCATAGGAAAGAACTGCAGTAAATGCAAACATTGATTGATACTGAGAAAGAATGATTTATATTGAAAACAGAGAAGGGACAATTTATCCTAAGAATACCAATTAAATGTCTGGGTATTTGCAAATTGTCTCTGTCATGTGCAGTCATTAGGTACTCAAAATGAAACAAAGACACTTAGGTGTGGAAAAGATATATTTTCTTTTTGAATTCAATTTCATTTTGTGAGAAAGCTGTCCTTGCTTTGTGTTGGTCTTAAGGAACAACTTCCTCTAGGCATCGGACAAAAATTATAGGTGTAGCGGGTGTTTTGTTTGTTCTTATTATTTTAAATGCAAGTTAGTAACTTAGAAAAATATTCATTTTCTATACCTAGGAATTTATATGATAAATTGTTTTTAGATAATCATTTATAATTTTCATCATTCTAAAATGAAAGAGTTACACTTATCAATAATTACTTTAAATGTCAATGAACTAAATGGTCCAATCAAAAGACACAGGTTGGCTGACTGGATAAGAAAAATAAGACCCATCTAAATGTTAACTACAAGAGATTAATTTCAGATCTAAACACACTCACAAACTGAAAGTGAGGGGATGGTAAAAGATATTTCTCACGGAAACAGAAATGACAAGAAAGTGAGGGTTGCCATACTCTTATGAGACAAAATAACTTTAAAACAAAGGATATAAAAAAGACAAAGAGGGCATTATATAATGATAAAGGGATCAATACAAGAAGAGGATATTACACTTGTTAATGTATATGTACCCTAATACAGAACCGCTCTCATCAAAGTTGGTATAGAGGGAACATATCTCAACATAATAAAGGCCATTTATGACAAACCCATAACTAACATCATACTCAACATCTAAAAGCTGAAAGCCTTTCCTCTAAATTCAGGAACAAGACAAGGATGCCCACTCTCACTACTTCTATTTAACATAGAATAGGGAGTCTTACCCATAGCAATCAGACAAGAAAAAGAAATAAAAAGCATCCAAATTGGAAGGAAAGAAGTAAAACTGTCACTGTTTGCAGATGACACGACACTATATATAAAAAATGCTAAAGTGTTCACTAAAAAAAATAATTTGAACTAATAAATGAACTCAGTAAAGTAGCAAGATATAAGCTTAAGAGAAATCTGTTCCTTTTCTATACACTAATAATGAACTATCAAAAAGAGAAGGCAAAAAAATCCTGTTTAAAATTATATCAAATCAAATAAAATTATATCAAAGGAAAAAAATAACTAGGAATAAACTTAACCAAGGAGGTAAAAGACCTATATTCAGAAAACTATAAATAACTGATGAAGGAAATTGAAGATGATACAAAGAAATGGATAGATATCCCATGCTCTAGAAATGAAAGAATTAATATTGCTAAAGTAGCCATACTACCAAAAGCAATCTACAGATTTAATGTGATCCCTATAAAAATACCAATGGTATTTTTCACAGAACCAGAACAAATAATCATAAAATTTATATGAAACCAAAGAAGACCCTGAATTGCAAAAGAAATCTTGAGAAAAAAGAACAAAGCTCAAGGTATCACCCTCCCTTACTTCAGGATATACTACAAAGCTACAGTAATCAAAATAGCATGGTAATGACACAAAAAACAGACAAATAGATCAATAGAACAGAATAGAGAACACAGAAGGAAACCCACAAACCTAAAGTCAATTGATCTATAACAAAGGAGTCAAGAACATACAATGGAGAAAATACAGTCTCTTTTTTTTTTTAATTTTTTTGGCTGAACTGCACAGCATGTGGGATCTTCCCCGACCAGGGATCAAACCTGCGCCCCCTGCATTGGAAGTGCATAGTCTTAACCACTGGACTGCCAGGGAAGTCCAAAATACAGTCTCTTTAATAAGTTATGCTGGGAAAGCTGGGCAGCTACATGTAAAACAATGAGATTTGAATACTTCCTCACATAATATACA
The DNA here is from genome assembly GCF_965194805.1 of Balaenoptera borealis. Lineage (NCBI taxonomy): Eukaryota > Metazoa > Chordata > Mammalia > Artiodactyla > Balaenopteridae > Balaenoptera > Balaenoptera borealis. The sequence goes on from NC_138881.1 coordinate 107,239,350, forward strand.
AAAATAAAATCAAAATGGATTAAACACCTAAATGTAAGACCTGAAACCATACAATTTTTAGAAGAGGACATTGGCAGAGCACTCTTTGACATAAATAGTAAAAATTTTTTTGGATCTATCTCTAATGCAAAAGAAATAAAAGTAAAAATAAACAAATGGGACCTAATCAAACTTAAAAGCTTTTGCACAGCAAAGAAAACCACCGACAAAATGAAAAGACCACTTGCAGAATGGGAGAAAATATTGGCAAACAATATGACTGACAAGGGATTAATACCCAAAATATGTAAACAGTGCATATAACTCAATAGTAAAAAAAAAAACCCGGGCTTCCCTGGTGGTGCAATGGATAAGAATCTGCCTGCCAGTGCAGGGGACACGGGTTCAAACCCTGGTCCGGGAAGATCCCACGTGCTGTGGAACAACTAGGCCTGTGTGCCACAACTACTGAGCCTGTGCTCTAGAGCCTGTATGCCACAACTACTGAAGCCCGAGCACCTAGAGCCTGTGCTCCGCAACAAGAGAAGCCACGGCAATGAGAAGCCTGTGCACCACAACAAAGAGTATCCCCCACTCGCTGCAACTAGAGAAACCCGTGCGCGGCAACGAAGACCCAATGCAGCCAAAAATAAATAAATAAATAGATGTAATCTCTCATCATTAAAAAAAACAAACAAACAGACAACCCAACCAAAAAATAGACAGAAGACCTAAATAGACATTTTTCCAAAGAAAACATACAGTTGGCTAACAGGCACATGAAAAGACTCTCAACATTGCTAATTATGAGAGAAATGCAAATCAAAACAACGAGATATCACCTCACACTTGTCAAAATGGCTAAAATTAACAATGTTGGCAAGGATGTGGAAAAAAAAAGGAACCCTTGCACTCTGTTGGTGGGACTGTAAATGGATGCAATCACTATGGGGAACAGTATGGAGGTTCCTCAAAAAACGAAAAGTAGAACTAACTTGTGATCCAGCAATTCCACTCATGGGTATATATCCAGAAAAAAATGAAAACACTAATTCTAAAAGATACATGCTCCCCAATGTTCATAGCAGCACTATTTATAACAGCCAAGATATAGAAGCAACCCAATTGTCCATTAACAGAGGAATGGATAAAGAAGCAGTGAGCTATCTATATCTATCTATCTATCTATCTATCTATCTATCTATCTATCTATCTATGTATATATCTATATCTATATATAATGGAATATCACTTATCCATAAAGAACAATGAAATTGCCATTTTGGCAATGTGTGGACCTAGAGAATATTATGCTTAGTGAAATATGTCAGAGAAATACAAATATTGTTTGATATCACTTTTATATGTTGAGTCTAAAAAAAAACCAAAATGAATGTATATAAGAAAACAGAAACAGACTCACAGACATAGAAAACAAACCAGTGATTACAAGTGGGAAGAGGGGGGTGGGGACAGGCAAGATTAAGTGTACGGTATTAAAAATTACAAACTACTATGTATAAAATAGATACACAACAATGATATATTATAGAGCACAGGGAATTATAGCCATTATTTTATAACAACTTTTAATGGCATATAATCCATGAAAATACTGAATCACAATGCTGTACACCTGAAATTAATATAATATTGTAAATCAGCTATACTTCAATTAAAAAAAAAAGATATACAAAGCCATGTTTTATAAAATAAAACAAAACAAAGTATAATATTTATAGATGAATAGTAGACCAAACTGGATAAAGAGCCCAGAAATACACCATGTATAGACGGCAATGTGAAATAATAGAAGTGGCAGCACCAATCTGTTAGGACATGATAGAAAATTTAGTAAATTATTTAGTAGAGACATGGGAAAAATGAATCATTTCATGGAGGAATATATTATTTTCTCCATTTGAGAAATTTTTAAAACTTTTTCTTTTGAAATAATTTTATAATTACAGAAAAGTTTCAAAAGTGTACAGAGTTCTCTTATACCTTTCAGCCAGCTTCACATAATGATAACATCTGGTATAACCATTGTACAATGTTCAAAATCAAGAAATTAACATTATGTGATCCCTTTCAAATTACCCATGACATTTTTTACAGAACTACAACAAATAATCCTAAAATTTAGGTGGAACAATAAAAGACTCAGAATTGCCACAGCAATCCTGAGGAAAAAAACAAAGCTGGAGGCATAACCCTCCCAGATTTCAGACTATGCTACAAAGCTAAAGTAATCAAAACAGCATGGTACTGGTACAAAAACAGACATATGGATCAATGGAACAGAATAGAGAGCCAAGAAATAAACCCACACACCTATGGTCAATTAATCTTCAACAAAGGAGTCAAGAATATACAATGGAGAAAAGACAGTCTCTTCAGCAAGTGGCACTGGGAAAGCTGGACAGCCACATGTAAGTCAACGAAGTTAGAACACTCCCTCACACCCTACACAAAAGTAAACTCAAACTGGCTTAAAGACTTAAATATGCCACCATAAAACTCCAAGAAGGGATCATAGCGAAAACATTACATAAATTGTAGCAATGTTATCTTAGGTCAGTCACCCAAGGCAACAGAAATAAAAGCAAAAATAAACAAATGGGAGCTAATCAAACTTACAAGCTATTGCACAGCAAAGGAAACCATGAACAAAACGAAAAGACAATCCTCAGAATGGGAGAAAAAATTTGCAAATGAAGCAAGCAACAAGAGATTAGTCTCCAGAATATACAAACAGCTCATACAACTCAATAACAAAAACACAAACAACCCAATCAAAAAATTGACAGAAGACCTAAATAGACATTTCTCCAAAGAAGACATACAGATGGCTAATAGGCACATGAAAAGATGATCAACTTTGCTAATTGTTAGAGAAATGCAAATCAAAAATACAATGAGGTATCACCTCACACTGGTCAGAATGGCCATCATTTAAAAGTCTACAAATAATAAATGCTGGAGAGGGTGTGGAGAAAATGGAACCCTCCCACACTGTTGGTGGAAATGTAAATTGGTCCAGCCACTATGGAAAACAGGATAGAGGTTCCTTAAAAAACTAAAAATAGAATTGCCATATGATCCAGCAATCCCACTTCTGGGCATATATCCAGAGAAAACTCTAATTTGAAAAGATATATGCACCCCAATGTTCACTGCAGCACTATTTACAATAACTAAGACGTGGAAGCAACCTAAATGTCCATCAACAGATGAATGGATAAAGAAGATGTGGTACATATATATACAATGGAATATTACTCAGCCATAAAAAAGTATGAAGTAATGCCATTTGCAGCAACATGGATGGACCCAGAGATTACCATACTAAGCAAAGTATGTCAGACAGAGAAAGACAAGCATACAAATCACTTATATGTGGAATCCAAAAAAAATGATACAAATGAACCTATATACAAAAGAGAAATAGGGACTTCCCTGGTGGTCCAGCAGTTAAGAATCCGTGCTTCCATTGCAGGGGGCCTGGGTTCCATCCCTGGTCAGGGAAATGGATCCCGCATGGTGCAACAAAGATCCCACACGTGGCAACAAAGATCCTGCATGCTGCAACTAAGACCTGGTGCAGCCAAATAAATAAATAAATAAATTTTTTTAAAAGTGAAAACCCATATAATTCATTCTTTCAAAAAAATTTTTTTTAAAAACCTCAAAAATATGGTAAATAACAACAATAACAAAAAAGAAGTTAAATAGTTCACTTGAAAATATTTAACACTATAGAAGACAGTAAAAAGTAACAGAGGAATAAGAAAGACATGAAACACAAATATATTTTATGTATTTATATACAAATAAGTATATACAAACAATAGCAAAATGATGCAATTCCAATTATATCAATAATTATAACAAATTTAAATTGGTTGAATATTATAATCAAAAGGCAGAAATTTTCATATGGGATAAAGAACAAGATTCATCTATATGATACCTGTAAGATATGTTAGATTCAAAGACATAAATAGGTTGAAAATCAAATAACAGAAAAATACATTCCATACAAACAGAAACTAAAAGAGTGTGATTGTCTATAAACATCAGACAAAATAATACTAAAGACAAAGAGGGATATTTTATAATGATAATAGGTTTCATTTATCAGAAAGATGTAAGTAATATAAACATATATGTAGCTAAAAATAGAGAAAAATACATAAAGCAAAAACTGACATGAAGGGAGAGACAATTCAAAAATAAAAGTTGAAGTCTTCAATACCTCAATCTCAGCAATAGATAAATAGATAAAATGAATTCACAGAAAATTAGCACAGATATAAAAAACTTGACCAACACTGTCCAATTTATATCTATAGAACATTTTGCCTAATAATAGGATAATACACAATTTTTACAAACATAAATGGATCATTCACTGGATAGAACACAAGGTGAGTCTTTTTTTAAAATACTAAATTAATTTAAAATTATTGAAATAACACACAGTACATTCTCCAACAACACCACATTTAAATTATAAATCATCAGTAGAAAGAAATTTGGAATAGTCACAAGAGTTTGGACATTAAGCAGAATAGTTCTAAATAAACCAAGGGTGAAGAAGAAACTATAATGGAAATTAGAAAATCATTTAATTTTTATGAAATATATCAAAAATTATGGGATGCATCTAAAGCAGTGTTTAGACAGAAATTTATAGATTTAAGTGTTTATATTTGAAAAGAAGATTTCAAATAAATTGGTGCAGCCACTATGGAAAACAGTATGGAGGTTCCTCAAAAAATTAAAAATAGAACTATCACTCGATCCAGCAATTCAACTCCTAGGTATTTATCTGAAGAAAACAGCAATACCAATTGGAAAGATATATGCATCCCTATGTTCATTGCAGCATTATTTACCCTAGCCGAGATGTGGAAGCAATGTAAGTGCCCACCAATAGATGAATTGATAAAGATGTGGTATATATATACAATGTAATGTTAGCCATAAAAAAGAATGAAATATGCTATTTGTGACATGAATGGACCTATAGGGTATTTTACAACATGAAATAAGTCACACAGAGAAAGATAAATACTGTATGATCACTTATATGTGGCATCTAAAAAAACAAATGAGCAAATGTAACAAAACAGAAACAGTTTCAGATACAGAGTTTTCTCTGTATAGGTGAGGAAGATTAAGAGGTACAAACTTCTAGTTACAAAATAGTCACGCATATGAAATGTACATCATGGGGAATATAGTCAATAACGATGTCATATCTTTGTATGATGACAGATGGTTACTAGACTTATCGTAGTGATCATTTGAAATGTATATATCAAATCACTATGCTGTGCACCGAGACCTAACATAGTATTATATATTAATTATACTTCAAAACAAACAAACTCATAGAAAAATAGATCAGGTTTATGGTTGCCAGAGGAGGGGTGTGGAAGGAGGGGGCACTGAATGAAGGTAGTCAAAAGTTACAAACTTCAGTTATAAGATAAATTAAGTACTACAGATATAATGTACAACATGATAAATAAAATTAACACTGCTGTACACAATAGATGAAAGTTGTAAAGAGACTAAGTACTAAGAGTTCTCATTACAAGGAAAAATATTTTTCTATTTCTTTAATTTTATATCTGTATGAGATGATGTATGTTCACTAAACTTATTGTGGTCATCACTTCATGACACATGTAAGTCAAATCATTATGCTGTACACCTAAAACTTATATACTGCTGTGTGTCAGTTATATCTCAATAAAACTGGAAGAAAATAAAGAGAAGGAAAAAAGAAATAAATATGTTTGGTTTAAAACTCTTCTTTACTTATAGGTTACGTGCTTAACTCTAGAATAATTCATAATTGAATATTGATATGTGACAAGAAGGAAATGTATATAGCCACCCTGGAAATAAATTAAAGCATATTTCCTGTCCAGTTTATAAACTGTATCTTTCTTAAAGCAAACCATTATTTAAAAAATAAAATACAAAATAAAATAAAAGAAACATCAAGTGAGACTGTTATACAATTTTCTTTGAAATTGTCCATCATAAAATACAAGAAGATGCTTTAATGGTGTTTGCAATTTAACTGCATTTCCATTTGGTTTCCTTGACTTGTTGAGTAATCTGCTCCATAATGTGTTTTTATAATTGAGGGAGATGAAAAGTGAAATTGATAAAGATGCATAATTGGTTTCTCTTTTTATTGAGTGCTTCTGTTCAGATTTTTATGTTGTCTTCCTGCAGAATGTTAAAATCCAAAGAAGATTTTGCAGATGGTATTTAAATTGTTTTTTTTCTCTAAGCTGTTTCAGTCCACAGTATTATGTTCTATGTCTTACAAGAAATAACTAGTCTTAAGAAGCAAGATGATCTTGAGATATGTTGGAACTTTTTTTTCTAGCTTGAATAAATGGAACATAAATGGACATTATAGAAGTAATTTATATACCTCCAGTTATAATCAAATACTTTATTCATTCCTGAGAAATGTGGATGAAATCCCTCACAAGTATTTTTGAACCACAACAAAATGGTTCCTCAAATAGCAAACAGCTTGGTTTCAGACATTTCCAAGAGGGAAATCTAGGCATTAAATGTTAATTCAGGTTAGTTATATCACATAATATTTTGGCACCTAGCTTGAAGATATCTGGGCTAATATACTAAATCAAAGAAACACTTATAATTTGATTATGTTCTCTATTTTATAATTATTGACTTATAAAATATAAATAATTGCATAAATGATCAGCCAAATTAAACAGGTAATTAAGTACAAATTAGAGATACATTAACCTGGTCTTGTAACCCATACATCCTGGACCTGGAATATGTCAAAATACTCAAAACAAGTAATTTAAATAGATGATAGATAGATAGATAGATAGATAGATGAAAGAAGGAAGGAAGGAAGGATGGAAGGAAGGAAGGAAGAGCTAGATTGGATGGATGGATGGATGGATGGATGGATGGATGGATATCTAGATATTAAGAGAAAATACTGCCATGAAAAATAAAAGCTATAGAGTACTATAGCTCTCTACAGAAGTCTTGTGAGGAACCTGACTAAATAATTCAGACTAAATTGCTTCAGACATGATTCAATTCAATTATGTGACAAGAATAACACTGTGGCTTCTGGATGTAATAGGAAAACTTCCTAGCACAGGTAAATCAGGATCATTCAGTGATTCCTTATGTCAACAATATATACTTAGTTCCTACTGTGAGCTCAGAGACAAAGTGAGTGCTTTGGTTGGAACATAATATAAGCAAAAGCCTTATTCTGTTCCCTAAGGCACTTTTATTAGTTAGAGAGACAACACCAGACACACATACACACAAACACAAACATACACTTTAAACTCAGCTAGACCAAGTTTATTAGCCAATCTATGTAGAAATGTGAGAAAACATGATGACCTTACAATATTCCCATCAACTGAAATACTTATTTTTCTTTTCAAAGGAAGTACAAGCAATATTTTGAAATAAGTAGAAATAACAGAGGTATGGAGGAAAATGTTGATTTTCTAGATTTTATAGTGTTGGAAATTGCATTTTTTGTATTATGCTTTTATTGTGCCCTTTTCTCCTGTAATGAACTTGTCACTATAAAATTGATTTCAAACATTAATATCTATTTACTTGGCCAAAGCCTATTATATATTCTTGGCTTTGATTTTAATTATTACAAAGTAGCATTTGATGATCTTTTGGTGGAAAAAAAACCTACTCTGAGCATGATTGATTGTTAGGATATTATGCCGAGTAAGGTGGTTTAAAATATTTATAAGTGCTTTCTGATGAATAACTGTTAAATACAGTTTTGAGAATACTGATTTTTAAACCCAATCATGCTGTTGAAAACAAAAAAGAGGAAGAAGCAAAGGAGTAAGCTAATTGTAAGATGTGGCTAAAAGAAGCTAATCTATTCTTAACCTTACTTCATAAGTGACAGTAAAATTAAATGGAGACAATCATGAATCACAGGAGGATGAGAGTTGGGTAACTAATTGGCCTATTTTCTGTGCTGTCAGAATCCTCTCAAGCAATTTTCTTCAATTATAACTGCAAATCAGCATGCTATTTCCTCCACGTGAACCATCCATTGCCTGAGGACTAACTAGGTATCCTGGGATAACTCATGATGAATTGTTAGAGACCATTTTCCACTAGTGAATCATTACAGGGAGTTCACAGTGAAATACCAGCATTAAAACTCTCTAAAAGTTCAGGGTGAAAAAATCCACAAAAAAAATGCATTATGTGCAAAAGGCTGACTGGCCTTGGTCATCAACAAGAATTAGATCATTCTACTAGCAAACTCCGTGAAACAACAACAACAGAAAGCAAAACAGAAGTCAAAATATTGCCCCCATATGCTGACCTCTCTGCTTGATATGCTTGGTCCCCTAGTACCAAATAAATGCTATGCTAGCCAGAGACCGCTGGTATCTTCAGTTTGGATTGTGCCTTTGTTCTGTAATTTTAATACAATCAACTCTGCTACTCAGAGTCACTTATACCCTCTCTTATTTTACCTGGTTATATGATTTCCTACGACACATAACCTTGTCTTCCACATATCAACATCCCTATCTTGTTCTGCTGGAAATTAAAAAAAGAAAGCGCAGTAGTTTCAGGTCGTCACTTAAAAAAAAAACACACACACACATATTAATTAGCCAAATGCTCTTTTTCCAAAATTCACGTTCCTTTTATGCCAATACAGTAGCTATCTGACAGGTAGAATTCAAGAACTACCAAGGAAGTGACCCTATCTTCTATGGACATATCCAGTTGTAAAACAAGAAAATAAAATGTTCTGGGAGAACTTCTAAAGTATAGGCTATTTTTTACTTTTATAATTGACTTTTTGGGTTTAGGAGTCTAAAGTGTCATCCAATATATTACAATCCATGTAATAAGGAGACATTACTATATCATATCTATTTTAATATGCCATCATGAAATTTAATTGGAAATTGTTAACAGTTACTGTAATGGTATTTAAGTGTATTTTTAGCTCTTCACTGAAGCATATATTAGGGGATTTTGTACAAAGTGTTTATTTAGTAAATGTTGACGAAAGAGATTTTTAAAGCACAGATCTATTAGGTATGACACAGAGATTTACAAATAAAGGGGGGAATGTACATGATGAATGTAAACTCTTGGCATTTATATGACTGCTCTTAGGAAATTACATTGACTTAAATGTCAATAGCTATTTAGACACCTGAGGCCAGGCTTTGAGAAGAAAAGAACACATCTTTAGCCTGTAAAGAACCTTGTAGATATCCAAAAATACAACTTGAAACATGTAAACACATCATATACTATTAAAATAAAGTAGATTGAACTCTCTTTAAAACTATACAAGACCTCAAACAAAGCCATATTTATTCCTTAGTTTATTTTGGTTTTGTTCTGAGATTGGTTTGATGGTTACCAAGGAAATCTGCACAACAAAGTATGTGTTTAATGGTGACAGATTTCATTTCCTTTTGGCGTTTTAGTGTTTTATATTAAGAATTCTTTCAGTGGTTGGACACCATGCTCAAAAGAACTTAATCTAACCAGAATAGCAAAAGTTGACATTTTTAAAAAAATAAAGCAAAATTTTTTGTTGTGAGTCAGTGAAAATCAAACCATGTATACAATAACTGCTTCTAGGTGGGAGACTGAGAATATTGATTATTTCTGTAATTGCAGTTATACTAAAATTCTATGATCTAATACCAATGCATCCTTCCTACATTTTAAACTTTGAGAAGGCAGAGTTCTTGCTTGATATTTTTTTCTCATACACTAGTTCTAAGACAGTACCTATGAACATAATGGTTTCTCAATAATTATGTATTAAATGAATGCTTGATGGGTCACTAAAATCAAGACAAAATGCTAAGATAAAACAACTTCATGGGAGTGATGTCAGTATCATGGCAGAAGAAGATGCTCCCTTTGGCTCTCCTCTTCAGTCTACAAGTAGTAAAACATCCATAACTCAACAGAGGTTCCACTGTCCAACACACCAGGATGCCAGAGAGATCCACACATCTGTACATCTGAATGTGGGTTGACTGGAAGACATAGTGGTGGTGGAACAAGGGAAACAGTGGAGGCAGTGCTCACAATTTAGAGCTACCACCTGCGGTGGCTGAGAGCACAGCCAGAGAACCTGGTAACAGCAGTAAAGGTGGTGCATATGATTCCAGCTTCCCAGCCACAGCAGCACCCAAGATCATAGGGAACATGGCACCTACAGCAGCAGGGCCCATGATCTAGGTCCCTCCAGGTGTGGTGACACCTGCAACTTTGGCCCCCTGAACACAGCAGTGGCACCTGTGACCTGACAACCCTGGATGCAGCAAAGAAGTACGACCCAGACCTCCCTACCATTATTCTCCCCCTGCCACATCAGTGGTGCCTGCAACTTAGGCAATCCTGGACACAGCAGAGGTGCCCACCATCATCCCAGTACCTCCAAGAATGATGGCAATGATAGCAGTGACATTGGCAGCAGCAAGTCGCCCACAACCCAGGAGGCATGAGCAGTGATGACAAGAGCATTGGTGACACCTCTGGCAGAGGCAGAAGAGGGTGGAAAGTGCCTATTCTCAAACTGAAGGTAGTTCAGGTAAAAGAAACCAAAAATTTGTGCAATAGCACCACCAAATTAAAAAAAATAAAAAGGACTCTAATTACCAATTTATTGAATTGTTAGAATTAAAGCAAACAAAGATTGAACTAAATAAGAAACGTGTTTGCTACTTCAAATGTAGCAGCAGAGGAACAACACATAAAGCACCATGAAAAACCATAGTAACACAGGGATCAGAAAAAGAAAATGACAACTCTCCAGGAATCTAACTCAAAGTCCTGGAAGATTGTGATCTAACTGACAGAGAATTCAAAATAGCTGTCATAAAGAAACTCAACAAGCTACAAGAAAACTCAGAAAGGCAGTTCAGTGATCTCAGGGATAAAATTAATGAACAGAAGGAATACTTTATCAAAGATATTAAAACTCTAAAAAACAAACAGAAAATATGCAGCTGAAACACTCAATAAATGAGATAAAGAATGCATTAGAAAGCATTAGAAATAGAGCAGGCCATATAAAAGAGAGAATTAGTGACTTCGAAGATAGAAATCCAGAAATGACTACAGCAGAAGAGGAGAGAGTAATAAGAGTTTTTAAAATGAATAAATACAACAAGAATTATCCAACTCCATTAGAAAGACTACATAAGGGATGGTAAAGGTATCCCAGAAAGAGAAGAGAGGGAAATGGGAGCAGAGAGTTTATTTCAAGAAAAATAGCTGGGAACTCCCCAAACCTGGGGAAGGAAATGGATATAGAAGTTTACCAAGGTAAGAAAATGCCTAATTAACTCAGCACAAAAGACCTTCTCCAAACACATTAGGGTAAAACCATCAAAAGTCAATGACAAATTTTTAAAGGCAGACAGGGAAAAAAGAAAGTGAACTACAAAGTCACCCCCATTAGGCTATCAGCAGATTTCTCAGTAGAAACTCTCCAATCCAAGAGAGAGTGGAATGACATACTCAAAATATTTAAAGATAAAAACTGTCAGCCAAGAAGACTCTATCCAGCAAAGTTATCATTCAGTTATGAAGGAGAAATAAAGGCTTTCCAAGACAAACAAAAGCTGAGGGAATTCATCATCACTAGGCTTGTTTTACAGGAAATGTTGAAAGGAGCTCTTCTATCTGAAATGAAAAGTCAAAAAAGTACACAAAACTTTAAGTAAGGTGACAAATAGAAGCAGAAAATTGCAACTCTATATTAAAATAGGCAGTTAAATAATCACAGCATAAAGGTTAAGTGTTAAAAGCATTAAAGCTAACTATAGCTACTTCAATTTGGTAACAAACTCACAACATAAAAAGGAATAATTTGTGACCAAAAAAAAAACACAAAAGGGGAAGAGAAAAGGGACAGAACCTGTATAGGCAATGGAAATAAGATGCTATCAGCAGAAAAAAAGACTATTGTATCCATGAGATGTTTTATACAAACCTCACAGAGAACAAATAATGCAAATCTAGAGCAGAGACAAGGAACATAAAAAACAAGAAGAAACTGAGAAAAACATCATAGAAAACCACCAAACGGAAGTGGCAAACAGAAACACAAGGAAAAGAAAAAGAAAAAAAGAAACACAAGGAAAAAGAAGCAATAGAGATAACAGAGCAAGCAGAAAACAAAAGATAAAATCGCAATACTAAGTCCTCATTTATCACCAATCATCCTAAATGGAAATAGATTGAATTCACCAATCAAAAGACACAGAGTGCCTGGACTGACTTTTAAAAAAGACCCAACTATGCTGCCTCCAGGAAACGCATCTCAGCTCAAAAGGAAAACACAGGCTCAAAGTGAAGGGAAGACAGATGATACTCCAAGCAAATGGCAAGCAAAAGAAAGTAGATGCAGTCATACTCATAAAAGACAAAATAGACTTCAAGTCAAAAAAGGTAACGAGACAAAGATGAATGTTATATGATGATAAAGAAGGCAAGTTACATCAAGAAGGCATAACATTATATATATATATATATATATATATATATATACACACACACACACACACACACATACACACACACTCTACCACAGGAGCACCAAAATATATAAAGCAATTATTAACAGACCTAAAGGGAGAATTTGACAGCAACACTATAATACTAAGGAAGTATAGCACCAGATGTACATCAATGGATATATCATCCAAACAGAAAGTCAACAAGGAAACAGCAATCTTGAAGGAAACTTAGATCAGAGAAACTTAATAGATACATACAGAACATTTCACCTAAAAGGAGCAGAATATAGATTCTTCTTAAGTGCACATGCAAGAAGAATAGACCATATACTGGGAGACCAAGAATAGACCATATACTGGGAGACAAAATAAGTCTCAATAAATTTAAGAAGATTGAAATAATATCAAACATCTTTTCTGACCAAAATGGTATGAGACTAGAAATCAACTACAAGAAGAAATCTGGAAAATCACAAATATGTGGAGAATAAACAGCATGCCACTGAAAAAATTACTGGGTCAAAAAGAAATCAAAGGAGAAATTAAAAAATATCTGATGGACAATGAAAATAAGACATACCAAAATCTATTGGATTCAACAAAACTGGTACTAAAAAAGAAGTTTACAGCAATACAGGCCTATCTCAAGAAGCAAGAAAAGTCTCAAATAACAATGTAATCTTACATCTGAAGGAACAAGAAGAACAAACAAATCTCAATGTCAGTAGAAGAAAAAGAATAATAAAAATCAGAGAGGAAATAAGTAAAATAGACACCTAAAAGGCAATAGAATAGATCAATGAAACTAAAAGCTCATTCTCTGAAAAGATAAACAAAAATGCCAAATCATTAGCTAGACTCACTAAGAAAAAAAAAGAGAGAAAGCTCAAATAAAATCAGAAACAAAATAGAATAAGTTACAAAAAATACCACAGAAATATAAACGATTATGACACTACTATGAACAGCTATATTGAAACAAATTGAACAACCTAGAAGAAATAAATTCTTAGAATCATACAAACTTTCAAGATTGAATCATGAATAAAAAATCTGAATAGACTGATCACTAATAAGGAGACTGAAATAGTAATCAAAAACCTCCCAAAAAATAAAAGTCTGGAACCATATGGCTTAACTGGTGAATGCTATCAAACATTCAAAGATGATTTAATACATACTCTATTCAGAAAAAAGTCAAGAAAAAGGAATGCCTCCAAGCTCATTTTACAAGGCTAACATTACTGTGATACCAAAAAAGGACAGAATCAAGACACAAAAAGGAAAATTATAGGCCAATATCTATGATGAATATAGATGGAAACATCCTCAACAAGATATTAACAAAACAAATACAACAATACATTAAAAGGGCCATACACCATAACCAAAAGGGATTTATTCTAGGGATGCAAGGATGGTTCAACATCTGCAAATCAATCAACATAATACACCACATTAAGAAAACGAAGGATAAAAATCATATGATCACCTCAACAGATGCGGAAAAAGCATTTGACAAGATTCAAAACCCATTATGATAAAAACTCTACATAAAATGAGCATAGAAGGAACGTACCTCAACTTAATAATGGCCATAAATGACAAAACCACATCAAACATCATAGTGAACAGTGAACAACTGAAAGCTATCCTTCTAAGATAAGGAACAAAACAAGGATGCACACTCTCGCCACTCTTATTCAACATAGTATTGGAAGTCCTAGCAAGGAAAAGAAATAAAAGGCATCCAAATTGGAAACGAAGAAGTAACACTATCACTATTTGAAGATGATATGATTTTAAATGTAGAACACCCTAAAGACTCCACCAAAAAACTACTGGAAATAAAAAATGAATACAGTAAAGTTTCAAGGTACAAAATCAATATACAAAATCTGTTGTATTTCATAGATTAAAAACAAACTAGCAAGAGGGCAGACAGCAGAAGCAAGAAGAACTACAATCCTGCAGCCTGTGGAACAAAAACCATATTCACAGAAAGACAGACAAGATGAAAAGTCAGAGGGCTATGTACCAGATGAAGGAACAAGATAAAAACCCAGAAAAACAACTAAAGTAAGTGGAGATAGGCAAACTTCCAGAAAAGAATTCAGAATAATGATAGTGAAGATGATCCAGAACCTCGGAAAAAGAATGGAGGCAAAGATCGAGACGATGCAAGAAATGTTTAACAAAGACCTAGAAGAATTAAAGAACAAGCAAACAGAGATGAACAATAGAATAACTGACATGAAAAATACACTAGGAGGAATCAATAGCAGAATAACTGAGGCAGAAGAACAGATAAGTGACCTGGAAGACAGAATGGTGGAATTCACTGCTGCGGAACAGACTAAAGAAAAAAGAATGAAAAGAAATGAAGACAGCCTAAGAGACCTCTGGGACAACATTAAACGCAACAACATTCACATTACAGGGGTCCCAAAAGGAGAAGAGAGAGAGAAAGGACCAGAGAAAATATTTGAAGAGATTATAGTTGAAAACTTCCCTAACATGGGAAAGGAAATAGCCACCCAAGTCCAGTAAGTGCAGAGAGTCCCATACAGGATAAACCCAAGGAGAAACACGCCGAGACACAAAGTAATCAAATTGGCAAAAAATAAAGACAAAGAAAAATTATTGAAAGCAGCAAGGGAAAAACGACAAATAACATACAAGGGAACTCCCATAAGGTTAACAGCTGATTTCTCAGCAGAAACTCTACAAGCCAGAAGGGAGTGGCATGATATACTTAAATCAATGAAAGGGAAGAACGTACAACCAAGATTACTCTACCCAGCAAGGATCTCATTCAGATTTCATGCAGAAATCAAAAGCTTTACAGACAAGCAAAAGCTAAGAGAATTCACCACCAAACCAGCTCTACAACAAATGATAAAGGAACTTCTCTAAGTGGGAAACACAAGAGGAGAAAAGGACCTACAAAAACAAACCCAAAACAATTAAGAAAATGGTCATAGGAACATACATATTGATAATTACCTTAAACGTGAATGGATTAAATGCTCCAACCAAAAGACACAGGCTTGCTGAATGGATACAAAAACAAGACCCATATATATGCTGTCTACAAGAGACCCACTTCAGACCTAGGGACACATACAGACTGAAAGTGAGGGGGCGGAAAAAGATATTCCATGAAAATGGAAATCAAAAGAAAGCTGGAATAGCTGTACTCATATCAGATAAAATAGATTTTAAAATAAAGAATGTTACAAGATACAAGGAAGGACACTACATAATGATCAAGGGATCAATCCAAGAAGAAGATATAACAATTATAAGTTTATATGCACCCAACATAGGAGCACCTCAATAAATAAGGCAACTGCTAACAGCTATAAAAGAGGAAATCAACAATAACATAATAGTAGTGGGGGACTTTAACACCTCACTTACACCAACAGACAGATCATCCAAAATGAAAATAAATAAGGAAACATAAGCTTTAAATGACACAATAGACCAGAGAGATTTAATTGATATTTATAGGACATTCCATCCAAAAACAGCAGATTACACTTTCTTCTCAAGTGTGCACGGAACATTCTCCAGGATAGATCACATCTTGGGTCACAAATCAAGCTTCAGTAAATTTAAGAAAACTGAAATCATAACAAGCATCTTTTCTGACCACAAAGCTATGAGATTAGAAATGAATTACAGGGAAAAAAACGTAAAAACCACAAACACATGGAGGCTAAAAATATGTTACTAAACAACCAAGAGATCACTGAAGAAATCAAAGAGGAAACCAAAAAATACCTAGAGACAAATGACAATGAAAACACGACGATCCAAAACCTATCTGATGCAGCAAAAGCATTTCTAAGAGGGAAGTTTATAGCTATACAAGCCTACCTCAAGAAACAAGGAAAATCTCAAGTAAACAATCTAACCTTACACCTAAAGGAACTAGAGAAAGAAAAACAAACAAAACCCAAAGTTAACAGAAGGAAAGAAATCATAAAGATCAGAGCAGAAATAAATGAAATAGAAACAAAGAAAACAATAGCAAAGAACAATAAAACTAAAAGCTGGTTCTTTGAGAAGATAAACAAAGTTGATAAACCATTAGCCAGACTCATCAAGAAAAACAGGGAGAGGACTCAAATCAATAAAATTAGAAATGAAAAAGGAGAAGTTACAACAGACACCCCAGAAATACAAACCATCCTAACAGACTACTACAAGTAACTCTATGCCAATAAAATGGACAATCTGGAAGAAATGGACAAATTCTTAGAAAGGTATAACCTTCCAAGACTGAACCAGGAAGAAACAGAAAATATGAACAGACCAATCACAAGTAATGAAATTGAAACTGTGATTTAAAATCTTCCAACAAACAAAAGTCCAGGACCAGATGGCTTCACAGGTGAATTCTATCAAACATTTAGAGAAGAGGTAACACCCATCCTTCTCAAACTCTTCCAAAAAACTGCAGAGGAAGGAACACTCCCAAACTCATTCTATGAGGCCACCATCACCCTGATACCAAAAACAGACAAAGATACTACAAAAAACAAAAATTACAGACCAATATCACTGATGAATATAGATGCAAGAATCCTCAAGAAAATACTAGCAAACAGAATCCAACAACACATTAAAAGGTTCATACAACATGATCCACTGGGATTTATCTCAGGGATGCAAGGATTCTTCAGTATACACAAATCAAACAATGTGATACACCATGTTAACAAATTGAAGAATAAAAACCATATGATCATCTCAATAGATGCAGAAAAAGGTTTTGACAAAATTCAACACCAATTTATGATAAAAACTTTCCAGAAAGTAGTCATAGAGGGCATCTACCTCAACATAATAAAGGCCATATATGACAAACCCACAGCAAACATCATTCTCAAGGGTGAAAAACGGAAAGCATTTCCTCTAAGATCAGGAAGGAGACAAGGATGTCCACTCTCATCACCATTATTCAACATACTTTTGGAAGTCCTAGCCATGGCAATCAGAGAAGAAAAAGAAATAAAAGGAATACAAATTGGAACAGAAGAAGTAAAACTGTCACTGTTTGCAGATGACATGATACTACAAATAGAGAAACCTAAAAATGCCACCAGAAAACTACTAGAGCTAATCAATGAATTTGGTAAAGTAGCAGAATACAAAATTAATGCACAGAAATCTCTTGCATTCCTATAGACTAATGATGAAAAATCTGAAAGAGAAGTTATGGAAACACTCCCATTTACCACTGCAACAAAAAGAATAAAATACCTAGGAATAAACCTACCTAAGGAGACAAAAGACCTGTATGCAGAAAACTATAAGACACTGATGAAAGCAATTAAAGATGATACCAACAGATGGAGAGATATACCATGTTCTTGGATTGGAAGAATCAATATTGTGAAAATGACTATACTACCCAAAGCAATCTACAGATTTAATGCAATGCCTACCAAATTACCAATGGCATTTTTTTTACAGAACTAGAACAAATCATCTTAAAATTTGTATGGAGATGCAAAAGACCCGAATAGCCAAAGCACTCTTGAGGGGAAAAAACGGAGCTGGAGGAATCAGACTCCCTGACTTCAGACTATACTACAAAGCTACAGTAATCAAGACAATATGGTACTGGCACAAAAACAGAAATATAGATCAATGGAACAAGATAGAAAGCCCAGAGATAAACCCACGCACCTATGGTCAACTAATCTATGACAAAGGAGGCAAAGATATACAATGGAGAAAAGACAGTCTCTTCAATAAGTGGTGCTAGGAAAACTGGACAGCTACATGTAAAAGAATGAAGTTAGAACACTCCCTAACACCATACACAAAAATAAACTCAAAATGGATTCGATACCTAAATGTAAGCCCAGACACTATAAAACTCTTAGAGGAAAACATAGGAAGAACACTCTTTGACATAAATCACAGCAAGATCTTTTTTGATCCACCTTCTAGAGTAATGGAAATAAAAACAAAAATAAACAAATGGGACCTAATGAAACATTACATGAAATTTCTAAAAATCTTATATGTTCTGGTATAATGTTATAAGTCATAATTCTAGTTATCAGTTTAAAATGTATATCTCAGAAATAACTAAATTTCCTTGTCAATTGCATTATTATGAACTTTCATCAAATCTTTAACCGTGGTCATTTTTAAGTCTTTTGTCATTTACAGACAGTTCTGGGTGTACTCTGATGCTTTTGCAAAAATGTTCCAATAAAAGGGTTTCATCTTCAAGGAATTCATGGAAAAGACTCTGACAAGTACAGGTTTCTGGTAACTGACTATACTGCTGAACTGAATGAATAAGCATTTTCAGAACTCTAATGGAAAACTGATGCATTCATAAAAGTGCTAACAAAGATCAAGATGAAAAAAAAGAATGCAGAATAATGACAGTAAAGATGATCCAGAATCTTGGAAATAGAATGGAGAAAATACAAGAAACGTTTAACCAGGACCTAGAAGAACTAAAGAGCAAACAAACAGAGATGAACAACACAATAGATGAAATTAAAAATACTCTAGAAGGGATCAATAGCAGAATAACTGAGGCAGAAGAACGGATAAGTGACCTGGAAGATAAAATAGTGGAAATAACTACTGCAGAGCAGAATAAAGAAAAAACTATGAAAAGAATTCAGGACACTCTCAGAGACCTCTGGGCCAACATTAAATGCACCAACATTCGAATTATAGGGGTCCCAGAAGAAGAAGAGAAAAAGAAAGGGACTGAGAAAGTATTTGAAGAGATTATAGTTGAAAACTTCCCTAATATGGGAAAGGAAATAGTTAATCAAGTCCAGGAAGCACAGAGAGTCCCATACAGGATAAATCCAAGGAGAAACATGCAAAAACATATTAATCAAACTATCAAAAATGAAATGCAAACAAAAAATATTAAAAGCAGCAAGAGAAAAGCAACAAATAACATACAATGGAATCCCCATAAGGTTAACAGCTGATCTTTCAGGAGAAACTCTGAAAGCCAGAAGGGAGTGGCAGGACATATTTAAAGTGATGAAAGGGAAAAACCTACAATTAAGATTACTCTATGAAGCAATGATCCCATTTAGATTCGACGGAGAAATTAAAACCTTTACAGACAAGCAAAAGCTAGAGAATTCAGCAACACCAAATCAGCTTTACAACAAATGCTAAAAGAACTTCTCTGGGCAGGAAACACAAGAGAAGGAAAAGACTTACAATAACAAACCCAAAACAATTAAGAAAATGGTAATAGGAACATACATATCGATAATTACCTTAAATGTAAATGGATTAAATGCTCCAACCAAAAGACACAGACTGGCTGAATGGACACAAAAACAAGACCATATATATGCTGTCTACAAGAGACCCACTTCAGACCTAGGGACACATAAAGAATGAAAGTGAGGGGATGGAAAAAGATATTCCAGGCAAATGAAAATCAAAAGAAAGCTGGAGTAGGAATTCTCATATCAGACAAAATGGACTTTAAAATAAAGACTAACACAAGAGAAAAAGAAGGACACTACATAATGATCAAGGGATCAATCCAAGAGGAAGATATAACAATTGTAAATATTTATGCACCCAACATAGGAGCACCTCAATAAATAAGGCAAATGCTAACAGCCATAAAAGGGGAAATCGACAGTAACACAATCATAGTAGGGGACTTTAACATCCCACTTTCACCAATGGACAGATCATCCAAATTGAAAATAAATAAGGAAACACAAGCTTTAAATGACACCTTAGGCAAGTTGGACGTAACTGATATTTATAAGACTTTCCATCGAAAAACAACAGGATACACTTTCTTCTGAAGTGCTCATGGAACGTTCTCCAGAATAGATCATATCTTGCGTCACGAATCATGCCTTGGTTAATTTAAGAAATTGAAATCATATCAAGTTATCTTTTCCAACCACAATGCTATGAGACTAGATATCAATTACAGGAAAAAAACTGTAAAAACTACAAACACACAGAGGCTAAACAATACACTACTAAATAACCAAGAGATCCCTGAAGAGATCAGAGAGGAAATCAAAAAATACCTAGAAACAAATGACAATGAAAACACCACGACCAAAAACCTATGGGATGCAGAAAAGCAGTTCTAAGAGGGAAGTTTATAGCAATACAATCCTACTTTAAGAAACAAGAAACATCTCAAATAAACAACCTAACTTTACACCTAAAGCAAGTAGAGGAAGAAGAAGAAAAAACCCCCAAATTTAGCAGATGGAAAAAAAATCATAAAAATCAGATCAGATATAAATGAAAAAGAAATGAAGGGCACAATAACAAAGATCAATAAAACTAAAAGCTGGTTCTTTGAGAAGATAAACAAAATTGATAAACCATTAGCCAGACTCATCAAGAAAAAAAGGGGAAAGACTCAAATTAACAGAATTAGAAATGAAAAAGGAGAAGTAACAACTGACACAACAGAAATACAAAAGATCATGAGAGATTACTACAAGCAACTACATGCCAATACAATGGACAACCTGGAAGAAATGGACAAATTCTTAGAAAAGCACAACCTTCCAACACTGAACCAAGAAGAAATAGAAAATATAAACAGACCAATCACAAGCACTGAAATTGAGGCTGTGATTAAAAATCTTCCAACAAACAAAAGCCCAGGACCAGATGGATTCACAGGTGAATTCTATCAAACATTTAGAGAATAGCTAACATCTATCCTTCTCAAACTCTTCCAAAATATAGCAGAGGGAGGAACACTCCCAAACTCATTCTACGAGGCCACCATCACCCTGATACCAAAACCAGACAAAGATGTGATAAAAAAAGAAAATGACATGCCAATATCACTTATGAACATAGATGCAAAAATCCTCAACAAAATACTAGCAAACAGAATCCAACAGCACATTAAAAGGATCATACACCATGATCAAGTGAGGTTTATCCCAGGAATGCAAGGATTCTTCAATATACGCAAATCAATCAATGTGATAAACCATATTAACAAATTGAAGAATAAAAGCCATATGATCATCTCAATAGATGCAGGAAAAGTTTTTGAAAAAATTCAACACCCATTTATGATAAAAACTCTCCAGAAAGTAGGCATAGAGGGAACTTATCTCAACATAATAAAGCCCACATATGACAAACCCACAGCCAACATTGTTCTCAATGGTGAAAAACTGAAACCATTTCCACTAAGATCAGAAACAAGACAAGGTTGCCCACTCTCACCACTATTATTCAACATAGTTTTGGAAGTGTTTCAACACAGAGAAGAAAAAGAAATAAAAGGAATCCAAATAGGAAAAGAAGAAGTAAAACTGTCACTGTTTGCAGATGACATGATACTATACATAGAGTATCCTAAAGATGCTACCAGAAAACTACTGGAACTAATCAATGAATTTGGTAAAGTAGCAGAATACAAAATTAATGCACAGAAATCTCTTGCATTCCTATACACTTATGATGAAAAATCTAAAAGAGAAATTAAGGAAACACTCCCATTTACCATTGCAACAAAAAGAATAAAATACCTAGGATAAGCCTACCTAAGGAGACAAAAGACCTGTATGCAGAAAACTTTAAGACACTGATGAAAGAAATTAGAGATGATACAAACAGATGGAGAGATATACCATGTTCTTGGACTGGAAGAATCAACATTGTGAAAATGACTCTACTACCCAAAGCAATCTACAGATTCAATGCAATCCCTATCAAACTACCACTGGCATTTTTCACAGAACTAGAACAAAAAATTTCACAACTTGTATGGAAACACAAAAGACCCCGAATAGCCAAAGCAATCTTGAGAACGAAAAATGGAGCTGGGGGAATCAGGCAAAAATAAGAATAAATAAATAAATAAAAGATAAAAATAAAGGAATTCCTTAAAAAAAAAAAAGAAAATCTACAAACAACAAATGCTGGAGAGTGTGTGGAGAAAAGGGAACCCTCTTGCACTGTTGGTGGGAGTGTAAATTGATACAGCCACTATGGAGAACAGTATGGAGGTTCCTTAAAAAACTAAAAATAGAACTACTATATGACCCAGCAATCCCACTACTGGGCATATACCCTGAGAAAACCATAATTCAAATAGAGACATGTACCACAATGTTCACTGCAGCACTATTTACAATAGCCAGGACATGGAAGCAATCTAAGTGTCCATCAACAGATGAATGGATAAAGAAGATGTGGCACATATATACAATGGAATATTACTCAGCCATAAAAAGAAACGAAATTGAGTTATTAGTAGTGAGGTGGTTGGACCCAGAGTCTGTCATACGGAGTGAGGTTAAGTCAGGAAGACAAAAACAAATACTGTATGCTAACACATATATATAGAATCTAAAAAACTAAAAAACAAAAAAAAACAAAAAAAACCTAGGGGCAGGACAGGAAAAAAGACACAGACCTACTAGAGAATGGACTTGAGGATATGGGGAGGGGGAAGCGTAAGCTGTGACAAAGTGAGAGAGTGGCATGGACATATATACACTACCAAATGTAAAATAGATAGCTAGTGGGAAGCAGCCGCATAGCACAGGGAGATCAGCTCGGTGCTTTGTGACCACCTAGAGGGGTGGGATAGGGAGGGTGGGAGGGAGGGAGACGCAAGAGGGAAGAGATATGGGGACATATGTATATGTATAACTGATTCACTTTGTTATAAAGCAGAAACTAACACACCATTGTAAAGCAATTATACTCCAATAAAGATGTTAAAAATATATATATATAAAAAATAAAAAATTAAATTAAAAAAATTAAAATAAATTTAAAAAAGAAACACCAGTTCAATCACTGAGTTCTGAGTAGAACAGGAAGTGAAATTCCTCTGGGTGAGAGGGCCCAGGAATCAGACTTGCCTGGGTTTAAATCTCGTTCACTCTCTCATTCACTCTGTGATCCTGAGGCAGGAGATAGATGGACCTGAAACTGAGCAGCTGGAGCTTGTCCCCTCTGGACAGATACTCCAAGATGAAGACAACAGCTGGAGGGAGGAGAAGCTGAGCCCTGCCCAGATAAAAGATAAAGAGACCACATATGCCTTATTCTCAAGGTCAAGGAGACCTTTCCAGGTACATATGTGCAGAAAGGCTCCTTGTAGCTCAAAAGGGAAGGGGCGTCACCCCATAGTAGGTGATGTCAACCTACCCATAGGCCTCTTCGATAGAATCTATCTTGGCTAAGAGATGTGCGCACACAATGGAGGACCCTGAGATAAACCAAATATGGACTCAGAGCCAGACATAGCAATATGAGTGGCCAGAGGACACCTGGAAGAAATGCCCCATATAAGTGATTCAAACTAGCATGAGGGCTCGACTCCCTCTCTGAGCCCGCCTGTGCGGGTCTATTCTCACGTACCATTTTTCCTCCTAATAAACATTTTACTTGTTTCACTAAAAAAAAAAAAAAAAAAAAGATAATGTACTGAGTGGGAAAACATATTTGCTAATCATATATCCAATAAGGGGTTAATATACAAAATGTATAAAGAACTCATGCAAGTCAACAACAACAAAAACTCAATCAGATTATAAAATGGGCAGAGGACCCAAACAGGCATTTTTGCAAAGAAGACAGATAGCCAATAGGCACATGAAAAATTCTCAATATCACTAATTATTAGGGAAATGTAAATTAAAACCACAATGAGATATCACCAACCCCCTTAAAAATGGCTACTGTCAGAAAGACAAGAAATAACAAGTGTTGGTGAGAATGTGGAGAAAAATGAACCCTTATACACTGTTGATGGGAATGTAAATTGGTGCAGTCACTATGGAAAACAGTATGGAGATTCCTCAGAAAATTAAGAATAGAACTACCATATATTCCAGTTATATAACTTCTGGGTAATTATCCAAAGAATATGAAAATGCTAATTTGAGAAAGATATGTGTACCCCTATGCTCTTCACAGCATTATTTACAATACCCAAGATATGGAAACAACTTAAGTGCCTATTGATGGATGAATGGATAAATAAAATGTGGTGTGTGTATAAATATATATATATATACACGTGTGTGTATACATACATATGTATATATATACACACACATACACGTACACAATGGAATACTACTCAGCCACAAAAAAGATGAAATCTCGCCATTTGCAAGAACATTGACATAACTTGAGGATATTATGCTAAGTGAAATAAGTCAGAGAAAAACAAATACTGTATGATTTCATTCATGCGGAATATTTTTTAAAAACTCAAAACAATCAAAGAAATAAAACAAAAACACATAGATACAGAGAACAGATTGGTGGTACCAGAAGGGCAGGGTGCAGGGGAGGGCAAAATAGGTAAAATGGGTCAATTTAAGGGTGATGGATGGAAAGTAGAGTTTTGGTGGTGTAGTGTATACAGAATTCAAATTGTAATGCTGTACACATGAAACGTACATAATCTTACAAACCAATGTTACCTCAATTAAAAAAACAGCTTCTTTAAAATGTAAAAAATCACGCTAGTTTTCTTTTTTTTAATATTTATTTATTCATTTAGTTGTGGCATGTGAACTCTTAGTTGCGGCATGTAGGATCCAGTTCCCTGATCAGGGATCGAACCCAGGCCCCCTGCACTGGGAGCACAGAGTCTTAGCCACTGGACCACCAGGGAAGTCCCTCATGCTAGTTGTCAAACTTGAAACTTCTCTGTGAACCATAGTAGGATAACTTAAGAAATATTAATTGTGAGAAAAACTTGTTCCATTTGTAATAGTGACACAAGTAACTTGTATTTAATTTTACACATACAGACATTCACACATACTTAATGTTACATTGTAGGAAATTTGCATATTTTATTACCTCTATTTGGAAACGTGCATTATAAACACCTTTTATGGTTATTTGAATGATAAACTCGTTATTCAACATTTTTCACCTCCTTTAAGAAAGACAATGCTAATTTAATTAACTATGCTTTTTTCCCCCCCTTAAACCAACACTAATTCTCTTGATAATTTGGTGAAAGTTATAAATTTCAACTTCTACATGAATGGTACTGACAAACTAAATAGGGAATAATTTAATTCAATCAAAACTTAAAAGAGCTTAGACTATTTCTTTGAAGTTGACTAAATATAAAAGACATAGTTACTGGCATATTCAGGTAATAACATTTAATTTTTCTTAACAGGACAAGGCAAGATTTTAAGGTTCAGGAATATAAAAAACATTTTCCATGTGTAACTTCTGTTTGATTTTTATGACTAATAAACTTCAGAATTTATATTGTTATGTTGTCTTTCTTGTTTTTGATCTTTTTCATGAAAGACTGTGTGTATATATCAATACCAAAATGTCACGACTAATAGTCCCACTTATTCTTCCACTATTACAACTAAAGTACATTTCATTAATCTCACAAGACTGACTGACATGTACACCTGGCTAACCACATAACATAAAAAATATTTGAAGTCTGCATTTATAAGCCAAGGTGGATATGAATAACAAAGCTGCCAACATGAAGGGGATTGTAAAAAATGTCATACTTAGCTCAGCCTAAGATGCACCCTGAAATATTTGTTATCACGTTAAGAAGCATGAGATAAGTGACAACTCTCCAAGAGATGAAAACTCTTCTATTATTGCTAAAAAAAACAATGTCAGATCTTCTACCCAAACCCTCTTTTTTTCCGAGAGGACAGTTATTTTTACAAATCCCAATTTGTTCTAGATTGACTTCTGGAAGTTCACTTATCAATTATAACTGACTGTGCCTAAATAAGTTAGCTATTAAGAAGCAGTTGGAGTGGTTAAATTCAAAGCATTAAATCCAAGTCAAAATGTATATCTAATATTGTGATTAATAATTCAATAAAATATAATATAAACATAACAAAAGAAAATAGTAATCACTATTCATCATTAATGTATTTCTATTTCTAATAGCACTACTATTAGCTAACGTTTTGAGTGTTTACTAGGTGCCAGTTTCCATGCACATTGCATGTACTATCTCATGTTAAAATCATAATAATACCGTTTTACAGATCAGGAGATTGTCTGACATTGCAGCATTCCAGTTGATATACAAAGAAATTATGAAAAAGCATACATTTGAAGTAGTAACCAAAACTTATTTTAAAAGAGGCATTTTTCTTTGGTGGGACAAAATTATAAAGCCTTCATTACAGTAATAGATTGCTAATAAATTATGCTTAAATATTCTTTAACTAATGGGTTAAAAAGATCAGTAAAAAATATTTGTTTAAAGAGCATTTTAATTGGTAATATTTTACAATTATGAGCTATTAGATCATGTTAAATGTATCAGTTATCAGCTATTACTAGATTCAATGGAGATGCGAATCCATATTTATGGAGTGATGACCCAGAAAGTGAATGACTGAGAATTAGAGACTAGGAAATTAGAAGGTAATGTGGAACAACAGATTAAGGAAGTCTAGACAAATAGGAACATAGGAAATTTATATCTGAAAGGTCCAAGGGAGTCTAGAAACAAACACAACAAATTAGGGCATTTTTCCAAGGAGTTAAATGTTAAACATTTTTCAGGTATGTAGGTTCTTGTCCTAGAACTCTGACAATAGGTAGTGGCTCCACAAATATTAAGACCACGGTACAGAGGTTAAAATTTGCAGAAAATTGGAAGGACCAAGAAGCAAGATAGAACTCAAGTTGCTGGAGAACATGGATATCAAGGCTAGAATTCAGGCATGAGGAACAAAACAGATGTACAATTAAGGGAACTAAAGAAGAAGGTGGTGTTTGATCACAAGAAAGAATACAAGAGCCAAATTTGGGGAACAGAGCATCAGTTCAAAATTGGACAAGCAGGAAGTTGGCTTGGTAAGTAAGCAGATGATCTAGGAATCACTGGTCTTTTTATTTCTCCTACCCTAGGGTCAGATTGTTTCAGAACCTGTTAAGGTTAGAGTTTGGATATAATGGAAACCAGTAGTGATGTCTGGAGATTCCAGGAACGAGAATCAAACTCAACACTATAGCGTGAACTATTGGAAACATAAAAATCAGGAAGGGCTTCCCTGGTGGCGCAGTGGTTGAGAATCTGCCTGCCAATGCAGGGGACACGGGTTCGAGCCCTGGTCTGGGAAGATCCCACATGCCGCGGAGCGACTAGGCCCGTGAGCCACAACTACTGAGCCTGCGCATCTGGAGCCTGTGCTCCGCAACAAGAGAGGCCACGATAGTGAGAGGCCCGCGCACCGCGATGAAGAGTGGCCCCCGCTTGCCGCAACTAGAGAAAGCCCTCGCACAGAAACGAAGACCCAACACAGCCATAAATAAATAAATAAATAAATAAAATTAAAAAAAAATCAGGAAATGTTTGTTTGTTTGTTTTTATACAATCACTTTTTCTCCTAAAAAATAAACATGAGTTTTCTGTGGTATAAGTTTATCTACACATTTTTTTAATGTGACTAAGAAGGCAGTACATTAATGCTATTTTTCTGAGCATTTTCCAATTGATGAAAGTGATACCAGATTTTTTGGAAACTCTATAATAATTTTTAGTCAGAGACTATATCTACAGGATAGCTCTAAAATGGTTTAAAATTAAAAGTTAATAATTTATGCTTTAAAAAATATAAAAGTTTAAAACAAGATGATTTCACTAACCAACTTTTAAAAATAAACCTGAACTGAGCAAATCTAGACCCTTCAATCATGTTAATATGGGCAAACGAACTTTCTTTTACTCTTTTTAGTTTAGGCTCCCACACTAGGCACGGGATTATAAAGAGACTAGAACTGACAGGCAAGAGTGACAATTCTAATGTTAAACTAACCTGGCCAAGTCATTACAAAGAAAATTGATTTGTAAATATATTCTACCTACAAGAGATGCTGGACTGTAGTAAATATATTGCTACTATGGCACTGTAACCTCAATGTTTATGTCTATTTTGACTTCTACATTAATTTGTTTTGGGGGTGAATTTTGCATACTTTAGGAATATGGTTTATTTTAGAATATGGTTTATTGCATAATATAGTTCCTAGATATAATAATGTTCTGTCCTGGAAGTTTCAACCTGAATTAAACATATATATATATATATAATAATTGAAATTATCTATCTCCAGACTATACAACATATTCAGAATCCAGGAAGGGATCATTAAACAAGATATGCTCAGAGTATAACAAGATCTACCCCTGCAAATGTTTACCCCTGGAAATATTTTGTTTTTATTATCGCTATGTAAATTTAAAAAATAATTTTGTGCCAAAATATTTGCTTTTGTGGCTCAAGAACTCACAGAGGGCCAACACTGATTGAGCACTGATTCATCATTAGGAACTTCTAAGATTCAGAGAAATATAATATTTCAAGTTGGAGGACTCCCCTGTGACATTGAGATTGGGATGCTACTTCTGTCAGATCAAGGATACACTATACACGTGCATAATGGTAGCTACACACAGTAGCAATTCCATTTTTTCAAAAAAAATCTATAAATGGGATCACCTTTTACTACTCTTTTGACTTGAGGTGAACGTGAAGTAGACTTGACATTTATATCTATTCAGGTCAGACACACTTAACTCTACATGGTGCAATTCCAAGAGTCCCTCAGGAAAGACCGCTCAGTCTTAATGAATGCATAGGCTTGCTTTATGTTTTCCCAAAGCCAAGTAAGGCTCAGTTTGAGCTTGGCTAATATCCAGGTTCGGAGAGCAGAGAAACATGAGATGACTGTGAATATATTAATAAAAAATGCAGAGCACTGGTAGTTTTAAGAAAAGAAGAAAAGAGATAGTAGGTTGCCACTTCAAAAAGTGTCATGGGCATCTAATAAACATGTAGCATATAGACCTAGCTAATGCTTAAGCAGCCCTGATAGTTCGTAAGGACCCATAAATGAAGGCTCAAATGTGAGAAAATTTCTGGGAATACAATTTACCCAGGGATCAGGAATATAAATGTACCTCACTTACATCCTACTTTATTAAGTCAAGACCCAGATTTTGAGTAATTTGAGAAATCAAATTTGAAGAAGGCA
Source organism: Balaenoptera borealis (assembly GCF_965194805.1). Lineage (NCBI taxonomy): Eukaryota > Metazoa > Chordata > Mammalia > Artiodactyla > Balaenopteridae > Balaenoptera > Balaenoptera borealis. The sequence continues at coordinate 107,268,962 of NC_138881.1, forward strand.
CAGTAGACTCAGTTAAGTAGCAATAACAAAATTTACAAAATACAGTGATTTGCTATTATTTAGATCAAGCCTTTTATTCTAATCCTGTGAAGCTTAACTGACATGTAGAAGTTTAGGCAAGGCACAGTAGGCCAAACTGCTAGAGATGCCATATAGCTGGAGAGGAACTGGCATAGTGACAACTAATGAGGATTTTTTAGTCTGGAAAACTTCCTTCAAATTGTATCAGATCACCAGCGGTGGTTTGGTAACAATGTGAGATCATATTGAGTTTGTTATTAAGATATCAGTAGTTAAATTAATCAATTTTAATTTAAAAAATCTTTAACCCAATATTTAATCTCTCACAAAAGCAAGGAGTATGTATTATAGAATTAAATAAAATGTACTATATACAGGGTGCTGTAGGAAATACAAAATAAATAAAGCATAATATTTTACCTCAAGAAGTTTAAAGTTATTAGAGAAGGTAAACATGTTCACCAGTGCACTACTAACTAATGAAGAAAAGAGTTAGTGCTAAGTCGAAATATATGCTATGATAAAACAGCCTACTATCCAATTTGTTGATTATTTATAAAGAAAACCTCCCTTAAAGGAAGTTCAGAGGTTTTGGTTCTTGTAGGGTTTTCTTCTTCATTTCCCATAATAGTTTTTCCAAACATTGAGGAAAAAAAGTTTATTTTATAGTCAGAGAAATGTTGCTATTTTTTTTTTGCTTCACAGTGGGGAATCTCGCTATAATCCTAAAAGAGAAACAGAAGATATCAAAAAGAGAGAAGCAGGGGCTTCTCTGGTGGCGCAGTGGTTGAGAATCTGCCTGCCAATGCAGGGGACACGGGTTCGAGCCCTGGTCTGGGAAGATCCCACATGCCGCGGAGCAACTGGGCCCGTGAGCCACAACTACTGAGCCTGCGCGTCTGGAGCCTGTGCTCCGCAACAAGAGAGGCCGCGATAGTGAGAGGCCCGCGCACCGCGATTAAGAGTGGCCCCCGCTCGCCGCAACTAGAGAAAGCCCTCGCACAGAAACGAAGACCCAACACAGCCATAAATAAATAAATTTTTAAAAAATTAAAAAAAAAAAAGAAGCACACAACATCCCTAGCATTTCTGCAGTTAGACTTGTTACTTATGTAGTGTATTGGCTGAGGCTTTTTTGTTTGTTTTTTTGTTTTTTAATTTAGTTATTAAATGCTAACATAGTTCTTACTCTGTTTCAGGCACTATTGCTATAGCACTATCTCTTTCTTTGCCTTTCAAATGAACAGTGCTTTCAAGTTGTTTACCTGCTTATTGGTATATTACTTTGTCCCACCCTTCCCTGTTCAACCACTCTAAGAACTCTAGGCCTTTTCTCTGCTGCCCTTAATAAAATACATCTATTTAAAGGATTTGCCAGGTGATGGTATGCAAATACGTGATAACCTAATGATGAGGCAGCAAACGTGTTTAATGGTGTATTTACTAACTCTGATCTATTGGCTGCCCTTCTTAGAGGCACTAGGTTAGAGTTCAGGCACTTTGTTACTCTCTCTCTGTTATCTCATTTAATACCCACTACAACACTCAGAGAGACATGGTATTCTCATTTTACATATGTGGAAACTGAGACTCAAAGGTTCGGATAACATGATTAAGGATTGGTATTTGAACCAAGGCATCTCGGACTCCAAAGCCTGTGCTTTTTCCGCTTTTGAAGACATTCTGTCCTAATCCTGAGATGGAGAATACCTGGTATGTATGCTTTCACTCTTCTGTTCCACGTGCTTAGTGGGCAAGGCTGAATAGTCACAATCCATTTCAGCCCAGTACTCTAGCCGCCACTACAAAGCTGACTGAAATTGACATGAGAAATGAGATAGTTTTATCACCCTGGCCATAATCCAAATGTGAAACTTTTCTCATTTTATATGTTTAATGCCTTTAAATACTTATTTTACATGATATGAAATCTATCCACAGTTGTTTGCAGGTAACACTCAACTCAGACTGACGAAAGACAAAAAGAAGACAGAAAAGGGATCAAAGTTCAGTTTTAGCACCATGGCAGATTTTCCAAAAAAGGAATTTTATAGGGTTAAAAATAAGCTAAAACAAGTGTTTTTTCTACATCTAGATCAGCAATATTCTTTGCTGACCCTAGTTGAAAGACAATTTTAATCTTAGGGTGATGATGCATAATTAAACACATAAATGTCAAATTCAGAAACAGCCTTGAATTCAACCATGAAACGTATATTTTAGAATAATTATCTCACTGCTAAGACATATAAGGATGTAAGGAAGATGTGAGAGCTACCTGTTCATTTCTTTCCCAAGCTAAACGGCAAATGACTTTCAGTCAAATCCATGTATTCATTTAAATGAACCCAAAAGCTCTTGTGCACTATGGATAGCTGGTTTGCTGCTTTTTTGCATTAAATGCATTTCTAGGACTCTATTTCATAAAACAGGCATATTGTGTAATTATTTTTTATTATTTATTTATATTATATTTTTGTTAGTTAACTTTTAATTTGTAACAGTTAAGTCAGTGGGGAATATAGCAATTTAAGGTTATTGGGGATTAGTATATATTATACTGAAAAATATACATATTTTTTCCACTGTAAGATGTAGCAATAGGGTGATAGCATATGCATTTTTTTCTTTGCAGTATCCTTGCTAAAACTGCCACAAGAATATTCCACTAATTTAATTTAGAACATTTTATTGCAGATGTGTATTAGTAAAAACAGCCTTCTCAACCAACATTTATGTTGGAGTGGCATAGAAACCAAACTGACATCACTGACAAGCAATAAAAATGGTAACAATTACAAAAACAACAGTGACTTCTAATACTTATATACTACTTTTTTGTTTATAAAGCACTCCACATATACTTTGCTCATTTAATCTTCATAATAACCACTAGATTGCTTATAGTGTAGGTCAGTGGTTTCACTTCCAGAAATATGATTCAGCAGATCTGGGTGGACCTGAATCTTACGTATTCATCTGCAGGTAATTCTAAAGGAATATTGGTACCCAGAATTCTGATTCACTCAGACCAGCAAAGTAAGCAGCACCTGGAGCTTGTAAGAAATGCAGAAACTTAGGCCCCATTCCAGACCTACTGAATAGGAATTTGCCTCTTATCAAGATTGCCTTTATGGAGTTCATAGTCCACTGCAGGGTTTACAGTCATTACCATCATCACCATGGTCATCATCATTGTTATTGTTAGTCTTAATATTATTAAAGCCAGATATTACAAGGATAATAGAAGTAGACTGAGAAGAGGAGGATCGAATGCTTTTAATCGGCAGTGTAGTACAAGAAAAGGCAAGGAAAAGTTAGCATATTACTTGGGCTTCATAGAGAGAGCGGTCATGGCAAAAGGTACCTGTGGCTGAAGAAGGGTATAGGAGGGAAATAGGAGAAGGACAAGAAAAACAGTACTTGTCCTGAAGTGTATAAGTCATTTTCACAAAGTCATAGTGAGTTCATTTTGATACGTAAAACATTTTGTGTTAGATATAATAGACAATAGGGAAAATAACACATGTGAACGCTCTCTAGCTCCTGCCTCAACATTTTTGTAGTTCTGGCCTCCCTGGGGTTGTGTGCCCAGGGCTTACTCACCTCTTCTGAAGGTTTTAGAAACAAGTTCTATCCTGCTGTTGTTATAAGAGGACTGATTCCACATGAATCACCCATCACTTCTCAGGAACTAAGTCTCTCTCACATGAATGTACGAATGGCAGACACACACACACACACACACACACACACAACTGCTTGACCTAATGCTTCAGGGGTGAAAAGTAAGGCATTCTTAGATTGAATTTCTGCCTGTCCCAGAGTACACACCAGGAACCCATTGCTTATATTGATAAATCTCTTAATTAGATGATGGGATTCACTCTCAACTAGAGAAACAGACTGAGGTGTTTCCTTTAAAGATAAAGCTATTGCAAAGTGTGTGGAGCAGTTTGGTAGTGGAAAAGGCAACTAGGCACAACACCTGGAGCCTACTTGCATTTGCAGGTGTGAATACACAAACAAAATAATTACTCCAGTCAAGAGGTACTTCACCAAGGCTGAGAGAGAGAAGGGGAAGAATCAGTGCTGATGAGTATTTAACAAATGTCCTCTGAGATTAATTCCCACAAAAAAAGATAATCACCCCCAGCTACACTACTTTAGTATACTTTTCCTGAAACCCCACTGAATTTCTGGAAAAGAAGATGAAGATCATGTTTAGAATGCAAGCAGAAACAAGCACTTTTCTATCTATGAATTTACTGTGTCTAAAAATATCTACTGTTTTACTCAGGTAGTCAGCTGTGTTTTGTGCCATTTCTTTCTTTCATCCATCCATCCATCCATTCATTCAATGAGTAGCACCTATATTGTACCCAACTCTATACTAACCACATAATCACATTCAAATGTGTGAAAGAATAAGTCACTGTCCTCCAGGAGTTCATTAGAAAGACATTTGGCAAGACATTCCATCAGATAATTAGAGAAAAAATTAAGTCCGTGTGTTAGAAAATGTGTAATGGAGAGTTGGTGTGTGTGTGTGTGTGTGTGTGTGCACGTGTGAGCACATGCAGGAAGAAGTCTAAGAAAAATTAGAACATGCAGGATACTTACTAATATGTTGGAGATGAATCATAATTTAGGTCTTGAAAAGAGTGCAGAATTTGCATTAGGCTGCTTTTAAAAGATAACAAAAGAACCTGTTAAAAAGCTGAGAATCCAATTACTAATTAGACCTTTTTTGGCTATAGGATGTCAATTGTACAGCTTGATATTTTCATTAAATTTGATTGGTTATCCTAGTGTATAGATCATCCACTTTTTTTTACTTCATCCAATAGGTTACTAATACATATTTTCATCCATAAGTTATTCATTATATAGGAAATGCTTGTATGTAGGCAAAATATGTCCTCAAGAGCTCTACAAAGATCTGCTGTCCAGAATAAATAATTCCTCAACTGTTTTTTTGCTGATATTACAAGAGAAAAAGATCTTTTACTGCAAAGGAAGAAATAAGGCTTAAAATTGAAATCCAAAAGGAAAGAGAATGCAGAAATTTAAATACATTTTTATGTGCAAATGAAGCCAACCCTAGAACCGCTAGATTTACCAATGACCCATCTCAATGGTGAGGATTTCCACAGTGAGTGGTGGCCTGGGGCTCCTTTTGACTTAGTAAACCTAAGGAAAGTGGTACAAATTCCAGGGGACAGCAACAAACCACAAGATTTTCCTCTGTTCATCAGGCATAACTAAAATATTTTCAAGGGAGTTTCAATTAAACAATAGGTCAAATATATGTTTGCTTGAATTTAAATGTTTATTGTTTAGGCATTATATTGATAGATAGGCACCTATGAGAGAGAATGAATCAATGTCCTAGATATTTAAGCATATTGCAGACATGAAGAGAGAATCAACTCATTTGACAGTTTGTTGACTTTTTGGGATACATACTAGAATTTTAAAATAAAATATAAATGTCAGAGAAGTTTCTGCACATATTTTACTATGATCAACAAACAGTTGTCAAAAAGTACCAGACAACCAAGAAAGTTTACTTTTACTTTGCATTTCCTTTTAATGTAGGCAACACAACTAATACTTTTGTGTTGAAAATATACCCTGTTGATATTTACACGATGTCTTGCTATTAAAAAATCAGTTCTCCCTATTTCATGATTGCAATCTCAGAACTCAAGTGATTCCCTTGGTAGATACTTATTAACATCAGATTTACAACTTACTCTCCAATCAAAAGAAAAAGTTCAACATTTTTTCCTCCTGGGGAAACCACTAACTTTAACAAAGTTTTGTGAACTCATGCCATCAATACGTATTCCTTCTTTTGCAACTTTGATTCAGCTGAAGATGTATAAGACATCAATTTCAATAGCACAGAAACAATATTTACACTGCTTTAGGCTTTATTTTCCTCAGTTGATTTGAGCTGTTATAATCTGAACTCTAAGCATAGCAATCTGACTCTGAGGCTCTAGATTTTGCACAATGTGCTCACCCCAGAGGTACTGTTGTCACAAAACATGTTGGTAGCAAATTATGGGGAGTTCAATGCAAGCCCATCCTCATTATAGGAAGACCAATACAAAGAGTTTCTCTCTGATAATGTATCCAGGACAAAATCTTGGGCCCAAGCAAGAGAAAATAATTGTCTACTTTTTCAGTCTCATTTTTTATTCTTTATATTTTATGCTCCAACACTACCAATTCCCCTGTGTCTCCTTTGTTTGGTAGTTATTCCCTTTTTTAATTTATTGAAGTATAGTTGATTTGCAATGTTGTGTTGGTTTCTGGTGTACAGCAAAGTGATTCAGCTATTTCCCTGTGTCTCCCTTAGCACTGTCCTCTCTGAAAATTCGTTCTTCAAACTCTTCACCCACTCAGCCATTAACACACAACTCTTACCTTAGCTCTTTCAGAAAAGCCTTTTTTTCCGCCTTCAATCATTTCCTCACCTCCACCCAGGCTGATTTAATTCTCATCCCTCTGGTTCTCTTAGCTCTAGCTATGCATATATCATTTTTATAGTGTTTCGCCTTAGGTACATAAGGCTAAAATAATGGAGAGTCAAAAAGAACATTTGAAAAACACCTTCCTTAGGAGGATGTCCCATTGAAAATAGACATACAACATCCCAGAGGCCACCCACAAACTACCAGATTTTTCTTTGTTCATCAAGCATGACTAAAATAACAAAACACACTGGTAGTTGGGAGAAGAGTGATAGTGAGAGTAAATGGCATAGAAATCTCTGGGAAGGAGACAGTTCTCACTGATATCCCAACCCAAAGCCTCCCTCATATAGCCAAGCTAGTGTTCTTATCTCCAGGTACCTAGAGGTCTAGGTGGTATTCATACATAAGTTCCTGTGTCTCAACCCCTCTGGAGATCCTGAAGTCCTCATGGTCTCAGTCTTCTGCCTTTGCTACTAGTGATGACATTTATGAAGCGACTAGGATGGAGAATGTGGTAAAGAAATATTTGCTTTTTCATCCTCTTCTCTCTCTCCTCTGTCTCCATGTATTTTAGGGTATACTTTGTCTTCAAGGACCAATCACACTTTGCTGTGGCTTGCCCCATATGGTAGAGGATAATAATTCACAACAGAGTGAAACCACAGATTTCTGAAGGATGTTTCCCTCTCCTCCCCTCACCTCTCTTTTCCTCCTGTGGTCTTTTGGAGACCTGAACTTTTCTATTGCATTGACTTTATAGAAAAACAAAGTATTTCATGGATGCTCCAAATCTAAAACCTCTCATTTTATTCCATATAGCTATAAGACAGTAAGGATGTTGGTGTGGAACCCCATTTAATCATTTTTACTTCAAAGTAGATTTTAAATGTAAACAGTATTTTATACGACTCACAAGAAGACGATGGAATTTTTCAAAGTGCATCTCAGTATATTATACATAGTTGTCATTCCTTTTTTGTTTTGTTTTGTAACAGTTTCAATGAAAAAGTACAAAATAAAGGCCCATTTTCTTGGGTAAATAATGCTGTTTTGAGACCTCTTTATTAAGTATTGGCAAAGAATAATGCCACTTTATATTAACCTGTGACAATGTTTTGACTCACTCTAACTGATATATAGGAATTTAACACTTGCTGTTAATTGTTAATTGTCAATACTAAATGACAACCCCCGCCCCCCAAATCCCAGCATATACTTTCTATCCTTATTAACACCATCGAAAATGTATTTATTTAAAGTTCACTGACTGGTAGCCTTGGCTTTGTGCAAGGTGGTAAATTTAGGATATCATTATGTATATTCAGATGAGGCAAATGAAGCACAGAATGTTTAAAAATCTTGGAGGAAAGAACAAAACTAACTGGCATTTCAACCCCTGCAGAAGGCCTGATATCAGTTGGGAAATAGTACCAGAGCTACCCAAGAAGCAAAGTCATCTAAACCTGATGATGTATTGTTTCTGCTTTTCCAGGACTGAATTAGCAGCTTCCATTGGGATCTTTAAATCGCGATCCCTTAAAATTAGATAATAAGGGTTTAGGGTGCAAGCTGGCACCTGGCATTTGTATCCATACTATGCAAAAGTCGGCATTCAAAAAATACACTAAAAATGTGAGATGTCTGCACACTTGTTATTCAGCAGGCAATCTCACAGAGTAAATATTCACGTAGAGCATCGCTGTTAAGGCAGCACTGAAATTCTGCAAAAGAACACGGCATGCTCTTCCTTGTGTAAGTTGCATGTCTGATATCAGCCAAAACCTACTAGGCAAATCAGTCATATGGCCCACCTGTATTCATCACCCATCTTGGAAAGGCTCTGGAAACCTTAAGATAAGATTTGACATTGTAACAAAAATTAACAAACAGAAGCCTTAATTAAATAAAGTTGGGAGACCAGAAGGAGGAGCTCTCAAGTCCTGTGATGATAGCAGAGCCCAACAAGAAGAAGAAAGACTCTTCTTTTTAACTGGCAAGGACTCCGTCAGTGAAAAGCCATGGACTCTTGGTTTACTCTAGCCCTCCCAACTTCCCTTTCCTCTCTGTAAAAGAGTTCTCCTTCTCTTGCCATTTAGGGAACTTGCACGTGGTTCGCCATGGTTTTAGACTCCAAATTGCAATTCTGTGCTGATCCCAAATAAACCCATCTTTGCTGGAGAAATAGCTGGCAGTCTGTTTGTTTCAGGTCAACATTTTGGTGGCCTATATGAGGACCAGAGAAGATTCCTGATGGCTCCGGGGCTGGGGAGCAAACACGTGCAGTACCCAACTATGTAGCCCATTGTTACTCATTGCTTTTCATGCCAGCCCTGGAGTTTGAAAGCACGTCTTTCTCCTGGATTCAAGCTCACACACTCTTTGTGTTTGATGCTCTCCAGGCTTACTGAGTATCTACTGAAAGGTTTTGTCTTTCTGGTTAAGGCCTTATTCTGTATGCAAGTACTTGTTTGGCACTCCGGTCTGACTTTGAGAAGCTGAAGCTATTTCACTGAAGCTGGCTAGTCTTCAACCTTTTCCCTTTGGAACAGAGGCTGCTTCTCCTGGAGCTGGCTAGCCTTCAGCCCATTCCTGTGGGAACAGTGATTGTTTCTCTGAAATGGCGCCGGGTTTTTCAGTCTTTGGCCTATTTCTTTGGAAAGGCTATCTTCTGGAGATGGGCTTTAAAAAAAGCTTTCAGCCTGGCTCCTCCAGGACAGAGCTGTTTCCTTAAGACTCGCTGGGACTGGCTTGCAAAATGTTTGAATTGAGTTGTTTGTGCTGTACGCTGTTTGAAAACTGTTCTTTAGATGAAAAACCTCTAGGAAACGGAATCCCAGTTATCTAAGTGTTTTAAGTGTGCCCCCCGCCACCAGGGACTACAGCCAACTTTATGTTTAAAAACTGTGGTCTTTCCCATATGCATTTCTAACTAAAAGGATTGACCTGACCCAAGGCAATTTAGAAATATCGATAGCCATTATGGGGAACTTCTGAAATCCCCAAACTTAATTTCCTTAAAACCAAATTAGATTACAATAGCTCAAACAACTTCCAGAACTGCCCTATTTTGATTGGCATTTTTGAGAGTTCCCAATGTTATCAGGAGTCTAAAATTGCCTCTCTGCAAAATAAGATGTTAAGATTAACTGAGGCAAACAAACAAGTAAAGAAAGCCAAAGTGGCTCCCAAAGCCTCAGGCTCTTCTTCCTTGGCTCCTCCTCTGGTGCCATCTTGTCTCTCTCCCTCGGCTCCCCATGGTCAGACTTCTCCTGCACCATCTTCTTCCTTCCCTTCTGTGCTGCTTATGCCCTCAATTCCTCCACACTAATTCTCCCGCCAACCTTCTCCCCTTCTCTGAAACTCTTCCCACTGCTATTTCCTCTGAACTGGTTAGAACACATCACTTTAAAAATGAAGCCTTCTGAGGATCCAAAGGCTAAACCCTTAATTTCTTACACTCCCTGGAATAAAGCTGAACTGAGAGCCTGAGTCAAAGATTTTCCCAAAGTAACCAAAGATCCTCACAGACTTGCTGAAGAATTTTATACTGTCATCCAAACTTATCAACCTTGTTTCTCTGACTTACATCAGCTAGTTCATATGCTTATCTGTAAAGGCCAGGCCTGGCATTGGATGAAAACCACTAATTGGGAAAATCCTGACTCTCAGATTACAACTGGGAGTCCAGCTCACTAACTTATTATAATGATTAGGTTCCAGCAATCACTAGGTGACTTCATCAAGCAACTCCTAGAGCTTTTCCAAAGGCTGTTGATTAGAATAAAATTCAGGCTTGCACACAAAAATCTGAAGAACTTGTTCATGAATATTATAATCAACTTCAGATTGTTTTTATAGAAAATTCTGGTCTTCCTTCAGGTGTTGATTCTACCCAGGTAGGTTTTAACTCTACATTTATTAATGGGCTGTACTGGGACCTTTCCCTTCTAGTAAAAAGGACCAGTGAGTAACAGGAAACTATGTCCACTCCAGATTTATTTACTCTGGCAAACTTGTTCTCTTGTACTCTAGATGACTCACTTACAAGGAGGACCACAAAAAGTCTTCAGCTCCAGCAAAGGAAGGCTCCTAAGCGATAGCAAAATCCTCCTAGTTTCTGCTATTATTGCAAAAAGCCAGGACATTGGAAAAGAGACTGTTACAAATTTAAGCATTTTATGTGCCTTCAGCCTTCTACCCAGCCTTTACAATGTCCTCCCAATTCTCAATGGCAGGGCTCCAAGGAGCTACCTACATGGGCTCTTCCTAATAATCCTCCCTCTTAATCAGCGTGGAGAAACATTTCTCCAGATTGGAGATGAGTCTCTCCAGTCCTAATTGACACCAGGTAGGCTGAGACTTCTTAGAAAAGTATCATGCCAGAATTTCTTTCTCTAAAAAGGGGGGAAATAATTCTAAAATATGATAGTAGTCATCAAAGTAACCAACCAGGTGAATTAAATGACGCTTTGACAACTTTATTTGTTCCATCTCTGATGGTACCAGAGCAGATTCTGGAAACATCAATCACTTGTCCAAATTGAATCAGCTGCCACTTTCCTTATGGGCAAAATCTCCAACTGATGTTGGCAAAAGTCACAGCACACCTCCCATCGGGATTCAAATAGACACATAAAAACCTCTTCCCAGAATTAATCAATACCCTATAAGTAAAGAAGCCCTTCAAGTCATAAAGCCCACAACAGAAGATTACAGGCTCAAGGTCTCATTATCCCTTGTGCTAGCCCCCGGAACTCTCCCATTTTACTGGTGAGAAAACCTAAGGGCTGAGGATGGAGGTTTGCCTAGGATCTCCAAGCAAATAAACAACGTTGCTATCCCTCAACACTCTGTTGTTTTTAACCCTCATACATTAAGAACATCCATTCCCACCAGAAGTAAATTCTTTACTGTAATTGGTTTATCCAGCACATTCTTTGGTATTCCAGTTGATGAAGCTAGCCAATATCTTTTGCCTTTACTTGGGAAGAAAAACAATTCACCTGGACATTAATGCCTCAGAGTTATACTGAGAGTTCTTATTTCTTGCAAATCCTTAAGGCTGATCTGGATGACATAAAGTTCCCTAGAGGTTCTACTTTGTTGCAATATGTAGATGATTTGCTTCTTTGCTCTCCTTCTCAAGCCTCTTCACAGGAATACAGTATCCATTTGTTAAAGCTTTTAGCCTTAAAGGGACATAAGGTCACAAAAGAAAAATTGCAGTTTGCCCAAGTCTAGGCTCGATATTTTGGGCATGTGATATCAGAACAAGGGATACACCTAAATCCAGGTAGACTTCATTGTGTCCTAAACTTCCCAAAATCTAAAACTAAGCACCAGCTGTGAGGTTTTCTCAGCCCAATTGGTTATCGCCAAAACTGGATTCCAAATTTCTCTCTTATAGCCAAACCACTATATGTTCTACTCAACAATAATAACCCCAACTCCTTACAGGAAGAATCAGAAAACAAAGCCTCTAAGGCTTTAAAGGAGAGTTTGATGAAGCCACCTGCCTTTGGGTGGTTATTATTATCAGATCTCCCTTTTCTTTTCTGCATACGAAAAGCAAGGGAATGCCGTCGCATTATTCAAGCAAAATCAACAGAACACCACCTATTCATGATGTGTTATAGCTAGCAACTGGACCCTATGGCATGGGGATACCACACTTGTCTTACAGCCACTACGGCCACTGCTTTTTTGATGAAGGCCACCAATAAATCATTGTAGGATCCCCTTTAACCATGTTTTGTACCCAATGCAGTAGAAGTTCTCCTGAATTCTCATCACACTGGACATTTCTCAGCCTCACCTCCTACGAAGTCCTTTTGTTAACTACCTCTCACCTAACTCTTTCACATTGTAATAACCTTAACCTGGCTAATCTTCTCCACTCCATCAACAATGAAGTCCCTCACAACGGCTTAACACTGACGGATCACCTCCTGATTCCTCATAACAATCTACAGGAAATTTCACTGGGTAATGTTGACTTCTCATTGCTCACAATGATTCTTATTTAAAAGGTGACCATGGCAAATACTGTGCTGAGTACGCTATTACAACTCCTTTTGATGTTACTGAGGCAGCATCTTTATGTATGGCTACTTCAGCCCAACTGGTTGAATGATACACTCTTACATGGGGATGTATTTTAGCCAAGGACAAAACTATCAACATTTATACTGATAGTAGATATGCTTTTGGAGTAGCTCATGATTTTGGAACGTTGCGGAAGCAATGCAGCCTCCTTGCTTCTGGTGGAAATAAAATTTTAAATGGCCTCTATGTTCAGGAATTACTGAATGCAATATATTTATCTGCCACTTTAGCTATTATTAACATTCTGGTGCATTCTAAACTTGACTCTCTGGAAGCTAAAGGAAATCACCTTGCTGATATTTCTGCAAGGAATGCTGCCCTTAAAGCAACCAACAGCAGCCAAACCTCTGTCATGGTCCAAAGGGATATTTTCCCAAATGATAATTCAGAAAAACTGGCTACAGAGGCCCAACAATTGGCCTCAGAAAAGGAAAAACAAGGTTAGAAATTCAACAATTGCTGGTTTGATTTAAAAAGGGAAGCTCTATTTTGGACCAAATAAGAACCCAGTCCTACCGGAGACTCTAAAAGTCCCACACTTCACCACTGTACATACATTAAACCATTGATCTACTGACAAAAACAATAGCCTTCATGAATCAATATTGGTGGGGAAAGATTAACAAGGCCACAAAAAGTGCCTACCTCACTAGTCCCATTTGTCCAAAGTACAACCCAGGGAAGGCTGTTTGTATTGCTCCCAGACATTTTTAAACTACCTAATGGACCATTCAAGGTCTGGCAAATGGATTTCACATAACTTTCTCCATTTCATAGATATAAATATGTTTTAGTCATAGCCTGTATGTTTTCACACTGGACTGAAGCCTTCCCTTACAGACAGGATACTGCCTCTTCTGCGGCTAAAGTCCTTTTGAAAATGATTATCCCTACCTGGGGAACTTCTCTCAAACTTCACAGTGATCAAGGAAGCCATTTCCCTGGCCAGGCGCTTCGACAAATCTGTGCTGTTTGGCCAGTTTTACAACACTTTCACTGCACTCATCACCCTCGATCCTCTGGTTTAGTCAAACACACTAACAGCATTATTAAGACTCAATCGGCAAAATTTGTAAAGCCTCTCCAAATACCTTAGCCACAGGTATTGCCATGATCCTTCTAAATCTCACATCCACCCCTACTGGAATTCATAAACTCTCACCCTTTGAGATAGTCACAGGATGCCCAATGCACTTGGCTACTGCTTCTTTTGACCCACAACTGATAAAAGGAGAGATACTCCAACATTACAAAGGCCTAATTATTTTCACTAAAAATAACCATAATTTGGTAGAGCAATCTTTTCACAGTGTGCCCTTGGGAGATAAACACCTTAAACATCATACCTTGCAACCTGGAAATTTCATCTATTGGAAAAAAAATCCTCCAGAAGGACTCTATTCAACCTCACTGGAAAGGCCCCTATCAAGTACAGCTAACCAACCCTTGTGACACCAAACTCCAAGGAATAGAATCTTGGATACACATGATACACCTAAAGAAAGTGCAGAAAACTGAATGGACCTGCACATCATCTGGCGACCTGAAAGTAAAGGTTTTCCAGTACTAAAGCAGATGACATCTGATGAGATAGCTTTCCCAAGATATCTGGAACAGGCCTGTTGGAAGTTTGTCACCAAACCTTTGATGATGACATACACTTCAGATGATCTCCAATGTCTATGATCTTACTAACATATGGACTTTAGATAAAAAGTACCTGAGGGTTCTCCCGCCTATTCCTCCTTGTTTCTAGAATGTGACCTTCATAGGTTTCCAATCTGTGCACTTTCCCTCTTACATGAGACACTACATCCAGGAAAGGTCCTTCCAGACATTGAAGAAAAAAATGCCTCTGAAACTAGAAAACCTGACTCTTGATCAGCAATGCTTTCAGAGAAAGATCTCGATCAAAAGGCAGAAATGTAAAAAAATTAATAAACAGAAACCCCAATTAAACAGAATGGGGAGACCAGAAGGGGGAACTCTCATATTCTGCAACAATAGCGGTGCCCACAAGAAGAAGAAAGACTCCTCTTCTTTCTTGTCAAGGACTCAGCCAATGAAAAGCCATGGACTCTTTGTTTACTATAGCCTTCCCAACTTCCTTTTTACCTCTATAAAAGTGTTCTTCACCTGCCTTGCAGGGACTTGCACAAGGCTCACCATGGTTGCAGACCCTGAATTGCAATTTTCCACTGATCCCAAACAAACCCATCTTGGCTGGAGAAATATCTGGCAGTCTATTTTTTTCTGGTCAATAACATAAATGTCACTACTTCTCCAGGGACACTGGCAGACGATTTATGTACAGATGTCTCACAGTATCCGCAAGGGACTAGTTGCAGGACGCCCCATGGATAGCAAAACCTGTGGAGGCTCAAGTCCTTTATATAAAATGGTGTAGTATTTGCATATAACCTATGCACACCCTCCGGAATACTTTAAATCATCTCTAGATAACTTATAATACCTCGTACAATGTAAATGCTATGTAAATAGTTGTACATACAATGTAAATGCTGTATAAATAGTTGCCAGCATTTGGCAAATTTGAGTTTTGCTTTTGGGAACTTCCTGAATTAATTTTTTAATAGTTTCAAGCTGCAGATGGTTGAATCTGCAGATGTTGAACCCGTGGAAACAGAGGGCTGATTGTGCTGACTCTGACAGTGACAGAGACTAAGAGCTTGCCAAATCAAAACAGCCTCCTTCCATGACATCTTTACCAGTTTACGCCATACTACTAAAATTTCAGAAATATCATAGAAATTCCAACCTATTTTTATGAGTCCAATTAGGAGTTTTTTGAATAAACACTGACAAAAGATGCTACCAGTAGGCCACTCCCAAAGAATAAGAGAATTAAAAGGGATATACACTATACCTCTCCAACAATTGGTTAAAAATTAAATAATTCACGTAGGAAATTTGATGATTTACAGATAAGTAACTTGACTAATTATTTTTACACTTCCAAGTCAGCAAAATTTTATTTAGCCAATAACCTGTGGCCATGCAAGTGGCAAGAACTGGGGTGAAAGATAAGAAGGAAGCATAATATGTCACCCTTGATCTAGAAGAGTTTCTAATCTCATTTGGGAGATAACACTGAGACATATGAAAAAATTAGAAAACAAAAGAAGATAGTATGGACGCAAGTGCCAGATTGAGTGGTACAAGTAATTGACTACTTGACACTACCAGGACCCATAAAACCATTTATCTATAGTCGATCTTTAAATTGTTCAAGCCAAAGATTTCTCCTTAAATAATCTAGTTAGATCTTTATTGGTATCTCATATCAAATAAAGATGCTAAATTAACACTGTCCCCCAAATCATACTTGGAATAACTCATCAAAAGATACTTTAAAACAATCAAACCAAAATTATACCAAGGAAGGAATTTGTATTACATATAAAACAATGTCAGATACATTAATGGAGAGTAGGCAGTGGCATAATCTAGTTACACCCAAATCTCCAGATGTCTACCACCATGTCAACAAAGCCTGGTTCCTATTTTCTTTGCCACTCAGAAAACATTTCTAAATCTTAACCATAAATAACTCTACTAGTTTGGTGTGATCAATAATTGACACCTTTTTTTCCCACTAATGAGTTGGAAACCAACTGAGGCCTAAACAAGGAGCAAGGCAGCTTTAGAACTAAATGTCAGTGTTATTACTGATGGAGCTATTGAAGAACTTGCATTAGGTGTGTGTCAAAGGTGGAATTCTTAATGCTGAACCCCAGTAACAGACACTGTGTGGTAAAACGCTAGCCTCTCCCTGCAGGGAAATAGCTAGGCCTTGAAAGACTTAAGGCACAAAGTAGCTGAGTAAAATGAATGTTCTCTGCAGAGAGACTGAGATTAAAGAGAAAGGGAGAGAGTGCTGAGTTCTGCATGCCCAGTTCTTTCTCTTGAGTCTACCAATTGGATAATTAACTCTTCTTCCTCTGAGAGAGGGATTCAATAAGGGAAAGCACAGAGAAGCCTAACTGATGTCCCTATACAGAGACATTCAGGACAAAAGAGATGTTTTAGATGTTTCCTGCTCTTCTCCACCCCTCGTAACATATACTTTCAAGCACACCTTATTCCACGAAAAGGTAATATTGACACAATATATAGGCAGTATGAGTAGTGCTAAAGAACTAAGGCTCTGGAATGAGACACAGGAAGGTACGAGTTCCAGCTCTATGACTTACTAGCTGTATGACATGAGGCAAGTTAATCTTAGAGTTTCCATTTCCACATCTGTAAATAAGAGTATAATCATAATACCTAATCTATAGAGTTATTTTGTGAGGATTCTATTAGTTAATCCATGTAAAGCACCTAGTAGACAGACATGTGATGAAGTACTCAGCAATTTTAGCTTCAAAGACTAAAATGATTTTAGTTTATAAATGAGTCTGTGTAGTATGATTAGAAGCTTCACCTGTCTAAGTAATCTGTCCCGATATTCTTCCATATTTCCCTAAAATTATTACTATAAAAAAAGTAACTTTTTGTTACTAAATTTAGGTTGTGGGTCTCCAGAAGAGAGATCATTTTCAAATGATTAAACCTTCAGAAAGATAACCCAGAAGTACATGGCATCACATGATCACAGTAGTTTGGTTTCATTGATTAGTTTGCTAGTAGAGAGTAGGGTTCTAATAGGGTAGGGCATGAATATATCAGATTTTTATAAGAAAGAGGTTTAGGAAAATTTGGATGGCAAGCTTGGTTGTAAATAGTCTAAGAGCAGGGATCAGGAAGATGTAAAATACACTTTACGTGTGGGAATTAGACCTTCCTTAGATAGAATGCTTTAAGTGAAGTAAGTAAAAATTTTACTTTTTTTCATCATTATGTCTTGGGCAATTCTAAAATACATGAGAGACACATGTGTATCTAATACAACTGGCTCTCCGTGGAGTACTATAATTTGGGAAGGTAATGGTATCTGTGCCACTAGAAGTATTTCTTAACAACCTATTGGAGACCAGCCACTAACTATGCCTTCAGATACAACTTACGATGGTTTTCTTACATTATCTTGTATATGACTACCAAATTCTCAAAAATTTATAAAATCCTTTTCCTGTAACATAACTGCATTCAGCTAACTGTGATTCTAAACACATTTACCTGATTTCCACTGATACTCTTCTACTTGGCTTAGCTGTTTAGGAACAGATTGAGTTTGATTATATAGAAGTAAAAAAAAGAGCTCACATAAAAGACAAGCGAATTCATCCTAGAAGTTTCCTATTCCCTAATGTACATTCTTTTCTTATTTAATTACTAGCTCCTGGCTGTTCACTTTTTCACCTAGTTTCCATTAGCTCCAACTTGTCCAAATAGCTCGTAGAAAAGAAATGCACTGTTATTGTTAAATACAGATTTGAGAAAGCACATATTTAATAGTCATTTTTAATTGTAGTTTCTTCAATTTACTAGCCAATCCATTTTGTTTCTGATCTCTCTGTGATATAATCATAAAGGCTTCCCATTATCTGTGCCCCTTTATAATCTCTGACTGCTTCTGCGGGCATGAATTCATTTCACTTTCCTGCTGCCTTTATCTCTTTCCTAAAATTCTTGACTGATGCAACAGACTTTTATTTTATTCCATTTTCCTTTTCTCCTCCTGCTTCCAGAACAGATTTTTCTTTACCTAGAGATCTTTGAACAGTCCTTTGGGAGGCTGCACTGAATTTGTCTTGCTCTTTACGATTCCTCCAAAAAAGAAAAATACAATCTGTTGTGCTTTAATTATAATTTCCCTTAGGACATGCTACTCTTCCATAGTCAGGAAGTTTAACACTTCTTCCTAGCAAACCATATTCACTAGATTGCTTAGTTCCTCCAAATCTTAAAGCATGTTGTAGTCTGAAATTCCATTTCTAACCCAGTTTAAGTGGTCCTGGTCACTGGTTTCCTGCCAACTGAGTTTCCCACATTTCCAATCGATTTCCCAGGTTAAAATTGGTTTTCTTCACAGCCAAGAATTGACTAAGATCCATTAGGTTGGGTGCATTTGTTACTCATATATCTAGATATATTCTGCTTCTTCAAATTCAAATGACTTGGATGGAAGTAAGTCTATATTAGTAAAGTCTGGATAAAAGAACAGTTTAAACACAGTGGTTTCACTTTAACATATGTTAAAGAGAACACATCTGTAAAATAATTCTTAAGAAATTTACTAAAGATATTTTGTCAAACAAAAGCTATTTTGAACTGCTTTAAGGGAATAGAGTAAGAATGATAAACACTTTTTATGTTAAATAAACAAAAATAAATAATTCAAAAGTGCTAAAAATTTATATTTTCTTAATTAAAGCAGATAGATGTTATCTCTCCAAAATATATAGCATGTATTTTATATAATACTCAATACACATATATTTGATATATAGATATACACACATACACATAAGACCTTTAAACCTTTAAACCCTGGTTGAATTTTAAAATTCCTATTTATTCTTCAGGTCTCAGAAAAAAAATTCCCTCTTTTATTTCAACCTCACTATGCAAGCAGTTAGCTGTTCTCTCCTCTGCGTTCCCTTGGCACTAATAAATACCTGTGAAATAGCACTTATGATATTATAGTGGAATTATTTAGTCACAGCTGGCTGTAATCTCCTTAAGGGCAAAGAATATATCACGTACATTTCTGTGACCATTCCATCTCTAGCGGCTGGCATAGTAACTGACATTTAGTAGATGTTTAGTATAAATCAAAACAAAATCTCCACATTCATTGCTTGAATTATAAGTGTAAATTGGTAACGTCAGAAAGGAATAAGTAAATTTAGATGTCCAAAAAGAGCAAAACCACAGCAGCTATTCCAGCCAAAGTACTTGATCCAACACAGGCTGTCTACTGTTGTGGGAAATGACGAAAAGTAGATTTGAGCGCTTTCATTGTCCTTGCCATGACTCTCATGATGTATCTTTATGAACCTATCAACTTAAAGTTTGGGGTCAATACAGTATAACAGATGAAAAGGAAGACATTTCGGGAGAAACTGTAAGGTTTTGTGGAAAACATTTGCCCAGGTTTCCTCATATCATAGGTATTTTCTATCCTATATCCTAGTATTTGGAGACTGTTAATGGCACAGGCACAGATACTTCCTAGACTGATCTTATGAACAACAGACTGAGTCTTTGGGTTATGCATTTCCTTCAGTAAGGCAGGAACAAAGAAACGGTTTCACAGAAACTTAGGTAAAATCTCTCATCGCGACCCTCAATCTGGGTTTTTAGTTAAACATAGGCTGAATATGAGCCAAGAACTTAATGAAGCTTCAGAAAATTAGGTTGTTTCAATAAACTTAAAGCATTCTATCTAAGGAAGGTCTAATTCCCACATGTAACTGGTAATCAGGCTAGACTGACACACTATTAGAAGATCACTGACAAACTAAAGAATAATCAAAGGAGGACATCCAGGATGTTGAGGGGTCTGGGGAAAAAAATGTCAAATGAAGAACATTTGAGAAAAGACATGACAGGAAAAGACAAGAAGTGGAAGTGGGGTTTATGTTACCTGTTTAACTATAAAATCTTATAGGCAACCAAGTGGAAGAAAGATTTAATTTTCCATTGATACTCAAAGAGCAAACAGGAACAATGACTCAAATCATAACAAGCAACTTTTTGAGTGCCTATTATGTGCCAGGCACTTCACATATATCATCTCATTTAATACTCATAGCAAATCTATGAGTTATGTACTAAGATTATCCCCATTTTCTTTTTATATATATATATATATAATATATTTTAATTAATTAATTTATTTATTTTTGGCTGCTTTGGGTCTTTGTTGCCGCACGCAGGCTTTCTCTAGTTGCAGCGAGCAGGGGCTACTCTTCGTTGCAGTGGGGGGGCTTCTCATTGCGGTGGCTTCTCTTGTTGCAGAGCATGGGCTCTAGGTGCGCGGGCTTCAGTAGTTGCAGCATGTGGGCTCAGTAGTTGTGGCTCGCGGGCTCTAGAGCGCAGGCTCAGTAGTTGTGGCACACAGGCCCAGTTACCCCGCGGCATGTGGGATCTTCCCAGACCAGGGCTCGAACCCGTGTCCCCTGCACTGGCAGGTGGATTCCCAACCATCGCGCCACCAGGGAAGTCCCTATCCCCATTTTCAACATGAGTAAATGAAGAATCAGAAAAGTTAAGTCACCTGCCTGCGGGCATACATCTAAGAGGCAATAGAGATGGGATTCTGGATATGTCAGAGTCAAGGGCACCTTCTCCTCCTATTACATCCTGTTTTCTCTTGGATCAATGGTACTTAGAACTGTATGACAACTTTTTAAAGTAATGAACTCACCGCTGCTGAAAGTGTTAAGGTCAAATGTCTGTAGCTGACATAGATACTCTAGAGGGGGCTCTTGGAATGGATGGGGGTTATATTGGAGTAAAGCATTTAAATGTACACTCTGGAAAACCGTAAGAATTCTATGAAGTCTCATGGAGGCTGCCATGCTCTAAGCTAAATGAGAGAAGGGCTCTGAAATGTCCATACCCTCCCTTCTCTCAATCAGAGCCATTACACTTTCATCTGAAGCCTAGCATTACTGAGTAATGACTATACACTAGGCACTGTTTTTAAAACTTTACATATATTAATCCCTTTAATCTTTACAACTACACTTTAAGATAGGTACCATTATTTTCCCCATTTTACAGATGGTAAAAAAAAAAAAACAAAACCATAAAAACAAACAAACCAAAAACTGAAGTCATGAAGAAGTGAAGGTACTTAACAAGTTGAGTATGTGGTAGAGCTAGGATTTGAGCCCAGGCTGTCTGGTATAAGAGTCATTACTCCTTACAAAATATGCCAATCAGTCTCCCAATTTCATTATAAATATCACATTTCCTTGAAAGAATTTATATGAACAAAAAGTGATATAAATTAAAAATCTGTTGAAAATTACTATAATTACATCCTCTGGAGTTTTCCTTAGAATTCTAAAAATCTGTGATTTCAAATTTCATTGGTTCAATAACACTCCTCTAGGATGGGCTAGGAACACCCTATGACTTTTTGTACCCAGCTAAGACCTTGGCCACAATCTTTGACTGCAGACTTGAATGGTGCCCTTGGCTTTGCTAAGCCATGACTTTCTGGGTTTGACCCTGGCTGTACTTGCACACTCGCAAGTTACCACAGCCTGACTTGGTCTCCTGGTTCCAGAATTTACTCCCTGGCAGTTGTCTTCTTTACCTAAGTTCTGAGCCATTTGAGGAAAGAAGGCCAACCACTGAAAACCAAAGACATCTTTGCAACTAAAAAGTTTAAGTGGGAAGATATAACTTCGGGTGAAAGCCAAAATGAGCTTGAAAAATCTTTCCCCTGCTCCAGTCTAAAACTTGTAACAATCTATTTGAGGGGACATTTGAGTTTATTATATACATAATTGTATGTATAGGTTGTTGCCTCCTACTGGTCTTGGAGAAGAACACATCTCCCACCCTCAACATTTTGTGATGTTCATCAGCTCATTATTCTTTTGCAAAGTGGAATATAACATTAAAAAAAGGACAGACAGATTTTCTACAGCATACTGTGGCACCTTCAGTGCCTCAATTTTGCTAGAACATGAATTACCCAACTTGGGGAGTCCACTGAAGCAACAAAGCACCTAAAATTGTATTTCCTCACTCAGAGAGCCATGTAAGTGACTGACATAAAAAAAAGCAAGAGTAAGTAAAATTTGATTATCATTCCTTCTCTGTCCAGAGGCTATAGAGATTTGGGGAAATGCAGGTAACTAAGTGTGCCTAATACTTAAATTATTAACTATATTATCAAAGCTGATGTTTCAATTTACACTAAGCGTCACCCGTTAGACTCATTTGTTTGTACCTGTAGATTTATGAAAAGGTATGCATCTTAAGGACAGAGAATATGCCATGTCTTTGAAACTCGAGATACTACGACACCTTCTAGTCACACATAAGTAATAAGATCTTAAAGAGAATGAATAAAAAACATTGCTAAGAGTGGTAGCATTTGTTATAATGTTCCAACCAATGAACTACTCAGTGACAGACTAGTCATTTCCTCTCAACCATATTGAAACAAACAATAATTTATTTCAAACTGGTTAAGTTCCGTCTTGCAGTCATATCCTCTATGTCCTCCCTTCAAATGTTGAACTTATCACTGGTATTACTATGCATACTGATTCTTTAATCTCCTGCAATTTTACACTTATAGAATAAAACCAGAAGATCCAAGAAAGAAAAACACAGACTTGCCAGTTTAAACAAGCAGCCAAATGAAAGACATGTAACTCTGGGGAGCATAGGATAATTACTGCCTAAGATCAGAGATTCTTGATAAATTGACTTTTTGAATGTGCAGCAGCATAAACTGAATGAACATTGCCTTGAAAATTGAAGATTAAAATTGGACTAAAAGTTTTTCCTAGGAGCTGACACCCAGAGAAGATGCAATCATCAAGAAGTAGTAAATAGCTGTCTCTCATACTTTCAGGGACTTCAATAACTTTCCTCCAATAGCTGCAATACCATCAGGGGTATCTTTACTCGTGAATGCAAAGTTTGTTTAAACAGAATACAAAATCATCATTAAAAATGAAACGAAAATGTTGAAACTATACAGTAAACTGAAGAGACAAATTATTATGTAACAATTGAGAAATTATTATTTGTACTTGACTAAATAGTGTATGGGGGTATACAATTTATCCCAGTAAATTTAAATTTTTCAAGAAACACAGTATAATATTCAGAAAAAAAGTTTACTTATGTTAATGCAAGAAAGATATTTTTTAAATTTATTTATTTTTGGCTGCCTTGGGTCTTCGTTGCTGCGTGCAGGCTTTCTCTAGCTGCGGCGAGCAGGGGCTACTCTTTGCGGTGGCTTCTCTTGTTGCGGAGCATGGGCTCTAGGCACGCGGGCTTCAGTAGTTGTGGCACATAGGCTCAGTTGTTGCGGCTCGTGGGCTCTAGAGTGCAGGCTCAGTAGTTGTGGCGCATGGGCTTAGTGGCTCTGTGGCATGTGGGATCTTCCCAGACCAGGGCTCGAACCCGTGTTCCCTGCATTGGCAGGTGGATTCTTAACTGCTGCCCCACCAGGGAAGCCCGAGAAAGATTTTAAACACATGGAAGAGTTTCTTCTATCAGATTTTAGAAAATCTCAAGGCAAAAATAGCTTTTAAAAATCAAGTCCAAGGGGCAATTAGACAAGATATATCAAGAGCATCAAATATATTCATACTCTTAACCAAGCTGTACAGAAACCCCTTCCTATGATTTAATTCTAATCATATAAATTTGTAAACAATGGTTTATGTAAAATACTGTTCAAAGACATGGAGGACACAATTCCTAGAGGAAAAGGAAAGATTTTGTGTATATTTGAAGTTTTACATTAAGTTTATAAGGAAGCGACTTCCCTGGTGGCCCAGTGGTTAAGAATCCGCCTTCCAATGCAGGGGATGCGGGTTCGATCCCTGGTCGGGGAACTAAGATCCCACATGCCGCAGGGCAACTAAGCCCACACGCCTCAACTACTGAGCCCGCGCACTCTAGAGCCCACGTGCCACAACTAGAGAGCCCATGCACCACAACTACTGAGCCCATGTGCCACAACTAGAGAGAAGCCTGTGTGCCGCAACTAGAGAAGCCCACACACTGCAACAAAGAGCCCACCCACTGCAACGAAAGATCCCGCATGCCGCAATTAAGATCCTGTGTGCCACAACTAAGACCCGATGCAGACAAATAAATAAATATTTTTTAAAAGTTTATAAGGAAAATAACCAGTAAAATCTGAGTCACAGTGCTTTAGGTGAACCCATTAGTACCCATGGGCTATTGAGGCCTAGGAAACCTTGGAACTGGAAAGAGAATACTATGAAAACTTAAATTCCCAAATTTTAGAAGGATATTTAAGGATATGGGAAAGTTTTCATAATATATTTTTATGCAACAAGAAAGATAAGTATCAACATGTTAATAATGGTCACCTCTGAACAGTAAGAATATATATATGTGTGTGTATATATATATATTTCCAGCATTTCAGTACTCAAAATTAACCAAAGGCTTGCAGGAATCTGGGGAGTTTTTAATCAAGAAAAATGACTGAATAGCAGCTAGAACAGCAAGATTTGTAGTGTTTTAAATTGCCTTATTCCTATAACCCCCTCCCAATCTCCATGGTAGCATTGAAAGCAGGCACAATCATGGTGAAAAGCAGCAGTCTGGTAACAACTAGAAGGACTAGAAAGGCTAGATTCTCCTTCAAAGATAAATTCCGCTGATTCACTTTGTTATAAAGCAGAAACTAACACACCACTGTAAAGCAATTATACCAGGGAGGTAGAAAAAAAAAAAGATAAATTCCCAGATAACTGTCATTATTTGATTTGGAGGGTGGTTCCCTAGAAGACACCACTCACAAGTCAGCCTTTATTTGACCAGATTTGGAGCTTGCCCAGTGTGAACAGCCTTTTTCCTGGGGGAGTTAAATGAGTAAATCATCAGAGGCAATTCTTGAATATCTCAGCTGTCTGAGGTAGTAAATAAGAGATGGAGCAAACACTAGGCTAATCCAAAACTTAAAAGGAAAAGTTGGAGAATGAGATGTGCACAGGGGTTTTTTAAAAGCTCATACATATTCCTGGGCACCTAGAAAGCTGCACACATGCCTAGGGCTGTGCATATGTGTGAGGCTGTGTACATATCCAAGAAGGGCTTAAGAAGGTTGTAAGCTTTCACTTCTGACCTCGAGACTCTCCACAATCAGGAAGTGAAGGCTAAGGCAGAGTTATAAACTGCCTGGCTAACAGTTAAGAGTATGTCCCAACATACACAGAGATGCTTGGCAAAAACTGGGAGACTTCCTGGTTCTGGGCTTTTAGGGAAATCTCAGTCCAATTATCAGCTGACCACTAAGCAAACTGTGTAGAGACTTCAGTGGCCACAGACAACAAACAATGAATACTTTACAGCATTAGTTTAGAAAAGACTCTAAATGAAAATATTCCTCAGAGTAATATGAGGATCAATTCAGGTTTCCCTCTTCATAATATATCTTTCTTGAATCATGAAAGAAATCAGTTTAACTTCTTGGTGTCTATATGAAGTAGGGGTGCTAGGGTTGAAAGAAGAATGTATAATTTCTTCCCCCAAGCACTGATCCCAGTGGCTAAATTGTGCATGAATAGAAATGACAGTTAATTCCCCCAGCAACACACACCCAGAACAATTTGCACTCGATATATCATCCTGTACACGTTTGCATAAATTATCTTTATTCACAGCATAACAATTATAAGCACATATAGTTTATAATGAAAAAACATGTATATAGTATTACTATAAATTTATCTGTGATATGTAATTTCATTTGAGATATCTAAAATAAAATATTGGCAAATGTCATTCATTAATTTTTTTAGGCTGTGTTGGGTCTTTGTTGCTGTGCATGGGCTTTCTCTAGTTGCGGCACGTGGGCTTCTCATTGCGGTGGCTTCTCTTGCTGTAGAGCATGGGCTCTAGGCGTGCGGGCTTCACTATTTGCAGCATGTGGGCTCAGTAGTTGCAGCACATGGGCTCAGTAGTTGTGGCTTGTGGGCTCTAGAGTGCAGGCTCAGTAGTTGTGGTGCATGGGCTTAGTTGCTCTGTGGCATGTGGGATCTTCCTGGACCAGGGATCGAACCCGTTTCTGCTGCATTGGCAGGCAGATCCTTAACCACTGTGCCACCAGGGAAGTCCCACTCTTTTTTAAGTGTTAGTTTTTTCAGCCATTTCTAGGATTCTATTTAAAAGGACCATGGCTTGAACTTCATTTTTAATTTTGCTTCTCCCATAGCACTTAGTACATTACTAATGTATAACATTAAATAAAAATTAGTTGGTAATTAATTATATAATCTTACTCAAAGATCAGAATTACAATCACAGTAGAATAAGTCAAGACAGGTTTATTTTATGGATATAACAGATAATCTTATAGATATCCAAGGACTGAACCCAAGATACTATTTGGCCAGGTGGGACAGAACCTAGAAAGTCAGAAGCTGAAACTACCTTTCCTCTCTCGTGGGTCATAAGTTCTCCAGTCTCTATCTGTGTATATACTTAATTCTCCTATTCTTCTTTGCAGGTTTACTTTTTCTCTGTATTCATGGATCTTTGATCCTCTATACTTCCAGTCTCAATTTGGCTTAGACTTGTTCTGGAGTTAACTCTGGCCAAAATTTCACATGGTCATTTCCTTTAAGAACCCTTTGCTTAACTGTCCTATTCTCTCAGTGCCTCAACTCCAATGCCAAGGGAAAGTACTCATTATCTGATAGGTCCACTTTGGGCCAGGTGTCTATCTCTAATCCAACCAGCTAATGGTCATTTAAAGGTGGATCAAGTACTTGCAGAAAGGTTTTGTTTAATATATTAATAGATTTGTTATATCTAAAATATTATATACACACAAATCCTGGCCAAGTCAGGTAACTGTCACAGAATCATTGCATTTTAGCATCAAAAGAGATCTTCCTAATTTTTTAAATTAGAAAAACAAGGACTAGTGATGTTCTATGACTTGCTGAAGTTCATGTAATTGTCAATGGGCACAGCTATGACGAGAACCCAGGTTACCTGACTCTTGATCAAGTATGTTTTCTCATGTAGCTCACTGTAGCAAAATAAACTTGAATAGCTGGTCTGAATTAATAAAATATTTTGAGAGAAAGGTAGCACCATTATTTCAAATAAACACAATAATATTAATAAGCCTATATGAGTACCATATAGCCAGTTCCTAGGGAACCCACTTCAATGTACAGATAAAAATTTTATCATGAAAAGTACACCAAATTTTGATTGCAAATAAGTACTTCAAATTTTTTTTAGAGAAACATTTTAGTAAGCAGTACAAATAGTCCCTTTCTAATCTTTTTTACTATATTCATTTGCCTAGAACACACTTTTATTTCCCCAATTTAAAGAGAAGGTAACACAATCTCTGCACAATCTCTGTATAAAGGGTTGCAAATGCTAGGATCCAAGTTAATGAATTTTAACTGTTTATCTGATAAGATATTGTGGCACAATGCAGTTCTAAAAATGTGAAAAGCAAATGGATTGATATGCTGCAAACACAGGCTGTTAGCTGTGTAGAAACAATAAAATAATAATGTACCAGGGAGCAACATGCAGTTAAAGCAAGCATAAAACAGATGTGCAATAAGTACGCATCAATGGCATTAAGACTATAATATTGATATATTTACATTTCCAATAAATTATGCCCACAAATACCCAGTTGTTTTGCATGTGACCAGCATGCTTTGCAAATAGAAAATAGGACTTTCTTTTGTTTTGGTATCTTCTTTCCTTCTGCAGGGATCATGCTAATAGTGTCAGGAATCTTCTTAATAACATAGCTTGACTGTAAAGTTTATTTCCAGACAATTGATTATTTTACTCATGCCAAGATTCTGACCTGTGACCTAACAATATAACCACAATGAAATGACAAGGAATTTCTCATAAAGCCTATTTCCGTTTCCCTTGCTTCATCATTGGAAGCAATGTTTGAGGAATAGAACTCAAAGTCAGCTTAATGAGGAGCCTATAGGAGTCTTTTTCTTCTATAATCAATCATCTCACACCACAGTAGGTCAAGTAGCTCTTTTGTCATCAAGAATAAAATGAGAGAAAACAAGATGCTCCCCCGTCCACCACCCCATGGCACCATAAGATGACCCCATCTTGAATTTATTAACATTATGAAAATATTGTTTATGAATGAGGATTATTGCATATGAAAATTATAAAATGGGATATTCTTGAAGTAAGGACATAGGCATTTGTTAACAACTAACATGCGAAGAAAGGACATTAGATTTATCAATGTTATGAAGCTGAAACATAAGTTGGAGGGTGGTTGGAGATAGTACCCAGAGGAAAGTGATTTGAACTGTAAAATAGAGCCAGCATCTACAAAGGCTGGAGACCCAGACATCACAGGACGTGGATAGGGAATACAGGATCCTCGTTTGTATTACAGATTCCCAACTGGGAGAAAGAGTGGAAGTATCAATAACCTATTTCATTGCTTTATACATAATAATGCCTTTGAACAAGCTATTCCAAAATGGGAGAGTTCCATGGACTACCATTCTACAAGAACTATACCTAGTCTTTACTTTTCTGCCAATAGTGCCAAGAGTTGTCCAGAAATGTTCTGCACAGGACACCACCAGTGCCAAGCCAGCACCAATAATTAATTTATCTCCCTCTGGACCTCCCCATCTCTATTTCTACTCTCCTTCATGGTTTGTTTGTTTGTTTGGTTTTTTTTGACGTGGACCTAGGGCAGGGGAACAAAAAAGCCACTTGGAGATTAGAGAAATTCAACTCAAAGTCAGTGACTACTCTTTAATCTTGGTTTTGTTCCTTACTACTCTCAGAGTAAAATAATCTATCCCAGGCTACTTAAGAAATCTTAATATTCTGATATTCTACTCCAAAGCAATAAATTTAGAGACTGTTACAGATTCTTTGATAGTAGAATAGAAACAACATAGTACTTAGAGCTGAAAGTTCACAGTCTAATATGGGGATAAAAATTGAACAATATTTGAAAAGCCTAAGGAATACTAACAAATGCAAACTAATACAGCTGAAAGGAAATACAAATAGAAGGGCCTGAGAGTCTAGAATACAAAGAATGGAAGATGGTGGCAGTGGGGAATAAAGAGTAGAGCAGCAAGAGTTCAGTGTTAATCAGGTGATACTCAGAGAGGAGTTGAGTCCAGATCTGGACTTGCAAGGGAGAGTTTGTCATTATTCAGAGACAGAGATGAGCAAACCTGGAGGATTTAATTTGTTTTACTTCTTACTTTTGATTGAATTAACCAGGTTATTCAGGATATATAAGCTTTTTGCTAAAATTCTCTGGCCACCTGCCTCTCTTCAGTTTTTCTCTGAAGCTTTGGTCTGGGTATATTACAATTAACTGAGTCTAACAATCCCTGTGTCCCTTTCTTATTGATGAGAGTTGTTTTTCAATCTGACCCCTAAAGAATTCCAGAAGGATGGAGTCAAATGAGAGTGCCATCTTCTTCTTGATAAGCCATTTTCCTGTACTTGACTTACAGTAATGGCCCTGCAATAGGTCAATGAACAGTACAAATCTCACTCCTTGGGCTTTTCTTTGTTTAGCCTTCCCTCCAATCCTCACCCACCCCCTTCCTTGACATACACACTTTTCTCCTAGAAACCAAGGTAGATCACTGATTTCTAACTCTTTAAAATAAATATTCTCTTCCTGTTTTAAATCAGAGAGAGAGAGGGAGAAAGAGAAACAGAGAGAGAATAAAGCACTAAAAAATCTGTGATATTTAGCACATTCCTGGACAAAGAAAAAAACAAAAAACCCTCTATCTAATCCTTACGTTCAGCTTTCTCAAAGGCTTTAATTAAGGATACGAAAGGCAAGGCAGAATTTTTTTTTTCTTACTTCCTGTAAGAACCTGAGCTTTGATCTTCCTCTGACAGGCCAGCCCTGAAGGCATTAACTCGACAAATGTCAAAAAAGAGACTAGGGTCAGAAATAAAACACCTGCCTGGGACTCATCTCTCCTTTCTGTGTAAGCTTTTTGCTTCACAGAGTTATTACTCAGCTCGGCTACAGAGAAAGTTTTTGTTGCAAACTGACCTAAGCCAATTTGATCATGCACAGCTCTTAGGTTCTTTTTTGTAGATAAGGGCTGTCACTACAGAAGTTTGAGATGAGTGAGGTTTAGCTACTTTCCCCAAGCCTCACTTCCAAGTTATAATGAAAACAAATATAAGACCAAATTCTGCCACACATACATTAATCAAAAACTCCTTAGCAAGCAGGCAGAAACTGTTTATAAATCTGTTCTGTAAGCTCTATAAAGACTTAGCTCTCTGTCATTTTAGGTGTTCCTACCACTACGTTGCATGAAAGAGAACTCAAGGCAGGTATAACACTATTCTAGAGGCTAATTTTTTTTGTCTATAGTTGATATCAGGCAACTAAAAATCCTCTAGAACCTAGACAGCGGCTGTTCAAACTGTTTGAGACCAACTTTACACTAATGCCTCACTGGATTCTAAAACGCTTTCATCGAATATAGAGAGAAACTCTAAAATACTTAAGCCAATACTCACAAGTGTATCTTGAATAACTTTCATTTCTCCAGCAACAGCCCATTTCTAACAATCCATCATACTAATTAACAAGTAATGAATTTCACCAACAAAAGCCTACTTCGGACTTTCTGGATGATAATTAGCAAAAGCCTCAGGTGTTGATAGAAGTAGAATAACAGAAGCACGTGGAAAAATCTGGCTCTGGAGTCTAGACTTTCTGAGAGAAGCTAGTTGACAATCTATGGAACGTGGATTAGCCCTGCCCTAATCTGATCATTGTGGATTTTTAATTTGAACAACCAGCTGCCCCCCCAAGTTGATGTTTAAGCTGAGTAATATATACGTAACATCATACTATCTATGTTGAGGTATTTTAATATGAGTTATAAAAATCACGGCATTTACTTGTCACAGGAATAGCAGACTAGGTTAAAAAGTGGCATGTTACCCCTTTGATAAAGGAAAAGAAATTCTTGATTGCTTAGAGGATGATCTGAGGATTCAACATGAGTGGGGTTTGGGCTAGTGAACCTTGGAATCCCTTCAACCCTACAATTCAAGTGTAAAATCACTGCCCTGTAACTGCATTTAGAATTATGTTGTCAGAAAACTTTCAGTGTCTCTGAAGGGATATGCTCACAAATATTTTCTCAGAGATAGCCCTCCAGCTCCACTTTCAGTAGGGTGAGTTTGAGTTTTCATTCTAGTGGCAGGCAGAGGTACGCGTTCATTGTGCCAAAGATTTTGGGTTCTGGCTGTTGTTGCTGTTTTGTCATCTTCGGCATTTGAGAGGTCTCTATGTTATCAGTGAGTTTAGAACTACAAATTCAGCCACAATTTGTTTTACTAACAATGCCCAGGATTTCGCTGGTGGCGCAGTGGTTAAGAATCCACCTGCCAACGCAGGAGACAAGGGTTTGATCCCTGGTCAGGGAACTAAGATCCCACATGCCACAGAGCAACTAAGCCTGTGTGCCACAACTACTGAGCCTACGTGCCACAACTACTGAACGCACGCGCCACAACCACTGAAGCCCATGCACCTAGAGCCTGTGCTCCACAACAAGAGAAGCCACCGCAATGAGAAGCCCACGCACTGCAACGAAGAGTAGCCCCTGCTCACTGCAACTAGAGAAAGCCCGCGTGCAGCAACGAAGACCCAATGCAGCCAAAAAAAAAAAAAAAATTAAAACAAACAAACAAAAAACAATGCCCAAAAGCCATTGGAGACACCATATGCCTCTTCCTCATTCACCCTGCAGGTCAGTGGTAAGTGTAGTCCTTATTGTGTTCATAGAACATTATTTACAGTGTTTCTTTCAGGGTCTAGTATACATTATAGTGGCAGCACAACTCCTTACCAGGTTCCTCCCTTTGTTGTCCCCTTCCCCCCCGACCACTACCACCATCACCAATAGAACACACTTATGTGATTTGATTTGGTACTGCACTGCAGTTAAAGCTCAAAAACCTAATCAAGGTTTCTTAGCTGAAGTTTATGGCAGACAACATCACCCTTAAGCTAGTAATAGTAATACGCCACAAAAGTGGAAGTGTGTGACTCGACTAAGCAAGTGCTTTATTGTTGTCCCTCCCTCTTTTCCATCTATCTAACCCAGAGAATCACAGACAGATAGAAAGAGAGACCCCTATGATTATTTGATCAACTCTCTACTGGCTCACTTACTGTGGGTGATAAAAGGTGTCATCTACAGAGGGCAGATGTCCAAGCAGCTCTCGAGATATGGAGGCAAGTAGAACACCACAGCAAAAGCTGTCCTTGAAGCTATTCCATCTAAGTGGTTTACTGGAAATTTGCATCTACTCAATTAGTTACACACATAGGCAGGATCTGGACTATTTCCCAACTGTCACACTCTCTGTCCAGGGGAAGGCCCTTACTTCCCTATTTGACCCTGGAGATAACCTACCCAGCTTCTCGATATTCTGAGTCCCTGCCTTGGCATATGGTTCTTAGTATCTCTGATAAGTTCCCTTAGGAACTATCTCAGTCCTTAATACAAATGTAGCATTTTTTTGCTAACATCTTTTATTAGCAAATTAGTTATCTATATATGATTAGATATATATATATACATATATATATTACATATATATAATAGAAATAACTTTCTAATTTGTAGTCCTCTCATACAGCAATACATACCCACTAAGAGTATTTTTACATCATTCTTAAATGAAGGTGGAGTCTTTATAAATGTTATACATGATAAAGAATGAAGTCTTCAATGAATAAGGTTGTCCCTCAAATCTCTTTCTAATTAATAAAGTATGTCCCAGAGTCAGTAATTATTTTAAAAGTCTTTAAAATAATTACTGACTCTGGGACATACTTTATTCTTATGGAAGAAAATAAAATTTAAGATACTTTCGCTTGCCCTACCGTTAGGGCAAGTTAACACTCACTGTTCTATTCACCTCAGGTATTTTTCACTTATTTCTTTCCCTATCATTCCTTTCCTCCTATCTTCCCCTGGAATAAGAGTGTCAGACTGCCAGTTCTTCATTATAATTATGATCTTATGAGAAAAATGGTAGCAGAAAACTGGGGCTACAGTAATTCCTCAGAAAATTCCCCAAAATTCAGGACTTGTTTTGTTTTTGAGGAACATTTTGAAAGGAGTGAAAATTCTAAATCAGTAATTCCTTTTATAATCACTTGTAACCCTCATTAAAAAAAAACTGTCATGTAGGATTTATTATCTCCATTATATACATGGGTAGACTAAGGCTCAAAGAGGTTATATAACATAGGTCTGTCTCATTTCAAAACCAGTTGTGTTCTTTCTGCTATAGTGCTTCTAACCCCTGGCCCTTTCATAGCACTCCGTGTTTCCCTTTTTTCATAAGACAAGCTGCCAGAAGCTCAGCTTACTGCCTCTGAGCTCCCATAGCAATGCCTTATGCATCTTCTACAAGAGAAGTCACCACTCTCTATTTCATTATGTGTTTCTTACCTCACAATGTCTGCAATTATACTGTGAACTCCTCAAGACTAGCAACCATGAGTCATCTCTTTGTATCTAGATTTCACATAGTTGCCAGCACATACCACGAGGTACTTAATAAATGCTTTTTCGAATTAATGAATACATACTGGGGAAATTCAAGAGAAAGAAATTTTTAGAGAACTAGATATCAATTTACTTAGCCATTAATGGCTGCATAACTCAACAATTTTTATTTAAATAAATGAGGACTTCCAAATATAGTTGGCCAAAGGTAATGTCCAACAGAAAACTAAATCATCTTGCCAACGTCTATTTTGTGGGTAAAAGGAGAAAATCATGAAAATAACCACAGTAATCAGTACTATTTAACAGTGTTATGGAAGGAAAGCTCCTTTTTTTTGAATTTTATTTTTTTATACGGCAGGTTCTTATTATTAATTATCTATTTTATACATATTAGTGTATACATGTCAATCCCAATCTCCTAGTTCATCCCACCACCCCGCCCCCCGCTTTCTCCCCTTGGTGTCCATACATGTGTCCTCTACATCTGTGTCTCTATTTCTGCCTTGCAAACTGGTTCATCTATAACATTTTTCTAGATTCCACATGTATGCGTTATTATACGACATTTGTTTTTCTCTTTCTGACTGACTTCACTCTGTATGACAGACTCTAGGTCATTTGTAGAGATACGGAAGGAAAGCTCTTAAGAAGACTTTCTCCTGAACTTCTCAGCTTCTTGACTGCTTCACGGAATTGCGCCGAGCTAGGTCAGTCTTATATGTAGGTAAATTAGGCAATGTCTAGATGGCATGATTTGAAGAATGCCAGTAAAGACACCCCTGATTAAAAACCTCTCACCATCTCACTTCTCCTAGTACTTGAAATTTGAAATGTTCACAGTAATCATTACCTTAAGACTCTGAAAGCCCCAGCTCAAATGCACACGTGCTGTGTAGGAAAGTAAACACACAAAGCCTTGTCAGGCATTGACATTTGGACCACCTTTAGTTTCTCAGGAAGCTATCACTCAGTAAATCAGAGGCAAGACCCAGGTGAACGGGGCTCTGATGAATATAGTGGAGTTGGATTGAGGATAAGTGAAGGGAAAGGCAGATTCTACAGTGGTGACGTCAGTGTGAACTCTGAGTATCATTAGAGGGGGGTGGGTCAAAGGAGAGAAAGGGAAACAAAAAGAAGAAATGGGGGTTCATCTAACTTGGCAACTTGAACATTTTACCAAGAAGCAGTCTGTGGCTAAGAACACAATATGTGTTACCCAGTGGAGGATAATTAAGTCTGTATAATGCATGAAGCTTGGTCCTTTTTAACATTTGCAATAAAAGCTTCCTGATGGTTAAGATAGTAGAGAGTATGCAGAAAGCCTGGAAAAAAACTGGAACTGCTGTTCTCTTCCTTTTTCAATGTGAACAGACTACTAATTAAGGTGTCTATGCTAATTACAGACTCAATTCTCTGTGAATGTTATTTATTTAGAGTGACCATAAGACGTGAAGTAAGCTTTGGTATAGAATTTATGTTTAAAATCTCCATGCATCTTCCTAATGTGTCAGCTGACATTTGTTATTACTTGTCTGTGGACTGGCTTTGAATATCTTATGAAATATTTATGACAGCAAGGGATGTGGGAATCATATGAACAAAGCATACACAAGCAACTAAAGATTAGTGATAATAACTGACAGGGCAAAATCAGTAATCAGCCTTCACTTTTCATTTGTTCATTTTTAAGCGTGCTTGATTCATGTCTTTCACTCCCCAGTTACACTCTGTTTAATGCCATTTGCTTACTATTCATGGAATGGCAAGTTCAAATAAACTCTGGAGTTTATTAGAAATTTTGTAAATTAACTATCTTGAACCAGAGAAGCCTATGCAATTTGGTCCCAAGAAATAATTTGGTGTTTCCCTTTTGTGATTGACAGCAGATGTCAAAATGTGGGAGAAATGAATCTCAGGCTGGAAACTGGCACACAGGCCTGAAGAGAGGTAAATGCAATACGGAATATAATTAGGATTCCAGAATCAGGATATGGGCATTCTGCCTTGAAAACACTAAATGTAATGTGCACCCAAGGCACCAGCAGGGCTAAGCACTATTTCAAACCTCCAAAATCACCTTGACAGTGATGTAAGATTACATGCCAGCATGTGGCAAAACTGGGAGTCAACCCTAGTTCCTCAGATGCTAGGATCTGTGCATCTGGGCTTTTTTAAAAAAATTATTATGCTATGGCTGTTAGGTCATATGATGACTATTTTCACCAAGGTGAGGGTAGAAGATCCTAGGTAAAAATGGTAAACCCTTCCTTTGTGCCCCTTTTTCATGCCTTAAAGCCTTCTACGATAGCACCTACAATACTTTCTTGGTCTGCTGGCTCTAAGTTTGTGTCATCTGTAAGCAAAAGAAACTGAACTCACTTGCTTAAAAAAAAGGGGCTTTTTTTTTTCATAAAACAAAAAGTGTGGGAGTATGCTGTTACGAGTACAAGTGACTGACACTAGTTCAATAGTTCGGTGATGTCAAGGACACTGTTCCTGAAATTTTATTGGTGTTTCTCTCAGGACCACAAGATGGTTGCTTTATTGATCAAGGTTCTCTAGAGGCAAACCCACTTCCCAGTTCTCCAGACAGTCCAGAGTCATAATAAGGGCACGGGGAACCAAAAGCAGTTGGAGAAAACTGTTATACAGGGCAATTCAAGGGTCCTGGAGCCAAACCTCATCTTTCTGCAATTTTACAAAGATTCAGATTTGCTACTAAAGTACTAATGGAATTAGAAATCTAAAGCTAGTGTAAGTACCTTGATTTGCCTTTCAGGGGTACATTAAAAAGTAGAGTCTAGAAAAGATTTCATGTTGTCCTGGAGAGGCATTAGAAAGCTGGAAGAAGCAGGGCTATTTACTTGCTGAATTTTGAGTGATAAAAATCACATACTTTTTTTCTTATTTTTATGATAAGAACACTTAACAGAAAATCTACCCTCTTAGCAAACTGTTTACATACTGTATTATTACCTGTAGGCTCTCTGCTGTACGGGAGAGCTCTAGGACATATTCATCTTGCACAACTGAAACTTTGTGCCCTTTGACTAATACCTCCCTGTTTCCCCCTCCCCCAACCCTTCCCATGCTACTCATGCTTCCATGAGTTTGACTATTTTTTTTTTAACATCTTTATTGGAGTATAATTGCTGTACAATGGTGTGTTAGTTTCTGCTTTATAACAAAGTGAATCAGTTATACATATACATACATCCCCATATACCCTCCCTCTTGCATCTCCCTCCCACCCTCCCTATCCCACCCCTCTAGGTGGTCACAAAGCACCGAGCTGATCTCCCTGTGCTATGCGGCTGCTTCCCACTAGCTATCTATTTTACATTTGGTAGTGTATGTATGTCCATGCCATTCTCTGACTTCTTCCCAGCTTACCCTTCCCCCTGTGTCCTCAAGTCCATTCTCTACGTCTGTGTCTTTATTCCTGTCCTGCCCCTAGGTTCTTCAGAACCTTTTTTTTTTTAATTCCATATATATGTGTTAGCATACGGTATTTGTTTTTCTTTTTCTGACTTACTTCACTCCGTATGACAGACTCTAGGTCCATCCACCTCGCTACAAATAACTCAATTTCGTTTCTTTTTATGGCTGAGTAATATTCCACTGATATATATGTGCCACATCTTCTACATCCATTCATCTGTCGATGGACACTTAGGTTGCTTCCATAAATCACATACTTTTGACAGACAAATGGCCAAAAGCTTCTCTCAAATCTCAACAGCAACTCTCACTGATTCTGAGAAAGTGTACTTTCTGCCTTTAAATACACAGGTAAGGCAAGAAAGCTGAATTTCACAAATTTCCACTAGGCTCGTTTAGAAATAAGGACTTGTCAAATGTACTTTACCACATCTGGTGTGGTATTAACTAAAAAACAATTAAACAGAGCAGAGAGCAGCAGGTGAATGTAGGAATGGGATCTTAAAAATTAACATCCACATCCACACACACACACACACACACACACACACACACACACACACACACACAATCATATTCAGGAGCTGCCTTGTCACCAGTGGATCATAGAGTCATACAGGGCAAGTACACACAGGATGATTTCTACACTTAATAATTAAGATCTAGCAAAACAGGGAACTTCGTTAATCAGAAGTGCTAATATACCCTGTCTTTATGTTGAGGAAAACAAATAAGATAGAATGATTGGAATCAAACCAATCATTGACACCTTCTATATGTTTTTGTATATCAACAGGATATACTGAGTACACCTAGCAGACTGGGGATCTCCCTCTTTTCATTTCCTTCATCAACTCTGGCAAATGTGTCTGTAGCCCCTAGATGCTTCTTGTCATTGAAGTAGGTTTGAAAGTATAGGACAGAGTCTCATATTCTTGTCATTCTTCTTTACAAGGCAGTTACTGTCCCCAGAATTGTCAGCTAGCTCAAACTTCTACACCTGAGTATAACTTTTATTGTTTAAAACAATAGAGCTCTTGATTGAAGAAAGCCATAGCTTTGGTTATTTTTATCTATGACAGAGCAAGTTGTCCCCTAGTTAAAAAATTTTTAGACTCTGTCATGGCCTATATGGGAAAAGAATCTAAAAAGAGTGGATATATGTATATGTATAACTGATTCACTTTGGTATATACCTGAAACTAACACACCATTGTAAATCAACTATACTCCAATAAAAATTTTTAAAAAATTTTAGAGACCTTATCTAATTGTCCCCCATTATTTACAAAATGAAGTCCAATCTCCTTAGTATGTCATTAAACACCTTCCACAATGTATTTTTACTCTTACTTTACTAATTATTCTCTCAAAGACCTTATGCTCCAACCAAACTGAATAAATGCAAAACCCTGTGAGAATATGCCCTGTAATAAAGCAAGCGTGGGTCTAACTTGATTGACCACTGGTTCCCATCTTCTGTGAAAGCCCAGTTGCAAATGCAGTGAGGTTAAAGTTTTTACCTTGGGCCAGGGAGCTAAGTGGCACGATGTGAAGGAGACCATGAGCCTGGTTGGAGAATAAGTAATCAATCCAATTTGGGGAAGCAGAGAGACTCAGGTCATTTTCCACGTCACTAGCTTTATCCAATCTCCCTGGGTCTGTCCAGTGAAATGTGTGCCAAGTATTGGGATATTCTTATCATGACTACTCCTGTCCTGGAAGAACTTTGACAGTCACCAATCAGGTGTTGCCAAACTGTAGCCAGGACCTAGACAAATCTGATTAGTTCAACCAGGTCCCTGGCAGGTTAGCTGAATAGGCCAGTCCTGGTCCTTCTATTAATCTGTCAAAAATGTAACCCCAGAATTTATACAATTAAGGTTTTTTGGTACACCACTCATTGTGTATTACAAATTTTACTGTAATTTCCTTTCCATGAACAAACGCACCCAGAATTTTCTCACATCACTGCCTTTACTCAGACTATCTCCTACTTATAATGCCCTTATTAGAATTCTTTCAGGCCAGTCTCAAATGTCTTTCTTTTTTTGGAAAAGGCCAGATATTAAATCTCAGGCTTTGTGGGCCATATGGTCTCTGTCATAACTACTCAACTCTGCTGTCATAGCATGAAAGTTACCACAGACAATCCCTAAATGAATGAGCATGGCTGTGTTCCAATAAAAGCTTATTTACCAAAAGAAAAAAGCAGTGGGCCATATTTGGTCCCCAGTACCACAGTTTGTGCACCCTTAGTCTTAGCTGTTTCCTTCCCTAATGCTCTAGCCAGAATTAATATGTCTCTTTTGGAATGCACAGAACTTTACTTAGGCCTTTCTGACAATGTTTATCGCATTCTGCCTTGTAGTTTTGTTTTGTTTTGTTTTTTCTGTTTTTCCTCCCTTGTGGATTGAAAATTGCTTTATCCATTTTGGGTGCTAAGTAAGCTATTAGTGAATCCAACAAAGAAACAATGAAGAATACTCTCATCTGTATTTTATAATTTGTAGTATAAATGAAAAAACTTCTCTCAACACAGTGTATTAGTGTTAGAGACAGTGGCTACTCCTAGTTAGTTGAGCTTTTGTTTTATTCCTCTTATGTAACTACTGATTTTTAGCTGGAAATGTGGCTGCCTGGAACGATGACTATAATTTTCAGTTTCCCTTTAAGTTCGATGTGACCATGTTCCCGCTACAAGGATACAAAAGCAAGTGTCATGCGCAACTTCTAAGAAGTGTCCATAAAGGAAGTGGGCTTATCTTTCTTACCCCATTGAGTTAGACAGCCGTCTTGGATCAGGTGTTATAAAACTCACATTGAGGAAAGCAGAACGAAAGACAGAATGAGCCCAAGTCTTTCATAAACATGGAGCTGATAGACCAACCCTGGATCTACCTTCAGATTTCTCTACAAAGAAAAGAAGTGAATTCTATTTTATTTAAGCCACTTACATTTGGAATATCCATAGCCAAACCCAGTCCTTACTGGCATGACTAATAGCTCTCTACTCAGTGAAATCAAAGTTATGGCCTGATTTTGAGTCACTTCCCAGGGTCAGAGGCCTTGCTGGGCTGGTCTCATTGATTGCGCAATTCTTTACAATGACAGGACAGCAAAAACAAGGAACCCTGCCAAAGAATAGGAGTATAGAAAAATAGCAGCTTGATGCCATTGTTGACTTGCTATTTCCTGTTCGTCTCTCACTAAACAGTTCCACCGGAAAAGTATAAGGCATCAAGCTGCTATTTTTCTATACTCCTATTCTTTGAGCGTTCCTCCCCCAAGTTTTAAACAATAAATAAATATATATATATGTAATATGGAAAAAGATTAGTCTACCCCTCCACACCTCCTTCTCTTCTTTAACTATCACAGTCCCTGACAACTACCTTTTTTTCAGAAGGGGTATGGTTACCTGGATGACTAAATTACCAGCTTGGTTAGCTTCTATTCTCCCTCTGCCTTCCCACTCCTCTCAACTCTCTTTCCTCCCTCTTTTCTAATGAATAGCTAATTAACTCTGAAAGGATTAAGCTAACTGCGTTTTATAACCGCTTTCTTTCCCAGAATTTTCTACGCTACCTCTTGCCTGAGATTAGGGGCCTGAACTCTTCTGTTGCTTCAGAACACTTAACACGTTTCCAAACGTAAGAAAACTGAAGGGCTTTAACACGGTGTTTCTTCACAGAATGTGTGAGAAAGTCACTCCCCCTCATGTATTTTTTTTGTATTTTTTTTTTCCTTCTCCTTCCCTGAGCACTTAAAACACTTAAAACACATTTGGGAGGTCCCCTAAATAGAGAAACCCAATTTTTTTTTAAATAAACTGAAGCATCTTTTCAGTATTGTGATCGACACAAGTTTCTCCATTTCATCAGTTGGATTTCGTCTTATTGGTTCTAAATTTCCACCTACATTGTTCTTGGCTTTTTTTCTTTGTCTCTTTCTTTCCTTGTTTTCAGTTATAGGAAGCAAAATATGCAGCTTCAGAGTTCCATGTTTCAGAATTCCTCTCCACTGATCTGAGTTTTTTGTAGGAAATCCAGAAAAGATTAGCAACCCAAGAAATAAACAAGGATTTTATGTGGCTAATGATACCAAATAGACAAAGGGCTCATGAATTCAAAGGGTATGCATATGTGCACGTAAAATCTAATCAAACTTGAACTATCTGGAGGTGATTAATTATATATGTATTATAGCTGAAATAATCCAAAAACAGAAAACTATTTACCTGCTTTGGATTCTAACTGAATATTCAATAGTGTTTACTGGAAGGGAAAGATAATCATTAACAGACTGATGTGTCTTCAACAGGTAAATGGCCACTTAAAGAAGCCAGTTTCCTTACGGGATGAGAAAATGTTTTAGAAAGTTGAAGGTTTCATTTTCAACAGTGTCTGAAAACAACAATCACTGCTTCCTACAGTATTGCCCATACTAATTTGGATAAAACCAGAGAATCTAATAATCCCTAGAATGTCAGGAAATTTTATAGTCCTATAGTATAACATGTTCCATAATGGTTATTTGGTACTATTATTATCATTAGCATTACAATTATTATTTATGGTCGTAATAGTATTTTTCTAG
Source organism: Balaenoptera borealis (assembly GCF_965194805.1). Taxonomy (NCBI): domain Eukaryota; kingdom Metazoa; phylum Chordata; class Mammalia; order Artiodactyla; family Balaenopteridae; genus Balaenoptera; species Balaenoptera borealis. The sequence continues at coordinate 107,310,828 of NC_138881.1, forward strand.
CTTCTGGATGAAACTGAGAACCTGAATATATCTGGAAAATAAACAACCAGTTGCAAAGGCCTTTCACAATCATTGCCTCATACAAAAATCCTACCACCTAACTCAGGCAAATACCTTCATCCCACTTTGAGTCTTATGTCTACTTTCTGCTTCCTGGTTGACCAGTGACTCCAGATAGGACATTTCACCCATAATTCTACCATCAGTTTATGTGATAATCTTGGCCCAGGCACAGATCTTTTTAAAAATCTCCTCAGGTGATTTTAATGTGCAGCCTGTATTGAAAATCACTAAATCCGTGTCAATTTGTTAATGATTATGCAACTCAAATAACAATTGAGCACCAACACATGCTTTTGGAAAAATGCTTCCCTCACATTCTCCAATGCATAAGAATCACCTAGAGAGCTTGTCAAAAGACAGTTTCTTAGACTCCATTTTCAGTGAATCCAACTTAGTGAGTCAGAGTGAAGTCCCTGAAGCTGCATTTCTAACAAGCTCATAGATGATATCAAAGAACCACACTTAGAGAACCACGGATTTGTACCAAAGGGCTGAGCCTTGTGGTATGAGATTTTAGATTTTCTAGCCAGTCAACAGCAGATATTTGGTGGAGAGGGTTAAATTAGAACCTATAGAGGTCTCTCAATTAATTCTATTACAGGAAATATGTGGTCTGCATTTTCATCCAGATTAGGTTTAGCTGCCTCTACAGAAAACCTGAAACAACAGTAATTTAAATATACAAGGGTTAATTCTTTCACATAAAAAAGCCCAATAGGCAGTCTAAAGCTAGTATGGTGGTGGTACCATGAGGCAATCAATGACCTAGGATCCTTGCATATTTCTGCTTCACCAATCTTCATACATTATATCTGAATCCACTTTATGTTCTAATACGGCTGTTGGAGGTCCAGACGTTGCATCCGCATTCAAAAGGGTAGGAAGTATTTTTTAAATCAGGGGGAGCAGTACTTTACCTACCTATTTGACCCTTGTTTCAGGAGCCATCCCAGAAATTTCCCCCAATAAATTTTATGTCCATATCACTTTTCCAAACTTTATCACATGGCTACGTCAATCCACAAAAATGTCTCAATAGGTCAAGTTATTGCATTAAATAGATGCAAAAGGAATGACTCAAACATCAATAGAAGTGTACGCTCACCACCTAACTGTCTAAAGCAGAGGTTGCTGATTTGTGGGCACCTCTCTTCCACATGGGAATTCTAGAATCCAGGCTCCTTCCATCTTGTAGCACTGTCATTCCCTAAAGCCTCATCACTAATCTTGCATCTGGCATGTGGAAAGGGATAAAGAATGTGGATGGAGATATCATTTGATTAAAAGCCTTGACCCAGGGCTTCCCTGGTGGCGCAGTGGTTGAGAATCTGCCTGCCAATGCAGGGGACACGGGTTCGAGCCCTGGTCTGGGAAGATCCCACATGCCGCGGAGCAACTAAGCCCGTGAGCCACAACTACTGAGCCTGCACGTCTGGAGCCTGTGCTCCGCAACAAGAGAGGCCGCGATAGTGAGAGGCCCGTGCACCGTGATGAAGAGTGGCCCCCGCTTGCCGCCAACTAGAGAAAGCCCTCGCACAGAAACAAAGACCCAACACAGCCAAAAAAAAAAAAAAAAAATTCAATGTTTAAAAAAAAAAAAAAAAAAGCCTTGACCCAGAACTGGCAGGCATTCTCTACTCACACTCCCTCGTCTATCACTCAGTCAACATGATCAAAGCTAATAGCATGGGAGGCTGGAACATTAGTCCAGCTGTGTGCCTAGGAACAGAAGGAAGTAGATTTTTGATGAACCATCTTTTACACACTAGGGATTACAATCTTATAGCTGAATATATGATCACACCTAATAATTTAAGGGTTTTATTGGTAAAGAAGATGGGAAGAATGGATATAGGCTAGGTCTCTACCATCTTACCTCATATATTGTTTTTACTTCCAGAATATAGAATTGCTAGTTCATCTTAAAATTGTAAGAAAAGATGTGAACCAGAAGTGAGAATGACCTGGATTCTCATCTAGAGTGTATTTTAGTATTGAAGTGTGTGATCAGGAAAACATCACTTAAACATTGTGCTTTCCTTATCTGTAAACTAGGAGTAGCTGCCTCTACTTGACCTATATCTGAGAAGCGTTGTGGCAATCCAATGAGAATATGGATGTCAAAATGTCTAAAAAGACAAAGCGAGCATATGACTACCAGAAAATATGTTTTCCTTTTTAGACTCTTTAATATAAAGTGGAACATATATCAGAGTCTGTAAGTCAAGATAGAATTCAGGGAAGGAGAATAAAGAACGATGAAAACAGACCCAAGCTTCGAGCCAGAAAAAAAGCCAACAAGGTAGCTTGTCATTGGAGAGCTGTGACTCAGAATAAAAGAACCAATCTGCCTCTTGATTTCACGACAACATATTGGTTTCTGACAGTCACGGTTGTCTTTGTAGCATAAAATGGATGGCCATGAACACCGGTAAAAGATGGCAAATGCAGAGTGGCAACTAACGTGACAAGACAAAATTACCCTAAAAGGCTAAAATGCCTTAGCCTCAGGCCACAGTTGAAAGGGCATAGACATTATATTTGGGCAAGATAAGCGAGAGAACCAGTGTTCATCCCCTCCTGCAAAGAGCAATTACACTTCTGGAGCGACAAGGCGTTGTTGTTCGTTTCTTGGCCTGATAAGGAATCAGTATCCTAGGGAGAGCAATTTACACCTCTTTGGGGGAAGGTAAGAGGCAGTATCTTTACTAGAGTGAAACAAACGACAGGAAGAGGAGGGAAAGAAATGAGGTTGCCTAACTTGAAAAGTCAACCCATTCCTCTCAGAGTAAATTACTTACAGAGTTTTGATGGTGTCCACTGCCCAAAGTGCCAGCTGTAATATTGAGGAGATAGATGGAGAAGTATTTGGCATAAGGAGAATTAGCTAAGGGATCTGTGGAAAGGGTCATATTGAGCTTCCATCCCTTGGTCCACCAGGCTCACCACCCACCTCCCCAAACCCAAAATCCAGCTCTATGAAAAGGACAGTTTATCTTCTTGGTCTCTGCAGGCAAAATATATCTTCTCAGGAGCAGAGAAAGATTCTCTTATACAAGACCTATGTTTTATGCTTCTTTTCCATACCCACTCCCAAGTGCAGAGAATTCTAGCTCAATGTTATGTAAAAGACAGGTATTTATTGAATGCCTTTTTATTTAACTCTGAAATGCACCAGGCTCTTCTAGGGATCAAAGGCCTCATTACAATCATGCTCTAATCCACGACTTCCCCAAAACTAGTAGCCTGATGGGCCCCTGGCTGTGCAGACTCCTGTGACCACCATGAGATCTACTAAACAAGAATCGGAGGGTGGAGAAAGGACTTGATTTCTATATTTTCCGCCCCTTTGGCAATCCCGATGTATCCTAAAGTTCATAAAACAGTGGTTGTTAATCTGGGGTGCAGAGAAGAACCATCTGAAGAGCTTTAACTTTTTTTAATAAAAATATTCTTGCCATAGTCATTCTTATTCAGCAGGTCTCAGATAAAATTTGATGATGGTGTTTTGTAACATCTCCTGAAGTAATTCTGTTACCCATCCCTGGTTAAGGAAAGTTGCTCTAGAGGAACACTTATTGGCCCTTTAAACAGAAACTTATTCTCAACACCCCTGTGGTCGTTCTCCCGCTGCATTCTCTACTTCCTTCAGATAGAATCCAAAATCTTCCCTTCATAATTTTATCACTAACCAGCCCCCACAAGGCCTCAGGTTCCCCAGGCATCATCCCTACATCCTCAACCCCCGGGAAAAAAATCAGGCTCACTGATGCATGATTTGATGATCTACATTGTTTAAAATTTACAACTGTTTTGATTATCCCACAAGGAGGTGGGAGGAGGGGGTTTGCTTCGGGTTCCTTGTAATACATTTGTTTATCAAACAACAGCCCAGGCATATTCATTCTGACAGTTTGTTTGAAGTTTATGCATCTCCTGATGCAAATATGTAATTTGTGCCACTGTTGATGGGAACTGCAGCCTTCCAAAGAGGGGGGACGAGATCCCCAAGATTCTTGTAATGATGGCTCAGGAGAGTATATTGACAACATAAATGTTAGCACAATTATGTACAGTCTCCATCTGCTTCCTAGCCTGATGTGTTTAGGTATGCTGTTTATATAACAAGCGCATCTGTATTCACATACTTGGGGAGGCTGTTACAGAAGTAGACGTTCTATCAGGTCTCTTTAACTGGGAACACAGCAAGTTTGGCCTTTATTAGATAGTACAGCACTGTACTCAAAGCTGTGTTTTCCTGTTATTGTTTCTAAGGCTGGTCACGGGTGACACAAGGACGCAAAAGTTCATAATGTGCAATCAGCATAGAATTTCTACTTTTCTCCCCCACTCCACTCCACTCCACTGAAATTGGTCATGTGGACACAAACTAGATAGTTAATAATAGAAGGCGTTGAGCACTTACCACATACCATGCATTCTGAGGTGTTTTATGTACACTTTCATTTTCATTTCATCCTCCCAATGTTATAAAGTAGGTATAATATTACCATTATCTTCACCATCCACATTTTACAGGCGAGGAAACTGAAGCACAGAGTTTAATTTTCTCACACTCAGTCAATCAATGACACACTAGACTTCAACCCAGGCAGTCTAGATTCAGAGCCAGAGCTCTTGAAACCTGTTATAGTGGAAATAGAATGTGCTTTGGAATCAGGCTGGAACCAACTCTCATCACTTCAAAGTTGGGTGATCTTGGGCAAGTTACCTAACCTCTTGGAGTCTCAATTTTCTCATCTATAAAATAAGGATAATAAGATTATAGTAGAGTTACATTATATTTGTGCATTTAATTTAGAAGCTAACTTTAGTAACTGAACATCTCAATCATCCCGAGGTACAATTATACTATCTTGTGTAATCCTCATACCAAACAAATTTGATAATACATATTAAAGTTGTGGAGACCTAATATTAAACTACTGTAAAATAAAATATGCAGATCATCAGCCACACTCGAGAATTCTCTACTCGTCTTCCATCCTTTTCTAGGGATTTGGTAGCTATTTCAAAGGCAGTATGGTTTGAATTTTTTTGGTACCAGCATGTAATGTTTCCTTTTGTTTTTGTTTCCTTCCCTGAGTTTAGCTCAGGGACTCTCAAATTAGCATGCATAAGAATTATCGTACAGTGGTACACACACAAAACCATGAATACTTTTCTTTATGAGCAATTTAAGGGGTTTTGATAATTTTAACTCTGTACAATCTTCATATATTTGTGCAAAGTATAAATACCCAAGTACCCAATTCCTCTGTCCCTATTTCAGAGATGTTTTGGAGACTAACTGATAAAAACATTTATGGGTAAATAACATAGTGCCTGGAATATAGCAGACTTTAAAAATATCTAAAATGTATATATGAGTATGAATAGAGCACAGAATAAATTCATCATAGATAGCATCATGGTATACTGGTTAAAGACAAGAGGTTTTTGGACAAACTCCCTGGGTTTACTTAGTCTCCCTGTGACTAGTTACCTTCTGCATAAAAACTAAGAATAACAGTCATAAGATTATTGAAGGATTAAGTGAGCTAATATATGGAAATATTTAGAATAGGACTTAGCACAGAGTTAATGCTAATTACTATCAATATTTATACAAGAGGGTAACTTCTACACTAGCTATTGAAGAAAGTTATGGCAAGAGATTGTTGGAAGAAAAGACGAAGAGGCCATTTTCGTGTCATGGTAGGCACAGAGGCCAGAGGAAGTAAGGCGGGGATAACCTGAATGGCTAGAGTCAGGGACACCGCTCAGTGTAAGGATAGGAAGTCATTCACTGCATTTTCAGGTTCTTTAGAGACAAATCCCTTTGGATGTGTCAGAATTGTTTGTAGCTCAGAGCAGACCTATTTGTAGCAGCTTGCTAGGTACTCAAGATTTCCGGTTTCAATTAGCTTAGTGATATTGCATCTTGCAGTCAATAGCTATAATAGCACCTGTTTTCTTTCTAACTAGGATATAAAAAAATCATTTTCTATCTTGCATGTTTATTGGAACCTCTCTGGTGTGCGACAAATAACTGCCATAAAGCCTCTGAGATTGAAGATTGCCTTACTTTTTCTTATGCACCCTTAAATGGGAAAAAAAACCCAGATGTTCCAAGTTTAGCTTTAGATATAATATGCAATATAGCAATTTAATAGTCTGAATTTAAATATATTTACAGGAGCTAGTTTTGTTGCTTGAATAATCTTTGTTAAGTTCAAAATATGAAGTACTAACACTAAACATTGTTAGTGTTCTAGGTATCTCCTTTCTGAAGCCCATTTTAAGCACTAAAACCTCAGGGTCATTTCTATGATGACAAAAGGAGCAAAACACAATGTCTTCACATTTTGCCATGGAAAAGTAGGAACATCAGACCATATACAAATTAAGAGGAAAACAGGTGCTATTAGAGTCATTGACTGCAAGATGAAAATATCACTAAGCTATTTGGGTCCAGAACGTCAACTGCATGGCCAGCTTTTATATCAAAAGTATAAATTATCTGACAGCTCCACCGTCTAAGAGTTCATTGTCTGCTTGATGAGATATCACATTTATGTACTAAAATCACAATGTGGGATAGTATATATTCAAGTACCAGGTGGTGTGGTAGGGATGTGGCAGTTCTATGGAAGTTCAGAGAAGTGAAAGCTCGTTTAGAGTTGGGATAGTTAAGGAAAGTCCCATGGCATAGGGTACTGAAGGGTTAGTATTTTGTGTGATAATTTATTAATTTTATAGTTTAATGAGCAAATTTCTTGGTGCATTTTATCACCACTGAATAAAGAAAAGAGTCTTAGAGAGCTAGGGTCTCTTTAATTCCAGAGGAGGAATAAATGAGATTTTATATTTTAGAGCAAGTGAGAAGTTGACTTCCTGAAGATAAACTTGTTTGGGTGAGGAAGACCCATAGAGGGAATGACAAGTTATTGACTGTTATGGGCTAACTTGTGTTCCCCCCACAAAAAAAAAAAATTCATATGCTGAAATCCTAATGGTCAGTACCTCAACATATGACTGTACTTGGAGATAAGGTCTTTAAAAAGGTAATTAAGTCAAAATGAGGTCTTTAGGATGTACCCTAATCCAAATATGACTGGTGTCCTTGTAAGAAGAGGAGACTTCGGGGCTTCCCTGGTGGCGCAGTGGTTGAGAGTCTGCCTGCCAATGCAGAGGACATGGGTTCGAGCCCTGGTCTGGGAGGATCCCACATGCCGCGGAGCAACTGGGCCCGTGAGCCACAACTACTGAGCCTGCGCGTCTGGAGCCTGTGCTCCGCAACGGGAGAGGCCGCGATAGTGAGAGGCCCGCGCACCGCGATGAAGAGTGGCCCCCGCTTGCCGCAACTGGAGAAAGCCCTCGCACAGAAACGAAGACCAAACACAGCCAAAAAAAAAAAAAAATCTTTAAAAAAAAAAGAAGAGGCGATTAGGACACAGACATGTACAGAATGAAAACCATGTGAAGACACTGGGAGAAGACAGACATCTATAAGCCAAGGAGAGAGGCCTCAGAAGAAACAACCCTCCTGACACCTTGATCGCAGACTTCTAGGTTCAAGAAGTGTTAGAAAATAAATTTCTGTGGTTTAAGCCACTCATTCTGTGGTACTTTGTTAAGGCAGCCCCAGCAAATAATACAGCGAATATAAACAAGAGCTATTATGTAGCTCACGTTTCTGCTGTGCACTTCTTTTGTGCTAGGTTGGCTCAGCTAGTCTTGATCATCCTTGCTCGTATGTCTGCAGTTGCTCAGCAGGAGGAAGCTGGATGAATTAGGAGGGCCTCACTCACTTCTCTGGAGGTCTACAGTCTTTTGGCTATGATACCTTACTTCCCCTCCATGTGGCTTCCTAATTCTCCAGAAGGCTTACCTGGGCTTCTTTACGTGGTGAAGTGCTTGGCGCTAAGAGCAGCAAGAAAGAGCAAGCGCCAAAGTTCAAGTACTTTTCAGGCCTCTTGCTTCTGTCACATTTGCTAATATCACATTAACTGATGCAGATCACATGTCCAAGCCCAGATTTAAGCAGCAGAGAAAATTACAACCTCTTGATGAAAACATCAAAGTTACTGTGCCAGGGGGAATGGGTAGAAAGACGAAAATAATTTGTGGCCAATTTTGTGATTTACCACAGAGAGAACAGTAGTTTGGTGGCTCAAAGGTTTAAGGGAAACAGGTTTATCACCTGATCCACGCAGATCACTAGAGACTGGTATAAGGACTGTGCCAAAAGTAGAGGCAATCTGGGCCTTCCAGTTAATTGAATGTGACAATAATTTGAATTTGAGAATGATTGAACGAGTACCTGCAAAAAGCACTAAACACCTATACCTTGTGAGTCTTGATGGTTTCTTATTGACTAAGTTTGGCAGAACTGAGTAAAATTACCATCAGAGTTTCTAGCCTTCAAGGCATCGAGAGCAAGGTTGAACAAGGCATGAAGCCTGGAAATTAAGAAATATTTTAGGGATGGGACTTCCCTGGTGGTCCAGTGGGTAAGACTCTGCGCTCCCAATGCAGGGGGCCTGGGTCCGATCCCTGGTCGGAGAACTAGATCCTGCATACGTGCCGTAACTAAGAGTCTGCATGCCGCAGCGAAGATCCCGCGTGCCGCAACTAAGACCTGGAGCAGCCTAAATAAATAAATAAATATTAAAAAAAAAAAAGAAAAGAAATACTTTAGGGAGCCAGAGCCTAGGCTAGACAGTGGAGAACCAGAGTCGAAGCAGCATCAGGTGACTATAAGGAGAAGCAACAGGCAATGATGATTCTTAGGGAATATTCAAAAGCCCCTTAAACTCTACTACAACCATAGTAAGGGAGAAGGCACTCCCGTAAAAACTCCCAGATGACGACTGACTTTGAACTTTTCATTGGTTGATGAGTGGTTGCTCAAACTGGATTTAATTTTACTTCAACAATGTAAATAAATAAATGTGGATTTTATTGCATCCCAACTGTTGTGGCTTAAAAAAATTGATACCTACAAGTAGAATTCAATATGAAAGAGAAAGGCATTCCAAGCAGAGTTAATGGCATAAGACTATGAGGAAAGTGAATTGTGTGTGTGAGTGTGTGTATAGGGAAGAGGCAATAGTTGTAGTAAGAGAGCGCCGAAGTTCTGGAGCAGAAGAGATGGTGCTTGCATATTACCGATCACCTTAAATATAGGACCAAGAGGTTTAGATTTGATCTGGTAAGCCAATGGGCAACTAACAAGAGAAATGTAGAAGAAAATAAAGCATTATTTTAGGAAGATGGAAAATACCCAAGAATCTGGGTATTCTCAGGAGTGTCATAAAATTCTCATTAAAAGATCAAAAATAAAATTTATTTTAATTCTCCTTCACTTAAAACAATAACACCTGCCATTTGGCACCCTCAGGCAGGTGTGGGAGACATGGCATGAATTCAGATGCAGGATAATAGAGCTTTGCTCGCTTAGAATTCTTCCCCAGCAGCAATGCATTCAGTCTCAGTTGTAATCATTACTTGAGGGTCATTTATTCAGTGCCCACTCCGTGCCTAGGAGTGTGTTAGTCAATCATGCAGCACAATTTAGAGGAAAAGAGTGGGCTCGAAGTCACACAGGAGTGATCTCCACTTCTATCTCTGAGGCTTACTAGCTATGACACTTGCTTACTGTTTTTGATCTTTTTATGCTTCAGATTCCTCATATGAAAAGTGAAGGCGAGATTATAGCTGTATATATATCAGAGGCTGCTGTAATTAATAAGTAAGAAAATGTATATAAAGCACTTAGCATAGGCACTACTGGCAGGTACTTACTAAGTGTTAAAGTTAGACACAGAGTAGGACAGTGTCTCCTTACCTGGGCCCAGGCTTACACGAGTCCTCACATTACCGATAATTGCAGGAATTCAGACCAAGCCAAGTGCTCAAATGGACAGTGACAACTCAGATTTTATTTTTGTTCATTTTCCACAGAGAAAGGAGACAGTTAAGAAAGCAGTTGTGGGGCTTCCCTGGCGGTGCAGTGGTTGGGAGTCCACCTGCTGATGCAGGGGACACGGGTTCGAGCCCTGGTCTGGGAAGATCCCACGTGCCGCGGAGCAACTGGGCCCGTGAGCCACAATTACTGAGCCTGCGCGTCTGGAGCCTGTGCTCCGCAACAAGAGAGGCCAGGATAGTGAGAGGCCCGCGCACCGCGATGAAGAGTGACCCCCGCTTGCCACAACTAGAGAAAGCCCTCGCACAGAAACGAAGACCCAACACAGCCAAGAATAAATAAATAAATAAAATTAAAAAAAAAAAAAAGAAAGCAGTTGCTTGCCAATATGTTTCTTCTCCAAAAGATGAGGTTTTTGAGACTCTTTTTCAGAAACAATTCAGTCTGTGTCCTTGAGACAGTTAATGAGATATACTAATTTGGGATAAATAGGGCTGCTATGAATTCTTGATAAGAAAACATCTGCTTGGCTCACTTTCCTTGCTTTCTAGGGAGGAAGTCAAGGTTTGAAAACAATAAGGTATGATAAGGTATGAGACACTGCCTCGAAGAAAACAATTTAAAATAACTAATTGTTTCTCAAGGCAAGCTCTAGGAGAAACAATGATTAGATCACACCAAGCAAAGAAAGATGACTTCTTGATATCCAGTGAATGAGACCCAGGGAATGCAGACAAAGAGGCTAAAATGCCATGACAACAAATAGTTAACTGGAGTCGGAAAACATTCTGCTTGCCTGAATTGAACCACTGTAACCCAAGGGAGGGGGCCTGTTTGTAACCATGGCTCATGGCCCCAGATTAATCTCATCCTTGGGAAATATGTCAAAGAAGCATGAGATGAGGTTTTAGTTTTAGTTTTGTTTTCTCTTTCTTCCTCTCTCTCTCTCTCTCTTTCTCTCCCTCTCTCCTTCTCCCCACCCTCCCCTTACACACACACACACACACACACACACACACACACACATACACACACTGGTTCTTTTTCTCTGGAGAACCCTGATTAATACACTACCTTACTTTCTTTTAGCTCTTATTTGCTTGGCATATATTTTCCATAATTTTATTTTCAACTTTATTATTTTATGTGTGTCTCTTGTAGACAATATATTATTGGCTTTTTAAAAATCAGGTGAAGAATGTGTCTTTGCATTGGTGAGTTTCTAAGTTTAGCATACTTATATTTATTGTAAATACTATTATAGTAGAACTTTTTCTCCATTTATTTCCTGTTTTCCTTTTACAGTGTTATATTTTCCTTTATTTCTACTGTGTTCTTTCTTTTAACTATAAATATTTTGATTCCACATACTTGTTGAATGATTTTCATGTTTCTGCTTCATAATATTAACATTATCCTTTATTGCTTTGAGGATAATTTATTATTCTTATTTTAAACTCTTGGTCCCTTTATTCCAATAATTCTTCTTCGTGTGATATGTTTTGTTCACTTATTTGTCTTCCTTTTATGGTTCTTTTACTCCTCAGGTGTCTAGTTATTTTGGCCTTTGAGTTCTTGGTTCCGTAGAGATATAATCTACCCTGTCTTGTCATATGTATTGGGGAAGGGCCAAATTCCAAGTCAGTTTGTATCCCATCTATTGCATTGGATGGTAGTGGATATGGCCCAAGAGATAGTGCCTGCCCTAGGTACCACAGAACCACTATTAAACATATCTATTTGCTGTCAGTCACTTCATTGCACAACCACACTGGTTTTGGGAAGAAGCAGCACTAAAAGTGGCAGTTTCCTTAGTCTATGAACCATGAGCTCTGAAGTTTGATGGGGAATAGGGTGAAGGAATGAATGCCCAAGACTGGCTGGTCAAGTCTGCACTTGTCCATACCAACTTCTTAAATATGAATAGGTCTTTACAGTGTCCTGACATTCATCCATCGGCACCAGAAGAATCTGGGCTGTTACTGCCAATTTCTTTGGCAACAGATAGGCAGTGTAGAGAAGAGGTAAGAGGATACAAAAGTTCTCACTCAAACCATTCCCCTACTGTTGTACCTGGCTGATCCATAAACCAGGCTGAAATAATTTACACACACACACACACACACACACACACACACACACACACACACACACAGTTCTTGACAACCACCCTTGGCTTCCCCAAGAGTTTCCTATATCTTTTGTGTTAATAGCTCCAATCCATGCTTCCGTTTCTGTGGTTACTCTAAAAAGGAATTAAATTTTGTTATTCTCTTTTATTATTTTTCACAGATGTTAAAATACCACATGTACAAAATACTATATAAAATGACTTTGTACGCTATAAATAATAATGATAAAATACATGTATATTTATCTATTACCCAGATTAAGAAATAAAATATTATTAATGCTTTAGAAGGGCACCATGTGTCCCTTTCTATTTTAGCAAAATAGTTAGGAATGAATGCTCATACCTCAGACTGCCTGGGTTCAATTTCCAAGGTCTACTACTTGGCTATCTTCATGAACACAGGAATATTACAAATCTGTCCTGTGCTTCATTTTCAAACATACAAAATGGGGATAATAATAATAGCACTTGCCACATAGGTTTTATTCACTACTAAATGTTAGTACATAGAAAGTATCTAGACAACTACCTGGCACATAGTGTTAGTGGCTATTATGAATATTACTATTCCCAATCTTATTCTTTAAACTGCAATGGTAACCAATATTCTGATATTTGTGTTAATAATATGTTCTTTTTTTAGAGTTTACCACCTATATATATATGTCCCTAAATAATACACTGTTTTGCATGTTACTGAATTTCTAAAAATGGAATCATACTATTTATATTCTTCTGCGTCTTGCTTTGTTTCCTAAACTTTGTGCATTTTCAGATTCATGCATTTTCATGTAGATAATGATTCCTTTATTTTTATTTCTGTCTAGTTTCTTACTCAACTGCTCATAGATACCTGATTTATTTTCTGTTTCCTTCTATTATGGGCAATGTTGTTATTCTTATACAATATTCTTCTGCAGTACTCTTGTACATGTTTCCTGGTGAACAGTTCAAGAGTTTCTCTGGAGTATCTATATAAGAGTGGAATTTCTGAGTCATAGGGTATAGGATAGTCAGGATAGTCTAGATTCTGTTGTAATAAAGATCAAAATCTTAGTGGCTCAAGTGTTTATTTTTCACTCTCACAAAGTCAGAACTTTTCTGCAGGTCAGAAACATTCCTCTATTTATAGAATCAATGACCAAAATTGCTTCCATTTTGTGGTGTCACCACTGCAACACATAGTTTCCCAGTCACTGAAGCAGGCAACAAGCAATAGGAAAATGTATACATATTTTTAAATGCCTCAACCCAGAAGTGACCTGTCACTTCTACTCACATCCCATTATTCAAAACTAGTTTCATGGTACCATGTAACAGAAAGGTATCTGGGGACTGTGGGAGAACACTTGTTTGTCTGAACAACAACAAATGTCTCAGGTGTGTTTTACTAGTTTACTAGGAAATGAAAAACTGTTTTCCAAATTTGCTCTACCATTTTACCCCACAAGCAGTAAATTAGTGTTTCCATTGTCCTTATCCTGGTCAACACTTAGAACTGCCTGCCTTTTAAACTGTTGACAATATAGAGGGTGTGAAATGGTATCTCAGGTTTAATTTGCAGTTTTATGATGACCAAAGAAGTTGACAGTCTTTTCGTATGTTTAGGGGTCGTGTGTGCTTCCTTTTCTGAAATGCCTATGCATTTTACTCAATTAAGAAGGACTTGTCTTTTTTTTTTCAATTTATTGAGAAATAATCGATATACATCACTATATAAGTTTAAGGCATACAGAATGATGCCTTAATTTACATGTATTGTAAAATGCTTACCACAATAGGTTCAGTTAACATTGATCATCTCATATAGATATAAAAAAATAAAATGAAGAAAGAAAAAATTTTTTCTCCTTCTGATGAGAACTCAGGATTTACTCTCTTACCAAATTTCCTATATATATGTTTCCTAAATAATTTTTGGAATTCACTGTCTACTCCCAGATATCAATCATTTTTTAGTTGTATCTATTACAAGTTTATCTCCCCAGATTCTTTTTTTTTAACATTATCTGTGCTTTATTTTGATAAAAAAGAGGTTCCTCTTGATTTTACTGTAGTCAAATTTATCTGTGTTTTTCTCTATGGACTGAGCTTTTTATGTCTTAAGAAGTTCCTTTAATGAGGTCTTCAAATTATTCTCCTCTCTTATCTTCAAAATATTTTTAGTTTTGCCTTTCATATTTAATTTGTGTGTACACTGTAATCCTAGAGGTTAGTATTGGTTTTCATACTTTCCCACCACATGGATAATCAAAACTCTTTCATTTATCCACTGATCTGCAGTGTCACCTTTATTTTAAATCATATGTATTCTGTTCCACTGGTTTGTCTATCAAAGAAAATACCACTTTGTTTTTATGACGATGTTTTAGAATATGTCTCGATATTTTATGGTGTAAGTCCCTTCCATGTTTTTCTTCTTTAGGAATGTCTTGGTTATTCTTGGCCTTTTGTTCTTACATACATGTTTTAGAATCTGTTTATCAGTATGTTGACTGGGATGTCATTGAATCTATAAATGTTGGGAACCTGACGTGTTTACAATACGGAGTCTTCCTGTCCAAGAATGTGGTATATTTATCCATTTATTTTCATCATCAAGGTGACTGAATATTTTGGTATGAACACATCGATCACCCTTTTAATTATTTAGTCTATGATTTTACCCAGATTTCATATCAAACTACTGGTCTTTAGTGTACAGAATTTACCTTCATTTAATTTTGAACCTTAAAGTTCTGTTTGTATGCCTTACACCTCTATCCTCAAAAAATTAATCAAAGACAATTAGTAAAAGATGAACATTATAATATGCCAATTCTTTTTTTTTTTTTTTTTTTTTTTTTTTTTTTTTTTAAATTTATTTATTTATTTATTGTATTTTTAGCTGTGTTGGGTCTTCGTTTCTGTGCGAGGGCTTTCTCTAGTTGCGGCGAGCGGGGGCCACTCTTCATTGCAGTGCGCGGGCCTCTCACTATCGCGGCCTCTCTTGATGCGGAGCACAGGCTCCAGACGCGCAGGCTCAGTAGTTGTGGCTCACGGACCCAGTTGCTCCGCGGCATGTGGGATCTTCCCAGACCAGGGCTCGAACCCGTGTGCCCTGCATTGCCAGGCAGATTCTCAACCACTGCGCCACCAGGGAAGCCCTATAATATGCCAATTCTTTATATTTTAATGGAATTATTTAAAGCAGTCAGGTGCTTTCTTTAAACTCACCTGAAATTTAATTATCTCTTAACCTGTGCCTACTACTCATTCTGGTATGAGGCCCACTCTCAGAGACAGAGAAGGCAGAAGCACAATAGGAACAAAGCAGTCACTTCTACTTTTTTTTTTTTCCTGTCAACTTCAAGCATCAGACCCTCCTTGCTCCTCTCTTATTGGAAATACACCTTTTAAAGCCCTTTTATGAATCTTAGCCCTTTGTGTAAGCCCACATTCACACTGAATCTTAGTCTTTCTGCTCCTATTCTTATATCTCATGCCACTCATATAATAATTATCAGTTATTTATCCTTTTCTTCTTCCTTTGAATAATTTCTTATGTTCATAATTACACCTTTGAGTGTTTCTTCTATTAAGTCTCTCCCTTCTTTGGTTGCAGGAAATGGAGTCAGCTATATTTTTTCCTTGAACTTTTTGACTGTACTTTTCTATATTTAGGGTTCACATCAAACCATCCTGCATAGGTAGCACATGTTCGGCATGGAATTTTAGTGGAGCATTCTGAAGGATTGTCTCAAGGAGAGAGTAATCAGAATCGGAGTTGCAGGCCAGAGACTGTGGACCCAGGATAGTGATGTACCTGGGATTGAAAGAAGTTGATCACATAGAAAAAAACTACCTTTACTCTCAATTTTGCTTCAGGCTGACCTGATGGGAAAATCTCCTACTAAAACTGAGCCCTAACTAAATAGTCATCCAGTTACCTGGGTTTAAACTATATCATGGGAAACTGTCATGTCAGACTATTTTCCTAAGTAGAGCTACATGCTTCAATTCAAATTGTTGAGGAAGGTCTGTAGTCTAATGCTGTCAGACATTAGCCTCTGGCTATGCTGACAATCTGGATAGTAGACTCATATCCACATTCAGAAAAGAAGTTCAAAAATGCATTCTAATTCTCTTAGCTATCTAAAATGCTATTTCAGGTAGATAGAAGCTGTGCTTGCCATATTCAAGTGTTGGTTCCTCAGTATCCTTTTTTTCCCTCTTCAAACATAAGTGCTGCTTATTTTTACCTAATCTGATTTGCTGTATTCCAGAAATATTTCTATTAGTAAGATTCGTCCATGGAAAGAGATGCCAGAAAATAAAAGGGAATTGCACTATTTTTCTTTTCATGAGGACTCATCTCATTTCACTTTCTCAGAGTGTGAAACTCAATTCACTATAACTTCTACACTTCTTTCTACATTTTGCCTTATCTTGTCTCCTTCATTAGCTTTCCCTTGATTGTAGACTGGAGATAGAATATAAGCAAGTAGGATAGTGGAGGCAAAAAAACAGTAGAAGCAAGAAGATGCTGTAAGATTCAGAGTAACTGAGCAAGACTAGAACTGTCCAGTGGCTAAACTGTTACATCTCAGTTTTTATAGTGACCTGCGCCAGTGATTTTCAAGCTTTGTTCCAAATATATCCTAACCCCTAGGGAGAGTCTCAGACTTCCAAGTAATATCTAAAAAAATACCTGAGTTACAAGTAATAACTCTGTGGGTTTTTTTTTAACTGGAGTATAATTGCTTTATAATGTTATGTTAGTTTCTGCTGTACAATGAAGTGAATCAGCTATATGTATACATATATCCTCTCCCTCTTGGACCTCCCTCCCACCCCACCTCCATCCCACCCATCTAGGTAATCACAGAGCACAAGCTGAGCTCCCTGTGCTTTATAGCAGGTTCCCACTAGCTATCTATTTTATTCATGGTAGTATATTTATGTCAATCCTAATCTCCCAATTCGTTCCACCCTCCCCTTAATTTTTAAAATAACATAAATTTGTTTATTTGTTCAATAACAATATATTGCATACCTATTATGCATCAGGCATAATTGTGGAGACAATGTTAAGACCAACAAGGACCTGGTTCATTGATCCATGGTAATTATTCCAACCTGATTAAAATACTGCTCATGTATGCCGAGTCCTGAAAAAAGGACACCCTCTTTCACTCAAATCAAATATAAACTGAGGGCACATTCCTGCTATGAGGATTGGATAACTAAATGTCTGCTTCACAGGCCTGGAAGTAGGCCAACTATCTCCCTATACCTTGGGCTAGAAATCACATATATTTGCTTTCAGGTCAGACAGACTCTGGTTCTCTAATTTTTACTTAACCCTAATTGATGCTACTGAAATTTTCATCTTCATAGCGCAAGATCAATATAGTTGGGCCCCTTTATCAGGCTGGCATCTGGAAACAGTATGAAAATCTGCCTTATAAGCTTTTCACATTCATAATTTTACCTTTGGACAGACATGATTTAACCTACTTAAGTATTAGTGAGTGATTTTTTTTTTTAACAATGGCATTCTAAATGTTAAAAGACCAATTTTGGAAATTAAATAATCCTCTTTTTTATTGAAGTATAGTTGATTTACAATATTATACTAGTTTCAGGTGTATAACATAGTGATTCAATATTTTTATAGATTATACTCCATTTAAAATTATTATAAAATATTGGCTATATTTCCTGTGCTGTAGCCCCATTTTAAATATCTAAATATATATTCGAAAACTTGATGGGATCTTTGGCACCAAGAAATTTAGTGAATAATTCAAAGCATCTATTATGTCATGATATCGGTGGCATGGAGAAATGATCTTTCACTTGTACTTTTAAAAAGTAACCTGAGGATATATATTTGTCCCCTCTGCTATATCAGTCAATCAGAGAACTGATATCTTTCTATATGCAGAAATAATACATTGCCATTGTTGTAGCTGAAAATATTAAAATTTAAATTACATTCCACCCTGCTGTCAAGATTGTATTAACCAAACTTAAATATACAAAAAATGACAGTACAATAAAATATGGAGTATGATAAATCACTAAGCTTCTCTATTTCATATATGTGGAGAAAAGGTTGAATTAAATGCTTGAATCTCCCTGCTCAAACTTGTCTGAATGTCCCAACATTTATAGAAAAGTGGGGGAAAAGAATTTAAATTAGCATCCAATTCGACCCTTAGAATACATTTCTGGCTGAGGCAGAAGTTATCTTCACAGTAGCACTAAAATCAATTTAAAATTTACATTCACCATAGGCCAAGTGGTGGTGGGAATGGGATGTGTACTGAAGAATTTAATTGAACAGCTGTTCTAAGAGCAGAATATCTAAGAGTCACACTGATTAAGGGACTCGAATTGGATCTAGATGTTAAGATGTGTCACTTTTTTTAAATTAATTAATAAATTTATTATTGGCTGCTTTGGGTCTTCATTGTTGCACGCGAGCTTTCTCTAGTTGCGGTGAGCGGGGGCTACTCTTCGTTGCGGTGCACGGGCTTATTATTGTGGTGGCTTCTCTTGTTGCAGAGCACGGGCTCTTGCGCGCGGGCTTCAGTAGTTGTGGCACGTGGGCTCAGTAGTTGTGGCACACAGGCTCAGTAGTTGTGGCTCGTGGGCTCTAGAGCGCAGGCTCAGTAGTTGTGACACACGGGCTTAGCTGCTCCGCCGCATGTGGGATCTTCCCGGACCAGGGATCGAACCTGTGTCCCCTGCATTGGCAGGCAGATTCTTAACCACTGAGCCACCAGGTAAGTCCCAAGATGCGTCACTCTTTTATCCAATATCAGAAATACAGCAGCAACGGCTAACTTACTTCCCTTCTACTCATAATCATAATGGGGAATTTCATAGTACGTCATGGCAGATAAGTAACTTCTGTGAAACTTGGTAAACTGGTACTGTTCCTCAACAGCCAAATAAAATGTTACTTTCATAGCTAATAAGGTGTAACACTTTCTGTAATATATTCAAAATATATTTATGGAACACCTACTAAGTTAGTGGTACTGATCTATTTGCCAAGAAAACAGATATGAATAATACTGATAATAAGTACCAACATCACAACAGTTAGCAACTCATGTAATGCCTACTATGGGCAGTCTGATAGGCGGTTTATATATAATCTTTCATTTAATCCTCACAGCAGGCTTATGAAATAGGGACAATTATTACTACAATTTTAACAATGAGGCATGGGAGCTGGCTTAAGTGAGTGACTTTCTCACAAGCACAAATGCAGTAAGTAGTAAAGCTGAGATTTAAACCCAGGCAGTCAGCTTCAGTCTGCAGTCTCACAGAACTGATAGTTTAGTTGGAGGAGACAGACAATAAAACATAAATAAATACATTAATCAACAAGAGAGTTTCAGCTAACAATAATTGTTACAAAGAAAATAAAACAGGACAATGGCCGGGGGAAGTAATATTAGATAGGCTGGGGAGAGAAGGTACACATTGCATTCAACAAATATTCACTGAGCATGCACAATGTACCAAATGCTACTCCAAGCCTTAGGCATCCATGGCGAAGAAACAGACATAGCTCCTATGCCCATGGAGTTTAGGTTATGGTAGAAGAGACCATTAAAAAATAATCCCCGAAATAATCATACACTTATAAATTATATTCACAATTTTATGTTGTGTTACAAAGGAAATATAAAGGAGTAGAATGAGGGATGGTAACAAGAAGAGTTGATTTAGATTGAGAGGAAGTGGTCAGGTACAGCTTCTCTGAAGAAGTTCCACTTAAGATAATGTCCTAAAGAATTAATGGAAGTTAACCAGCTCAGGAGGCGAAGACTATTCCACAGTACGGGAAAAGTATATGTGAAGTCACTAAGGTATGATAGAACTTGATGCTTTCAAGGAACTTAAAGAAAGCCATTATGATTAGACCATAGAAATTAAGGAAGGAATGTTGAGAGGTATCAAAAAATCACGAGGTTGCTGGGTGGATAAACAGTTAGAAAGAGCAAGTTTAGAAGAAGGAAGACCCAGTTAGGAAAATATGCCTGTACTCCAGCTTGGAATTTCTCTTGCTCTCATTTAAATCCAGTTGTATGTTGGGCCTTAGTCACCCCATATGGCAGAATTTGGAAGAGGTTCAAAAATGGGGAACTCTAGTAATTCTGAGCATAGAAGACAAAGACAAAGGTTAAAGGTCACAGAATATTTTATTAACTACTATAATCCCAGTGCTTGGAACACAGTAGATACTCAGTGATAGTTTGGAGAAGTGAACTAAAGCGAACAAGCCTAGAGAATGTGAATACACAATTATTCACCAGACTAAAATATAAGGCCTGGAGAGATTCCCCACCCTACACTGAATCTTCAAAGAAGTTGGTCCAGCTACATGATTCCCAACCTTTCAGGTGCATAAAGAATTGCCTGGGGAATCTTGTTATAAATGCAGATTTCCATTTAATAGTTTGGAGAAGAGAACCTTTGATTTTGCATTTCTAACAAGTTCCCAAGTGATGCTGATGTTGTTAATCTCCTGACCGACTACACTTTGAGTAGCATTTAACTACTACCCAAGTGATTCGTATGCACATTAAAGTTTGAGAATCACTGGCCTCAAAGACCTCTAATTAGGTTCCTTTTCAACCCTTGGATTTGCTAATTCTAGTAAGTACTTTTAGGACAAGTGAAAAAGATTGGGATTATTAAATTATTTTTCCCAAAAGAAACGTGGCTGAAAACATAAATTAATCCAAGATGAATTTGGAAAATTCAAAGACTGACAGATTCACACATAATGGGCCGTTAAGAGAAGCTGGAGACACTCTATAGCTACCTTACCTCTCTGTTTTGGGCAGAAATAATTGCCTATGGCATGGACGTAGCACAGCTCTAAGTTAACGGTGAAATAATTGTTTTGTCTACTGTTCATCTACATTGATTCTTTTAAGTGCACGACACGGCTTTCTGTTCTCTGCCTATCAGGTGCTTAGCCAGACTTCCCTGTGGACCCAATTCTGCTGCAGTCACTGGTTGCTGGCTTATGACCCAAGGGGGTAGCCAGATAAGGACAGAGATGCCTTTTCCAGCTGTCACTCATCTGCATAAAATCAGGCATAGGTGTCTGGGACTAAGGCAGACATTTATCTTCCACCTCTGGGAATAAGCAAAGTCTACCATTTTCTGTTCTACAGCATGGCCTTCTCTAGAGGAGCCTGTCCTTTGGCTACTTTATTTCCCTTCAAGACTGCCTTAATGTTAACCTAAAATTGGTCTCTCCATCAATAAAGTTGATATTAAAAAATACTCTTCCTAGCTTAAAATAGCATTTTTCTGTGCTTATTTGTGTTAAGTGGGAGGTGCAGGCAAGGAGTTGGAGTGCTTTCCAGAATATATAGTGTGGGCCAAAGTAGTCTCTACCTATGACCCAACCTGATCCGTTACCAACATTAGCTATTACTCAGTTCATATCTACCATTTCCCTTCCAGGGAAAGTCCACAGTTCAGTACATAAGCCAGTTTCTCCTGACTGGCATATTGTCAAGCACTTAACATAACCAGCTTTTTAATGACCATTTCTTAGAGGGAAATCTCCAGAACAGTGATTCTCCAACTTCGTAGTACATTAGAATCACAGGAAGAGTTTTTAAACATCCCAATACCCCAGATCACACTCAGAACATCACAATCTCTGGGAGCAGTATCACCCAGACAACAGTATATTGTAAAGATCTCCTAGGGATCCCAGTGTGTACGCTGACAAGGTTGCGGATCATTGGTGTGTGTATTATTCCTTTCCCAAGAAACGCCTGTACTTTTTAACTGTGGATATTTAGAAACAAAGCTCTCAGATGAATTTTTTAAAATGATATCTTTGGTAATTGCAATGGGGAAGAAACAGGGGCAAGGAGATAGCCTTAGACCAGTGGTTCTTCTCAACTGGGGGTAGTTTTGTGCTCCAGGGATACATGGCAACATCTGGAGATACTTTTGTTTGTTAAAATTGGGGAGGTGAGTGGTGCTACTGGCATCTAATGGATTGAGTTCAGGATACTGCTAAATATCAACCCAAAATGTCAATAGTGTCGGAGTTTAGATATCCTGCCTTAGACGGACACAGCCTAGTGGCATCCCACATATCCCACCTCATGGACATTTTCCAACGTGATATAAAATTAGTGCCTGTCATGATCAAAATGAACAAATCCCATCCAAATGCACCCCACGGGCTTGACTTTAGGGGTATTTCTAACGTTCATTATATATGTATCACAATCCATCTCGTGTGTGTGTGTGTGCGTGTGTGTGAGAGAGAGAGAGAGAATGAGATTATTAGTGATTTAGATAAAACAGCATACCAGTGGTACTTGGAATGGGCAGGAGAATCCGCCACTGATTTGGGATCTCACTTCTATTAACAAAACGGAATTTGTGGGAAGATGAGTGGTGCACCTCTCTCTTAATTCCCTCTCGCTTCTTTGTTGAAATTTTAGTGGCAGCTTATATAACTCCCACCAGGCTGCAAATAAGCTACACTCAAAAAAGTGATGGATATGAGCACGTGAGCTGTCAGGTAATAAAGATAAAGATTTCTTCCTCTGAAAATATATAGCTTCATGGAGAGACATAGTCTGCCTGAACTCGTGCAATTATTATGAACATTCTGTAAGTGATGAAAAAAACAGGCCTGTAATCAGCTTTATAAATGAGTGCCAGGCAGTTCTTAATAACTGATGCACGTTACGTGCAGGAAAAGTCTCCTGAGGCATGGTTCCTGGCATCAGATATTCAGTATTAATTACTAGGGAAATTTTCTTAAGTGGGAAATGGAAAATTACAGACTCAAAGATCTAAAAATATGAGCACTGTATATACATGGCTAGCTTAGACAGAGCCACGGTCACTGCAGTATTGTGCGGCCATTGAGCTCCCAGCAAAAACCCTCCCTCCTCACGTCAATACCTCCCACCTGGACGTGGCCGGTGAAGACGGAGTAGCCACAGCGAAAAATAACAAGATGGAGGAGCACAGAAAGAGGAAAAGGGAAGTGCCAAACTCTAACTTCTCTTATCACAGTTTTGCCAAGGGCTGGCCCTAAATACAGCTTAGAGTTTACAGTTAACATTAATTGACTTATTTCTATGTGCTATTAACTGTGTGAAGCACTTGGCACACACTGTCTCACAAAGACTTTGTGAGAAATGTATTATTAGGCCCGTTTTACCAACAAAGAAAACAGAAGTTTAGGGAGGCCAAAGGACTTGCCCAAAATTATATACCTATAGAACGATAGAAGTGTTCCTTTAACCTAAGTCTACCTGACTCCAAACTCCATGTGCAAAAGAACTGAGCTATACTGGTACCATAAAATCATTAACAAATGCTTGGGAATCATAGACTTCTAAAACTGGAAGGAAACTTAGAGATAAAATATTTTAGTCTCCTTTACTTACTAGTAAGGAGCCACTGTCCAGAGGGATATGCTGATTTGACTAATGACAAACAACTCCTACTCAATTATTTCTTCTACTCTACTACCCTCAATTAAGTGTATATTCCTTAGAATGATTCAGTATCTGGCCCCCACCGCCGATAATCCTGCAGCCTGAACTAGGTACTCAAAGAGACAGAGAAAACAAAGATCATATCATTTCCAGCATCAAGGAGCTTTCAATAGAATTTGAACAAAGAAATCCCTCCGCATGTTTTGGTCGTTTTATAATATTCCTAAATAAGGCAAGTCCATATAACATAGCTGTGTTTATAAGCACAGAAAGAAAATGGAGGAATACTGTGATGGGAACCAAGGGAGAGGAAAGAGTGCTTCCTGGAAGAGGCAGATGTATTTTCTTCACTTGAAGCCTCTAGGTAATAATAGGAAAGAATTTGTCACGTTCAAAATCACCTCCAGATATGTGAGGTTAGGCATAAAGAGGTTGGTGAGACATGGAGGGTCACACTTATCCATTAACAGGCTATACATTCTAGGACAAATCATTTTACGTCCAGGTCTTGGTTTCTTTGTAGTGCATGTCACGTTTATCATACTTAAGGGACCTTACAAGGGCACTGCCAGGATTACAAGTAAATATGTGCAAGGTACTTGGAACAGCACGAAGCAAAGTTGCATTCAACATACAAAACACTATAATTACACAGAGGTAACTGCTTTTTGAAAAATTTTGATTAATCTACTTTTTAAACTCTAAACTATCACTGCAGGACATTAATGCTATACTTTTCTCAACGGAAAAGTTTAATAAAATGTATTTATTGATTTTCTAGTACAAAAAGTTTACATAGTTCTCACTAAAAATAAACCTTATATGTGATAGAGCTTTGGATTAACCACAGAGTTTTGATGAATTTATAACTCCAGATTCTATGTATGAATTTTTACATGTTATCCTGCCTTCACCATGCAAACTACAATTGTTCCTCAGTAGCCCCAAGTTCCAGGACCTGTGCAGATACGAAAATCCATGCATACTTAAGTCCCATAGTCGGCCCTCCATATTCATGGATTCTGCATTTGCAAATTCGACCAACCACAGATCATAAACATAATAGTATATATATTTTTTAAAATCTTCATAAAAATGGACCCACTCAGCTGAAACCCATGTTATTCAAGGGTCAAATGTGTGTGTGTGTGTGTGTATATACATATACATATACATATACATATATATATATATGTATATGTATATAGTGGAGTTGAAAGGAAATCAAAGATTTGAAAATGACTTTGTTAGGAAAGCAGATATTTGAATACAGGTCACAGATTGTGTATTTTAGACACAACCATTTTGAGCCTTTCCCTGAAGTTGTAAAGACAGTCATTTTTAACCTGAAAACATGAAAGGAATTCAGAAGAATCTATTATTTTCCAGGGTTGTAGGGTTTATCTTCCTAGTGGTATTCTATGTGGAAGTCATACCTTCTTTTCTCAAACCATGGGAAAAGGACATCTCACCCCTTAGTATACTTCTATCAGGTCGAGAGCAGAGGACAGAGTGACAACTGGCATGAGAAGGTCTAGGGAGACCAGGAGGTTCCGCTATGATTATATTGTCAGCAAAGACCACAGAGGTGAAATGGTCAAGGTGAATATACTACTATATTGGGAGTATGTGATTATGGTCAGTGAAATTAGAAAAAGAATGGTCAGTTACTCCAATTAGTAGTCCAGAGTAGGGTTCCTTGGGAGTCCAGGAAGCCTAAAGTCATCCTTACAATCAGGTAATAAAAAGAAAGATAGCTTTTATGCACAGATAAAAAGAAAAGTATGAGAAAGGGGCATAGTATAGTGTAGATAAGTAGTTCCATCACACCATGAGGAGACTAAGAAAAGAGTGAACCAAGGCTAAATTACAACAGGAAGAGGAGTCATGGTTTCCCTGTCTTTATAAGAAAGGCATGTCTCCACTGAGCAATACAAGACTACACAAATGCAGACAGAGATATACGAAAAATAAAAGTATAAGCACAGCAGCAGCTACAATAATAGCAATAGCTATAGTTAAGACAGAATTCTCCATACATTTCAAACTGGATTAAAGTAAGCACAAAGGGAGCTTGAGAGGCCGCCTACAGTGAACAGACTTCTAGAGCCATTATTTTTCAGAAGCTAGACTCACCTTAAGATCAATAGAGACACATCCGGTTTAGTAGAGAATTAACTTTAAAAGAAGCCCCACTGAGCAAAGAAGGTTTATTCAATAAAAGGTGCTGACACCACTGGTTGACTATTTGTTGGAAAATATGAAGTCAGTTCTCTACCACAAATCTCACAGTAAAATTGTTTCCAGATGGACTTAAGAGTGAATCATAAATCATAAATATTAATCCATAAAAGGACTAGAAGAAAACATGAGTAAATAATTCTGTGGGGGTTTTTTTTGGTGGAGAAAATCTTGCTAAGCATGAAAGCAAAGGCAAAAAAGAAAAGGAAAATTATAATATATTGAAATGCAGAAAACTTTAGAACAGGCTGCGAGGCATTTCCAAAATAGATTACAAAATAGATAACCAGGGGCTTCCAACTAAAAATTGCCACTTGCCATCTGCCTCTACAAGGATTAAGTCACTGACCTTCGACATATCCGGAAAGTTCAGGGTGGAGATCAGGAATGAGGCACTCTGTGCTCTGGGAAAAACTGGATAGATATTCTCAGAAGATTTTATGAGCCCCAATTTTTCCATGTTCTCATATCCAGAAAGGTACTAAAATCATTAATAGAGACATCTGCTCCTCACGACTAGTAGTAACCTTCATGAGACTGGCAGCAAGCCTCTGCCAAAATGTGTGCATGACTGCATGTACCTCCTGCACTAAAATCATACATAACACTGAGCTTCCCCCCCACATCTTCAGAGCAGTTCCTCAGAGCTATCTGAGATACTGTCTTCTGGGCTATAGTCCTCATTTTGCCCTAAATAAAACACACAACCATCACGTTGTGCATTTGTTCTGCAGTCAACAGGCCTAACTGTTCTTAATGTATGCAAAACTTTAAAAAATCAGTAAGAAAGTAATAAATACCTCCAGTAGCACAATGAACTAAATCAGGAATTGGCAAACTATGGCCCATGAGCCAAATCTGGCCCACTGCCTATTTTTGTAAGTAAAATTTTACTGCAACCCAGTCATACCTATTCATTTATGCATTGTGTAATGGCTACTTTTGCATTACAATGGCAGAGTTGAGTAGTTCTGACAAAGACCCAGAGACCATAAGGCCACAACTGACAAAGGATTAATCTCCAAAATTTACAAGCAGCTCCTGCAGCTCAGTAACAAAAAAACAAACAACCCAATCCAAAAATGGGCAGAAGACCTAAATAGACATTTCTCCAAAGAAGATATACAGATTGCCAACAAACACATGAAAGGATGCTCAACATCATTAATCATTAGAGAAATGCAAATCAAAACTACAATGAGATATCATCTCACACCGGTCAGAATGGCCATCATCAAAAAATCTACAAACAATAAATGCTGGAGAGGGTGTGGAGAAAAGGGAACCCTCTTGCACTGTTGGTGGGAATGTAAATTGATACAGCCACTATGGAGAACAGTATGGAGGTTCCTTAAAAAACTACAAATAGAACTACCATACGACCCAGCAATCCCACTACTGGGCATATACCCTGAGAAAACCATAATTCAAATAGAGACATGTACCACAATGTTCATTGCAGCACTATTTACAATAGCCAGGACATGGAAGCAATCTAAGTGTCCATCAACAGATGAATGGATAAAGAATATGTGGCACATATATACAATGGAATATTACTCAGCCATAAAAAGAAACGAAATGGAGTTATTTGTAGTGAGGTGGATGGACCTAGAGACTGTCATACAGAGTGAAGTAAGTCAAGAAGAGAAAAACAAATACCGTATGCTAACACATATATATGGAATCTAAGAAAAAAGAAAAAAAAAAGGTCATGAAGAACCTAGTGGCAAGATGGGAATAAAGACACAGACCTACTAGAGAATGGACTTGAGGATATGGGGAGGGGGAAGGGTAAGCTGGGACAAAGTGAGAGAGTGGCATGGACATATATACACTACCAAATGTAAAATAGATAGCTAGTGGGAAGCAGCCGCATAGCACAGGGAGATCAGCTCAGTGCTTTGTGACCAGCTAGAAGGGTGGGATAGGGAGGGTGGGAGGGAGGGAGACGCAAGAGGGAGGAGATATGGGAACATATGTATATGTATAACTGATTCACTTTGTTATAAAGCAGAAACTAACACACCATTGTAAAGCAATTATACTCCAATAAAGATGTTAAAAAAAAAAAACAACGTTAACTATCTGGCCCTTTGCAACAAAAGTTTGCAAATTCCCGGGAGAAGAAAGGCAAGTGGCCAATGTATTTATAAATATACAATTTTTGATCTACTAGTCATCAAAAAACGCAACTCACAAAAAAAGACAACAGGTTCACCTATTAAACTGGCAGTATTGGTAAGGTTCAGGGAAAGGTGTGCTATCAACTACACTTGGCTGGAATATAAATAGGTAAACTCTTTCTTGGGGATATTGTGACAATATGTAACAAAGGCTTTGCAAATGATCATAACCCTTGGACACTGTAATTCCACTGCTAGGATTTTGTCCTGAGGAAATAAAACAGATCCACAAATATGTATGCATAGGATATTCCTGTAAACAATAATAGTACAAAAGTGAAAACGATTATACTTTAGAAGAATAGTTTAATGACATGGGATAATAATCACAGTATAATTTTAAGTGGAAGAAAAAAAGTCTGGGGCGGGGGAACCCAGTGTGATCTCAAACCTGTGATCTGCTGCAATTCACACATATCTAGTCTCATCTGACAACTAGTGGGGTAAAGCCACCAGAAGTATATTACATGGAAGAATAAAGAACCCCCTTAAACAGAACTCATCTGAAGGGAAGAGGAGCTTACACAGAACAAATTCGGTCAAGAATGACAACATGACCTAAAACAAGACCTTTGTCATGGGAGACCTCTGTGAGTCTCCATCCCTCTGCCATAAAATGGGAACAATGACACCTTCCTTGCCTCACTCACCAGTTTATGAGTTTCAGTTAATATGGTATATATTGAAATGCTTTGAAAACTGCCAAGTATTATCCAAATATGTTGGTCTTATTAATTCAGGTGATCAGAGGCAATTCCTCAGAAACTTTGCTCATGAGATGGATTTGTTTATCATTAACTCCTGGTGTTTCCTTCAACCGTGGCAAATACTAGTGCAATTAATTTGACTGAGATGAAGGCTTTTGATACTGTTTCAGGTGGAATAGGTTTTCCTCACAAGGGGTTTAGTTTTTAATTTCCAGTAAGGTTGAAAAGCAAGCATCTAAGAGAAGTAGGGCTTCTGATGTAGCCCAGTTAATGCTGCAGTGTTTTATTACCTTCATTTGCTATAATACTGCTTTTATTAATATACTCATCTCCTTGACTCATGCTATCATACCAGCCACATGTGCATGTGTTTAAAATTAACTTCTACAATCCTTTTGTTTTCACAGGAGCCTTGCATCTTTTTTTCTTTAATGCTTAATTGGATTACACACATCCCACTGTCACCACCCCCTCCCGCTTACCTCAGTGCAGAAAGCAAACATCTTGATGCTTTGCTTTAACTATTAGGATAGATGGGGAGGCAGTAATAAAAATAACTGAGCACTCACTGTTAAGTTATTTTTGTGTATCCAGAAGGTACCTGTCAAAAGTTATCTAACTTCAAATTGATAGCAAAAACATAAAGATGATTCTTTCTCTCTTTTCTTCTATGTCACCACTATTCTTTCTCTAAGCAATGCTTCAAATATGGGGAATATATTCAACTCTAAAATTCTCTTTTATCCTCTCCAAGTCATATTATTTTTCCCCTTGCCTCTCATCTTCCATTGCTATCACTTTAGTCCAGTGGTTCTAAAAATTTTAGCGGGCATCAGAATCCCCTGGAGGGATGGTTAAAACACATATAACTAGGCCCCATGCCCAGAGTTTCTGATTCCGTAGGTCTGGGATGAGGCCCAGTAATAAGCATGTTAAAGAAATTCCAGATGGTGTTGATGCTGCAGTCTGGGGACCACACTTTGAGAACATTGCTCTAATCTACTCCTAAATTACTATAATAGTCTTCTAACATTTATTCCCCCTTCATCTGCTGTGCATGCCTACTCCATACAGAAGAGACTAGTGGTCACAAAACAAGCTCTGGAGTCAGACTGAACTTGGTTGGAATCTTTATTTACTATGTCACCTTGGACAAATTACCTAATATCCCTGAACCTTAATTTCCTTATCTAAAATGTTGGCTGGGCTTCCCTGGTGGCGCAGTGGTTGAGAATCTGCCTGCCAATGCAGGGGACACAGGTTCGAGCCCTGGTCTGGGAAGATCCCACATGCCGCGGAGCAACTAAGCCCGTGTGCCACAACTACTGAGCCTGCGCATCTAGAGCCTGTGCTCCGCAACAAGAGAGGCCGCGATAGTGAGAGGCCCGCGCACCGCGATGAAGAGTGGCCCCCGCTTGCCGCAAGTGGAGAGAGCCCTCGCACAGAAACGAAGATCCAATACAGCCAAAAATAAATAAATAAATTTTAAAAAGTGAAATTCTTTAAAAAAATAAAATAAAATAAAAAAAAAAATAAAATGTTGGCTAATGATAGTATATATTTCATAATATCATTGTGAAGATTAACTGAGGTAATTAATACAAAGCACTCAGCACAATTCTTGCTACATTGTAAGGGCTCAGTAAATCATAGCTATTATCATTATCTACCAAAGAAGTAGTCTTAAAACACCTCTATATTAATAATAGCTCTACAGTAGTCAAGAGCTGAAGCTGGTTTTGATCAAGTAAAGCTATGGAACACATATGCTAATGAAATAATAAAAGACATGAACAAAGACGTTTCTGTAAAGATGTGTATTGTGGAGTTAGGTATAATAGTACAGACTGGAAATACGTGACAAATAGTATTCAACTTGTCAAATAAATTATGGAACATTAGTAACAGAGAAATGCTATGCAGTCATTAACAAAGAGAAGTAGTGTAGCAGAGTGGCTAAGTGTGCAAGCAAGTTTCTGAAGCAAAGCTGTCTGGACTCAAAATGCCAGCTGCCTACTTATAAGTTCTGTGACCCTGGATAAGTTCAAGTGAACTCAAGTTCATTTGCTGGTCGTTTCATCTTGACTTCACACTCTCTTGGAGTACTTGGTATTCAATTTTGTTCCTGAGACCAAATCAAATAGACATTTTTTCTGAAGAAGACGTACAGAAGGCCGAGAGGCACAAAAAAGTTGCTCAACATCGCTAATCACCAGAGAAATGCAAATCAAAACTACAATGAGATATCACCTCACACCGGTCAGAATGGCCATCATCAAAAAGTCTACAAATAATAAATGCTGGAGAGGGTGTGGAGAAAAGGGAACCCTACTTCACTGTTAGGGGAAATGTAAACTGGTGCACCCACTGTGGAGAACAGGATGGAGGTTCCTTCAAAAACTAAAAATAGAGCTAACATATGATCCAGCAATCCCACTCCTGGGCATATATCCGGAGAAAACCACACTTTGTAAAGATACTTGTACCCCAATGTTCATTGCAGCACTGTTTACAATAGCCAGGACATGGAAGCAACCTAAATGTACACTGACAGATGAATGGATAAAGAAGATGTGGAATATCTATACAATGGAATATTATTCAGACATAAAAAAGAATGGAATAATGCCATTTGCAGCAACATGGGTGGACCTAGAGATTATCATGCTAAGTGAAGTAAGTCAGACAGAGAAAGACAACTATCATATGATATCACTCATGTGTGAAATCTGAAAAAATGATACAAATGGACTTATTTACAAAACAGAAATAGATTCAGAGACATAGGAAACAAATTTATGGTTACCAAGAGGAGAAGGAGGGAGGGATAAATTAGGAGTTTGGGATTAACATATACACACTACTACATATAAAATAGATAAACAACAAGGACCTACTGTATAGCACAGGGAACTCTACTCAATACTCTGTAATAACCTAAATGGGAAAAGAATCTGAAAAACAATAGATATATTTTTATGTATAACTGAATCACTTTGCTGTACAGCAGAAACTGAAACAACATTGTAAATCAACTATACTCCAATAAAAATTTTAAAAATAAAATAAAAATTTAAAAAACCAACCAAACAAACAACAATGTAAATTTGACATCATTCTCTGACTTAGAATTCTCCAGTAGCTTTTCATTCACATTACAATAAAATGCAGACTGCTTCCCTTGGCCTACATGGCTGTACACGACATTATCTTCCTTCTTACCTTCTTATTTAGTATAATACAGCCACACCAATTTCTTTGATTCCTTAAGTATGCCTATTTCTTTCCCATATCAGAGTGTCTTGCTGTTACCTCTAAGTCCCACTTTCCAGCAGGGCTGGCTTATTCTTACCACGCATCACCTTATCAGAGAGGCCTTGATCATCCAGTATAAACTGGGACCTTCCAATCTGTCTCACCAGCCTGTTTACTTTCATCACAGTTCTTTTCACAATCTGTAATAATCTTATTTGTTTAACTTTTTACTGTATGATTCCCCCCACGACAATGTAAGGTCCATGAGAATAGAGTCTTCATTCACCTTGTTCTCTGTTCTATCCTCAACAATTAGAAGTGTCTCATACAATTTTTAAAGGTGTCAAGTAAAATATGTTGAATAAATATATGAAAAAACTAAATGAAAATAAATATGAGAGGGTTGAGATGGAGTTAAGAACATCAGCTGGGTACATCTTCTGTAAATTGCATTGTCAGCAGAGATATCCAAAATCGCTCAGTTATTCCTTTTTATTTTTTCAAATTCATGGATGTTGTGCAATTTCTACACTACTATGGAAGAAAGAACACTATAACATATGTGTCACAATTTACATACTTGGTATCATGTAATATGTTCATGACAGGTATAAAGATATTCTTCACCTCTTTGGGAAGTTGGGGAAGCTTCCACTCTCTTGTGTTTTTCATCACCTAAACAGGTGTATGGTAGGTGAAAGGGGCAGGTGGCAGGGGCTATTATGGTGAAGATCATTAGGGTCAGTTGGGCCTTTTGCAAACTGTTTTTAAATTGCATCACGTAGGTGCTTATGACTATAATCTAGCAACCAGTACAGTCCTACACTATAATCATGGGGCCCCATCCTCCTTTTGAGAGCTATTAACTTTATAACTAATAATTAGCCAACCTGCTTGGGAAGAGAGTCCCTTTCAATCAAATTCATTCAGCACGTGTAGGAACACCTTCCTAAATAAATTTACTCCAGTGAAAATTAAGGAACAGGTTTCAACAGGGAGGAAAAGATTGACAACACATTTCTTATATCTTAAGACCCGTCATTCACATTGGAAGATAAATAGAACCATCACCAGAAGAAACGTAGGTAGTAGGGATTTCAGTATTTATT
The DNA here is from genome assembly GCF_965194805.1 of Balaenoptera borealis. Lineage (NCBI taxonomy): Eukaryota > Metazoa > Chordata > Mammalia > Artiodactyla > Balaenopteridae > Balaenoptera > Balaenoptera borealis. The sequence goes on from NC_138881.1 coordinate 107,343,952, forward strand.
AAATTGATATAGATTTGTATCTCATTTATATATTTATATCTCATTTTTTCTGAACAATCCCACAGGATGAACAATATTATTTACTATTTGCAGAGGAGGAAACAGAGTCAGAGCTGTTAATTGTTTTTCCAAGACTTCATTCAAAGCTACTAATTTTCATGGCCATGTTTCTAATCTGTCTGTTTTGCTTCGGAGTCTGTGCTCTTTCAACCTTATTATATTGCCTCAATAAGGGGTAGCATAATATCTCTTAAGGCAGAAGAATACATGATTAAAAGGAAAAAAGGATTTTAACTTTCTAAGACAAACCCTGTCTTTTTCGGGATTTCCCAGAAAAGAGACATAGGCCATCACCTGTATATCCTGACACAGTTCTCCCACTGATTGGCTCCAAACTTGTCAAACCTCCTCCACAAAATATGTTTACCATAACCAGTTTTTTCCTGATCCCACTTTGAATGTCAAGGGTTTAGGACAGTAAAGTAAGTCAGACTTTCTTCTAATGCAGTGTGAGAACAATACAGAACTCCACATAAGAATAGACTGTTTCAGACCCATCCAGAAGAATTTAGTTGCTGAAGTAGCACAAAGACCTTGCTTTGGTTTTCTTTCCTATAAGAATAGCATGGCCCCAAGGATTAGGTTTGAGTGAGATTCTGGAGGGTACTGTAATTTCATTAAAAAAATATGTTTTATAGTCATACCTTTCCAACATTCACAAACAAAAGTTCATTTCTAGCTGAAACTTGATGTCATTCTTTTCTGGCTGGAATGTGAAGATTTGGGGAACGGGTGAAAGAAATTTATTGAGTTGTTAAAAATATATGATGCAGGTCTTGTCTAGTTTTCACCTCCCTGGCTCATAAACACAGTTGCTCTCTTTCATGCTTCACTTCCGTCAATCACTGTGACAGGCAGAGTGGAATTCCCTTCCTCTGCCTTCTCCAACAAAAGCAAAAATAAACAACATAATATTTTGATGTAGAGCCTCAGCATTTCAGTGAAGGTGAAACTACTTTCCACTTCCAATCCACCTTGAGATCTGTTCTCAGGTTGGGGGGAGCGTGGACCGTAATGGTATTCAGCAGGGTCAGTGGTGAGGGTGGGCATTAGTCTGAGCCAGTGGGCAAGGGGAAAGAGCAAAGACCTCACGCAGTATGCAGGGTAGAATTGCCTCCAGTCAGCGTGCTTGGCTCTTCATTCCACATGTGAATTCAGAAAACTATTTGAGAAGCAACTTGGCAGAAATGTTTATGCTTGGAGTATAGGTTCTCAAAAACTGAAGGAGTCGAAGGTGACCCATCTTAAAGACCTATCAGGCATAGCTTTACGATTCAGTACTATCAAGTCCTATCTATCAAGTACTATTGTAGTAGTTGGTTTGAATTTTGGAGGGCAAAAAGTAAGAAACTCTTATTACTCATGAATATAAACCTTGCTGGAAAGACCCCATGAGCAAACAAAAGGGAAGACAGAGGCTGGTAGAAAAGTATTTGTACCTCTTCAGAATGTGTGCTCACTGTAGGAGATCTACCTTGGACAGTCTGCTGTAAAATCCTGCCCTGTCCAGATCAGAGTGTATAAATTATACCTTGTTGGCATATATTCAGCTGGTAGATTACTATACTCCTCGACTCATTGGTACATAAGAGCCTAATCAAAGCAGTCAGCTGAGTATTCAATAATTCACATCATCATTTCATAGACAGTGAAAAAGTTCTATTTTCATAAATACATAACCTCTTCCCTGATCCTGGGATCAACACTCCCAGCGGATTTCCTCAGAACTTACATAATATACAATGAAAATAAACTAGAGGTCAAAGGAAACAAAAGAAAGAGGCACCAAGGACACAAGTTTAACCATATATAGATACACCTAGAAGTCAACTGAGGTTCTGCAAATAAACAAGTGTAAACCAAGGCGCAATGAATAGTGTTTAAAAATTGGCAACAAGTCGTCTGGGTTCACATCTTGGTTCTGCTACGTACTAGTTATATGACCTTGAACAAGTTACTTTACCCCTCTGTGTCTTGATTTCCTCATCCGTAAAGCCTTATAGAGTTATAAATTAATAGTTGCTAAATGGCTAGAACAGTTCCTGACATATATAGCAAGTGTTGTATGTATGTATGTGTGTGTGTGTGTGTGTGTGTGTGTGTGTGTGTGTGTGTGTTTGCTCTTATTCTAAGCTACAGTTCTAAATCTACTGGGCACAAAGAGAATATGTGTAGATGAGCGTATACTTTAACATAGGTTATTGCCGTAATTTGCATTCAAACAAAAAAAAAATGATAGGCCAGCCCCTTTATCCAGCTGGTCTCCTCTATCTCAGAGAATATTATGTGTCTTCCCCTCTTCTCTGTTCATCTCCTTTCCTTCTAGTAATTTAAAAGATTTAACTGAAAGTGCATTTCTTAAGGAAATGAAAAGTGTCCACTCAACCTCTAACACATGAAAGCATAGTACAGTCTTTCAAGGCCCAGCTAGGACACCCCATCGTCTGGAGAATCTTTCCTTGATTTTCCTTGTGGCCTCAGCCCACACTGATCTCTACTTTTCTTGAGCTTACGTAAACAATGCATCTTGTACCACATCCCTAGCACTCAAACTTGGGAAAATTATCTCAGGATTTTGACTGTGAGGCTCGCTTTGTTCCCCAACAGGATCATACGGTTTTGTCAGGTCTGAGAATATAGTTCTATTTTGTCGTGCCTTTAAAGACTGACTGATTGATCAACCATTAGATTTTCCCCAATTCACTCAATAAACAATCTAACCTTGGCCTATTTCATCCTATTTGAGGCCAAAATATGAAATTCGGGAGAAAAAAAATATCAGCACATTCTCACCATTGCAGAAAAACCTAATGTGTCAACCATCTAAAGTTTTCTTCCCTTCCTTTCATAGCCAAACCATTAGATTATTGAAACAAAATTCCCAGAGAACTGTACTATTTCCTTCATCAGCAATAGGCATAAAGGTTTTGACAGAAATATTACAAACCACAGAGAGGCTATCTTGTACATGGGAAAATACTGGAATTAGGCATTATTTTAGCCAAACTAGAAAATCTAGGAAAACTGAGTATTATGAGTAAAAAGAAAGCAGAGGCTGCCTCTTTAATTCAGTCAGATAACCAAATAAAGATCCATTCATTTTGCCCCCTGCTCCTTACTGGTACCTTGTCACCTGCCTAGCCTGCTTGATTCCTCCTTTTCATCATTTCATCATTTCATCATTTTCATCATTTCATCATTTCTGTTCAAGGGCTATGGTTAGAATCTCAAATAGCCAGAGACAGATACGGGCGGCTAACAGCAAATGGAAAGGTAATAGTATTTCTTTTCAAACACCATATCCAACATTTTGAATAAATAACACCTTCATAAGGGGGGAGGGTAAGGCTTTTAAGTGCATGTATCTGAAAAATGTATTTTAAAATACCTAATGTAAATAAATCATATTCTAGATATTTTCATTCCTACTGTGCAAAACTGCTGGCCATTTTCAAATGAGTTCTTTTCATCTCTTTAAAGATCAACAAATAGATTCTTGGTTTTTGTTTTCTTTATGGAATTAAGGTTGAACAATTGCCAGAATTTCTAATGACAGTGATAGAATCACAAAGAAAAGATGGAATTTGTAAGGATACTATCAAAAGCAAATTAGAAGTGTTCTTGGTCTTTTAGTTTGAGACACAACGGCATCTACTCACCTTTCTACCTTGTCAGACTGGCTTCTGTTCAGAATTTCCAAGCTGCTATAATTCTGAGTCATTCTCATCTCTGCTCTTCTCCAGTCCTTCTGAAAACCTAGAATAAGAATCACAGCAATAACCACAGTAAAACATACATGAAAATAATAAATTATCATATTTATTCATTCAACAAATATTTATTGAGAACCTACTACCTGCTAAGCACTGTTATAAATAAAATGATGAACAAGAAAGACATATTCCTTATCCAGAGAGAGCTCAAACTTTGGTAAGAGAGACAAGACACTTTCTATTTTTTAATTCTTTTCAATTAAAACAATTTTAAAAAAATTTTTTTTCTTTTGGCTGCATTGGTTCTTCATTGCTGCGCACAGGCTTTCTCTAGTTGTGGCAAGCAGGGGCTACTCTTCATTGTGGTGCGTGGGCTTCTCATTGCAGTGGCCTCTCTTGTTGCGGAGCATAGGCCCTAGAGCACGCAGGCTTCAGTAGTTGTGGTGTGGGGGCTCAGTAGTTGCGGCATGTGGGCTCAGTAGTTGTGGCTCGCAGGCTCTAGAGTGCAGGCTCAGTAGTTGTGGCACGCGGGCTTAGTTGCTCTGCGGCACGTGGGATCTTCCCGGAGCAGGGATCAAACCCGTGTCCCCTGCATTGGCAGGCGGATTCTTAACCACTGCGCCACCAGGGAAGTCCCGAGACAAGACACTTAACAGACATTTCCTATACAGTAGTGTGAGTGTAGGGATGGGAAAAATGCAGGGTGCTCTGAGATCACACAGGAGAGACGTCCAACACATAACCTAAATGAGGGAAAGTGCATGAGCAGGGATCAAGAACACCTTCCTCCAAAAATAACATCTGTAGGGAAGAACTGAGGCATGTGTAGCCATTTATCAAATTACTGTGGGAGTAGGTTCAAGGGGGAATGTTCCAGACAGAGGAAACAGAATGTGAAAAGGACCAAAGGGAAGAGAGAGTAATCCATTCAGGAATCTGAAATACATTTAATAAATTTGTCCAGTAGAAGGCTGGTGAAACAGTGAGGTTAAGGGATGAAACTGGAGAGTTAAACATTGAATTCTCAAATCCTACCATGGCTAGTTTGTTTCCAGGGTCTGAGGGTCTTAGCACCAATTCTTTTCATTGTCTTGCAACATCAGTACTTGGACCACAAAAGTCTAGTGCACCCTTCAACAGCATCTTGCCTAGGTTTATTAATTTCTTATCTTGCAGAATTCCTCCATGCAATGGGCAAAATCTCACAATGCACCGTCTAGGAATACCCTTGGACATCTTGATTAATTGAAAGGAGAGAGCTTTGCAGTCTTTAACAGTTAGAATTATCCCCCTCAGTTCATGTATCTGACCCGAAATGGATGCCCCTTTCTCAAGAGGTTGGACACAAGGACGACTTCATATTTCAAGAGAGGCTTTGCCACAAAACACATGGGTGTGTGGCTTTATTCTGGTTAGGCACATCAATATAAGCACCATTCAAGCTAACCCAATCCACCAAAATAGAGTTATACACAGAAAGCAACAAAGAAATCATGACCTCACAACCAGTATTTGATTAAGCTAAAGAGTTGAATAAGAGCAATGGAGAGATACCATAAAAATGACCCCTGTTAATGAAATCATAGGAAATATAAAAATACCAATTGTTCCAGCCCTCAGTTCTTAGAAAGATGTCTAAATGTCTCTGAATAGGTACTTGTTTTCCTTAAAAAATCTAGAAATATTTTATTCTTCTCACGGATAAAAATGCTCAGAGCAGATTTATATGTCAGGTCAGTTGGATGGAAACGTTATTATAATATACTGAGCAACTGTGATATGTGAAGCTCTTTAGGAAAAGCAGATCGTGGTCTCTATAGTTTCCACTCTAATGATACTAACTATGACTACAGCCACATTCAGCATCAATTTATCTTGGATTTTTTTAGTTTTCTCCTAAGTGTAATTATGGAAGAAAAAGGATTGATGTGGTTAGTAGGAGAAATGGGACGATTACTTTCCGTTTTCCAAATTAGTGTCCCAGGAGAGGTTTTACAGGTGTTAGATTTAAAAAGAAAGAAAAGCCAAGTGTAACAAACTTGAACAAATTTCCTTTTCACAGAATTTCTCAAAACATTTTATCTCCTAATACACACTATGAGTATCCAAAAAAGGGATATCATATTCAATTTTCCCCAAAGGTATTTGTCCTTGTTTTTTATGGAACTCCCTCCAAATAGAGTCTATAAAATACCATGCTAATAAAATACCAGAAGTTATTTATTTTCAGAAACTATGGGTTTCAGGAGGTTAAAAATAAGGTAAAGTACCATGTTTTTAGTGTTCTCTATTATAAATAAATGCCATACTTCAAGTATCCCACCTCAGTAATGAAATCTTCTTTCCTTGAGGCCTTTGGCCCAAATTAATCTTTCGAATCTCTTAGGTGTCATAACTTTGTTTAGCTATACCACAATCTAGTATACACAGTATTCTGTGGTGGAGAGATCACTATCAGTGGATACAGAATGCCGGAGTTTAGTCCGAACTCGGAAGTATTGGCAAGTAACAATCAACCTGAACTTCAATGTCTTCAACTATTAAATAAAGAGAATAATAGTAGCTAAAATGAATTGACTTATATGTGAATTGTAAAATGTTATATAGTTACACTATTAGTATAAATTATGCTATATATATATATATATATATATATATGGGAGTCACAATTTGACTCAACATAATTCTGGTTATACTTCTGTTGTTTAAAATATTTTTGATGATAAATAACACCAATATGTTTTTAAAGTATTTAAAGTAGCACAATTATACCCAGAAGAGTTATTACACAATATTAATATTTTTGTATGCCTTACAGTGATTTTGTACATAAGATTTCTTCTCTTCCTCCCTTCCTACTCTACCATGCTCAATCAATCTGCTGGAATCATGCTGGAAACAAGAGCACTTAAGTGTTTCAACTTTGCTTTTTAGTTTGCTGGCTATACAAATGAAAAGTAGTATATATCAAGACCATCCCAATGTTTCATTTCAACAATTTGAAAAATCCTGCATCTATAGCAATTCCTTGCATATACGTACCCTGAGAGAGTTATACACAGCAAGTCAGTAATCCAAATTTCTTCCTCAGGATTACAGCAAGTAAGATTTGATTTTTAGAAACCAAGACTCAGACACGATGCAAGTCACTCAAGGTGACCCAGCAGGCTAGAACTGGGAACAAAACTCAGAACTCTGATTTCCTATCCTGGTTCTCTCCAATTGTCCAGGCACCCTCCTTAACACAATCAGGTTTAACCTACAAGAATACTGGTTAATATCTCCTGGTGCTAAAATGGAATTGGAGGCTTGAAAATGGAAACTGGTTACTTAATTCACTCTAAATCAATGTCTCTGTTGATAATGCATCTGTCAATGTAAGTATCAGGGACCCAGCTGGGTACTGGTGCATAGCTCCTCAGTCATTGTCTCAGAATGTCTTTGTGACATTAGGGAAAAGATCAGATTTTCAATCAGGGTTCAGCTGTGCTGCCCTTTTTTCAGCACACATTAAAATGCACTTACAGAGACCTCCCTCGAAGGGACAAAGAGGTAAAAGCATTCTTGAAAGAGTATTGAGAGGTTCAGGGACCATTCTGAAGAATAAATTTGAATAGTAAGTACTGAGTGCTTATAATAGGCTCACAGAATGTTTAGACATTCAGTATGGGCTTTGAAAAACAACTTGAAACATATGGGTGGTGTGTATACATTGTTGAGTATGTATGTTTGCTGAGAAGGAAAAATCTGTGCATGAAAATACTCTATAAGTTACTAAAATGAATCATGGGCTACATGCAATTAGGCTGTGAGAGAATTCTGTGAGGAGAGGAGCCATGTCTTACATCTCTGAATCATTATCATTTAGCATGGTACCTGGCATAGAGTAAGTACTCGTTAGCTGTTCACTGGATGAATGAATAAATGAATGAATGCACAAATGAATGAATCACAAACATACATATACATATAACACACCATTGTTAATAAGATAGAACACTGAAGACCCTTCACAATTTATCCTCCTCCTCCCTTTATTTCAACTTTCCATGCATACTCTGCTTTGGCCACAGCAAATTACTGAATGTCTAAACATTCTGTGAGCCTATTATAAGCATTCAGTACCTACTATTCAAATTTATTCTTCTGAATGGTCCCTGAACCTCTCAATACTTTGGCCACAGCGAATTACATACCCTCTATTTGGATACATCTTTCTGACCTTTTGTTCATAATATTCCCCCTGGATGGAACCCCCTTCTTACTGTTCTTTGCTTAGCATTATTCCTGGCATCATCAGGTTCAATTTCAGTATCACTACCAGTCAGTGCTCTGAAATCTCTTTGTCCAAACTGACAGTATGGTCCTTATCACAATGTAATATAAATATAACTTATACTATTTATTTTTATATCTCTAGGAAATAATGTTACACATAGAATACATATTGCTAAGCTGGAAAAACCAGAAATCTTTCTTTGATGACTCAAAAGGCACTTTAGTATCTTTCAGTGCTTCATAATTACAGGGAAATGGAAAAACATATTCTGGGATAGTACTATTGTTGTTAAAACCTCATGTTCTAAAGCCACAGAGAGCTGAGCTGAAAATCCCAGCTCCATCAATTATTAGCAAATATCTTGGGAAATTCACTCTAGTTTACCACCTCTCCAACCGTAAAATGGGGATTCAATAAAAGTTCCACTATAAATGGCTGTTGTGAAGGTCCAAGAAAATAATCTCTGTAGTGTTTGGCACGTAATGGGTGCCGAATAGATACTAGTGATTATTATTATTAAGCTCCAAATGTTCACAAGTGCTGATCAGTTGAGAAGCTGTGCTATCAAATATCTGATCAATGAAAGTTTACACTGCAGATTTAGCTACGCTGGGAAGAGACACAGGCCAAGGGCACATGCTCTCATTTTGAGTCTGAGCTAAAATTCTGCCCATATGCAGAGGCCTATGAGAGGTCACCAGGAGCTGGTACTGTGGGAATGCCAGTAGGAGTTCAGAAAAATTCCTATCAGGAGCTCAGTCTCTCCATGACAGTCATAAACTCAGATGAGATTACTACTGGAATGAATATCAGCTAGGTCACCATCAGAAATAAGTAACAGTCTGCAGTCTTGACTTCTAACTCAGCCCAATGGGGCTGGAAGGCACAAGCTCCCACGTACTGTTTGGACCACACATGTAGGAAATTAAAGAGCAATTTTATAAGCTGCTTCAATAAATTCATGGCTGAGAAACTTTGGGTTGAGCCAGCTGCTTGAGAGCTTACCAGAGAGAGTTAACTGGACTGTCATCAGATTAGTAAGTCAGAAAGCAGTCCATTTGTAAATGGGCCAGTTGACCAGGAAATTTTAAAATAATAATAATTTTGGGAGGATGTGGAGAAAAGGGAACTCTTATACTCTATTGGTGGGAATGTAAATTGGTACAACCCCTATGGAAAACAGAAAACAGTAGAGAGTTTCCTTGAAAAACTAAAAATAGAACTACCGTAAGATCCAGCAATTCCACTCCTGGCTATTCTAGAAAAAATGAAAACACTAATTTGAAAAGATACATACAACCCAATGTTCATAGTAGCATTATTTACAATAGCCAAGATATGGAAGCAACCCAAGTGTCCATCGGCAGAAAAATGGATAAAGAAGATGTGGTATGTATATATACACACACACACACACACACACACACACACACACACACACACACACACACACACACGCACACACGATGGAATACTACTCGGCCATAAAAAAGAAGAAAATTTTGCCATTTGCAGCAACATGGATGGACTTAAGAGAATACTGTGCTTAGTGAAATAAGTCACACAGAGAAAGACAAATACTGTATGACATCACTTATATGTGGAATCTAAAAAACAAAACAAATGAATGTACATGCAAAGCAGGGACAGATTCAGATATAGAAAACATTTCTATTTTCTACCTTCTTCCAGAGTCATAAATCAACATTACAATTTTTCATTTATGCAAGTAACTTGTTAATTTTCTGTTTCTTCCACCGCACTGTAAGCTCCAAGAGGGCCAGTGACCATGTATGTTTTGTTTACTGCTCTATCCTTAGAACTTATCTCAAATTCTGGCACACAGTAGGTACTCAATAAATATTTGGTGAATGCACTGATCCACTAATATCCCAGCTTTCAGATTTAGACATGACTTTATGGCCTCTTGCTAATCTTGATGTTCACACTGAGGTTCACTTGCACAAACTTTACATCAGCTTAGGAATCACAATCTTAAATGTTTACAGAGCAAGTTGCAGAAATGAGTGAAGTGGCCCTGGTGTAAAATCAACTGAGAGTAGTTGGGATTATAGAGAAATAGAGAGTGCAGGCAGTGTCTAAAGACATTAAAAAATACTCTACTGGTCAAATTAAACATAATCAGTAGGTTAACACTTTGTGACCGCTCTCCTGGCTCAATGAGGACATGCTGTCACCCAATACTGGAAAATTTCTATCATCTCCTGAAATGAACTGTCACATGGAAATAGACAATTAGCCAAGGAGAACTATTTGCTACAAGGAATTCTTAGCTATATCTGTCAACGTGCACTCATTTATACCATCACCAGAGAACGAATGTACGTGACGATCTTTGAGTGGGTTCTAATAACCGGAGAGAATAAACTTGAATGAAATAGCAACAGGATGTCTGCCACAAGTTGATCAATTTTTACCCCTGAGTAATTTTCCTCTAGAATTGTAATGATCTATGAAATTGAGTCACTTAAAAGTAAATAAACCAGAAACAAATAAAAAGAGGAGAAAATGTTAGAAAAATCTGTAACATATAATTGTGTGTTTTCAATGAGAATATATAGTATATTGTATTTGTAAAATATATTTTAACTGGCAGGGAGTGACGAAAAGGCAACAAAATAAAATCAGAGAAGATTTCATGGAGATGAAGAACATACTCACTTAATGTAAAACTGTGATGAAGGAAAATAATTAAAAGTATCTAATTTCATTGAGTGCTTTCGAAGCTGTTCGAAATATGTAACATGTTATAGCTCATTTACTCCTCTCAGTGAAGTAGATATTACTGTGAAGTAGATATTATTATTACTTTATTGTTTAAAAAATGGGGGAATAGTAAATTTGTATAACTTTTCCAAAGTCACATAGCTAGTAAAGAGAAGAGCTGGGACTCAAAGACAGGTTTTCTTGATTCAAAGCCCTAAAGCTAAATCAAGTAATTCTACTTTATTTTAATAACCAACCTAATATGTTCATATACATACATACTTCATATATATGTGTACACACACATGCACACATATATATGGAATTCCACAAAAATATATAGCAGATTTAGGAGAAATAATGAAAAAAAAAACAAACTTTGTAGAAAAGAAGGATTTACAGAGTACATCTATATCTATGCATAACTTTTTACTGTCAAGGAGAGAGGAAAACTCCTATTAATATCCATAGCAACAAACCAACAAGAAAACAAGCAAATTGAAAACAGCTTACCTAAAAAGAAAACCAAATATAACTTTTATTTGTCATATCTTCCATAACATTAAAGCTGGGAAACAACTGAACAATGACTATGGAGTTTTGAGAAAAAATAAAATAGCAACAAAACTCTATACCCAGCCAAGCTGTTATACATCTATGAAGGCAGCAGAAATACACATATTCAGATATTCAAGGATGAGAAAATATATACCCTAATTATTCTACATATAAAAGAATAACTTTAATAAATCGATATATCAGATAAAACAATTAATTTGAGAATTGGGGGAATGCTATAGAATAAATAATAATGATTAAAGAACTGAGGAAATGTAGAGTATAAGTAATTGTTAAGAAAGCTATGAAATGTTTAATTTTTTTTTTATCAGAGGCAGATTTTTTTTTTATTTTTTTTAACATCTTTATTAGAGTATAATTGCTTTACAATGGTGTGTCAGTTTCTGCTTTATAACAAAGTGAATCAGTTATACATATACATATGTCCCCATATCTCTTCCTTCTTGTGTCTCCCTCCCTTCCACCCTCCCTATCCCACCCCTCTAGGTGGTCACAAACCGCCGAGCTTATCTCCCTGTGCTATGCGGCTGCTTCCCACTAGCTATCTATTTTACGTTTGGTAGTGTATATATGTCCATGCCACTCTCTCACTTTGTCCCAGCTTACCCTTCCCCCTCCCCCAGTCCTCAAGTCCATTCTCTAGTAGGTCTGCATCTTTATTCCCGTCTTGCCCCTAGGTTCTTCTGACCATTTTCGAGGCAGATTTACATTGAAGCTCATGAAACTAGAGCTTTAAGTCCCCAAGTCCCCTCATACACTCAGACCCCTCCCAGGACCCTGGAAGGAAGGGCCCTAGCAAGGTGTTTACAAAGTCCAATGTTTAAAAAAAAAACAGCAAAAACAAACTATTTTACCTATGATTAGTTTCTACTTCAATATCATTTTTGTTAAACTTCCCCTTGGTCAAAGAGTATCTGGCTAAAATATAACAGAAAAAAAGTAGATTATAGACATATGCAAGGCAACGGGTATGCACATTTATACTGTCGGATATTGTTAAATCTTCTTTCAAAGATTATACACTCCTACCAATTGTGAATGACACACTATTTACATTTTTTAAACTTCACCAAACTTATAGACCAAAATATCTAATTTTAAATATTCATATTAAGACTACATTATAACATATATGTTAACCATTTAATGCTTTGTTTCACCTGTGAATTATTGGTTCATCTACCCGTTTTTATTTTGCTCCATTAAGGTACCACAATAAAGGTAGAATATATAAATTTAAATCCTTAAATGTAAAGCAACCAAGGAAAAGATCAGATTATCAAATAAGAGAATAACAAAGAAACAAAAAATTAGACAGTATTAAAAGAGAGAAGTCAAATATAACAGTCAGTAAAATAATCCCTTATTAAAATATATTGACCTTTATATGTTATAAAAATAAAATCAAAACTTTTTTCTTTACAGAACACATTTACTACAAAATTGCATAAAGTCATATCAATGAAAAGATGGAATTTGACAAAATTATTCAGGAAGGAATACTTGAGGAAGATAGCCATGGGATTTTAGACAAAGGAAGAATAATGCAATGAAATAACAATTTAATATGATGGAACTAAGATAATTTAAAATCCAGTGGCAAAAAATGGTTCTGACGAACCTAGGGGCAGGACAGGAATAAAGACACAGACGACGTAGAGAATGGACTTGAGGACACGGGGACGGGGAAGGGTAAACTGGGATGAAGTGAGAGAGTGGCATGGACATATATACACGACCAAATGTAAAATAGATAGCTAGTGGGAAGCAGCTGCTTAGCACAGGGAGATCAGCTCGGTGCTGTGTGACCACCTAGAGGGGTGGGATAGGGAGGGTGGGAGGGATATGCAAGAGGGAGGGGATATGGGGATATATGTATACGTATAGCTGATTCACTTTGTTATACAGCAAAAACTAATACAGCATTGCAAAGCAATTATACTCTAATAAAGATATTTTTTAAAAAAAGACCCAATGCCGCCAAAAATAAATAAATTTTAAAATCCAGTGGCAGTAGATGGAACAAAACACAGAGTGTGTATCTATACATATATATAAAAATTTGGAAATTTCTTCTACGATAAATGTGGCAATTATAATCAGTGGGACAAGAAGATATCTGCATTTCTCAATGGGACTTTTTTTTAATATTTTGGACAGGACATTTCTTCTGTATGCAGCATTATACCACATATTTCAGGATATTTAACATCCTTGGTCTCTATATTCTAAATGTCGGTAATACCTCCCAGTCATTGTGACATACAAAAAAGTCTATACACACTTACAAATTCATCTTAGAGGGGAGATATTGCTTATAATTAAGTAGCAGTGGTATAAGTGGTATGGGAAAAACTGGCCACCCATCTGTAAAAACAATACTAAAAATAAAATTAGATCATATATCAAAAATAATTTTTTATGGATTAAAGATTTAAACATTAAAAAGTGAAATCTTACTAGGAAAGTATTGTGAATAATTATGGACCTTAAGCTTTGGGATCATGACCACAATGAGTCTAATTATAAAGAAAACAACTGGTAGATCTTTATTTGATGTTAACACTAAAAAAAATCCTAAACAAATGTTATAGGTAAATGACAAACTGGGGAAGCATTTTCAAGATAGACGCAAAATGAATACCTGATATCTTTAAACTATAAAAAGTTTTCTTTAAATGACTTAAAAGTATGATAGTATTTTTTTTTTTAAAATGGTTCGAGACTGCAAACAGTGAGCATAAGAAAAGTATTCAACCAGTCAAGTAAATGCAAATTAAAATAACATATCAATTGACAAAGAAAAAAACAAAAATAACAATACCAAGAGCCAGTGTGGGCACAGGAAAATTGGCAGGCTCATGCACTGCTGATGAATTATTTTGAAATATGTTACAAATACCTCAAATATGTATGATATTTAAGTAAGAATTTTTACTCCTAGGAACTTATCCACAGAAGTAATCAGAATTTCACAGACACAATGTGATCCTCATAGCATTGCCTATATAGGGATTTAAGTTATAACTTATAAAACAAAGAGACCCCTGCATATATGGCATGAATAAAACAGACATTTGAGACGTTTGTGTTTTTCTTATGGAAGCAGTTCAGGGCTGGTTAAGCAGTTTTGATCTCTAGAACTAGGGCTACTGCTCCAGTTCTCATCGTCTTCTAGTGAAGAGCAAAGTAGGAAAGGCCAGGGCATTAATTCATTTTTAGGGACAAACCTAGGAAGTGGGACATAGCACTGCTACTCATATAGCACTGGCCAGAATATAATTACTTGCCCAAAGTTGCAAAGGAGTGTAGGAAATGTAGTTTTAAGTTGCACAGCCATAGACCCAGCTAAATTTTTGAGTTCAATTAAAAAGTAAGAGGATTGGGCTTCCCTGGTGGCGCAGTGGTTGAGAATCTGCCTGCCAATGTAGGGGACACGGGTTCGAGCCCTGGTCTGGGAAGATCCCACATGCCGCGGAGCAACTAGGCCCGTGAGCCACGATTACTGAGCCTGCGCGTCTGGAGCCTGTGCTCCGCAACAAGAGAGGCCGCGATAGTGAGAGGCCCGCGCACCGCGATGAAGAGTGCCCCCGCTTGCCACAGCTAGAGAAAGTCCTCGCACAGAAACGAAGACCCAACACAGCCATAGATAAATAAATAAATAAATTTAAAAAAAAAAAAAAAAAGTAAGAGGAGAACAGAGATTGATGTACAAGTATCAGTCTCTGCCAGAGTGAAATATTACAAACAGCCAAAATGTCCAAGATTTTGATTAAACAGACAGATAGACAGATGTGCATTAATATGATGGAATAGTCTATAACCATTAAAATTAATGCTGTGGAAGAATACTTAATTACCTAGGTAAAAGGTCCTTGCTAAATTCCTGTGCCAGTTGCCTTATAACACTGCAGACAAGGAACCTAACAGCAAGAGCAAAGTGCCATTAATATTCCAGGTCCACATTTGACAGTTCTGTTGAGGACTTAAAGTGGAGTCAGGCTTCAGCAGACACATGGGCTTTATGTATCTGAATGACTTGTCTAACCTCTGCTACATTTTTATGTATTCCTGTTTGTGGATAATCCAAATCAGTGCCTCCATCACAGTGCTTGGTACAACAATTACTACTTTTGATTACTTACAGAGGACCATTCACAACGCTAAGCATTTTCCCTTCATTAAGTCCTTTGTTCCTCAAACACACCCATGTAGTAAGTACTAGAATTATCCACACTTGCTCACAGATTAGAAAACTGAGGCTCAGGAAAGTAAAACTTACCCAAAGGCAAGAGCTAATAAGTGGCAAACCAAGGTTAAAATGTAGACCTCCCTCCTAAGCCTCTTCTCTATACCACTGTAGTATTTTGTGCCTGAGTGATCATCCTCTACCAAGAATTTTTATATAATCATACAATATAAAGTCAATTTATTATCTACACAGTTAGGTATTTTTAGGAAGAAGAATACATTGGAGACAAGGAAAAAAACCTCACATGATGCATTTCAAAGCCAAACAAAGTGATCTAGGTTTTCCCCAGATGGCTGCTCCCTTCCACTAATGCTGATGATTGAAGTTTGGCACTAATTATTTAACAAGGAGAGGCCAAAGGGAATTTCTACCTCTTATTTCATTTGCACAGAGTATTATACCCCAGCAAAAAGATAATTACTTAGCACAAGAAAAGGGAAAACATGCCTTTTAAGAAAAATTATAACTGGAAATACTTCGAAATACAAATGCTTCGTGTATCATCACTGTCTCACTATCTTGACTATAATAGAATGAAAGAAAGTTACATAAAGATTCCAACATCACATGGCAGCACTGCCCAAGTCTGGAGAAAAGAAAAGAAAAGAAAATTGTACTTGTCTTATACACATTGCCCTCCCCACCCTCACCACAATCCCCAACCCAAAGCAATGTACAAGAAAAGAAGTTAACCACCAACACAATTCCATATTTTATCTATTGTGATAAGTGTGATTCTATCTGAGTGGAATGATTTCTCCATCTCTATCTGACTGACTGAAAAATCAATGCAATCTGTAAGAATGAAAAATGAAATGTGACTATATAATGGAACATCCATGGAAGAAAATTTTATTTGTTTTAAGATGCATAAATACAGGCTAACATCACAATGAAATATGAACATAAGGTAAGAATCCAGCTTGTCCTGTGAAGCTCTAACGTTGGCAAACTTCAGCAAACACCTGTCCTCATGGGGCTCGATTACCACCAAACAAACCCTCCTTGGACGATAAATGAACCCACCATCATCACTACCAATTATTTTTTTGTACTTCTGTGTCCCATTTGTTCAGGACTGTGTTCTCTGTGAGTGAATGTTAATGAGTTCATGGCTTATTGCATCCCAAATAACCTACTTGCCTTTAAGCAGTGGACTCCTGGAGAGGGAGATTTATCCCACTGCAAGAGAATCTCATAGGAATTTCAGGCATCATGGCAGACTGGTGAATTCCATCATGTCAAATACAAAAGCTGATGAAAGGTTCAGCCTGTTCTCCCCTCCTCTTTCTTCTTTTACATAGCATGCATCAGTTTATATGAATAAAAATTCAATTTGTGTTCAGTGTAGAAAACTTGGAAAATTGTAAAAAAGCTAAAGAAGAAATTAAAACTAATACAATCATCTTATTATTTGCTATATGGAATATATACCTGGTCTTTTGTTCCAAACATGTGTGTATACATAAATATGTTTATATAAAATGACAACTATTAACTACATATTGTTTTATAAACTGATTTTTTTTCAATTAACAGTATACAGGGATGTTTTTCTAGATGATTAAAAGTTTTCCTACAGAATAAATTTTAATAGCTTTACTCTTTATTTTTTCCCCTCTCCAAATCAATCAGCTTAATTAAACATGTGAGCTACCACACCTAAAAGGTGCATTGGTATGTCTCCATCCTGTTTATATAGTTTGACCTTGTGGCTTTTCTTTTTTTTTAATATTTATTTATTTATTTGGCTGTATTGGGTCTTAGTTGCCACACGTGGGATCTTCGTTGCCACGTGTGGGATCTAGTTCCCTGACCAGGGATCGAACCCGGGCCCCCTGTATTGGGAGCACGGAATCTTAGCCACTGGCCCACCAGGGAAGTCCCGACCTTGTGGCTTTTCAACTGTCACTTTTTAGAGATTTCCTTACTGTATTTTATTCTTAGAATTCCCATATGGCATAGTAGTAGAGACGCTTGTGCTGTCATCAAACCTTTACAGAACCATAATATAGACCAATTGAAAACTAATTTTTTATCTTTCATAAATTTAAAATTTAAATTTTAAATTCAGCTCTAGCATGCTCCTTATTTTCTACATTCATAAGAATAGAGACACAGAGTATCAGTGCTATAGTTATATAGCACTTACATATTTTACAATACAACTTGGAAAATTTTACATGTCTGAATTGGATTGCAAACCAATCAAGGCTCCATAAAGTATAGTATCTTTCCCAAAATCATACAGCATGTTAGGATCAGAGCTGACACTTGAACCCAGTATTTCTGACTCCCTAAAATTTAGGGCTCTTCCAACATATTCCATATGATATATGGTAACCATAGGCTCTGGGTTTTAGTTTAAAGAAAAAGGAGCACTGAACTGTTTTTAGATTGGTCTAGTCTATGAGGATGCAGAAAAAAATGACCTACTTCAATCTCCTACCTCTCTAATGGGCAATGAGAACCAAAACCATTCACCCTCACATCAGCCTGGCACTGTGTACATTAAAATGGCTTTGCGACATTACAGCTGATATCACAGAAACACAAAGCATCATACTAGACTACTATGAACAATTATACACCCACAAATTTGACAACCTAGAAGAAATGGATAAATTCCTAGAAACATACAACCTAGCAAGACTAAATCTTGAAGAAACAAAAAATCTGAATAGACCAATTACTAGTAAGGAAAGCAAATCAGTAATCAAAACCTCACAACAAAGGAAAGTCCAGGAACAGATGGCTTCACTGGTAAATCCTATAAAACATTTAAAGAAGAATTGATGCCAATTCTTCCCAAACTCCTCCATAAAATAGAAGAGGAAGGAGCATTTCTAAACTCATTTTATGAGGGAGGCCAAAATTACCCTGATACCAAAACCATACAAGGACACTACAAAAAAAGAAAATGATAGGTTAATATCCCTGATGGTCAAAGATGCAAACACCCTCAACAAAATATTAGCAAAACTAATTCAACAACATTAAAAGGATCATATACCAGGATCAAGTTGGATTTATTCCAGGGATGCAAGAATGATTCAACATCTGCAAATCAATGTGATACTCCATATTAACCAAATGAAGGATAAAAAATCATATGGTCATCTTAATAGATGCAGAAAAAGCGTTTTACAATATTCAATATCCATTTATGATAAAAACTCTCCATAAAATGGGCCTAGAAGGAACATACCTCATCATAATAAAGGCCATATAGGACAAACCCACAGCTAACATTATGCTCAACTATCTAAAAACTGAAAGCTATCACTCTAAGGTAAGGAAGAAGCTTTTCCTCTAAGATCAGGAACAAGACAAGGATGCCCACCCTTGACAGTCTTATTGAACACAGTATTGGAAGTCTTAAAGCACTTAGGCAAGAAAAAGAAATAAAAGTCATCCAAATCAGAGAGGAAGAAGTAAAACTGTATTTGCAGATGATATGATCTTTTATACAGAAAACCCTAAAGACTCCACCAAAAAACTGGTAGAATAAATGAATTCAGTAAGGTTGCAAATATAAAATCTACATACAAAAATTAATTGTGTTTCTATATACTAATAACAAACTATCAGAAAGAGAAACTAAAAAAAAAACCCCATTTATAATGGAATAAAAGAATACCTAGGAATAAGTTTAACCAGGGAGGCGAAAGACCTGTACATTGAAAATTATAAGATACATATGAAAGAAATTTTAAAAGACACAAATAAATGGAAAGAGTCTGTGTTGATGCGTGGGAAAAGTTAATATGGTCAAAATGTCCATACTACCCAAAGCAATGTACAGCATCAATGCAATCCCTATCACAATTCCAATGACATTTTTTACAGAAATAGAAGAAACCATCCTAAAATTTATATGGAACCATGAAAGACCCCAAATAGCCAGAGCATTCTTGATAAAGAACAAAGGTGGAAGCATCACACTTCCTGATTTCAAACTATAATATAAAGCTTTAGTAATCAAAACAGTACGGTACTGACATAAAAGCAAACACAGAGGTCAATGGAACAGAAGAGAGAGCCCAGAAATAAACCCATGCATATACAGCAAATTAAATCATGATGAAGGAGCCAAGAATGTATAATGGAGAAAAGACAGTCTCTTCAACAAATGGTGTTAGAAAAACTGGACAGGCACATGCAAAAGAGTGAAACTGGACCACTATCTTACACCATACACAAAAATCCACTCAAAATGGAGTAGACTTGCATGTAAAACCTGAAACCATAAAATTCATAGAAGAAAATATAGGAGATAAGCTACATGACATCAGTCTTGACAATGATTTTTTTTAATTGACACCAAAAGCAAAGGCAACAGAAGTAAAAATAAACAAGTGCAAGTATATAAAAGTAAAAAGCTTCCACACAAGAAAGGAAATAATCAACAAAATGTAAAGGTAAATAGTGTTGCAATGAACATTTCAGTGCATTTGTCTCTTTTTTTTAACATCTTTATTGGAGTATAATTGCTTTACAATGGTGTGTTAGTTTCTGCTTTATAACAAAGTGAATCAGCCATACATATACATATATCCCCATATCCCCTCCCTCTTGCATCTCCCTCCCACCCTCCCTATCCCACCCCTCTAGGTGGTCACAAAGCACCCAGCTGATCTCCCTGTGCTATGTGGCTGCTTCCCACCAGCTATACATTTTACATTTGGTAGTATATATAAGTCCATGCCACTCTCTCACTTCATCCCAGCTTACCCTTCACCCTCCCCATGTCCTCAAGTCCATTCTCTACGTCTGCGTCTTCACTCCTGTCCTGCCCCTAGGTTCCTCATAATCATTTTTTTTTTTAGATTCCATATATATGTGTTAGCATATGGTACTTGTTTTTCTCTTTATGACTTACTTCACTCTGTATGACAGACCCTAGGTCCATCCACCTCACTACAAATAATTCAATTTCATTTCTTTTTATGGCTGAGTAATATTCCATTGTATATATGTGCCACATCTTCTGTATCCATTCATCCATTTCTGATCTGATCTTTATGATTTCTTTCCTTCTGCTAACATTGAGTTTTTTTTGTTTTTCTTTCTCTAATTGCTTTAGGTGTAAGGTTAGGTTGTTTATTTGAGATGTTTCCTGTTTCTTGAGGTAGGATTGTATTGCTATAAACTTCCCTCTTAGAACTGCTTTTGTTGCATCCCACAGGTTTTGCATCGTTGTATTTTCATTGTCATTTGTCTCTAGGTATTTTCTGATTTCCTCTTTGATTTCTTCAGTGATCTCTTGGTTATTAAGTAGTGTATTGTTTAGCCTCCATGTGTTTGTATTTTTTACTCCACACCCTCTCCAGCATTTATTGTTTGTAGATTTTCTGATGATGCCCATTCTAACAGGTGTGAGGTGATACCTCGTTGTTGTTTTGATTTGCATTTCTCTAATAATTAGTGATGTTGAGCATCTTTTCATGTGCCTCTTGGCCATCTGTATGCCTTCTTTGAAGAAATGTCTATTTAGGTCTTCCACCCATTTTTTGATTGGGTTGTTTGTTTTTTTGATATTTAGCTGCATATATGTGGAACCTAGAAAAATGGTATAGATGAACCAGTTTGCAAGGCAGAAACAGAGACACAGATGTAGAAAGCAAATGTATGGACACCAAGGGGGAAAAGTCGGGGGGTGGGATGAATTGGGAGATTGGGATTGACATATATACACTAATATGCATAAAATAGATAACTAATGAGAACCTGCTGTACAGCACAGGGAACTCTACTTCACTTTGCTGTACAGTAGAAACTAACACAACATTGTAAAACAACTATATCCCAATAAAAAAATAATAAAATAAAATACAAATAAACTATAAAGAAAATAGCCATTAAAAAAATGAAAATGTAACCTACAGAATGGGAGAAGATATTTGCAAATTATATGTCTGATACAGGGTTAATCCAAAATATATAAAGAACTCCTACAACACAATAGCAAAACAAACAAACAAATAATCTGATTTTTTAAAAAGGCAGAGAAACTGGGCTTCCCTGGTGGCGCAGTGGTTGAGAGTCTGCCTGCCAATGCAGGGGACACGGGTTCGGGCCCTGGTCTGGGAAGGTCCCACATGCTGCGGAGCAACTGGGCCCGTGAGCCACAACTGCTGAGCCTGCGCGTCTGGAGCCTGTGCTCCGCGCAACAGGAGGGGCCGTGATAGTGAGGGGCCCGCGCACCGCAGTGAGGAGTGGCCCCCGCTCGCCGCAACTGGAGAAAGCCCTTGCACAGAAACAAAGACCCAACACAGCTAAAAATAATAGTAAATAAATAAATAAATAAATTTATAAAAAAAAAAGGGCAGAGAAACTGAATAGACATTTTTTCAAAGAAGACATACGAATGGCCAACAGATAAATGAAAAGGTTCCCAACATCAATAATCATCTGGGAAATGTAAATCAAAATCACAGTGAGTTATCACCTCACACCTGTTAGTATGACTTTTATCTAAAAGAGAAGAAATAACAAGTATTGGCGAGGATGTAAAGAAAAGGGAACCCTTGTGCACTGTTGGTGGGAATGTAAATTGGTGCAGCCACCATGGAAAACAATATTGAGGTTCCTGAAAAAGTAACAAAGAGTACTACCATATGATCCAACAATCCCACTTCTGGGTATTTTCTGAAGGAAAGAAAAATCACTATCTTGAAAAGATATTTGTACCCCCATTTTCCTTGCAGCATTATTTACAACAGCTCAAAGGATGAGTGGATAATGAAAATGTGGTGTGTATATATATATATATATATATATATACACACACACACACACACATATACACACAATGGAACATTATTCATCCATAAAAATGAAGAAAATCCTGGCATTTCCAATAATATGGATGGACCTTTAAGGCATTATGATAAGTGAAATAAGTCAGACAGAGGAAGACATACTATATGATATCACTTAGATGTGGAATCTGAAAAAAAATCAAACTCATAGATACAGAGTTCAGACTGGTATTTGCCAGAGGTTGGGGTGGGGGGTCTAAATGGGTGAAGGTAGTCAAAGGGTACAAACTTCCAGTTACAAGACAACTCTATAGCTACGATGGACTGACGTTAAACTAAAAACAAAACAAAGAGAAAAACTTTAGGCATCTAAAGGAACAAAAAAGAAATAACTATATAAAATACAAAATAAATAGCAAAGAAAGTTTCCATAGTCTTTCTGAAGTCACTAAAAAAAATTATTGTGCTATTCCACTGTCTTCATTAACGTTTCCTTACACTTCTGGGAATATCCTGCCCAAGCAAATGGTTATATTGTTTACTACAGGAACTTCCTAAAAGATCCATCAACTCTTTAGTGGAAAATACCCTAAGATTGTTTGAATCCCTCATCTTAAAATCCTCAACTTTCTGTTTCCACCCATCTTGGACAGTTGTATCATGATGCTTACCCACTAAACAAGTTCCCTCATTGAAAGACCCACCTTCAATCAAACTTCTCAATAAATTCTGACCTTTCCTTCACGACATCTGAGACACTGCTGAAGCTTTGTGGAGGTGGTGCTAACCCTTGCTGTGGGAAGCGCCAAAATCAGCCATGTCTTCTCAACAGGTTAGGTTGGTGATTTGGGGAAGCCAGCTCTTGATAGCAACTTTAGAGCTACAGATAGGACGTGAGGACATCTTTTCAAAAAGGGTCATTTCTGTAAAACTCTTACTGTCACCACAAAGCCTCTGCATGGGAATTTGGGGGAAGTACGCTAATGCAGCGGCATTGTCTTAAGGATTTCAGGGAACGCCCCCTGCACAGAGCTCTTGTTCTGGCTTCTATGGAATGGGGCATCTTCTAAAGGATGAAGAATTGTATTTCAACTTGCCCAGAATGGCACTGCCAGGGAAAAGTGGCAATCTTGTACTGAGCAATAGACTTAAAGCTATAAAGAACTGGAAAAGGACCAAATAAACGTTTTATCTCTGTGGGAGCCAGTGCCAGGGAATGTTCATTCTCAGCACCTCCCATCTGTGGGACCACACCTGAGGCAAAGCATTGAGGCCATTTTATAGTCCTTGAGTCTTCCGGAGACACAGGAAGCAGATGTCCTATTCTGGTTTGGGCTGCTGTTACCAGTATACTGAGTTATTACCTGTCCCCAGGATATTGGGCATATTTTAGCATATTCTAAAACCAGAAATTTTGCTCTTGATTGAACAGCAAAACCCACGAAAGCATTGATAGGCTGCAAAAGTAGGGATAAGGGTGAGTGAGTTGAGTCTTAATGGTGAAGATGGATAAGGAAGAATTTTGGGGGCAAAACGATCAGCTATCCTGGAACCTGCTGTGGAAAAAAGTTGCTGAAAAAAATCTATTCAGGTAGTATTTTTTCCTTCTTTCTCCATCCACCCCCCAGTGAAGGAATTCCTACGGAGGTAGGGGGAATGAGACAGTGTGAATGAATGAATCTGAATTAGTGCTCCCTAGGTGGTAGATAGCTGTTAGTTCCCAAGCTTCATCACCTAGAGGATAATCTAAGTTGGTATTTCATTCCCCTTATCCTCGCCCAACACACACACACACACATACATACACACAAACACACAGAAACACACAAACTGAAAATAAAGACTAGCTGGCTTTACCAACCTTATACATACATTTTCTATCACCAGTCTTAGAAGACAATTTGAGGATCTGAACATCTTATTGGGCCTAAACGCTGATGCCTCTGTTTCTTCAGCTGCAAATTGGTGCAATATTTTTGGGGTGAAGATTACATAAGACAACATACGCAAGTCCCATAACACACGGACACAAAATGGGTGCTTTAAAGATAGTAGTCCTACCTCATTTACCCACTCTCAGGACTGGGGGCATTAAACTATTTTCACAAAATGATTAAAAGCACTATTTATGCATTCTAGCTTGAGCATAATCGTACTTTTCACCAGAGTGTAGAAATTGTTGTTTGGAACAGATACACCTACCTCTGGCAAAATAGATGGAATCCTGAAAGAATTTGCAACTCGAGTCATTCCAATGACATCTGACTCTATCCCATGGGGATGAGCATTGAATTTGTCATTTTGGAAAGAAGTGGAGCTCACCCATAATATTCCCTGAATCATGAGGAGAAAAAAATTATCTCCAAAGTATCAAGAATAAAATCTTAAAATAGCTACTCAAATCTCACCATACTTTTCCCTTACTAACTTCTTTCTCTATTGCATGACAAATTGTGGCTAGGCATCACCAAGGACTCTTACCTCCCTTCCTCCAAAAAAGAAAAAAAAAATACCCAATATTATTTTTAAAACAGATATCTTTAAACCAAAAATTAAAAATAACTCTGAATCAGAAGTAAGGACATATATTCTCACCTCTAAATTAACAACATTTTAACAGATTTTGATTACTTGAGGTTTAAAAAAAGCAGCAACATTTTCAAAATCATCTGTCCTCTGATGTTTGGTGCCAAGCTTAAGCCTTATGGGATTTGAAACAGCTGAACTAGTAAACCTAGGGTAAACACTGTTGATGATGGAAACAACGGCAGACCCTTTTACCCTAACACTACCAATAGGACTGAGCTCTAGGAGTGTGAAAATAGCAGGACGTACAGGAAGGGCTAAGACATCTGTGTCTTGTTCAGGGATGGGGGTGGGGAGGTGTGCACAGTGTTTCAAATGCATTAATCCTGTGAGGGAATGTTTTTGAAACGAGAAAGCTGCTGGGAAACATTTTTTTTCAAGTGTTACAGGAGGAGTGGGTGCCACACACCACCATTCTCTATCTTCCTTCTCTCTCATTCTAATTTCCTAACCATCTCTTTTGTCTTCCCTACTCCTCATCTCCTGCAGTCCTCTGAGAGAATCCAGCAAGTCAGGGGTCTAATATATTTTTATTTAAAATTTTTTTTAAATTTTATATTGGAGCATATTTGACAAATAGTGTTGTGTTACAGTGAGATACCATTACATACCTATTATAATAAGTGAAGAAGTCTGAGCATACCAGGTTTTCATGAGGATGTCAAGGAACTAGAACTCAAACTACTGCTGGAAATGAAAAATGCTACAACTACTTTGGTAAACCATTTGGAAGGTCTTAAAAATTAAACACACTCTTATCATTACGACCCAAGCTTTCCACTCCTAGGAATTTACCCAAGAGAAATGAAAACATATGTTCATGACAAGACTTGGACGTAAATGTTCATAGTAACTATACTTTTAATAGCCCAAAGCTGTAAACAACCCAAATGTCCATCAACAAGTGGATGGATAAACAAATTGTGGCATACTCATACAAAGAAATACTACTCAGAAATGCAAAGGAAAGCTCTGTCAGTGCATGCAACAACACGAATGAATCTCAATCTTATTGAGTGAAAGAATCCTGACCAAAAGAAAAGCACATATTGTATGATTCAGTTTATAAGATTCTAGAAAAAGAAAGCTAAACTATAATGACAGAAAGATCAGTGGTGCCTAGGGATGAAGGTAGGGGTAGGGAAAGGCAAGAGGGTAGTATCAAATTGAAGGCTTTAAGTATGTGCAATTTATTGCATGTAATTTTTATACCTCAAGCTATATTAGAAAATACTGCAAAGATAAAATAATGAAAAGCTGGGCACCAGTGCAAAACAATAAAACATAGCTCAACATTCTAAAAATAAACAAACAAAAACAAACAAACAATAAAACCACCAATGTGTTAGTTTCGGGTGTACAGTGAAGTGATTCAGTTATACATAAACATGTATGTTTATGCTTTCAAATTCTTTTCCCATTTAGATTATTACAGAATATTGAGCAGAGTTCCTAAGGGTGCGATGATGAGCGTGATTAAGTCCCTTGGTTTCCCCTTCCTCCTCTCTGCTTCCTCATTTTATATAGTCTTCCTAATAATAATTAGATCATCTGAGAATTGAATCGTCCAGTTCCTACCCAAGGTCTTTTCTCATAGCAAATCCCCAAGAGAAAGGAAAGGTTTTTCTCTTCTGTGTGATTTTTGAACAATCCCTGATTAGTCAGCCTTGACAGCTATTAGAAAATCTTGGTGTAGCCTGAACATTCCTATCGATTAGCTGATACATGGCCTGAGAGTTGGCTGGGCTGATTGCTTTATCACTAAAGCATTCAAGAAGTTCAGATTAGTTAGGCATCCTTGTAAACTACCATTTATCCAGAACTCAAACCCCCAGAAAGTTCAAAGCGTCAGAATTATTTCCAGGTGTTGTGCAAAAGAAGTATCAGCAAGGCAGGAGTCAAAAGTGCCTTCTGGATCACCTATACCTCCCTCCCGTTTCTTCCTCATTTTCTTACAACAGGCGTTTACTGAGTGCTTACTCCGTCTCTGAACACCGGACTAGGTTCTGGGGATAGAAAGGTCCATAAGACATGGTCCCTGTCCTTGAGGACCCTGCAGTCTAATGAGGATGCTGACATGCAAGAAGGCAACTATCTACAGTGAATTAAGTGCAGTGATAAAAAGGCGGCATTACAAAGGAGATGGCATCCTTTTGCCCAGTTGAACTCTTAAAGGTGTTTGATTGGATTCCAATCCTTGGCAAATAGGTGATCAACATATCACAGGAGAATGAACAATGGTGTGGGAGCCGACTGTCTGGATTCACAGTCTCATTCTAATATGGATGAGCCGCGTAATCCTGGCTGTCACTCGCCATTTCTCAAAGTCACTCACTGGTTCTGAGCTTTGCCTTCTTTTTCTTTAAAATGAAACTTGGAGTACTTACCACATATGCATTGTCTTCTTGGTTTCTCATAAAGGCAGGAGTAGTTATGTCTATTTTACAAAAGAAGAAATCACAGTCCAAAAACATTGAGCAACTAGCCTAAGGACATCCAGCTCGTTCATGGCAGGTTCGCTGACGCCAACTCCACGGCTCTTTCCCTGCCTTTTTTTCACCTAACACACAAAGGTCACTAAACTACACTTATTATGAAGGAAACAGGCATCGTTTTTAGTAAGACTTTCAATCCGGAGAGGTGAATCAAATGAGATTTGTCAGTTTTCGAGAGGATCTCATTAAATCGAATCCCTTCCTCAATCAAACCCTTTCCCACCACACACACAATCCCAGATTCTTGCCGTTAATTGAAGTGGTGATGTATTTAGCATGATCTTTATGATTCTGAAGCAGAACTTTCCAGACAGTGCACAAAGCCTTTTAGCCAGTGGTTTTGGCAGGCAATTGCTCCAGCCATGCATTGTTCTCTTTCTCTATGCTGGCAGGAAGTGAAATGGGAGACACCAGGGGTTTCTTTGCTCCCCTTGTCTCCTAATGTCTACTTCACACATATGCATGCCCTGGCTAAAGTTAGCAGCTGAGTGTCTACTTGTAAAGTCAACAGTCAGGGGGGGAAAAAAAACTACCCTAATAATTTTTATGAACTGTACTTCCTAAACTTAAAAAAAAAAGGAGTTAAAAAAAAAACTGTTGAAAATGTGCTTATATCAGAAGCCAGGCGGTATCTTCATACTGGTAAAATGATGGCAATAATTTTAGGTTAGTGAACTGGAATGAGGAACACCTGCCTTGCCTCTGATGCTCCTGGTATTTGGGCATAGTGATAAATGACTGGAGGTTATTAGACGTGTCCTGCAAAATGGGGCTGGTGAGTTGGAACTTGAAGTTTGTCATTTGCGAAAGGGAACTGACTTCCCCAATTGGACCTAATTATGACAGCCATGATAAATAGCCTTTCCGTGTTGGCATGTTTATTTCTCAGGAACCTGAACAGGGAAATTGGTTTTACGCATTTATGTGGGTGGTAAGAATTACAATTTTTATCATTCCTTATAACAAATTTGTCACCTGATAATCTGGAGGTATGATCAAATTGTAAAAGCAGATGACTTCCACAGTCTCCAAAGCATTTGGTGTCTGTTCAGCAAGAAGAATACTAATCAGAAAGTGAAAGGGAAGTTTCTCTTTCTTTATATTCAGAATTATCCTTTGCTACATAAACCTCTCTCCAGCAGTGAAATCTTGGCCTTATACTTGACAACTACATATTTGCCAATAGGGTTCTTCAGGACACATAGGGAAGGAAGAGCGAGTGGAAAAGTGTTGTTTTTTAATCAATTTTTCTCCATTTGGTTAAAGAAATATGCTAGTTCATTTCTCAGTGCATTCAGGCTTTCCATTCCTATTTACTGAGGGGGAAAAATGAAATTCTTGGAGATCTCACAGCAACAAATTGTCTTACACTCTAGTCTTTGCTAGCGTGCACAGCATGATGATAATAGTTACATAGATGGATAAATACCATTTAATCCTTATTAGATAGACCAAATACTATGCTAAGACCTTGGCTCAACAGTCCTGTGGGGTAGGTCTAATCCCCATTCGAAAGAGTAGAAAAGAGAGGCTAGGAAGGGTACTGTTTTGGCAACACATATTTTAGTTTCATCAGATTTTCAATACTATGTACATGTATTGCTTTGATTTTTTGAAATTATTTTTTAAACACCCAGGATCAGGTCTGAAGCCTGATTTTAGTATACCCTCACTGACATAAGGATATTTGAGGTTGGGCCCAGTTTTATGGTTTTGCTGTTTTACAGTATTTGGTCTATAATTATCAAAGTCCCAAGGCTATACAGACCAAGAATAACATGACTAGTGAATCTTAGCTATTTAAACAGTATATTCTGACATATCTGG
This sequence comes from Balaenoptera borealis, assembly GCF_965194805.1. NCBI lineage: Eukaryota > Metazoa > Chordata > Mammalia > Artiodactyla > Balaenopteridae > Balaenoptera > Balaenoptera borealis. The sequence goes on from NC_138881.1 coordinate 107,373,234, forward strand.
GATTGAAATCTCTGTGTCACAGAAATGTTCCTACACCAAGATCCAGCAGGAGTTGGATCCACAAAGGATAGGATCTGGCATTGTACCTGCCCACGAGGATAAGACAGGTATATGGAGAAGGCCAAGATGACAGTAGAAATTTAGACTGTGAATCAAGGCACGTTATTTCAAAGGTAAGGGATTTTCAATTATGATACAAAAGAAGAGAACTATGTGGCGTTCAAAAAAGAGTGAAATTTCCAGGAGGTGGTCTTCTTTATTGATGGTGAGTAAACAGGCATTGGGTACCTTGGTGTCCTTGTTAGAGATGCAGATTCTAGATGGCAGTTTTCATGTGCAATGTTTTAATCAAATCTCATTTAGTGCAAAGGAACAGGAAGCCATGAAAACTAACCTAAGTATAAACCAGACTTTGGAAGTAGAATAAAGGAATTGCCTTATAAGAACAAGGGTATGTAGTGAGGGTAGGCGGTGAGAGAAGCAGTAAGAATTAACTCAGGGAACTACATGAGGACCCACTGGGCAAAACTAGGAGGAAGCCTGTGAAAGGCCGTAAGTATATATTACTGACATAGACGTACACTTAATTCTCCTCTCACCAGGAGTGGAGTTTGGGATTGCTAAAGTTAGGGATAGCAAATATATAGCACATGTGTTCTCTCTTCCTATGCCCATTACAGCCAACAGTAATTGATCGCAGCACCTGTTCCTGGATACCACCACATAAGCCTTCTCAAAAGTGTTCCAAGAAGTTACTGCCCATAGTTCAGTGTTGGAATGGGATGAAAAGAATTTCCCATTACTGGCTTTAGTACTTCCTATATCGGATCTTGGAAGTGGGTCAGAGACAATACTACAGGCGGAGAGATTAGTGAACCCAGCTCTTCTTGACAAGCTGATGCATGAAAAGGGCAGTGCAAAGGAAGTGAGCAGGTTAAGACAGAGAAGAAAACATCATATATATGTTAGGCTATGTCTCTCTGTGCTCTTCTGACTCATACCCACCGCAGAAATCAACATGGCATGTAATGGAACCGGCACACATTTTGGAATCAAGCAAATGTAGATATAAATCCAGATTCCACAATTTACAAGCCTTAGGCAAGTTATTTAAATATCCAAGTGTCAGAAATTCATCTGTAAAATGAGTATATTCAGATCCACAGCATGGCATTGACATGATGATTAAATTATGCAATATATGTGAAAGCATGGTACCTGGCATGTGGTAGGTTCTCGATAAATGCTAAATAAGAAAAGTGCAGAGTAAAATGATTTGAAAACTGTCAGGCAAAACCAAAATGTTGATGACCCTCATTCTTTCTCTGAATTCTTATGAGTGTCAAGGAGACGATTTAAAAAAACAAACAAACAAAAAGCAGTATGAAGCCCAGAAAAGGCATATCACAGGGCGATTTGATCTTGCCCCAAGTCCAGTTCTAAATCTAGGCAAAAGTCAGGGGGTCTGAATTCCACTTTACTTTTACAGGTGGTGCCTGTGAGCCCTGGGTTTAACTCTGGCCTGAACTGGAAATGGACTCGCCCTTGCCTCTGGGATTTCCTGGAAAGAGATTATTTTAGAATGTCAGGGTTCTCCAACTGATCCTGGGGTCATACTATTGATAGCAGCAGCCTTCACTAATGGAGCAGAGAAAGAAATGCTGCAGGTCTCCACCCTGCTTCCACTGGAAGAAACAAAATTCAGATCAAATTCCACACTTGGCTTCAACTAGGTGGCACCCAGAGGCTCACAGTTGTACAATCACTTTCGTACCTTGAATATAACATAAAACTGTGCTTTCCCAGACATGTTTCTCAGGCCTCTCACAGAACCACAAGGTCAAAACTACTTTTTTTTTCCCTAAAGATACCTAGGAAGTCTTATTTTGCTGTGTGTCCAAGAGGGAAAATAAAGAGCCTCCTAGTATACAGCTGTAATAATTGGGAACCCTTCAGAGGCTAATCTGAGAGCATACCTTGTTTGCATCAAAAAGCATCACATTAGTCAAAGCCTCAGCGATTTGCAATGCAGTACAATGCTCTCTTTTCTTTATCTGAATAGGCCCATCTTGCACAGCAAACAACCCTTGATTTTTCCTGGTATTGGAGGAGAGTCACAAAAATTCTAAAAGAAGAAATTATATAAATTCATTCATATCTGGCTTTGGGATGTATGATGTTTGTCCAGATATTTGTTTTCTCTGCTGCAGCTTTACCTTCTGGGATTTTGTTTGGATTAATAATCAAATTAGTACATTTGTTAATGAGAATCATGGGGCTTTGAGACTCAGAATGCTGGATTTGGGGCATTCTAAATTGGCAGCAGCTAATCCATAAAGTGAACAATACACATGGAAGCAGTTGAGAGGTAACATTATTCACAAGAAGAGGTGTGGAAGATAATAAATAAGCCTTCCATCTACTGCAAATAATTTTCTATCCCTCACTTTGGGGTTCTCAGAAAGACTCTTCATTTGGATACCATTAATTTTTCAGAATGATTCTTGCCCTCTTTCTGGCCCTGCCCTATCGGGAACCAGGGAGCATTTCCTAAGGCTTTCTGCTCTTTTCTGAAAGCTTCTGCCTGCCTTACTCTATCCTCTTAACAGCTCAGTTCAACTGGCTCTTCCAAGTGAGACAAATGACCTCAGAAAATGTTCCGTGCTTCGTTGAGAGAGTTGCCGAATAATGTAGGACACCGAAGACCTGAAGTCATATGAAGTGAGGACTTAATGGCTAAGCTTCATACGACGGCTGCACTCCAGCCGGCCAGAGAAACAGCCTCTCGGTAGAGACTTCTACACAGAACAGGTTTTAATCCCTTTCTCATTCTAATCTGCTATAAGAATGCCTTCCAAATCCACTCACCACATCCCTAAGCACCTCCCTCACAGTACCCAGAGCAAAGACAGAACATTTGATCTTACCCAGGTCATTGCTTTTCACCCCAGGAACTCCTTCAACTAAGCACAATTCAACTTCACCAAATGCTTGCCTTAAAGCACAGCTTAAATGGACCATGCAGTTTCCTTCCTTAGGTACCACATCCCAGCCCTCTAGCCCCCAGCCCCCAGCCCCCAGCCCCTTTTTCTTCCCAAACCATATGGGCTACTGGGGTTCTCTCTCTCCAAAAACAAAACAAAACAAAAGCAAACAAAAAACCCCACATAAATAGCCTAATAAAAGGTCTATTCTTCCAACATGAAGGTGAGGAGTGTGGGGAGAGTGCCTCTGTAGTGGATGTCATTGGTGCTAAGGATGGGCCCTCACTTTGACCAACTGTTGGGCAACTCCTCACCCAACCTCAAAGGAAGATGTTAAATTAGAAAGAGTCAGGCTTTTCTCTTTTATAAACTGCCTCCATTTTAGTCCCATAGATTAGACACAGGAATTCTTCATGTTTCATATACTATTTGTATCTCATCACTAGCTTATTAACAAGATATGAAATTTTTATTTAGGTTAGAGCAGAAGAAATTGGAGCTCATGGCTTGAAAACACAAGTAGTGAAGGAACACACAGAGCCAGTCTGGGCAGGGATCAGGAGGAAATTGTGCTAGATTCCTTTCCATTGTCCCTTTTCGCATCCTCTCCTGACTCTCCTCACGCTACTGCCTGCTACTTCTATATTTTTTCCTTACACAGATGCAGGGTTTCCTGCAGTGCTGCCCTTGTGCCCTTGGTTGAATCTCCTTATTTTCCATGCTGCTGCTCAGCGTCCTTTCCCAGCTACTTTCAAGTTTTGGGACAGCTTTAATTTCAGAGCTGTGCAGGCCTAGATGACAGGTCAACAATTGGGAAACTGGTTAAAGTTCATTGACTCACAGATAACCGTAGTCCATCAGGGTCGCACTTGGCCACTTGCTATTTTTTTAACCTGTATACGTGTAAGTGTACGCATGTTGGTATGTCTGAGTCTATCCTATATCCTCAACTGGGAGAAGCTTAGTACAGTAAGGTGGTATAATACAGTGGTTAAAAACATGAGCTTTGGAATCAGAGAGACGTGGATTTGTGTTCTGGATCTAGAATTATAACAATGGGCAAGTACCTTAAACTCCCCTCTGAAAATGGAGAAAATAATAGTGTCAGTCTCATACAGTTGTTTTGAGGATTAAATTCGATAGTGCATGTAAGGAGTCTAAGAATCATACTTTATATATAGTAGTAGCTGGATTAAGCTATTCAAAGGTAAAAATCTGATTGATTATAGCAGATTTCTTCCCAAGCTCAATTCCACATATGCTGTAATAAGGAATAGTCATGATAGATTCCAGAAGATTGAACTGGAAAGGGCCTTAGAGATCGTATGGTCTGATCCTCTCATTTTCTTCTTAGGAACCTGAGATGCAGAGATAGAAACAGACTTGCCTGAGGTCATTTCTGAAGAATGTGGCATATCCAGAGTGAAAACTTATGACTCATTATTCCCCTCTTTCTTTTATTCCATTTTGTCCCTGTGATTAATTTCATGAATGGCTTTTCTGTATTATCCAACACAGTCTGGTGGGAAAAGGGAGTTATATAGAAAGCTCTGTGTTATAGAGACCAAAAGCACAGGGGGACTTCAAAAAAAGGAAAACAGCCAGATGCTCTGCATGTTAGAAGCTTGCACTTTAAATGGAGAGCAAAGACATACATATATGTGCACATCACACACATGCCATCACAGACATGCACACTCAACAGAAGAACAATGGCAAGGCAAAGGAACAGAAGATGCAAAGTTGTAGCACAATGAGTTCATGAGGACTGAGTGCACTAATGAAAAAAAAAAACAAAAAACACTTTAGAGCTGAGAAGTCTTAACAGAGGATGACCTCCCGGAAAGAAATGGAGACTAAACTGTTGCATTAACTCTGCTAAAATATCTTTCCAAATATTTAAGAACAAGAAGAGCAGCAGAGAACAACTACCTTTTGTATCCCACTGGAATCTGTTTTAGCTCCCAGAGAGCCATTTAGAAGGAAGACCAAACATGGATCTAAATCTTGGTGGCTATGTTCTAGGAAGACGAGCTTTCCACATCTGTTCGGATTTCATGCAGCTTCCTCAGCCATCGTCCCACACATTTTCCGCTACCACAGAAGGTTTTGACAGAAGCCATTTAGTTAAAGTGCACTTTCAGCTGCCAAAAATACAATGCAAACTACCCTGGCCAACTTCACACTCCTGGGGGTGAGCCCCCTCCCCCTGGCTTTCCCATAGTGAGGTGTCAGACTGACCCTTGCTTCAGCGGGCTGAATGCAGAACAGACAGCAGATTTCAGTAATGGATCAGTTCCTCTCCTCAGCATGCCCGATCTATAATGAAAATGAATTACTGTGTTTTAGTTCACTCAGAATAACCAAGTATGGATTAGTCTTTGATTCTGACTTTGCAGATGCACGAATCCTACTGTCTAAGGCCTTAGCAGGACACTGTAATGTTTCAGGTCTGGATGTGTGAAAGGAAGGTGTGTATAGATTAGCCAAATGTCCATTTATTCACCGACACGGCAGCATTCAAATAATAGATCTTCAAAAACAACGTGCCCTAGTCAGTCTCCTTCTCGGACACGGATGGCGCTTCACGGGTACTAGAGAAGCGCTCTTAGCAATGCAGAGCTGCAAAATAAGCAAAGTTTCTCTGCAAGTTCCCTGCAGGTTCCCTGCAACCCTCTTGTTAGTGCTTCTGATGTCCTGCTGTTGTGTTCCACTTAGACACCAGGGAATGCCTGCAGCCCAGCACTCCTCCCATCTCATGCCACAGCCCAGTATCTTTTACTTTTTAATTAATTCAACCAACATGTACTGAGTGGCTACTCTGGGGAAACTCAAGTGTTACCCATTATTTGCCCTTCTAGGGAGAAAGCATACTTTAGCATCCTAGACAAGATCTGCAACTAGAAAGACAGGCTGAGTCCAGATTGTGAAGAGTCTTGTACACTACTATTTGAAGGTGCTTAGACTTTTAGTGGGTATCTATTGGAGGTTCTAATACAGGAAACTCACTGTCAGGTTTAAAATAATTGTGCTCAAGACAATGTAGAGGACAAGATTGACATTAAGTATAATCACTGCAAAGGGTGTAGTCAAGGACCAAAGCCAGAGTTCCTGGAGAAGTTGAGTCAATGTTCAAACTCAAGCCAAATCAAAGGTCAAGAACATGGGTTGGAAAATGTAGAAACTATCATAAAATCAAGCCCAAAATATGTCACTCACTGACCTAAAGTGAGCTTCTCTGACCCTACATTCTAGGGAGGGCGGTTCTAGCCAATAGGTCAGCCCTTTGGGTGTGGCTGGATCATGCATCCTGAATGAGCTGATGAAGGTTTCCTGTCTACTCATGAGATGAAGAAACAAGAAAAAAAAGAAATGAGAAGAAAAAACGAGAAAGGTGGAAGCAGTTTGACAGAGACGAAAATATTTGAGGACACCTTTACTCATGTAAGCATCCCAACCACTCCTGCAGCCTTGACCGACAAAGAGGCACTTCGGTGGTATTGTCCAGTGGGCCATGCCTGGAAAAATGACTTCAGATTCTACAACTGTCCCATTTCAGTTCTTTCCCAATCACTCTAACTTTCTTTCTACGAAAGTGACAGAGGGCAATAGGCCTGAGTAAGGCTTATCATAAGCAAATCTCTGTATCTACTCACTTCCACAAATAAGGAACATATGAAACTATTCAAAATTCACCATGATGATTTATGATGTATTCCAGAGGACAGAGTTTTAGTCATAGATCTTTGCACTGACCTTGTATTACTCTCTTTATGTGTATATGTCAGAGCCAGTCATGAATGTGAGACGTTTAGGTAACTATTACTTTGCAGAGCTTCCATGACAGAATATCACAAACTGGGTGGCTTAAACAACAGAAATTTTTAATCTTCCAGTTCTGGAGGTTAGAAGTCTGAGATCAAGGTGTTGGCAGAGCTGTTTCCTTCTGAGGGATGTAAGGAAGTATCTGTTCCATTCCTTCCTCCTAGTTTCTGATGGTTTGATAGCAATATTTGGTGTTTCTTGGCTTGTTCATGAGTTACCCCAATCTTTCTTCATGGTCACATGGCGTTCTCCCTGTGTGCATGTCTGTCTCTGTATCCAAATATTCTTTTTCTTTTTTTATGTAAACATAGTTGCATTGGATTAGGGTACACTCTAATGACATCATATTAACTTGATCATCTGCAAAGACCCTATTTCCAAGGTCACATCTACAGGTACTGAGAGTTAGAGCTTCAGCATTTTTAGGGGGACACAATTCAACCCATAACAGTAACTGTCCACATATTTTCTTTAATTTAGTCCTTCTAAGGTGCTACTTACTATGTTACATGCTCTGCATATATTCTCACATTTAATCCCCACCGCAACCCTAAGAAGTTGAACGGTAGGCCTGAGTGTTGGTTGACCCACTGGGTCAGATGAGGGAATGGCAACTACACACAAGAACAAGGCAAGTGTTGTTTATTCTACAATCAAGCATATAATGATTTTCAGAATGAATATAAAATATGAAATAGGTCCACAATTTGAAACTCGATCCATATAGGAAAGACAAGGGCAACCCAAGTGCCATTAGCAAGAAATTCAAAAACATTCTCACTCCAAGATCCAAATGTGTCTTCATGCTTGGGACCACTGGAAGTACAAGCAGCAATGAGTCAGAAGTGAAATGCAGAAGCACAGATAAGAGATTACAGGAAAACTGGCATTTGGAGAGCAACAGCCTCAGCAAATGGAGAGACCTGGATCTAACCTATTAAACTTGATGTGATCCTGAAATGGAGGCTGTCCTGGATATTCATTTCAGATTCACTCTGCACATACACACACACACATACACATACACATACACATACACACACGTCAATCAATAGATCAATCAGTAGGTAAACAGACAGATGATACACGTATATTACATACATATGGGGGATAGAATTGCGTAGAGGTTTACTGCAAGGGCTCTGGAACCAGACTGTCTGGGTTTCTATCCAGGCTATAACACATCCTTGTGGTGTGATGTTAGACAAGTCACAATATCCTTGTGCCTTGTTTTCCTTATCTGTAAAGTGGGGACCTTTCTCATTGAGTTTTAATGAGGATTAAGAGACTTAATACATGTAAAGTACTTATAAAATTCACAATACATAGAAAGCATTCAATAAGTACTATTATTGCACATAAATATGTAAAATATGAGGATTCAAATCAATACACATATAGTGGATAGGAGAGCCCTGATATTCCCAAGATATACATATCCAGAGACTCTCACATATTCCAACTTTGTGAACTTACATTATATAACTTTCCTTTTAAAATGTTACAAATTAAAATGACAGACACTTTATGATTCCATAACACCAAGGCAACAATCATTTATAATGCTGTGAAAGTAAATTTGGCCGCTGACATAAACTCTATTATTTTGTAGTGTTAAATGAGAACTAAACTGAACCTGCAAGTCTGAACCAAAAGTGATGAGGAAGATCAGCACATACAGTCATCTGACATTCCTGAACAGTACAGGAAATGCAAATACATGCCCATCTCTCCCATCCCACTGGAAGCAGATCTCTCACTTGAAACTAAGGAGCAAAACACACTTCATTCTTCCGTCACAGTCTTTTCCATGATTCAGCAAAGCAAGGGTTAACCACCCAGTACATACATATACCTTTTGGAAGCAACCAGAGTGATTTTCTCTCCATCCTCATACCCTTACTATTTTGCTGTCTATATCCAGAGACATAAACTCCCAGAAAACACTTGGTCAGTACCCACAAGTAAATGTTATAGGCAAGCATGAAAACAAGACAAGAGAAAAATTACAGATACAGAGAATAGAAATCCAACTCAAGAATTATGGAGGTTACTGAGAAAGATATCAGAAGCAATAATCAAAGACATGATTGAAGAACTTTTTCTGGGTTTTTAAAAAAGGCAATGAAAAGAGACCTGCACTTAGACATATCGTGACCAAAACAAATTAAAAGAAAAATTCTTACGAATATCCATGGAGAAAAATAAACAGGTTATCTATAAAGCTAGAAAATTTAAGATAGCTATAAACATCTCAGACATAGAGTATGTTCCAAAAGGCAATGCATGAAGCAAAATCAACACGATTTTGATGGGAAATATTGTGAACTAAGAATTATATACTAAGCCTAATTGTCTTTCATGTACAGAGGAACACACAGTCTTAGGTAGTCAAAGGCTCATAGGACAGTACAAAGACTCAATTATACTATCATATATAAATCCTCATAATAAATATGTGGACTATACGACCATTGCCCAAACAATGAATGAATATTTATGATTCACAAACAGGGAAGTAATGATATAAAAAGACTCATGCCTTGGCTACCATAGTCAAAGACCCAGGAGCCTAACATTAACATTAGCAATGCAGCAAAGTGTGGTAAGAACATAGGACGAGTTGGAAAAAGACCTGTGTTGGAATTGAACCTATATCAACTATTATTTGGCTGCAAGGGTCAGTAATCTGGTTCAAACAATATTCACTTTCATAAACATATCCATATTTATATTTATATTACACTAGCTTAAGCTAGTTTGAGCTGGATTACTGTTCCTGCAATTTCTCTGAGCCTTCGTTTCTTCTTTTATAAAATAAAGATAACATGAATGACATCTATGTCATAGGTTTACAGGGAGGAAACTAAATAATGTAAGCATATGAGCACCATACAATTCTAAGAAAGTGCCATAATTCAACTAGAGTACTTGATCTCAAATTCTCTAGCAAAAGCAACACCATACTTTGCATTGTATCCTTTTGGAAGGGTCTTACTAATGTCATTTGGTTTCCTCTTTATCCACAATTCTTAGTTAAAACACGTCATATAAGATGACATAGTCCTCTTTATGCCTCCTAAACCAATCAGTCCTAGATTAATCCAGATGTTTACATGCACCTCATTACTCTACAGAAATAGAAACCTTTTTTCTGATTTACAAGATCTTCCAAAATCAAACACTTGATATATCTACTCTCATTTTTAAATATTTATTTGGCTGCACAGGGTCTTAGTTGCGGCACACGGGATCCTTGTTGTGGCATGTGAGATCTTTAGTTGCGGCATGTGGACCTCTTAGTTGTAGAATGCGAACTCTTAGTTGCAGCATGTGGGATCTAGTTCCCTGACCAGGGATCAAACCTGGGCCCCCTGCATTGGGAGCACAGAGTCTTAGCCACTGGACCACCAGGGAAGTCCCTATATATCTACACTTATTTCTGACCACCCTTACTAAATCGTCATCCTAGTCCTTGTTCCTTATACATAGATCGTGCCTCTACTGGATCAGCATACATATTAAATGCAATTCTCCTGGTCTAGACTGTCTAATCCCTTACTTGCTCCAAAGCTATACTCTATTCTCCTATAAGTTCTACCTTTGCTATGACAAATTTCCTGATTTTCTAAACTTTTAGAAAATTAGATAATTTGATTTTAAAATGGTATTTTTAATTGATATTTTAAATAACGCAATCATATTAGTTTCAGCATAGTCATAGTCTCAAGTTAATTGTGTTACCTAAGTTTTCTTTTTTACTATACTATTCATTGTTTCATGTGTATTTGTATTACATCCCCAAATAAAGTGTAATTTCCTTGGGAAGAAAAACATGTTCTTCATGAAAAGTTGTTAATGAGGTGGGAAAATGCCTATTATTTGGTGTTGAATGAAAAAAAAGCAGCATAAAAATTGTATATACAGTGTGATCTCTACTACATAAAAATTGATAGAAAGAAGAATAAAAGCAAATGTGCTAAAATAATGATAATGTTTTCCTCTGGGTGGTGGAATTATAGGTGACTGTTGTTTTTTGTCTTGAACTTGCCTATTTTAATTTTTTCATATGAGTGTGTACTTTTATACTTGGGAAAAACGCTTAATGGAACACACATTTTAATTATTCATCCAAATTTTACTCATGGTGAAAATCTGTTCACACAGACGCTTTAGTGTTTCCTCTAACAGTTGCATCCTAAACACTTCTGAACGATTCCCTGGCTTTCTCTCAAATCACGTTTGTATTGAGAATCACATGTTTCTTATGCCTATACTCAAACCTCAAATTAACCACATATTATTGGGTAGGATGCTTGTGATTTCTGGTGAGAAATAAACCTGAATAAAAGTTTCTCAACAAAATAGGATATTCATTGGCTCAGAGAATAGAAATATCCAAAGTATGGCTGACTTTAGGCATAGTTTGATCCAGAAATTCAAGACATCATCAGAGTTCCAGCTCTGTTGTCATATAAATCTCTCTGTCTTCCTCCGCCCTCAAAATTTGTCCTCAGGCTGTCTCTCCTCATGGTGTCAAAAATAGCTGCAGTAATTCCAAACCATGCATTCTCAGAGTATTAAACCCGGTAGAGAAGAGAAAATCTTTGACCTGGCATTCTCAACAAACCTCCTGAGGTTCATTATGATTGGACTGGATCACATCATGTACTTACTCAAGACCCACTTATTAGGTGAATGCCATACACTGATTAGTTTAGGCCAATCCACACCCACTTGAAGCCGGATGTAGAATCAATTCCATGTAAATCACTTAGCTGAGAAGATGGGAGGGCTAAGGAGAGGGTGAATTCTAGACGAACTTCAGAGTACAGTTGATCCTTGAACAATGTGGGGGTCAGGGGCACCAACCCTCAGCACAGTCAAAATTTCACGCAAAGCTTGTAGTTGGCCATCCATATACGCGGTTCCCCCATATTGGCGTTTCTGCATCCAACCACGGTGTAGTACTGTAGTATTTACTATTGAAGAAATCAACGTATAAGTGGACCTATGAGGTTCAAAACCTTGTTGTTCAAGGGTCAACTGTACTGTTATATGAAAGTGGAGAGAATGCTGGAGAGCAAAACCAAGATAGCAAAACTAAGCCAATTTTTTTTAAAGCACTCAATAATTTATATCTCTCTCTTGATGAACATTTTTGCACTTGTTTTAGCACTGGCGGAAACAATTTCAGGAGTGAAATCTTCTTAGTTCCACGTAGAGCATATAGAGTGAATTATTCAAACCATATACAGAACTATCATAGATCTGATGCTTTATTCTTTACCAACTAAATCTACTGCCCAACTAAGAACCATCACTTACTTCACTTTTTTCCATATACCTCTAGCAATAGCTGGAAGAAATGTGGGGTTTTTTTTCACTTAAAACAATTTTTTTAATAAAGATAATTAAAACTGGGGACTATGCAATTCATTAGTTAAGGACTCCCTCACATATACTTGCCTTGCAGTACATGCAATTTAAATTTTGCCTTAGTAAGATTTTTAAAATCACTAAAAGTAATGATTTTTTGGATTACTCATGAATAATATCCAAAACTGTGAATGTCTTAATCATCTACAGTATGTTGGATTAAACCATATGGAATTGCCAATATTTGACTACTTTTGACCTGCAACGTAGGTAATTTCATATGGCTCAGCATAAAATACACACATATGCACACACATTTACACATGCATCGTGGTAATTAAGAGCAAAGTAATATAGTTTAGAAAACTATAAATGCCTATTTGATCATTTGATTACTTCATATTTTATGCTATGACTGATGAGAAAGGCAAAAAGAATATGTGTTTATGGGTATACAGGTGAATGATACAATGCAATCCTTTTTATGAAAAGGCACTTGATACACAAACTTTACTGCTTTTCTGCTTGGTGTTATCTTCCTCTAAATTCAAATCTGTCAAAGCACTTCTCGTGGTTTCTTTTCAATACACTCACTGAGTGATCCTAAATAACTTCTACTAACACCCTCAATTTCCTTCCCTGTCAAAGCAGATAGGCAGTCAGCAGCTGATGACTCGGTGACTCTATGACCCCAACAGCAGAATGACAAATCTAGTTTTCTGAGAATGGGTAAGCTGACAGAAACGAATCATTCACATCTGTCCACTAGAAACAAACAGAAACTACCAACACATATCTGAAAACTATTCAGCTACTAATGAGCTAAACAGAATTTGACCTGAATGAGAAAGACATATCCCACCAACTATTTTTTAATATATTTTGTCTGAGAAAATATTACAGCAGAAATCTTTATTGACTCTTTATCTGGTTTTTCTTCATGGTGATCTAGTTTCTCCCAGCCCTTATTTTCCTTTAGAATAGAGGCTAAGTAGCGGTAAACAGGGACAAAAGAATTACCTTGCAAAACTGTTTCACAAGTACAGCAATCAAATGATGTAGGCAAAAACTAGTGTTTCCCTTACTTTTTGAAGATCTCAAACAGCCACAAATTTTAGTTAGCTGCCTTCTTTCACAGCAGTCCAAAAGAACAAGACCGTCTCCAAATTGTTACCGCGATGAGGCCTCCTCTTAGAGTAGCTGTGATTTCAGAGTAGTATTGTAGTGAGGACAGATACCAACTAGGATATATCGTCCTGGGAAACATTACTGACCACATGATGCCTGCTAGCATTGTAGGAATAGGTAGTGGAGAATTTCACATCCTATTCAAAGAATAAATGTCCACAGGTGATTATGTAGGCTGTTCCCCTTTGCCACATTGAAAATATTTTATACGCCTCTTCCAGTTTCTCATCGTCTCTGCTATTACCCAAATAATCTAAATAGCATATTTAGCAGCCTAGACATTATCTAGAGAGATGAGAGTAGACACCATGAATGCAACACTCATTCAATTTAAGTGATATTTGAACCAAGGCAGAGCTGAGTCTGATATGCTGATATAACCATCATGAAATATTCACAGGGAGAGTGTAAAGAGCTGATTACTGTTCTCCTCTGCTTTCCTGGTGTAAAACCACAGAAAATCTATGACCAAAATTATGGTTAATTCTAATTAAGGGATGTTTGAAAATTACTTCCTCTGATTAGAGACTGGACTTTTTAAGAAACTGTTTATTGTCTAAATTAGATTTTTACAACTCCAAGTATTATATGCAGGTTTAAAAGTTGATTGAGGCAAAGAAGACCATTATGTGATTTTCAACATCCATAAGATACAAGTAAAGATGTAAACATATGAAGAAAATTTGACAGGAAGGATTTTATTCTATTTTACCAAAACAAACAGGAAAACTTCTGATTGAGAAGACAGAAAGTATCCCAGCTGTAACAGGATAGTAAAGCTAAATCACAGAATCTCTCTCCCTAAATGAACAAATGAGCAAAAGAATTTCCATAGCAGCATCCATATAAATAAAATAATAAAAACTTATATTATTAACTTTGAAAAGTGGTAGCCAAAGAAAGAAACAAAATATTATGGTGTGGTTCTGTGGGGTTCCTATAAATTCCATTCTGAGTAAAGGCAGTAGGTAGATCAACAGATCTCAAGTATTTTCATGAATAAGCTCCAAATCTGGACAAAAGTAGATTGACAAATTCCAGAGAAAAGTTGTAAAATCTTCAAGAGTAGAAGTCCACACTTACCATCATCAAGAATTCAACACAGGCAAGAAAACCCTGACATTTTTCAGGGTTCCAAAACAAACTGTAGGATTGATCTAAAGTTCAAGCGCATTCTGATAGAGGACTATGATATATTCTCCAAGCTGGTGGACTGAGTCCAGATATAGGACCTCTTATACAATCTTTGAAGAAACAGCAGAATCCATGTCACCCACACAAAGTTATATCCGTGAGTAGTGGAGCTCTTCCCTTCCACCTACCCCAACTTTCTGTACTCCATTTCTCAAAATATACTTGGGAGATAAAGAACAAGAGGACTCAAATACAATATGAAGGAAATAAAGGACATTTCATCTACCTTATATAAGAATAAATGAAATATCTGAACAGCACTTACACACGGTAAGCATGACCAATAGGCAATATGAGAAGGAACTGCATGGCAACTATAAAACCTATTAAAAATAATACATGAAAGTAATACAGCGAGTATAGTAGACAGTGTTCCTGCTCCTCCTAGATCACCACAGATCCTTTCATACACGTTTTTTTGTGTGTGTGTTTCCTTTGCTTTGATGTGAATTTGTTTCTAACAACCTGCATCTAAGGCACTTTTTCAGAGGTCTGCCCTTCAGGCTACTAGAGTCTACTTTGCCTATAGTCTGGCAGAAATGGAAGCTCCCAAGAATGTATTGATCTCTCTCCCTCTACCCCAATCAATTTGGCGTTAGCCAATGGCAGATGGGTGAAAAGAGTATGAAAGTTCTTCTTGAGTTGGTTTGAGGGAACTCTGAGTTGTAACGTACATTCTAGAATCTCTCTACATAAACAAGCTGAATCTACCATTTATAAGGCTTTGCCTAAGACACATCTTTGCATGGCTTCTCACTGTCCCTCTCTCGGTTCCCCTGGGATTTCCCTGGGCAGTACTTCCTGCTTCAATAAATTACTTTACCCAGGAATCTTCCCTCTCAGGGGCTGCTTCTGGAGAACCCAATTTAAGACATGGAAAGAGGATTGAATAATCCAATGTGAAAAAAAATACACATATGCCAATGAAAGGAAGAAAATACCCTGTGTGTACTTCATGCTATGGAAGAGTTTAATAAGAATGTGATTTCGGTAAAATAAGGTCCCAGAGATGAGAAAATTAAAACACCACATTGAGATGACAAGTGAGATTACTGAGATAATAAAGCAAACCAAGGATCAAAACAATACCATTACAGAACTAATAAACATTAATACTCACAAAACAGATGAAATATGGAGCAAAATCTAATTACTGAAAAAGAGAAAGTACCTGAAATAATCACAGGGAATCCAGGAAAAAAAAGATAAATAATAAAGCAATTAGAGATAAGATTTGGGGTATTTGTATGTGTGTGTGCATTAGGCAAAGATAATCCAATCAGGGATCCTAATGTGTGTGTGTATAATAATATAGATATATTCATAATATATATGTGAAACCTTACAAGAATATTTCTCTGAAGAAAGAACTGACTCTGCAGAAGAAGATAGCACATCATGCTCCACAAAAAAAAAATCGATACAGAAATTGATAGACTCAAATCAACGCACAGTCTGGTTGAGTCATTGAGTTTCAATGTTAATAAAAGAAATACCAATGCATTTAGGCATTAAACAGACTATGTATAAGAGGGAAGATTTGGTTGATATCAGAAATCTCCACAGCAACATTCAATACCAGAAGACAGTAAAACAATATCTACCAAGTTCCATGTGAAGTAAAGAGTGACCCAAATATATGATACCTAGGCAAGTTGTCCTGCAGAACAAAGGCTACAGAATATCTGAAGCAAGCAAGAACCTCAGAGACTACAGCAACTATAGTTATTCTTGAAAAAATTACCTGATGATAAAATCTGGTTAAATAAAGATGAATAAGATAAATTATCTCAGGAATGTAGACATTGTGGTAAAAGGACTGATGATGAAAATTAAATAAAGTAAAACATAGAACTGAGACAAAAACACTAAGGGAATTATAGTTAATAAATTAAATTTTTAAGGATATTTGAGTTTAGAAAACTTGGTTGAATCATATAATCACAAAAATCAAGGTACCAAACTTCTCTGAGAGCAGGGTATGGGCAAAATTCCTTCATAACGACTGATGTTGAAAACTTTAAAATCACAACAGTAATATTATGGTGCCCTCACTTTTATATAGTCAGCAAGGAATCATTTTGCAAATATTTACTCCTTCTTTAATTCACTGAATGCCACAGGTGAGCTTTTTGTCTAGTACAGGGAATGGATAGGAATTCCAAAAAAAAACTACATAATTTATGTTACCTGGGCCCTTATTTCCAAACTGGTCATGTGGAATTTCAATAAATATCGGTTTATTCTCCCTCCATCACCTCCTCCCCCACTTCCTCAAATAATTTTAATAGTTATATTTTACAGGGCTCTTTTTTATATATCATCTCCTTTAATATTCACAGTAATCCTACAATTTACAGATAAAATAGAGGCTCAGAGAGGTTAAGTGAGGAAGAGCCAGGAAGCTAGATTTAAATCCAATTCTTTCTATTATGAAACATTCTGTCCTCTGAAGCTCTTGGTATTAAGCTCTGAAAATGAAGAACCTATTGCAAGTGCTTTAACTACCTGTCTTCTATCAATTCCCCAGTGCCCCCAACAATTAAACTCTCTAAATTCAGAGCATTTTGTCCACATTAAGTGACCTTGTGCACTGCCCAAGTGTACCAGAAATGTCAACGGAGCTATGCGGAAGTACAAAAACGGAGGCAGACAGAGAAGGCCACAGAAACTCCAGAGTTGTTATACGAAGTCAACTAAGCACCTTTGCCCTCCCCTTCTGACTCCAACTTTAGATTCTATGATGGGAAAATTGACAAAATAGGAAAGTCAGGTCCTATGCGTGTGCTTGTGGAGTGCGTGTGTGTGTGTGTGTGTGTGTGTGTGTGTGTGTGTGTGTGATGTATGTGTTTTGCAGGCAGAGAATGATTTAATGTATTTTTCCATATGGCTGTATTTTTTAATTCAATTTGCCTTAATAATCACTGAGAGGGAGGTGTCCTGATTAAATGGGCTATTCTTGTCAAGTATATGTCACAAATACCAAAACCCAGGTAATTTCTCAGGATTACTGCTAATGTGGCCATGAAACCTATCATACAGGAAGCAGCCATCACCTGTTTTTTTCTCTCCCTGAAAGTTTAGAATTGAGAACAGGTGATACAGAAAGAGAAATGGAGATATACTTAAGCTGAAGCCACGGAAGAGAAAAAGTCATTCTGCTCCAATTAACTCTTCCTCACCCCATCAGGACTGAGAATAGTATTTTCTCAGCCTTTATGTCTAACTGAGGTGTGAGAAGGTGACACAAGACTTTTCACTGCCTCTGGAGAAGAAAGAGCCAAGATGAGAATATTACAGTCCAGTATCGTAACCCAGGAAACAGACCATAGCTTGCAGTTAAGAGCCCAGAGGAGACTGGTGTTTGAAATTCAATCTGTTGAGTCAGAAACGTTTCCTGTCATATTGTCTCCATCTTCCAATTTGTCACAAGCATGGTGTAAGTCAGCAGAAAACCCCTCAACCTCACTTTTGCAAAGTCTCATGGCAGAGTGAGTATCTATATAGTGTTCCATTCTGGGGAACACCACTGGAAGACTGATTTGCTCTAAAATATCTCTTCTGCCATCCCCTTGCCCCAATATGCCTTGATTCCTGCAATTAACACCATCCAAAGCCATAATAGCCTTTAGAGTCAAGCCCACGTCATCCAGGTTAAGACATTCTGTTACCTGAGATGAGTGACAACCTATTTAGCTAACTTAGCTGTAGAAACTAATTTACTTATCACATGGCAGAGAGTAGAATCCCAGGAGACTATCTGGTCTGTGAGAAAATTAGCCTAAGCGAATGTCCAAATTATGGAACCCTGTCTAGGCCTAGTGGGACACCACAAGGAGATTCCTGGAGTTCAGGAATCAGTATGAGAGCCTTAGGCTACTAGTAGAATGAAGGGGTAGAAGGAAAAGCCCTGCTAGTAATTAAGAGGGCACTGAAGAGAGGGGTATCTGTATGCCTCATTCGTGATGAGAAGTACAGTAAGAAAGGTACACAAGGATTGGAAAGATGTAGAAATTGTTCGTGTATGGTAAGTGTGGAGAAGATGAAGAAGTCAGAAGGTGCTAGGACAATTTTAACAGTTTTTTCAGATTCAACCTACAGTGAGTATGTTAAACGAATATGCTCCCCAGGAGCTCTATGCTTCTGGAGTCTTTGTAAATCCATCTAAAAAGGCATAACTTATAAGTGAATCCCTTATGAATATGCACACACTGGGAGGGGATTAAACCCTAAGTAAGATCTAGAGACTATAATGAGCAGCCCTAGGTTGATATAAATGACTCTGATTAACTCAATTGTGAAGGACAGAATATGTATTTATAATTGCTAAACTACTCATACTATCCTTTGAGAAATGGCCAGCAATGAGAAGGTTATCTGAAGACTAAATATGAGTAAATGGCTTAATTTTCAAAACCAGAAAATTGTTGGATTCTGGAACAAAAATTGAGAGAGAGAGATGTTTATTTCCAGAAAAAGTCAAGAATGGGTTAATAAGCAGATGACTGTTAGGCATTTCTGAAAGCAGCCAGTGTGGGTTTTCTAAAAATTCATGTTCATTTCTTTTTTTCTGTAGTGTTACTTAGCTGGCAGATTTGCTAGCAGATTTGCTGAATGTTACAATTAGAGTCCATGTAGATTTCAGAAAAGAATGTAATAACTCTGGCAACTACACAGAATGATGCTGAGGGGACTCAGTTAAGTAGATACTTATGAAGCTGGATGACCTCAGCCAGAGTGTGCACCCGGAAGAATAAATCAGTGGCAACCTGGACGAACAGGTTCCTGTCATAGGTCTTACTCACTCTCTCAATAACTCGGAGTAATCCCAGAAAGTTCACTGATTGACCACATTTATAAATTAATCAAAGCAGAAACAGATAGTTAATATAACAGAATCATGATTCAAAGACATTTCAATAGACTGGAATGATAAATCAAATAAAATAAATTAATAAAGAATAGTTCTGTACTTAGGAAGAAGAACACCTTCCCCAATGAGGGGAGCAGTTTAATAGGCTCTCTCCTCTATTCTGGGTCAAGCCAACCCAGAATAAGACATCCCTCACATTTTCAGAGGGATATCGGCAACCAGGAGAAAATCCAAAGGATAGGGCTAAGTAGTTCTAAAACCATGACATACAGAGAATATTTGAAAACCTGACAATGTCTAGGTGGCAAAAACAAAGAAATGGAGGCACAAGTTGAGCAAGGATGGCACTTACCTATCTGAAGAGCTATCATGTGGAAGAAGATACAGACTTATTCCGTGTAGCTCCCCGAGTAGAATTAGAAGCAATGAAAAGTTAAAAGGAGGTATGTTTCAATTCAGTGTAAGCAGGTCAATAGACAGAACAGAATGGACTGCCTTGTACAATACCAAGCACCTTTCTTGAAATGTTTAACCAGACTAAATGCCTTCCAAGGATATAATAGTGTAGATTTCTATATTCAGTGGAAACGAGAAATTTGGACCAGATGACCTCTAAGGACCCTTCCTACTCCAAGATTCTACAACTCTGTGATCCTATTTTTAGAAAATATTTTACCACAAAATTTCTTTAAATAGCAGATTCCCTTGGGGGTTAGGGATCTGCTTACTGTGAAATAGCTAGTATTAGTTTCCAGTTGAACAGTTCACAGATATTTAAATCAAGCACCTTTAGAATAATGATGATAATTGGTAGTTGGTAAGCAAAATAGAATATGAACTATAGATATCTGATTTAAAGATGTTAGGATGTATGAAGAGTACTCATGTGGAAAACTGTTCACTTCTGGTTGTTACAGAGAGGAAACGTGGGCAGGGGTGGCCCTGCTTATTATTTAACTCCTCTTCATTCAGAGAGTTAGCAAGCATATACAGATGACTTGTCCCACAAACAGTCCTTTGCCATATACTGGTTATTATTCAGATGGTACCTGTTTCCTCAAGGAGCACACAGTCCAATGCGAGTGGTGGACACAGGAGTTAGGAGGGTGTTTTGCTTCAGGACTGCATGCACTGCCTCCTGGGCTTGCAGCTTTAGGTCTGAGTAGACGCAGCACTTGGAAGACATTGATGAGCTCCAGACAGGAGCACTATTGCCTCATTGCCTATCAGCACTAGTACTAAAATTACCCCTTAATTCCGTAATACCTGAGCATGTGGGGGTTTTTTTGTTTTGTTTTACTTCTGAGATCCTGACAACTCATTACCACCTAGATGACAATCCAACCATGATAGAGAGAGATACCAAAGGAAAGTTTTGAAGGAGAGGGTATGCATTACACACTGTGGAAGAAGGTAAAAGCACTGCAGACCAGAGGCAAGAATGGCTACTGAAGAATAAGGACATGACCAGTGTTTAACTCATGTCTCAGTACATGACTGGTACTCAATATACATCTGATGGATGAATGAGTGAGTGAATAAATGAATGGGCGGAAAAAATGGAAGACTGTGTGCCTCTGTTTCCAACATGATGTCTACGTGTAATGACATTCTCATTCATCAATACCCCAACAGGTATTTAAGTCGTCAAAAAGATATAAATTCTAAAATGTTAATTTTAGTATTAACTGAAATTTATTATCAGTTATTTTCAGTATTCAATTCAGTTAATTTCAGTATTAATTGTTCCTGCAAATTTAACCAAGAAAGTTTTTCCTGATTTTTTTTTTTCATTTCCATTTTCTTCAGTTAGAATACTTTTCCAAAGCTCTTTCTCCACCCTGAATGCAAGGTGTCTTGCTAGCTCCACCTCATGAACACTGCTAGACAGAAAATATCAAAATAGCAGAATCAGAATAGCATTTGATCCACTTCACTTTCTATGTAGGTTCCTAGTTTCCATCAAGTAACTTTTTGTCATCATGCATTTATGTGCTAAGGGTGATTATATCTAATTGTCTATTGACTGTAAACACATGTAATCATATAATTACAATGTGCCGTTACGTAATTATGATGTATAATTAAGTAAAGATCACCAGAATGGTGTTGTAAAGATCTCAGAGAACTGTTGAAAGGAGGCATGATTTAGTCTCTGGCAGCTCTGAATACTCAGTTTCAAGGTGCATGTTTATGTGCGTGTATGCATGTGTGTGGGCACGTACACACTCGTGTGTATATGTACTAATTTGGGGTGGGGATTGCAGAGGATCATAAGGTTCAGTATTATCAGTCTAGACTGGAGAATAGAATAAAGGCAAACAGTAACGACTGTTTCTGAGCGGTTTTCCGCTCTGGTTCCAAATCTGCATTTTCTTAGAGCATTTTAAATATGTAGATGGCTAGCACAAAGCCGGTCTTAACATATAAGAAGGATTGTATCCTTGGCATGTATATGGGCGATTCAGAAAATAATTAAACACTTTTCAAAATTAATTACTCAGTAATTGTGTCATATATGAGCACATAGCCAAACTAATTTATAAAAACATCTATCCCAATTATTTTTATAATCTTACAAATGCTCAGTATTTATTCTTTATCGCACAGACCCACGTTCAGTCCTATAGCAATTTATCCCAGGCTGTCATGGTAGGAACAGCAGCCAGATTGTGTTCTTTGATTTCCTCAAGCCTTCAAGAAAGAAGTGGTACAAACCACGAAGTTCTGAACATACCTCTACAAGAGAAAAGATTTGCACAGTGTGATAAGATTTGCACTGGGGATCTGGGTGGCGAACGGTTTCCAGGTACGTCAAAGTTTGTACACTATACCCAGTCTAATGTCATGTTAGATGTTTATTAGGGGACCTCCAGACTTGTTATGGAAATAAAACAGAGACTCATCCTTCTGGAAGTGAAGTTGAAGGAGATACCCTTTTAACAGAGGAGAAAAATCACACTCTATCCGATATGGGATTACTGTCAATGTCTGTACAAAAAAAAAAGTAGACCAAAGTCCCATGTGCAAGAGATAGAACAAAAGATGTTAACTTTTGACAGCATTTTTACATGTGTCACGTTGGTTTCCATTGTCTCATTAAGTGGAAATTATGGTGCTTCACTTTTTCATTTCAGTAAAATGTAGCCTCTTCACTGAATATGAAGTAACATGTGAAATTCATTTCCATTTGACTGAAAACTGCAGAAGTTATATCATTTGGCCTGATCTGCCTCCATCAAGGTCTTCATCAGGTGCAAGGGGCCTAATTTCATCTTCAGCAGTTTATAGAAAATGTGCCAGACCAATGGCTAACAGATGTCTGGTTGACTGCTAACTTTTCCTGGGACTTTGCTGATGGTGACACCAATGTGATTGATGACTACCTTAGACACACTAGACCACTCGGTGCTAATGCCCTTTACAGGGGCATGTTTTTCTACCCCATCTCTTTGGAGCAGCAGTAAACATTGTTAGGAACTATAGAGGTTTGTTGTATAGTATACAAAATGACCTTTGCACTACACTCACAAAACCAACTTCAGCAAGCTCTAACCCACATAATTGGCAAATGTAAGTGTATCTCTATAATTTGGTACATACGACATGTTAATATATAATCTAGTGACTAAGAAAGGAATCTATGAAGTTTTTAACTCTTTATGAATCACCCTGTATTTTTTTTAAAGTTCCACAGATTATTCTGTTGAGTAGACTAGGTTTTAGAGGCAGCCTATAAGCAGCTCTGTCCATACATCTAAAGTTTGTAAGTGAATTCAGTTTTCACAGAAAATTCACTTTATTTGCTCTCATCTGCCAGGATATTTCCACAGATATTCACTTGGTAAGAGCTTTTCTGGAGATTTATATATTGTAGGTAGATCAAGCAGTCTTTTATTCAAGAGAGGTAACACATAAACTAGTTTATATACCCTTTCACCCGATTAACCTATCAACAGTCATTTTCTCCTAAGGACCACTGAACCCTGAGGGGATAACATGAAGCTTAGATGGGTTTGATTGTCCTTAACCATTATTTATGGAGGAACTCCACATATTCTGTGTCAAATGCTGGGCTTGTGGAGGAAAAAAAACCTAAGATTAATCAACATGGCCTTTGCTCAGAAAGGAGCTCACAATCTAATGTGGGACGCCTACTTGCCCGAAAAACTATTGTGATGGGTAGAGAGAGAAAGGAGAACTTCTGGAACCAGAAACACAGCTGGCAGGTTCATTGCCAATTTCCCTCAATGAACCATGAGAGAAGATTGTCCTAGGGGTCTAACAGAGACCCCTGCTAGACCCAACAAAAATGAAGCATCTGTTTCTGAGTTGAAGACACATTATTTTCAAAACACTTCAGCATGCTCTCCCCCAGATTACCTAACAGAGACAGATATATTTCATCCCTTACCCACGTTCCCTGAAAAATATTCAACTGAAGAAGAAAGATACAACAACTTCGTGACACTGATAGCAACTGAAGGTTCTCAGCATGGAAGAAGACTTGACATGACGATCTGTGGTGCTCTAGTCTCTAATTGTTCATGTCTCACATAATTAGACACAGCAATTTGCTGATTTCATAGCTGCACTAGATCCAACTAAAGTTTCTTCTTGTCGCTGCTCTGTTAATAAGATATTTGCTGAACAATCAAAGGCTCAAAGAAGATATCAACGAGGAATTTTTAAAGTATCTTGAGAAAAGAGTGACATCATCAAGATGGCAGAGTAGGAGACCTCAGACTCTGTTCCCCTCCCCAAAGATAAACAATTAGATAGCTATCCATGAACAAAAATAGTTCTGGGAGAGCTCTGGAGCCTACTTAAGAAACTTCAGCAACACAGTGGAACAAACAACCTGAGAATAACTGCGCAAAATAGGTAGGAAAAACACCTTCATTGTGCCTGCATCATCCCATCCCCAAAGCCAGCATTGATCAGCTCTAAGCGGGACCTCCTCAGCTATAAAGAGTTCCCCTCACCAGGAAAGGGAAAACGGGGTGAGAGACCAGCTTCCCCAGACTTTTGAGGCAACACAAGAAGGACCTGCTTTGGTTCACTCCACCCAGAGACCGGCAGAGCTGAGATGTAAGAGACATTTAGCAATGAGGAAGAAAAGCGGGGGTTACAAATATCAGCTACACAGTGGGAGCAAACACGGTAGCCAGTGACCTGCTCTGCAGACAGCCTCAGGAGTTTTCCCCAGTGGCCCACACAGCCACCACAGACCCCCTGCAGATTTCACTAGGTTTTGCTCCACATGTTTTCACGTTTGCTGATGCCAGCTGCCTGAGTCCCTCGCTGCTCCTTACCTCCACGTCACCCCCACCAGAGCCCAGGCATCTGCAGCTATGCGACTCCAAGATGCCAGAATTCCATAGCTGACTCCCACCATCATATACACACTTGGGGGTAGCCCCACCCCTGTGCACTTCCATGCTGCTGACCTAACACCTGTCACCGGCCTCTACTGCCTCGTGTGCACCCATGGCAAGATCCTACAGCTACAGAAGGGCATGTCAGTAGCCAAGGCCCCCAAGCAGCTTGTGGGCCCAGATTTGGCCCCATCTCCCGTCACTGGCCTGCGCCACTAGGCTCATCTGCAACTACCCCTGAGATGTCCACCTGCACGCAGCAAGTCCAACCCGCATCACAGGCTTCCACTGCTGTATGAACACACATACGGATACCCTGTAGCCACAGGAGTGAACTGACAGCCAGGCCTCCCACAGCTGCTTGTGGGCCTGGATCTGGACCTGTCTTCTGTCATTGGCCTGCACCACTGGGCTCATCTGTTGCTAGCCCTTCCATCTGTGCACCTGCACACTCCTGGCCTGACCCCTATTACCAGCCTCCACTGCCGTGTGTGTGCCCATGGAGAGACCGTGCGGCCACAGGAATGTGTGCAAATAGCCAGGGCCCCTGCAGCCATGTGTGGGCCCAGATCCAGCCCTATCTCCTGTCGCTGGCCTACATCACTGGGTTCACCTGATGCTAGCCTTTCCAACTGGGTACCTGCATTTCCCCAATCTGACTCCCAACACTGGCTTCCACTACCACGTGCCCACAGTGAGAACTAGAAGCAGTGGTACTGCATGGTGAAAATTCAAGCCCCTGTATCTGCCAGTATCTGCAGTTGGCCCTGACCCTTGTTGCTTTCCTGGGACCCCACCGCTGCATGTGTGTTTGCAACTGTCACTGACACTACACAGGGACCAGCAGCTGGCCCTCACAGCCAAGCATGTGCACACCACTCAATCGAGCTACCACCAATGCATGCCCTGGTCCCTAGCAACTGGACCTGAAGTCACTGCTGAACAACTACACTGCCCTTGTAGCCTCTGTGGGCCCTCTGCAGTGCTTGCCAAGGGCCACACAGTTGTAGATGTTACGGAACTCAGCAGCATAAGCCAACAAGTAACCATGCCCCCTGGACCTCGAGCCACCATACACCACCCATAGTTGGTGCCCTGCATCACTAGACACATGGTCACAGCTTGCTCAAGCATGCCCCCATTCACAGGTGAAGGTCTTTTCTTACCAACTTCAATCCATAATGTCTGGAAGAGTTGATGCCTTCTTCAAATGCTCAGTCACCTACATAAGGCTACAGGGATCATAAAGAACCAGGAAAATATGGCTGCAACAAAGGAATACAATAAACCTCTAGTTACTGACCCCAAATAAATGAAAATACAGGAACTTCCAGACAAAGAATTCAAAATAATTGTTCTAGGGATACTCAGAGAGATACAAAAGAATGCAGATGAACAATTTAATGAAGTCAGGAAAATAATATAAGAACAAAATGAGTTCAATAAAGATGTAGAAAACATTTTTTTAAAAACCCACACAAACAGAAATTTTGGTGATGAAGAATACAATTACTGATCTGAAGAATTCAATAGAGAGCTTCCAGAGCAGACTGGACCAGGCAGAAGAAAGAATCAGTGATCTCAAAGACAAATCATTTGAAATTATTCCCCAGTCTAAGGAGAAAAAAAAAAAAAAGAATGAAAAAGGAATAAAAGAACTCTATGGCATTTAAGGGGCACCATAAAGAGAAACAATCTATTCATAATTCATAAGTCCCAGAAGGAAAAGAGAGAGAGAAAGGGGCAGAAAGCTTGTTTAAAGAAATAATGGCTGAACAATTCCCAAACCTGGGGAGAGATTTGGACATCCAAGTTCATAAAGCTGACAGACTATCCGAAAATTTCAATCTAAAACAATCTTCTCTAAGACATATTATAATAAAACTGATTAAAATCAAAAACAAAGAGAGAATTTTAAAAGCAGCAAGAGAAAAAAATGTTCTCATACAAGAGAACCCCCATGAGTTTATACGCGAATTTCTCAGCAGAAACTTTGCAGGCGATTATGGAGTGGGATGATACATTCAAAGTGCTGAAAGAAAAAAACTGCCAAGAATACTTTACCCAGCAAAATTTTCCTGCAGAAATTAAGGTGAAATAAAGATTTTTCTATAATAAACAAATTCTGAGGGAGTTCATCAACACCAGATCTGCCTTACAGGAAATTTTAAAAGTTCTTCAAGATGAAACAAAAAGATACTAACTAGCAACAAGAAATACATGAAAATATGAAACACACAGGTAAAAGTAATGGTCAGATTCAGAATACTCTAATACTGTAACATGATGTTACCACTAAACTCTAGTATAAAGGTTAAAGAACAAAAGTATTAAAAATAGCTATAGCAACAATAATTTGTTAATGGATACACAATAGGAAAAGATGTAAATTATGTTAACAAAAACAAAATGCTTGGGGAGGGAGTAAAAGAGCAGAGTTTTTTTATGCAATCTGAATTAAGTTGTTGTCAGCTTAAAACAAACTGTTGCATAACAAGTATATCAATGTTATATAAACATCTTATAAGATGTTTCATGTAAGCCACAGGGTAACCACAAAACAAAAACCTACAGTAGAACATACAAAATAAAAAGAAGAGAATCAAAGTATACCACTATGTAAAACCATCAGTTCACAAAGGAAGACAGCAAGAGATGAAGAAAGGATCAAAGGAATTACAAAACAGCCACCAAAAAATTGACAAGATGTCCATAGTAAGTCTTTACCTATCAATAATTACTTTAAATTTATTGGATTAATTATCTGATCAAAACTCACAGAGTGGCTGAATGGGTTAAAAAACAAGACCTAACTACATTCTCTCTATAGGACACAGCTGCAAGGACACACATAGGCTCAAAGTAAAGGGATGGAAAAGATGTTCTACACAAATGGAAAGCAAGAGAGAGCAGAGGTATCTACACTTACATCAGACAAGATAGACATTAAGTCAAAAACAATAACAAGAGACAAAGGAGGTCGTTATACAGTTGACTTTTGAAAAATGTGGGAGTTAGTTTACATATAACTAACAGTCATCCCTCCATATCCACGGTTCCTTCACATCCAGGGATTCAACCAACCACAGACTGTGCAGTATGCTGTATTTACTACTGAAAAATATCCATGTGTAAATAGACTTATGCAGTTAAAACCCATGTTGCTCAAGGGTCATCTGTATAAAGGGATCAATTCCTCAAGAGTTTATAACAATTTTATTATATGCACCCAGCATCAGAGCACATAAATGTATTAAGCAAATATTAACAGATCTGAAGCAAGAAATAGACAACAATACAATAATAGTATTGGACTTCAATAGCTCACTTTCAACGATGGATAGATCATCAAGAAAGAAAATCAATAAGGAAACATTAGATTTAAATTATACTTTAGACAAAATAAGCCTAACAGACATACACAGCACATTCCATCCAAGAGCCTCATAATACACATTCTTCTCAGGTACACATGGGACGTTCTCCAGGATGGATCAATACTTAGGTCACGAAACAAATATCTGCAAATTTTAAAAGATTTAAATCAAACCATGTAACTTTTCCAACCACGATGGTATGAAACTAGAAATCAGTAACAGAAGGAACACTGAAAAATTCACAGATATTTGAAAACTAAAAAAACAATCCTGAAACCAATGTGTCAAAGATGAAATCAAAAGGGAAAGCAAAAAATATCTTGAAACAAAAATGGAAACACAACATACCAAAACTTACAGAATGCAGCAAAAGCAGTGCACAGAAGGAATATTATAGCAGTAAATGCCTACATTAAGAAAAAAGAAAGATATCAAATAAACTGCTTACCATATGATCCAGCAATCCTACCTATGGGTATATATTCAAAGGAAATGAAATCAGGATCTTAAGAGATATCTACACTCCATGTTCATTACAAATTAATCACTAAAATTAAGTTAATTAACATATCTACCAGCTCATTTAGTTACCATTTCCTTTATTTCTTTTTTTCTTTGTTTGGGATGAGGACAGTTAAAAGCTACCATCTCAGCAAATATCAAGAGTACAATACAGTATTGTTAACTAGAGTCACTATGCTATACATTAGATCTCTAGAACTCATCCATCCTGAAACTTTGTACCCCTTGAGCAACATCTCCACATTTCTCATTCCCCCCAACAGCTGAAAACCACTATTCTATTCTCTGTTTCTATGAGTTTGACCATTTTAGATACCATATATAACTGAGATTATGCAGTATTTGTCTTTCTATGTTTGGCTAATTGCACATATCATAATATCTCCCAGGTCCATCCATGTTGTCTAAATGGCAGGCTTTCCGCATTTTAAGGCTGAATAATATTTCATTATATATATAGATATATATAAGATATAGATATGATATAGTCTTTATCCACTGATCTGTAGATGGATATTTGGGTTGTTTCCATATTTTGATTACTGTGAATAATGCTGCAATAAACGTGGGGGTGCAGATATCTCTTGGAGATCATGATTTCACTTCCTTTGGATATATATCCAGTGGGAATGGTGGATCATATGGTATCTCAATTTTTTGAGCTATCTTCATACTGTTTCCCATAATTGCTTTGCAAGTTTACATTCCCATCAACAATGCACCAGGGTTTCCTTTTCTCCACATCATTGCCAAGCCAATGCTACTTATGTTTCATCTTTTTGATAAAAGCCATTATAAAAGGTGTGAAGTGATATCTCATTGAGGTTTTGATTTGCATTTCCCCGATGATTAATTAGTTATGCTGGCCACTTGTCAGTCTTCGTTGGAAAAATTGCTAATCAGGTCCTTTGTCCAATTTTTAATCCAGTTATAGGTTTTCTTGTTATTGAGTTTGATGAGGTATTTGTATATTTTGGATATTAGCTCCTTATCAGATATCTGTTTAGCAAATATTTTCTCCCATTTCATAGGCTGCCTTTTCACTCTGTTGATTGTTTCCTTTCCTTTGATGTGCAAAAGTTCTTGCTCCATGGTACACTTCCACACTGGGGTGAGGGCTGCAGTGGCAGAGGGGAGTTCCTGGTTGTGAGGGATAGAGCCAGTTTAAACCATGAACGGTATCTAAACGGGGAGAGGGTGGCCACTGCTGATGCCTATGGAGGAAGTGCATCAGGAGTAGTCCAGGAGTGACTGGGACTGGGACCTCCACATACCGCTCCCTAAACCACACCAAGTGCCTGGTCTAGCCCCTCTTAATCCAGCACTGTTCTCCTCTGGGCCAAAAATTCAAGATCTGAGAGAGGGGAGAGCAGACACTGAGAGGGAATGGAGCTAGCTTGGACCCAAACCTCAGGGCTTCTGCTCCAGCAACTTGGGACTTACCCCCACACACATTAAGAGGGTGTTGGCCACTGAGCAGAGGAGAAGCTATAGCTCACACATGGCTCTGATCTAGCATCTCCATCTACAGTGCCACCTTCTACCAAGGTGATAGCTGTCAACACACCATGGAGAAAGACATGAATGATGATCACATCAGATCTACCACCCTCACCATAGCCACTGATGATCACATCAGATCTACCACCCTCACCATAGCCACTGGGTACAAACAGGCTGTATAGGGATTCTCTAACACAAGGACACCCCCTCTAAACTGGAATAGGTAACTGTTTCACCTAATTTCAAAGAGACAGAGAAAGTTAAGCAAAATGAGAAAAGAGGGCAATTTATTTCAAATGAAAGAACAAGAGAACAACAAATGAAACAAAACTAAATCATTTACCAGACAGAGAGTTCAAAGCATAAGTAATAAAAATGCTAACTAAATTAGGATAAAAATAAATGAACATGGTGAAAATTTTAACAAGCAACTAGAAAATAAAAGAAAAACTAATCAGAATTGAAGAATACAATACCTGAAATGAAAAGCACACCAGAAGAAATTAACAGCACACTAGGTGATACAGAAGAATGGACTAATTAGAAACCACCCATTCAGAAGAGCAAAAAGAAAAACAGTTTTTACAATTAGAACAGTTTAAGGGACATCTGGGAAAACATAAAGTACAACATCATTTGCATTATAGGGGTCCCAGAAGGAGAGGAGAAAGAGAAAGGGTCAAAAATGTATTTAATGAAATTACGGCTGAAAACTTCTTAACCTGAAAAAGGAAATAAATATCTGGGTAAAGAAGCACAGAGAGTCCCAAACAAGATGAAGCAAAAGAGACCCACATTAATTTTGGTATTTTGACATTTCAAAATTAAAATAGCAAAAGTTAAATACAAAGAGAGAATTCAAAGGCAGAAAGAGAAAAACAAAAAGTCACATACAAAGAAACCCCCATGAGGTTATCCCCTGATATTCCTGCAGAAACTTTGCAGGGCGAAAGAGAGTGGCATGACATATTTAAACTGCTGAAAGGAAAAACACCTACGACACAGGATACTATACCCAGCAAGATTACCATTTAGAATTGAAGGAGAGAGAAAGAACTTCTCAGACAAGCAAAAACTAAAAGAGTTCATTAACACTTAACCAACCTTAAAAGAAATGTTAAAGGTTCTCCTCTAAGGGAAGGAAAAAACAAACAAACAAACAAAAACACCTACAACAAGAAGTAGGAATCTACAGAAAAGAAAAAATCCCACAAATAAAGGCAAATATATGGTAAAGGCAGTGGATTAACCATTAAAATAAGCTACTAGGAAAATAAAAGGACAAAAAAAACAACAGTAAGTATAAGAAACAGTGAAGGGATAAACATGAAGACAGAAAATATGACATGGAAACACAAACTGTGGGAGAAGGAAGTAAAAAAATGTAGATCTTTTCAGAAAGTGTTTGAGCTTAAATGACTACCATTTTAAACAAGTAGATATAGGTCAACATATTGAATATGTGAATCTTATGGTAACCACAAATCGAAAACCTACAATAGTTATACAAAAAAGAGAGAGAAAGGAGCACAAGCATACCACTAATAAAAACCATCAAGCCACAAGGGAAGAAACGAACAGAAGAAGAAAAGCACAAGAACTAAAAAAAAAAAAAAGCAAGAACAAACAAAAAAACCCCATAAAACAAGTAGCAAAATGGCAATAAGTATGTACCTATCAATAATCACTTTAAATGTCAATGAACTAAATGTTCCAATTAAAAGACATAGGGTCACTGACTGGATGAAAAAAATCAAGACTCATCTATATGCTGCTTTCAAGAGACTCACTTCATACCGAAAGACACAAACAGACTGAAACTGAGGATATGGAAAAATATTTTATGGAAATGGAAATGATAAGAAAATGGAGGTAGCAATACTCAGGCATAAAAGACTGTAAAACACAAAGAAGAGCATTATATAATGTAAAGTGATCCATACAAGAAGAGGATACACCACTTGTTAACATACATGCACCTAATATAGGCCTACCTAAATATATAAAGCAAATACTAACTGACATAAAGGGGAAAATTGACAATAATACAATACTATTAGGGGACTTTAACATCCCATTTACATCAATGGACAGGTCATCCAGAGAGAAAATCAATAAGGAAACAGTGGACTTATAGGACACATTAGAGCAGTGAACTGAAAAGATATCTATAGGATATTCCATACAAAAATAGAAGAATATACATTCTTTTCAAGTGCACATGTATACTCTCCAGGATACATCACATGCTAGGTCCCAAAACATGTCTTAACAAATTTAAGAGGATAAAAATTATATCAGTACTTATTCTAACCATAATGATATGAAACTACAAATCACTTAAAGAAAAAAACAGGAAAAACACGTGGAGACTAAACAAGATGCTACTAAAAAACCAATGGATCAATGAATACATCAAACAGAAGATAAAAAAATACCTCGAAACAAATGAAAATCTATGGGATTCAGCAAAAACACTTCTATGAGGTAAGTTTATAGTGACACAGGTCCTCCTTAAGAAACAAGAAAACCCCCAAATATTCAACCAAACTTACCACCTGAAAGAATTAGAAAAAGAAAGACAAGAAAAGCCCAAAGTCAGCAGAAGGAAAGGAATAATAAAAATCAGAGAGGAAAGAAGTAAAATAGAGACAAAAAAGAAAAAGAAAAAAGAAAATCTAAATTAGAGCTACCATATAATCCAGCAGTTCCACTCCTGGGAATATACTAAAGAAAATGAGAACACTAATTCCAAAAGATACACACACTCCAATGTTTATAGCAGCATTATTTATAATAGCCAAGATATGGAAGCCACCTAAGTGTCTATCAACAGATGAATGGATAAAGAAGTTGTGGTATATTTATTGGAATACTACTCAGCCATAAAAAGAATGAAATTTAGCCATATGGAACAACATGGATGGCCTTAGAAGGTATTATGCATAATGATATGTCAGACAGAGAAAGACAAATATTCTGTGTTATCACTTATATGTGATACTAAAAAATAAAGCAAACAAATGAATATAACAAAACAGAAACAGGTTGGCAGATATAGAGAATATACTAGTGGTTACAAGTTGGGTGTAGGAAGGGGGAGATGGGCAAGATGTGGCTAGGGGATTAAGAGGTAAAAACTAAGTATAAAATAAATAACCTACAAGGATATATTGTACAGCACACAGAACATAGCCAATACTTTATAATTTTAAATGGAACAAAATCTATAAAAATTTTAATCACTATGTTGTATACCTGAAAATAACATAATATTATAAATCAACCATACTTCAATAATAAAATTATAATAAATGGCCTAACTATTTTTCAAAGTGATTGTACCATTTTATATTATCACCACCAAAGTATGAGAGTTCTAGTTGCTATTTATCCTCTGGAGAGTTGAACTGGCCAGGACTTGTTTGTTTATTTTGGCCATTTAAATAGTCTGTTAGTTTTTTTGTGCTTTAATTTGCTATTTCTCTAATGAGTAGTAATCGTAAGCACCTTTTTGCGTGTTCATTGCCATCTCTACATGTTCGTTTTTTCCCCAAATAAACTGCCTGACAGCCCTTTTCCGAGATTTTGTTTTTCCAAATATCGTTCTATTTGTTTCTACTTTAATTCATCTGGGCTCAAATGATGTACTTTGTGTGATTTGAAATTATTTATTGGGCTGGCCAAAAAGTTTGTTCACGTTTTTCGTAACACCTTATGGAAAAACCCAAACGAACTTTTTGGCCAATCCAATCCATTTGTTTAGATATGTTTTATAGGCCAGAATATGATTTATGTTAATGTTTCCTGTGCAGTAGAAAAGAACTATATTCCACTGCTGCTTTGTCAATTTTTTGAAATCTAAATGTCAATTAACACAAGTTGGTTGATACCATTGCAACAGTATTCTATATTTTGCTGATTTTCAGCCTAAAAGTTCTATCAAATGTGGATTTTTCTATTTACATGGTTTATCTTTTTCTACCCTTTTACTTTATAATTATTTATGTCTTTATATTTAAGGTGGATTTCTTATAAACAACATAATCTAATAATCTCTGCCTTTTAATTTGTGTATGTTTAGACCATCTGTATTTGATATAACTATTTATATGGTTGGATTATGATCTACTATCTCTTCCTTCTGTTCTTTGTTTCTTTTTTTCTATTTTTCTCTCATTTTTTGGATTTACTGAGTATTTTCTATAAATCCTTTTTTTTCCCCAACACCACTGAGGGAGGCCTTTTCATATTAGCAACTCTATTTCTCATGAGAACTCATGGAATAAAGCTTACGAGGTTATGCAAACTGTGTTTGTGTCCAGGATCCTAAGGTTTCTATACTTTCACAGTACCCCATATCAGCTCTTAGAATTCTCTTAAACATTTTACCTGATATTTTATTTACTTGTATGGCACCTGGCCTCTTTGTCCAGTGCTCTTTCACATGTGATCCAATATTTGTATCTTATCTCCCCTTGGAAGATTCTATATTTCCTTAGATTTCAGGCTATTTGGTTGTTCTTCAACCTCAATTCTCTGATGGATTCAAGCAAATCTATGATTTCGTAACTACTTTAACTTTATTTTGTGTTTAGGTTGGGACCAAAGCTCTTTCTAGCTTTCTACATCCTGAACATAAGCAACATTATTCATAGTCCATACTTTAAGTAACACAGTTCTAGAAAACTTCTCACTCCTTGAAGCAAAATATTCCTAAAAGAAACCAAACACGAGAATATCTTCATTGCTAGTAAGAGCTCTTAACAACTCCCTTTGCTTTACTTCTATATTCATTAAGCAAGATGTCTTTTCCTAACAAGATTCTACACAGATATATGATTTTTATGCCATATCAGTATTTCTCTTAGTTTCCTGCTACAAATCAATTTAAAATAAATTTTGAGGGCATGCTTACTTTTTTGATAAAAAATATGGTAATTATGAGAAATGAAGGATATGTTAATTAGTTTGATTGTGGTAATTATTTCACAATGTATGCATATATCAAAACATCACATTGTATATCTTAAATATAAGCAAATTCATTTGTCAAATACATATAGTATATGTTATATATACAATATGTAATTTTTTTTCAAGAAGCTAGCAGAACTAGCTATTCACCATGGGTAATTGTGACTCTTGCTTGGATGAATGGATATAAAACATAGCCCAGAACACATAGTAACCTAACCAAAATGAAGTCACATCCTTAGTTCAGGCTAACCTATCCCATTACTACATAACACCCTAACACTACACTTGTCTGAGTTACCAGGACAGAGGCAATGTGTATGGCTTTGATGATGAAATGTATGTACTGTACTGGTGACTGATGAGTGCAGCTCAGACGTGGCTACTCTGAATTTTTAAGATTGATTATAGCTCTGAACTGGCCCGATACAAGGAAATCCTTTTAAATGCCCCTCCATCTAACATTCGTGGTAGACATTCCATAAAAATAAAACATTAGTTAAATGTTACTCAGTCCTTTGGAGGTTAAAAATAAAAGAAGCTCTTCTATTGAAACTTTTTTGAGCTTCACTAACATTCAGTGCTTTGTTCATGCTCTTTCAGTTAGAACAACACA
The DNA here is from genome assembly GCF_965194805.1 of Balaenoptera borealis. Classification (NCBI taxonomy): domain Eukaryota; kingdom Metazoa; phylum Chordata; class Mammalia; order Artiodactyla; family Balaenopteridae; genus Balaenoptera; species Balaenoptera borealis. The sequence goes on from NC_138881.1 coordinate 107,409,050, forward strand.
GTAAGGCTCCACTTTTGAATTTATAACTGGGCCTAGGGATGAAAGTATAGAGAGAATGACCTACTTTGTACATTAAAAAAAAAAATTAGTGACCTCTTCATGTGCTGTAGAATACCTCTTCCTCCTTGCAAAATTCCCTTTAAGTTTCTCCAAATCGTAGAGCATTTCAAAAGAAAGATTAAATGACTGTCTTAATTGCTTAGGAAGTAAAACTTCAGTACAAATGATAATAGGAACTCCCGGACCACAATAGAGAAAGTTATCATTTGGTCAACCTGCCAAATTCATGCAAACTTACCAAATTAAGAATTATTCACTAACCTCTTTGTGCTCAAAACTTTCCTAATTGCTAAGGGAATATAGAAATAAGACAGAGACTAGAACATATCCTGTAGTAGCTTACCCAACTGTGAAAAAACAAGACACACACAGAGGAAAACAAGAGAAAATATACTCTAATCAAGGTTTTCTTTTAGAGATAGTGGATACTATGAGGATTCAAAAATAAAGAGAACATTCTAAGGACTAATCAGATACTATAGCAGCTCACTGGCAAATTTGAAAGTTAGATCTATTTTGTTTAGCAAGAAGAGTGTCATTTTTGTTTTAGTTTTAGTTTTGTTTGGTTTGGCTGCTTTCAACCTTTTTTATATATAAAACAAGTTTTAAGACATAAAAATTTTAATGGTAATAAAGTTAATTCTGACAAATGTTCACCTAGATTCACCAAATGGTAAAATTTCATCTCACCGGCCTATGCTCACATGTATTTACCCTTTCCCACTAGAGCATATACCTCCCAAGGAAAAGGATATTCTTTTACCCAAAAATATAAAATTATCAAATTTAGATGATTTAACTTGATACATTATTATCATTTAATATAAGCCATATACTCAAATATTTCCAATATTTTCCTTTATGTCAATTTTTTAAAATCAAGTGTCCAATCTAAAATGATGGATTAGATTTAGTTGTCATGTCTCTTTGGTCTACTTTAAACTGGAATAATTCCTCAATTTCTCATTGTCTTTCATGACACTTAAACATTTAAAGTGTTCACACCAGTTTGTTTTTAATGGATTTGGGTGTCTTTAGTTTCAGCTTGCCACAGATCTCCATAATGACTGGAGTCTATATGAATGGTACCACATGAATTAAGCTTGGAGAATCCGACTTTTGAAGTAACTTTCTGGCCAATAGAAATATTCAAGTTTGAGACACAGATATGGAAGTCTTCTTAGTTGAAAGGAGAAGATTTGGAGAAATGAGTGAAGATATCCAAGGTATGAAAAGACGTGTCACTGTACATGAACAGAGCATACACATGAGGTACTCAGAAGAACGGTGCAACTGTGCTAGATTAGTCCAAAGGAATAAGTTGCCTATAGTTATGATTTGGAAATTTTATTTTTCTTGTTTAAATCAATACTGTAATAGCATTATCTTTGCAGTTAATCTGATGAAACCTCAGAAAGAGAATTGCTGGTAATTATACCAATTAATTCAGATACAAGCACAATAGTATGCAGCAAACTATGATATTAAGTGACTTCTACTCTGGCTATATTGTAGTAAAAACGACCACACTTACCTTTCCAACATAAATAAGTAGAAAACTGGACCAAGTATATCCACACATTGGGCAATGAATAGCACTGAAGTGGGATCTGTGAGTGAAGGGAAACAAAAAAGGTAAGCCCCACAAGAGCTACAGCTTTCAATCTGGAGGCAAATTCCACAATGAGTGTATAAATATAGAGAATACAAACAGTGCTCAGTGGCCTTGTTGAGTTGAAGAGATGGAGTTTAGAGTTCAGAGATACTGGAGAGGCTGGAAATAGTAAGGCAGATTCTGGGTAAGCAAGAGCTATGCAGAAGAAAAGCTCCAGGTATCTATATAGCCATCATTTTCAAATGCATATGCAAAACCCTATATGGCTACACACGAAATCACTAGACAGATGCAAGCTAAGCACTACCTAGAGCTCATATAAGTGATGAAAAAGTTAAGTTCCAACCAGCCAGATCAGAGACACATTGTTGATAGCAGGGACATTCAGTGGAAACCTCAGAGGAATCTCTCCTGTGTGGGAGAGTTGAACTATTCCATGGAGTAAATTTTCACTTAGATTTCCCTTAGACAATATTAAAAACCGGCTTTGGGGCATCAAATTGATCTGCAACTTATTTATCTTTTTTGAAAACAAAATCCAATATCATTCAAAGAGGATGAAAAAAATTCAGACGTTCAACAATGTAACACTTACAAAACCCAGTAACCCAATAATAAAATAACTAGATATGTCAAGATGTAAGAAAACATGACCCATATAGTCAAGATGTCAAATTTCCACAAATTGACCTATATACTTAATGCATTTTTTAAATAATATTTTAAAATTTTATTTAATTATTTTTGGCTGCATTGGGTCTTCGTTGCTGTGCACGGGCATTCTCTAGCTGCAATGAGTAGAGGCTACTCTTCGTTGCACTGTGCGGGCTTCTCATGGCGGTGGCTTCTCTTGTTGTGGAGCACGGGCTCTAAGAGCATGGGCTTCAGTAATTGTGGCATGCGGGCTCAGTAGTTGTGGCTCATGGGCTCTAGAGCGCAGGCTCAGTAGTTGTGGCCTACGGGCTTAGTTGCTCTGTGACATGTGGGATCTTCCTGGACCAGGGCTTGAACCTGTGTCCCCTGCAATGGCAGGCGGATTCCAAACCACTGCACCACCAGGGAAGCCCACTTAATGCATTTTTAATGAAAATCCTAGAAAGATTTTTGGAGATGAAGAAAAGCTAACTTGAAAATTTATTTGTAAAACAAAGGAATATGAGTAGCAAAAGAAATTTTGAAAAAGATGAATATAGTTGGAAGACTCACTCTATTCTGATATTAAGATGTAAAAAAATGCATTATAATAATCAAGACAGTATGGCCCTGGCGAGGAATATACACACTGATAAATGGAATAGAACAGAGACCCACACAAATATAGCCAACTGATTTCTTTACTGAGGTAAAACTGGCTTATCACATATAAGATTCACATATAGAGTATTATATTTCTACATCTGTATACACTAAAGTGTGCTACCCTATAAAAGTTTACTTTCCATTCATCAAAATATACTTGACTCCCTTTACCCATTTCGCTCTCCTTCCACATTCCTTCCCCTATGGTAACCACTATACTATCCTCTGTATCTAAGTATTTACTTTGGTCTTGTTTGATTTTTATATTCCACATATGAGTGAAATTATACAGTATTTGTCTTTCTTCACCTAACTTTTTTCACTTAGTGTAATACCATCAAGGTCCATACATGTTGTCACAAATGGCAAAATTTTATTTTATTTTTCATTGCTGAGTAGTATTCCTCTGTGTGTGTGTGTGTGTGTGTGTGTGTGTGTGTGTGTGCGCGCGCGTGTGTGTGTGTCCCTGTCTGTCTGGCTGGCTGTTTTTGTGTGTACAACATCTTATTCATTCATCCATTCACTGGGCACTTAGGTTGCTTCCATTTCTTGGCTATTCTAAATACTGTTGTAATCCACATAAGGGTGTATGTATCTATTTGAATTCGTGTTTTGGTATTCTTCAGATAAATACCCAGAAGTGGAACAGCTGAATCATATGATAGTTCCATTCTTAATTTTTTGAGGAATCTTCATACTGTTTACCATAGTGGCTGTACCAATTTACATACCCAACAACAGTGTGCAAGGATTCCCTTTTCTCCACATCCTCACGAACACTCGTTTTTCGTGGTCTTTTTGATAATAGGCATTCTGACAGGTATGAGATATCTAACTGTGGCCTTGGTTTTGATTTGCATTTCACTAAAAATTATTGATGTTGAATATCTTTTCACGTACCTGTTGGTCATCTGTATTTCCTCTTTAGAAAAATCTCTCTTCAGCTCCTCTGCTGTTTTTAAAACAGGTTTTCTATTTTTCTGATGTAGAGTTGTATGAGTTCTTTATATATTTCAGATATTAATGCCTTATTGGATATATGATTTCAAATACATTCTCCTGTTTGGATGGTTATTTTTTATTTTATTGATGATTTCCTTTGCTGTGCAGAAGCTTTTGAGTTTGATGTAGTCCCACTGATTTATTTCTGTTTTTTGTTCCACTTATCTCAGGAGACATATCCAGAAAAATATTGCTAAGACAAGAGGGCAAAAATTCTACTGTCAATGATTTCTTCTAGGAGTTTTATGGTTTTAGGTCTTACATTCAAGTCTTTAATCCATTTTGACTTAGTTTTTGTGTATGGTGTAAGAGTGGTTTAGTTTCATTCTTGTTCATGTGACTTTCCAGTTTTCCCAACACCATTTATTGAAGAGACTACCCTTTCTCCATTGAATATTCTTTGCTGATTTGTTATAAATTAATTGTTCATATATATGTGAGTTTATTTCTGGGCTCTCAGTTCTGTTCCATTGGTCTATATGTCTCTTTTTCTGCCAGTACCATGCTGCTTAATTACTATAGCCATGTGTTATAATTTGAAATCAAGGGGTGTGATAACTCCAGCTTTGTTGTTGTTGTTCTTGTTGTTGTTGTTTGACTCACTACTTCTATGGCTACTCAGGATCTTCTGTGGTTCCACATATATTTTAGAGTTTTTTGTTCTCTTTCTGTGAAAAATGTCACTGGGATTTTGATAGGGATTTGATCGAATGTGAAGACTGCTTTATGTAATATCAACATTATAACAATGTTAATTCATGCTATCCATGAGCAAGAAATGTCTTTCAATTTCTTCGTTTTATCTTTAATTACTTACAAAAATGTCTTATAGTTTGGGGGAGGAGTAAGATGGTGAAAGAGGAGGATGCGGAATTCGTCAATCTGCACAAGTACATCAAGAATACAGCAACAGGGAAAACTGGACAGCTACATGTAAAAGAATGAAATTAGAACACTCCCGAACACCATACACAAAAATAAACTCAAAATGGATTAAAGACCTAAATGTAAGGTGAGACACTATAAAACTCTTAGAGGAAAACATAGGCAGAACACTCTATGACATAAATCACAGCAAGATCCTTTTAGACTGACCTTCTAGAGAAATGGAGATAAAAACAAAAATTAAAAAATGGCACCTAATGAAACTTCAAAGCTTTTGCACAGCAAAGGAAACCATAAACAAGACGAAAAGACAACCCTCAGAATGGGAGAAAATATTTGCCAATGAAGCAACTGAAAAAGGATTAATCTCCAAAATTTACAAGGAGCTCATGCAGCTCCATATCAAAAAAACAAACAACCCAATCCAAAAATGGGCAGAAGACCTAAATAGACATTTCTCCAAAGAAAATATACAGACTGCCAACAAAAACATGAAAGGATGCTCAACATCACTAATCATTAGAGAAATGGAAATCAAGACTACAATGAGGTATCACCTCACACCAGTCAGAATGGCTATCATCAAAAAATCTACAAACAATCAATGCTGGAGAGGGTGTGGAGAAAAGGGAACCCTCTTGCACTGTTGGTGGGAATGTAAATTGATACAGCCACTATGGAGAACAATATGGAGGTTCCTTAAAAAATGAAAAATAGAACTACCACACGACCCAACAATCCCACTGTTGGGCATATACCCTGAGAAAACCATAATTCAAAAAGAGTCATGTACAACAATGTTCACTGCAGCTCTATTTACAATAGCCAGGACACAGAAGCAACCTAAGTGTCCACTGACAGATGAATAGATAAAGAAGATGTGGCACAGATATACAATGGACTATTATTCAGCCATAAAAAGAAACGAAACTGAGTTATTTGTAGTGAGGTGGATGGACTAAGAGACTGTCATACAGAGTGAAGTAAGTCAGAAAGAGAAAAACAAATACCGTATGCTAACACGTATATATGGAATCTTAAAAAAAAAAAAGGTTCTGAAGAACCTAGGGGCAGGACAGGAATAAAGATGCAGACAAAGGGAATGGACTTGAGGAAACGTGGAAGGGGAATGGTAAGCTGGGATGAAGTGAGAGAGTGGCATGGACATATATACACTACCAAATGTAAAACAGATAGAGAGTGGGAAGCAGCCACATAGCACAGGGAGATCAGCTCGGTGCTTTGTGTCCACCTAAGGGGGTGGGATAGGGAGGGTGGGAGGGAGACACAAGAGGGAGGGAGTATGGGGATATATGTTTATGTATAGCTGATCCACTTTGTTATACAGCAGAACCTAACACACCATTGTAAAGCAATTATACTCCAATAAAGATGTTAAAAAAAAAAGAATACGGCTACATATGAAACAATTCTCACAGAGCACCTGCTGAACATCAGCAGAAGACTTTGGACACCTAAAAGGACAAGAAAAATCCCCTCATAACCGGGTAGGACGAAAGAAAGAAGAAAAAAAGAAAAGAGGAATCAAAAAGGGGACCAGCAACCCTGGTGAGAAGCTGAAGTTGAGAGGAGGTCCCCACACTAAGAAAAAGTCTCTCACGGTGGGGAAAACAGCTGGGACACAAAGAGACCTTCAGAAGATCAATGGAGAATGCAGCAGGTGGTCTGTGGAAGGCAGGACAAAGTATCCAACTCAACACCAAGACCCCGATCCACCCAACTGCCTTCAGGCTCCAGTACTGGACACCGCACACCAAACAACAAGCAAGACAGGAAAACAACCCCACTCATCAGCAGACAGGATGCCTAAAGTTGTACTAAGCTCACAGACACCCCAAAACTCACCACCTGACACAGTCCTGCCCATCAGAGAGCAGGCAGCAGTCCCTCCAACCAGAAAGCCTACATAAGCACCTGGACCAAACTCACTCACCAGGGGGCAGAAAACAGAAGCAAGAGGAACTACAACCCTGCAGCCTGTGGAAAGGAGAGCATAAACACAGTAGGTAAGAAAAAATGAGATGATAGAGATATATGTTGCAGAAGAAGGAACATGGCAAAATCCTACAAGACCAAATAAATGAAGACAAAACAGGCAATCTACCTGAAAAAGAATTCAGAGTAATGATAGTAAAGTTGATCCAAGATCTCAGAAACTGAATGGAGGCACAGATTGAGAAGATACAAAAATGATTAACAAGGACCTACAAGAAATAAAGAACAAACAATAAGTAATGAACAAAACAATAACTGAAATGAAAAATACACTAGAAGGAATCAGTAGCATAATAACTGAGGCAGAAGAACGGATAAGTGGGCTAGAAGATAGAATGGTGGAAATAACTGCCAAGGAACAGAATAAAGAAAAAAGAATGAAAAGAATTGAGGACAGTCTCAGAGACATCTAAGACAACACTAAATGCACCAACATATGAATTACAGGGGTCCCAAAATAAGAAGAGAAAGAGAAAGGTCTGAGAAAATATTTGAAGAGATTATAGTTGAAAATTTCCCTAGCATGGGAAAGGAAATAGTCAATCAAGTCCAGGAAATGCAGAGTCCCATACAGGATAAACCCAAGGAGAAACACACAGAGACACATTAATCAAACTAACAAGAATTAAATACAAAGAAAAAATATTAAAAGCATCAAGGGAAAAGCAACAAATAACCTACAAGAGAATCCCCAAAAGGTTATCAGCTGATTTTTCAGCAGAAGCTCTGCAGGCCAAAAGTGAATGGCACGACATATTTAAAGTGATGAAAGGTAAAAACCTACAACTAAGATTACACAGCGAAGATCACATTCAGATTTGATAGAGAAATCAAAAGCTTTGCAGACAAGCAAAAGCTAAGAGAATTCAGTACCACCAAACCAGCTTTACAACAAATGCTAAAGGAACTTCTCTAGGTGGGTAACACAACAGAAGAAAAAGACCTACGAAAACAAACCCAAAACAATTAAGAATGTGGTAATAGAACACGCATATCAATAATTACCTTAAATGTAAATGGATTACATTCTCAAACCAAAAGACAGACTGACTGAATGGATATAAGACCTGTATATATGCTGTCTAGAAGAGACCCACTTCAGACCTAGGGACACATAGAGACTCAAAGTGAGGGGATGGAAAATGATATTCCATGCCAATGGAAATCAAAAGAAAGCTGGAGTAGCAATTCTCATATCAGACAAAATAGAATTTAAAATATAGACTGTCACAAGAGACAAGGAAGGTCACTACATAAAGATCAAGGGATCGATCCAAGAAGAAGATACAACAATTGTAAATATTTGTGCACCCACTATAGGAGCACGTCAATACATAAGGAAAATGGTAATGGACATAAAGGTGAAATCGACAGTAACACAATAATCTGGGGGACTTTAACACTCCACTTACCCCAATGGATAGCTCATCAAAACAGAAAATTAATAAGGAAACACAGCCTTAAATGACACATTAGACCAGACAGACTTAATTAATATTTATAGGACATTCCATCCAAAAGCACAAGAATACCCCTTCTTCTCTAGTGCACATGGAAAATTCTCCAGGACAGATCACACCCTGGCTAACAAATCAAGCCTAGGTAAATTTAAGAGAACTGAAATCATATCAAGCATCTGTTCTGATCACAACACTATGAGATTAGAAATCAATTACAGGAAAAATACTGTAAGAAACACAAACACATGGAGGCGAAACAATATGCTACTAAATAATCAAGAGATCACTGAAGAAATCAAAGAGGAAATAAAAAAATACCAAGAAACAAATGACAATAAAAACACAATGACCCAAAACCTACGGGATGCAGCAAAAGCAGTTCTAAGAGGGAAGTTTATAACAATATAATCCTACCTCACGAAACAGGAAAAATCTCAAATAAATAACCTAAACTTACACATAAAGCAACTAGAGAAAGAAGAAAAAACAAAAGCCAAACCTAGTAGAAGGAAAGAAATCACAAAAATCACAGCAGAAATAAATGAAAGAGAAATGAAGAAAACAACAGCAAAGATCAATAAAACTAAAAGCTGGTTCTTTGAGAAGATAAACAAAATTGATAAATCTTTACCCACACTGATCAAGAAAGAAAGGAGAGGACTCAAATCAGTAAAACTAGAAATGAAAACAGAGAAGTTACAACTGACACCGCAGAAATACAACGGATCATAAGAGACAACTACAAGCAACTCTATGCCAATAAAATGTACAACCTGGAAGAAATGGACAAATTCTTAGAAAAGTACAACCATCCAAGACTGAACCAGTAAGAAATAGAAAATATGAACAGACCAATCACAATTAATGAACTTGAAACCATGATTAAAAATCTTCCAACAAACAAAAGTCCAAGACCAGATGCCTCCACAGGGGAATACTGTCAAACGATTAGAGAACAGCTAACATCTATCCTTCTCAAATTCTTCAAAAAAATTGCAGAGGGAGGAACACTCCAAACTCATTCTATGAGGCCACCATCACCCTGATACCAAAACCAGAAAAAGGTATCACAAAAAAAAAGAAAATTATAGGCCGATATCACTGATGAACATAGATGCAAAAATCCTCAAAAAAAACCACTAGCAAACTGAATCCAACAACATATTAAAACGATCATATACCATGATCAAGTGGGATTTATCCCAGGATGCATGGATTCTTCATTATATGCAAATCAATCAATGTGATACACCATATTAACAAATTCAAGAATAAAAACCATATGATCATCTCAATAGATGCAAAAAAAGCTTTTGGCAAAATTCAACACCCATTTATGATAAAAACTCTCCAGAAAGTGGGCACAGAGGGAACCTACCTCAACATAATAAAGGCCATATATGACAAACCCACAGCAAAAATTATTATCAATGGTGAAAAACTGAAAGCATTTCCTCTAAGATCAGGAACAAGACAAGGGTGTCCACTCTTGCCACTATTATTCAACATAGTTTTGGAAGTCCTAGCCAAGGCAATCAGAGAAGAAAAAGAAAAAAAGGAATCCAAATTGGAAAAGAAGTAAAAATGTCACTGTTTGCAGATGACATGATCCTATACATAGAAAATCTTAAAGATGCCACAAGAAAACTACTAGAGATAATCAATGAATTTAATAAAGTTGCAGGATACAAAATTAATACACAGAAATCCCTTGCATTGTTATACACTAACGATGAAAGACCAGAAAGAGAAATTAAAGAAACAATCCTATTTACCGCTGCAACAAAAACAATAAAATACCTAGGAATAAACCTAGCTAAGGAGGCAAAAGACCTGTATGTAGAAAACTATAAGATACTGATGAAATAAATCAAAGATGACACAAACAGATGGAGAGATATACCATGTTCTTGGATTGGAAGAATCAACATTGTGAAAATGACTATACTACCCAAAGCAATCTACAGACCTAATACAATCCCTATCAAATTACCAGTGGTATTTTTCACAGAATTAGAACAATAAATTTTACAATTTCTATGGAAACACAAAAGACCCCTAATAGCCAAAGCAATCTTGAGAAGGAAAACCGGAGCTGGAGGAATCAGGCTCCCTGACTTCAGACTATACTACAAAACTACAGTAATCAAGACAATATGGTACTGGCACAAAAACAGAAATATAGATCAATGGAACAGGATAGAAAGCCCAGAGATAAACCCACACACCTACGGACACATAATCTATGACAAAGGGGGCAAGAATATACAATGAAGAAAAGACAGTCTCTTCAATAAGTGGTACTGGGAAAACTGGCCAGCCACATGTAAAAGAATGAAATTAGAACACTTCTTAACACCATACACAAAAATAAACTCAAAATGGATTAAAGATCTAAATGTAAGGTCAGACAGTATAAAACTCTTAGAGGAAAACATAGGCAGAACACTCTATGACATAAATCGTAGCAAGATCTTTTTTGACCCACCTCCTAGAGTAATGAGAATAAAAACAAAAATAAACAAATGTGATGTAATTAAACATAAAAGCATTTGCACAGCAAAGGAAACCATAAACAAGACGAAAAGACAACCCTTGGAATGGGAGAAAGTATTTGCAAGTGAAGCAATGGACAAAGGGTTAATCTCCAAAATATACAAACACCTCGTGCAGCTCAATATCAAAAAAACAAAGAACCCAATCAAAAAGTGGGCCAAAGACCTAAATAGACATTTCTCCAAGGAAGACATACAGACGGCCTACAAGCAGATGAAAAGATACTCAACATCACTAACTTTTAGAGAAATGCAAATCAAAACTACAATGAGATATCATCTCACACCATTCAGAATGGCCATCGTCACAAAATCTACAAACAATAAATGTTGGAGAGGGTGTGGAGAAAAGGGAACCCTCTTGCACTGTTTGTGGGAATGTAAATTGATACAGTCACTATGGAGAACAGTATGGACTTTCCTCAGAAAGCTAAAAATAGAACTACCATATGACCCACCAATCCCATTACTGGGCATATACCCAGAGAAAACCATAATTCAAAAAGACACATGCAACTGCAATGTGCATTGCAGCACTATTTACTATACCCAGGACATGGAATCAACCTAAGTGCCCATCAACAGAGGAATGGATAAAGAAGATGTGGTGTATATATACAATGGAATATTACTCAGCCATAAAAAGGAACAAAATTGGGTCATTTGTAGAGACATGGATGGACATAGTGACTGTCATACAGAGTGAAGTAAGTCAGAAAGAGAAAAAGAAATATCATATATTAACACATATATGTGGAATCTAGAAAAATGGTATAGATGATTTTATTTGCAAAGCAGATGTAAAGACACAGATGTAGAGAACAAATGTATGGATACCAAGGAGGAAGGTGGGATGGGAGAAATTGGGAGACTGGGATTGACATATATACACTATTGATACTATGTGTAAAATATATAACTAATGAGAACCTATTGTATAGCACAGGGAACTCTGCTCGATGCTCTGTGGTGACCCAAATGGGAAGGAAATCCAAAGAAGAGGAGATATATATACATGTAGCTGATTCATTTTGCTGTACAGTAGAAACTAATACAACATGGTAAATCAACTATACTCGAATAAAATTTAATTTAAAAAATGTCTTATAGTTTTCAGTATGTAGGTCTTTCACCTCCTCAGTTAATTTTATTCATAGGTATTTTATTCTTTTTGTTGGAATTGTAAACAGGTTTAATTTCTTAATGCCACTTTCTGTTAGTTTGTTGATAGTGTATAGAGTGCAACAGAATTTTGTATGTTGATTTTGTAACCTGGAAATTCACTATATTAATTATGCCTAATAGTTTTTTGGTGGCATTCTTAGGGTTTTCTACATGTAAAACCATGTCATATAGTTTTTTGGTGGCATTCTTAGGGTTTTCTACATGTAAACTCATGTCATCCATAAATAGTGACAGTTTTACTTCCTTTCCAACTTGGATGCCTTCTGTTTCTTTTTCTTGCCTTATTTCTCTGGCTAGGACTTCCAATAGTATGTTGAATAAGAGTGGACATCATTGTTTGTTCCTGATCTCAGAGAAAGATCTTTCACTTTTTCACCACTGAGTATGTTGTTAGCTGTGGGTTTCTCATTTAAGGCCTTTGTTATACTGAATTACATTCCTCCTAACACATTTCATTGAGAGTTTTCATCATAAGTAGGTGTTGAATCTTGCCAAATGTTTTCTGCATCATTTGAGATAGTCATATAATTTTTATCTTTCATTTTGTTAGTGTGGTGTATAACATTTTTGATTTGTGAATGTTGAAGCATTCTTACACCTCTGGAATAAATTCCACATTATCATGGTGTCTGATCCTTTTAATGTATTGTTGTATTTGCATTGCTAGCATTTTGTTGATAATTTTTACATCTATGTTTATCAGGGATATTTTGCTTGTAATTTTTTTTTCTTCTTACCGTGTCTCATTTTGGTATAAAGGTAACGTTGGCCTTGAAAAATGAGTTAGGAAATGTTTCCTCCTCTTCATTTTTTTTGAAAGAATTTGACAATAGGCATTAAATCTTCTGTGATTGCTTCATAGAATACAACATTAATGCCATCCAGTCATGGACTTCTGTGTTTTTGGAGGTTTTTGATTACTATTTCAATCTCCTTACTCATGATCTACCTATTCAGGTTTGATATTTCTTCATGATTCAGTCTTGGAAGATTGTATAATTCTTAGAACTTATCAATTTATTATAGTTTGTCGAATTTGTTGGTGTAAAGCTGTTTATATTATTTTCTTATAATCCTTTGTATTTCCAGTATATCCGTGGTAATTTCTATTTCATTTCTGATTTTAATATATTTGAGCCATTTTTTTGTTAGTGAGTTTAACTAATTGTTTGCCAACTTTATCTTTTCAAAAAACTAGCTTTTGGTTTTATTGATACTTTTTATTCTCTTTTATGTCTCTTTTGTTTATTTCCACTCTGATTTTTATTTTATTTTTTTCTTCTACTGACATTGGGCTTTGTTCTTCTTCTTCTTCTTTCTTTAATGTTAGATTGTTTGAGATTTTTCTTGTTTCTCTAGGTAGACTTGTATTGCTATAAACATCCCTCTAGTAATCCTTTTGATGTATCCAATATTTTTGTATGTCACATTTTCATTTTCAATTGTATTCAGGTATTTTTTGATTTCTACTTTGATTTATTCATTGACTCAATAGTTGTTCAATAGTGTGTTTTTGAGTTCCCACATACTTGTGGTTTTCCAATTTTCTTCTTGTAGTTGATTTCTAGTTTCATATCATTGTGGTCAGAAAAGATGCTTGATATAATTTCATTCTTCTTAAATTTATAATGACCTGTGTTGTGTCCCAACATATAATCTATCTTGAGAATATTCCATGTGCACTTGAGAAGAATTTACATTCTGCTACATTTGGATGGAATGTTCTGTATACGTCTATTAAATCCATATGATCTAATATTCCTTCAAGTTTGCTGCTTACTTGTTGACTTCCTAACTGGATGATCTATCCACTGATGTAAGCAGGGTGTTAAAAGTTTCCTTCTATTGTTTTGTTGCTGTCATTTTATCCCTTTAGTTCTCATGATAATTGTTTTATATATATTTTTGTGCTCCTATGTTAGGTGTGTATATATATGTATATGTGTGTGTGTGTGTGTGTGTGTGTGTGTGTGTGTATAGCTTCCGTATTCTTGTTATTATGTAATGTTCATCATATAATGTCCACCTTTGTCTCTTGTTATATTTTTTGTCCTGAAGTCTATTTTGTCAGATATGAGTATGGCTACAACTGCAGCTTTTGGTTGTAATTTGCTTGGAGTATCATCTTCTATCCCTACCTTTGAGTCTATGTTTAATCTTTACAGCAGAGAGGAAGTTCCTGGAGATAGCATATAGTGCAGTCTTGTTTTTAAACCATTCAGCCACTCTGTGTCTTTTGATTGGTAAATTCAGTCCATTTATACTTAGGGTGCTTACTAATAAGTGACGACTTTGTACTGCCATTTTATCTTTTGTGTTCTGGTTGCTCTATAACTCCATTCTTTTCTTTTTTTTTTTGTATTACTTGTGGTTTTGTTTGCCACTTTAATTTGTTGGTTTTCTATGATGTTTTTCTCAGTTTCCTCACTTTTGTCTTTCATGTCTCTGCTCTAGATTTATGTGTTGTGGTTACCATGAGATTTATATAAAACACCTCATAGATAAAATAGTCCTTTTTCTGCTGATAGCATCTTATCTTCATTTGCCTATTTGGGTTCTGTCCTTCTTCCCTTTTGTGTTTTTGTTGTCTCAAATGATCCTCTTTATGCTGTGAGTTTGTTACCAAATTGAAGTAGCTATAGCTATCTTAATACTTTTTCCCTTTAACCTTTATACTATAATTGTTTAAGAACCTATTCTGGTATAGAATTGCAATTTTCTGACTCTATTTTTCACTTTACTCAGTTTTATATATTTTTGCTATTTTGTTTCAAATATAACTTCTTTCAACATTTCTCGTAAGGCAGGTTGAGTGGTGATAAACTCCCTCAGTTTTGTTTGACTTGGAAAGTCTTTATTTCTCCTTCATATCTGAATGATCACATTCCTGAACAGAGTCTTCTTGGCTGACAGTTTTTATCATTCAATACTTTGAATATGTCATTCCACTGTCTCCTGGCCTGTAGTTTCTGATGAGAAATCTGCTGATTGCCTAATGGGAGTTCCTTTGTAGGTTACTGTCTTTTTTTCCCCCCTGGCTGCCTTTAAAATTCTCTGTCATTGAATTTTCACAGTTTTAAAATAATATGTCTTGGAGAAGGTCTTTTGCATTAGGTATTCCCTTAGCTTCATGGACTTGTAATATTATGTTCATTCCCCAGATTTTGGACATTCTAGGCTATTATTTCTTTAACTAAACTCTCTGCTCCCTTTTACCACTCTTCTCCTCTGGGATACCCATTATGCTTATGATGCCCTTCCTAATGGCATCAAATAATTCCTGTAAAGTTTGTTCATTTTTTAACATCTTAGTTTTCTCCCTTCCTCTTCCTGTATTATTTCTGGATTTCTATTTTGAAGCTTGGTAATTCTCCATATGTTCTGTTCTGTTTCCAATGTTTTTTAATGCATTCTTCATCTCATTTTTGAGTTCTTCAGCTCCAGAATTTGTTTGGTTCTCTTTTAGAGTTTTAATATCTCTTTGGTAAAAATATTCCTTCTGTTCATCAATTTCATTCCTGAGCTCATTGAACTGTCTTTCTGAGTTTTCTTGTAGCTTGTTGACTTTCCTCATGACAAAAGAAAGTCATGAATTCTCTTTTGAATTCTCCATCAGCTAGGTCATAATACTCCACGACTTTAAGTTTAGTTTCCGGAGAACTGTCACTTTCTTTTTGTGATATCATGTTACCATGGTTTTTCATGGTGCTTGATGAGTTGTTCCTCTGCCAATGCATTTCAAGTAGTGAACACCTTTCTTCTTTAGGTAAAGCTTTTAAAACTTGATTCTAGCAATTCAACAGGTTAGTAATTAGAGGACTTTCTTTGTTTTTCAGTAGGTGGTGGTATATCACAAGTTTTTTGTTTCTCTTACCTGAGCTGCCTCTGGCTACATTGGACAGTCAGCACTTTCCACCCTCTACCACCTCTTCCAGAGGTATTGCCTGGCACCCTCAATGGTGCTGCAGGTGCCTCCAGGATCACTTGTCCCTTGCTTCCTGTCTTGCTGCTATTGCTGGCATCACTGCCTGGGACACTGGGATAGTGGGTGACTCTGCCACATCTGGGGTTGCCTTGCTTACAGGCTCAGCCAGTTTGGGGTTGGAGCTGGAGTCATAGGTGCTTCTGCCATGTCCAGGATTGTCAGGGTTGTGGGTTCCATTACTGTGGTTGGGACGGTCTGCTTTTATGGGTGTCTCTGCAGCTGGAGGGATAGGGTCACAGCCCCCACTGCTTTACTGTTGCCTGGTTCCCTGTGGCCACGGGCACCACTGCAGCCAGGAGGCTGGATTTGTGTGTGCCACCTCCTCTGCTACTCCCAGATTCTCTTGGGGCTGTGGGCTCAGCCACCAGAGCCAGGGGGCAGGGATCATAGGCGCTGCCTCCACTGTTCCTCTGGTTCCACCTCCTCTGTGTTCCAGTCCACCCAACTTCAGATGTACAGATATGTGGAACTCTTCAGCATTCTGTTATGTTGGGCAGAAGAACATCTGTTGAGTAATGGATGTTTTACTGGTTGTAGATTGAAGGGGAGAGACAAAGGTACTGTCTCATCCCACTATGATGCTGATGCTAATCCTTGGTCAACTGATTTTTGACAAATGTGCAAAACCAAGTCAATGAAGAAGAGATTGTATTTAAAAACAATGGTATTGGAACAGTTTGACATTTCTTTGGGAAAAAATGAACCTCAACATGTATACCTATATACATTTGAAGAACAATGATGTATTAGTATCTGAGTCATGCCCTTTCTTCAGTCTATAACAAATAGTTTAGGCACAAATGCATTCATGCACACTTTACAATCATCCTGAATACTCTGAGATTTGCAGCCACTGAGTTTAAAGCACATCAAATCCAACAGTAGCAAGTAAGTGTGAGACATGCTATTTCTTCAATCTACAGGCACTTCTGATAATACACATATTTCCTACTGAAAAATTCATGCTAATGTACTACCAGGGACCAAGACTAGTAGAAAGTAGATGGCTGACTCAGAGAAGACACACTCTCACTTCCAAAAAATAAAGAGAAAAAGTTAATATAATTATTTTAATTTAAGCTTTAATAAAAAAGGCAGAAAGCATTATTGAGTGTCTACTATTTGCTAGTGTTTCATAGCATAATTATTAGAAACTAGGCACAGATAACTGTCAAATTTGCATGGGTCTCACACCAAATTTTTTCTAATTGGACCTCATTTAGGTCCTGTTTACCTGAACATTTCCTACATAATTTCTAAAATGAAGGAACACTGGTTGAATATAGCATTACTGTGAAGTAAGGCAAAGTTCACACTAAGTATAATAACGAGTTTTTATTTTATCACCATTACTCCCAGAGTTTTAAGTGGTTAATGACCATACAAAGCATCCCATTCCATTGTTAAACAATTCAGTTACTTATCAAGTCTTTACCTTTACCTATGTTTGAAATTTTTCTTCCACTGTCTACTTGGGACAAAATTATGACCAACAGCTACCTATGAATTGAATGCTTCTCCAATTTCGCCAGGGTGTATGAGAACAATGCAGTCAGAAAATACAGTGGAATTGAAGAAAAGAAACAAAATAAAGTGATAAGATAAATACTTGGTACAGAAGGGAATTAAGAAGTAAATATTTAGTCAAGTTAAATATTTGACATAATGAAAATTAAACTCCCAAGAATGGCATTTAGGATACTCAAAGATCTTAAATCCATCTCTGTCCCATTCTGTCCCCAAATTCTCTACTACATACATTTCACTCAAACTACTCTACTACTCATTCACATTCATCTTTCCACTCATGTGATTTTGTTAACATAATTTCCTCTGCATGATATGTCTTTCTCTCATTCTGCATATCTAAATTCAACTTACTCTACAAGGCCTAGTTTAAATGCTTCCTTCACCATGGAAGTTTTCAGATTAACCATCAAGAAGTGTTCTCACATTTCTCTGAAATTTTCCTCACATTCCTTTATATGTATCTCCTCCATGGTGTATAGAACATTTTATGGCATATTACAGATGCATATGCACGTGTTTTGTCTTTCCTGTCAGAAGTTTTTAGCATGAACACCATTTCTTTCCCCCTCTGTTTTGAACCACAACTAAAATGAAATCCTCATTTGAAGGCAAACTATCATCATCAGTTCGGGTTTCATATCAAATTTACATTTTCACACCACACAGTGCCTTGTCTATGGTCTTGCCTATAATATATATTCAAAAATGTTCTTTGAATGAAAGAATAAAATAAGTGAGTGATTGAACTACATGGCTTGATTACCCTAACCATATAACTTTTGTGATTTATCACATATTTTCAAAACTTTTTTGTGACTTTTTCTTCAGAATGGAGCAGACTACCTTCTAATAGACATATCTTCCTGTCAAGAGCAACTAAAAGAGAAAGAAAAGTAAAAAATATATTTAAATGGAGTGGAAAATTACTATGACAATACAAGTTTGAATAACTAAGATTCTGGGGATAAAGGAAGAACAAAGAGTTTCCCTTTGAGGTACTTGCCATTTTTTAAAAGCATCAGAGAGACTAGTAAATGAAAGAGAAATCAGTGATTGGTAGGTTGCAGAGATAAACACCTTTCAACTATCTCATGTAATAAAAGAGCTAAAAATTAGTGTTCCTGCCTGGTCAAGGAAGAACTGCCCTAGAAATCATGCCAGTCATACAGTTGAGACCCCTGAAACACTATTCTCTGGTAATAAGGAGAAATCAGAAGAAGTCTACTGCTCACAAGGAATGAAACACATTTTAAAAAAGATGCTCAATTCTACACTTGATTAAGGTGATCTTTCCCTT
The DNA here is from genome assembly GCF_965194805.1 of Balaenoptera borealis. Classification (NCBI taxonomy): domain Eukaryota; kingdom Metazoa; phylum Chordata; class Mammalia; order Artiodactyla; family Balaenopteridae; genus Balaenoptera; species Balaenoptera borealis. Next base: position 107,427,939 of record NC_138881.1, read on the forward strand.
CCTTAATTGTCCATTACAAGTAAAAGGAAATGCTCTCTGAAGGAAGAAAACATTCACCATACTCTTAAATGACGACAACGATTTTAATACAAAAATTATTGCATTAAATACAAAATACTAGGCATACTGGGAAAATGATAAAATGAGCAAAAACAAGGGATAAAAAAAGACAGTAGAAAGCAACATAGAGAGATATAATTATTGTACTTATCAATGCGTACTTTAAGATACAAATGTTACAGTTTCTAAAAAATTTAACAGAAAACTGTAGTCAATAAAGAATTAAATGTAAAATATAAAACTGAGAAAATAAAAACAAAAATTAAGAATCCAATAAATGGGTCTGGTCTCACAGCAGATTAGAAACAACAAAAAGGATGAGTAGTGAGCTTAGAAATAACTCAGCAGATATGATCCCATATATTAGAATCACAGAGAGAAAAAGATTAAAAATATAGAAGAGAACATAATGTATGTAAAAGGCACAGTGAAAAGAGCTAACAAGTATACTCAGAGTCCAGAAGTAGACAGAGAGAACAGGGCACAATAAATAGTTCAAGATACACCAGTGTAGAACTGTGCCAGTTTTTAAAATAAATCATGAGCACAAAAAAATATAATAAAAACAATACCTAATTGACATATATACACTAACATGTGTAAAATAGATAACTAACAAGAACCTGCTGTATAGCACAGGGAACTCCACTTTGCTATACAGTAGAAACTAACACAACATTGTAAAACAACTATACCCCAATAAAAAAAATTAAAAATTAAAAAAAACAATACATTGTAGACTAAATAAGCACATCATCAACTAAATACAATGAGAACAATCTTAAAACAGAGATAAAATTCACATATCTTTTAAAGGAGCAACAATGAGACATAACTGCCTTCTCAAAGGAAATGAGTTAAAGGAGAAGATAATGCAATGAAACTTCAAATCTAGGGGTCTATACCTAGTCAAAATATTTTTTTGAAATTAAAGTAAAATAAAGAAAATTTCTGAATACAAAAACTGAGAGAATTTTTCAGATAATTGGTAGGCCATACTAAAAGAAATGTTGAAAATATAGACATTTTATCATCATAAAGAGCCCTAGGCATAAAAAAAGATGCAACAATCCCCAAATTTTACCACTTATTTCTTTATGTAAACTAAAAAAGTACAGATCAACAAAAAATGATAGATGTAAGAAATAAATTTCCAATCAGAGAGCAAAATTTTAACCTTTCTCAATGATTAATAAAACAAGCACACACAAAAGAGTAATGATGTAGGGACTTCCCTGGTGGCACAGTGGTTGGGAATCCACCTGCCAATGCAGGGGACATGGGTTCGATCCCTGGTCCAGGAGGATCACACATGCTGTAGAGCAACTGAGCCCATGCGCAATGGCTGCTGAGCCTGTGCTCTGGAGCCTGGGACCCACAATTACTGAACCCCACATGCCTAGAGTCCGTGCTCCACAACAGGAGAAGCCACCGCAATGGTGGGCCCGCACACTGCGGTGAGGAGTGGCCCCTGCTTACCGCAACTAGAGAGGGCCCAAGGGCGGCAACAAACACCCAACGCAGACAAAAATTAAAATAAATAAATTTAAGAAAAAAGAGTAATGATGTATAAGATGTTGAAACATATCAGAGAATCCTAAATACAAGGAGGAATATACCACAGTCATAGACTAGAAGCTTCAATATTTTAAACATGAAAATTCTCTACAAATAAAGTTATAATTTAAATGAAATCCAAATCAAAGCCTAACCAGTTTTTAGTTGTACAAGTTGGCAAGTTGATTCTAACAGTTTCTATAAATGCAAAGGATCAAGAATAACTGAGATAATCCTAAAAAGATAAACAAAATCAGAAGACTTATAAGATATTAAGAACTACTAAACTACCATATTTATGAAAACTGGTTTTCTATAAAGGTAAACAAAAAGGAAAATCACAATAAGAGTCCCAGAAACAGATCCACATAAAGGAATTTGATTTATATCAAAGGCAAGATGAAACATATTAAACTGGATAAATGACAGTCTTTGCAAACAAGTGGAATGGATCAACTGGTCATACATATGAAAACAGGGAATACTGACATTTATCTCATACTGTAAAAAATTAATTCTAGATAGATTATGCATATAGATCTGAAAGGTAAAATAACAAAGCCTTGAGGGTATAACATAGTACAGTATCTATGTGGTTTAAGTATCAAATATATTCTCAACACAAAGCATAGGGAGAAGAGATCAAGACAGTGGAATAGAAGGACATGGAGCTCACCTCCTCCCACAAATACATTAAAAATACATCTACAAACAGACCAATTCTTACAGAATATATACTGAATGTTGGCAAAAGATCTCATACAACCAAAGTTACAAGAAAGATCACCATGTAACTGGATGGGATGAAAGTTTAAAAAAAAAAAGGGAAGTGGGATAGGACCTGAGCCCTTGGGAGGGAGCTGTGAAAGAGGAAATGTTCCCTCACACTGGGAACACCCTTCACTAGCTGGGAGATCAGCCAGGCCAGAAAGGGAGCTTCAGAGACTCAGAGGAGAGTACAGCAGACAGATTGCAGCAGACAGAGATCAGTACAGATGGTCCTGGCCACCTCCCTACACTCCCCAGCCTGAGACGCTCATCTGTTGATGTGCATGGGGCTGGGTGCTTAAACATGGACTACAGGAGGCAGACCTGGGGAGAGACTGGGGTTGGCTGTGTGGCAACAGCCTGAAGGGGCTGGACTGTGCTCTGAGCCTCAACTGGGGGTGTAAACAGGAGAGAGCCTGGGTCCTCCACAGAAGCCCCAGCGAGCAAAGTGAGGGGCAGTGCCCTGCCTTAGCAGCCTCAGTCTTGGTGGGCTCACAGTGGGCACAACTCTGCCTCTACAAACTCTGGGAGTTCATAAGAACCGTCGGGTTGCTCACACGTGGAGCAGGGTTGAAATCTGAGCCGATCCTCAGGGGCCAAAGGACTTCGTAACTTCAGAAGCAGAGCTGAAGTCTGAGCAGTATGCTAGTGGCTGTGAGATCCACAGATCTACACGACCTCAGGCAGCTTTGTAAACGCAGCACCTATTGGACATCTGAGCTGATTAATGGTATTCCCGTGACTGGGGCAGGTCTGGAGTTAGCAGCTGTGGAATTTGCTGCATGAGCACATGTAGGTAAGCCCCAGGTCTGGGTTGATGCTGGAGCTCCCACAGTGGGTCCAGGTGTGTGACTATGGTGGTCCCAGTGCTTCACTTCAGCAGATCTGCAACAACGAATCTGCACTGGTGGCTCTGTGAGCAAAGCACCTTAGGGAAACAGAGACCAACCAAATGCCTGCATTCCCATGGTTGAGGCAGGTCCAAGGGCAGTGTCAACAACAGTGTACTCTGTGAACCTGCACAATGGGTGACAGGAAACAGTACAGAGCATATTTCCTCATGGAGAGCTCCAGCAGAGGAATATTCAGTGGCTCCTCTGCCAGGGTGAGCACATCAGTCCCTCCTATATCATACAAAAGCTCAGAAACAGATCTGGGGGTTTCTACTCCAAAACTAGCAAGAAGATCATATTACAGGCAGGGCTATGACAACCACAGAGCAAAGAAGAGGCCCCACTCAACATCCAGTGCAGGCTCTGGTAACCACAACAACAATTACACCCCGTATCAAGGGGATAATGGCCAGCACACACTGAGGAAAGACATTTCAGGCATTCATACTAAAAATACCTTTCACACCAAAAATATTAGACTCGTGCAGGCAACACAGGGATGTTCTCACATAAAAGCAGCCCTCCAAGAGAACAGTACATAACTGTTTCTACTAAATGCATAGAGCCAGAGAAATCTAAGTAAAATGAAGAAGCAGAGGAACCACTCCAAATTAAAAGATCAAAAGAATTCCCTTGAAAGAACAAACAATGAAACAGATCTGTCCAGTCTATTGCACCCTGAGTACAAAAAGGAGGTAATAAAAATACTGAAAGAATTAAGAAAGCCTATCGATAGAAATGCACATTCCTGTAAAAAGGAACTAAAAACTATAAGGAGGAGCCAATTAAAGTTATAAAACTCATTTGCTGAGATGAAAGCTGAGCTAAAGGCAACAAATAGCAAACTAAATAATGCAAAAGAATGAATAAGTGATCTGGAAGACAGAATAATGGAAATCACCCCATCAGAACAGCAGACAGAAATACATATTAAAAAAAAATGAAAGCAGCATACAACACCCACAGGATAATATAATGTGTGGCAATCTATGCATAATAGGGATCCCAGAAGGAGAAGGAAGAAAAAAGGGGATCAAACATGTATTTTAAGAAATTATGGCTGAAACCTTCCCAATCCTAAAGAAGGAAACAGATATTCAAGTACAGGAAACACAGAGGGTTCCAAACAAGATGAACCTAGACCTACATTAAGACATGTTACAATTAAAATACCAAAAATTAAAGATCAAGAGAGGATTCTAAAGGCAGCAAGAGTAAAACAAAGAGTTAATTACAAAGGAACCCCCATAATGCTATCAGCTGATTTCTGTACAGAAATGTTGCAGGACAGAAGGGAGTGGCAAGATGTATTCAAAGTACTGAAAGGGAAAAACAGCACTGAGGATATTCTATGCAGCAAGATTATCATTTAGAATAGAAAAAAAGACAAAGAATTTCTCAGACAAGCAAAAACCAAAACAATACAGCAATACTACACCTATCCTAAAAGAAATATTGACAGGTATTCTCTAAATAGAAAAGAAGCAAGAATCTATAAAAGAGAGAAAACCACAATTGCCAAATCACTTAAATAAAGGCAGCCCATACATTTTTTAAAATTTAAAAAAATTTTGTGAAAGTGATGATAACTACAATGAACAATAAAAGGATAAACAAGAAGATGCAAAGTTTGAAGAAGAGAAGTGAAAAAAAAATGAAGAGTTTTAAAAAAAAATGTGTTTGAGCCTATATGACTACCAGTCTAAAGCAAGGAGATACAGTAATGGCTTAAAAGGTTCAAAAATCAGGACAGCTACAAAACAAAAACATACAATAGATTCTCAAAAACCAAAATGAACTCAAGCAAAATAAAAAAGAAAACCATCAAACCACAAAAGGAAAAACAAAAAGAAAAAGAAAGTAACAAAGAAAAAATCAACTGGAGGAAAAGGTCTGAAGTGGCAATAAATACATATCTATCAATAGTTACCTTAAATGTAAATGGACTAAATGCTCCAATCAAAAGACAAAGAGTGGCAGACTGGAGAGGGAAAAAAAGAAAAACAAGAGCCTATAATATGCTGCCTACAAGAGGCCCACTTGAGGGCAAAGGACACATATAGAATGAAAGTGAGGGAATGGAAAACGGTGTTTCATGCAAACAGAAATAATAAGACAACCAGGGTAGCAATACTCATATCAGACAAAATAACTTTAAAACAAATGCCGTAAGGAAAGATAAAGAAGAACACTATAAAGGGGGAAACTTCAAGATCACGGAGGAGTAAGACGTGGAGATCCTCCCCACAAATACATCAAAAATACATCTACATGTGGAACAACTCCAAGAGAACACCTACTGAACGCTGGCAGAAGACCTCAGACTTCTCAAAAGGCAAGAAAAACACCACATACAAAAGTAAAAGGGCAAAAGTAAAAGGAAAAACAGAGACAAAAGAATAGAGATTGGACCTGCATCTCTGGGAGGGAGCTGCAAAGGACAAAAAGTTTCCACACACTAGGAAGCCCCTTCACTGGTGGAGATAGGGGGTGGGCAGGGGGAAAGCTTCGGAGCCACGGAAGAGAATGCAGCAACAGGGGTGCAGAGGGCAAAATGGAGAGATTCCCGCACAGAGGATCAGGGCTGACCAGCACTCACCAGACTGAGAGGCTTGTCTACTCACCCACCAGGGTGGGTGGGGGCTGGGAGCTGTGGCTCAAGATTCGGAGATCAGACACCAGGGAGAGGACTGGGGTTGGCTGCGTGAACACAGCCTGAAGGAGGCTAGTGCACCACAGCTAGCTGGGAGGGAGTCCGGGAAAAAGTCTGGACCGGCTGAAGAGGCAAGAGACCATTGTTTCGGGGTGTGCGAGGAGAGGGGATTCCTTCCCGGTGTGCCCACAGAAGGCAGAGCACCGCCTAAGCAAGCTCCAGAGATGGGCGTGAGCTGCAGCTATCAGCTCGGACCCCAGAGATGGGCATGAAACGCTAACGCTGCTGCTGCTGCCACCAAGAATCCTGTGTGCACGAACAGGTCACTATCCACATACCACCCCCTTGGGAGCCTATGCAGTCTGCCACAGCCAGGGTCCCGTGATCCAGGACAACTTCCCCAGGAGAACACATGGTGCACCTCAGGCTGCTGCAATGTCACCGCGGACTCTGCTGCCATAGGCTCAACCTGCTTTCCAATTATGACTACCATACCCCTCCCTCCCATGGCCTGAGGCCTGAGTGAGCAAGAGCACCCTAATTAGCCAATGCTTTAACCCTGTCCTGTCTGGGTGGGTAACAGATGCCTGAGGGCAACCTACATGCAGAGGTGGGGTCAAAACCAAAGCTGGACCCCAGGAGCTGTGCGAACAAAGAAAAGAAAGGAAAATTTCTCTGTACAGCCTCAAGAGCAGAGGATTAAATCCTCACAATCAACCAGATGTACCCTGCAACTCTGGAATACCTGAATAGACAACAAATCATCCCCAAATTGAGGCGGTAGACTTTGGGAGGAAGCGTAGACTTGGGGTTTGCTGTATGCGACTGATTTGTTTCTGATTTTTATGTTTATCTTAGTTTAGTTTTTAGCGCTTCTTATAATTGGTGGATTTGTTTATTGTTTTGGTTGCTCTCTTCTTTTCTTTATTATTTTTTTTCTTTTAATTACTTTTTTCTTTCTTTTTTTCTCCCTTTTCTTCTGAGCTGTGGGGCTGACAGGGTCTTGATGCTCCGACCTGGTATCAGGCCTGAGACTCAGAGTTGGGAGAGCTTAGTTCAGGACACTGGACCACTAGAGACCACCTGGCCTCAAGTAATATCATTCGGCGAGAGCTCTCCCAGAGATCTCCAATTCAATGCAAAGACCCACCTCCACCCAACGGCCAGAAAGTTCTGGTGCTGGATGCCCCATGCCAAAAAACTAGCAAGACAGGAACACAACCGCACCCATTAGCAGAGAGGCTAAATAAAACCATACTAAGTTCACAGACATCCCAAAACGCACCACTGGACTCACCCCTGCCCACCAGAAAGAACAGATCCAGCCCCACCTACCAGAACACAGGCACCAGTCCCTGCCACCAGGAAGCCTACAAAAGCCACTGAACCAACCTCACCCTCTGGGGGCAGACACCAAAAACAACGGGAACTACGAACATGCAGCCTGAGAAAAGGAGACACCAAACATAGTAAGTTAAACAAATGAGTTAAAATGAGAAGACAGGGAAATATGCAGCAAATGAAGGAGCAAAGTAAAAACCCACCAGACCAAACAAATGAAGAGAAAATAGTCAGTCTACCTGAAAAAGAATTTAGAATAATGATAGTAAAGATGATCCAAAATCTTGGAAACAGAATGGAGAAAATACAAGAAACGTTTAACAAGGACCTAGAAGAAAAAAAGAGCAAACAAACAATGATGAACAACACAATAAAAGAAATTAAAAATACTGTAGAAGGAATCAATAGCAGAATAACTGAGGCAGAAGAACGGATAAGTGACCTGGAAGATAAAATAGTGGAAATAACTAACACAGAGCAGAAAAAAGAAAAAAAAAATGAAAAGAATTGAGAACAGTCTCAGAGACTTCTGGGATAATATTAAACGCACAAACATTCAAATTATAGGGGTCCCAGAAGAAGAAGAGAAAAAGAAAGGGTCTGAGAAAATAACTGAAGAGATTATAGTTGAAAACTACCCTAACATGGGAAAGGAAATAGTCAATCAAGTCCAGGAAGCACAGAGAGTCCCAAAGAGGGTAAATCCAAGGAGAAACATGCCAAGACACATATTAATCAAACTATCAAAAATTAAATACAAAGAAAAAATACTAAAAGCAGCAAGGAAAAAGCAACAAATAACATACAAGGGAATCCCCATAAGGTTAAAAGCTGATCTTTCAGCAGAAACTCTGAAAGCCAGAAGGGAGTGGCAGGACATATTTACAGTGATGAAAGGGAAAGACCTACAAGCAAGATTACTCTCCCCAGCAAGGATCTCATTCAGATTTGATGGAGAAATAAAAATTTAACAGAGAAGCAAAAGCCAAGAGAATTCAGCACCACCAAACCAGCTTTACAACAAATGCTATAGGAACTTCTCTAGACAGGAAACACAAGAGAAGGAAAAGACCTACAATAACAAACCCAAAACAATTAAGAAAATGGTAATAGGAACATACATATAGATAATTACCTTAAATGTAAATGGATTAAGTGCTCCAACCAAAAGACATAGATTGGCTGAATGGATACAAAAACAAGACCCGTATATGTGCTGTCTACAAGAGACCCACTTCAGACCTAGGGACACATACAGACTGAAAGTGAGGGGATGGAAAAAGATATTCCATGCAAATGGAAATCAAAAGAAAGCTGGAGTAGCAATTCTCATATCAGACAAAATAGACTTTAAAATAAAGACTATTACAAGAGACAAAGAAGGACAGTACATAATAATCAAGAGATCAATCCAAGAAGAAGATATAACAATTGTAAATATTTATGCACCCAACATAGGAGCATCTCAATACATAAGGCAAATACTAACATCCATAAAAGGAGAAATTGACAGTAACACAATCATAGTAGGGGACTTCAACACCCCACTTTCACCAATGGACAGATGATGCAAAATGAAAATAAATAAGGAAACACAAGCTTTAAATGATACATTAGACAAGATGAACTTAATTGATAAATTTAGACAACATTCCATCCAAAAACAACAGAATACACTTTCTTCTCAAGTGCTCATGGAACATTCTACAGGATAGATCATATCTTGGGTCAGAAATCAGGCCATGGTAAATTTAAGAAAATTGAAATCGTATCAAGTATCTTTTCAGACCACAATGGTATGAGACAAGATATCAATTACAGGAAAAAAATGTAAAAAATACAAACACATGGAGGCTAAGCAATACGCTACTGAATAACCAAGAGATCACTGAAGAAATCAAAGAAGAAATAAAAAATACTTAGAAACAAAGGACAATGAAAATACAGTGACCCAAAACCTATGGGATGCAGCAAAACAGTTCTAAGAGGGAAGTTTATAGCAATACAAGCCTACCTAAAGAAACAAGAAAATCTCAAACAACCTAACCTTACACCTAGAGCAATTAGAGAAAGAACCACCAAAAAAAAAAAAAAAAAAAATCAAAGGTAGCAGAAGGGAAGAAATCATAAAGATCAGATCAGAAATAAATGAAAAAGAAATGAAGGAAATGACAGCAAAGATCAATAAAACTAAAATCTGGTTCTTTGGGAAGATAAACAAAATTGATAAACCATTAGCCAGACTCATGAAGAAAAAAAGGGAGAAGACTCAAATCAACAGAATTAGAAATGAAAAAGGACAAGTAACAACTGACATTGCAGAAATACAAAGGATCCTGAGAGAATAATACAAGTAACAATATGCCAATAAAATGGACAACCTGGAAGAAATGGACAAATTCTTAGAGGAGCACACATTCTGAGACTGCACCAGGAAGAAATAGAAAATATAAACAGACCAATCACAAGCACTGAAATTGAAACTGTGATTAAAAATCTTCTAACAAACAAACGCCCAGGACCAGATGGCTTCACAGGAGAATTCTATCAAACATTTTGAGAAGAGCTAACACCTATCCTTCTCAAGCTCTTCCAAAATATAGCAGAGAGAGGAACACTCCCAAACTGACTCTACAAGGCCACCATCACCCTGATACCAAAACCAGACAAAGATGTCACAAAAAAAGAAAATTTCAGCCCAGTATCACTGATGAACACAGATGCAAAAATTCTCAACAAAATACTAGCAAACAGAATCCAACAGCACATTAAAAAGATCATACACCATGATCAAGTGGGGTTTAATGCAAGGATTCTTCAATATGTGCAAATCAATCAATGTGGTACACCATATTAACAAACTGAAGGATAAAAACCATATAATAATCTCTATAGATGCAAAAAAAGCTTTCGACAAAATTGAACACCCATTTATGATAAAAACTCTCCAGAATGTAGGTATAGAGGGAAACTACCTCAAAATAATAAAGACCATATAGGACAAGCTCACAGCCAACATCATTCTCAATGGTGAAAAATTGAAACGATTTCCCCTAAGATCAGGAACAAGACAAGGTTGCCCACTCTCACTACTATTATTCAACATAGTTTTGGAAGTTTTAGCCACAGCAATCAGAGAAGAAAAAGAAATAAAGGGAATCCAAATGGGAAAAGAAGAAGTAAAACTGTCACTGTTTGCAGGTGACATGGTATGATACACAGAGAATCCTATAGATGCTAGCAGAAAACTACTAGAGCTAATCAATGAATCTGGCAAAGTAGCAGGATAAAAAATTAATGCACAGAAATCTCGTGCATTCCTATACACTAATGACGAAAAATCTGAAAGAGAAATTAAGGAAACACTCCCATTTATCACTGCAACAAAAAGAATAAAATACCTACGAATAAACCTACCTAAGGAGACAAAAGACCTGTATTCAGAAAACTATGAGACACTGAAGAAAGAAATTAAAGATGATACACACAGATGGAGAGATATACCATGTTCTTGGGTTGGAAGAATCAACATTATGAAAATGACTATACTACCCAAAGCAAACTTCAGATACAGTGCAATCCCTATCAAATGACCAATGGCATTTTTCATAGAACTAGAACTAAAAATTTCACAATTTGTATGGAAACACAAAAGACCCCGAATAGCCAAAGCAATCTTGAGAACGAAAAACGGAGGTAGAGGAATCAGGCTCCCTGACTTCAGACTCTACTACAAAGCTACAGTAATCAAGAGAGTACGGTACTGGCACAAAAGCAGAAACATAGATCAATAGAACAGGATAGAAAACCCAGAGATAAACCCACGCACATATGGTCACCTTATCTTTGGTAAAGGAGGCAAGCATATACAATGGAGAAAAGACAGCCTCTTCAATAAGTGGTGCTGGGAAAACTGGACAGCTACATGTAAGAGAATGAAATTAGAACACTCCCTAATACCGTACACAAAAATAAACTCAAAATGGATTAAAGACCTAAATGTAAGGCCATACACTATAAAAGTCTTAGAGGAAATTAAAACTTAAAGAACTAAAAGTAGAACTACCATATGACCCAGCAATCCCACTACTGGTCATATACCCTGAGAAAACCATAATTCAAAAAGAGTCATGTACCACAATGTTCATTGCAGCTCTATTTACAATAGCCAGGATATGGAAGCAACCTAACTGTCCATCGACAGATGAATGCATAAAGAAGATGTGGCACATATATACAATGGAATATTACTCAGCCATAAAAAGAAACGAAATTGAACTATTTGTAGTGAGGTGGATGGACTTAGAGTCTATCAAATAGAGTGAAGTAAGTCAGAAAGATAAAAACAAATACCATATGCTAACACATATATATTGAATCTAGAAAAAAAGATGGTTCTGATGAATATAGGGGCAGGACAGGAATAAAGACACAGATGTAGAGAACGGACTTGAGGACATTGGGATGAGGAAGTGTAAGCTGAGACGAAGTGAGAGAGTAGCACTGACATATATATAATACCAAATGTAAAATAGATAGCTAGTGGGAAGCTGCCACATAGCACATGGAGAGCAGCTCGGTGCTTTGTGACCACCTAGAGGGGCGGGATAGGGAGGCTGAGAGGGAGACGTAAGAGGGAGGGAATATGGGGATATATGTATACATATAGTTGATTCACTTTGTTATACAGCAAAAACTAACACAACATTGTAAAGTAATTATACTCCAATAAAGATGTTAAAAAAATTTGTTTAATGAAAAATAAAAAATAATTTTAAAAGTAAAAAATAAAAATAAATTTAAAAAAATTTTTAAAGATAAACAATGAGGACCTACTGTGTAGCACAGGGAACTATATTTAATATCTTGTAATAAACCATAATGGAAAAAATATGTAAAAGAATATATACATATGTATGTATAAATGAATCACTTTGCTATACACCAGAAACTAACACAACATTGTAAAGCAACTGCACATCAATAAAATAAATAATTAAAAGAAAGAAGAACAGTATATAATGATAAAAGGATCAATAAAAGAAGAGGATATTACACTTGTTAACATATATGCAACCAATATAGGAGTACCTAAATACAGAAAACTAATACTAAACTGACATAAAGGGAGAAAGTGATGGGAATCTAGTAATAGTAGGAGACAGTAACACCCAATTGACATCGATGGACAGACCTTCCAGACAGAAGAACAATAAGGCAACAGAGATCTTAAATGATACAATAGAACCATTAGATTTAATTGATAAATTTTCAGAACAATTACATCCAAAAAAAATAACCCCACAAAATACACATTCTTTTCAAGTGTACAAGGAACATTCTCTAGGACAGATCACATACTAGAGCACAAAACAAGCCTCAACAAATTTAAGAAGATAAAAATTATTTCCAGCATCTTTTCTGACCACAATGGCATGAAACTAGAAACCAACCACAGAAAGAGAAACGAGAAAAAAACGGAGACTAAATAATATGCTACAAAAACATCAATGAGTCAATGAAGAAATCAAAGTGAATATTTAAAAGAATACCTTCAGAAAAATGACAATGAAAACAAAACCATACAAAATCTATGGGATGCAGCAAAAGAGGTCCTCAGAGGGAAGTTCATAGCCATACAGGACTTCCTCAAATAACAAGAAAACTTTCAAACAATCTAACATACGACCTAAAATAATTAGGAAAAGAATAACAAACAAAACCTAAAGTCAGCAAAAGGAAGGAAACAATAAAGTTCAGAGAGGAAATAGATAAAATAGAGATGAAAAAAACAGAATAAATTAATAAACCCAAAAGCTGGTATTTCAAAAGGGTAAACAAAATTGACAAACCTCTGGCCACACTCACCAAGAAGAAAAGAGGACACAAATAAATGAAGTAAGAAATGAAAGAGGAGAAATAACACCAGATACTGCAGAAATGTAAAAACCCATAAGAGAATACAATGAATAATTATATGCTAACCAATTACACAACCTAGAAGAAATGCAAAGTTTCTAGAAATATTCAGCCCACCAAAACTGAATCAAGAAGATATAGATAATCTGAACAGACCCATCACTAGAAATGAAATGTAATATAAAAAGAAAAAAGCTGCCTACAAACAAAATTCCAGGACCAGATGCCTTCATGGGAAAATTCTACCAAACATACAAAGAAGAAATTCTACTGATCCTTCTCAAAGTCTTCCAAAATACTGAAGAGGAGGGAACACTTCAAAAGTCATTCTATAAAGCCACCATCAACCTGATACCAAAACAAGAAACAAGACAAAGACAAGACCATAAAAGAAAATTACAGGCCAATATCTTTGATGAATATGGATACAAAAATTCTCAACAAAATATTAGCAAACTGAATCCAACAACACATAAAAAAAGATTATACATCATGATCAAGTTGGATTCATCCCAGGGTCACAAGGATGGTTCAACATATGCAAATCAATCAATGTGACAGAGTACATCATAAACAGAAAAGAGAAAAAACACAGGATTATCTCAATAGATGCAGAAAAATCATTTGATAAAATTCAACATGAATTCATGATTAAAAAGTCTTACCAATGTGGGTATAGAGGGAACTTATTTCAACATAATCAAAGCTATTTATGACAAACCCACAGCAAACATAATACCAACAAGGAAAAGCTGAAAGCCTTCCTGCTAAAATCTGGAACAACACAACGATGCTCACTCTCACCACTTCCATTCAAAATAGAATTGGAAATCCTAGTCACAGCAATCAGACAAGAAAAAGAAATAAAATGTATCCAAATTGTAAGGGAAGAGGTAAAATTGTCCTTATATGCAGATGATATGGCACTATATATAGAAAACCCTAGAGCCTCCACACAAAACCTACTAGAACTGATAAATGAATTCAGCAAGGTAGCAGGATAAAAAATTAACATACAGAAATTTGTTGCATTTCTTTATACTAACAATGACATATCAGAAAGTTTAAAAAAAATCCCTTTTAAAATTGCATCAAAAAAAATAAAACATTTAGGAATAAATCTGACCAAGGAGATGAAAGACATTCTGAGAGCTAAAAAACATTGATAAAGGAAATTGAAGATGATACAAAGAAATGGAAATAAATCCCATTTTCTTGGATTGGAAGAATTACTATTGTTAAAATGACCATATCACCCATAGCAATATATAGATTTAATGTGACCCCTATCAAACCACCCAGGACATTGTTCACAGAACTAGAACAAACAGTCCTGAAATTCATATGGAACCATAAAAGACCCATAATTGCTAAAGCAATCCTGAAGAAAAAGAACAAAGCTGGAGGCATAACCCTCCCAGACTTCAGAAAATACTACAAACTACAGTAATCAAAACATCATGGTATTGGCACAAAAACAGACATATGGAGCAATGGGACAGAATAAACCTACACACCTACGGCCAATTAATCTTTGACAAAGGAGGCAGGAATATACAATGGAGAAAAGACAGTATCTTCAGCAAGTGGTGTTGGGAAAGCTGGACAGCCATATGTAAATCAATGACATTAGAACACTCCCTCACACCCTACACAAAAATAAACTCAAAATGGCTTAAAGACTTAAATATAAGATAGGACACCATAAAACTCCTAAAAGAGAACAGAGGCGAAACATTCTCTGACATAAATCATACTATGTATTTTCTTAGGTCAGTTTCCCAAGGCAACAGAAATAAAAGCAAAATTAAACAAATGGAACCTAATCAAACTTATAATCTTTTGCATAGCAAAGGAGACCATAAACAAAACAAAAAGACAACCTTCAGACTGGTAGAAAATATTTGCAAATGATGTGACCGAAAAAGGCTTAATTTTCAAAATATACAAAGAGCTCATACAAATCAATAACAACAAAAAAAAGACGACCCAATCAAAAAATAGGCAGAAGATCTGAATAGACATTTCTCCGAAGAAGATATATAGATGGCCAATAGGCAAAAGAAAAGATGCTCAACATCACTAATTATTAGAGAAATACAAACCACAATGAGGTACAACTTCACACCACTTAGAATGGCCATCATTAACAAGTTTACAAATAACAAATGCTGGAGAGGGTGTGGAGAAAAGGGAACCCTCCTACACTGTTGCTGGGAATGTGAACTGGTGCAGCCACTATGGAAAACAGTATGGAGGTTCCTTTCAAAACTAAAAATAGAGTTGCCATATGATCCACAATCACACTCCTGGGCATATATACAGAAAAAACCATAATTTGAATACATACATGCATTCCAGTGTTCACAGAAGCAGTATTTACAATAGCCAAGACATGGAAGCAACCTAAATTTCCATCGACAGATGAATGAAAAAGTTGTGTGTGTGTGTGTATATATGTATGTGTGTATATATATATATATGTACATATATATACACACACACACACAACAGAATATTACTCAGCCATAAAAAAGAATGAAATTATGCCATTTGCAGCAATATGGATGGACCTAGAGATTATCATAAGTGAAGTAAGTCAGAAAGAGAAAGACAAATACCATATGATATCACTTATATATGGAATCTACAATATGATACAAGTGAACTTATCAACAAAACAGAAACAGACTCACAGACATAGAAAACAAACTTACGGTTACCAAAGGGGAAAGGGGGTAAGTGAGGGATAAATTAGGTGTTTGGGCTTAACATATACACACCACTGTATATAAAATAGACAACCAACAAAGACCTACTTTATAGCACAGGAAACTATACTCAATATTTTGTAATAACCTATAAGGGAAAAGAATCTGAAAAAGAATACATATATATATTTATTTTTATATATATGTAAAACTAAATCACTTCGCTGTACAACAGAAACTAACACAACATTGTAAATCAACTATACTTCAATATAAAAATTTTAAAAAAAGAAAGAAAGCATAAATTTTAGGGCCAGGCATAAAGGAAATATTGATAATCTGGATTACATTAACACTAAAAACAATTTATTCATAAAAGACACCATTAAGAGGATGAAAATGCAACCCACCCAGTGTGAAGAGAGATTTGCAATTCTTTTATCATATTAAAGACTCATATGCAAAATATATGAAAAACTCCTATAAAGTAGTATGGAAAAGACAGACACCCCAATAGAAAAGTGAACATACATATGGCTAGTAAACAGATGAAAACACTCGAATTCATTAGTAAGGAATGAAATGCAAATTAAAACTCCAAAGGGATACCATTATACACATATACCATAGTGGATGTAATTAAAAAACTGCTATGGTGGTATCTCAAATAATCTAAAACAGAATTACCATATGATCCAGCAATTCTACTTCTAGGTATATACCCAAAGAATTGAAGGCAGGAATTCAACCCCATGTTCATAGCAGCATTATTCACAAAGGCCGTAAGATAGAAACAACCCACATATCCACTGATGGATGAATGGATAGACAAATTGTGGTATACAATGGAATATTAAAAAGGAATGAACCCTTAAAAAAAAAAAAGGAATGAACCCTTATAAAGGAATGAAATTCTGATAAATACTACAATATGGATGAATATTTAAATCATTATGCTTAGTGAATTAAGCCAGACACAAAAGGACAAATATTATATGATTCCACTTATCTGAAGTATCTAGAACAGTCAAATTTATACAGATAGAAAGCAGGATAGCAGTTACCCGAAGCTAGCACAAGAGGGAACTGTGGAGTTATAGTTTGATTGGTACAGAGTTTCAGTTTGGGATGATGAAAATATTCTGGATATAGATAGTACTGATGGTTGCAAAACAATGTGGATATACTTAATGCCACTGAATTGTACATTTAAGTTTTTTAAATGGTGAAATATATGTTATATATATATTGTATCAAATTTAAAAAGTAATTTTTAAAAAGATTTCAAATACAACATGTTGAGGAGAATACAGAGCAACTGGGAACTCTCATACACTGCTTGTGGAAATATAAATTGGCTGTTCAGAATGGTCATCATCAAAAAAATCTACAAATAAATGCTGGAGAGGGTGTGGAGAAAAAGGAACCCTTTTGCACTGTTGGTGGGAACGTAAATTGATACAGCCACTATGGAGAACAGTATGGAGGTTCCTTAAAAAACTAAAAATAGAACTACCATACGACCCAGCAATCCCACTCCTGGGCATATACCCTGAGAAAACCGTAATTCAAAAAGAGACATGTACCACAGTGTTCACTGCAGCACTGTTTACAACAGCCAGGACATGGAAGCAACCTAAGTGTCCATCGACAGATGAATGGATAAAGAAGATGTGGCACATATATACAATGGAATATTACTCAGCCATAAAAAGAAATGAAATTGAACTATTTGTAGTGAGGTGGATGGACCTAGAGTCTGTCATACAGAGTGAAGTAAGTCAGAAAGAGAAAAACAAATACCATATGCTAACACATATATATGGAGTCTAAAAAAAAAAAAGTTTCTTATGAACCTAGGGGCAGGACAGGAATAAAGACACAGATGTAGAGAATGGACTTGAGGACAAGGGGAGGGGGAAGGGTAAGCTGGGATGAAGTGAGAGAATAACACTAACATATATACTGGCAAATGTAAAATAGACAGCTGGTGGGAAGCAGCTGCATAGCACAGGGAGATCAGCTGGGTGCTTTGTGACCACCTAGAGGGGTGGGATAGGGACAGTGGGAGGGAGACGCAAGACGGAGGGGATATGGGGATATATGTATATGTATAGCTGATTCACTTTGTTATACAGCAGAAACTAACACAACATTGCAAAGCAATTATACTCCAATAAAGATGTTAAAAAATAAATAAATAAATAAATAACCTAGCCTATTCTTGCTAAAAAAAAAAAAATTTGGCATAATCGCTTCGGAAAGTTTTTGGCAATATTTGTGAAAGTTGAACGTAGGCATTCTCTATGACCCAGAAATTCTACAATTAGGTCCATACGCAACATTTAAAAACTACTGCTATCTACTGTAAGATGGATGCATCTCACATACAGTGTTGAACAAAACAGTATATATTGCATTGTTCCATTTATTTAAAGTTAAAAAATAAGCAAAAAGTATCTATGGCATTAGAAGTCAAGAAGTCAAACTAGTGGCTAACTTGAGGTAGAGGGGGAGGAATGAGTGGGGGCATGAGTGGCCTTTTGGGGTGCTGGAAATACTCTGTTTCTTAATTTAAGTGCTGGTTACTTTCAGAAAATTCATGGAGCTCTGTACTTATGCCTTCTGTACATTTCTGTTTATATGCTGTACTTCAATAAAAATGTTTCTTAAAAATCAATCATCTGGGGGCTTCCCTGGTGGCGCAGTGGTTGAGAATCTGCCTGCCAATGCAGGGGACACGGGTTCGAGCCCTGGTCTGGGAGGATCCCACATGCCGTGGAGCAACTGGGCCCGTGAGCCACAACTGCTGAGCCTGCGCGTCTGGAGCCTGTGCTCCGCAACAAGAGAGGCCGTGAGAGTGAGAGGCCCGCGCACCGCGATGAAGAGTGGCCCCCACTTGCCGCAGCTAGAGAAAGCCCTCACACGGAAACGAAGACCCAACACAGCCAAAAATAAAAATTAAAAAAAAAAAAAAAGAATCTTTGAAAAAAAAAATCAATCATCTGGCATTCTGAACATTCCAAAGTGTAATCTGAACATTTCCTTTCATCTACCCAATCATATAACAGAACAAAGGAGGCTTTCTAGAATTCTTTCCTCAATGGAAATGGTTGAAATAGGCCAAAGCAAAATCACTTGAAAACCAATCTATTTTCTAACTTTGGAAAGTAAGTAGCAGATTTTACATGCCTGTGCGCTTAGCCACTCACACTTGATCCTAAGCAATATTACAAGGGCATCTTATCCCAGTTGGCAATAAACTACCAAATCTGTATGTGATCCATTTGTGATGGAACTTCAGTCAGTCACAAAATAAATCTGATGCATACATATGTGTGTTTGTGTGTGTGTGTGTGTGTGTGTGTGTGTGTGTGTGCACGTGCACGCATGCTGGAATATGGGGAATGATAATCAGGAACAAGGAAGCTAAACCACTTTAAGCCTCCAAGTTTACATAAAGGTTTATAAAACTTGTAAGGGTAAAAACTGTGGGCATTTATTTTGTAAACATCAAGTGACAGAAATTTTGTGTGATAGAAGTTATTCAACCCCAACCCAATGTAATTGTTTTTGCTTTTCTACAAATTTTTGTTCAGAAAATTACACAAGTATTTCTGTGAAATTCATGGCTATGTATTTCAGAGCTATCCTCATCTGAAATTAAATTATCACAGGGCCTTCTTCCTAACCTAAACTCTCTTAAGTAATCAAGAAATACTAAAGCAAAAATGGAGTGAAAAAAATTTTTTAAAGGTGGGAAGGAGAATAATTGAGAGAGGAAAAGTGGGAAATAAAGACAAAGAAAATGAACAGAAGATGTCAAGAGGAAGAGAAGAGAAATAAGGAGAATTGAGAGAAAAGAAATAAGAGAGAAGAAATAAAGAGAAACAATCAAAGAAGTGGGAAAAGAATAAAATAGAGGAGAGACCAATGGAAAGTAAATAGCCAGAAATCTGGATGTCAAGTAAGGGAAACACAAAATAAACTGCAAAGTAAAACTCCAAATCACCAACAAAATTTTTCACACTTTATAAAAGAGTTGTCCTAAAAAAATTAGCACTACCAACACCTCCAGTCCCACCACAGAATACTATACTCACTGCACTTTTCAACCTATGGTAACGCTTTAAACTGAGGAAGGCTTCAGATCCCACAAATCAAGAAACTAGTAAGGCAATCAAGAGTCAGACACAGGTAACTCTCATAATCTGAGCTCACCATATATTCTTTGGGTACCAAGGATACAAAAACAATTCATAAACATTATCTGCCTTCTGAAACAAACACACCCACATATCTACATAAGAGTAATGGTAAAAGAGATAATCACAAAAACACATTACAGGTAGGTTTCCTCTAAAAGTGTTTCAACTTATGAAAGAAAAGAAAAAGAAAGCGTGAGTTGTAACTTTCTGCCTTTCATTGGAGTTAACTTCCACTATCTCATTTTGTATGAAGAAAATTCAATTTAGGATTCGAAGACTCAAACCCTGAACAAAGGTAAATAAAGAAATCATTATTGGCTTTACAAAAGCGATTTTTTTCCTTTACAAAAGCATTCATAGGAAACTTCTTTAAACTGTGCATTTAAGTGTTAGTTTACAGATTATTAACTCCTTTGGAGACAGGCTGAATGCTAAAACTTAACAGTCACTATCCTCTGAAGACCAATTTAAAAAGAGGATAAATAACTATAGAAATAACAATGAAAATCAATAGAAAAAAATAGAATTAAATTTATCGCTATATGGCAAATGTCCATTCAAAAACTTGGGAATGAAATAATGAGGGAAGTTGTTATGACTAATCACTAAGGAAGAATAGTAGAAAAGAGGGAAGGGAGAGTCATGACAAGGCAAAGGAGAGAGAGAGCAAGTTAGAGAGAAGTTTTAGAGAAACGGAATACTATAGATTGCTACAGACATCTATCAGCTTCTCGTTTTTTCCCTCTCACGGTTTACCTTATTTGTAACCGCGTGAAAAGATCTTAACCAGTACTACAGATACACTTATTAGGTAGCTGAACTTCAGTGCATGGGGAAATAATCCAGTAAAGTGAAACTGCAAAATAGAATTGGTCTGTACTAACATATCAGACATTTCATATACGCCATGTCAGGAGTTTTAGCCATTTGTTACAGCCCCAGGTACCATCAGGACAAACTATTCCAGGTAGGGTCTGACCCACTCTATATGGGCAAACCTGATAGCACCTATCCTGTTTTTCTGGAGCATCACGATTTTTGCCAGGGTATGAGAAACCAGGGAACTTTTTAGAACATAACTCCAAAGTGCAGGGGGAATTAAGGCCCCATGGGCTTAACTTTGACCAGGGAGAAATGGGAGCTGGGGAATAAATTATTACCCTTTATGTCCCTCTATCTACTGTCAATAGAAGTAGTTATTTACACAGCTTCTCAGAAGACAGTACGCCAAACTCGAGCAAACTCTTGATGTCAAGTGGTGACAAGTTCCATCCTTGTACTGGCTCTCCCTGCTTCCTTGTCTCACCCTTTCCCTCACCCCTTCTCCCTGAAATTGTACCCCCCCAATAAAGAATTTGCCGCAGGCGCTGCTTTCTGAAGAACACAGCCTAAGACAGCCCTCAAAAATGCTAAACTCTTTGGGATTCAATGTTTATATATTTAGAAAGCACAAAAAATGGTACAAAATGAGGAAAACAAAAAAGCCCCAGAATCCCTATCAAACTACCAATGGCATCTTCCACCGAGC
Source organism: Balaenoptera borealis (assembly GCF_965194805.1). Classification (NCBI taxonomy): domain Eukaryota; kingdom Metazoa; phylum Chordata; class Mammalia; order Artiodactyla; family Balaenopteridae; genus Balaenoptera; species Balaenoptera borealis. The sequence goes on from NC_138881.1 coordinate 107,449,577, forward strand.
TAGAACAAAAAATTTCACAATTTGTATGGAAACACAAAAGACCCCGAATAGCCAAAGCAATCTTGAGAAAGAAAAACGGAGCTGGAGGAATCAGGCTCCCTGACTTCAGAATATACTACAAAGCTACAGTAATCAAGACAGTATGGTACTGGCACAAAAACAGAAATATAGATCAATGGAACAAGATAGAAAGCCCAGAGATAAACCCACGCACATATGGTCACCTTATCTTTGATAAAGGAGGCAAGACTATACAATGGAGAAAAGACAGCCTCTTCAATAAGCGGTGCTGGGAAAACTGGACAGCTACATGTAAAAGAATGAAATTAGAACACTCCCGAACACCGTACACAAAAATAAACTCAAAATGTATTAAAGACCTAAATGTAAGGGCAGACACTATCAAACTCTTAGAGGAAAACATAGGCAGAACACTCTATGACATACATCACAGCAAGATCCTTTTTGACCCACCTCCTAGGGAAATGGAAATAAAAACAAAAATAAACAAATGGGACCTAATGAAACTTAAAAGTTTTTGCACAGCAAAGGAAACCATAAATAAGACGAAAAGACAACCATCAGAATGGGAGAAAATATTTGCAAATGAAGCAACTGACAAAGGATTAATCTTCAAGATTTACAAGCAGCTCATGCAGCTCAGTAACAAAAAAACAAACAACCCAATCCAAAAATGGGCAGAAGACCTAAATAGACATTTCTCCAAAGAAGATATACAGATTGCCAACAAACACATGAAAGGATGCTCAACATCACTAATCATTAGAGAAATGCAAATCAAAACCACAATGAGGTATCACCTCACACCAGTCAGAATGGTCATCATCAAAAAATCTACAAACAATAAATGCTGGAGAGGGTGTGGAGAAAAGGGAACCCTCTTGCACTATTGGTGGGAATGTAAATTGATACAGCCACTATGGAGAACAGTATGGAGGATCCTTACAAAACGAAAAATAGAACTACCATATGACCCAGCAATCCCACTACTGGGCATATACCCTGAGAAAACCATAATTCAAAAAGAGTCATGTACCACAATGTTCATTGCAGCACTATTTACAATAGCCAGGACATGGAAGCAACCTAAATGTCCATCGACAGATGAATGGATAAAGAAGATGTGGCACATATATACAATGGAATATTACTCAGCCATAAAAAGAAACGAAATGGAGGTATTTGTAGTGAGGTGGATGGAGTTAGAGTCTGTCATACAGAGTGAAGTAAGTCAGAAAGAGGAAAACAAATACAGTATGCTAACACATATATATATGGAATCTAAGGAGAAAAAAAAAAGGTCATGAGGAACCTGGTGGCAAGATGGGAATAAAGACACAGACCTACTAGAGGGTGGACTTGAGGATATGGGGAGGGGGAGGGGGAGGATGTGACAAAGTGAGAGAGTGGCATGGACATGTGCACACTGCCAAACGTAAAGTGGATAGCTAGTGGGAAGCAACCGCATAGCACAGGGAGATCAGCTCTGTGCTTTGTGACCACCTCGGGGGGTGGGATGGGGAGGGTGGGAGGGAGGGAGATGCAAGAGGGAGGAGATATGGGGATATATGTATATGTATGACTGATTCACTTTGTTGTAAAGCAGAAACTAACACATCATTGTAGAGCAATTATACTCCAATAAAGATGTTAAAAAAACCCAAAAAACAAAAAAACATATCACTTCATACACATTAGGATGCCACTATAAAAAAAACAGAAAATAACAAATGTTGACAAAGATGTGGAAAAAGTGGAACCACTGTGTGCTGTTGATGGGACTGTAAAATGGGCAACTGCTGTGGAAGACAGTAGGGTGGTTACTCAAATAATTAAAAATAGAATTGCCATATAATCCAGCCATTCCACTTCTGGATATGTACCCCTCAAAATTGAAAGCAGGATCTTGAATGGATATTTGTACACTCATGTTCATAGCATTATTCACAATGGTCTAAAGGTGGAAGCAACACAAGTATCTATTAACGGATGGATGAATGAATGAACAAACAAAATGTGGTATATACATAAAATGCAGTATCATTCAGTCTTAAAAAAAAGACAATCCTGTCAGATGGTACAACACTGATGATCCTTGAGGACATTATGCTAAGTGAAATAAACTTGTTACTTAAAGACAAATACTGTATTCCACTTACATGAGGTATCTAGGGTAGTCAAATTCTTAGAATGGTGGTTGCTAGGGGCTTGAGCATAAGGTGGAATGGGGAGTTGCTATTTGAGTCAATGTAGAAATTCAGTTTTGCAAGATGAAAAGAGTTCTAGAGATGGGTGATGGTGATGTCTGTACAAAAATATGAACGTATTTAATACCATCAAACTACACCATGCACAAAAATAAATTCAAAATGGATTAAAGACTTAAATGTAAGAACTGAAACCACAACCAAAAAAAAGACAAAACTTCTTGAAGAAAACATAGGCAGTAAGCTCTTTGACACTGATCTTAGTAATTTTTTTTTTGCATATGTCTCCTCAGGCAAGGGAAACAAAACCAAAAATAAACAAATGAGATTACATCAAACTAAAGAGCTTTTCCACAGTGAAGGGAACTATCATCTACTGAATGGGAGAAGATATCTGCAAGCAATCTATCTGATAAGGGGTTAATACCCAGAATATACAAAGAACTCATACAACTCAACATCAAAAACCCAAACAACCTGATTTTTAAAAATGGGCAAAGGATCTGAATAGACATTTTTGCAAAGAAGACATACAGATGGCCAAGAGGCACATGAAAAGATGCTCAACATCACTAATCATCAGGGAAATGAAAATCAAAACCACAATGAGATATCACCTCACACCTGCCAGAATGGCTATTAGCAAAATACAACAAGTACTGGCAAGGATGAAGAGAAAAGGGAACACTCGTGCACTGTTGGTGGGAATGTAAATTGGTGCAGCCACTATGGAAAACAGTTTGGAGGCTCCTCACAAAATTAAAAACAGAACTATCACAGATCCAACAATTAAGATATGCGTATTTTTCTGAAGAAAACAAAAACACTAATTCGAAAAGATATATACACCCCTATGTTCACTGCAGCATTATTTACAATAGCCAAGATATGGAAGCAACCTAAATGCCCATGGATAAAGAAAAATGTGGTGTATATATTTATGAAATGGAATATTGCTCAGCCATAAAAAGAATGAAATCTTGCCATTTGCAACAACATGGATGGACCTAGAGGGTATTATGCTAAGTGAAATCTAAAAAACAAAACAAACAAACATAACAAAACAGAAACAGAGTTACAGATAGAAAACAAACAGGTGGTTGTCAGAGGGGAGGTGGTGAAGGGAGGAAAGAAATAGCTGAGGGAGATTAAGAAGTACAAACTTCCATTTGTAAAATAAATGAGTCACGGGTATTAAGTGTACAGTGTGGGGAATACAGTCAATAACTATGTAATATCTTTGCATAGTGACATATAGTAACTAGACTTACCGAGGTGTTTGAAATGTATAGAAATATCAAATCACTATTTTGTGCACAGGAACTAACATAATGTTGTAGATTAATTATACTTCAGAAACAAAATAACAAACTCATAGAAAGAGATCAGATTTGTGGTTAACAGAGGCAATGGGTGGGGGGAGGGAGTGGGAATTGGTTGAGGGCAGTCAAACTTCCAGTTATAAGGTAAACAACTCTTAGGGATGTAATGTACAACATGATAAATAAAACTAACACTGCTGTATATTATATATGAAAGTGATTAAGAGAGTAAATCCTAAGAGTTCTCATCACAAGGAAAATATTTTTTTCTATTTCTTTAATTTTGTATCTGTATGAGATAATAGATGTTCACTAAACTTACTGTGATAATCATTTCATGATGTATGTAAGTCAAATCATTATGCTGTACTCAAACAAACAGTGCTGTTTGTCAATTAAATCAATAAAACTGGATGAGAAATAAATAAAATAGAATTACAAAGAAAAAAAAAGAAATGAAATTGAGTTATCTGTAGTGAGGTGGATGGACCTAGAGTCTGTCATACAGAGTGAAGTTAAGTCAGAAAGAGAAAAACAAATACTGTATGAGAACACATATATATGGAATCTAAAAAAAAAAAATGGTTCTGAAGAACCTAGGGGCAGGACAGGAATAAAGATGCAGATGTAGAGAGTGGACTTGAGGACATGGGGAGGGGAAAGGGTAAGCTGGGACGAAGTGAGAGAGTGGCATGGACATATATCCACTATCAAATGTGTATATAGATAACTAGTGGGAAGCAGCCGCATAGCACAGGGAGATCAGCTCGGTGCTTTGTGTCCACCTAAAGGGGTGGGATAGGGAGGGTGGGAGGGAGACTCAAGAGGAAGGAAATACAGGGATATATGTATACATATAGCTGGTTCACTTTGTTATATAGCATCAACTAACACAACATTGTAAAGCATTTATACTCCAATAAAGATGTTAAAAAAAAAAAAAGCCCCAGACCAGGCCAGCAATGAAGTCAACCCAGGACTCCCTTCTCCCCGATGTCAAATGCTGCTTTAAAAAAAGTTTGACTTGTACCACCCATTGAGGGAATTAATCCATAGTTTAATCCGCACTGTATAAAATAGTTATTGAACTAAGCAACTGAAAGTTGGTAATAAACATGAAACACATGCAAAGCATCTCCTTTCATTTTTTTCAGTTATGCTCTCCCACCCCCGCCACACTCCTACCTTGTTCCTAGTGACTTCATCTCCATTTTAGTAGTTTTAGCAACCTTAGCCTAGGCCCTTGCTTTACATTTGTCTGTCCTTAGAAAAGGAAAGTCTTGCTTGGAGCTCTAAACTATTGTCTGGGTCCCTGCTGCCAGATTTCCTGATGCCTTCCTGCCTGGGGAAATCTCTGAATATCAAATACTTTGAGTTTCTTGGACATGATGCTTCACCCACTTTTTAGGATGTCTCCATTACTTCATGTCAGAGCTTACCTGTGATTGTGATCTGCTATCTGCTCATCAGTAACATTTTTTGTCTATCAGAGTGGCTAATTTCAGCTCAGCAGAGTATGTCACCAAATTCCTGCTTCATCCCAGTGCATGGGCACTCACTTACTTTCTCACCCTCATTGAATTGAGCCAGTCAGTCAATTTTAGCTCTTCCTTCTCTGGTATACTTCCAGCTGGAATCATTGATATTGTATGTTTACATCTCATATCTGCCCATATCTTAAACCAGTCCTGAACAATGTAAACAATATATGAGCTGTCAGAAACGTGGAATCTAACGTGTAAGTAGTCAGCCCTGAATGCCCATCTATTCTCAAAATTTTGGTTTTCCCTCAGAGTTATTTCAGGCCATACAACTAAATTTCTACCTAAATTTTACTGCCTAATTCTAAAGTCTTCATGAGTGCAGGCTGTGTCAGACTACCTGGGATTGCTGGTAATGTACTGATTACTAGGAACCATGAAAGCATTACTGATCTCTCTCAGTGTATCACTTGCTTCCTGGATTCTATATGCAATGTCCTAACCACCCGGTTGAAATACCTTGAAGACCAATATCTTTGAAAAAGAAGCCCTTATTCTCCACACCTCTTTGAATACTGCATTATACTCCCCAGTTTCCCTTGCACTGATCAGCCTCTAGAGACATCTTTCCCCAGCCTCTTTTTCCTCCTAGTCACAGCTTACTCAGTCTTTAGTAGTGTATCCCAGCACGAATCTTCAATCTGCCTGAATTGCGACAGATGATGCTAAATCATACCTCAAATTATGGCACAAGCTACTATAGGGTCTTCAAGAACTTGGTTTCTAGAAACTAAGGAAAAATTTTGTGCTCACCTTCTCTACCACATTTGTGATATTATTTACTCTTAGCCTATAATCAATCTCTCAGCTTTATGCTTTGAAAGTGAAGAAACTACTTCTTTTTAGGACGCCCATCTATAGAAGTCCCCAATTTCTTATCTTCACATTTCCTTTCTCTGGATATTATGTTTTCCTTAACTAACCAAAGCAAACAAACTGTGATAGATAATCAAGTGAGAGATTTGATGGAGTAAGCTATAGTATGAGTATGCTACTGTGAAGATAAATGAGATACTAGTAGCTAGGACTCCAATAAAGACTAGTGGCATTCTTCAATGATACATACTAGGAACCACTGTGTATAGCAGTCAGAGTTGAACTATAAGGGTAAAGAAATAAAAGCTTCGCAAATTCATAGATGAAGGCCAATCTATGTGGGGCTAACATAGTTCCTTCTTTATTGTTTTGTATCCTCCTAGATTACATCAGTACGATAGATGTCAAACTGATTAGCCTGGATTAAGAGGTAACTCCAGTGTTACAATCCCATACATCAGCAGCATGAAGTTGAACAGCAAGCTTCAAACAAGCTTTACCAGAAAGACTTCATGATGTTCTTCTTATATGACTCTTTACTGCAAATATTTGAAAATGATTTCATGTTGTTAAAGTAGAAAATGGCTCGATTTTGTGTGATTCTTCTACCTTGACTCTTCTGTATTCTTTTTGAAAACTGACAAACTATACAAAACAGATATGGAAAGAGGAAGGTGAAGAAGAATCAGAAATGTTCTGAGGAAATATGGTGAAATAAAGAATGTTACATAAAGTAAAAGGCAGACTTTTTAAAGAGATAAGTCCACATTTGCCCATACCAACAAAAGTCAATTTTGAGACAATTAAAAGCAATCTTGACTCAACAAAAATACAAGACATAGACTTGTAAAAGCAAATAACATGTACAATGAAAGCATGCTTGCTCATCAGCGAGTAAGAAGAATAGAAACAATAACGATGACAGATGATGATGTACACTTTTGTAGATTTGTTTCTATTGACAGGCAGTGCAGCTCCACAGCAGTGTCTAACCACGCTCTCCAACCCTTGGTGATGAACTTTGCTCTGAATATCCCCAAAAGACCATCCACTAGCCCATCAAACAGGCCCATTTCACTTTGATTTCCTTTAAGATCTTTATTCCTGGTAAGGCTAATTAGAAAATACAGCCAATCCGCAATAGTTAAAGCAATAATGATCACTAAGCTTTCAAGTAACAGAATTTCATTTGCAATAGGCCACTGAAATAAAGTGTACATTTCTTAGTATGAAGTTCAAAGCTATGGGTCCCATATATACTGTCCCTAACTAGCCACTCCAGTTTGACCTTCCACTTGCTATCTTTGTTTGATGCTCATTCAAGGTATACTGCCTGCTTCTCCTCAAGCCGACCTCTCTCATCCCTACCTCTAGGATTTTGTTCATGATAATTCCACCTCTTATGTCCTCCTCCTACAGCTACCTATCAAAATCATATCTATCCTTCAAAGTTCAGTTCAAACGCTATCTTCTCCATAAAGAATTCCATAATCATTCTAGCTTGAAGAGTTCTTGACAATTTATGAACTCTGAGAGCATTCTGAATGTATCATTCATAAGTAGGCTGAGTATATATCCTCATTTTCCTAGGTCAGTGATTCCTATTTTACCGGTATATTTATTAATAGTGCTCCTTTTATTCTCAAAAGCATTCCAGTTTAGACAATATATTACATGACCAACATACCTATATGACTATGGTATTCATTACATCCTGTTTCATCTTTTTATATTTCTATATACATGTTTATTCCCTATACAGTAAGTCCCCTACATATGAACGAGTTCCTGTCTGAGAGCACGTTCTTAAGTCCAATTTGTTCCTAAGCCCAAAAAAGTTACCTAGGTACCCAACTAACACCATCGGCTATATAGTACTGTACTGTAATAGGTTTATAATACTTTTCACACAAATAATACATAAAAAACAAACACAAAAAATAAAGAAAACATTTTTAATCTTACAGTACCTTAAAAAGTACAGTAGTACAGTACAACAGCTGGCATACGGGGGTTGGCATCGAGTGAACAGGCAAGAAGAGTTACTGACTGGAGGAGGGAGAGGAGGTGGGAGATGGTAGAGCTGAAGGATCGTCAGCAGTAGGAGATACCAGCTACATTACCGGCTGCTACATCTTAGCAGTACCAGCTACATCACCACTGCTTTTAGGCTTGCTTCCGGACATGCTGGGCTTGAAGTAAAGATACTGTACTACTGTACTCTATACAGTACTGTACAGTAAAGTACACAAAAGCACAGCCACTTGTAGAGGATGCACACACATGAAAATGTACGCCAGACACGTGAACTAACTTATGTGATTGGACATGTGAATGCACGTTCGCATCTTTGAAAGTTCACCACTTGAAGGTTTGTATGTAGGTGACTTACTTTACTACACTGTAAACCTCTTTGTAAACAGAAACCATAGGCATTTAAGAACTGTGACTTTCATATGGTTCAATATGCATTTATTGAGTTAATTAAAGGAAGAGTTGCTGATTTTTTCATTAACGGGATTCCAAGTTGTAAAATATTGAAAGACTTATCTCTTGAAGGCCAAAGACTATGCATTATTAAAATGATGCTAATAATGAAAGACTCAAACCCTAAATTACGACCAACCAATCAGAGATCCAAGATAATCTATCCATTGCTTGAAGGTTGCATTAGAGTGTTAAGTGGGTCACTTTGAGTTCTTATACATGATGATCATGGCAAGAAGGTCTGAAAGTAATATATCTTCTTCTTCAGGCTCTAATGTAGCATCACACCTTCAGCTAACTCAGATGATGAACCTGGAATAACCCTATGTATTTCTTCTAGAAACAGAATTATACCAGGAAGAAGTCCAGAACTCCTCCTGCCCAATACATGGTATATTTAGGAAGTAATGGAATGGTTTTCTTAAGAAATGAAAAGTTAACATCTAGTTTTTAATTTTCTTCCAAATCATATTCAATTCTCCCAATAAACCAATAAGTCAGATAAAGTTAATACAGTCTACTCTGTTAAAATGAATTAACCAAAATAAAAGCTTATTGGCGTAGACAGAAAAAATGCATCCAGACAAGTGTCACCACAGTTTCCAGTTTTGGAAAAGCAGATATTAACTCAGATTCCAGCAGTAATTCTCATAGAAGTCTAAATTACTGAGGAAATACTAAACAGACCCAATTCTTCAAGTGGAGCTTGGTAATAAACAGTCCAAATGAATCTTCAGATCTCTGCTGCTGCCATTTTCAAGTTGTTATATGAAGACCAGAAGGGAAAAGGATAAAGGAAAAGTTGACTTAGATCATTTACCAAGCCCATGTTTGGTTTCCTTTCACCCCCTTTTTCTTTTAACACAGCAATCTGTATAGCAAGTAGAGATCATGAAGCCCTACTTTTCTCTGTCCTCGTCCTTTATCTCGCTTTTCTTTTCAGGAATTCAGTGAGGCAGTGTTTGGTAATAGTGTCAAATTAGTAAAAAACCTGAGGTCTACCAATTTGACAATGATATACCTGTCACAATGGGTCTACTTTCAGCATGTACCAGTCATAATTAGAATCAAATATCTACCTCTTAGCATTTCTCTTGGGTTCATCCAACTTGGAAAGCTCTCAGGTCATTAAGGCATATCAATTAGTAATATGATTTTTTCCCAGCCCCCAGCAGCTAGTGAAGCATACATTAAAGATGACATCTGTAGTCAAAATTTGAATGTGCACAATTTGAAAATGTCTGAAAAACTCATTTGCTTAAAGTATTACGTTGCAGCCATTAAAAAATATTTTATCCTTTTGGATGAATGTCCTATGAACATTTTCATACCTACTAAATAATATTAATTATATGAAGGTTTGGAAAACATACGAATCATTAAAAGTAGAAATAGGATGCGCAATAGCCTGGAAGAACTAATGTTATCACTTCTGTGGCCAGTTTAACACATTCTTATTATAAGCATTTTTAACTAAGTCATCATGACCCAGGGGAAGATACCTCCTTTGGGGGTACACAGGTGGGGGCAGAGGAGACAGGAAGGAGATATCACAATCTTAACATACTTTAAATAGTCACATAAGATATTAGTCATGATTTCATCAACTCAGTTAAATAGACTCTAATAGACACTGTTTGTAAATGCAATTCTTTACAGATTTCACTGTGTGATACTCCTGTTGTTTCCTGGCTAAAGTACAGCATGAAAAATGAGTTGGTTTCTATCTAGACCAAAACAAAAATAAAAAAGAAAGAAAGAGAGAGAGAGGGAGGGAGGGAGGGACGGAGGGAAGAGAAAGAGAGAACTTTACTAATGCTGAGATTCTATGGTCTTAAGTACAGACTGTCTTAAACACAAAGATACTATATGATATTATTCTGTGCCATAATTTAGAGGTATGCTCAATGTCTAACAAAAATTGGTTAGTAGTATTAGTGGTCAACAGGGATAGCCCCACTCATATGAAAGCCTATTGGCAAGGTATTAGGGCAAAAAAGAATCTTCCTCACTGTACTGCTTCAGTATCTGAAATTACCCATAAATTTAATGTCTCAAAATGATTAATTTAGAGGCCCAAATTATGGTATAAATATTGCATATGATGAGAGGTGTGCTTAGCTCAGGTAAACAATCTGATTAGTTGGGTAAAATCATTACCAAAATTGGGTAAGAAAAAAAGTGAATCAAGTCTGATAATGGGTATAGGTAAGGAAAGCTAGAGTATTGACTTTATTTAGGTTCTTATATTTTGCAAAAGCCTTAAACGAGGCTGTTTGGGAAACCGGACTTGAGAAGTATGATGATGGGAGACGACTTGTGATATTTCTCCCCAGGAGCCCCCTGTATTAGTCAGGAATCCCAGAGAAACAGAACCAATAGGATGTATATATACGGAAAGAGATTTATTATAAGAAACTGGCTCACGTGATTGTGGAGGCTGGCAAGTCCCAAGGTCTACAGGGTGATTCCTGGCAAGCCAGTAAGAGATGACGGTTTAGTCCTGACCTTATTCTGTAGGTCTGAGAACCAGGAAAGCCAATGGTATAGTTCTAGTCTGAAAGCCGGCAGGCTCCAAACCCAGAAAAAACTGATGTTTCAGTTCCAGTACAAAGGCAGGAAAAAGCCAGTGTTACAGTTTGAAGTCCATCAGGCGGGAAGAATTCTCACTTACTTAGGGGAAGGTCAGTCTTTTTGTTGTATTCAGGCCTTCACCTGATGGGATGAGGACAATCTGTTTTACTCACTTTACCAATTTAAATGTTAATCTCATCTAAAAATAGCCTCATAGAAATACCTAGAATAATGTTTAAGTATCTGGACACCCCGTAGCTGAATCTAGTTGACCCATAAGATTAACATCACACACCTCTTTTCCTATAGACTTAACTAATGTTAACAAAGCAAATAGTTACTGAGAAAATGGAAGGGCACTGACGCTGGGTGGCTACAAATGCATGATTGAGAAATGATTTTAAAAAAGCACTTTTATGTAAAAAAGCTCTTAACAGGGTTTCATGCCTGGGTAGGGGGAAGAGGAAAGAGTAGACTGTAAGCTCTAGGATAGTTGATAGTCTCAGTGCCTAGTAATATATACCAAACCATTAAATAATTCTTTGTTGACTTACTAAATAGATGAATGAAGGTTCAAAAGATATAGAGAAGCTAGAAAAATAAGACAAAACTTTAACATCAGAGAATGTGATGGGTTGAGATCAGAAATTCAGATAAAGATAGAGATATAAAAATTCAATCTGGTAAAAATTATATGTCCAGAGAATTTGGGACAGTGCCTCTACTGAGGACAAACATTGCTGTACAAATAGTACTCATAAATACTTAATTGAAAATTAATGAATTAATAATGACTCTAGGACAGAAACTATTTGTTCTCCATTTCTGTTGTTGATGTTGTTATTATTTTTTTTCTTTTTTTTTCCCCATCTAGATTAACTCCTCTAATACTGATGGTCTTCCTAGAGTGCTACTCACTACCTTTTATCGTACTATCAGGATACTCAGCTAAGGTTTATTCCATCATCGAAAACTGGATTTATCCTTAAGCACCTAGTCTAGCCATATGGAGATGTCTGGTTGCCAGACATAACTTTCCATTCTGGTATATTTCACTGCCATCCAGACTCAAGCCATCCTTCTCTATGTATCTTGAGCTGCTGACTTGTAAGATTTTATGGAGGTTAAAAGGTTCAGAAGGTGCTTTGTAAGGAATAAAGTGAGAGTCGCAGTGATAAAAGCTAAAAATATACATTTCTTTGTTATAAATAAGGATCGCATCCATCCATCCATCCATTCATTCATTCAGAAAATACTGAGAACCTATTATATGCCAGGTAGTCATTTGGGCACTAGGGATACAGTAGTTAGTCACATACAGGATACCCGCTCCAGTGAATCTTATATTCCAATAATAGTTCAATCTAGAAACAAAATGAAAGTTATTTTTAGGCCACAGGGCTGGATTGTGTTCATTCACCAACTATAGAGAGTACAATGACCTAGCAGACCTAGTGAAAACAGTCAACAACACGTAATAGCTTTATTCCCATTCCAGCGTTCTAAATGCCTTTCCCATTTGTTCTTATAAATTATGGTTTATCATTTATCCTTTCTAATCTATATGTGACCACAACTACCAGCAGACAAACGGTGGGCTGCCCACGCCAATGCATAAATTCCTAACTGGAACAAAAACTGATTCCACCCTGTCCTTTTCAAATGCTCTTGACCCCAACCATTCCAAAGAGGCCATATTTCTATATTAAGTAACAAAATACAGAAGGAAAAAAAAGAGAGATAGATTTAAAAAGACAAAATCCAAAGAAAATAAGTGGTTTAAAGAAAATATGTGATGATGGTGTGGGGTGCTATAAAGTTTTTATTGCCACTTACTTGGGAAGACCAGCATAACTTATGGCTAGTGCTGCCACTTATAAGTAATGTGGTCACAACAAATTCACTGCGGTAAAAACTTCAAACATCTCCACCACCACATATTATACACTTACACATACACCAGTAATTTAGTAACTCTTCCAGCTGCCTTCCTCTGTGATACTTTATTTCTTGATGCCACTTCTTAATGGCACAAATTCATTTTTAGCACAGCATGTGGCTCATTAAACATAGAGCTCTGATCATTTTTTTAAAAAGGCTGCAACAATTAATGCACCACATCTGACACTGTGTCTACCACAATAAATACTTTGGCTCAATCTTCCCTATGTTAGGCACTGCTAAATAAGTCGATGGTTTCTCTCATCCTGGTGAATAAAGATAAGGTTCACCTTTATTGAGTCATTTGGACCTATTGCCTCAAAACTGCTAACTACATGAATCATGGAAGATCAGAGTGATGAGGGACCTTAGATCCTAACTAGTGATTTTTTTTTAAATTTTTATTTATTTATTTATTTATATTTGTTTTTGGCTGTGTTGGGTCTTCGTTTCTGTGAGAGGGCTTTCTCTAGTTGTGGCGAGTGGGGGCCACTCATCATCGCGGTGCGCGGGCCTCTCACTGTCGCGGCCTCTTGTTGCGGAGCACAAGCTCCAGACGCGCAGACTCAGTAGTTGTGGCTCACGGGCCTAGTTGCTCCGCGGCATGTGGGATCTTCCCAGACCAGGGCTCGAACCCGTGTCCCCTGCATTGGCAGGCAGGTTCTCAACCACTGCGCCACCAGGGAAGCCCCTAACTAGTGATTTTTAAACTATGTTCCAATGAGCCTAAGAGCTGATACATGGTTCAGAATGGTTTGATGAAACTGAGGTAGCTTCAAGCAGAATAGCTCTATTTTAATCTGTTCTATATATGGGAGTTCTACACAAGATTTTATTTGAAGCAACATTTATGGTGAGAAAATGCACGCACAAACAAAAACTTATAAACAAACTACCCAGAAAATCACTAATCTGGACAAATATTCCCACTCCCCATTTGAGAGATGAGAAAACAGATCTCTACAAAGGCTAAGTGATAAATATATATTCACACAGCCCCTTGGAGGCACAACTGAGACCAGCTCAGTTAGTTCTCCTAAATCCCAGTCTATTGTTGTTCACCCTATGAGACCACAATGAATTATATACATATAATTAATATTATTTATGACCTAAACAGTGTTGGAGTGGGGCCCAGTACCATATGTGAGACAAACTATATTAGACATAATATAGTTTCAGATACAATATACTTTGCTAGTGCAAACACATTTTGTTTTTTCTTTTTCCTGAGTAAAGGGAAGGGTACATGCTAACAAAAAAATCTTCCAACTTATAACTTTCAGGAAATCATGGCATCGCTGAGAGTGAAAGAATGAATATAAAATACTGGAGGGAGCATGGCTGAGTAAGAGGACATGGAGCTCACCTACCCCCATGAACACATGAAAAATACATCTACATGTAGAACAATTTTCATGGAAAACAAACTGGAAACTGGCAAAAGGACTCCTGTACAGCCAAGGCTGTGAGAAAGATATACGTGTAATTGGGTAGGATGAGAGAAAAGCATCAGGGTGGGACCTGTGCCCCTGGGAGGGGACTCAGAGGAAAAGGGAGATCACGAAGGTAGACACTCACTCTGGGGAGTGAACAGGTTAAGCCACAGACTGGGCGTCCCGGAGAAGCCCCCTTGGCTGCTTAGAGAATTGCTGTGAAAGAAAAGCTGTAAACGCCTAGACTCTACTCATGACGAGTGCACAGGTGCTGGCTTGCCCCCAGACAAGGCAGAGAGAGGTGTGCCCTAGCAGCTGCTACTTCACCGCACTCCCCAGTCCGAGCCAAGCGAACACCCCGACCCCATTCACTCCATGTCCCAGCATGGCACTGGATCTAGGGTGGCCAGGACCTGGGAAAAGACTTGATCTAGGGACTCAGGGGCGACCTGGGGATCTGAGGCAAAGCCCAGGTAGGGCGGCAGCAGCCATTGTTGGTGCTTACTCAACCAGCTCCCCAGAAATAGCCAACATTTCTGAGGGTAGCACAGCTGCTGGAATTCCTGCAACAACCTAGCTGCATGCCCCAGCTGAAGTCAAGTGAACACTCCAGCCCCACTCACTCAATACCCCAGGCTAGCACTAGAACTGGAGCAGCCATGATAGGGGAAAAATGTGACTGTGGCTTGCATCTGAGCAGAGCCACAGACACTTACACAAGCAGAGCATTAGAACTCTGTAAGTGCCCAAGTCCCACTTATTTCAGCACTCCTCTCCTTTGGGGAAAAGGCCCCAGTGAGTTGAGAAGGAAAAACTCACACTTAAAGAGAACAGAGCTAGCTCAAGCCTGACCCTCAGGGTTTCTACTCCAGCAACTTGGGAGCAGACCCCACCCCTGACAGGACAGCAATGGTCACTGAGCAGAGAAGAAGTCCTGCCTTGTTATCCTGCCTAGGCTCTAATTCCTCCATCACAACCACATTCCCTACCAAGGTGATATCTAACAGCACACCCTGAGGAAAGATGTGACTGGTGTCCACATCAAATCCAGCATTCCCACCAAAGGCACTAGGCACATGCAGTCTACACAGAGACACTCCCACATAAGAATACCCCTTTAGAAACAAGATAGGCAACTATTTCACCTAAATACACAGAGACAGAGAAAGTTAAACAAAATGGAAAGGCACAGGAACTGTTCTCAGTTGAAAGAAAAAGAGAAAACCTCTGAAAATTAAATAATGAAACAGAAATGAATGATATGCTGGACAAAGAATTCAAAACATTATTAATAAAAATGCTAACTGATGTAAACACAGATCATTTTAACAAGGAACTAGAAAATATAAAGAAGACTCAATCAAAGAAAGATAATTTAATATCTGAGATAAAAAGCACTCTAGAAACAATGAATAGCAGACTAAATGACACGGAAGAACACATAAGTGATCTGGAAGATAGAATAATGGAAATCACCCGATCAGAAGAGCAGACAGAAAGACAAATTTAAAAAAAAACAAAAAAAAACAGTTCCACATGAAGAGATCTCAGAGATAACATCAAACGTGCCAACATGTGCATTATAGGGTTCCAGAAGAAGAGAGAGAGAAGGGTATCAAAAATGTATTTGAAGAAATTATGCCTGAAAACTTCTCAAACCTAGAGAGGGAAACATATCCACCCATAGGATGCACAGAGGGTCCCAAACAAGATGAACCCACAAAAACCCCCACACCAAGACATATCATAATTAAAATATCAAGAGTTAAATATAAAGAAAGAATTCTAAAGGCAGAAAGATAAAACAGAGAGTCATATACAAGGGAGTCCCAATAAGGCTATCAGCTGATTTCTCTGCAGAAACTTTGCAGGTCAGAAGGGAGTGGCATGATATACTCAAAGTGCTGAGAGGGAAAATCCTGCAACCTACGATACTCTAACCAGCAAGAATATCACTTAGAATACAAGGAGAGATAAGAACTTCTCAGACAAGCAAAAACCATAAAAATTCAGCAATACTAAACCTATCCTAAAAGAAATGTTGAAGAGTCTTATCTAAAGGGAAAAGAAGTAAGAATCTACAGGGAAGGGAAAGTCCCAATAGAAAAGGCAAATATATAGTAAGGATTGAAGGTCACTTAAATAGGTTAGTATGAAGATTAAAAGACAAAAAAAATTGTAAAAGCAATTATAACTACAATAAAAAGTAAAGGGATAAGCACAAATATGTAAAATATAACATCAAAAAACCTAAATGTGGGGGAGAGGAATTAAAAAAATGTAGATCTTTTAGAATGTGCTTGAACTTAAGTGACTACCAGTTAAAATCAATTTAATATAATTATGGGTCAATATATATGAAATCCATGGTAACCATAAATCAAAAACCAAAGATACCAAAAAACCAAAACAAAAAAAACCAAGCATACTACTAAAAAAAAATCATCACATAACATTGGGAGAAACAAAAAGAAGAAATGAACAGAAAAGAACTACAAAAACAACTGGAAAACAAATAATAAAATCGCAATAGGTACATATCTATCAACAATTACTTTAAATGTCAATGGAATAAATGCTCCAATCAAAAGAAATAGGGTAGCTGATTGGATAAGAAAACAAGTCCCTCTACTACGCTACCTGCAAGAGACTCATGTCAGAACTAAAGACACAAACAGACTGAAAGTGAGGAGAAGGAAAAAGACATTCTATGCAAACGGATGTGACAAGAAAGCAGGGATAGCAATACTAATATCAGAGAAAACAGACTTTAAAAGAAAGGCTGAAACAAAAGACAAAGAAGGGCATTATATAATCATAAAGGGATCAATAAAAGAAGAGGATATTACACTTGTTAACATACACAAACCCAATACAGGAGCACCTAAATATATAAAGCAAATACTACCAGACATAAAAGGAGAAATAGACAATAATATAATAATAGTAGGGAACTTTAACAATCCACAGATATCACTGGACAAATTATCCAGATAGAAACTCAATAACACACCAGTGATCTTAAATTACACAATAGAACAATTGGAGTTAATAGATTTTTACATGAAATTCCATCCAAAAACAGCAGATTACACATTCTTTTCAAGTGCACATGGAACATTCTCTAGGATGGACAACATACTAGTTCAAAAAACAGGCCTCAACAAATGTTAAGAGGACAGAAATTATATCAAGCATGTTTTCCCACCACAACAGTATGAAACTAGAAATCAACTAGAAAAACAAGAAAAGAACAAAGATGTAGAGAGTAAAGAACATGCTACTAAAAAACCAAGGGGTCAATGATGAAATCAAAGAGGAAAGCAGAATATACCTCGAGACAAATGAAAATGGAAACACAACTTTCCAAAATCTATGGAATGCAGCAAAAGCAGTTCTAAGGGGGTAGTTTATAGCAATACAGGCCTTTCTCAAGAAACAGAAAAAGCTTCAAACATTTTAACTTACCATCTAAAAGAATTAGGCAAAAGAAATAAATGCAAAAATAAACAAATGGGACCTAATTAAACTTAAAAGCTTTTGCACAGCAAAAGAAACCACCAGAAAAATGGAAAGACAACCTATGGATATGCAGAAAATGTTTCAAATAAGACAACCAACAAGGAATTAATATCTAAAATATACATACAGCTCATATAACTCAATATCAAAAAAACAAATAACCCAATCAAAAAATGGGCAGAAGACCTAAATAGACATATTTCCAAAGAAGACATACAGATGGCCAACAGGCACATGAAAAGATGCTCAATACCACTAATTATTAGAGAAATGCAAATCAAAATCACAATAAGCTATTACCTCACACCTATTAGAATGGCTATCAACAAAAAGCCTACAAATAACAAATGTTGGAGAGGATGTGGAGAAAAGAGAAGCCTTGTACACTGTCGTTGGAAATGTTAATTGGTGCAGCAACTATGGAAAACATTATATCGCTTCCTTAGAAAACTAAAAATATTACTACCGCAAGATTCAGCATTTCCAGTACTAGGTATATATCTGGAAGAAATGAAAACAATAATTCAAAAAGATACGTGCACCCCAGTATTCATAACAGCACGGTTTACAATAGCCAAAAAACGGAAACAACCAAGCATCCATCAGCAGATGACTGGATTAAGACGTGCTGTGTGTATATATACACACACACTGTATACATACATACACACACATACACAATGGAATATTTCTCAGCCATAAAAAAGACTGAAATACTGTTGTTTGCAGCAACATGGATGGACCTCGAGAATATTATGCTTAGTAAAATAAGTCAGACAGAGAAAGTCAAATACTGTATGAAGTCACTTATATATGGAATCCAAAAAAATAATACAAATGAATGTACAAGCAAAAGAGAAACAGACTCAAAGATATAGAATACAAATTTGTGGTTACCAAAGCGGAGTGAAAAGGGGAGAGGGGCAAATTAGGTATATGGGATTAACAGATACAATCTATTATGTATAAAATATGTAAGCAACATGGGTACACAGTATAGCACAGGGAATTACAGCCATGATCTTGTAATAACCTATAATGGAGTATAATCTGCAAAAATACTGAATCACTAAGCTGTACACCTGAAACTACCATAATATTGTAAATCAACTAGACTTCAATGAAAAAAGAATAAATATAAAGAATGATCTTCTTTAAGTAAGTTATTGCCTAATCCCTCCAATTTCCTAACCACGCCCTGGCTTGAAGAAAAGCCCCTTCATAGATCCCTAAATCCAACACGTGCCACTTGTCAAGAGAAAAACCTATCTTTTGCACATTTACCTTTCTCTTTTATTGGATCGTTGAACCCCAAATTAATTAAGACTATAGAACCTGCTTCATCTCGCTTGAACATGTACACTCAGAAAAATCATTGTATGTGGTCAGAGAAGAGATAATAGTTCTATACCTCACAGAAACCATTTCACTGCTAAAAGAGACGGTCGACTCTGAAGTGGAATTTTACTCTTAAAAATGCATTTTCATAAAAAGATACTTAGTTTGATATTAGCTATCAGGATTATACTATCTCATTGCGGGAAAACACCTACGTCTTTTTACATATAAAGTGAGATGCAGTATATGAAAGCGCGTTAATACGAGAATTTAGAAATATATCTGAACACAGCCTGTATTCAACGATGGTCACATTTTAGTTGGTTTCTCAAATAAACACCTAGTCATTTGTGTAAATAAGGTCAACAGATGCCAGAGCACAGAGCCCAGGCCGGGCCTTCTATAAGAATCTCCGTGTTATTATTCAATAGCTTATGAGAATTATTTTCAATCTATATGATTTGCTACCCTAGTTTCATAAGTTGTATTCATTGTTGCTGTGTCTGACTTTGACACTTGATTACCCTTATCTCCCTGGTGATATTGCCCGAGTGCACAAACATCTGCCCCAACCAAAATGTGCACTCCGCCTGCATTCTTTTTCTCTTCATCTCTTTTACTTCTATCCCTAGGATGAACTGAGCCCTAGCCTATATGCTTCGTGAATAAAATTCCCCAATACCCTTTTACTCAGTAACTGCAAAGGGTAACATAGATTTTGATAAACTATTTGGTTCAGCTGTCCACACTGATCAAAATCATAGCTAACTGGCAGATTTCTACCTCAATTGAGTCTGAAAGTTCCAGAAGGAGCTGCTTATAGGTCCTCCTTGTAAATAAAGCTACTTGTTCAGTCCCCAAAATAACTAGATGCTTTTTCTAAGTTTATACAAAAGGAAATGAACATATGGTGCCCATTAAAAACATAAAGGATTGAAGAAGGTTTTGAAAAGCTCCTGAACAGTAGAACTATGGGTCATTGAAGGGGGGTTGAGATGGTTAGAGGGATAGCCCAGCTGCCTGATAAAGGGGAACGACCATTCTGCTCTACTGTGAAGCTGTCCCGGCATATTTCAATCAGAAGTATCAATATATCCTGAACTTGACAGGAAGGAGGGCACTTGGGCAGGTCTCATTTTGTTTGTTTGTTTTGGGTAGACAGAACCCTGAAAGGATTTCTACCTTAATATTTTGCTAAAACCGCACCAACTGAAAGAATTTTTTTCTTTGAACATCTAAGACAGGGATAAAAAAGGGTTAGCAAGATTAACGAATGTAGTCACAATGCTAAAGACTATTCTAAATGGATCAAATGGACCAAAATTTTATCCTCATCAGTGTTCTGGGATGGGAATATGAAATTCACCCAACTAACTGAAAGGTTAGTCACGCAGTGACTGCGAGAATGGAAACCTTGGCTCTGAAAGCCTATGGTTCAAACTACAAGTTGGAAAAAAGTGTGCACACAAGACACTTCATTACCCATACAATAGGCTGTAAATTATTTGCATGACATTTTCTTTGCATTACAAGCCATGGGCCTGTAACAGGTTAGTGTAATATAGACCATTTAAGTGACAATAATCATATGTTACAGATGGAAGTTCTATTTTGACCAGCCATTGTGCTTCCTTTTTGCCCAATTATCAATATGAAAAATCACCACTGAATTTCAAAAATGGCTTCTTGGAACATCAGCTCTGATCTACGGGATTTGTCATATTGTAGCTCATCTGTTTCAAAAGCACTTCATTCATTTGTCCCATATTACCAAGACTGAGATTTCACTGAATAATTGATAAAAGTGAAAATTATGAACTACCTTATACTCAGTCATTATGGTGTTGATATTACCTTTGTGAAAACTAACTACAGTATTAGCCAATAAGCACACAACCTAAATGATATAAGAGGGAATTTATCAAAAGTTCTGTCTATATCTCCACTGATGTTTAAGGATCAAGGTACTGACCTTTCAGCTCTGATCATTTCAGCAGCTTTTATTTTTTTATTTTTTAGTTTTTAACATCTTTACTGGAGTATAATTGCTTTACAATGTTGTGTTAGTTGCTGCTGTATAACAAAGTGAATCAGCTATACGTATACATATATCCCCGTATCTCCTCCCTCTTGCATCTCCCTCCCACCCTCCCTAGCCCACCCCTTTAGGTAGACACAAAGCACCAAGCTGATCTCCCTGTGCTATGTGGCTGCTTCCCACTAGCTATCTATTTTACATTTGGTAGTGTATATATGTCCATGCCACTCTCTCACTTCATCCCAGCTTACCCTTCCCCCTCCCCATGTCCTCAAGTCCATTCTCTACATCTGCATCACAGCTCTATTTACAATAGCCAGGACATGGAAGCAACCTAAGTGTCCATCGACAGATGAATGGATAAAGAAGATGGGGCACATATATACAATGGAATATTATTCAGCCATAAAAAGAAATGAAATTGAGTTGTTTGTAGTGAGGTGGATGGACCTAGAGACTGTCATACAGAGTGAAGTCAGAAAGAGAAAAACAAATACGGTATGCTACCACATATATACGTAATCTTAAAGAAAAAATGGTTCTTCAGAACCTGGGGGCAGGAGAGGAATAAAGACTCAGCAGCTTTTAGTTATACAAATGTGGGAAAGGGAATAGATCTTCAAAGTAGTATGTGAGTAAGTGCATGTGTGTGTGTGTGTGTGTGTGTGTGTGTGTATGACTATCATCAGAGTAATTTACAATCTTTCTGATCTTAGGCAAGAACAGATAAAGGATTTAGAAAAAAATACAAAAACTAAAATAGCATTTACCATGTGCTTATTGTCATGTGGTAAGCCCTGTGTATAGAGTTACTCTTTTAATAGTCTTATCAATTGTATAAAGTAAATATTATAATCACGGTAGCTGCCCCTCCACCAATCTACATTGGTAATTCCCAAACTGGTATTTAACCTTGCTGTACATGGATAAACTCAAGATGTGCAATTGACCATTTCAGCTTCTGTTACTTAAGGTATAGGTGACGAAAATATGTGGCTGGTCAGGAGGTACCAGCACTGTATTTTCCATCAAGTAAGTGGGAGATCCATAGATCTAGGAGGCAAGGAACGGGTTATGTTCAGAGAGCTTGACTAAGGTGGAGAGCAGCAGGCAGGTGGTAAATGGCTAGGGAATCAGACAAAATCCAGAGTCTAGAAAGTTAAAGGGGTCAAAAAATCAACATTAATAAGCAGATTTGAACTTTAACCCTAGACAGAGATGATTTGTTCTCTGCCCTATCTTATACTTCCTAATGGATATTAAGAGCCTTGAGCCCATAACTGGTAATCATCTCCAGAAAGAAGCCAAATCGGTTTAGTTGAACTCTGCCCCAGATAAAAAGTGAGGCAGATGTGTTAAAAATACCTCACAGCTTCAAGTAAATGTACTTTTTAACACCACCTCCCCGCCATCCCCAATCCTGCTTTGGCTGGCACATTGTGATTCAGCAGTAAATTCCTCCCTCTCTCTTCCTTTTTTAATCTTACTAAGGCATTCAGGAAAAGCAGAAAATGTTTCCTCTAAATTCAAGGACTTTAAAATCTAAATGAAGAGAAAAAGTATGGGCAAATAAAGCCAGTAAAAAAAAAAAAGGCTAAGAAACATACACATTGCCATGTACAATAAATGTACATAGGCACTAATGTACAAAAGGAGTGATCAGAGACAGCTGTTGAACACCTTATCATACTAAAGGACATGATTTGAATATCATGAATTTCTGAATTGCTGAAACAAATTCAATAACTAGTTTTTTTCTTTGTCAGCAGGGGTTAATATATGTAGTATTACTTATATACATTATACTGTTAAAACAAACAAATAATCCTTCTAACCATGAGCTCTTGGTGAGTCAACATTTTTCTGCAATAATCCGTGAGGTTCCCCAAAATATATTTGGGGCAGGGAAAAATATGTGGGGTATTAAGAGATAAGGATAAAGTACCTAAATGCAACCTATGGAATGAGAGAAAATATCTGCAAATCATATATCTGATAAAGTGTTAATATCCAAAATATATTTAAAAACTTGTACAACTCAAAGCAAAATAATAATAATAATAATCTAATTAAAAATGGGCAAAAGAGCTGAATAGACATTTTACCAAAGAAGATATTCAAACTGCCAACAGGTACATGAAAGATGCTCAACATCACCAATCAGTAGGAAAATGCAAATCAAAACCACAATGGGACATCACCTCATGCCTGTTAGAATGGCCATCATCACAAGAGATAACAAATACTGGCAAGGACATGGAGAAAAGGGAAGCCTTGTGCACCGTCGATGGGAATGTAACTTGGCACAGTAACAGTGTGGAGGTTTCATAAAAAATGAAAAGTAGAACTACCATATGATCCAGCAATTCTACTTCTGGGTATATATCTGAAGAAAACAAAATCACTCTCTCGAAGAGATATCTGCACGCCCATGTTCATTGTATCACCATTCACAGTAGCGAGGACACGGAAACAACCTAACTGTCCATCGACAGATGAATGGATAAAGAAGTGTGAGATAGATACAGACATAGATATATAGATATAGATACACACATACCTATACACAGTGGAATACTGTTCAGCCATAAAAAGAAGGAAATCCTGCCATTTGCAAAAATGGATGGACCTAGAGGGTATTATGCTAAGTGAAATAAGTCAGACAGAGAAAGACAAACACTGTATGGTCTCAATTATATGTAGAATCTTTAAAAAACTCTCACAGATGAAGAGATTAGATTTATGGTTATCAGAGACGGGGTAGGGGGTGGGGGAATTGGAGGAAGGTGGGCAAAACGTACAGACTTCTGATTAAGATAAGTAAAGGGATGCAATGTACATCATGATGACAATCGTTAACAACGCTACATGATAAATTTGAAAGCTTCTAAGACACTAAATCCTAAAAGTTTTTATCACAAGAAAAAAAATTTGTAATTATATGAGGTGACAGATGTTACATAAACTTGTGGTAATCATTTCGCAATACATAGGTCAAGTCATTATGCTGTACACCTTAAACTCAGACAGTGTTGTATGTCAATTATATCTCAATAGAACTTGAAAAAAATAAAATACATTGTCCTCCAGAAATGTTAAAGGAAAGATTGTGAGAACACCCACTTACCAGAAATAGTCTCTACACTTGGCAGTATACATGGTCATTATGATTTTTGCCCCATGGTATACTTGGTGGACTTCCATCTATCATCACAAAGTCATGACAGCCTAATTAATTCAATATAGGTTCACTTTCACTCTTGGTTGCCTGGTGGTTGAGGTCTGCTACCGTGATGATCCACGTTGGATTGTCACCATCATTTTTTCAGTGACAGGGATGAGCTTCGCCTTGAGTTGATTGACCTGCAAATACTGAGGCGCTCCAACAGGAGAGGCGCATCACAGAACTACATCAGGCTGATAAACAGATACAAACCTTTTCACATTGATTTCAGCAATCGTAGGTTTTGCCAAAGTTGAATTATACCTTATTTTTCCCACTGAAATCCAAATTAGCTACGTGGTTCTATCAGATGAACTGAAGGCATCCATTTTTATTTTTAGGTGTTTTTTTTTTTTCTCTCAGAGGCAATCAGACTTAGCTGCTTCAGAATACAATTATGAACATACTTGTCTAATTTTTAGTCACACTCAAAATTTTGCATTCAGTTATTATTTATAGACACTGAATTGAACAGGTTTAGCAATTTTATATATAGTACATGTTTCTATATGTGTTATACACATATATGCACATATGTGTGTCTATTTACGTGTGCATATAAATATAATTTTTCCCAGCCATAATTACAAGTTTTTCACAATCTTACCTGTGCAAGAAAACAAGAATTTCTAAGCCAGTGTTAAGGTACTCTTCTATGACAAATGAAAAATATGATTTTAGAAACGAGATGTACAAATACATCTTCTAAGTGTTTCTATTACAAAAGTACAAAATAAAATTATATATGCTACTTAAAAGAGAAAATTATTTCCCTAGACATTTTTATCTTTTGGAGTATATATCTAATATGTACACCCGAGGCAAGTTTTCATCCAATCAATCAATTTTGACCTTCAGTTCAGGCCTAAACTTTTCCATTCCTTTGATCTCATCTGAAAAATACCAAGAAAAAAAGCAAGTCCTCAGGGAAGAGGAAGACAATGTATCTGCCAAGAACTCTCTCTTTGTAGGTGTGCAAGGAGAAGTGTCCATGTAACAAATTGCTACTGTTCAATCCCATCAATTCAAAACAAGGATTCTGAACTTGCCAAGATGACTCAAATGACCCACATGGCTGGATACATGGAGAAAGAAAAAAAGGTAACTTCAAACACATTAGTGTTGCAGCCTGCTTGTAATGGCATGGGCTCTGTCCTTTCCTAATGGTTGGAATTAAGCTACTTCTCTTTTTAAAAAATGCTTCTTTGCTCACAGTTTTATCTCCCCTTCCTGAGGGCTTCGGCAGAGGGAAGAAAGCAAGTCAGATTATTGTGGGGAAATTCACAAAACACTCCAGTCGCTTAGGAAGTAGATTTGATGTGACCGTTTTATCTTGACAAAAAATACACTTCTGAATCCTGAGATTGTTCTGCTTTCCTGAGGATCTTTAATTTGACCAAAACCAAAGTATGAACTCTTGGCTTGGCTAGTGTTGCCTTGACCAGTTGGGTCACTTAATAAATTAAGGCTCTGGAAAGTGATGTTATGCACCGGAGAGTTTGTAAAGGATTAATTGCTCTGAATCCCATAATGACAAACAATTCAATTTGTCACTGGGTGGGTAAAGGGTACGAAACTAGGGTAGCTATGTGACTACCCACTCTTCTCTGCAGATAGCACATTTCAGGTCAGAATAAAATAAAATAATAAATAGACTGGGAAAAATTGGTCACGCCTCTCTGAGATGTCACAGACAAGGAACGAGGGCTGTGTACGCAAGTAAGGCGGATGAATATGTTTAAACAGAACAATAATGAGCCACTGCTGGTGAAGCTGAAGTTGCCCAGGGGGCATCTTGCATAGACCTAGTTGATAACTTCCTACCAATAAAAAATATACATCTTGCATCCATCTATATTTGAAGTTGTTTGGAATGCTGCATCAAGCAAGAAAACTTGATGTTTTCTTAGGATACTTGCATTTTCTCATGCACTGCATTGCCAACTAAGGAGCCAACCAGGAAAACTGTATTTTTCCAATGAAATTCAACCAAAGTAATTAAGTTAATCTTACCTCACCATAACTGTGTTTCCAATATTATGTAGGTGCTAACAGGAAGAAGTCATGGTTTCTGTCCCATAATATCTTAAAGAATGATTAAAGACTGTAAGCTCCTTGAGAGCAGAGACCAAGTCTTACTCATTCATATCTTTGTCCTCAGTGCCTAAATAGTGGGCTGAAGCAAAGTAGGTGCTTAATAAATGGATGTTGAATAAATGAATAAATGAGGGAAGAAGATGTAGGTATGACCTAATATGAACAATAGACCATTGATATTTAGGTACTAGAACGGACAAGATAGGAAAAAGGGTAAGCAACATGAACCTATTTATTAAGGTTAAAGATGGTTGTATCAACACATGGCTCGAAGTTTAGTCATAGGTACATTCCTAGAACTTATCAGACTGAGTTGCTAACTTCATCTGGAATCCCCATTGAACTCAAAAAATAGCCTCAGGCTATGATTTTCACTTTCTTGCTAAAGCAGTGTGAACTGATCAAATGTGTCCAGAAAAAAAAAAAAATTTCCTTTATTTCCTCTCATTTCCTTCTTTCCTTTCAGTGTAGGATCAAGACGGGACACAGGGACAGGAAAAGAGACATCACTGACACTGACTCACTGGGAGAGCATGTCTGGAGTTTATTTGATTACCCCCAACCCCATAAAACCAACTCTGTTTCCACTGTACTTCAGAAAAAGAATAGAATTTGAGGACTTGGGTATTTTGTTTTTCCCTGGCCTCTTCCCAACATCTTTCTAAACAACTGTCAACCTCACAGCAAGACATAAGCTTAGCCAGCACAGAGTACCTGATCTCCCATGACAAGCTTCCAAAAGTCACTGGCTTGGCCAGCACGTTTAGCTTACCCACTTACTGGTAATCTATACTATCTTCTGGAATTACTCATTTTGAATTTAAAGGGTCCTATAAGAAACTGAACAAATTTGTACAAAATCAGGTGTAGGAGAAAATCATTCCTGGACACTCCTTCTTTCCTCTCTACTGTGGCCTCAGCAGCTCCCTCAAGGTTTCTATCCAGACCAAAGATGCAGCTCCTTTGTTTCTAGGCAGGCTTAAAAGAATCAGGCACTAGACAAGTGCTTGGCTACCACCGTAAACAAATAGACTTAACTGTTTCCTGTCATCATTGTGATCACCCAAAGCACTGATATACTGCCTTTCCTCCATAGCAATAAAAAGGTGAGGAAAAAGCCAAGGTCATGGGTTGGTCTTCTGCAGGCCAGATTGCTTTTTCTTCTAAATCTTAGCTGCAAGCTAAGCTCCTCCCAGACTCTGACTATATGTCTCACATTTATGTGATGCTAAGTTCAAATAGTCTTAGGCCCAGGGTGGCCTGTTCTCACTACGACAGAAAGAGCACATCTCGATAAATGAAGAATGGCACACCTTTACCTCCAAAGGAGCTACCGACGAAAGGAGATAGAGACTAACATTAACTGAGTACATGTTTTGTACCAGTCCTAGATGCTTTTGTCTCTTAATTCCTCCCCCAAAACCTGTATGTTACATATTTTGTTATCTCTATTTTACAAGAAAATTGAAGGTTAGAGAGGTTATAAGGAGTTATAAATGAGTAAGTTCCATTCAAGAAGGTACTGAAGAAGTCAGAAGAAATTTCCAAAATTTGAGTAAGAGTGGGTCCTTATCATTTTTAACCGAAGGATTATGAATATTCAAGCAAAAATAGTAGCTATGATTTGTGAGTACTACAGAAGAGAAGACACCTCTCATCCTGTGTCTTTATGGTATAGATATATGCAGAAACCTATTTGAAGGGGAAGTGGGAGGTTGAATTCAGACAAACTGGTTACCGTCATTCAAAAAAATGTAACAGAACCTACTATGCACACCGCAAATAATAGAAAGGTATGGTTCCTGCCCTGTAAGGAATTAATAGTCTATTTCTTAATGATGAGGGACAATGAATCAAAATGCAAATAACTGCAGGAGGCCAAATGAGTGGTAGCATTTATAACTGTGGACCAAGGCTGCTGAATAAAGAGACAGGATATAAACAGAAACCTGAATGCAGAGAAAATATTTGTTGTGAGTTACAATGTGGGATGGAGGAAACAGGCTTTGGAACTAGACTGAGCAAAGTTTAAATTCCAATCATTATTACTTCCTAATTGTATATATTTGGGAAAATCTCTTACTTTCTTGCTGTGTGGACTAAATGACATACTATATTTGTTCTCAACAAATATTCCTCCTCTTCTCCTTGTTAGGCAATTGTTGGAATTTATCCAAGTGTTTTTTCTTGTTTTTTTTCCAGAACTGGCCTATGTGTATGAACACAGCCATTGTATAGTAAGAAGTCATAATCATAATAACAGGAAATCAACTACTATTACTAATTATTGAGCAATTACTGTGTGCCAGGCCATGTGCTAAATACTATTTCCATGAATCCTCATGGTAACCTTATGAGTAAGCAGTATTCTTATCCTCATTTTATAGATATGGAAACTGGAGCTCAGAATAGTAACGTGAGTTGTTCAAGGTCGCATAGCTGCTAAATGAGTCAGAGTCAAGGGTGCAGCCAGGCCTGACCTACTCCAAAGTCACTTACTCTTAAACCAATGTATATTCTGTTCTCCCCAAAGGTTCCTACTGAACCAAAAGAGCAGGTTTGACAGAAACGTTCTAGCTGCTGCTCTAATGATTCAGCCATGGTTAATCCTGCTATTTTCGATCCACTGTTTAAAAAAGTGTCTCTGCCCTTCCCTCTACAAATTCTCTTCCTTTTCTAAGGCAGAGGGCATGTGGATCTGCCTCACTACCTGGGCTGTAACCATAAGCAAAAGTCAAGCCTGTGTCCATTTGTACCCATTTCTACTTGGCACTTTAGATAAATTTCTTTACTTTCGTCTCAGAAAGTAGAGTGACACTACTCGCTTTACTTCAGCTGCTGGAAAGGATGAAAACTCTCCCAGCAAAGATGTGCCTTTGAGCTAGTGAAAAGTGAATGATTGATCTAGGGTATAAATCTTCATTCTTCTGAGACAGATCTGTCTTTGAAACAGGGAGAGAGACACAAACAGAGAGAGAGGAGAAGAAGGAGGAGGCAAAAGGAAGGAAGGAGGGAGGGAGTGGGGAAAGAAAGGAGAGAAAGAGGGCAAGAAGGGTTGAGGTCTCTTTCGGAAGTGAAAGCTATTTTATAAACACAAAAGGACATGAAAGATTTCAATACAAGCAGACATTAAATATACCATTCAAACTTCTGTATTCCCTCCAAAATTTAGGAATTCCAGAATTCTACTCCAAATAAAATTTTGTGTATTGTAAAACCAGACTCAACATTTTTAAGTACATTTTTATGGTTCATTAAAATGTATGGGGGGTCTTTTAAAATGCATATTCTGATAGTGGGTATAAATCTGTATTAGGGGATTTTTTGCGGGGAAAATGCTGAGAGGGCGATCCAACCAGGTATGCCTTCATGGCTCATATTCCAAGTTGCAATGGGCTTCTAAGGATTTAAACATTCACCAAATACTCAGATGTTGCATCTTATAGTTTATTCCACCTGCTAAAACTGACATTTGGTTGAAAATAACTTGTGCACTCAGGGCAACACTTCATTTTTCTCAACTCCCTGATTCTCTCTGCTCTATAGGGAAGTTGGAAGCAAGTAGAGAGAAAAGTACACCAAAAACACATGTCAAGGATTGGAGGGAAGAGGGAATTTGAACTCTAAAGAGTGAGATGCTGGGGACTAAAACAGCTCGAAAAAGAGATCCTTCTTGTCAAATTTCCTGCCAATGTGACCAGTAGGAAAAGGACAAGCCCCAAGGGATGATGGAGAGTTGGGTCTTTTCAGGCTATTCAATACTAGTTTGTCAGCACAGCAACCTCTACAGGGTACCACATTTATCACACACATACACACACGCGAAGTATAAAAATATAAATTGCTACTGCACACATTGGGTTCATTCATTCACTCATTGAGTGACTACTATGTGCCAGGCATTTTAGGTGGGATAAACAGTCATTTCAGTGTTTCATCAAATAGGAGGCTTTTCTTGTGAATTTAACTGTATCTGACCAGCTTAAAATCCTTCAATGGCTTAGGTCTACATATTGCTTCACAATAAATTGTGTCAAAATTATGCCAAAATTTTCTGGCTTAAAACAACAACCATTATGTCACATCTCGTGATATTGTGGGTCAGGAACTCAGGCAGGGCTAGGCTGGGTGATTCCTCTGCCCCAAATAAGTGGTGTCAACTAAGGTCATTCAGTGGTAGTCATCAGATGGATAGATTTTGCACAATGTGAAATAGCTTCATTAACAGATTTTGGTGCCTTGGTATGAATATTTGGAAGGTTGAAATCACCTGGGACTATTCACTGATGCACCTACACGTGGACTCTCCAGCATGGAACTCAAAGTAGGTGGACCTTAAGCATTGTGGCTCAAGGTCTCCAGAGACAGTGTTCAAACAGACAAGAAGTGGAAGCTGCCAGTTTTTTCTGGTCTAAGCTTGGACACTGGCACACTATAATTTTTTCCATACTCTTCTGGTTAAGACAGTCACAGAATTGGCTGAGATTCAAGAGAAGAAGGCATTGACTTGACCTCTCAGTGGGAGGAGCACCAAATAATTGGTGAATATCTTTAACCCATCATAGGTTCTTCATGGCTTTCAGGTTAAATGGATGCAATAGAGTGTATCGGTAAAGAGCAAGAGCTCTAGAATAAACTGATTGCATTTGAATCCCAGATCTGTTCACTTAATGATCTTGGGCAATTATGTAATCTCTCTGAGCTTCAGTTTCTACATCTGTAAAATAGCTATAATAATATTGTGTTGTGTGGTTGTGAGGATTAAGTTACATAACACATATAAAGTGAATATGAGTATATAAGGGTAAAGTGTATGTAACCGTAACTTACTAGTCATACTAAGCTTAAATAAATACTAGCTATCATTGATAAAATCCAAACTTCTTGGCTTGGCAGATAAAACCATTCACTGTCTGGCTTCTGCTTTCCTCTCAAGCCTCATATTCTGTTATACCGCACAGGCAGCCTTAACCCCACCCAGCCATATTCAACTACTAGCTGTTCTGTGAACATGTCAAGTTCTTAGGCCTTCATGCCATTGAACGTGGAGCCATGTCTGCCTAGAAGAATAATTTTCTCTTCCCCCTCCTTCTTTACCTGGCTAACTCTTACTGCTCTTTTAAAACCCAGCTTGTAAATTACTACCTCCATGTAGCTATCTCTGAACCTCCGGTCTAGATTAGGGCATTCCTCCTCTGTGTTCCCATACTACCCTATGCATATCTTTTAAAAAGGATGTAACACCATATAATATGTGCCCATTTATTATTCCATGCACTAGAGTAGACTGTGTATTTCCTACAGGCAAACACTGTGTCTTACCTTTCTTTGCATCTTGGGCTTTTAGCAAAGTATTTATCACTTAGTAGGAAATCAGTAAATGTTTTTTTTGAAATACAGAAAGACGGTGAAAATAAGAATTGATTTATAAATAAGATAAAAGCCTTTCCCCATAACCCAGCATTTAGCAACACGACGGTTACAGAAAATGAAGTACACCTGAGAGGAGAATTAGACTTCACCGACTTTTGTCGCCAGAATTCAACAGCCTTGAAGATACGTTGAGTAGGTAACTGTATGCAGAATACTGACCTAAAGCCGAGCGGGGAAAGGCAGAACTGCATTTCTCAGAAATATCAGTCTACTTCATTTTAATTATTCTCCCAAGTGTAATGAAGAAGTGAATCTTCATTCTGGATTAACTACTTATCAAATTTCCATCAGGTCTAATGGTCCCCTCGTTAAAGGTTCTGCCATCCTCAGTTCAAGAAGAGGAACAGACAAAAATAGAAAGCAACGCGGGTCTGGCAAAACATCATGTAAGCCAACGGGTATCTCTGTGTCTCTGTCTTACAATGAACATTTCCTGCTTTCTGGAAACAAATTCACCTTTTACATCAGTGTGAGCAAAATTCTTCATTTTGTGTGCATTATTTCCTGGTAGGGATTTTTTTTTTTTTTTTTTTTTTTTTACTTTTTAGTGTCATAAGTACCCTGGTCAATTAAATGACCTCTCTCTCTGACACCCCACATCTAGTTCACTGACAAATCCTCTCAGCTTTGTCTTGGAAATAATAAAATATGACCTTGTATCACCTCCACCTCTACCATGCCAGCCAAGCCATCATAATCTCTCCCTGCCTCCACCCTTGCCCTGTAACAGTCTACCTATCATTTTATTCCATCTTCAAACAATTTTGTTAGGCTAGTGATCATTTCCTTCCTTTACCAAAGAGAAGACAAACATACAGAGCTAAGAACGAGTCCTAGGCCACCCATACATTAGTACAGAGCCATAGCTGAAAGGCAGATCTGACAGCTAATTCTATCTTCCTTCCCTTCCAACATCAAATTGGCTAGTAAAGCCATAGCCAAATCATATTTTCCACTTTATAAAATATACTTTTTCATTTGGATAGGCCTACTAGGAAATTTGGAATTTAATCAGGGAATACTCGCATAAGTATTCAAATATCCCAAAGATACCTACCTAAATATTTCATCACGGGAGGAAATTTCATTCTTATAAATTGCCCCAATTAAGGTCTTTACCTTGTGAAATACTTGAGATCAGTGTTCTAGTTTTGTTTCTGTTTGTTTGCATTTTTAGAAACCAAACCCTATTATCTTTCTAATCAAATCTTATACAGGACCCCATTATAGTAAACATACATAAAGAGAGCATATTTTTTAAAAGAATGAAGGAGGTATTGTCTAGAGTTTCATGCCCTTGGTTATTCATTCAGCCCTCTGAGTTAGTCCCTGAGGCATCTACCTAGACTCTTAGACTCCATGGGAATCCAGACTGTGAACACCTCCTATAGAAAGAAGACTTATGCAGCATCTGCATCACCTGGGAGCTTGTTAGAAATGCAAAATCTCAGGACCCATCCCAGAATGGGTCAAAATCTGCATTTTAACAAGATTCTCTCTGGTGATTCGAAGTGCGTTCAAGTTTGAGAAGAGCTGCTATCTAGATTGTTTTTGCAAAGGTCTTCTAGTTAAGAGTTAAATGTGCTTGTACAAATATAAGGTCAACCTCAAGAAACTGAGCATAGTACAATACACATCCAGACACCTAACCAGATGCTTCATGTTCCTTCTGTGTGTTTTGCTATATGGTAAACATAGCCTATGCCTGGATTCATCCTTACCCGTAGGTAGGCTAAGCAGTCACCTCTGTGGGATGAGTTAATTGGGTACTGGAAAGACCTCCTGACCTCAAGTTTCTCTCCTGCTAGCTATTTCACAATGACTAGGAACGCCTACCTGACTCACTCCCATGAGTGAAAGATACTGTAAATGTAGTTTTTAGAAAGTTTATTACATTAGTGATTATAAGTCATCAACAACTTTAGCTCAAATACATTCAGGAAGAAGCAGGTCCTAGAGCGATGAGTTGCAAAGGCAGATGTCAAAAGGGTCACAGTACGACCAAATGAAATACTGCTGGATATTCAGGAAGGGACTAGGAAGAGTAAAACAAGGGAAAGAGGAACACAGCATTCAAAGCACACCTGATCAACCTAATCATGTTGCCTGCAATAGGCTCTGCCTGTGTCTTATACTCCTACTTAAGTCAGTTCATTGCAACTTACAAAATGAGGAAAGAAGCAAATCATTCCATGCCTAGTGATAGTAAGTGATAGTAAGGCTGGAAAAATCAGTGCCCTTCATTCCTACCCAGAGAAAAGAATGACTTTGCTTCCACTAGTCATTTTCTGTGAATCCGTCATCATTATTAAATGCCTCTTTTTTATTTTCCAAGGAAATGGTAATGGATTTCACCAATTCCAACATGGCACTACAAGGAAGCTTGATAAAGCAACGTGTGCCAAGGCCCATGAGCACTTTCTCCGTCATGCCTGTGAGAGATGCAATACTTGCTGGACTCGAAGCCTTAAGGGCTCCGTTGTCAGAGAGAAATGTTAAACTGAGGATATATCCAAATACTTCAAGCCCAAATAGGCTTTCACCTGAAAGGTTCAGGAAATGGAAGCAATTGAAATGTACTGACTTGGGTAGTCCAGATAATTAACTCAGTTCATCACCTTCATTTTGCTAGTGTAGACCTGGTCTGATTAATCCAGCAGCCATAAAAAGACAAATTATCCAGATTAAGTCTATAATCTTTCAATAGACTTGTAGTATTTGTATCAAAATGCCTCATGGCACACAGTCCAGGATGATTTAAGTGGACATATTCTTGACATCCGTGTCTAAGTATTCCAGAAATGCTTATCTAAATGTTTTACTGGAAGAGGAAGTTTTATTCTTATAGACTGGTCCAACTGAATGACCCTCATCCTAAGAAATACTTGAGATAGCGGGTCTTGTAATTCAAGATAGACTTGGAAAAGAGGCAAATGCTTCTTAGCCTAATAACGGCAGACTCTTTTTTCTTTTTTTTTTTTTTTTAAGAGCCAGGACAAAGCTGTGCTAAGAAAAATATCATTTTTAGGTATGATAGATTAAATTGTCTATAATGCTTAATTCCCAGGGCATCTAGAGAGGAAATAAGCCCCAGTTCTCCCTGTTAAGAAGATTGAACTGGAGTCTGAGAGATATGACTAGACTAGAGGCAGTGTCTCGCACCCTCTGAAGCAGAAGAGAAACTCACTGATCATTTGGCCAAAATGTGGAAGTTTCAGGTTTGCAAAATACAATAAGGAACTGTAGGATAAAACTCTGTCCTCCTGTGAAGAAGGTAGGGTCTTGTGAGGGAGAGGGGCAGGACACAAATCTAAGGGATGAGAAAGAAGGTACTGTGTGGTATGGAAAGAAAAGTGACTAGAGACATCCTGCTCTTTGAAGACCCAAACCTAGGTAGAACTACCCTTGTTTGGCACAAGAAACTCCTATTAAGAGACTTTGACTATATTCTTTGCAACTCAACACATTTGGTCTGGGGGAGATTGGTAGAGCAAGAAGTACTCAGGGAAGGATATAACCATTGAGCAATAATCTTTCAGGGGCTCTTCAATGAGGGCTCAGGTAGCATCAAAGCCCATGTAGATTACTGAGCATGGTACCAATGGTTATTCACATCTATGGATAGGTCACTAGCCAGCAGTGGAGAGGAGACCCCACACTGCCCCACAGGCATGAAAGAATAAGACTGAACTTCTCATTAACGAAACAAACAAACAAAAAAAACACCCTTCCAAAATAAAAAAGGACAGGTCCTGCTTCTTCTGGATATTCTGCCTATAATACAAAAATCACCAAGTTTTATTTACACAGGAAGTTAAGTGGAAGTTTCCTGTCACAGAAAGAGTAGCGACTTAGATGTCAGATCTGTATTCTAGTAACTAATTAGCTCTGTGACCTTGGGAAAGTCACTTCACCTGGGCTTCAGTAACCACATCTTTAAGTCCCATAGGTGATGATGATGATGATAATAATAATAATAATAATAATAATAGTCAAAATTTATTGAGACCTTATTATGTGAAACCATTGTTTGTTCTAATTGTTTTTAAACATTAATTCTTCTTATTCTGGCAACAGTTCTATGACCATGCACCATTCATGATCTGTTCTGTAGAAATGAGAGGATAAGTAATTTACCCAAAATGTCACTCAGCCAAAAAGTACTGGAGTTGAGATTTAAAGACAGATGTCTATAGTGCCAAAGGGTGTTGCGTGTTATACGCCAAGATGATGCGTGCGGCTTCATCTTGGTCTAAGAATGGTGCTTCCATAATTCTTTCCCCTACTCTTCTTCTAGACCTTCTCTTCTACTAAACTTGCTCTTCAAACTCATCATTATGTACGGTCTGATGCCAACTCACCTTCCTAACCATCATGTCAGGGCTTCTTTTTTCAAAGCCATACATGTTACAAACGACAAAGCCAGGCCTCAAACCAGGGCATTATGGCTCCTAGGCCAGTGCTATTTAGTCCGTCGACTTTACTTTCTGAGCAGGTAAAACTACAGCATTTCCTTTTGATCAGGCTATGACATAACTTACGTAATCATAGAAAGAATAATAGTAACACTTATAGAGATCTTATTGTAAGTCTGGCACTATTCTAACTGCTTTACAAGTATTAACTCAATCTTCATGAAAATCTTATAAGGTAGGTACTATTATACCAATTTTATTGTAGATACTGTTATACCAGTTTTATTGATGTAGAAACAAAGTCATACACAGGTTAAATAAACTCACACAGCTGACACTTAAGATGTGAACTAAGGCATTCTAGTTCCACAGTTCTCTGACCCTAACCACTAAACTAAACTGCCTCCCAAGCCAGATATCAAATTTCTATCTTTTCACATGCATACCTACTTTCCATAGCTCAGCATCGTGGGAATATACAGATTCACCCAGGAGAAATACCCTACATCAGGGGTCCCCAACCCCTGGGCCTCGGACGGGTACTGTTTTATATTTTTAAATATAAAAATTTTTGCATCATTTGGTAGTATATATAACTCCATGCCACTCTCTCACTTCGTCCCAGTTTACCCTTCCCCCTCCCTGTGTCCTCAAGTCCATTCTCTACGTCTACGTCATTATTCCTGTCCTTACCCTAGGTTCTCCAGAACCTTTTTTTTTTTTTAGATTCCATATATATGTGTTAGCATATGGTATTTGTTTTTCTCTTTCTGACTTACTTCACTCTGTATGACAGACTCTAGGTCCATCCACCTCACTACAAATAATTCAATTTCGTTTCTTTTTATGGCTGAGTAATATTCCATTGTATATATGTGCCACATCTTCTTTATCCATTCATCTGTCTAGTGGAAAGCAGCCGCATAGCACAGGGAGATCAGCTCAGTGCTTTGTGACCACCTAGAGGGGTGGGATACGGAGGGTGGGAAGGAGACGCGAGAGGGAAGAGATATGGGGATATATGTATATGTATATCTGATTCACTTTGTTATAAAGCAGAAATTAACACACCATTATAAAGCAATTATACTCCAGTAAAGATGTTAAAAAAAATTGTTGCACCAGCCAAACAAAGCTTATGCCTCTACACACCACACACGTGCGCACATGTGAGCACACGTGCACACAAGATCACAATTTAGAAGGGGATGGACTTTAACAACCAACTGAACAGTGCTACCTATTACTCCAATTTTCTGTTCACTTTAAATTTTTCTATCTCCAAGTCGCCTATATTTTGTATGTGCTTGTAGTAGTGGGACACTGCCCTGTAGTGGACCTGACACAGTACTCCTGGGAGATATCAAGATCTCCAGGCAATACACAAGTTATTTGAATCACATTTCTACCAGATATCATCTGTGTGACCTTGGACAAGTCATTTAACCTCCATAAATTTCATTGTATTCACCTGAAAAACAGGGGGATTGATACAAAAGACTCAAGGAGATCATATGTATCAAATGGTTCAATTAGTGCCTGGCACACTGTGGGTTCTCAATAAATATTTATTGAATGAATAAGCAAATGAATGAACAAACCAGTTCTAAAAGATACTTTTAATCATAAAAAAAATAACTTGATCCTATTTGTTTTCCTGTGTACCCACAAAAATACCTTGATCATATCTCCTAACATGGGCATTCCATGCAAAACCAAATCTTCCACTAACAGAGAACTGAGCCTGCTTACCCAAGATCCACAATAATACAGTTTCAGCTGTCTACAGTGTTTTTTCCCGAAAGAACAGCCTTCATACCCTGATCCATCAGCTCCAGTTGCGGGGCCTGTGATGGACATATTGCTGGAAAAGATATCCAGAACCTTGTAGCATCTCATTATCTAATTCATACCCGTTATTTTACCTGCTTCTATTATGAAAATGGTATTGCCAATGCCATCTCTTGAAATAAGAGTTTGATTAGGTTATTTAGAAAGCACCTATATGTCATCCAATGATTTCCACCTTCACTTTGAGACGAGACGTGGTGGTTTTGGTTTCATTTTATGGGAAGGGGTAGAAGGCATGAGAGGTGAGAAGCGATGAAAAGATTACAGTAAAAATACATTTAATATATCCCAGGGGATTGCAAACCGTGACCCATGGGCCAAATTTGGCCTGCAATCTATGTATGGTCTGCAAGCTAAGAATGTTTTTTATATTATCAAATGGTTGAAAAAATAAATAATGGATATTTCATGACATGCAAAAATTACATGTGCTACCTAGCACTGCTTTCATGCTGTAATGGAAGAATTGAGTAGTTATAGCAGAGGCCATATGGCTCACAAAGCCTAATACTTAGTATCTGACCCTTTACAGAAAAAGTTTGCTGACCCTTGATCTATTCTCTTGAGAGGACTTTTTCAGAAGTTATTGTTTCAAGGTCCATTACTGACAGGAGTCTGTAAATTTGTCTTTGGTAGACCAGAAGCCTTCTATCAAAAGAGATGTTGTGCCTGCTATTTCTGAGTTGAAGAACAAGATCAAGCATGATAAATAATGTACCAGGCTCCTCTCTTCCAATATGAAGTAGGCAGTGGGCAACTTTCAGTGCTCTTTTTCACTTTCTTCTAATTGCAGCGGAGCTTGGATCATTTCACATTTGACTCACAAACAACTATTACCAGTTTCAGAGAGGATCACTACCCCTGAACATCCATGAAGAACTCATGATCCACAGTGTTGTGAAACATCCCAGCTCTCTGCCTACCTACCTCCTATCTGGCCTCAACGTCACTGACTAAAGCTCCCATCCACAGCAAAGCACTGCTCCCTAGAAAGGTAAAAGTAAGTATAAGGTTTGCAAGCCCTAGAGTTTGCCACAGTGGGTAACTATAGAGAATTTGAAAATTTCTCCCCCTTTGAAGTAGATATATGTACCAAAACTTGCCTGCAAGGCACAATTCTATATAGAGGATCTTGTTTTCTTCATTGATTTTCATTGTAAAATTAATTATGTGCTTCTTTGGAAGACAGTTTGGTTCCAGACATAAGTAAATTACTCTTTCAAAAAACAACATATTTTTGATGACATAATAATTGAAGGTAAAAATATTTCTAATGAACTATTAATAATAAATTTTACACAAAATGTCTAATACAAATAAATACACAACAAACAGGTTGTTTATGGTTTTATTTCCATGGCTTAAAGTAAAAACCACAATGATTAAACAAAAATAACAAGTAGACTGAAAATTTCCTCAGCTTCGAGAATACTTTCCTACAACATTTACAACAAAATACATAGTACTTCCCTTTTCCCAAGGAGCAACTTGATAGAGGCTTCTAGAATTTAGGACTGATCAAGTTAATCTGAGCTGAAGAAAAGACGAGACACTAAATCCTCTACAGAAGCAATGATTCCAATAATAGCCTTAAGGAAGCAATGGTGGTAAATGAAATAATTGTATAGCTACTTATGAAACACATGGAAGAAAGCCTTCAGGTAGATTTTAGGTCTCTGAGGTAGAGAATTTGGAAAACCATAAACTTTGGCATGTTGGCATTCTATATAAAATTGTATCCATTTATTATTTCAAGGAAATTGTGTCTGAAAAGCACTTGATTGGGAAGCAGGTTAGAACAGTGTTAAGAGTCTAAAGCCTGGGGCTTCCCTGGTGGCGCAGTAGTTGAGAATCTGCCTGCTGGTGCAGGGGACACGGGTTCGAGCACTGGTCTGGGACGATCTCACATGCCGCGGAGCAACTAGGCCCGTGAGCCACAACTACTGAGCCTGCGCGTCTGGAGCCTGTGCTCCACAACAAGAGAGGCCACGATAGTGAGAGGCCCGCGCACCGTGATGAAGAGTGGCCCCCGCTTGCCACAACTGGAGAAAGCCCTCCCACAGAAACAAAGACCCAACACAGCCAAAAATTAATTAATTAATTAATTAATTAATTTTAAAAAAAAGAGTCTGAAGCCAGACTACCTGTTTTTACATCCCACCTCCTCCACATGCTATGTGACCTTGGTCAACTTACAAAACATATTTGTGCTTACGTCTCCTCATCTGTAAAATGCTGATTATAATAATTACCACCACCTCACAGGGCATTATATGCAAGACATATAACAGCACTGAACACATCACAGGCATCCCATGAATGGTAGCTCCTCCTCCTCCTCTTCCTCTCACTCTTCCTTCTACTACAATCCATCAGCATCACCATCGTTATCAATATAAAGTTCCTGCAATATCTGTGTCTTAGCATGGATTGTTTTGGGTGCTTTGCCTAACAGACCTTTTTAATGTGGTATACCCGGGTTTGGATTTGCTATAAAACACATGATGCCCCAGAACACACCTAAAATCCAAGGGATTGGTTACTTAGAGACAACAGTCATTCCATTTCTTATTCATACATGTAGTCTCATAAATCACTGGAGTTGTATACCTCTGAATTCAAAAAGCCCCCTGTCCACAAGTCCAAATCCATAGCTCTCAACACGGCTTCTGAAACTACTGCACAGAGGACTACTATAACAGTTTGGTAGCCAGTGAAGTTTCAGGAGCTCTAATATATGTCCCCTAAGGCACGGTGACCAGTTGGCATAGCATCCTACTGCTACTAAATATCCTGCAATGACTGATTTTTTTCATTATATATATATATAATTAATCCCATTATAAAGTTTCATTTTCCCACATATGAGCTATAATCTTGTAAATAATTGTTTAAAATGTACTCAGTTGCTGATTTTGTTCAAAGAGCTTTGTACTTGATTCATTCTTCTATCGGGTACCATACACTATACTAAGTGTTGAGGGTACAGGAGTGAAAGGAAACAAGATATAATTTGCAATTATGCTATTGTTTCATTTTTATTTATTCATTCAGGAAGTATTTATTCACTCCTTCTAGGTATGCACTGGAGATACAAATGCCCCAAATAAACAACATGCAAAAGCCAAATGAATCACTACCCCTGTCATCTGGGATATTACAATTTACTCCTTAATATTTTTTTCTAAACGGTAAAACCAATGCCTTTGAGATCTTATTTTTGTGATTACTATGTAGTAACAACATAATACATCAGCAATGGAACTGGATTTAGAACACTGACCTCTGAATGCCAAATTCCAGGCACATCTGACACGGACTAAAATCAGACTAAACCCGAATTCAAAATTCAGAACCTCATTCCTAATATCTGACAGTGACATTCTATCAAATCCATTTTTAATCTGGAATCAATTTAGATAGTCCATCTATAGCACAAAATTAATCTATTCTATTAGATAAATAGTTGGTTTTTTTTTAAATTTAGATTAGACCACAAGGGAATTTTTTCTCTGTTCTATTATTAATGAGGCATATTTTAGATTACATACTCTTTATTTTTTTAAATAAACTTATTTATTTTTATTTATTTATTTTTGGCTGCCTCGGGTCTCTGTTGCTGTGCGCGGGCTTTCTCTAGTTGCAGCAAGTGGGGGCTACTCTTCGTTGCAGTGTGCAGGCTTCTCATTGTGGTGGCTTCTCTTGTGAAGCATGGGCTTCAGTAGTTGTGGCACGCGGGCTCAGTAGTTGAGGTTCGCAGGCTCTAGAGCACAGGCTCAGTAGTTGTGGTGCACGGGCTAAGTTGCTCTGTGGCATGTGGGATCTTCCCGGACCAGGGCTCGAACCCATGTCCCCTGTATTGGCAGGCGGATTCTTAACCACTGTGCCACCAGGGAAGTCCCAGTTATAGCATTTTGACACTCAGAAAGTCAGGAATTCAGGTAATTGTATGAGACAAAAAATATTTAAAACTTGAAATTGAGAGGGATAAATAGTTGAACAGTGTAACAGGGGTAAGCATTTCTATCCAGTATTGCAAAATGTAAATTATACAGCCAACAGTTTTTTTAACTACATTTAATACCGTGTTTCAAATAGTCTCCCTGTGCTTACATCCGTTTATGTCCCAATCTATTATGTAAACCATTACAAGATTATTCCCTAAAATGGCACTTCTATCTCCTCACCTCAAGAAATTCTGGTGGCTTTCCAGTGCCTAAAAAACTAAATGCAAACTCCTGAGAGGGGAGGAGATCAAGATGGTAGAGTAGGAGGATGCTGAGCTCACCTCCCCATCACGAACAAATAAAAATAAAACAATTCTCAATGAAAACAAACTGGAGATTTGAAAAAGACTCTCACACAACCAAGGCTATAAAGAAAGACCCACACAGAATCAGGTATGAAGGGAAGAAACGTGATAAGGCTGGGACCTGCACCCCTAGGAGGAGACACAAAGAAGAGATCCACCCACCGTGGGGAGTGAGCAGTGTGAGCCACATGTTGGGAACCCCAGCCCTGGGATCTGACAGCAGGCAGATGAGCCCCTTTGGCTGGTTTGAAGACCAGTGGGTCTAACAAGGGGCTGTGAGAAACCTAGACTCGACTTGTGAAGAGCACACACACACTTGCTTGCACCCAAAACAAGGCAGAGGAAGCAGACTGAAACAGCCTAGGACTCTGGCTTGTTTACTACAACCAACGCAGCCCCCGCCCCAACACGCAAAACTGCTCCAGCACCTCTGTCTCTGGTGCAGCTCCATACTAGGGTGAATGCTACCACTGACGAGGGGACTGTGCAATTGTGGGGGATGGAACTGGATCAGACACGACACTATATCTGGAAGTAGCAAGGATGGCCATTGCTGGCTCTTGTTGAGGTAGCAGATCAGGAGGGGGATGAAACTGGATCAGACACGGCACTATATCTGGAAGTAGCAAGGATGGCCATTGCTGGCTCTTGTTGAGGTAGCAGATCGGGAGAAGTGTGGAACTCTGACTGACATGCAGGGACCACCCCATCACATGCCCTATCCCTCAATGGGTGTCCACTCTGGCACCTCTTGCTCAGCACTGCTCCCCTCTGGCACCTCTTGCTCAGTATGAGGCAAAGGCACCAATGCCTGGGAGGTGGGGGGAGAGCGCACACTGGGATGGAATGGAACCCATTTGTACGTGACCCTCAAGGGTTCTGCTCCAGTACCACTGACCCACCTCAATCCCTAATAGAGCAATGTCAGCCACTGAGCAGAGGAAAAGTCCCAGCTCACACCTTCTCTGGCCCTAGCTTCGCTATCTCCAGCCCCATTTCCCATCAAGGTGATAACTGCTAGCACACCCCAGGGAAGACGTGATCGATGCTCACTTCACATCCAGTTCATGCACAAAAGCTATTGGGCACGTGCAGACTGCACAGGGATGCTCTCACACAAGGACATCCTTTCAGGACTGAGATAGAGACACAGAAAGTTAAACAAAATGAGAAGACAGAGGAATTTGTTTCAAACAAAACAACAAAAAAAAAACAAAAAAGGGAAAAAATAACTGATGAAACAGACAAATAACTGACCAAATAAAGTGTTCGAAGCATTAGTAATAAGAGGACTAACAGAACTTGGCAAAAAAACAGATGAACACAGTGAGAATTTTAACAAGGACTTAACAAATAATTTAAAAAAAAACAGTAAGAATTGAATAATACAATAACTGAAATGAAAAACACACTAGAAGGAACTAACAGAAGATTAGGTGATACAGAAGAATGCATAAGTGACCTGGAAGATAGAATAATGGAAACCACCCAATCAAAACAGCAAAAATGAACGAATGAACACATGAATGAATAAATGAATGAATGAGGATAGTTTAACAGACCTCTGAAACAACATCAAATGCACTAACGTTCACATTATAAAGATACCAGAAGGAGAAGAGAGACAAAGAAGGGTAAAAAATGTGTTTGATGAAATTGTGGCTGAACACTTCCTGAAAGAAACAGATATCCAGGTACAGAAAGCACAGAGAGTTCCAAACAAGATGAACCCAAAGAGACCAATATGAA
The DNA here is from genome assembly GCF_965194805.1 of Balaenoptera borealis. Classification (NCBI taxonomy): domain Eukaryota; kingdom Metazoa; phylum Chordata; class Mammalia; order Artiodactyla; family Balaenopteridae; genus Balaenoptera; species Balaenoptera borealis. The sequence goes on from NC_138881.1 coordinate 107,493,900, forward strand.
GACATATCATAATTAAAGGGCAAAATTAAAAATAAAGTGATAATTCCAAAGGTAGCAAGAGAAAAACAAAGACTCACATATGAGGGAACACCTATAAGACTATCAGCTGATCTTTCTTCAAAAATGTTGCAGGCTTGGGACTTCCCCGGTGGCAGAGTGGTTAAGAATTCACCTGCTAATGCAGGGGACAAGGGTTCGAGCCCTGGTCCTGGAAGATCCCACATGCCATGGAGCAACTAAGCCCATGCGCCACAACTACTGAACCTATGCTCTAGAGCCCGTGAGCTACAACTACTGAGCCCACGTGCCACAACTACTGAAGTCTGTGTGCCTAGAGCCAATGCTCTGCAACAAAAGAAGCCACTGTGATGAGAAGCCCATGTATTGCAACGAAGAGTAGCCTCCGCTCGCCACAACTAGAGAAAGCCCGCACGCAGCAACGAAGACCCAACGTGGCCAAAAATGAATAAATAAATACATAAATAAATAAATTTAAGGAAAAAAACTTTTCAGGTCAAAAGGGAGAGGCATGGTATTTTTAAAGTTCTGAAGGGGAAAAACTTGCAACCTAGGATACTCTACCAAGAAAAATTATCATTCAGAATTGAAGGACAGATGAAGAACTTCTAGGACAAGTAAAAACTAAAAGACTTCATCAATACTAAACCAACCCTAAAAGTAATGTTAAAGGGTCTTGGGGCTTCCCTGGTGGCGCAGTGGTTGAGAATCTGCCTGCTAATGCAGGGGATACGGGTTCGAGCCCTGGTCTGGGAAGATCCCACATACCGCGGAGCAGCTAGGCCCGTGAGCCACAACTACTGAGCCTGTGCGTCTGGAGCCTGTGCTCCACAACCAGAGAGGCCACGATAGTGAGAGGCCCGCACACCGCGATGAAGAGTGGCCCCCGCTTGCTGCAACTGGAGGAAGCCCTCGCACAGAGACGAAGACCCAACACAGCCAAAAATAAATAAATAAATAAATAAAAGCTGAGTACACTTTGGGCTATCCTGGAGATTAGCTGCAATATAATGTATTAGTTTAAAAAAAAAAGGGGGTCTTCTATCCGTGCAAAAGAAAAGGCTACAACAAAAAGGAAGAATGTATAGGAAAGGAAAAATCCCACTAATAAAGGGAAATACATAGTAAAGGCTGTGGATCAACCACTTAAATAAGCTAGTATGAAGAGTAAAGAACAAAAATTGTAAAATCAACTATAACTACAATGAAAAGTAAAGGGAGAAATATGAAGATGTAAAATATGACATGAAAAACAAATCATGGGCAATGAGAGTAAAAAAAATGTAGATCGTTTCAAATGTGTCTGGGCTTCAATGACTACCAGTGCAAAACAAGAAGATACAGTCATACTTCAACATATATGAATCCCATGGTAACCACAAATCAAACACATACAATAGATACACAAAAACTAGAGAGGAAGGAACACAGGATATCACTAAAGAAGAATATCAAACCAAAAGGGAAGTAACTAAAAGAATAGAAGAGTGAAGAAACACAAAAACAACCAGAAAATAAGTAACAAAATGGCATATACTTATCAGTAATCACTTTAAATGTCAATGGACTAAATGCTCCAGTCAAAAGACATAATGTGGTTTACTGGATAGAAAAACAAAACCAATCTATATGCTGCTAACAAGAGACTCACTTCCAAACTGGACACATACAGACTGAAAGTGAGAGGATGTAAAAATATATTTTATGCAAATGTAAATGACAAGAAAGTGGACTAGCAATACTCATATCAGACAAAATGGACTTTTAAACAAAGTCTATAAAAAAATAAAATGAGGGACCTTATATAATGATAAAGGGGTCAATACAAGAAGGGGATATGACACGCATTAATCTGTATGCACCTAATATAGGAGCAGATAAATAAAGCAAATATTAACAGACATAAAGGGAGTAATTGACAATCATACAATAATACAATAATAGTCGGAGACTTTAATAACCCACTGATATCTATGGACAGATAATGCAGACAGAAAATCAGTGAGGAAAGAGTAGTCTTAAATGACACACTGGACCAGTTGGTATTAACAGGTATCTATAGGACACTCCATCCAGAAACAATATAATATATATTTTTGTCAAGTGAACATACAATATCCTCCAGGATAGATCACATAACAGGCCTCAACACAAGCCTCAATAAATTTAAGAGGAGAGAAATTATATAAAGCATTTTCTGTGGTCACAACAAGATGAAACTAGAAATCAATTACAGGAAGGAAAATGAGAAAAGCATAAATATGTGAAGTATAAACAACATGCTACTAAAAAACTAACAAGTCAATGAGGAAATCTCCTTTGAGGCAAAGGAAAATAAAATACAACTTTCCAAAATCTATAGGATTCAGCAAAAGTAGTTCTGAGAGGGAAGTCTAGAGCAATAAAGGCCTATCTCAAGAAACAAGCAAAATCTCAGATAAACAATTTACCATCTATAGGAATTAGAAAAAGAACAACACACAAAGCCCAAAGTCAGCAGAAGGAAAGAAATAACAAAGATCAAAGGGAAAATAAATTAAAAATAGAGATAAAATAGGATCAATGAAACCAAGCACTGTTTTTTTTTTATAAAGTTAACAAAATTGGTAAGCCATCAGCCAGTCTCATCAAAAATAAATGAAAGGACCAAAAGAAACAAAATAAGAAATGAAAGGGGAGAAATTACAAGAAATGTCAGAAAAATTAAAAAATAATAAGAATATACTATGAACAGCTATATGCTAATAAAATGGGACAACAAAGAAGAAATGGATAAACTTCTAGAAGTAATCTTCTGAGAATGGATCAATACGAAATAGACAATTTAAACAGACCAATCACTAATAATGAAATTGAATTTTTAATTAAAAACCTCCCAGCAAACAAAAGTCCAGGACTGGACAGCTTCACATAAGAAAATATAAACATAAAAAGAAGAGCTAATACAATACATATCCTTCTCAAACTATTCCAAAAATTGAAGAGGGTGGAACACTCCCACATTCATTCTATGGGGCCACCATTACCATGATACCGAAACCAGACACAGAACTACAAAAAAAGAAGATTACAAGCCAATATCTTTGATGAACATAGATGCAAAAATCCTCAACAAAATACTAGCAAGCCAAATCCAACAATATATAAAAAGGATCATACACCATGTTCAAGTGGGATATATTCCAGAGTCACAAGAATGGTTCAGTATTTACAAATCAGTCAATATGATACACCACATTAACAAAAGAAAGGATAAAAATCACATGATCATCTCAATAAACACAGAAAAATCATTTGACAAAACTGAACATCCAGTCATGATAAAAAACTCTCAACAAAGTTGGTGTATAAGGAACCTATCTCAACATAATAAGGCCATTTCTAGTAAACCCAGAGCTAACATCATACTCAATGGTGAAAAGCTGAAAACTTTTCCTCTAAATCAGGAACAAGACAACGATGCCCAGTCTCAGCACTTCTATTTAATATAGTTTTGGAAGTCCTAACCAGAGCAATCGGACAAGAAAAAGAAATAAAAGGCATCCAAATGTGAATGGAAGAGGTAAAACAGTAACTGTTTGCAGATGACATGATACTGCATATACAAAACCCTAAGGTTGCCAACAAAAAATACTAGCATAAATGAACTCAGGAAAATTGCAGGATACAAGATTAATATACAGAAATATATTGCTTTTCTATATACTAATAATAAACTATTAGAAAGAGAAAACAAGAAAACAGTCCCATTTAAAATAGCACCCAAAAAACAAAAATACCTAGGGATAAACTTAACCAAGGAAGTAAAAGACTCTGAAAACTATAAAATACTGATGAATGAAATTGAAGCTGATAGCAAGAAATGGAAAGATGCCCTATGTTCATAGATTGGGATAATTAATATTATTAAAATGACAATAATACCCAAAGCAATCTACAGATTTCATGCAATCCCTATCAAAATACCCATGACATTTTTCACAGAACTATAAAAAATAATATTAAAATTTATATGGAACCATTAAAGATGTCAAAGAGCCAAATAATTCTTGAGAAAAAAGAGAAAAAAGAACAAAGCTGGAGGTATCATGCTCCCTGTCTTCGTATTACATTACAATGCTACAGTAGTCAAAATAGTATGGTGCAGGCACAAAAAAGGTCATATAGATCAATGGTACACAATAGAGAGCTCAGAAATAAACCCATTCACTTATGTTCAATTAATCTACACAAAGGAGGCAAGAATCTACAATGGAGAAAAGATAGTCTCTTTAATAAGTGGTGCTGAGAAAACTGGACAGCTAAATGTCAAAAAATGAAATGAGAACATCTTCTAACACCATATACAAAAGTAAACACAAAGTGGATTTAAAACCTAAATGTAAGACCAGAAACCATAAAACTACTAGAAGGAAATATAGGCAAAACATTCTTGGACATAAATTGAAGCCATATTTTTTTGCATTGGTCTCTTAAGACAAAGGAGAAAGAAGCAAAAAAGAACAAATGGGATCTAATACAACTTAAAAGCTTTGGCATAGCAAAGAGAACCATCAACAAAATGAAAAGACAGCCTAAGGAATGGGAGAAAATATGTGCAAATGATATGATCAATAAAGGGTTAATATTCAAAATGTATAAACAGCTCATACAACTAATATAAAAAAAGAACACAATTTAAAAATGGGTAGAAGACATGAAGAGACATTTTTCCAAAGAAGATATACAGTTGGACAACATGCATATGAAAAGAGATGCTCACCGTTGATAATCATCAGAGAAATGCAAATCAAAACCTCAATCTCACCTTGAATCTGTCGGAATAGCTGTATCAAAAAAATCTATAAATAACAAATGTTGGCAAGTATGTGGATAAAAAGGAAACCTAGGGCACTGTTAGTAATGATGTAAATTGGTATAGCCACTATGGAAAACAGTACAGCATTTCCTCAAAAAAATTATAATTGCATTTTTATCTTTTTGGGATACAGTATATGCCCAGAAGTGGTATTGCTGGGTCATATGGTAACTCTATTTTTAGTCTTTTTAAAGGAACCTCCGTACTGTTCCCCATAGTGGCTGCACCAATTTACATTCCCACCAACAATATAGGAGGGTTCCCTTTTCTCCACACCCTTTCCAGCATTTATTATTTGTAGATTCTTTAATGATGGCCATTCTGACCTGTGTGAAGTATTACCCCATTGTACTTTTGATTTGCATTTCTCTAATAATTAAAAATGTTGAGTATCTTTTCATGTGCTTTTTGGCCATCTGTATGTGTTCTTTGAAGGAATGTCTATTTAGGTCTTCTGTCCTTTTTTTGATTGGATTTTTTTTGGATACTGAAATGTATAAGCTGTTTGTACATTTTGGAAATTAAGCCCTGTAGGTCACATCATTTGTAAATATTTTCTCTCATTCCATAGGTTGTCTTTTTGTTTTGTCGATGGTTTCCTTTGCTGTGTAAAAGCTTCTAAGTTTAATTAGGCCCCATTTGTTAATTTTTGCTTTTGTTTCAATTACCTTAGAAAGTGGATCCAAAAAATTATTGCTATGATTTATGTCTGACTGTTCTGCCTATGTTTCCCTCTAGGAGTTTTATAGTATTCAGTTTTATATTTAGGTCTTTAATCTATTTTGAGTTTATTTTTGTATATGGTGTTATAAAATGTTCTAATTTCATTTTTTACAGGTAGCTGTCCAATTTTCCCAATACCACTTATTGAAGAGACTGTCTTTTCTCCATTGTATATTCTTGCCTCTTTGTCTTAAATTAATTGACCATAAGTGTGTGGGTTTATTTCTAGGCTTTCTATCCTGTTCCACTGATCTGTGTAGCTGTTTCTGTGCCAATACCACACTGTTTTGATTATTGTAGATTTATAGTATAGTCCTAAGTCACGGTGCATGATTCCTCTAGCTCCATTCCTTTTTCTCAGGACTGTTTAGGCTACTCAGGGTCTTTTGTGTTCCTGGACAAATTTTAAAATTTTTTGTTTCAGTTCTGTGAAAAATGACATTGGTAATTTGATAGAAATTGCACTGAATCTGTAGATTACCTTGAGTAGTATGGTCATTTTAACAACAGTGATTCTTCCAATCCAAGAACACAGTGTATCTTTCCATTTGTTTGTGTGGTCTTCAATTTCTTTCATCAGCATCTTATATTTTTTGGAGTACAGGTCTTTTGTCTCCTTAGATAGGTAGGTGTATTCACACTCCTGGGCATATATCCGGAAAAGATGAAAATGCTAATTTGAAAAGCCACATGCACCCAAATGTTCACAGCAGCACTATTTACAATAGCCAAGATATGAATGCAACCTAAATGTCCATTGACAGATGAATGGATAAATAAGATGGGGTATATATATAGTGGAATATTACTCAGCCATGAAAAAGAGTGAAATTTTCCCATTTACAGCAACATGGATGGACCTAGAGATTATCATACTAAGCGAAGTAAGACAGAGAAAGACAAATATCACATATAATATCACTTATATGTGGAATTAAAAAAAATACAAATGAACTTATCTACAAAACAGAAATATACTCACAGACATAGAAAACAAACTTATAGTTACCATAGGGGAAAGTGGGGGGGGATAAATTGGGAATTTGGGATTAACAGATACACACTATTATATATAAAATAGATAAACAACAAGGACCTACTGTATAGCACAGGGAACTATATTCAATATCTAATAATAACCTATAATTGAAAACAATCTGAAAAAGAATATATATATACATAAAATATATATATAACTGAATCACTTTGCTGTACATCTGAAACACTGTAAGTCAAGTACACTTCAATAAATACATAAATAAAAAATAAAAACAGGTATCCCCCAAACCAAAATTAAAAAAAACTAAAAACAGAACTACCATAAGATTCAGCAATTCCACTCCTGGGTATATATCCAAAGAAAATGAAAACAATAATTTGAAAAGATGTATGCACCTGAATATTCAAAGCAGCATTATTTACAATAGCCAAGATATGGAAGCAACCTAAGTGTTCCTCAAGAGTTGAATGGATAAAGAAGATTTGAGGGCTTCCCTGGTGGCACAGTGGTCGAGAATCCGCCTGCCAATGCAAGGGACACGGGTTCGACCCCTGGTCCAGGAAGATCCCACATGCTGAGGAGCAACTGAGCCCGTGCACCACAACTACTGAGCCTGCGCTCTAGAGCCAGCGAGCCACAACTACTGAAGGCTGTGCACCTAGAACCTGTGCTCTGCAACAAAAGAAGCCACCGCAATGAGAAGCCTGTGCACCACAACGAAGAGTAGCCCCTGCTCACTGCAACTAGAGAAAGCCCGCGTGCAGCAATGAAGACCCAACACAGCCAAAAATAAAATAAATTAATTAAAAAAAAAGAAGATGATGTGAGATACACAAACACACACACACACACACACGCACACTGGAATACTACTGAGTCTTAAAAAAAGAATGAAATTTTGCCACTTTCAACAATATGGATGGACCTGGATGTTATTATGCTTAGTGAAATAAGTTAGACAGAGAAAGACAAATACTGTATGCTATCACTTATATGTGGAATCTATAAAATAAAACAATCAGATGAACATAACGAAATAGAAACAGACTCACAGATATAGAGAACAAATTAATGGTTATCACTGGGGGGTCAAGATAAGGGTGGGGGATTAAGAGGTAAAAGCTATAATACTAAGTATAAAATAAATAAGTTGCAAGGATATATTGTACAGCACAGGGAATATAGCCAATATTTGATATGAACTTTAAATGGACTATCATCTATAAAAATATCAAATCACTATGTGTACACCTGAAACTAAAAAAAATATAATATTGAAAATCAACTATACTTTAAAAAAAAAACAAAAAACACCTCCTGAGGGGGAATTCAAGGTCGTTCATGATTTGAATATTTTTGTATTAATTTTGAACTAGTAACCAGACCACTCACTTTGGCTTTTGTTGTTATGTTTTGTTTTGCTTTTCCTGAATGAGTCTTTTATGATTGAATATGGGCAAAGAAGTAGGAAGGGGCATGGTCCTCTTCCAACCACCTTTTCTCTGATTTAGAGATGTGTTTGTATATATATGTGTGTATGTATATATGTGTGTGTGTGCGCATGTGTGTGTGTATACGTATATATGTGTATGTGCTATATATATATATATATATATATATATATATATATATATATATATATATAATGCATGGTTTACCACTTACCACATGGTGTAGTGATAGAAATACAGACTCTCAAAGCCTTCAATTTGGGGTTTATTATGTGGAAGGCAAGTAGCAGTCAAAAAAATAAACTAGACTAGCTGTGAGATCTTTTCCTTAGAGCTTCCTATATCCATGTCATGAACTGGGCAATTTCCCCTAAGCTTCAATAGGTTTTCCAGGTGGCCAGTTTGCTATCTACACACACCACAAATTCTGCAGTATATAGTAAACATACAGTAAACAATCCTGTAAGTCACTGAGGAAAAAGAACAGAGCATAAAACTCGCTTTATGGTCTCAGGGAATTTATGAATAATTGTACCTTTAGATAACAGTGTGGGATATAAAGTATAGCTCCGTCTTCATTCAAGTCCAGATTTCTGTCATTCAATTCTCCACATAATCTAAATCAAAATAAATATTTAATGTACAAGCTTCAATCCCCTCAACACTGACCAATCTTTTACAAGTACTTTAATTTGTTTAATTATGTCACACTAATAGGTGGTCAGCTAACAAAAATAAATGAAAATGCCATCATATTATTTCAAATGGGCCAGGAGTACTTTTTCTTCAGTAGCACAATTTCATGTAACTATAATTAGTGTTATACTTGAATAAAAAGTGAGCTAAGTGTAAATTAGGAAAATCAGAAGACTAATGAGAAAAATACTACCACTCATTGATTACTGGTTTGTATAGATGCATTTGTTACACATATGATTTTATTGCACAATATTTGGATTTAAGGAATTCATTACATTTCCCAATTATGTAATATGCCCAAATGGTCCACTAAACTCGGTGTTAGTCATTTTGGGGACATGTCCCCCAGGCCTCACAGGATTATACCAGAATCCCAGGCTTAAGTGGTGACTGGAAATTGAGGGGTGATATAAGTCCATAGTACCTAATAGTTGTCATCATTTAAGTTTTATTTTAGGCAACAGAATTCTGCTGTCAAGGAGACAATCCAAGTTAATTTAGTCATTTTGCTGTGATGGATTCAGATTGCCTCCTATAATAGTCTGCTTAACTGAGCAAAGATTCACTCACAAGTAGCCTCACAATTGTTCTCAAGTCCAAGATACATATGGTCAAACTTCTAGGGTCATTATGTAGTAATCACTCATCTAGAGCCCTGTGAGCAAGTAAATTCCTTTGTCTCTGCTCCTGGAAACCTTAAAGATCCCTATCAGACTTAGGAAAGCTGTACACAAACGCTCTACTCTCTAGGTGGAACTTGTCCTCTTAAACAATCCTTCCAGGAAACTGTTTCTGAAAATCAAAGGGCCCGGATGGAGGTCACCTTCTGCATTTCTGGAAACTATTCCTTTCAGTGACTCAAAGTTTAACAATCCTCCACTCTCACCTCTGCCATAGCAAAAACCAAAGAGTTTTGGCTATTTTTCAGGATAGGGAAGGAAAAAAACATCCCCCTCAGTGAGAATAATACAGAAATCAATATCACAATAAATCATCCTGTCGCATATAAATCAGTAGAAGTCATGGACAAAAATACAACTCAGTTTAACTTCTAACGCATAGAAGAAAAAATTTGCAAATGCATGTATGATGGTTTAGTTTATTTTTCTATTCCCAAAGTTGTTTGATTGCTGTTGTTGATGGTTTAAGGAAGAAAGATCCTGACTTGATTGGAGTAATTGATTTTAAAAAGTGTTTGCTTTGCCAGAAATAGATTTGAATTTTATATTAAAGAGGGCAAACTCCACAACTATGTGTGTTTGCTAACACCTGATACCATCTGAAAGTATTACTTGCACAAATATACAATTAGTTTTAGGAATAGAAGTGTAATTGGGAGCTTTTTATTTGCTGTAAATTTCTTGCACGCACCAGGGCTTGATCTTTAAAGTTTAAAAAGCTCTGTACATATATGCACAGCTATGCATGGACTTGGGTCAGTAAATATGGCAAGATTATTCAGATTTGAAAGTCAGATTTCAAAACTGAAGTGCTAAATGTTTCAGTGTCACATACCCATGACTTAAAAATCTTTGAACATTAAAATTATATTCCCTTTAAAGTTTTCAACTATGATGAAGGCAGCTTTTTTAACAAATTGTATCCTACACAAAGCTCTTTTCAGTTAACTTATGCCAACACCACCATTACACAAATTATGACTCTGAGGCAAGATTTAAACCAAAGCAACTTTATAATTGAAAGCCTTTTTCACTGATGTGTCATACTGTCAGCCTGAGCATTTAGGGTAGCAAATTGTGTTGGAGGTCATAAAACCTAACTCCTCAAAATCAAAGGAAATGGCCTAAAGGGTGAGGTGAACAGGTCGAACCAAAAATGCAAACAAGACCAACGCAGTCTACTCTCACCTGGGAAGATTTTAAGCCTAAAGGGTTGAGCTCTGCAAGTTACTTGTACATTTTAGCAAAACAATACAATGGGGCATCAAGGATTACTCAGTTGGGGCTTGAATTCTCTCAAGTTCAAAAAAATCTCTGAAGCCAGGCAGCCAGTTGCAGCATATCTGTAGAGAGAAAGATGAAGAGAGATCAAAGGAGTAGCTGAGTCCCAGTTTTAGATATTTCATTGTTAGGAAAGGGAAGAGAAGTAGGCCAATTACATAAGGGAGGCTAATACTCGCTTTCAAGCTTTCTCTCCAACTCACGCTTACTCTTTTCCTCTTTGACAGAATACCTAAAGGAGCCCAGGCTGTTCAACTACAAAAGTCCAGGGCAAGACTCATTTATATTCTTTGACTTTCCCCAGGGAACTCAGTCATGGTCAGAATTCCAAAGGCAGATAGTGGGCTAGAAGGCTATAGGTGAGAAGGAACAGCAAAGGGGAAGAACAGTTTGATTATTTTAAGATGTGAAAACACAGCAGATACTACTTCTTAGCATGGTCAGAGCCTAAAAGGATGGCATGTCTGCCCAATTTTAACTTTCACAACCTATCAAAGAAAGACAGAGTCTAAACGGGTTCAAAATGAAGAAAACAAAAGTTAATTAAAGAAGTGGATATGGGAGATGTAAGATAGAAAATTAATATACACAAAGGACTATCAACTCAACCTTTTGGATAGAATAAACAAATCAATAAAGCAGCTAGGTGACTAATTTTACTAAAGTAAATAATCAGTTGTTTTAGGCAGGTATATATTCCAGTTCATATAATCATAGCCAAAGTGAAGGCATCTCTCCTATAATGCTGTATTTTTCAAAATGTGTTCCATAGGCCACTTTCTCAAAATCCTCTGCAGTGCTATTTAAAATTACAAATTATTGGACCCCTTCCCAAACTCTTGAATTAGAATTTCTGGAAGTCTGACAAAAAAAAAAAATCAGCATTTTAAGACAGTCTATAGGTCAGGAGTTCTCAAAGTATGGTCTTCAGACCACTGACATTCACTGGTTCAGGGAGTCTTCAAAACTATTCTTATAATAAGAATCATTATTTGCCTTTTTCATTGTGCTGACATTTGCTCTAATGGTGCCTTGACTCCAGGTGGTGACACCACATAATACTAGTTATCATTGTATTCTTCACTGCCATTCATTTGTGATTTAACAAAAAAGCCAGTTTCACTTTAAACTGCCCTTGGTAAAGCACTGTTAAATCTTGATCCTCGAATATGTGCCTTTTTAATATTCTGTGTGACAAAATGCAAAATCTACATAAAGCACTTCTGATATGCCGAGGTATGATGGTTGTCTACCTTTCTCATTGAACACTATTTTCACTTGAAAGCCTGACAAACTATGGTTATTCAGGCTTGCTCATTTCTTGGTATTTTCTTGAGAAATTAATAAAGTGAGCCTGTCACTTCAAGGAAAACCAGAGATGGTATTTGTTGCCAATGATAAAATTCAAGCTTTCAAGGGAAAATTCAAAGTTTGTAAAACTTGGATCTGCAACTGTGAGCCTGACAGGTTCCTACCCTTAAAGATTTTTCTAAGATCAGTGTTGATATTAATAAATGTTATTGTTGATATTATATAAAAATCTGTCAACATTTAGAAGATCTGTATAACTCACTGAATTAAAAATTCCCAAATGACCAATAAATGATATTACAACATCATGATGAGTCAAAGAACCATTCAGAGTGCAAAATAAATCAATGGATGTTAATGAAACAGAGTAAGAAAAGTTCATTAATATGGTTTCTGAAGCAATATTGTAACAAACCTTTAAAAAATTACCACTTGTTGAATTTTGGGATAGTATCAAAGAAGAATATCCACAATCACCTATAAAGACTATTATTTAAAATACTCCCTCTCTTTCCAGCTATATATCTGAATGAGGCTGCAGTTTTTCCTATACTTCAAACAAAACAACATATTGCAACAGATGGAATGCAGAAAAAGATATGATAGCATAGCTGCCTTCTGTTATGCCAGATATTAAAAGAGAATTACAAAAAACATAAAACAACTTCATTATTTTACTATCTTTTTGGAAAATAAGTTTTCATGAAACTATGTTACTTTGGTAATTATGGAATGGGTAAAAAATTAGGGGGTTCTCATAAATTTTAAGAGTATAATGGGATCATAAATGCAAAAAGTTTGAAAACTGCTGCTCTAGGTGATTCTGATTCTCGATTACATTTGAAAATTATTACCCTAATGATAAAGGTAGGAACATAGGGAAATGTTTTAATAAGAACACTGGCATAATCCCTTTCCAACTAGTCTTAACCATCATGTAATTCCTCAGAGAGTTTTGTAAAGTTTTGGCACGTACCTCCTCAAAGTTAAAGTGTAGGGGGAGTCTACGTGACCTCTCAAGATTACTTCCAATTGTCTTTATCTAAACTCACTTCATCTAAAATAACCTAATATATATCTAGTTTCAATGTGATACACCTTGTATTTCCTAAACATTTATCAACCAGAGATTTTTTTCAAGGTAAATTATATATCTTGGTCATGCTTCACAATTGATTAAATACAAATCCTCTTGTATACAGAAACTTTTAAGAAGTGCTTGGTAGACACAAACACTGTATTTGAATCTCATTTTATGCTGGTTTCTGCAGAGTTGCTTAATTATACAGCTAGTCACAGTCAACAGGGGTTCAGGGTAGATAAAAGCTCTGCTGAGAAATAAGAGAAAAAAACCAAACACTCATTGGATACCAACTATGTGCCAGCCTCTCTGCCAGGAATGGGTGCCTTTCCCTCCAGAATTTTAAAGCCTAGTGAGCAAAAGTGGTTTCAAGAGTTTTCTCTCTGAGTATCTGTTCTGGACTTTGTTAAATCTACTCCTATAGTTGACACAGAAATCAGGGAAAAGGTAATTTCTAAAATTTAGGAACCATCATTCACTGCATTGTATAGCTGCTGGCACTTTTCTATCTCCTCCCCTGCACACAGTCAAAACTGGTACCCCAGTTAATGTAGATTGTTATGCTGCAATATAGTTGTAGGATAAATTGGCAAGTCAAAATGAAACAAGCTTATATCAAGATTATGAAGTCCAACCACACTGTGGCTAAAATCATACTTTTTTGATCAGGCCCAAATTTAAATTCTCTTTTCTATTTAGTATCCGGGTGAACTGGAACAAGTCTCCTCATCTGTAAAATTCCCTTAATAATAATACCTAGCTCACTCTTGTGACCAGAAAATGAGATATTCATCGAAAGCATATAGAACAGTGTTTAACATTTAGTAAGTGCCCAATAAACGTTAGCTCTCACGTTTTTGTTTTCAAAAAACTAACTTCCTGTAAATATCTTTGCTTTAACACATAAACTCTGCCAATCACCATATATTATTCATTGTATCTTTCAGAGTATAGCAGTAACAATTTTCACTTTTTTTCTCTCATACCTTCGAAGTATATGCCCTATTACATATTACAAGTAACCAAGTTACATGTGTTAGTGTCTGGAAATTGGAAAAATATTCTTTCCTGATTTGAAACCCACACCAAGACCAAGAAGAAAGCAGAATGTGCATGATTTTGCCTTTTTACAGATGAGGAAACAGGGAGCTCAGAAAAATTAAACAACATAGCTAAGGTCACACAGCTAGTAAATGACAGAATCAGAAGTCAAACCCACCTTTGTCTGACCCTCCTGCCATGTTCTTTTAATCTTTAACTGACAATGATCAATAAAGCTCAGAATAATGGCAGCAGTCCTGAAAAGACCATTCATCAAAGGAAACGTCAAAGGTCAATTCAATTTGATTCACTAGCACAGGCACACTGGGCAACAATGTAGATTTAGACACTCTAAAAAGGATTGTAAGTAAAAACAAGAGAAACAAAGGAGTTTCCACTAGTTTTTAGACAGGTAAGGAGGAAATAATAGCAATCTGAACTCCTTCATTTCTCAGCATTTTGTTTACTCAAGGCTGTGCCCCATGTTGCTTCGTGGACTGTGAAGGAAAGAAAAAGAAAGTATAGACCTTGATGCAGAGCAACAATCACAGAAGCACTTTAATCAGGAGGCATTTTAAACTTTTATCTTGAAAAGCTGAGAAAAAAATGTTGAGTTGTGTGATTGGCGTAAACAACCCTTGATTTTGTAGGGCCCTAAGAAGCCATTTGAGATCCTTTCATGGAGGATGAAGGAAGAGGTAGGCAGTAATTGCTTTGGCACCCTTCAGGAAAAATCAATAACGACCATGAGTGAAGGGTCAAGGAAAAAATAACAGATCCACTCTGGGGGTATCAGAGAATGCGAAAATCAGACTAAAGAGAATCTGATCAATTGTAGAGTAGAGGATTGCTCCTTGTCTCCTTGGCAGTGATTAGGGAAACGTGATGCATTTTAAAAATAATGAAAGGGCCAAAGTGACAGTTATATCATAGATTATCCAACTCCAGGATAGATTTATCTTCTAAGAACCACAATAAAGCTTCAGTAAGAGAGATGCTATGGGAATGGCGGGTTCTAGCTAATTAAATTGCAGTGCAACTGAGGCTTAATGTGAGATTTTCTTTTATCAATCTGGTCTAGTGAACATACTTGAATCTCTCTTTGCTAAATGAGGCTGGTACAAGGCCTTAGGATTGGCAGACTCTATGCCACTGGCCAAAGTCCAAGTCCCTGGAAAATGTGATTTTAACCTCCAAGTACTTCTGTCATATACAAAAGTGAATTTATCAGTGTCCCTATGTCCTATCCTTCTAGTTCTCCTCTCTTCTATATCTCAGTCTGTGTCAGATTCACCATGTCTTGTCCATTCAACCTCATAAATCTTTCTTGCTTTCTGATATCTGCCTCCATCCCTTCTAATCCAACTACCACCTCCTCATTTCTTACCTGGTCTAATACAACACCCAGCTATTCTTCTTTCTTCTTGTCTTAACTTCTCCAAACCAGCTCCACATTGCACCAGAGATATCTCTAAACTGCAAATACAGCCATGACTCCTTGCGTCTGAAAATTCTTCAGTAACTCCCCCATGTCATCAAGAGACATTCTAAATGCCTTAACCTGACGTACACATTCTTCATGATCTGGCTTCTGCCTACTGGTCCAACTTCTCTTCTGCCACAGCCCATGTCTTCCTGTGTGCTGCAGCCATACTGAACCCCTTGCAGTTCTTACTATATGCCTTCTCCCCTCATGTTTCTCCTCTGCCTAGGGTGCCCTGTGCCCTTTTTCCACCACATCGCTTGGCCTACTTCTGTTAATTCTTCAAAATTAGCTTCATATGTCACCACCTCAAGAACCCTTCCCTGATATCCCCATAGTTGTCTGTCCTATGCATTCCATACTATTCTGTGCTGAAGCCCACACTTAGAACATTTCATTGTAATCATTCGTTTATCTGTTTCTCTGTTTCTAATTTGAATGCAAGGACTGTGTCCTTTGTCAGTATACCCAGTGTCTACTGCTAAGCTAACGAATGAATAAATAACTCAGTCACTAGTTGCTTGATACGGAATTGTTTCCAGCTATCTATCATTTTCTCCTAAACCTGAAGCATCACTTGAATATTCCAATTAATTAAGGAGTGCACTTAATTGGACTCTAGTTGTTTGAGGTTCTAATGTGATTTTCCATGCAAATATCTTCATCTAGTGACAGAGACATTCTTTAACCTAGACTCCACTCTTTGACCACGCAGTGACTAGTGTAACCACTAAAACAAAGAAATCTGCAAAAATATGTTAATTGCAGTCTCAATTACAAATGCCACCACACTTAAAGAAACATATTTAAGTAGAAAAAGTCCTACCTCTTATAGTCTCTTGTCATTTCCTTCAGCTCTAAGTCTGTCTGTCAACTTGGAGCTATGGTTCAAGAAAGCAGAAGTCATGTCTGGTTTTAAGTATCACTGAGATCAAGCATAGTCCACAATACAATGGGTATAAAACAATAAAATCCTAAACTGCTGTAATCAGGGGGAAATGTTTAATAGTGTTAAATAGTAAATGCTAAAGGGACTTCCCTGGTGACGCAGTGGTTAAGAATCTGCCTAGCAATGCAGGGGACACGGGTTCGAGCCCTGGTCCTCGAAGATCCCACATGCCGCGGAGCAACTAAGCCCGTGCGCCACAACTACTGAGCCTACACTCTAGAGCCCGTGAGCCACAACTACTGAGCCTGCGAGCCACAACTGCTGAGCCCACGTGCCACAACTACTGAGCTGGCATGCCTGGAGCCCATGCTCCACAACAAGAGAAGCCACCGCAATGAGAAGCCCGCACACGGCAACAAAGAGTAGCCCCCGCTCGCCACAACTAGAGAAAGCCTGCGCGTGGCAACGAAGACCCAACGCAGCCAAAAAATTAACTAATTAATTAATTAAAAAAAATAGTAAACGCTATGGCATCCAAGCTTCAGCCATTACAACTTAGATGCAGTCTGGAAGTTAGTTTCTCCACCACAATAAGTGGAGAATTTAAAACACTTTCCATCTTCACAGTGTGGACAGAGGCAGCTTCCCAGAAAACATGGAACATTCACAGGAGAGAAACAGAAAGCTAAAGAAACATGCAAGAAATCATTCCCAATGTAATATATAACACACAGGAGACATTTCAGAGAGGATCCCTGGTTCTTTAGGAATAAAACTAAGTACTCTGAACTAAAAATGATTTTGGAGTGTTTCATCAGAGGCTAAAATAAAGGGCCCTGATATAGAACACCCCCAGGGCAGAGCAGCATAGGGCAAGAACAGCTCCAGGCACTCTGACAAGCATCAGAATAACTTGGACAACTGCAAAATTAAAGAAATGTGGATCCGATAAGAACACAGAAATGTTCATACCTTCAAGCAGTTAAAGCCTTAAAAAAATTCCTCGTACAGAGAAATTAGATATTCATATCAGAGCACCACTGCTCATCATTTACAGAATATTGTATGTACAGATGCTTAACCATTTAAGAAACTGTCATCACATTGTGTTTCTTTAGTCCAGCTAAACTTTTTGTTGTCTCCTCAAGTTACGTGTTAAAGAAACCCTCTGGCATTTTGTTGAGAGTTACCTGGGATGGTCAAACCCACTTGACAATGGCAATCAAGTTTCTGGTGCCCAGAGTGAGAGACAAGTTAAGCGACATCTCTTACACAAAAAGACTTTAACAATGGTTTCCTAGTCTGGGTATGCTACACACTTCACTTTGTATGTTACCGACACTCGAGACACAGTGCAAATAGATAACAAGACTATTTTATCTGAGAGGAAAACCAAGCTTTTCTAATACTTGCACTAGATAAGATTTCTTTTTATTTACTTGCACTGCAACTATTTTTGGAGAGATTTTGAGAAGTCTCTAGGATAAAGAAGAAAAGAGGGTAAACATCTTGGGACTCTAGCCGCTAAAAGAAAAAGGTTTTCATCTCTGCAACAATAATATGGACTTCTCAGAAAACACATTTGTCTTTAATTCCAAATCATTTGAATGACTCCAGGTCTTTATACAATACCATAGTAATCATCTTATATAATCATGTTTTGCTTTCACATTCTATTAGCACCATCCAAGGGAAGGAAATGAGATTCATCTAAAGGTGTTATACAATCTGTACACAATTGTGAGTTCCTTTCAGTATGTTGCGACAGATAAGGCACAACACATCTCTGCTCTATCCAACCTCATTTTCAAGAAAATGGTTGTGGAATTGAACATGACAGGGGGAAAGGAAAAGAAGAAAGGCAGATAACTACTAAACAGACTCTTGGATTTCTGTGCATATAGAAAAATCAAGAAATCAAGAGAAGGAAAAAGTAGACTTTCCCACTGACCATGAAAGAGGATCTATTTTGAACTGAAAAGTATCTAGAAATAAGACTGGGGGATCATAGGAAGTCCCTCCATTTGTACTTTGCTTCACAATTTCTAACCTTCAACGTATCGACAACCCCTTTATATTTTATTTCCAGTCCACTCTTTCCCAACCAGTGTACACAATGTACATGTACACAATGGAAGGCATACCAAAGACCTCCAACATGGGTCATGATGTTGTGAGTTTTCTCCCTTTGTCCAGAGATAATATTGCATATCATGGAGAAGGAAATGCGTGGTGCATGTATATGTACACGTTTGCATATCCTTGATCCCACTGATTTTCTCTCAGATGAACTCATCTTCTAAACACCAAATACTTTCTTCTAAGCTCTTTTCAGTTTGCGATACTATGGGCATGGTTGCCCACTCCCTTTTTCTATATATGTTCACATCCCAACAGAGTATCATATAATCTTGAATCTCTTCCCACTTCACTGACAGCTGACCCTCTTCACTCACATAGTTCTCTCTATTCCACCATCTCTGTCACTGTCAATCTCATTTACCTAGTCATTCAAAACTGACACTTTGAAGACAGTTTAGACTCCTCCCCCAATCCATCTATTATACGTATTCATTGAATGCAAACAATAATTCTCCAATTTGTTCTTTCTGCCTCATTTCCACTGCCACCATTATGTAGCTAGTCTTCTCAGCATTATCAGATTATGTTAATAACCTTGTATCTGCTTTTCTTATTTCATAGAAGGGATTATTTAGTCTGACCTCCACTTCCTCATTTTTTTTTAAGCAAATTAGAAGTCTGAAGCCCAAAGAGGATAATGGCTCAAGGTGTCAAAGCTAATCATAATCAGTGTCAGGGGTAGAAGTCAGATTTTCCAACTCTCAGTCAAGGTTTTTTATCATTACACCATGCTTCTCTGGCACTGCTCCCACTGCAGAACATCCCGCATGACACTGCCTACCTAACACGCCTTAGACTTCCATTTTCACTAAATTACTCCACCTTTCAAAACCTTTGAATGATAGCCTACTTCTCATTAAACTAATCTATTTTGCTTAGCTTTGAAACCCTATCTCAAACCCACCTTCTCTAAAAAATATTTTCTGTGAATTCTTAGTTTCAATGCCTTGGCTTTAATCAGTGACCAACAGTAGGGAATCACACACTTATTGGCAAGATAAATGACGGTGATATGTTGAGATGGAAGCAAACTCTCCTAATAGTCCCTTCACCGTGCTTTCAAATAGTCTTGGCTTTCCTGGTCCACTTCCATTAGAAAGATCAGTCTTCTATAAGTTGCTGTTTTCCAAGAAGGTAATATGAATGTTCTTTAAGTTTTGAGTCTGTATTAAAGGAACTTTAACCAGCATTCCGAGGCAGAGAGAAAACAGAGTCGGGGTCAAGTATACCACTGGAAAGAATGGCTATGCCATATCCTTGCAAAATTATCATTACCTACTGAGCTAACAGAATAAATCGATCAAGAGAAGACATGAGTAATGTCTTAGGTAGCCACTCATGGAATATCCTAACAAGAATAGAACTATTAATGCTCTGAAACTCGTATTCCTAATCGAGCCAAAGAGGCCTTTGAGGAGGGGTCAGGGTCAGTGGGGGCAGTGAGTACAAGGAGGCATAAGGAATAAAGGAAGGTGAGAATTGGTGACCAGGCATAGGAATGAAGGAACAAGTAAGAGGGCTCTGAATCTAAATGGCCTAAGTATGCCTACTAACTTCCCAAGCAAATGAATGTATGTAAAGAATAATACCGGCAGCACTAATATGTACACACTACTTCACACTTTACAGAACACTTTTCTATCAAATATCTCATTCTATCATCAAACAATTCTGTGAGGCGGTATTCGTTATTCCTTTATTTGAAATGAAAAAAATAAACCGAGGTTGTGAGAAGGTAACTTGTCTGAGGACACACAGCTGATAATGTATAGCCTGAGCATGGGTTTAAACCTCACCTTGAATTGCCCTTAGCAATGCTATAAACACTTGTAATTACTTGTTTTATGACTGTCTTCTTACTAGACATTAGATCCCATGAGGGCAGGAAACACATCTGTCTTGTTCACCATGATATCCCAGTGTTTAGCACAGTGTCTGCCCCAAGGTAGATTGTTTAAAAATATTTGCTGAATGAAAGAACAAACATGGGTTGGCTGTTTCTTCATACAAAATAAATTATGAAGTACAATTCCAGTTTGAAAACCCCACCTAAGATGTGAGGTGACTTGATGTTAGCTATAGAAATACATTGGAAGATCCATTAATATACAGTTATTCATCATCCTGACTTACTAAAATATGAAAGGAAATTTAATTTAAAAAATAACTCAATTTAAAAACCACATTGTCTTCCGACTCAAAACAAATATCATTTGGGTTGTAAAACAATACTGGCATGAGATTCAGAGTTATTTCCTGTCCCTCAAATAAGTGACGTTGCTCAGATGATTGTTCCCATAATTAATATTTGCTGCGAACAAGTTCCATTTTCTTGGATTATGAATATACTTTACTCCATAGTACCTTTCTCCACTGTGACTTAGATTAACTCTTTCATGATATATAATAACACTGTTGGCTATTTTCTGATGATTACAAAAATTTATAATGTAATTAAAAATTATAACAAATATCCAGCCCTAAGAAATGTAAGTTGTCTGACAATAAAGAAACTAAACTAAATTAATTTTTATTAAGCAAAGGATTGGAGGGGTCAATTTTAAATTTACAAAGAAAATACTACATGGATTGTACATGCAAATGATTTAAGAAAGAAATGAAGATGGGGCTTAAATTTATTTCCCCTTTACCCACAGCTCTTCTCTTGCATTCCTGGTGTTTCAAATCAGCCTGGAACTTAGTGTCACCAGGAAACTGAGCGGATTGGACCAAGACCTGGAGTACTAGTCTCACTCCACGTGCCTGCGGCACTTGAAAGTATGGGTTTTAAAGAAAAAGGAATTAGAGCTTCAGTGGAACTCATTACCGTGAAGGCCAAAATATAAATCAGTTACAAAGGGCTTAGATAAATTCACGAATGAAAGGTCCAGAGAGGGGAAAGGGAAACCAAAGAGGAAAGACTATAATCTTAGACCTTGAAATGGGAAGGGTTCTCAGGAGAGTATCTGCTCTAGCTGCCTGCCTTCAGACAGGTAAAAAATAAATCTCTGCTTTGCTGATGAGGCAACTGAAACTCAAAGAATCTCTTGCCCAAGCCACATAGCCAGTCAAAATAAAAAGGACTTAGAAACCAGGATTCTTGAATCATGCGGCAGCATATATTGCACTGCCCTTCCATACTGCTTCCCCCTCAATGTGATCCAAACCTGGGTCCTGATGATAGGCTGAGTCACCCAATGGTTTCATCCCTGGGGAAATTCATTTTGCTTTGGACCCTTTATCCAATGTTATCTGTATGCATGTACCATGGCAGCCTTAAAACAGGAGGAGTTCTGTTTTTCATAATTACCTTACTTTAACTCCATTTGATCTACACTCTAAATCTTATGTCTTCTGGCATCTATAATTCCATCAAAAATTAAAACTGAATTCCTGGTATAATTAAAAGGCTTCCAAGATCCATACAATACTTAAAGATCTGCATCCCAGGCTCTAAATTCAATCTGAACAGTTGTTTGGTGTTTGTTATAATGATGTATCGTGAGCATTTCAGTTTCAATTAGTAAGGAGAAAAAGTGCATTAGTAGTGCCTACACACAGAGTATTTCACTTTCTATGCGTTCTATATGAATGTAAATTGACGTGTACAAAGAAGATACAACTTTGAGTCCTAAAGGCAGTGTGGCAGAAATAGTCAAGAGTCATGGAATTTGAGGATAATTTTTCCAGTGTAACCTAGATTGTGATTTGGGGCAAGTCATTTCATCTTTCTAAAACTGTGTTCATTCATGTAAAAATATAAAGGGACTGTAATATTTTGCTCCTTCCCAGCATGCAAATATGCTTCCTAAACTGGGAAGTACTGTACAAATGTGAGGAAATACTATTATTAGGGCAATAAGCCATCAAACTCTCTCTCTCTCTCTCTCTCTCTCTCTCTCTCTCTATGTATGTATGTGTGTGTGTGTGTGTGTGTGTAAATAAAATAAAACTCCATTTACCAATTGAGAGTTTCCACAAAAGAAGTCCATGTAGGGTTCGTCCTTGAGACATAACAATGAATAACTTAATCTTGCTCTTTGCAAACTCATCCATAGATACCTGGTATTCTCAGACTGTCCCCAACTGCTAAGACTCACCTCTGTAGAACCCCACCTAGGGCTGTCTTTCTCAATTACCCTCTCTCCATCCCATGTTTGGGATCACTCTCTCCTCTCATTTATAAACCTTCCTATTTTACACCTCCTTCTTACAGGGCCTTTCTCTCTGCTTTCCAAGGACAACGGAAAAGTATCTAAAAGGTATCTGCCATGGGTTACCAATGGCTAATAATAGGTCCCCATCCCATTTGCAGCAGTTTCTTCATTGCTCCAGGCCTCCAACACAGAGGATACTTTATGCCAAAGCAAGGAGTTTCAGACACTAAAACAGAAGCTGGAAGATGTCTTGGAGCTAGGAACAGCTTTTTGGTATCCATACCACAGCCCAACAGTATGTCTCGGGCAAAGTCTGTTCCTGTAAAGACTTCTGGCTCCCATGCAACACGACAGGCATCAAGAATGTCAACTGTCTGTTGGCCACAGAAGAGTCACTTTAAAGTGAACAATGAGGGCATACCTGGCCCTCACACAGAAACGAAGACCCAACACAGCCAAAAATAAATAAATAAATAAAATTAAAAAAAAAAAAAAAACTCAGCCTCAAAGGCCATATAGCATAATTTTCACCATACTCTGTTGTTCAAAGCAGTCACAAGTCTACCCGGATTCAAGGAGAGGGAAGCTAGGTTCCATGTGTTGTGAAGAAGGTCAAAGAATTTGTGGCCACGCTTAAAAACTACCATATTATATAATCCATTAGACACCTTTTAGATTGGTAAAGATGATAATAATAATGGCTACGTATTGAAAGTTCCTCAATTCTGGACACCAGTCTAAATACATGTATTGTCTCATTTAATCTCTACAAAAACCCTATGAGGTGAAAACTGTTGCTATCCCCATTTCAGATGAGGAAACTGAAGGACAAAGAGGATAAGTAACTTGTCCAAGATCCCAGAGTTTATAGGTAACAATACCAATTAGCAAGATACACCTAGATATACTTAGATCAATCTACACAGCTTTATACTTTACTTCATGTAATTTCATGCCGGGAAGAAGAGATCATTTATATACAATGTCCTTACAAATTAAATCAAAATGTAAATGTATCAGGGGAGAAAATTTAATAACTTTCCCTCATAACCAAAGCAATATTCTTTTATTGTAACAAATGAGAAAATGAAGACAAAAAGAAAAATACTGTTCATAGTGATTGGAAAGCTATATAAAGAATTTATTATTTTGTATGATTCAGTATGAGGGGGTGAGGGAAGAACATAGGGACACTGATATTATTAGCAAGCTTTTACTTCTTTTATTTATAAAAAGATGAAATAAAGTAACAGAATGATAATAATTATAAATTCTAAAGAATTTATATAAAATAGTTGATATAGTTTTTATTGCTCAGTCTCCAATAGCCCCAAAACCCAGAGTAAATCACTTCAAATATTTTGGTGCCTATCTATCTGATCATTACAAACTACACACACACACAAACACTCATATTACATACTGTGTGCAACCTGTATTTTTCATTTAACAATATTCAGGAACATATTTTCCCATTTTTAATGGTGTCATAGTATTTGTACACGATGCCCCATATTACCAGACATTTAGGACTTTTCAATTATAAATAATGATCACATGAACATTCTTTCAACTTGAATCTTCATCCACATATCCATGATTATTTCATTAGCATAAATTCCTCAAAGCAGAATCACATGGGCAAAGGATATGCACATTTCCAAAGTTTTACATCATATTAAAGCAAATTATGAAGTAAAAAGAAAGCGTGTGTATATATACACATATGTGTATATGTATGTGTATATTATATAAGTATATGTCTGTGCATATATATATATAGAGAGAGAGAGAGAGAGAGAGGGAGAAAGGGAGAGAGAGAAGCAATCTCCCCCTTAAAGTTTCCAATTTTATCTTTTGGAGGACTCAGAACATTCACATATCACATTGCTTCAAGTTAGGTACCTGCAGTGCTGGCCTCTGACTCTCATGAAGAGCTTCCCCACGGGAAAGGCAAGCCCTGAAGAAAAAAGGTCTTAATAAAATAAAACCCCAAAGCTACAGAGCTATGTGTCCAGATCTACTGGCTTGTCCTAAAATAATTGGCTCATTAACTAGCCAGCCTGGCTTAGTCCCATTATCAAAGACAAATAGGACAATAGGCCGTGGGCTTGCACACTCAGCCAACATACCAATTATTCTTTGGATACAGTGCTGTGAGGAGAGTGTACTTTGATATTGGGAGAATGTTAAGTGGACTTTAGGCCTTATTCTGTGATCTAGGCGCACACAGACAGTGGGAAGAGATACGGGATATGATAAAGGGAGGTGGCACTGAGAGACACGGCATGGAAAAGAAAGGGGAACAAGAGCTTATTAAGGACAGGACAAAGGTTTGGGTCCTCTCTTTATATCTGTGTAATTTTTTAGTTCATTTGAGTGGCCTTTGTGAGAAGGTCATTGGTGATCTGAATGGACACAAATTCTATGCTTAGGGAGGTAACTGCCACCAAGGAAACTACCTCTATCAGTATGCAGGATCCTCTACCCCATCCCTGACGGCCCGTCATCTCTTGTCACCCTGCACCCCAAGGCAGAACTGGAAAAATGTTGACAAAGAAACTATTCAAAGGCAATGGGCTTGCTGGGCTGCGTAGCTAAAGAAACCTTCCTATGCCAGCCACAGAGCCTGCTGTCTGAGGGACATGTAAGGCAGTAGACAGAATCAGATTAAGGGAAAAGCCACCTGGGCAATTGCTTTGGCACTCATTGATGAGAGATGCTCCAATATAAATCGAATACATCGACTAGTGCAAACTGTTCTTATTCCCAACAAGGTAGACAAGAACTTCAGGTGGAATTTACAAAACTACAAAGTAAACCAAAACCTTCATCCGTCCTCTTCTACAGACCTCTCTCTGTTGAGCGAATGTGTCTACGGAGTCACACAATGAGTAACCAGCTCACTTACAAGAGGAATATTGGTCTTCAGACTCCTATTCCAGTGCTATTTTCACTGCATTGTGCGGGTTCTCTAAAGCAAGGTATATCTGTAATCACATTAGCTTTCAAACTACTGTGCGGAAAACTGATGGGAAAGTTGTTTTTTCAATTGTTGTCCCTTCTTTCTTATTTTTAGAAGTCATCCTTCATTTTCTAACATGCATACTTGACTTAAAATTTTAAAGTCAATCATTCTCTTTATACCACCCCCCGACCAATACAAGGAACCCTAGAATTCTTTATTTGCAGCCATACCCTTCTTGTGTTACATCTTAATCTGTACATTTTAAATTATGCCTCGTTTTATCATTTGTTGGGAAAAGCATAGGATTTGGAGTCAGGTGTGAGTTCAAATTCTAGTTAAATAAAATGTGTTTCATCCATGCAATGGAATATTACATATTCATTACAAATCATGATGTAGCTACCTCCTAGAACTGTATGAATTGACATGGAAAAGCATATATAATATATTGTAGGAGGAAAGGCAGATATCAGATCAATATACATAGTATGTTATGATTTGCATTTTTAAATATATGCATAAATATTATATATACAGAGAAAAAAGTCTGAAAGAACATATGGCAAAATATGTCAGTTTTGGACGAGAGTAGGAGTGGTATTAATTAATTTCTCTTTCACATGTCTGTTTTGTATATTTGTCTGTGTGTCATTATCATGATTTACTTATATAATTTGTTTTAATTCTAAAATTGTTTTAAATTACACACCCTGTCCTTGTTATAGAAGAAATATGACTTCTACTCAGAAGGTTCCTGGCAGAGGTTATCACTCTCAAGTTTCTTACCTGCAGATTGGATGGGAATATTAGGTCCACTCTTCTTCACTGAAGGTAGTCACTTTCAAAACAATTTACCAGATCTAAATCTAATAAATTGCTCATCTGTTGGAAGAACAATTGCCCATCTATATATGTAGGTTCAGACCTCCTTTGCTTTCTTAGTCTTAATCTTAGGCTGTCTACTATTTTGTCATTTTTCTAAATTATTGCTAGGATATAAACCAAGTTATAATTATCTCATTTATATATATATATATACACACACACACATATATATATGTTTTTTTTTTTTTTGGCCAAGCCGTATGGCTTGTGGGATCTTAGTTCCCTGACCAGGGATGGAACCCATGCCCCTTGCAGTGGAAGTGTGGAGTCCTAACCACTGGACCGCCAGGGAGGTCCCATATCTCATATTTTTTAGATCATTTCTATCCACGTTTTCTGTACAGCCTCCTTCCCCCTCACCCCATTTGGCTACACAGGTCTGCATCTGACACCTTTGAGCACATCATTCAGTTATCTCCCCATCATTCCATTTTCTTGGGTAGAAAGCCCAATTTCCTCCTGGGTGTGGATAGGATTTCACTTGATAGGCTTTGGCCTCTGGCTTTCTAGATGCAGAGTGAGTCTTAGCCACTGGAGTCTGATCATTTTGGTGACTCCAGAGGTGTTGCACATTCCATAGATATTTAGGAAGCCCCATCCCCATTTCTCATTATGGACCTTCCAGGTTATAGATTCCCCCACATGTCCCAAGTGGCTCTGGCGTCTCTCAGCAGAACACTGATATTGTCCAGGACACATTGTGTGCCTGGTAATTTTTGTTTTTTAAGATTTATTGATTGATTGATTTTTGGCTGCGTCGGGTCTTAGTTGTGGCACACCAGATCATCGTTGCGGCACGCAGGATCTTTCACTGTGGCACGCGGGCTTCCCTCTAGTTGTGGCGCATGGGGCTTCTCTCCAGTTGTGCCCTGCGGGTTTCCTCTCTAGTTGTGGCACGCAGGCTCCAGGGCGGGTGGGCTCTGTAGCTTGCGGCACGCGGGCTCTCTAGTTGAGGTGCGCGAGCTCAGTAGTTGTGGCTTTGGGGGGCTTAGTTGTCCTGCGGCCTGTGGGATCTTAGTTCCCCGACCAGGGATCGAACCCGGGTCCCCTGCATTGGAAGGTGGTTTCTTTACCACTGGACCACCAGGGAAGTCCCGTGTGCCTGGTTTTATATGCAGTCCCCACGGCAGGTTGTTTGTCTCACTCTGAACTCTGGCCAAAGCAGACTTCTACATTAATACAGAGAATACTGGAGTTCTCCATGGTCCATCTCTGCCTATGTTTTCCTCAATCTGTCTCTCTTAGTTTCACTCTTTTTTTGGTCTGTGACTGTGCGAGTATGGATTTTCTCTTTGATTCTGTCTTTCTCTCAAGCACACTGTCTTAGATTGTGTCTCAAAGGATGCAGAAAGTATTTCTGGGAGTCAAGTCCCTGAGAAACTGAGCTCTAAGAGTGTTCAGAGACATTGATTGATTCCATTTCTTCACCTTGGTGCTCATTGTGTCATTCGTTTCTCTTGCCTGGAACTCTGTTTGCACGCAGTGGGAAAGCTTGTGTCCTGATGGATGTGACACAGCGAACATGTGTCTTTAGCTCTTTCCCAACATGTAAGCCTCCAGCACCCTTACATGAGCTGTAAGCCCAGCCTAGACAGTGCATGTGGACCTTCAATATCAACAACCCTCTATATCATCCAACTGGATACTCACAGATGAGAAATCATCAACGTAAACAAATATTATCCTCCCTCTGGATAAAAGGTCTTAGCTTCTAAAAGGTCAGACAAGTCCATCTCTAAAAGCAGAAACATAATAGTGCCCTTTAAAGAGCTCCTCTCAACAAATGTCCTGCATCTGTTTGCTACAAAGAAGGAATAAGTGGCCACAGAAATAGACATTTAGAAAAATGTAGGTACTGGCCCTAGATTTTGAAACAGCATAGTACAGAGAATGATCCTGCATAGAAAAAGCAACAGGAAAAAGTATGCTTTTTACATATAAGCTAGCGATTGCTTTTAAGTGATGACAATGGCAAGCAATAGCCCTTCAAAAAATAAAACTATTGACAAAAACAAGCACCACCAAAATGCCATCTGCCTCACCAGGTTTATGTGAGGAACAAATAAGAATGAATATTACCAGGCTATATATTTGGTGAAGTATAATACAAATAAGGAGTTTTGTTATACAGAATAAAATCTACATACAATTTAGTGCCTACTATGAACCAGGTAGCATTTTAGATGCTTTAATTTCATTCAGTCGTCACAGTCACCCTAAGAGATGGCTATAGTTATCATTTGTACTAAAAACAAGGATATCTAGGTTCAGAGAAGATAAGCAGCTTGCTCAATGTCACACATCTACTAAGTGCCAGAATTGTCTGGCATATAGATTTGACGATGAAAATATTACTGGGTATGTCCGTCACAACCAGGTGGAGAGAAAAATGTGGACAAGGTAGAGAATGATGCTCAAATTCCTTCTTTTTCCTTGCTCTTCCAAAAATTAGGTTCTGCTTGCCAATCTGCTAAGCCCATCCCCGTTCTAGCATCTATCTGGTCAGCCTGTATCCACCTCAAATCCAAAACAACCCGTCAAATTCCTGCCTTCTCTCAGCACCCACAAACCACTAACTTCACTTTCACTTTGCGAAGACTTGACCGTTTTCCTCTAGCTGAGGTTATCTGTTGCTGTAACCTTGATTTCCACAAAGAAACAGACAAAAAAAAAAAAAAAAGTAACCTGCTAATTCCTGCTTTACGATTTTGAGCAGTCTATTCCTCTTTCTCATCTATAATTTAAGCTTTTCCTCTTTCAGTTCAACCCTTTATCTGCCTCAAAAGTACGTCAAAATGCATCTCTTTCGAGAAGCATCTCAGATAAACCCACACGAATTCTGATCATTCTTCTTGCTCTCCCTTCAGGATCAAGGTTTTACAGTGCTATTTTGATCCACTACACTTAGTTTTAGAGTTGTTCTCATGTTGTTCTGTTCTATCTGTTGAGTCTCCCTTAACTAGATGGTGCAGCGGCTCCCACATAGAGATAAGGATCACACATAATGAAAATGGCATTGAACTTGATATCTAGACTACAATCTGAAAACTCGGTGCGCTGCTAACAAATCATGGGACATTTTGCACCTTCATTTGCCCTTCTGTTAAATAAAGCATTATATGTTCTCTAAGGTCTTCAAGGCAGCTTACAGCTTAAGAATTCTATCAGGTTTTCTAACTGCTCTGTGATGCTCTTCCCACCAAGGTACCCACACTATTGTTTCTTCCCTAGTAGGTATTCACTCACACTCTAGATCCTGGTGAGATGCACAGATCTCCTTCTATTAACTATGACTGGGACTGGTAATTCTTTCTGAAAATGCAATAGAAAAGTCAAGATCATTAGGAAGTATATTGAGGCCTAAAGCATTTAGTATATAACTATTGTAAGTACTATGAAATGTTGTCAGACAACATCCAGAGAATAGCTTAAACACTATTCAACATTTATTGTGTACCTACATGGCCAAGTTCAGATCTACTATAGCACTGGACGAAACATGGTACCTGACCTCAAAGAACATATATATTTACAGAAAAGGGTGGAGACAATTATATTCCAATAAATTAAGCCATACATTTTGCCTGATGGTGTTCAGTGCTATGTAGAAAAATTCATGAAGCAGGGAGTGCTGATTTTGGAGGGGGTACAGTTTTAAACATAGGTTCGGGAAAGGGTGCACTGAGCAAATGAGATTTGAGCAAAGACCTGAAGGAGGTGAGAAACAGTCATGTGGATATCTGGAGGAAGAGTTTCCAGACAGAGAAGAAAGCAAATGCAAAGTCCCTGAGGAGCATGCCTGACATGTTTGAGAAATAGTAAATGACAAGACAAGATGACAGGAATGGAGTGATTAAGAAGGAGATTGGGAGAGGAGGTCAGAGAGGTCACTGGGGCTTGAACATGAAGAGACTTGTAAGGCCATCTAAGGATTTTTCAGGGTTTGCTCTGAAATGAAGTCCATGAGAGGGTGTTCAACATTGGAAAGTCATAATCCAACTGAGGTTTAAGTAGTTACTCTGCTTGCTGCGTTGAGCACAACTGGTGGGGGTGGGGAGCAAGGGTGAAAGTAGAGAGTTATTTGAAGGCTATTACAATAATTAAGAAGAGAGACAATAGTGATTTGGACCAGTTCAGTAGAGGTGTAGGTGATGAGAAGTATTCAAATTCTGGGTGTATTTTGAAGGTAGAGCCAAGAGGATTTTCTAATGGTTTGAGATGTCAATTGGAGGTCTCATGTCTATTCACAGATCTGGAAAACCCAGGAGGAGAACAATACTAGAATTATAGTAATACTAGAATAAGGATCATAGCTAACACATAGCATTTACTACCTACCAGGCACTATTCTAAGTGCTATATGTGCATAAATCCATTGAATCTTTGTAACAACGATATGAGATAAGTACTACTTTAGCCCCAATTTTACAGATAAGGAAATTGAGGCGTAAATAATCTCCATAAGGTCACACAGCTAGTATATGGTACAGATAGAATTCGAATCCAAGCAGTCTGGTTTCAGAGTCCATGCTCTTAAACTCTATGATAAGAGCTAGAGGCCAGAGGAGTGAATGGTTTCCCAGCATGAGCCTAAGATGGGATTCTGACCGACCTTGTCATGCCTGGGAAACTGGTGGATTACTTACTTGAGGGCCTGAGAAACTTTCTAGGAGAGAATTTTTCCTAAGGGAAGAAGTAGCCAGACACAACCAACTTAGCAGAGAAGCAAAGAGTAGATGAATCTGAGTACAGCAGGTGCATTTCTTGACCCAGTCTATATTTGATTCATGTTTGAGATTTATGGAGAACAAGTCAAAACTGAAATGTTTTGCCAAGATCTCTGTAAGATGTTGGGGCATCAGCACCAGTACCAAGGTATGCCTGTAACATAGGGGAGCACAGAGGGGAGCGGGAGGGTAGGTTTCACCTTGCCAGTGAAACACAATGCAACATTGACATCTTGGGTGTTCTGGTTTATCAGTTGTGACAGAAGACAGTGCTACCTGGCAGAGGGGACAGTGCTTTACAGACATGAGGATACACGATGCATATTTAGTGATAATTGGTGGTAGGTGGCAATGAGCAATGGCAAACTTATTCAAGACTACAGATAAAAACCCTGGGGAACTCCCAACAATATCTTAGGTGTGACTTTGGATGGGATATGGAGATTCTATGTCATTGATTTGCCAAGAATTAGCGAAATCTGTGCTGCTATTTTTGATGCAACTCAAATGTACCCATAGGCTATTGTTAGAAATAAAAATGAATAAACTGATTAAAATGTTCATAGAGAACAATGCTTACTAACCAGGGTGTATCAATATCATCTGGACTGTATATGTTCAAAACATCAAGCCTAAGAACCACCCATGAATATTCTTATTTAATAGGTATGTTCTAGCAAACTGTATTTTGAGAAACTCCTGCTATGATTCTGTGAAGTGTCTCTAAATAAAAACCAGTGATATAGAACAGGTGTTATCAATCATTTTTTGGAAAGGACTAGATAGTAAATATTTGGCTTTGTGGGCCACAATCTCTGTTGCAATTGCTCAACTACACTGTTGTAGTGGGAAACCAGCCAAAGCCGATACATAAACAAAAGAATGACTGTATTCCAATAAAACTTTATTTACAAAAACAGGTGCCCACCCCATGGGCCGTACGTAGTTTGTTTGCTGAGCCCTGCAATAGATGAATGATGATTAAATTAGTGGCAGGTCCTGCATGCCAAATTGACCAATGCTGCTTAGATACAATAGACAATTAGAATTCACTGGAAGTATTGGGCAGAGGAAAGTGACAGCACGAAGATAGCCTGAATGACATTGTTGATATTTTTTCTTGCTCATGAGTCTGAAAGGAAAGACTCACATATTCCCAGAAGTTTGGAACTAAGCTTCCTGGCCACATTCCAAATGTGAAACTCTAGGAGAATAGCTTTGGGACCAATAAACTTGTAGTGAACAAAGTTGTAGTGAACACAGTGTTCCAAGACAGGAGACAGGCAGATAATATAAACTGGTTCAAGAAGAGTTTCAATAATTCAGCAAGTGTCATCTCTCCAATGGGTTATAAAGGGAAATGTGGGTTGTTCTGGAGGTCCCTTAAGTTTGAGGATGATGTTAGGAAGACAAGCAGGTCTACCCCCAAGACATCTTTTGCTTTGGGGTCCCAGTTTTTGTAATGCTAGACTGGATGAAACCCAAGTGGGACTTCCTTTCAGGCTCTTATACAAGAATTCTGATATGGATTGAAAAGCTTCGCTACTGACAGGGTCTGGCTAAATTTTTAGTTCTGAAACAATGATAAAATCCTCTAAGGCCCATTCCAGCTCTAAAATTCTATGATTCCATTATTCATTCTCCTTTCACATCCATCTTAAGGGATCTCTTCATATATTCAACAGTAAGCCATCAAGCTGCAATACAATTGGGAAGCATAACTGAGAAAATGGCTCTCTGCAAACCCCTCTTTTCCTTAAGAAGAAAGTGCCAGGCACATGGCTAGGCCTTCACTGGGCTGCTTCATTGTTGCTTTGGGTTTTGTTTTTTTCCCTTTCACATAAGCACTTAAAGAATGTAAGGCATTACATAAAGTTAAGATCCAAATTTATTATTAAGTCGATGACTAGGGCCCATATCAGAGGCAACGTGGCTGTGAGCTACTCACCTCTGGGGAAAACACCCCCTCCCTTTTGCATAATAAACCCCGCATCTCCCAATCCTATTTCCGAATGTGTCCCCTTGCTAATTGAAATAATCACAAATGCATCGTTTCTGACTATCATCTCCCGGTTCAGGCTGCTGAACAACTGTCAGTGG
This sequence comes from Balaenoptera borealis, assembly GCF_965194805.1. Classification (NCBI taxonomy): domain Eukaryota; kingdom Metazoa; phylum Chordata; class Mammalia; order Artiodactyla; family Balaenopteridae; genus Balaenoptera; species Balaenoptera borealis. Next base: position 107,527,394 of record NC_138881.1, read on the forward strand.
TTGGGGGAAGGGGCGACAAGCACTTTAATGACTGTCTTAAAAAGGAAACTTTGGGGCTTCCCTGGTGGCGCAGTGGTTGGGAGTCTGCCTGCCAATGCAGGGGACACGGGTTCGAGCCCTGGTCTGGGAGGATCCCACATGCCGCGGAGTAGCTGGGCCCGTGAGCCACAACTACTGAGCCTGCGCGTCTGGAGCTTGTGCTACGCAACGGGAGAGGCCGCGACAGTGAGAGGCCCGCGCACCGCGATGAAGAGTGGCCCCCGCTCGCCGCAACTGGAGAAAGCCCTCGCACAGAAACGAGGACCCAACACAGCCAAAAATAAATAAATAAATAAAACTTTAAAAAAAAAAAAGGAAACTTTGTTTGAAGAGTAATTGTGCTTCTCTCCCCTCCCAGCTACTACTTTTCTGCTTTTAAATCTTTATGTCTCACCTGGATGAGCATCTTACCACTAGCCAACAGGGGAAGGCGGTGTTTGTATTTGTATTTGCATTTATATGGCATCTTCATACAGTGCATCTCCCACTGCTGACAGGGCACTGCATCACAGGCCTGTAGCACCCTCTCTACATGCACCGGGGAAGCAGCCATCTCTCCCACATGCTCTACAGCAGCACGCTAATTAATCTTTCTTAATTTTAATTCGTAAGGAAGATGCTATGGCCAGGGAAGCATGGAAGAGTGTGTACGTTTAGTTGTCTGTCTCTCCCAACATTCAGGAAGTTAGAAATACTGGCAGAGCGTCACACAAGGAACCACGTTTCCTTACAATCTGTCCTTTGCTGACATGGTTACTGGCTGAATCCCAGGCTGGATGGGTTATTGAAGCTTTTATATTACTTTAGACATTTGCCTTTTAGAAGTTGGTAGCAGAGGAGGGGGGAAGCATATGGATCTGGCACACAATTACTATAGACTCATCCAAAGAACTGAGTTTGGGTATCACATCTCTTCCTCTTTAGAAACAGCTCTCATTCAACAGATATTCATGCTCGTTTCTTAAAAAAACAGGTTTAAGGCTCTGTGTCATCAGGAAGATGCTAATGGTAATGGAAGGTCACTGTGGAATTAGTTCTATGGAAAGTTGGGTCCATCTAAGAACTTTGAGGTGGGCATTAATAACTTGTTGCTCCGCAGACACAGAGAATGGACTTGAGGACAGGGAGAGGGGGAAGGGTAAACTGGGACGAAGTGAGAGAGTGGCATGGACATATATACACCACCAAATGTAAAATAGATAGCTAGTGGGAAGCAGCTGCATAGCACAGGGAGATCAGCTCGGTGCTTTGTGTCCAACTAGAGGGGTGGGATAGGGAGGGTGGGAGGGAGACACAAGAGGGAGGGGATATGGGGATATATGTATACATATAGCTGATTCACTTTGTTATAAAGCAGAAACTAACACACCATTGTAAAGCAATTATACTCCAATAAAGATGTTAAAAAAAATAAAAATAAATAAATAACTTGTTGCTCAAGACAGAGGTACTTACAGTATGAGACCAACTTCCCTAATCTCAGAGAGCTGCATTCTGTCCCAGACTATCCCAAGTGCCCTGCCAGAGGTTGAACACTGAGATGGCTTGCCCAGGCAAACTGTGATGCAACATTTACTATGTACTAATATAGGCTAAATGGTCAGCAACCCTGAAACACAAGAAATATGTACATACAGAAGCCCCATTCCCCACAATGTTGACTCGCTCCTGGCTTTCATAGGAGAGGTAGCCTGGGAATTCTTTTGAAATTGCCAACAAGATACAGCCTTGCAGTAATTAAGGAACTACTGAACTTGATCTTTATGGCAGGTCCCATAGGTTTTCACTATCCAGAAAGGACATAATGTTACAGCATTTAGTGAAATGAAGAATTAGTTGCACATGGTGTAAACATAAAGCCCACTTGTGACCTCCATTACTCCCTCCATTGCCTTGCTGCAGATGTCCTGCCTAGAGGCTCTATTAAGGGTGCTGGAGTTAAACACAGCCTAGGTCTGAATCCTGTAGGGTGAGGCCAAGAAACTCCTCTGGCTGGTACACTTGTAACTCTCGGGCCCAGGGCACAGATAAAAATGATCTGCAGAACCTGCAGATGTCGTTTAAATTAGGGTCCATGATAGGAAAACAAATGGTTGGGTGAGATAATGGGGGCTTGCGTGGTATTCTGAATTCCTCAGTCTTTACTTTTAGCCAATTAAAATTAACTCCTTCGGCCTCACAGCCCGGAAACCCCAGGTTCCCAGACATGTCAAGTTGTGGCTCAATTTCAAGACAGAGGCAATTCCTCAAGAAACCCCAGCCCGACACAATCAAATAAGCCTTGTCAAAGTCCACCGAATCATAAACTCCGCACTTAATCACATCAGCTTCTTTAGTCCAAACTAGACAGACTCCCATCAGGGGATGCGAGCCCCCAGTCAGTGCAGCCCGTCTTCGAGAAAGCCAGAGAGGCCGCAAGTCAAAGCAAAGGTACATTTTGTGACAGGGGAAGGGGAGCTCAGAGAAAGGTATGGCTCAGTGAGACCCCTTCAAAAACCATCCTCCAGAGTCGCACGCTAGTTAGCACATTGGCAAACTTGACCTCAATAGCACTGGTCCTTCTTCACATCTCCAACATCTGCCACTCCCTCAAATCATTTGCCTTAGTGAACCAAGGCCTTCCTCTGCGACAGCATTATGTTACACAGCGGCTTATTATAACTCCAATTCAAATTGACAACTCAAGAGTCTTTTACCGTAGCTTGCTAAAATACAGAGGTAAAGAAGTTGAGGTCATGTTCAACACAGTGGTGTGACAGTATGTGCACGATGGGTTCTGGCAGTAAACAAGTGTTCAAACCCTGTCTCTTGAACAATTCTCCTACATCTCTGAGCCTGTTTCTTCATGTGCAAAATGGAGATAATAAAAGAAAGCAATTGATGTAAACTGCTTTCAAATTTATCTTGAAATAGTAAATGGGACATACATTTTAGGTAGGTAGATGAGAGCGAGAACACAGCACAGTGCTTGGTACACAGAATGCATTCAACAAATGCTACTGCTGTATCAAATAACCATCCCTAGGTAGAACCTAACAAAAAGGGGGACGAGATAAGAACATGGATGGTTCCAAACCATTTGGGTTTTTTTTTTTTTTTTTGGAAAATCACTCAAACCTCACATCCTATTAATACTGGATAAAAAATGACATCTCCTGTTAGAAGGTACGGAAGGATTATACTTGTGAATCCGTAGTGTATCTGTTTATTGTCTGTCTCTCCTAAAACTCTATACATTACGTGAGAGCAGGCACTTGGTTTTGTTCATTTCTGTGTCCCCTATTCCTAGAGCAGAGAGTGAAAGTCCAAAAATACCCAATGTGTTGAGTAAATTATAAATCCAGGTGCTGGCATCCCTCTCTTTACACAAAACCTATCTTCATGAAAACCTGTGTGTAAATTAAAATATGTACTAAATGTTTCTTAATATGTTGGAAACTCCCTACGGTAAAGCCTTTCCATTTATTTGCTCATTTATCCAATACTGACTGTGCACCTGTGACATGCCAGGTGCTGTGCTAGGCACAGGAAGTAGTAGTGAAAAAAGACGTGTATTCCTTGCCCTCATGGAGTTTAAAATGTAGTGGAAAATCTACACTTTAAAAAAATAATCCTGAGTAGTATGAGTATCTGTTTGGAATATTTTAATCACTGTATATTACGTTTACTTTAGATAAAGCCAATCCACATTAAAATGATCACAAGCAATGACGGATAATGCCTGCCTTTGACATTTGGGTCTCAGTTAACTAGTCCTGATTCATTCAGTCGAACGTCCAGTATGTTTGAAAGAGCCTTCCTGACGCGTATAAACTCTCACTGCCCCTTTATACCTGGGAATCCCCCTGCTGCATCATTCACTCCCTGTGTCTTCTCCAGTCTCACAAAGAGACGTAGTCCTCCATTCAATGCACACAGCTCCACCCGTGCCTGTATTAGTTTCGTATTACTGCTGCAACAAGTTATCAATACTACAAACTTCGTGGCTTAAACAATACAAAATTATTATCTTACTATTCTGGAGGTCAGAAGTCCAACACTGGTCTCTCTAGGCTAAAATCAAAGCGTTGGCAGGGCCATATTCCACTCTAAAGGCTCCAGAGGAAAATCCATTTCCTTGTCTTTTCCAGCTTCGGGAGGCCACCTGCATGCCTTGGCTCCTTCCTCCATTGTCCTGCCCCCCTTCCTCCATTTTCAAAGCTAACATGGTAGCATCTTCACGTCTTTTTCTGATCCTGACATTCTTCCTTCCTCATCACGTCTCCTCCCTCTCACTCTTTTAAGGCACCTTGTGATTATATTGGGCCCACTCAGATTAACAGGATAATCTTCATCTCAGGCTCCTCAACTTAATCACACATGGACAGTCTTTTTCACCAAGTAAGGTAACACATTCACAGGTTCCAGAGATTAGGATGTGGACCTCTTGTTTCTTACCTTTGATATTTGAATTTAAAAATGCTCATATCTTCACTCATTAAAAATAACCCTTCCTTGGGCCATTCTATCCCTTGAGTCCTATTTCTCATATACTTCAAATTACCAATCATCTTGGAAGAAAAAGCTATACTTGCTGTTTCTAATTCCTCAACCTCAATTCCCTTTTTTCTTCTCCCTAGTTCTCATCCTACTCCTTTTTCATTTCTCTTCAGCTTTTCATTGATGTTTATCTTCTACAAACATGAGCAGAGACCCAGGCTGAGTCCTAGGTTCTCTCCTCTTCTCTCTGTATATTGATACTTATTCCCAGACAGGCTATATTATATACCAAGGCTTCACCTAGCCACCTTGATTCACGCACTAAGCAAATATTAATTGAACACCTACTCTGTGCTACTTACTTTTGTTGACATTAGATGGAGATAGTCTCGAAGTGTTCACTTCAGCTCTAATATGTTATGAATCAACTCACTTCTCTCCATCCACACTGTCACTGCCATCACTTGGCCTATGAAAACATCCTTCCATCTAGTTTCCTACCATTTTCCTTTGCCCTAATCAAGTCCATTCGGTATCCAGCACCCAAAGTGACTTTTCCAAAATGAAATGATGATTCAACTTTCCAGCTTTAAAACTTTTTAAAGGTTTCCCATCAGCCTCAGGATAATCTTCAGACCCCTTAGTACGGCAAAAAAAAAAAAAAAAAAAAAAAAAAAGCCTTTCACATTCTGGGCCCTGCGATTCTTTTCGGCTTATTTTATCACCTTTCTCTACCCTTGTAGTCTATGCTCCAACCTTGCCAAATTAATTTCTATTCTCTAAAAGAGCTCAAAGCCTTTGCACATTCTCTTCCCCTTAACTCCAATATACCTTTCTTCTCTCTCTGTCTCTCTCTCTCTCACAGACACACCTGGCTAACTCCTCTTGTCCTTTAGAGCTTCTCCTAGAGGTTACTTTGTTTAGAAGCCTTCCCTGAATACCCAAGTATAGGTTAGGTACCCCTCTTCTATGTTTTTCCTATTAACAGCAATAATAACACGACATGTTTAACATGAAAATGTGTGTATATTTTCTCTCTCCCTCCCTAGTTGCACGCTCCTTGAGAGCAGAGTGTGTGTTTTAACCATCATTATATGCCCAGCAGCTAGCACTATGCCTAGTAAAGTAGGGTGGATGCTCAGTGAAGATTTGTTGAATGAATGAATGAGTGAGTAAAATTATGACACAGAACAAAGACCTCAATAGAATGTCAGAGTAGAACAAGAGAATATTTCCAACCGCCCCATCTCTTCTTCCTGCACCATTATGAGGTCATTTCTATCTTTGTCTCTCAGAGTCAACCCTAGGATTCCAGATGGACAGAGACTTCTAGCAGTACTATGTCAAGTGGGAAATCCTATAGGAACCCACCTTGGCACACCTCATACCCCAAATCCCCAAATTTTCATTATCATTAAGTCATTACATGTTGTTGAGACAGGAGTTCCAATTCCAATTTCAATTTTAATTGCACCAGGGTAGAGAATCTGTCAAATCACCTGTAGTTGTGGACACTGTCATGAGAATTGATTTACCCCAGGATCACAGCAGATAAAACAGAGCTCCTGTAGGATGAAACTTCAGCCGCTACAATTTTACATGAGGCTATGGGGTAGCAAGTGCTAAATACTGAGACCTGGGAGGAGGACAGAGCTTAGGAAAGATAGCACCTACAGTAGCCAAGAGGATTCTGAAGGTATTAGGTTCTTGAGATGAGCCTGGGAAGTGAAATGCTGCTTCAAGGGAAAGAATTGAGCACCACATCCAAATGCGGCTTTGGCCTTGGTTCGAAGAACCAAGAAATACTTTCAGGAGTCCAAAGGCGAGAGAGAAAAGGTGCTGATCAAAAATACTCTTTGGAGATTTCTAAAAATGCTATTTAATGGAGGGTGTATTTGAACAAAATAGAGTATTTTGAGTTCAATTTAGCCTTCAGAATTAATAAATCTTTCCACAACTCTAGAGATTAAATAATTATTTGAATCCAGATTTATTAAATCATATAAATTCAGCTCATTGGTAATGAAAATAATCATAAGTCACCAGAGGAAGTTGAGAGATCTGACCTTTTAATTAAAGATCAGCAGTCTCTAGCAACAGTGTGCTAAAATCATAAAGGCAACATGACCTTTAAATATCTTCACTAAGGATGTAAATGGGATAAGTTGTGTGTGTGTGTGTGTGTGTGTGTGTGTGTGTGTGTGTGTGTGTGTGTGTGTATGCATACATATAATGTACTATCCCATTAAAGATGCACTGGTCCCCCAAAATGTGAAAAAATCAGCATGGTTCTCAATACTGTTAAAGTAAAAAAGGAAACTGAACATCTATTTTTTCTTAAGATTTTCTACAAAATGGTCTGTGCATAAAGGTCAGTTATTTATATCATCCTCGTAAACAGTAAGCAAATTTCCAATATAAAATATCCATTCAGTTTTAAATATATATGTTAAATAATGTTGCCCTTGTTTATTCCATGTAAATCAAGATGAAAATCAAGTGGCTATCTTATTTAGAATTCATGTGGGCACAAGGAGCAAAAAGACAAACTTGCTAAGTCAAAAAAGGGTTTTGGAATTTATTAGAAGAAAACAGGAGTATGTCAAAGACCCTAGGTTAGGGAGCATAGGTAGGTTTCATGAGAACCTAGAACCAGGAACTGCATAGCTGATCAGAACACAGATTCCCTTTATCTCTTATTCTTTGGAGACGAATGGTATCTTGTCTCTTTTAATCTCTCTCTCTCTCCCCACCTCTCTCTCTGTGTCTGAGTCAGCTCAGGTTGCTATTAGACTGGGCAGCTTAAGCAATACTTATTTCTCACAATTCTGGAGGTAGTGAAGTCCAAGATCAAGATATTGGCAGAAATTGTTCCTAGTGAGGGCCCTCTTCCTCACTTGCAGACGTCTGCCTTCTCATTGTGTCCTCACATAGTGGAGACAGCAAGCGAGCTCTGGTCTTATTCTCTTCTTATAAGGATACTAATCCCATCATAGGGGTCCACCCTCAGGACTTCACCTAAACCTAATTATCTCTCAAAGGTTCGACTTCCAAATTCCATAACACTGGAGATTAGGAGATCAACATATGAATTTCGGGGGGAACACAAACATTCAGTCCATAACACAAACTCTGTCTCTCTCCTCTCTCTCCTTCTCTCCTATCTCCTTCTCTCCCTCTTTCTCTTCCTCCCGGCTTTCTCCCCTCCACGTGCACATAGCCAAAACAAGTCTACTCCAGCCTCAGCCTCATATGATGTCCCAGTTTGAGTGTCCTAAAGAGAAGAGTTAGAATCTTTGGTCCTGATTCCAACTTCCCAAGAAAGAAAAATCTATTTAACTTAATCAGCCTGTACTCTAGACACTTCAGTAGGTCTCATGTGGGGTGTCAGCCAGGCCATATACCATTCTTTGAAAACTGTTCTCCTGGAGATGGGCACCTGCAGCTTGGTTTCTATTATCCCTTGGACTCAGCTGGCTGGAAAAGATCTGGCCGTCCGAGCCAAAGGACACGCTGTAACATTTAAAGTTATAGTTACCATTTATAAGCATATTGCCTGGAAGGAAATAATCAATCTTTCCAAAAAATGACATTAACCTGTTAATCTGGAGCCATGGTCATTTAATTAGGAAGCATTCATTTCATTCCAGTATACAACAAAATAGAATGCCAGTCACAGAGCTGAGAAAAAGCAAACTTTGCAAGACACTAATTCAAAGCTCTGTATCCGACTGAAGCAAGAGATGGTCGACCTTAACTATAAGAGGAAAACCATCTGCATCACTTAGATGAAAACGGTTAAGATTTTTTCCATGTTGACTAGGAGAAGTGACACCTGCTACACTTGGTGATATTACACTTATCTAGCACCCTTCTCTGAAAGGCCAGAGGTGTGATTCAGGTATCATTTAACTAATCCTTAAAATAACTCTCCCTGAAAGAAAAGAAACAGCATCCACTTGCCTAACGTTAAACATAGAAATCATACCTGGCGTGCTACTGAAATTCTACACAATAATCCAATTACTATCATCATACCAGTTTAAAGAACTCTGTTTTCTGGCGTGGTCAAGGGACATGTTTAATCTAAGCTTCTACTTGATAATTACCATTCTGCCTGAGACAACTTTCAAAGAATGAGAAGAGAAAATATAGTCTATACTGAAACAAGACTGAAGAGGGTTTGAACTTTCTTTTGATGATTCAGGAGGCACTTCATGAAGTCACAGGGTCTCAGGGCTCATGTAATGAGCACCAGTTTCCTTTGAATAGCAATGGGGGAAAGGGAGCAGTTCATGGAGAGTTATCGGTGATGGAAGGCCAGGTAAACCGGCTTTTACTTATACAATGAAATACGGCCATTGAAATATTATGTACGTATTTTTAACTTGTTTTGCAAGACGCTGCATTCTTTGGGATTTTGTTCCAAACTAGACAGTATACAGCAATTCAGAAATCCCCAGAGGTTAAAGAATCAAGGGCTATAAAGAAAAATGTGTGCCTTGTAAGCAGTGTTCCCAGTAATTTGTTTAAGTTGTGAGCAGACAGCCATGCCAAATCAGCAACAAACTATGAAGACTGAGCAAACTTATAGAGAGATCACTGCTGTAATCCAATAAAACGTGCAACAAAGTTGTCATTTAATGCACATTAAATAACCTACATAATTATTACTATGCTATGTGCAAACTCATATGTTTTTTTAAACATATATGCATTGAATATTAACTCTGTGCTAAATGCCACACTAAATGTTATGAGTACAAAGATAAATAAGATGCCATCCCGGTCCTCCAGGAGCTAAGTCCAGAGGGAGAAGACAAAGTGATAAAATGATTTAGAAGTACTGTGGTACAAATATGCACCATGTGTTTTGAAAGCCCAATATGGTCTGGGGAATGAGGAGTCAATTCTCTCTGGAGGAAGTGATACACGACTTGATTCTTAATGGAGAAGGAGAAGTGCACTAGTAAAAGGATGGGAGGGGAGTCAACGGACTCTAGAAGGAAAGACAGTGGCAGCAAAAGCATTGTCGAATGTATGTGAGGAAAAGGCAAGCAACTCATCACTGCTGGTGTATGAAGTGTGAAGTAGGAATAAGGCCTGAAAATTAGGAAGAGCCAGATGAAGAAAGGACGAACAAACAGAGCGATGACAATGCCTTCATGAATTTTCTTTGTAATTTTAGTTCTTTAGCCTCATTGTGGACATTTTATACTGACCCCATTTAATCATCATCCTCGCTACACAAACTAAAGAAAACCCAGGTCTCAGATTTTAGCCCTTAACTTCTGAGCTTACCCTGCAACCAACTGGTCTTCCCTGCTTTGCTTCAGAACCAATTCTCCGTGCTTCACCCACTAACAGACAAAGTGCCTGGCTTCTCTCATGCCCTAGGCCCAAACCTTAGGGGACCAGTCAAATAACCTGGATGCAGCATGTCCCGAGGCACCTGGTACTCTGGACCATAAGATTTTGAATTGGTTTCTAGGCCTCGGGGATTGGAAATGAAGATGACCACAGTTGTGGAAGGAATTTTCCCCAACGTCTAAGAATCCTAGGGCAGAGCAATGGGAGAGGATAAGGCCAGTGTTAATAAAGTCATAAAATATAACAGTAATGATGACAGACAGTTTGGCATGATAATAGCGTTTCCTGAGCTCGTGAAACACTCTGTTAGGGGATGGATAGATACCATCTGGCTTAATGTGATGATGCAGTTATTGTCTCCATTACACGGAAGAGGAAACTAAGGCCCTGAGAGGTTATATAAGTCACTCAAGGTTTCACAATTAGTATATTGTGGCATGATTCAAATCCAGGCCATTCTAACTTCAAAGTTGAAGCATTCTAAAGCATAGCAGTCTAGCAAGTCGAGGGAAAAAGACAACTGTAGGAACTGATTCACTCTTTAACCTGGGCCCCTACGTATAAAGGAGGTACCTTCAGGGACAGCAAGAGAGAGGTGTTTAACTCTTTTGGGGACAAAGGAAAAAGAAAAGCCTCCCTAGCTCCCAAATACCCTTAATTCCTTACCTCCCTCCCACCCTTTAACTCTAAGGAAGACAAAAGGTTTGCTCTACTGCTAAAGACTTAAAATTTACGGTATTTGGAGACAGGAAGCTAGCTGTGAAACTGTAGGCAAACTTTCTGAGCCATGGTTTTATTATCTGTAAGCTGGATGCTATAATAACCACCTCATCTTCCAGGTATATGGTGAGATTCAAATTAGACCATGCAAGAAAAGCATCTATTACAATGAGTTTGGCTTGGAAGATCCTCAACAATTCGGAAAAATATATTCAATCAGGTTCTCCCTCACCCTCACAACCCTCACTCCTTTGTCTTTCACACATGTGTTTCAACCAAACTCCAAAATTAAATTGTTTATAAAGGGGATTCAAACACTCATTTAGTCTTTTCCTACTCCTGGGGAACTAAGCATTGCTGGGGAAAGTTATGCATATCATGATGGGGTATTTTACATGAACCCCCGCTATCCAAACTTGACTGGCCTTTCAGAGCCTATGAACAATGCTTTTATTTTCACCAGTCCAGCCTACTTGGAGAATTTTTCAATGTAGCTAGACCAAAGATATCCAACGTTTCTCAAGTCCCCCAAGCCTTAAACTTCCAACAGATGATCTCTTCCATCCACTTTTCTGAGGGGAAAAAAACATTTCATATGAATTCTTTCAGCTCTCAGTGATCCAACCACAAAAGTTGCCTATACTTTTATCTTAATTTCCTTTCATTCTTACTTCTTGTTTCAAAGGAAAAAGTGTCCACTTCTTTGGAGACTAATCTCTGAATCTATCCCTTTCAGCTCTCTGGCTTCCTCTAATACCTTAGTCTGCGAGTTCACCCCTTCTGTCTCTTTCATTTTCAGTCTTTTTTCTTTGCATTGATTCCTTCTCTTTGGACTGCAAACCTATTCAAATCTTCCTTTAATTGGAACATTCCAGCATCCAGCAAAGTGTCTAGGAAATAGACAATCAATGGATATTTACTAAAGGCATCAAACCTCTTGTGAAAAATCCTTTCCATGAAAAAACTATCCCATAGCTCTCATTTTCTGCACTCCAAAACTTAGTTAAAAGAGTAGTTTATACCCAGTTCTGCTTCCTTATTAGCCAATTCCAATCCACTACTCAAACTGCTCTAATCTGATTTCCGTCCTCACCTCTCCAGATACTGCTCTCACCAAATTACCAATAAATGATCTTTTTATCACTATGTCTAGTGCCATTCCCAGGTTCAATTCTATTCAACTTCAGACCACATCTGTCTGCTTTTATCCTCTGTGAAAAGTAGTCTTCCCCATTGGCTTCTGTGATATTCATTCATTCATTTGGCAAGCATTTCCTGAGCAATTATTATGTTGAGACAGAATGATGAATACAGCAAAACTCCTGTCCTCAAGAGACAGATGGGCCAGTAAGTACAAACTTATTATCACATATCTTTGACTATCCTTGCTCTAATATCCATCATGAGCTCTTCTCCCTCCTATTTCCTGAATACACCAGTTCCACAAGGAAATGTCCTCAGTCTTCTCACACTAGACCCCCATTTTTAGTGATGCCACCAGTCCTGTAATTGGTCACATCTATGATAATATTTCCAAAATCCATATTTTTCACTCTGAATTTTCTCCTGCGAATCATACTACATGCCTTTCCAGCTGCCTCCTGAATACCTCCATCTGAAAATACAAGTAACAACTAAGCTCCACATTCCCAATCTGATCTCATCACCTATCTCCTCCAACAGACTGCTCCAGTGCTTCCAAATCTGGTTTATAACTGACTTTTCTCCCAGATGATCAGGATTGACATTACGGTATCGTCTTTAAATCCTCCCTCCCCTTCATGTACCCATTCTAGTTAGTCCCTAAGATTTTGTAGATCTCCTTCCTTCTGTCTTTTTATCTCTTCCACCTTTTCATCTTCTCTGCCATTAGACTGGTTTAGGGCATCATCACATATCACCTAAACAACTACAGTCACTTCTTAACTGTTTCCCATCCTTCAGTCTCCCTGACTTCAACCTGCAATTCATAGTCCCATGAGACTGACCTTCCTAAATTAGAGCTCCTCTCTTCAAAAATGACTGATCGATCACTGTTCTGTAAAGAAAGAAATCTATTAAACTATTCTTCCTAATAATCAAATGTCTGGTATCATTTCAAATAACATGTTTTTCGTGTACTCTACATTCTGGCTGCAGGAAACTCATCGTTGTTCTTGGAACATGTCCTACATTTTGCTTTTAGTGGACCTTTCCCTCGCAGTTTCTTCTGCTCATAACGCCCATCTCCAATATCCGCATTTGTTCGGTAATATACTTTCAAGTCCCAATTAAAAACCTAAGAATAACCCACTTCTCACATATTCTTGTTATATTTTGAATTTTGTTTATAGCATATTTTATAGTCCTGTCTGTGAGTTATCTTAGAGCCTGCCTTTCATCTCTTCTACTTCAATATGAAGTCGTTAATTTCTTGAGGCTGGGACCATGACACATTAGCCTTTATATCCGCCAAATCTAGCCCAGTTGGTACCTCGTAGGCAGTAGATGTTCAACAGCCATTGATTGGAATGGAAATGAACTACAAACAACACCTGGCAGAAAAGTCATCATCACAGGAATGCAGTGAAAGTAAAGTGATCAAATTATTTCCTGGTTAATTAAGGGAGGAAGGCAAAAAGCAGCAGGGTACTGAGAACCTGAAGAAGAGTACTTCAAGGGGCAAAGGGAACAAAAAAGGAAGGCTGAAGCTTCCAAGAAAAACTTGACTGACTGCAGAGTTTTGACCCCTGCCCCAGCTCTCCTTATCTTCCCTTCAACTGAGAAAAAAAGAATTAGTGTACCAAGTTTGCCTGCTATCCTGAACAGGAAAGCACATGCATATCTTAAACTGATCATTTAGACCCAACTTGAATCCATATCCCTCGGTTCTTCCAAATCATCATTTATGCTGCTCACCACCAGGGTGAATTATGAAGGTATGCTCATGATTATAAAGTGACTTGAATTCCTTGGAAACATTAGCCATAATACTGTGTCCAAATGTATGTAATGTTTTAGAATACAGCCATATTCCTGAAGTGTCCTGGGCAAATCAAACTTACATAAATTGGATCATACTTTAACTCTACTAGCCACCACCACAGCACCCTGTCTGCCATCCTCAAAGCTACTCTGTGCTATAGGATTTAGAGACAGTACAACTCTGCACTCTGCCCGAGAGAGAAGGCTCCTCTCTCCGCCCAGATAAAATACACAGCATTCCCATCTTCTAACTTACAACTTAGAGAACCCTGAGTGGTCGCCCCCGCCCTCTATCACATTAGCAAAACATCAGAAAAGATCAAGCACATGGTACAGTATTGTTAAAGAGTAGCCAACTTCTGCCTCAGCGCATGAGATCCAACTGGAACCTTTATACATATTTGCATTTATCCATTTAACAAATATTCATCTAGTACCTAAAGTGAGCCTAGCTCTCTGCTAAGCAGTGGGGGTACTGGGTAGACATGGTCCTTGCCTCATGGATTTAATTACTTGTAAATAAAATAACTCTTGTATTTAAAGCAGATGAATTTATTCTTACGTCTTTGTATTATTCATAAAATAACAATTTATTTACTTAACATTAAACAAATGCCCACTATGTACCAAGCACTGGACAAAGGGACATTTTACTTTTTGGAAGGGAGACAAAATAGATAACTCAAGCTCTCAAGAACTGCCTATCACTCCCGTTTTTCATTCCCCACTCCAGCTGGCAGCTTTCAATTATTCTACCTCAATACCGAGACTTAGAAGATAGGCTCTCCCTTCATAGAAAATATATCAAAGGTCATTAGGCTGACTCAAGGCTCTATCTCGTATCTCTGGTGGTTTGAATTTTGTCTTCTACCTGACTCACTTGTTTGAATGTCTCTGATTCCTGGCTCCTAACTGATTGGCTAACATTCCACCATCTGCTTTCCTCTGTTCTTCTAACTCCTGAAGGTCACCTAATATCCAAGTATTTGCCCAGGCTATGACCCCGCCCCCTTGATTTATCTCTCTGATGGTTTCCATTAACCTGGCTCTTGTGTGATTGGCCTCCTATCCAGAAATTGTCCAGTTCTTCTCTTCTCCAGCCCTGGCCTTTTCACCTAGTGCTGACCTACAGTTTGCCTTGAATTCTGATACTAACTTGACCCTGATCCCCTTAAGAAAGGACCCTGGCTCCTTTCTTGGTGCACCCAATCTTCCACTACCCCGTCTTTCACTTGTTTCATCCTTTTTTGTCTAGGTTCAGGCGGCTCCATAGGCAGGTAGCCACCTACTTAAAGCAGTTCAAGGAACTTTGAAGGCTTTCTAAGGCCTCTCAGTGCTATTCTTCTCTGTATAACGCACCCACCCATCCAGCCATTTTAAAGCTATGATTCAAAAGCAAGGAGCTATCCCTGAAAGTTTACTTATAAGGCACTCTGCGGTAGCAAGGTTCTCTGTCATTAACACGTTTATCAGTTTAAGCCTAGATCCTTGTTATGGTCAAATTTGTATATTTTCCTAGAACTATAAAATACTAGCTCGATTTACATAAGGATCCTAGGATTTATTAGAGGCTTGTAGATGGTAACCTTGTCACACCCCCTATATAAAATTTAAGATAAACCTCTAGAAGGAGGTAACCAAAAGAATACTACAGCTCCTAAGGCCAAATAAGAACTCATCCAAAGCAAAGGGAGATTTGAGTATTCGCGAGTGCTGTCTCAAGGCACTGTCACACTCTCTTGAGAATCAAGCAGAGTCCTGAGTTGTGGCTCTGACAAGACTTCTCAGGACAACTCTAAAGTATGGCAGTTGGACAGCCTTCAAGTTCTAGCAGTTAAAGAATACAGCCCACTGAAGAACAGACATACAGTGGAGTGCAACACAAAGTTAACTATTTCAGTCACGTCACCATCCACAGTGATAGCAGGCCCAGGAATATAGCACGGTGCCCCGAGAGAGACTAGAGTAGCCTCTAGACAGGTCTGGAATGAAAGCATGGACTGAACTTCCCAGAGACGTTCCTGAAGACTTGGATTAGGGTGTTCGAGGACCAGAGTTTTCTCCTCAATAAAGAGGACATTCTGCTACAGGGAAGCTACATTCTGCCATTAGGTATCCTGTAGGGGAGGTGAATCAGGTCACAGACACTTGGTATGGATATAACGGGCATGACATGATGTCCCTAAGCTCCAGAGGGAAGACATAGGATAATGGGAAATGCCAGTACGCCAAAGGTACCAAAGGAAGAAATCCAGTAAAATAGGAGGAAGAGAACCCATATATAATTTCCAATTGGGAGGTAGACTTTCCAATGATGATCAGATTGGTAGGACCATTAATACACTCGGTCCTCAGAGAGAAATAGAGGTAACTCACTTTCCCATCTAACGCAAACATCTTATAACATACCCACCAAATCTCTGAAAATTACAAAGCAATAAGCCATTTAGTCAGTGAAGTTAAAATAATGGGAAAATCTTTCCAATGGCTGTGATCAACAAGTCTTTTGCCTCCCTTTAGCAAGTTAAGATTCTGAAATATTGACAAGGGGAGCTAAGGGAGGGAGACTGCAGTAAGGGAAAGAAAGAAAATGATTTCTGCTCCCAAGTCTCTGCCTGTCAGACTTGATCCACCTAACCCTGAAGTCAAAGAAAGCATTTCTACACACTTTCCCACTTTTGTTTCCCCTCCCCAGTCTCCCAGAGGCTCTTCAGTCTCAAACGGGAGATAATCTTCAGATCAATGAGGGCTGATGTCAAACTCTTAATAAGCCATGTTTTCCCAGCTGGGGGTAAATTCCACTTGCCTGGAAGTAAAACTTCCTAATTAGAAATGTCAAGTCTCTGTTTAAATAGCAAGGAAGGAACTAGGAGTGGGAAGTACTAGGCTATAAAAATTTTTAAATTAACTCTTCCTTCACTCTGAATGTCAAAACTTTGAGCAGTGAAACCTGTAGAGTTAAACTCTGGGTTGATTTTCATTCATTTTCTGCTTGATGGGGATGGGGGCTACAGGAGTGTGGGATGACAAAAGAACGGTAGTTAGGAAAACTCCTAAATAATTGACTCTTGAGTAGCTTGAGAAGTCAGTGAAAAGTCCTCTGTCCCAGAATAATGATAATCCAAGTCCTTACTGCATTGACTTTAAATCTCTAAATTTCTTATTTCTCTGCGTAAAGGCATGGAAGTCCCATCAAAAAGGTAGAAAAATACCTGGGAATAGGAATGAGCTGTCATTATCTGACATTAAAACCTTCCTCCAAAAGAATTTTCATAGTAGCCAAGGAGGGTGTGGAGGAAATGAATGAGAAGGCATTAAAATATCATCTCATCTCACCGAATAGACATTTCTCCAAAGAAGACATACAGATGGCCAATAGGCACATGAAGATGCTCAACATCATTAATCATCAAAGAAATGCAAATTAAAGCCACAATGAGATATCACCTCACACCTGTCAGAATGGCTATTGTCAAAAAGCACACAAATAACAAATGTTGACAAGGATGTGGAGAAAAGGGAACCCTCATACACCATTGGTGGAAATGTAAAGTGGTACAGCCACTGTGGAAAACAGTATGGAGGTTTCTCAAAAAGCCAAAAACACAACTACCATATGACCCAGGAATTCCACTCCTGGCTATATATCCGAAAAAAACAAAAACACTAAGTCGAAAAAATACATGCACCCCAATGTTCACAGCAGCGTTATTTACAATAGCCAAGTTATGGAAGCAACCTAAGCGCCCTTCAACAGATGAGTGGATAAAGATATGTGTGTGTGTGTGTGTATGTATGTGTTGGACTACTACTCAGTCATAAAAAAGAAGGAAATTTTGCCATTTGCAGTAACATGGATGGACTTGGAGGGCATTATGCTAAGTGAAATAAGTCAGAGAAAGACAAATACTATATGATACCACTTTTATGTGGAATCTAAAAAATACAACAAACTAGTGACTATAAAGAAAAAGAAGCAGACACAGATACAGAGAACAAACTAGTGATTACCAGTGGGGCCAGTGGAGAGGGGCAGTATAGGAGTGAGGGAGTGGGAGGTACCGACCACTGGGTATAAGACAGGCTACAAGGTTGTATTGTACAACATGGGGAATATAGCCAATATTTTGTAATAACTATAAATGGAACGTAACCTCTAAAAATTGACTAAAAAATTTTGAAAAATAAATAAAAGAAAAATATAATGTCACCTTCAAAAAATCTCATCTCATCTCATTCTTCGGGTGGGAGGAAATATTGGAAGTGAGTGACACAAGTTGATCCTATCACCCTATATCATGCCCAATTCAAAAAGGGTGTGTGGAGCTAGCAACTTGCCTGTTAGCTTGTATAGTTCCCAGGATGGCTGAGAAAGAGCTGGTGGCATTTCTCAAATTCAGAAAGTAGGGAACTTCTCTCCTCCCTGTGCATCTCACTTCTCCAAATGCTTTGGAGCCCATGTCAGAGTGTGATTTTTTTAATGAGTTCCATTACCAGTTGGCTTTTACCACCTCAGCTGTTTGCTCATGTGGCACTGGAAACAATAGGTCAAGCTGAAACTGATGAGAGTTTTGGGGTTTTTTTTCGCAAAAAGCTACAGAAAGTTTCTCTCTTACATTTTTGTTTTCCAGAAATAAAGGAGAGCTTGCCAGGTGGCATGTCCAGGTTCAAACTGGGAACTGGGTAACATTTATCATAATTCGCCCTGCCCCCAGCGCCGGTCTAGAGCAGCTTTCCTGGTGAGTTTCCGGCTGAGGTAGGCATGCCAAGCAGAGGAGGAGGCCACCAGCCTCCTATGCCAGGTCCACCTCATCTGCTAAGCAATATGGAAACCTACAAGATGTTCAATGCATGACAGGAACCTCATGCACCACTGCTTTGGTTGAATGGGGCACCATGACCAGCTCCCTCAAATCAGAAAGAGGGAATGCTTCAGAAGCAAAATGGCTAGTTGCTTTCTTCCTTTAACGTGACTGTCGCAACACTGTCCCCGAATATGGCTTCTTCTTCTAAAAAGTGTTAAGGAAAATTAGGAGTTCAGGTGGAGTTGTTAGCACTAGTGGTTCTTTTTAAATGAGTGACACGTGGATTTTGCTGGGTGGTGGGGGGTGAGTGCGGAGCACATTCAGCACGGCAGGAGCTAGGTGACAATTATACCATGTGCTCAATGGTAGGGATTTGACTCTTTCCTGTTATATATTTTGTCTTCAGTGTGTAGACTGTTGTTGGCTCAGAGTTGCAAGCTTTGACTTGCCTGGCTGAACCATGAGAAGTCACGGAGAGAATCTGAAGTTGTTCTTCCCGAGTTACTGATAAAGGTCGGAGGATGGCCTCACAAGTAGCAGAAAATGTTTCCAGAGATTGCATGTGTCAATGTGGGTCAGTAAGCCAGTGTTACACCCTCAGAACCACATCTGGCTGCTGCCTCAGGTGAGTTGTATGTTGACCTACACATTTGGCAGGAAGGCCGTGCGAACCCCAAGGACACTATCACGTGACCTCAAGAAATGGGAGTCTAGTATCTTATTCCAAGACCTAGGGATATTTTACATATAGACTAAAAGGAGGACATTATGAACTAGCTGATGCTGTTATGTGGCTTCCCATACTCACCTATGGAGGGCTTTTCAAATGCACAGAAGTCACTAAGAAAAAAAAAATGCCTGTAATCAATGGGCAGCAGAGGCCAGGAACTTAAGTGTGATTGAGGGTTCAGAATCTAGGCTTCATTGGACCCTAGGGCTGGACTCTGGATTTAGGCAACAACACTGATTGCTGAGAATGAAATTCATTTCTCTTAGAGGAATTTAGTCCCCACTTGTGGTCAGCTGCAGGAAATAGCTTTGGAGAAAAATTTGAGGCAAGCCTCTCTACAACAGCTACCCTGGCCCATCTTCAACAAAGGAAAAGTGACTTTGCACGCTTGCAGGTGACAGAGCTCTGCAAATGACTCTGCCCAAGGCTGGGTTTGTGATAGCAGAAGTGCTGTGGCTGGCTTGATTTATTCCAATATTTGGCTAGCTGCTGGCCAGGAGACAAATGACCTACCTTCTATGTCCTTAACTTCACCTAAGCCCTCGCAGAAGTAGAGGGCCAAGGAAGGCAAAGCTCTTAGCCAGAGTCAGGTAGTCTATTTTTTTTTAAACAAATACTGAACATTTGAGTTAATGACATTTCTTATTTAGTCTGGGTTTTAGAAGAGGGCTTCTTCACTAGTTTTGCTATCTGACACCAAATATTGGTTGTTTTAGCATCCCCTCATGCTAGACTAAAAAGAAAATTTCCTAGAAGTGTCTTGCATTTTCCCACACTTATCAAAATAAACTAGCAATCAAATGGCTGCCATGTACACATCCCTGTGCTTGGAGACAGCTGGTTTGCTATGCTAAGAATTACAAAGGCTTTTTGGCCTCAGACCCCTGTACATGATTCAGATCAAAATCTCCATGGGGGCCTTTCTCTGATGAATGGTCCCAAATAGCCGAAATAAATGTTTTACTTATATTTAGATGTGTACTGATTGCTGAAAGTTGTTTGAAACTGTAAGTGGTAAATGTTGAAGCATTTGAGAGGGAAGTAAATACACACTGTGTGATTCTGTTCAATTACATGCTGTGCACCTGTACTGTCAAAATGATCGTGCTTGTCAGCTGGAAACATGTAACTGTAGGCTAAGGGGCATGTTAGCTGCATTTAGTCCCTGGAACTTTAAGAAATTTGTTTTAACTTTAATTTACTTTTTAATGATGATCTAGGGGCTGAATGAAGCACGTGGGCTGGGAATTGCTCAGCACAGGATGTGATAATTCAATTTCAAATGACTTTTTACCCATTTCTAAAAAACCTATACTAGACTCTCTCCCTATTCTCTAGAATATGATTTTTTTTATTATTGTAATATAAACATTCCTTTGTAATTTTATATTTTGTATCTATTAAAGGGTTACAAAGGGACTGGAAAGTTTATTTCAAAAATACTAGCAAATGAGAGGTAGAGGAAGAATGCCCAGATCAACACTCTGCTTTGGGCCCTCAGGCTCACAGTGAGTGAGAAACAGCAACATCACTAGGTACAGTACACAGAGATGGGACCACACTCTGCAGTTAGTAATGTTTGTCTTTGACTCTATCTCCTTTTTCCAGATATCCCACTGTAGCCAGTCCTATAGGGTACTGTTCTCAGCAAAGTATTGGTTGATACTGGTTGAAAGCATATTCCTCTAAACACTGTTAACATTTTCATAAGAAACTATGAAATGAATCTCTAATGGTGAAATGTCAAGGAATATGACAAACAGTAAATCTTGGTCTTCATCCTGTTCTAGTAGTTGTGAAATCATGTCCACCAGGCTGCAAAGTATTCTACTTACTCAAAGGTTAAGTGTAAGCACAGTCATGCCTTGCCTTACACTCAGAATCTGACTAAGAATACAAGTTACACAGACAAATTCCTATCAACATAGTGATCATATTATGAGATAGAGCGAGAAGTTTCCAAACACAGAATTATTACCCACAAAATTCATATATTGGGTTGGCCAAAAAGTTCATTCGGAATGGTCCATAAGATGTTACGGAACATCCCAAATGAACTTTTTGGCCAACCCAATACTATATTGCATGAAGCTCTAAAACAATAAAAAAAAAAAAATCCAACTTCTACCTCAAGTTCTCAAACTTTACTGTATTCAGTATCACAGTATCATCTGGACGGCTTGTTAAAACACAGATTTCGTTATTTAAAATTTTTTTTAAAGATAGCTGGACTCTACTTCGATAATTTTTGATTCAGTAGGTCTGTGGTAGGGCCACAAAACTTGGATTTCTAGCAAGCTTTCCAATAATGCTGATGCTATACAAGCCGGGCACTACGCTTTGAGAACAACGACCTTAACGCAATGCTACTCTCTCGAAGAAAGGTAATGCATGCCTTCATTTCTTCCTTATTGTTACTGAATTTATCAACTGACCTTCCTAACCAGAGGAGCTTAGGACAGCACACAAATATTTGGTAGAAAATGAATGTAGAGAGGGAGAGGATGATTTAGGGAATTGAGAGGAGGGAGAGGAAAGGAGAGGCTGAAGTGTTACAAATTTCATTTATACCAAAATTCTTCCAAGGATCAACCTGGCTCAATACAGCCAGATTCCTTAGAATAGGATTGTCTCATTGTACATCAAGTTGAGCAAACATCCCTTGAATGTCTACTATGTGCCAGACATGGTAGGATTGCGTTGAAAAAAATTTGTCCTTCTACCTCATTTAGGAAAGAGAAGCACAGCAGAGAAAAGTTTTCATTTAAGTGCAGGATGTAAGTAATGTACAATATTAAGATGACATTGTGTTAGCCATTCACAATTCATGCCATTTAGGGATTAAATAAGTGAATTAGTGCAGACAAAAGAAAGAAATAACTCATGTTTTTTTGGCTGAAAGTGTTCCCCGCCAGAGCAAAAACAATATTTCTTTGGTGCTTGTGGTAGGATAGGATAGTGTATGCTGCAATAACAAATAATCTTTGACTCTCATTGCTTTCAGTGACAAAGGTTTATTTATGTTTCACTCATGCAGAATGTGCTCTAAGTCCAGGTGACTCTCCAAGGTAGCTGTTTTCTATGTGATGGCTTATTATTAGACCTCCATATCAACACCTGCCTCTACAGTCTTGTCAACAGTGGAAGAGAGGGTTGGAAAGCCAGCAACTAAATGCAACCATGCTGAAGTGCCACATGTCACATCTGCTCATATGTCATTGCCTAAAGACAATCTTCCCGTGTGTCCGAGAGTAGAGGGAAACCAGATACCCAGAGACTTCCCTATAGCAAAAAAGATGCAAAGGAAGTTTGACACTGGTGTGTAAAACCTGCCCTTGAACCTAATAACAACACTCAAGCTTCTAGAGAGATGATGATTCAGGAACAGAATGATATTAAAAGTACTTAGGCTTTTGGCCCCAAGTGAAAAATCAAAGGATCACCACTTACTTGCCTCACATTATTTGGGAACTCTGATCCAGAATTCTTTCTTTTTCTTCCATAAACATCTACCCTCCCCCCTAAAATAAAGAATAAATATCAAATTTCAGAAAGAACAAAGGAACTTCTCTCACCCTCAAAGGTGATATCAAAGAAAATAATAAGATGGAAGACATGAGCTCCTGGATGTGAATTTTATTAAAGATGCAAGAAATTCTTGCATAAAGAATGTACCTTCTTTAGTAACGCTTCAAATATACAAACACAAGCACATGCACGTGCGTGCGTGCGCACAGACACACACACACACACAGCCCTACATACTTGGCATAGCTTACTGGCTTTAACAACTCTAATAGGGAAAATGGGAAAATTACTATTACAGAGATAGATGATTTCTCCTTGCCAGGAAGCCTTTCATTAAAAGGTTCTAAATTCATCATAAACTATTTAGGCCATGACTCAAGCCAGAATATCTGTAAGAGAGGCTGTTTTCATTCATTCCCTCTATGTCATGCTCAATTTCCATTCCTGAAGTTCTATGATTGCACATATACTCAGGACCCAAAACTCCCCATTGCAACCAAGAGTAAAGTATTGGTTAAAGCCAGTCTGCTACATTAAGCCAAATCAATTTAGTAAACATTTGCTGAGTGTGTACTATGTACAGGGCACTGTGCAAAGTGGTATGGGAAATTCAAAGTAGGTAGGATTTCCCTCAGCCTAGAATTCTCACTGTCTGAAATAAGCTGTTAAGAAGACCAGTCCCCTAATGCTTGGTAGGGCCAATCAGTGCTTTAGATCAGAGTTCAGAACAAGGGAGGACGCACATCTAGCAGCTTCAGTCAAGAAGGACTTTGGAAAGAGATAAGGACTGCACCGTGTCTCCATCAATGGATCTGCCATGGTTAGGGATAAAGGAAGGAAGTGGACAGCCTACGGTGAGGAAAGAGTATGGAGAAAGTCACTGAAAGGGAAAACTCAAAGTTGGCCAAATGGGTAGAAGAGATTGGTGATGATTAAAGGAGACTGAGCTTTTTTTTTTTTTTTTTTTAAACAAACAAAAACCTTCCTTAATCAAAATCTCTGGAGATAAATAAGGATGTCAGGAATTTGCCTTTTTGAAAACACCCTACACACACCAGTTAATCCCAATCCAAACCAAAGTTGGTGACCACTTCCCTGCACTATTTGTATATTTGCCCTTACTAATGTCTCTTTCTGGATTACCCTTTCCCTTCATCTCTGTCCATCCCTCAAGGTCCAGCTTAATTGCAGCCTCTTCCAAAAAGCCTTCTTTGATGTTCCCCACCACGATAGGTAGATTAGTCCTCTCCCATTGCCTTGTGGTGGGAGATACAGGGAAACATGAGAGCTGAGGTGTAAGGGAGTGTTGAGGGCTCTAGAAAGAGATAGATTTCCAGGGAAGGAACATAGATTTGCACTTGGAGTTTTATTCATTTGAGTTGAGGTTGCTACATGAGTGTAAAGTAGAGGCTTAATCAAAAACAAAGTAAAGCTGTCCAGGCCCAGAATGTGATGGAACATTCACATTACATGTGTTACATCTCTCCAAGCCAAAATTATTAAAAATCCCTGCCAGTTTCTTAATGCCTGGAACATAGAAGGCATCTGATATATTTTTTTTTAATTTGAAGACTGAAGTAATAATCAAGGGTCTATATATGCTGTTTGTAAAATCCCTGTGTTATCAAGAACTATGCTGGTTTGCAATAGATAGACCATTTAAAAAATGTCTTAAATCTCAATTCAAAAAACTTTTTTGGATACTTCTGCATATCAGACACTATTGATGGGGTTAAACACAATGATGGGTTTAATTCCTTGCCTCCTGCTTTTCAAGCAACTAATAATCCAATGGAGGAGACACATAGGTACTGTAATACCAGGCCTAATGAGATTTCTGTTAAATAGAACTAAAAGCAAGTGCTGACGGAGGGTGAATTCTAATTAGGAGAATGAAAGAATTGAGGAGTAGCAGGTTTTGCAAGTTTGTTTGAATCTGAGATGCATAGAAACCAGTGGTTATCTATCCTTGGTAGATTCTCACTTTTTAGAGCCCTGCTGGCTCGGGAAAAGCCTATGCTTTCTATTTCCCTCCATACCAGAATGAGCATGTGGAGAAATACAAGTGGGATTCTTTGTTTGATCCAATTTGGGAAAAGAGGAGGGCTGGGAAACGTGGACTTGTGCCTGTGGGAAATAGAAGCCAGCGAGAGGGCAGCCAATAACCTGTCAAATCCTGACAGGAAAGTCAGCACGCAATATGAACTCCGTGTTGCTGGTCGTGGGAGAAATGGCAAAAAGAAACAGAAGGGTTAAAGAGGACACGGCATTCCCAAACTTAATTGAGTCTGAATTTCCCACCTCCAATCCCAAAGCCAAATATGAGCCTATGCAGGGGAGGGCCACAGCTGCAGGAGACCTCATCTGCAGAAGGAGGGGTTGGACAAGCTGACCTCTTTATTGTGCTCAAACTCTGATATATTATGGTCCTTTTGTATATCCCAGGGTCCACCAGAAGGGTAAGGGACAAAGCTGATTGGTTCTGGGATTGTAAAGACAAAACAAAGTACTATCCCAATCACCCAGCAACCTTAGGCTACTTCCTGGAGAAAGCCATAGGAAAGAAAAGGGTAATTAGTTACAAAATATCTGCGAAATCTTAGTTCATGTGCTTGGGAGCAGCCTAAGCCCTGGGGACCAACAGTACAGACAGGAAATCAATATTAAAAACTCTTTGTACATTAGCTCCTGAAAGTTCACGATCAACTTCTGAAAATGATCCTCTATAAAAGGCAGCTAAACCTTGGGCAACCTTCATGTGGCTTGGTGACATACAGGCTAAAGAGTCCCCAAGGGACCCATGGAAGTCAAAGAACAGGAGCTATAGATGATTTTTACAGCGCGTCATTGGGGCTCTAGGCAGGGTAATTCAACCCTGCATTTGCATACAATAAGCACTTCAACTGTGTCCTCAATGAGAAGTACTCACTTGCTAAAAATTTGGGAGTCAGCTAAAAGTTGAAGATCTGGTGTACAGGGAAGAAAGTGGGAAAGGTAAGGGAGAGTAGGGAAGAGTCTGCATCAGGGAGACTGTTCGCAGCAGGGGCCTCCATCAATTTCCTCTAGAGAAAAAAATTCTTCCCCTAAGCAGCTAGTACGCTGTAGGAGAGAGGAAACAGAATGATATCCCTCCCTGCTGGAGATGCGACGATGGCCTACACTCTCTTGTCACTAAATGGTCACTAGATCCTGATCTCCCCATCAGGCTGAATTCAGTCACCAGCTGTTACAAAGCGTGCACGCTTGTGCATCTGTATGCACATGTGTGTGAGCTCTTGTGCTTTTGAGAACATGAGTGAGTTATTATGTGTCCAAAATAACATAGGAAAAGAATTGAAGGGTAAAGGGTCTCCCTGAGATTAACTGGACTTCAAATGCCCCAAATCCTGAAGCCAAACTTGAGCCATATACATTCTAACCTTATTTTTTGTAATGGACCCTCTTAGCGGGCGGTCTCAAACAGAGTAATAACAATAACCTTTCACTTGCCTGTTATCAGCTAACAAACACTGTTGCCATGGTGGATGGGTCACCCAGTCACCTGTCCTCATATTCCCAGTGTTCACATTAAACTAAAAAAAAAAAAAAAGTTGTCTAAATATTCAGAAAAGGGGGAAAAACAGGCTGATTTTCTATTTATCTTCTCCCCAAATCTATTTGTTTCTGCATCCCAAAATACTGACTAGTATAGCTCCCTGAAATAGGGACGGAGACTGTATGTTTATCTTTTCCCTAATTTAATGAAAATTTGGACTTCTGTCTGTGTTTCCACCACTAGATATTTTCAAGGCTAGTAACTTCAAGTGAAAGCGAATGAAGGTTTTTAAATATACAAACTGCATTAAATCTTTGCAGGGCACCTCTACAGTTTGGAACCTCTCCCTTACGAGATTATTTTTTGCCAGCATCTTATTAGGCATGCTTTGTACATGACCTTGGGAGCCAGGGTGTGTTCCAAAATAACATTATCTTGCACCCCAGCAGTACACTGGCAACCTTTAGCTATTACACTTGGAAATTGAAATCAGTTTCCCTTTCCCAACTCTGCCTTTATGGCCAGGTGTTTGTAAGGTTATTTTGTAGGCAAAAGTGTCTCCACAGTTCAATGGAGCTGATGAACTGGGATGTGGAAAGCCACCCCACTGACAAACCCACGCACCTAAGGTGGAAATGAGAGACGTGCTGTTAGTGAACGGGTTATAGGCTGGCATTCAGATCTAGTTATAGGGCCATCCTCTGCATACGGAGACACTGTCCACACATTTTCTTCTTAACTGCCCTTACACTCCTCAGGGCATGGGTGATATACATTTGCTTTAATTACCTTGATGGCTTCAGAGTATTTCTCTTAAATGACTAGCAGTTAATTCCTGGGTACATAAAAGATCCTCTCAAGTATCTCCTAGAGGCACTAAACTGATCTGGAAGTAGGAAACAATAAGATCAAAGAGGACTGAGGTGTCTGTCTGGAATGGAGGAAGGAAAACAATTACAGCAAGGGTTCTTTAACTTATCAATGTGATAAGAATGCAGATTCCAAGGCCCACCTTCTTAGAGATTCCAATCCCTTAAATTTAAGACAGGATGTAGAAACCTACACTGTAATAAGAATTATTGTGAACAATTCTGAAGCAATGGCCTCATGACCACTCTTTGAGAAAAACTAAATTAGAGAAAGAGTTTTAATTCATAAAATTCATAAAAAGGAAGTGGTGACATCGTTTCAGATGAAGCGATACTAAGCTATCAGGAAAGGAAGGCATCAGTGACCATGATGGAGGAAAAACAGCCTAAGCAACAGTGGTCCAAACTTGGCAGACCAACGAACCAAAGGAAGTTGGCAAAAGCTGCATAAACTTCATTAAATATCTATAAAAGCCTATTTGTATAGAGATTAATGCCCCATTCTAATCTCACCACCTGCAGTACAATAGCAAATGCAGCAATTACACAAAGTTCAGTGCACAGAACTCGGTACACAGCAGATATTCAGTAATGAACAGACTAATGGGTAGAGAGCAAAATGGATTTTTTTCCACAGAGGAACCTCAAGAAACATTTGGGGTGGGGAGAGGATATGATTCATAGCCTATGGCCACAAAGCTTTCTGCCAGCTTTGGATGGTGGGACCACAGTCAAAGAACAAGAAGTAAGTGCAGCACTTGCGCCTGTTCCCACAACGCCCGTTCCCAAAAGCTATGATGTTTGGCAATTGCACTGAAGACTTCACATTTTCTGGCCCCTGTCTCAAATCCTTGGCTTTCTGTCCCTTTCCTATTTATTACATAGGCAGTACACGTACACAGGATGAACTGCATCAAACTCAGGTCTTTGCCTTGCATAGGGGGCTACACTGGTACACTGGCTACTCAGAAAGGAGGTCAGCTATGGTGCATTTCCAAAGAAAATGACTGAGGATGGAACATGGGAAAGTAAGTCCCCTCCATGGGCTCTAAGAACACTTTGTTTTGTCTTATACAGTAGGGAGGCAACAATTCCGTCCCCAGATTATTCTGAAATATTATGAAGCAGAGGCAATAAATCTGGGAAAGCAGGGGTCAATGAAGCAAAACAGATGAGCATGTGATCTGAAGTCAAAAAGACCTGGATCTGAATCCAAGCACTGCCATGTGGAAACTGTTAGACCTTGGGAAGGAAATTCAACTGTTCCAAGCCTATTTTCAGATCTGTAACTTGAGAAGGACAATAATAAAACTTCTCTCTTTCATGGTATTATTTTGAGGATTGATTAAATGAGATTAATGCAAAGAATTTAACACAATACTTGACACTTAATAAGTACTCAACACAAGAAATCATCTTTATAATGACATGCCATAAGCCATAGCAACATGAGGAGATCGTGTTTGTAAGGACATAGAGAAGCATCCCTACTTCTGTCCTGTCTATGTTGCCTTGGAGATAGAGGAGAGTGGAGAGGGATTTGTGTACTGATGCTAATTATATATAAATATCTCAGATAGTTGTTTTTACTATTATTGCCATCTGCTAGAGGCTCTGATTGATACTTCCTTCCCTTGTCTCCATGTGCTGCCTCTTCAATCTTCTAGCCCCCATAGTAAGTCTGAGCCTCCTTAAATGACTGGGCCTCAATTTCTCTGTATCCTGCATCCAGATCAATTTGGCTAAAATTCAAAAGCTGACTAACATCATGCAAAATCTAGTTAATACCAGTAAGAAACTAGAATAACTAGCAAGTGATAAGATTATAACAAAATTGACTCTCTCCAACACACTTTAAAACACACAGATTCACAACTTTTACTGGCATTAGCTGTCTCCATCCCATACTCCCATCAATCCAAAAGATGATTTGTAGAGCCTGTCAGGGGGACTGTTCTGGTATTTTCTTGTTTTCATGAATAACAGTTGGGGTTTTGACATACTTTCAGAACTGGTAGCAATGGTACCACCTTACATTTGTATAATAATTGTTTTCAAAGTACTTTCGAATAGGCAATCCTCATGATAACTCTGTGGTAGAGCCTTTGAAGGGAAGAGACGCAAAAAAGATAGTCAAAATATGACAAAGATTGAGAGACTGAGACAAAGAGACAGGCTGCAATAAAGAGAAAGACAGAGACAAGGAGGCAGACACAGAGAATACAGACACTGAGAGAGAGGTGGCCTGAAGTCACCAAATGTGAGATAACAGAATTAAAAAGCAACCAGAAGAGTAAACTAGACAGGAACAGTCAAAGCAGAAAACAGGTGAAATGAAAAGGCAAGGGGGGAAAAAAAATCAAAGACCTTATAAATGAATAAACCCTGAGTGTGGCCCTTCAAGAGGGAAAGGGGCTGTCAGCCAAGGTGCTCCTCCTGGATGTCCTATTCAGAACATTGGCGAACTCAAAGGGCCATCAGTCAGGAAAAATGCATGAGCAAGGAAGGCCTGAAAGATAAAGCTTATTTTCTCAATTAGTTTTTAACCCTTAACTCCTTTTATAAACATGAAACATGACTTTTCCCTTTGTTGTGATAAATCCTCTCTGAGGGAGCTTGCCACCCGACTGTTCGAGAATCACTGATATAGGGCAACTAGAGTGTGTGCTACTGATTTCCATCAGTCAAGAAAAACTGATCAAACTTTGCTTTCTACCATTAAAAACGCTATAACATCAAATATTATTTTCTAAGCCACACATGCCCCCTGTCCTCTTTTGAAATACTCTTGTCTTCACACTGTTCCCTTTCCCTCGCATCCTTCAAATGCAACAGGGAAGAACAAATCTGACTCCATATTAGATCTGTTTCTTTCACTTTAACCTTTGGATTTTACTGCTTTTGCTTCGAATTAAGAATGTTGCCTATGGGACTTCCCTGGTGGCCCAGTGGTAAAGAATCTGCCTTTCAATGCAGGGGACGCGGGTTCGATCCCCGGTCAGGCAACTAAGCCTGCACCACAACTACTGAGCTCGCGTGCCTCAACAAGAGAGCGTGCATGCTGCAGACTACAGAGTCCACGTGCTCTGGAGCCTGCGTGCCACAACTACAGAGCCCACGCACCCTGAAGCCCACGCGCCACAACTAGAGAGAAAAACCGCATGCCACAACTAGACAGAAGCTCGGGTGCCACAACAAAAGATCCCGTATGCCTCAACGAAGACCCCGCGTACTGCAACTAAGACCCGACGCAGCCAAATAAATAAATAAATATTTTTTAAAAAAAGAATGTTATCTATAACCTGAAATATACAGGATAGCCCATTCTCAAGGCTCTGACCTTTAAGGGTATAACACTTTCCCATTCATATAGAGATAAAAAGTTGCAGAACAGAGAGTAACATTTGTCTTGTTGGAGGTTTATAGGAACGTTGTGACCTGACCTACGTGGACAGCTGCAAGAACAAAGGATTCCGACACCAAGAAGCCTGCAACAACCAACCACGCCCCCTCCCTCACCCTGACTTTAAAAATGCTTTACTGAAACCCTTCAGGGAGTTCGGGTTCTGGGGGGGCATGGGCCACCCATCTCCTTGCATGGCCCTGCAATAAACCTTTCTTTGTTCCAAACTCCGACATTTCAGTATTATTATTCAGTATTATTTGGCCTTACTGTGCGTTGGGCACACAAACTTGCATCCGGTAACACAAACGCACACATGGTGACAAACTTGCCCATCCCTTGAAACTCACTGGCCTAGACAAAGCTCCACGTGAGATGCAGGCTGTAGAGCAGGACAAAAACTTCAAGTGAGGAGAATGCTGTTTCTTTACAAATAGTCAAAGTTGACAATGGTGCATTTCCAGTAAGGGTAGACGTCATCTTTCCCACTGATCTTCCCGGAACTGCCTTCTTCACAATGCTTTTCCTTCTGTCATCAACAGTCCTGGTCTGAGATCTTATGTACTGCTGGGGCAGAAGCTATAATAAGGAGATTTGATGCCCTTTTTTAAGGCTTAAAAGACTGTATTTTCCCTGTGAAAGTGCTTACAGTAACTGCAAGAAGATACTGCTGCTACTTCATAAAAGCAAGGCAGCATGCCCATCTCAGTCCATCCTCAGTGGGTGAAGGGGTCCACACTGGCAGCGAAGTGAAGCTAATGCCAAAGGAAAGTCATCAGAAACAGAAGCAGGGGACACGCAAAGAGCAGCTTCCAACTGAGCTCAGCTGAGTTCCCCTCCTGACAAATGGGGCAATATTTCTGTGTTGGGGGTGGGGAAGGAAGTCAACCTCTGACTTTGATAAGTCTTCTTCAGATGTTACCAGGTCACTTGAAAAATGACCTGGGGCGGGATTTCAAAAAAATTTGTAAAAGCCATATCCCAATAGGCAGGCAGCTAGGACGCCATACCCTTGCCTTGTCTCGTTGCATCAACAGGAAATCACTGACTGCTGTGTGTGAGGGAAATAAAACAGGTTCATTTTACTACACACTTCACAGAGGGGTAGAAGTAGCGGGGAACTCAAATACATGGCAGCAGGTGGGAGCAGGAAAAACTGTATTGAGCAATTTGAATTGCATTGCAAATGGCACCACGACCAGAAAATTGAAGTCCCTGCTGCATCGCTGGGAACTGGCTAAAGGGCAGTACCGTTAAGTATGGGTATCGTCCCCCTGTGAGACAATGAGTTTACTCTCATCATCATCACTGCCTCAAACCTTCCCTTGGACGAGACAGGGACCCTAAACTCTGACCACAGCCTAAGCCTCTAATCTTGACCAGCTGCTTTAAAAATTACATCAGGGGCCAGACAAAATCGGAAGCATCAGTTTTCTCCATCCCTACAGCAAGAGAACCAATTCAAAGTAACATTTAGGGTCAGTAGGTGGGATGTATTATCTTTGTATATGAAGAACAGCAAAGAGAAAACTGGGGTTGTAGAAAGGAGAAGGAAGACTTGCCTCGGAAATCTTCTGACAGAAGTTCCTCTAACAGGACCCAAGGTTAGGCAGACTGCTACTTTTGACTAACTGGCTAAAAGTGTGCAGTGCAATGCTGATAATGTATACTCAGAGGTGCCTCTATAAGGCAGCACAGAGGGAGTCACTAATTTCTCCCACCTTGTCAGAAAGCCTCATTGTAAGTCAAAGGAAACCTTTACATGTTGGCCTATAAGCTAACTGAAGCACAACCCTGTGGTTGGAGGATTTGATTTTTTGAGAAAACCAAATTGGAGAAACCTGGGTTCAACTACTGGCTGTCGCCCTTCCTAGGGACAAGACCTTGGACAAGACAGCCTACAGTCTCTGAGTCTCACAGTCACCATCTACAACACAAGAGTTCTCATGATACTTACTTTGTAGAACTAGTGTGAGGGTTAAAGGAGATAATGTACGTAGAGTCCGTAGCACAGGTCACAGCACAAAATAATGGCAGTTATAGTAATTGTTATTATTATTACTACCCCTACTATAACACAGTTCTCTTGAGAGTTACCAAAAGAGGCTAGTCATTATTAAGAGCTCAAGTTTGGCAGCAAGACTTGAGTTTCAGTATGTGCTCCACCACTCCATAGCCTAGCACCTTTGCCCAGGTCACTAACCCCCTCTGTACCTCTGTTTCCTTGCCTGCCTCACAGGATTGTGAAGATTAAATAAACTAGCATATGTGAAACACTTTGAAACGGTGTCCGGCACAGAGTAAGTGCCATATAAATATTAGCTACTATTATTAGTATTTTGGTAAACATCTTGAGGGCTTCGCTTACAGGTCCCCACGGTACCTCCAGCTCACAGCAGTTTCTCAGCCTGTTCTGCTAAACCTACTATCTCCACTAAAAGCCTAAATCTAACCACTAAAACTTCAGCCCACAAATGAAGGTTTGGAACCACATCTGCTTGTTAAGATTCTGTCCGCAAAGGCATGTGCCATCACACTTCTCCAGAATCCAACCCTCTGTCGTCTCCCACTTATGAGTCACTGAGATGCCATAGTTGCATCTGTCACAGCAGATTATGTTATGTCAGGAGGACAATGCAACAGCAGACACAACTGGTTGTGGCATGTAAGAAAATGACAAATAAGTCCCAGGAATTTGAAAAGACAGTTTTCTAAAGGGAGGGCAGGTGCCGAGCCTGGATGTGAAGTGAAAACTACTTACAAATTGAACGATGGAGAAAGGGTTTCTTCATTCCAGATTTGGCCCTGGGCCAAGTTGGAAGTCCACATAATTTACATTTACATCCTTCCTTCTATTCTCTCAGTGTACCCAATGTCTGGATCGACTACTGCGGTAACCCAATTAGGTCTATCTGCCGTAGATGGGACCTTTATTCCAGAATGTTCCCTCTCAGCTCCCTCCTGTCTTGCTCAAAACCCCAAATTCTACTCCTTCAGTATCTTACCTAGGATATACGAGGCTGATCAGATCTTAACGTGTTACTCTTCTCAGGGGTATATTTCATTGTAAAAGCCTTCAGCAGCTTTAGCCTAGGAAAATGTCTCTCTGAGAAAAAAAGGCAGGGACTTTTTGAAAGATAGAGATATGCGAAGAGATTAGGCTAGTTGGGGGGTGGGGGGAACCTTCGGAAGTGCCTACTGAACTCACTCGCTTTTTTCAGCAAATAAATATTGACACTATGTGTTAATTCTTTCCCAAGCACAAGAACTTCAGCAATAAAAAAAAAAAAAAGATGAGGTCCCTGAGGTCATTTATGTTCTAGTAGGGAAGAAAATAACCAAGAAAAATATAATTTTGGATTATGTGAGCAACATGAAGGGAATTATTTAGGACGATGATAGAAGAGAGGTTAACAGGAATGAGGGCGATTGAAAAATCATATAGTATGGTAAGGGATGATTTCCTATGGGGCATGGGGCAGGTCCTATACAAGTTTCAAGAGTAAGGTGAATCAGAACACATTAGTCCACGAATCTTACTTCCTATAAGAGGAGAGTGGAGGAAAGTGTCTGGGATCTGCACACCCTAACTTTGAAAGCTTCATTTCTTTTGTGGGCAAAGAACACCCACTGTCCCTAAAATACAGCTTCTTTTCTTACCTTTCTGCTTCAGTTACTCTCTTAAATGTCATAAATGACTTCCTTTCTACAAATCTTGTTTTTTTTTTTTATTTTTTCAGTACATGATATCTTGGTAACTTATGTAACAATGATCTTAGCGTTTGAAATCTTCTGAAATTATTTCATATGGGATAGTTGTTTTCTTCTTCTATTTCAACTAGTGTTTCACCCACTATGGTCCATAGACTACCTGTTTCTGAATTACTGT
Organism: Balaenoptera borealis; assembly: GCF_965194805.1. Lineage (NCBI taxonomy): Eukaryota > Metazoa > Chordata > Mammalia > Artiodactyla > Balaenopteridae > Balaenoptera > Balaenoptera borealis. The sequence goes on from NC_138881.1 coordinate 107,561,725, forward strand.
GTGAGCCTATAAAAGAAGCAGATGGCGAAACTAAGGTTCAGGGGGCTGTTGGGTACACTGTGATGGGACAATGGCCACAGAGCCAGAGAAAAACCGCTGATCTGAAGTTTGACCTTACTCAGCACCATTTATTTGAGGACTATGGACTCACAGACTTTTGCAGCTTGCTTATGGATTCCCAAAGACTCTGGGCTAAAGAGAACCTTAAACAACGTGGTCTATTTTCCTTGATACTCCATGCTATATGCAAGTTTAAGACAGTGTTTCTCAGGTTCTCTGCATGGACAATGTGTGGACCACCTAGGTCATACTCACCTTGTGGCTCTTATTTAAATGTAGATATGAGGTATATGCATATTTTCTGTACTATCTTACTTTTTCTGTAAATCTAAAACACTTCTAAAATTAAAGAAAATAATCATCAAAAGAAAAAAAGATGGCAGAGTAAACATTTTAATACCAATGATTTAAGAGAAATAATTACCAACAGACACACAATAAAAGAGATGCAGTTAAGAGTGAGGAGCAAAGGAAAGATTAAATATATGGGCAAATCTAAATAAGTACTGACTATGCAAAACAATAATAATGTCTTCTGGGGTTTACATAATACATGTTATTAAAATATGCAGTAAAAATAACACAAAGGTGGGTGTGGTAGATACAGTTAAAGAATCATCATGGCATTGTTTTGCCTAGAAAGTCAGAAAAATGTTAATAACTTTATTCTCTAATAAGTCAAGAATGCATGTTATAACTTCTCTCATAACCACTAAAAGAATAATAAGAAAAAATATATAACCAATAAACTAATAGAAAGGAGGAAAGAAATGTTCAAAATATACTTAATCTAAAATAAGGAAACAGAGTATAAGGGAACATAGAATAGGTGGGACAAATAAAAGATAAAAACAACTAGTTAGAAGTTATGCTCAGCCCTCCATGTCCACGGATGCAGAACCTGTGGACATGGAGGGCCAACTATATACCACACCATTTTATATAATGGACATGAGTATCCACAGATTTTGTTAACAACAAGGGTCCTAGAACCAATCCCCTGCAGATACCGAGGGATGACTGTATACTTAAACCCAAATAGATAAACAGTTTCATTACATATGAATGGCATAAATACTCCAATAAAAATACACAGATCATCAAACTTGATTAAAAACAACAAATATATGCTGCTTTCAAGAGATATACCTTACATACAAGGACACAGAAAGGCTGAAAGTTACGGGACAGAATAACTTAAAGTAAAAGGATAGAAAAGATATATTATGCTTCCACTAGAAAAAAAGAGCTGGTATTCTTCTAGTAAAACAGAAAAAGTAGACTTTATTGTAAGATACATGACTGATGATAAAAAGAGACATATTTTGATGAAACATTCCATCAAGAAGATATAAAAATGCTTAATTTGTATGCACCTACGAATATGGCATCAAAATACTGTATGTGAAACAAAAATTGATAGAACAAAAAGAGAAATAGAAATCAAGTTAGATTTATTCCAGGAATGTAAGGCTGGTTTGACTTTCAAAAACAAATCATAGCAATTCAATACATGAACAAAATCAAGAAAAAAAAAAGATATTCTCTATAATGTAGATAAAGCATTTGATAAAATTCAGAATCCATTCATGATTTTTAAAAATAACTCTTAGCAAACTAATACTAAAAGGAATATCTTTAGTATAGAAAAGGACTTAACATAGAACCTACAGCAAACATAATGCTTGAAAGTGAAATGCTGAAAGCTTTCTTCCCTGACATCAGGAATAAGACAAGAATGCCCCCCATCACTGCTAGTATTCAGCATTACACTCAAGATACTCACTGGAGCAAGAGGGCAAGGAAAAAGAACTATAATTTTAAGGACTGGAAAGGAAGAAATAAACCCCTCTATATTTTCAGATGACAGAATTGTATATATAGAAAATATAAAGGAATCAAAAGGTAAACTATGATAATACTTAGTACCATGACTAGAATCATAGTCCATATACACAGAGCAGTTGTATTTCTATATAATATCCACAAATAATAAGAATATATATTTTTAAAGATATCATTTACAATAGCAACCAAAAGAAAAGAAAAACCAAATCGGTAGGAATAAATCTAATGAAAGATATATTCTATACAGAAAAACTGGGACTTCCCCGGTGGCGCAGTGGATAAGACTCCGAGCTCCCAATTCAGGGGGCCCGGGTTTGATCCCTGGTCCAGGAACTAGATCCCACATGCATGCCGCAACTAAGAGTTCACATGCCACAACTAAGGAGCCCACCTGCCGCAGCTAAGGAGACCATGTGCCTCAACTAAGGAGCTGGCAAGCCACAACTAAGGAGCCCTGGAGCTGCAACTAAGACCCAGAGGAACCAACCAACCAACCAAACAAATAAATAAATCTTTAAAAAAGAAGAAGAAGAAAAACTATGCGGCATTATTGGTAGAAAGTAAAGAAGGCTGAAATAAATGGAGAAATACACCAAGTTCATAGATTGGGACACTCAATATTTTAAAGAGGTTGACTCTCCCAAATTGATCTACCTATAGATTTATTACAATTCCAATTAAAATCTTACAGTTTTGGTGGAAATTAGCAACATAATTCTAACATTTAAATGGAAATGAAAAGAGCCAAGAATGGTCAAGTGTCAATCTTTAAAAGGAAAACAGTGTTGAAGCACTTATACTACGAGATAACCAGTATTATTATGAACCTACAATAATTAAGATGATACGGTATGGTAGAAAGAGACCAATGGCACATAACATGAAGTCCAGATATAGACCAATACATATATAGATACTTGATGAATGACCAGTGTGGCACTGGAAGGCAGTGGGAAGATGAAGTATTGGATAACTTAGATATCAATAGGGAAAAAGTGAACCTTAACCCTTACTACACACCATGCACAAAAATAATTTCAAGATGGATTATAGATCAACGTGTGAAAGATGAAACAACACAAATTCCAAAAAATAACACAGGGCAATATCTTCAAGACCTTGAAATAGAGAAAGAATTCTAACCTGAAGGAAAATACAATGAATGGGTATTTATTGAAATTAGTAACTTCTATTTAAAGGAGATACCAGTAAGAAAAAGAATACGCAAGGCACCAAATGGCTTTTGCAACATACAACTGACAAAGGGTACATACCCAGAATAAAAAAAAATATTATCAACACAATGTTGAATGAAATAATCCATATTCAAAAGAGTACAAACTATATAATTCACATTTTATAAAATTCAAAATAGGCAGTTAATCTAATCAATCAGAATTAGAAATCAAGATAGCATTTACCTTTGGGGAGGTGGGTGGTGATAATGAATATAGGAAATAAAGGAAGTTTCTGGGAGCTTGTAATGCTATTTATATTGACCTGTGTAATGGTTATAACAGATATTTTCACTCTGGGCTCATTCACTATCATTTTTATTGTCTGGGTTAGAGAACCACTTCATATCACATTGGACCTTCTACTAGCTTCTTGGTTGACGGAGTCCCCTCACTATCATGGCCATCTCTCTATTACGAGCTTGACATGATGACTAGCACAAAGCTTAGCATTCAAAGGGGGAACTGACTTTTTATTGATGTGAGTGAGAGAAAGAAAGTAATAGAGCAAATAAGGAAAAAATGTAGGAATCTATGAAGGACAGAATGCATCCTTCAATACAAGACTACTTGGGAATACATTATAAAAAGCACAGTAAACCAAAACATGGAAAGCAGGACCTACTGCATAATGTCTACTCACCTATCACACAGGGTCAGATACAAAAGAAATGAGAAAGATGTACATAAGAACATTCTCCAGATTTTTCTTTATATATTTTAAAACCTGTTTATACACGCAAACACAAACTAATGTATGTTCACCACCTTCACCATCCCTGCTTGTAATATCCCCTCCTTTACAATCCCAATGTTAGTGTCCTTGTTTCCTCACTGACAAAACAGTTAAAACAGTTAAGGTCATGAGCTTTTCCTTAAAGTCAAGGAAATACAAGCAGGAAAGATTCAGGCAGAAAATGAGTTAGTCTAATGGTTCTCAAAGCCATCAGTGTGAATTACAATCACCTGGAGGAGTTTGTTAAAGCACAGTCACAGGCCTTCCCCCTACTGAGTTTACATTTGAAAAGTACCATAGGAGATTCTGCTGCAGGTGGTTTATGGGGAGAGATACTGATCTCGCTCAACACTCTACATTTCCTTAGAATTATTGTGTTATCATGCCATATATATATATATATATATATATATATATATATATGCATATGCTGGGCCTAATTTTTTAAAATGTATCTTCAAGGTAGAAAAAAAATCCATAAAATTTACCAGCTGTCATAATAATTGCCTCTTTTCTGGAAACTTGCACTTGGATTTAATTATTTTGCAACAGAATACCACTGTAACATGCATTAAGGGAACCAGCTATTTAAAGGAACCCCATTGTGAATCCTTCTGTAAAGTGAAAAATTATCCCTTGATTTATTTGTTGCATAAATTCAGATTTTCATATCTGAGTTCACCTGCTGGGAAGAAACGTTCTCCCCATTGCCTAGGTCCTCTTGGCTAGCTTGCTGTTCAATATGTGACCTTCTCACAATTCTCTGATTTACATGGAACTATTTAGAAAAACAAACAAGTAGAGTTGCATGTTAACTAGAGTGATTGGATTGAAGGGCTGCCAGGAGCCAGTAGGACAGAAGACAAAAGGAGCATGGGCCTCTGTATGGAAGGAAAACAAAATAAAAGGGAAGAGGTTAAAACCAAGAGAAGCATTCCGTAACTGTGAAGAGATGTAGCTATGAGGCTCAAGAGCCCTAAGGCTTGAGATGTTTTTTCCAAGCTGTAGAAGGAATTAGGGGGCAAGACAGTCACTAGTTCCTTCAATAGCAAGGTAAGCTTAGGGAAATCTCTAACCTGATCTAAGGTATGACCACAGAGGAACTAGGAAGTGAAGACTAGTTAGAGAACCAAGAAGGGGAGGATGTAGGTCAGAAAGGGGCTATATTTGGAGGATATATCAAGTCAATAGTACAAGGTTATTTGTATGTCTTATTGTTTCTCTGTGCCCTGTGATAGCCTCAGACGTACAGTAGATTTGTTAAACTTAATGAAAATAGCCAAAAAGGGTGGCGTCAAAACTAACCACTGGGGACTGAATGGATGTTATTATCTCTCAGGTCACAGCCCAAAAGGAAGCCATGATGATTAAGTCATAGCAGCATAGATGGGACTTTTTGAATCATACAGTCTATATATTAGATCAAACAAGAAGTCAACACTTTAGCAAGGAAGTTCCAAATCTCTATCACAAAACTCGTGAAGTAGCTGTGTAAGCACAATAAATAAGATGACATAGAAAAGATTCCAATGATAATGTGTAGCACATAGTAAATTTATAAAATTGTCTGTTCCCTTCCTCTTAATTCCCTACCAATCTCAACTTATTTCCAACAGATAGGACCCCTACCTCCCTTTTTTTTCTTTTTGCCCGTACCGCATGGCTTGTGGGATCTTAGTTCCCCAACCAGGGATCGAACCCGTGCCCCCTGCAGTGGAAGCACAAAGTCTTAACCACCAGACCACCAGGTAAGTCCCCAGAACCCCTTTTTGTAAACATGGAATAATACTGTGGCAGGCCATGGACTACTTTGGCGAAAGTTCAATTCAACAAATTATTTCTGCACACCTAATATCTGCCCAGTACTACGGAGGACACAAAGATAAATCAAACGCAACTCCTACCTTAAAGGAGATAATAATTCATAAGTGAAACAAGATGTGCACGAATGACCTCAACTCGAAGAACAAGCCAAAATGCCATAGATTTCTATTAAATCCCAGGGAACCCAGTGGTTATTTTTTTTTTTTATAAATTTATTTATTTATTTATTTTTGGCTGTGTTGGGTCTTCGTTTCTGTGCGAGGGCTTTCTCCAGTTGCGGCAAGCGGGGGCCACTCTTCATCGCGGTGCGCAAGTCTCTCACTATCGTGGCCTCTCTTGTTGCGGAGCACAGGCTCCAGACGCGCAGGCTCAGTAGTTGTGGCTCACGGGCCCAGCTGCACCGCGGCATATGGGATCTTCCCAGACCAGGGCTCGAACCCGTGTCCCCTGCATTGGCAGGTGGATTCTTAACCACTGCGCCACCAGGGAAGCCCTCCCAGTGGTTATTTTTAATTACACACAAGAGTTAATCAGAAGAAGAAATGCATAATTAATAGAATTTTATTTTTCTTAATTGCTAGCAGTGTATCAAACCAATCCATCTGAGAGAGAGCTGGGGTCCTGTGTCACATCGTCAGGGGAGTATATGAAACAAAGAAAGAAGATTTTAGGATGGCATTAATGAGTCATCCTAAACAATGAGTCATCCTGAACAATGAGTCATCCTGAACAATCAATGGCATCATCCTAAACTCAAATGCCAAACTGTTTGCTATTCACATCTGATGGAAAATAAAGGTAGGGAACTTAGAGCTGGGCTTCTCAAGTATAGCTCTAACTGCCCCTTTGGCATGTCTTCCTGTCCCACACTAACACAGGATACAACAGGACTCCAGAGTCTGCCATAAACAGAAAGGGCTTCTCTTCCCAGAAAAGCCATCATGTTCCCAGAGTTGGTTCTACCAAGAATTAAGCCTCTGGCTTCTTTGGGAACAAATTTATACATCTCCAATTCATACTCCCTTTGGGGGTTAATAAGTTTCAACTGTTAAAGTAGTGGTTTTCAAATTTTACTTTAGGAATGGAACATTTTTTTTGACCCTAAGTGGTCCAGAAATCAAATATGAAAAAGAGATCAAAGTGAAGAAGGTACAGTTGAAGCAGGGCTGTGTATGTGCGGAACCCTGCTGCCCGAGCCTCCATCTTCTCCCCAGTCCCTCAGTGTCTCCGGAGGGGGCTTTGCAGAATCCCCAAGAAAAAGGTAGCCTTTGAATTATTATTATATCGGAGTCAAAATGTGATTTTAATAACTAGGCAGAATCCCTCAGAAAAGGAATGATAATATTTTTAACAAAATATCTTGATGGTCAACTGGGTGTAAAAGGCTCGATCAGGACAGCCTGGATCGGAAAGAAAAAGTTTAAAAATAGAGCAAGTTAAACTTCCCCGCATAAGAATTAAAGAAGAGTTTATGGTGGGGAGAAAAAAAAAAGAGTATTTGTAATACTGTGTGATATTTGTGATGCTGCGAAATTTCACCAAACACACAAGCTTATACAGATGGTCCCTGACTTACGAGGGTTCACCTTGATTTTTCGACTTTACCTGCGTGCGAAAGCAATATACCTTCAAAAGAAGCCATACTTCGAATTTGGAATTTTGATCTTTTCCCAGGCGTGATCACGAGCGTAAACAACTGAAACACAATTCTGTACCCATACAACCATTCTGTTTTTCACTTTCAGTACAGTATTCAGTGAATTCCATCAGATATTCCATACTTTACTATAAAATAGGCTGGTATTAAATGATTTTGCTCAACTGTAGGCTACTGTAAATGTTCTGAGCATGTTGAAAGTAGGCTAGGCTAAGCTATGATGGTCCGTAGGTGTATTAGGTGCATTTTCAACTTACGATAGTTTCAACTCCTGATGGGTTTATCAGGACGTAAAGGCCGTTGTAAGACAAGGAAGACCTGTATAAGTGGGTATTTGTTGTGGAAATCAAAGAACTGAGCTCCCAATTCTGGATTGGCATGGGACAAAGGAAAGAGAAAGAGAGTAGAGGTAGAAAGAGACCAGTAACAATGACAATTCAGTGCAAGCAAAAATAAAATGTGAGCTGTTTTAATTTATAGAAAAAAAAAAAAACTGAGAGGGCAAGGAACTTCCAGCAGAAAGTGGGATAGTGCCCTCACATAATTTTATCTAAATTTCAAAGAGCACAACTTAGATTTAGGTCCAAAAACCTATTTGGCACATGAGGGGACTCTCACTTTTCTCTGTCTGAGGATGGAATGAAAAATAACTTAAAAGATTACTCTCTTGCCCTAATTCTCCAAGTTGTCAGCCCTTCGACAGAGAGACAGAGACAGACAAAGAGACAGAGACAGAGAGACTGACTATGGGTACTTCGTTAACACTCCCAGAAAAAAAGTGGAGAAAAGGGAGAGAAGGGTGAAGTAGAAACAAGAGTAATGGAGGAGAAAAGGTAGGAATAAAAAAACAGAAAAGGAAGAGATATGGCATAAAGATAAGTAGAAGACTAGGAAAAGAGGGAAAAAATAAGGTGAGGGTAAATTTTCTAGCCAAGTCAGGAAAGCTCCTTCCAAAACGCAGAACTCAAACATCCAGTGTGGACCACATGCATGTACCTGCTTATGTGCCCTAGTTGTTTTTATCCCCAGAAGCAGACTATCATCTCGAGAAGAGGGTTCTACAGAAATATCGTCTATTTCTCAAGGCTCCTACAAATCACGTGCCAGTGCCCCCCACCAACGATGCTCAGTTAATGATGGTTAAATGAAAAAAATCACTCCTTGGTTCTCCCTGTCTATTTGTCCAGGTACATGTCCTTTCACCCTCCATGAGTAATGAACTACCTATAAATCCCTTACCACACTGTGCTATTTCAAATCTCTGGGACTTTGCACATTTTAGGTATTCCTGCCAGAAATGTCCTTCACTCTGCCTGCCTGCCGAATTCCTAAATCCTCATCTTATGCCCACTTCCATTATTTTATTTATCATCCAACACATTCATTATCTGTATATATGTTTGCTTCACCAACTGAACTGTGAGATTTAGAAAGATAAATCCTATGTCTTTCTCAGCCCTCATAGTATTCCCAACACTTCTTTCATTCAGTCAACAAATATTTATTAATCGTCTATGTCTATCTTGTTAGCCAACCTGTGAACTCCTGGATAGCAATGACTGTATTACTGACACCACTAGATGACTAGAACACAGCACACCCCCTCGCACACACAGGGTGCCCAGAATGTGTTGGTTAAATTAACACAGCAATTATAAAACACTGCCAACCTCTGACTATAACCTGAATGTCTTACGTGTGAAAAGACCGGCCAGTATAAAGATTTTGGAATCATCTTTAGGCAAAGACATTACTCCGTCCCAGAGCCTTCTTCTTTCCTCAGATTATTTTCTGTTTCTGCAACTTAACATTTAAAAAGCTACGTATTGTTGTTCAATGAAACATCAGGCTAGTGAAATGATTAAAAGAAAAGGTACTGGGGGCTTCCCTGGTGGCGTAGTGGTTAAGAATCCACCTGCCAATGCAGGGGACACGGGTTCGAGCCCTGGTCTGGGAAGATCCCACATGCCACGGAGCAACTAAGCCTGTGTGCCACAACTACTGAGCCCACGAGCCACAACTACTGAGCCTGTGCTCTAGAGCCCATGAGCCACAACTACTGAAGCCCACGCGCCTAGAGCCTGTGCTCTGCAACAAGAGAAGCCACCGCAATGAGAAGCCCATGCACTGGAAGAAAGAGTAGCCCCAGCTTGCCTCAACTAGAGAAAGCCTGCATGCAGCAACAAAGACCCAACGCAGCCGAAAATAAATAAATAAATAAATAAATAAATTTATTTTAAAAAAAGAAAAGGCACTGGAATAAGACAAATCTGGGTCTAAATTCTGATTGTTACTTATTACTTGTGTGATCTTGGGCAAGTTACCTGATCTGAGTCTCAATTTCCTCACCTATAAAATGTGGAGAAAAATAAATACCAATTCTCCACATTAAATATGTAATAAGGAAACTGACAGGTAGTAAGTGATCAATTAGCATCAGCCAACAACATTGAAAAGTATAATCAAGGTTCAGTATACATCCTTCTCCCTCCCAAAATGTCACAGGCCCTGAATGAAGCACAGTTATAGCTGAAGTGTAGCCCTTTAACTCCCCACTCACTCCTCTCCCAAAGCCCTTCCCTAGTCAGGGGCTGAGACTAGACAACTGCCTGCAAATGGACAAGAACATTCCTTTAAGCTTTCAGAGGGTTTGGGACACTGATCTGTATCACCAGGCCTACCTCTACATTCAATGCAAAATATCCCACAGGCCACAAGGCAAATGAGGCAGCTCACTATCTGGACTTTGGCTCCCTGTGAAGAAGCAGCTTCTCTCCTCCATTAAAAAATATATATCTTGATATATTTTGAATATATGTGCTTTGTAAAATGTCTTCTGATAAAAAATGGATGTGGGGTCTTTAAAAAATCAGAAGCTAGGCTGAGAATGAACAGAAATAGTGCTAGAGTTATTACTAGGGAGACCAATTGCATGCAGATGGCTTGGCAAATGGTGGGGGGTGGGGGAGGCGTTAGCAGCCTGCAGTGACTTGGAAGCTGGCAGGCAAGGAAAGGGCTAATTGGAAAAGGGCCGTTTCAAGGATTCACTCTGCTGGCATGAAGCCACAAAACATGTCATCTACCTCTTTTTGTTTGTTTGTTTGGGTTTTTTTTTTGTTCCTTCTGATTCCACTCATGGGGATGCTAGAGGTTAGAACACACTTTAGGCTCCAGGTCAGGGGTTGGCAAAATTTACCTGTAAAAAGCCACATTGGAAATATTTTATGCTTTGCAGACCATATGCTCTCTGTATCAGCTAATCAACTTTGCTATTGAGGCACAAAAAGAGCCACAGACAATAGGAAAAGAATGGCTCTGACTGTTTTCCAATAAAACTTTATTTACAAACACTGCATGCAGGCTAGACTTGGACCAGGGGTCATAGTTTGAACCACCTTTGCTCTAGATGAATTCATCTATGGGTGCCAAGAAGGGAAGCACAGAAAGAGTATTTCTGGGAAATGGGGACAACATGCACAAAGCCAAGATCATGAGGTTATGGCCATTGGCTAGCCATACGACCTTGGGTAAACTACAAAATCTGTTTATGGCTCAGTTTCCTTATCTGTGAAATGAAATGATCTCTAGGACCCTTTCCATTGCCAAAATTATATGACTTTCCTGTCACCGTAGTGATCGTCAAACATTTTTCAGCATTCGGTTAAATCTTTTGTTTAATGAAGTCTTCTATAGAAGCCCTAAATGCATAAAAGATGAAAATGGAGTTAGTCTATTTGAAGCCATTGAAGGAAACCTGAAGTCCTGCTTTTCCTATTATCAATCCAAATTACTGACCATTCCCAAACTCTTGATTCTCATCCATAGTTTTAAAAATCCCCTATCCCAATAAGGGGTTGAATGATGGATAATAGCTTCATGATAAAAATAATCCATCTCCTAATTCTTTACAGGTTATGAATCTCTTTCACATATGTTTTCCCCTAAACCCAAATTTCCCAAGGTAGCCTATCTTCACATTAAGGAAGAATTTAACCCAAAGGAATAACTGTAGACATTTCAGGAAACATGGCAAAGGAAAGAGGGGTTTATTTCAACAAAGATGCATGGATATACTTTGGCTTATTTTTGCTAAAGATCTTAGAAGTAGAAGAGACTGGTAAACATTCTCTCAAATATTTGAGCTACTTTGGCAACATTAGTCAGAATTTTTAATGAATGTGACACTTACATGACTAAGTAATCACTGTGTTGGCTTGCCCTAAATAACTTTTGTCACAGAGGCCCATCATGCATTTCTACAATCTGCAACTAATAGGTTGAAAATTGAGCTTTCCTGTTGCACCAAGGATGGCTTGAGGACTGTTCACCACCTATATGACTATGTTTTAGCTTGTGTGCTTCTGTGTGTAAGAGAGAGATAAAGGAAGGAAGGGAAGGATGGAAGGAGGGAGAGAGGGAAAGAGAGAGAGAGAGAGAGATTTCATTTGCTGAGAAAATGGAGGAAGAGGAGAAGAAGGGGGGATTCATTAAAGACAGAACTGAATAATAACTGCTTCTGCAAAATCACTGGAGTTAAATGCAGCAAAATCGGATCTAAACTGGGATTTTTAAAACCTACTATTATTTCATCTGTTATTCTGAAGACCCTCAAAAAGCCAATAATATCATGGCTAGCTGGCATCTAGGGGGCAATTTTATTCAAGCCATCTGGTTTTTCCTAACAACGCCTGCAAAATTAAACTAAATTAACTAGAAGACTATCTCAAATTATTAGCACTGCCTGAAGCGACTCAAGCAGTGGTGTAGGATGATTTCAATGACCAAAATAAAGGCAGAATATGATCAAACCATCTCACTTCAATTAACTTCACCATTCATAATGGTCACTAAAGGCCGAATGAAAGGTTCTATGATTTAGTGAGTATTTCCATCCCTTCTGAGATCTTACAATTAGAAGCAGATAATATTGCACCATACTGTCTGTGTAATGAATGTAAAGAAAGAAGAATTCATATGCTGAGTTGGAGGACTGAGCTGAAACCAACAACAAAAAAGGAACTGCTTGGAATGGTGTATCATGAAATGGAAGGAACAGTCAACAGGAACCAAATGGGTGAGGAACTAAGTTTCAGGAATGAAGATAACAGAAGCTAACCAACAGTCCTTTCAGAGTGGGCCAATGGATGCAATCAAAGAGCAGATTAGCTGCCCTCTCCATTTACATGGACAATTTATGTCATGTCGATCATATGTGAAGTGAAATGTTACACACAGATTGAAGCTGTTGTCATCAAACCTGATGACCACTTATAAACCCCCCCAGGACAGATAGTAGTCACTGGACAGCTCTTTGGAATGGATTTTCTACCTCTATCCTGTGCTAATGGGGATAAGAAAGTCCCAAGACTGGGAATGTGGAGAGAAGGAAATCTGAAGGAAACTCATAGCTATTTTCCAAAGGGGAGGAAATGAATACAGAGGGGCAATAAAATAAAACTAAAATATACACATAAACAGACACATGAAAAACCTGTGTTATTAAGAATCACTTCAGTGACTAAGAACTTCCTGTTTCTTGAAGTAGTCTCTTGTAAGGCTCTTATGATTTTTAAAATTTTTTCCTTACCTTGTACTGAGTTTTCTCATTATACCTTTAGCCCACCAGCCTACTTCAACCCTTTTGTGGCTATCCAGAATAAACCTTCCTCTTCTACCCCAATGCATCAGATACTTGGGCCACGTTTCCTCTTTCTTTTCTCCAACACGTTACTGTTCTGGGCTTCCTTAAGTCATTGCTCAGACTCCTTAGAATTGCTCTCTCTTTGCCTATAACGCATGTTTTCCTAGATCTTTGCCTGGCTTTCTTCTTCACATTGTTCAGGTTTCAGTTCAAATGTCATCTTCTCATAGCGACTGTCGCTGACCACTACATCTAGAGTAGCACCTCCTGAGTTACATTTTGTGACTTTAAAAAAAATTTTTTAACATGTATGCATACAAAATAACATATACAACCTATATGTAAGATATAAATACATGAAATAAAACAAAACTGCATGTCACCATCATTTGCTTTAAGATAAAAGATATTGCCAATAATTTTGAAGATCTCTCTGAGCCCATCTCCTCCTGCATTAAGGTAAGTAACCACTATCCTAAAACATATTGACTATATGTTTTTTCTCTCCTTTATAGCTTTACTAAATTTATATGGGGCCCTAAAACGTACACGTCTAGTCTTACATGTTTTAATTTATATAAATGGAATCATAGCACATGCACTTTTATATGCCTTTCTTTTTTACTATACATCATATTAGAGAGATTCATGCACGCTGATATGTGAAGTCATAGTTGATTCTTTCTCAAAACTGTATAGTCTTTCCTTGAATGAATACAACATGTTTTCTTTACCATTCTATTGTCAATGGATATTTGGGTTGTTTTCAGATGTTTGCTATTAAAAACAATGCTGTTGCACAGAGGATTTTTAAGGACATGAAAATATTCTGTATAATCCTACAATGATGGATACATGTCATGATACATTTATCAAAACACATAGAATAAACAACACCAAGAGTAAACCCTAATGTAAATTATGGACTTTAGGTGATAATGACGTGTCAATGCAGGTTCATCGATTGTGACAAACGTACCACTATGGTAGGGGATGTTGTTGGAGGGGGCTGTACTTGGGTGGAGACAGGGGGTTTATGGGAACTCTTGTACTTTCTGCTCAATTTTGCTGTGAGTCTAAACCTGCTCTGAAAAACAGTCTATTTAAAAAGTAATGCTATTATGAACATCTATGCATGTATTCAACAGAGTTATTGAGTACTTACTATGAACCAGGAACTAATCTAGGTCTATGGATTTCAGTAGTAAAAAGCAGTCAAAAATGTCTGGCTTCATGGAGTTTATACTGCAGTGGATGGAGACAGACAATAAACAGGTAAGTAAAATATTCAGCATATAAGATGATGCTAAGTTCTATGGATAAAAATCAGGGGAGGAAAAGGGCTTAGGGAGTGTTGGCAGGGTGTAATTTTAAGGTTCATGGAGGAAGTGATATTTAAAGTTCTAAAGAAGGTGAGGCAGCAAGCCATTCTCTTCTGGGTAAAGAGTGTCCTAAGATAGGGGCATTTTTGGAGTGTGAAGCAAACAGCAAGGAACTTCACGGGGTTGGAGGTAAGTGAGGAAGGAAGAGAGTAAAAGGACATGAAGTCAGATGGGTAACGAGATGTGGCAGCATGAATTCTATAGACTCTTCTAGGCAATTGTTAGACTTTGGGCTTTTATTCTAGGAGACATGAAAAACTACTCAACATGCATCCCTAGAGTATACAGTGGTAGAATGTCTAGTCACAGGGTACGCATATCTTCAACTTACTAATAAATGACAAATTATTTTCAAATACAACCACATCAATACACTCCCACTAGCAGTATACGAAGAATCCCCATAGCTCCACATTTAACCAACATTTGATACTATGAGGTTTTAAACATTTTTGCCAGTCTGATGGACTTAAAATGATACCTCATTGGGGTTATAATTTTTATTTCCATGATGGCTGATGAGATTGAACCTCTATTTACTTCTTCCATAAAATAACTTTACCCTAACTCTTCACATCCATTGTCAACGTAAGTGCTTTCTTTTTACCAAATCCAGAGCCACTTTTAAAATCACATTCTATTTTCTTTTAAGTTGTTTAAAATATAGTGTTTTTTTTAACCTGAGAATGAGGCTTTCACTGGTAAATTTTATCCTAACACTAAAGTTACCTTTTGATTTTTTTTTACTTCCACAAAGTAATCACTTTCAGCATTTACAAGACATTTTAAAATGGTGGAGTAATTTACCGGCAGTAAAACAGCACAGCCCTTAAGTCATTTTTTGGCAAATGCATATAGCTTGTGTAACCAGATCTCTAGACAGTATAAAATATTCCACTGCCTCAGAAAGCTTCCTTTTGTCCCTTTTTTGTTCCCACCACAATCCCCTCACCCCAGACAAGAAGTACTGATTTGAGCTCTATCACAGTAGAATAGTTTTGCCTATTATAGAATTAAATATAAATATGAGCATATAGCATGTATGCTCTTTTCACCCAGTGTGTTTTTGAGACTCATCCATATTGTTGCATATTATCAGTAGCACCTTTTTAAATACTGATTAATATTCCATTGTATGAATAAACAGTTTGCCCATTCTCCTATTGATGGACATCTGGATTATTTCTAGTTTGATATTTTTCTTAATTAATCTGCTATGAATATTCTTGAATAATGCCCATTGTGTACAATGTTTTCACATCTCTTGCATAAATACCTAGGAGAATAATTACTGGGTCACAAAGAAGAATCTGTCTATTTTCTCAAGTGGTTTTATCATTTCACATTTCTACCAGCAATGTATGAGCTCCAGTTGCTCCAGAACTTTGACAACATTTTATGCTGTCAAACTTTTTCATTTTAGCCATTATACTGGGTGGTGTCTAATTGTGAAGTAGTCTCTCACTGTAGCCTATTCATATTTTTATTGGAAGCCTGTGTTTCCTTTTCTGTAAAATGTCCCTCCAAGCCCATATTTCTATTGAGATGTTTGTCTTTTCAACTCAGAATATTTACATTTCCTGGCAACTGATCCCTTGTCAGTTATATGTGTTGCAAATACCTAACTCCTATTTTGGGCATTTTACTTTCATGACGATGTCTTTTAATGATCAAAAGTTCTTATTTTACTGTGACCAAATTTTTTTTAACATCTTTATTAGAGTATAATTGCTTTACAATGGTGCATTAGTTTCTGCTTTATAACAAAGTAAATCAGTTATACATATACATATATTCCCATAGCTCCCCCCTCTTGCGTCTCCCTCCCACCCTCCCTATCCCACCCTTCTAGCTGGTCACAAAGCACCGAGGTGATCTCCCTGTGCTATGTGACTGCTTCCCACTAGCCATCTATTTTACATTTGGTAGTGTATATATGTCCATGCCACTCTCTCACTTTGTCCCAGCTTACCCTTCCCACTCCCCGTATCCTCAAGTCCATTCTCTAGTAGGTCTGCATCTTTATTCCCGTCTTGCCCCTAGGTTCTTCTGACCATTGTTTTTTCTTTTTTTAGATTCCATATATATGTGTTACCATACGGTATTTGTTTTTCTCTTTCTGACTGTATGACAGTCTCAAGGTCCATCCACCTCACTACAAATAAATCAGTTCCATTCCTTTTTATGGCTGAGTAATATTCCATTGTATATATGTGCCACATCTTCTTTATCCATTCATTTGTTGATGGACACTTAGGTTGCTTCCATGTCCTGGCTATTGTAAATAGAGCTGCAATGAACATTTTGGTACATGACTCTTTCTGAATTACGGTTTTCTCAGGGTATATGCCCAGTAGTGGGATTGCTGGATCATATAGTAGTTCTATTTTTAGTTTTTTAAGGAACCTCCATACTGTTCTCCATAGTGGCTATATCAATTTACATTCCCACCAACAGTGCAAGAGGGTTCCCTTTTCTCCACACCCTCTCCAGCATTTATTGTTTGTAGTTTTGATGATGGCCATTATGACCAATGTGAGATGATATCTCATTGTAGTTTTAATTTGCATTTCTCTAATGATTAGTGATGTTGAGCATCCTTTCAAGTGTTGGTTGGCAATCTGTATATCTTCTTTGGAGAAGTGTCTACTTAGGTCTTCTGCCCATTTTTGGATTGGGTTGTTTGTTTTGATATTCAGCTGCATGAGCAGCCTGTAAATTTTGGAGATTAGTCCTTGGTCAGATGCTTCATTTGCAAATATTTTCTCCCATTCTGAGGGTTGTCTTTTGGTCTTGTTTATGGTTTCCTTTGCTGTGCAAAAGCTTTTAAGTTTCATTAGTTCCCATTTGTTTATTTTTGTTTTTTTTCCATTTCTCTAAGAGGTGGGTCAAAAAGGATCTTGCTGTGATTTATGTCATAGAGGGTTCTGCCTATCTTTGCCTCATAGCGTCTGGCCTTACACTTAGGTCTTTAATCCATTTTGAATTTACTTTTGTGTATGGTGTTAGGGAGTGTTCTAACTTCATTCTTTTACCTGTACCTGTCCAGTTTTCCCAGCACCACTTATTGAAGAGGCTGTCTTTTCCCCATTGTATATTCTTGCCTCCTTTATCAAAAATAAGGTAACCATATGCACGTGGGTTTATCTCTGAGCTTTCTACCCTGTTCCATTGATCTATATTTCTGTTTTTGTGCCAGTACCATACTGTCTTGATTATTGTAGCTTTATAGAACAGTCTGAAGTCTGGGAGCCTGATTCCTCCAGCTCCGTTTTTCTTTCTGAAGATTACTTTGGCTATTCGGGGGCTTTTGTGTTTCCATAGAATTTGTGACATTTTTTGTTCTACTTCTGTGAAAAATGCCAGTGGTAGTTTGATAGGGATTGCCTTGAATCTGCAGATTGCTTTGGGTAGTATAGTCATTTTCACAATGTTGATTCTTCCAATCCAAGAACATGGTATATCTCTCCATCTGTTTGTATCATCTTTAATTTCTTTCATCAGTGTCTTATAGTTTTCTGCATACAGGTCTTTTATCTCCTTAGGTAGGTTTATTCCTACGTATTTTATTCTGTTTGTTGCAGCGGTAAATGAGAGTATTTCCTTAAATTCTCTTTCAGATTTTTCATCATTGGTGTATAGGAATGCAAGAGATTTCTCTGCATTAATTTTGTGTCCTACTACTTCACCAAATTCAATGATTAGCTCTAGTAGTTTTCTGGTAGCTTCTTTAGGATTCTCTATGTATAGTATCATGTCATCTGCAAACAGTGACAGCTTTACTTCTTCTTTTCTGATTTGGATTCCTTTTATTTCTTTTTCTTCTCTGATTGCTGTGGCTAAAACTTCCAAAACTATGCTGAATAACAGTGGTGAGAGTGCATAACCTTGTCTTGTTCCTGATCTTAGTGGAAATGGTTTCAGTTTTTCACCATTGAGAATGATGTTGGCTGTGTGTTTGTCATATATGGCCTTTATTATGTTGAGGTAAGTTCCCTCTATGCCTACTTTCTGGAGGTTTTTTTTTAATCATAAATGGCTGTTGAATTTTTTTGAAAGCTTTTTCTGCATCTATTGAGAAGATCATATGGTTTTTCTCCTTCAATTTGTTAATATGGTGTATCACATTGATTGATTTGCGTATATTGAAGAATCCTTGCATTCCTGGGATAAATCCCACTTGATCATGGTGTATGATCCTTTTAACGTGCTGTTCTGTTTACTAGTATTTTGCTGAGGATTTTTGCATCTATGTTCATCAGTGATATTGGCCTCTAGTTTTCTTTCTTTGTCACATCTTTGTCTGGTTTTGGTATCAGGGTGATGGTGGTCTCGTAGAATGAGTTTGGGAGGGTCCCTCCCTCTGCTATATTTTGGAAGAGTTTGAGAAGGACAGGTGTAAGCTCTTCTCTAAATGTTTGATAGAATTCGCCTGTGAAGCCATCTGGTCCTGGGCTTTTGTTTGTTGGAAGATTTTTAATCACAGTTTCAATTTCAGTGCTTGTGATTGGTTTGTTCACATTTTCTATTTCTTCCTGGTTCAGTCTCGGAAGGTTGTGCTCTACTAAGAATTCGTCCATTTCTTCCAGGTTGTCCATTTTATTGGCATACAGTTGCTGGTAGTAATCTCTCATGATCCTTTGTATTTCTGCAGTGTCAGTTGTTACTTCTCCTTTTTCATGTCTAATTCTATTGATTTGACTCACCTCCCTTTTTTTCTTGATAAGTCTGGCTAATGGTTTATCAATTTTGTTTATCTTCTCAAAGAGCCAGCTTTTAGTTTTATTGATCTTCGCTATCGTTTCCTTCATTTCTTTTGCATTTATTTCTGATCTGATCTTTATGATTTCTTTCCTTCTGCTAACTTTGGGGGTTTTTTGTTTTTCTTTGTCTAATTGCTTTAGGTGTAAGGTTAGGTTGTTTATTTGAGATGTTTCTTGTTTCTTAAGGTAGGCTTGTAAAGCTATAAACTTCCCTCTTAGAACTTCTTTTGCTGCATCCCATAGGTTTTGGTTAGTCGTGTTTTCATTGTCATTTGTTTCTAGGTATTTTTTGGTTTCCTCTTTGATTTCTTCAGTGATCTCTTGGTTATTAAGTAGTGTGTTGTTTAGCCTCCATGTGTTTGTACTTCTTACAGATTTTTTCCTGTAACTGATATCTAGTCTCATAGCGTTGTGGTCGGAAAAGATACTTGATACAATTTCACTTTTCTTAAATTTAACAAGGCTTGATTTGTGACCCAAGATATGATCTATCCTGGAGAACGTTCCATGAGCACTTGAGAAGAATGTGTATTCGGTTGTTTTTCGATGGAATGTCCTACAAAAAATTCAATTAAGTCCATCTTGTCTAATGTATCATTTAAAGCTTGTGTTTCCTAATTTATTTTCATTTTGGATGATCTGTCCATTGGTGAAAGTGAGGAGTTAAAGTCACCTACTATGATTGTGTTACTGTCGATTTCCCCATTTACGGCTGCTAGTATTTGCCTTGTGTATTGAGGTGCTCCTATGTTGGATGCATAAATATTAACAACCGTTATATCTTCTTCTTGGATTGATCCCTTGATCATTATGTAGTGTCCTTCTTTGTCTCTTGTAATAGTCTGTTTTAAAGTCTAATTTTTCTGATAAGACAATTGCTACTCCAGCTTTCTTTTGATTTCCACTTGCACGGAATATCTTGTTCCATCCCCTCACTTTCAGTCTGTATGTGTCCCTAGGTCTGAAGTGGGTCTCTTGTAGACAGAATATATATGGATCTTGTTTTTGTATAAATTTAGCCAATCTATGTCTTTTGGTTGGAGCATTTAATCCATTTACATTTAAGGTAATTATTGATATGTATGTTCCTATTACCATTTTCTTAATTGTTTTGGGTTTATTATTGCAGGTCTTTTCCTTCTCTTGTGTTTCCTGCCTAGAGAAGTTCCTTTAGTATTTGTTGTAAAGCTGGTTTGGTGGTGCTGAATTCTCTTAGCTTTTGCTTGTCTGTAAAGCTTTTAATTTCTCCGTCAAATCTGAATGAGATCCTTGCTGGGTAGAGTAATCTTGGTTGTAGGTTTTTCTCCTTCATCACTGTAAATATGTCCTGCCACTCCCTTCTGGCTTGCAGAGTTTCTGCTGAAAGATCAGCTGTTAACCTTATGGGGATTCCCTTGTGTGTTATTTGTTGTTTTTCCCTTGCTGCTTTTAATATGTTTTCTTTGTATTTAATTTTTGATAGTTTGATTAATATGTGTCTTGGCATGTTTCTCCTTGGATTTATCCTGTATGGGACTCTCTGTGCTTCCTGGACTTTATTAACTATTTCCTTCCCCATATTAGGGAAGTTTTCAACTATAATCTCTTCAAATATTTTCTCAGTCCCTTTCTTTTTGTCTTCTTCTTCTGGGACCCCCATAATTCAAATGTTGTGTGTTTAATGTTGTCCCAGAGGTCTCTGAGACTGTCCTCAATTCTTTTCATTCTTTTTTCTCTATTCTGCTCTACAGTAGCTATTTCCACTATTTTATCTTCCAGGTCACTTATCCGTTCTTCTGCCTCAGTTATTCTGCTATTGATACCTTCTAGAGAATTTTTAATTTCATTTCTTGTGTTGTTCATCACTGTTTGATTGCTCTGTAGTTCTTCTAGGTCCTTGTTAAACATTTATTGTGTTTTCTCCATTCTATTTCCAAGATTTTGGATCATCTTTACTATCATTATTTTGAATTCTTTTTCAGGTAGACTGCCTATTTCCTCTTCATTTGTTAGGTCTGGTGGGTTTTTGCCTTGCTCCTTCATCTGCTGTGAGTTTCTCTGTCTTCTCATTTTGCTTAACTTACTGTGTTTGGGGTATCCTTTTTGCAGGCTGCAGGTTCGTAGTTTCCGTTGTTTTTGGTGTCTGTCCCCAGTGGCTAAGGTTGGTTCAGTGGGTTGTGTAGGCTTCCTGGTGGAGGGGACTAGTGCCTGTGTTCTGGGGGATGAGGCTGGATCTTGTCTTTCTGGTGGGCAGGTCCACGTCTGGTGGTGTGTTTTGGGGTGTCTGTGGCCTTATTATGATATTAGGCAGCCTCTGTGCTAATGGATGGGGTTGTGTTCCTGCCTTGCTAGTTGTTTGGCATAGGGTGGCCAGCACTGTAGCTTTCTGGTCATTGAGTGGAGCTGGGTTTTGGCGTTGAGATGGAGATCTCTGGGAGATTTTTGCCATTTGATATTACGTGGACCTGGGAGGTCTCTTGTGGACCAATGTCCTGAACTTGGCTCTCCCACCTCAGTGGCACAGCCATGACGCCTGGCTGGAGCACCAAGAGCCTGTCCTCCACATGTCTCAGAATAAAAGGGAGAAAAAAAAAGAAAGAAAGAAAGAAGAAGATAAAATAAAATAAAATAAAGTAAAATAAAATAAAGTTATTAAAATAAAAAATAATTAGGAAAAAAATTTTTTTAATAAAAAAGAAAAAAACAAAAACAAAAACCAGACAGACAGAACCCTAGGACAAATGGTAAAAGCAAAGCTATACAGACAAAATCACACAAAGAAGCATATACACACACACTCACAAAAAGAGAAAAAGGGGAAAAAATATATATATCGTTGCTCCCAAAGTCTGCCTCCTCAGTTTGGCATGAATTGTTGTCTATTCAGGTATTCCACAGATGCAGGGTACATCAAGTTGATTGTGGAGATTTAATCCACTGCTCCTGAGGCTGCTGGGAGAGATTTCCCTTTTCTTCTGTGTTCACTCGGCTCCTGGGGTTCAGCTTTGGTTTGGCCCCACCTCTGCGTGTAGGTCGCTTGAGGGCATCTGTTCTTCACTCAGACAGGACGGGATTAAAGGAGCAGCTGATTCGGGGGCTCTGGCTCACTCAGCCGGGGGGAGGGAGGGGTATGGATGTGGGGCGAGCCTGCGGCGACAGAGGCCAGCGTGACGTTGCAGCAGCCTGAGGCGCGCCGTGCGTTCTCCCGGGGAAGTTGTCCCCGGATCACGGGACCCTGGCAGTGGCGGGCTGCACAGGCTCCCGGGAGGGGAGGTGTGGAAAATTACCTGTGCTTGCACACAGGCTTCTTGGTGGCTAAAGCAGCAGCCTTAGTGTCTCATGCCCGTCTCTGGGGTCCCCGCTGTTAGCCACGGCTCGCGCCCGTCTCTGGAGCTCCTTTAAGTGGAGCTGTTAATCCCCTCTCCTCGCGCACCAGGAAACAAAGAGACAAGAAAAAGTCTCTTGCCTCTTCGGTAGCTCCAGACTTTCCCGGACTCCCTCCTGTCTAGCTGTGGCGCACTAGCCCCTTCAGGCTGTGTTCACGCCGCCAACCCCAGTCCTCTCCCTGGGATCCGAGCTCCGAAGCCCGAGCCTCAGCTCCCAGCCCCCACCCATGCTGGCGGGCCAGGAGACAAGCCTCTCGGGCTGGTGAGTGCTGGTCGGCACCGGTCCTCTGTTCGGGAATCTCTCCGCTTTGCCCTCCGCACCCGTTGCTGCGCTCTCCTCCGTGGCTCCGAAGCTTCCCCCCTCCGCCGCCCGCAGTCTCTGCCCGCGAAGGCGCTTCCTAGTGGGTGGAAACCTTTCCTCCTTCACAGCTCCCTCCCAGTGGTGCAGGTCCTGTCCCTATTCTTTTGTCTCTGTTTTTTCTTTTTTCTTTTGCCCTACCCAGTTACGTGGGGAGTTTCTTGCCTTTTGGGAGGTCTGAGGTCTTCTGCCAGCGTTCAGTAGGTGTTCTGTAGGAGTTGTTCCACATGTAGATGTATTTCTGACGTATTTGTGGGGAGGAAGGTGATCTCCGCGTCTTACTCTTCTGCCATCTTGAAGCTCCTCCCCCCCGTGACCAAATTTATCAATCCTTTTCATTTATGGTTTGCACTTTTTAAATTCAGCTTTTTAGGTTCCATGAAAAATCTTGCTGGGATTTTTACTGAAATTGCTCAATTGGAAAGAATTGACATATTTACAAAATTGAGTTTTCCCCTCCATGAACAAGATAAATCTCTCAAATTAATGGTTTTGACAAGTTTTAAAATTTTCTCCATAAATATATTACACATTTAAATGGTAGCATTTTAAATAGTACTTTAATCCTTTTTAGAAAACCACTTTTGTCTCTGTGTATCACCTTTATTACTGGATCTCAATCCTTTCTACACATTAGAATCAACTGAGGAACATCTTAAAGTAATAGTTATGCCTGAGCGTACTCACCCAGTGGTTCTGATTTAATTAGTCTGGGGTGAGGTCTAACTCCAAGTGAACATTCAATAAGTATTGAGAACTATTGCTTTATGTATGTAGCACCTCAACTTTTACATTTCGCTCCTATATTTTTTTTCCTACATATAATACCTTTGCTGTTATCCTACTGCTTTTTTAATTCTTAAGTTGGATGTTTAACTTATTAATTTTCAGTCTTTTTTAACTTCTAATACAAGCATTTCAGACTCTATATTTCCTTTCACTACCACTTTATCTGTATTCCCCTACTGTACTTTGATATGTACTATTTTATTTAATATTAGGTTTTAGATGAATTCTATATCTATGTTTTCTTATGTGACCCATGAGTAAAATACTAACATGCTTTTAAATTTCCAACTATAAGGGGATTGGTTACATTTTTGTTACTCATTTCTTACTTAAATGCATTTTGGTTAGAGGATATCCGTATGATACTGATTCTTACACATTTTTACAAATGTGTTTTGTGGCCATTGTACATGATCACTTTTTTACATGCTTGAAAAGAATCTCTACTCTCTAATAGTTGGAAACAGTATTCTAATTGTATATGTCCACTAGATCCAACTTGTTAATTTTGTTATTCATTTTTTATTCTTTCGTTAGTCTTCTATCTATATCTTTACTGCATTTTATCTTCTTGATCTATCAATTACTTGGAGAGGTATACAAAATTCTCTTACTATGATGGTGGAGTGGTCAATTTCTCCTGATTCCATGTTTACTTTCTCTTTCCCTATCAGCTCCCTTTCAAGTTGCTGTCCACTCAGGTGATCCAGAAACGGACCTCTAAAGCACAGAATCCAGGACATTCACACCTGGGATCCATATCTGGAATGGCTCTTTGCCTAGTAACAGCATCATTTGAAATTTACACATGCAGGTGGGATGTCAAAGCCCATATTGGAAGCCGGTGGTGAAACTGAGCAATCAAGGTATTTTAGCAGTTCCTTGCAAAGCATGGAAAGAACTACCTCTCCATCTTCATCCCTATCTCTGATTCAATTTAGGACCCAAACGCAAAGTAAACACCACAGTATTTAGTCAGTGGTGTTTCAAATAAGGAAATTCTTCTCTTTTTCACATGCTATAAACAGTCCAAGAGATAAAAATAGAGCAAAACTAAACCAAAAAACCCAAGGTGACACCGATATAGAAATCTAAAAATAAATCGAGACCAAAATAACCAGGGTGATTGGTTATTTCCATAAAGTAAAGACAGAATGCCTTATGCACGTGTATGTCAAGACATCAGCTCAAACATCAGGCACCCCAGTTTTGAAGATACATTTAGCTACTGGCAGTCTCAAATTAATTACAAGCTGTTCATCCCTAAAAGAGTCATTCAGTTTTAAAGGGGAAGCTCTGAAATTCATGGAGGAACTAGGAAGATAGAGAAGGAACTCTGGCTGGTGTTGATGCTGGTATATATATTAGATTGACCCATACATCTTTGCTCCTCCTTTCTCACCTTTAACTTTTCTTCCCACTCTCTACATACACCTCTCAGGATCCATGTGTCATTTTTTCTCCTACAAGACAGGTTTTAGTGTTTATTATTTCCACTAGATTTGATTTCACCTGGATTGATAGATTGAGATGTAATATATATAATGCATAATACATGACAGGTAAATATATATAAGCATAAATACATATATATATGCATAAATGTCTTGATGGGTAGGAGTGGCAAGAGATAGCCGTATGTCCCAGGCTCATTCTTCGATGACACCAAGTTTAAAGGCAATAAATTTAACATTAACTACATTTCCTGGAGAAAAAATGACAGTCGTTCAGCTCCCTCCTAATATAGTTCAGCCACTGTTATTAGAATTGGCTTTCTGACTCAACTTGATAAAAAGAACCCATTGGTGAAGCATTTAGCACCTCACAAAATGCATGTGATAGTCGCAAGTTTCCTTTCACCCTTCTCAGAAGAAGAAGAAGAGAAAAAAAAAGCTTTGACAAATAACTATGAAGGACTAGGAGGCTGGACTGTCCAGTATTCAAAAAACTTGATCTTGTCTCCCTCTGGGAAAAAAGAGCAGAATGAGGCAGCCAGGGAGTATAAATGGTGCAGGTGAAGAGAAGGGAACAGCCCACACAGCCTGAGAGGCATCACTCATAGACTATTAAGCTAATGTGTGTCATCCTAAGGCTGGCAGATTAATCAGTGTGTACCAGCTCCTGCTAATGTCCCTAGTTCTATAAATCACCAACAGTCCTAATTAGAATCATCTCTCAGGAGACTTGTCATATTACACTGCCTCAGAAATACAGAAGGGAAACCAAAAATAATGAGATTGTGGTGGTTGAGGTCATCCCTGCCTCTCATTTCTGTAGATCTATTTATTTTTCACTCAACAAATATTTACTGAGTAACTACTACTTGCAGGCATTGTGTTTAGCATAGCAGTGAATGAGCTCGGCCCTCACGGAGTTTACTAGGAAAGACATGAGTCCTTCCATCAAGGAGTTTGCCAAGAAAGGGACAGATAAAAGGCTGCAAGAATTCAGACAAGAAAGATATCAGGGAATCTGTTTATAAAAGGGAAGAAACAGAAGGCATGATAGCTTTCATAGTCAGCACTTCCTTGCTATGATGGTTCCCAGGTGAAAAACAAGGTACTTGGTCAAATTTGAATTGCAGATAAATAAGAAATAATTATTTTAGTAGGCGTATACCACCCGTATTACTTGGGAAAACCTATACTAAAAAATTATTCATTGTGTATGTGAAATTTGATTTCAGACTACACTACAAAGCTACAGTAAGCAAGACTGTATGGTACTGGCATAAAAACAGAAATATAGATCAATGGAACAGGATAGAAAGCCCAGAGATAAACCCACACACATATGGTCACCTTATCTTTGATAAAGGTGGCAAGAATATACAATGGAGAAAAGACAGCCTCTTCAGTAACTGGTGCTGGGAAAACCGGACAGCTACATCAAAAAGAATGAAATTAGAACACTCCCTAACACCATACACAAAAATAAACTCAAAATGGATTAAAGACCTAAATGTAAGGCCAGACACTATCAAACTCTTAGAGGAAAACATAGGCAGAACACTCTATGACATAAATCACAGCAAGATCCTTTTGGACCCACCTCCTAGAGAAATGGAAAGAAATACAAAAATAAACAAATGGGACCGAATGAAACTTAAAAACTTTTGTGCAGCAAAGGAAACCATAAACAAGACGAAAAGACAACCCTCAGAATGGGAGAAAATATTTGCAAATGAAGCAACTGACAAAGGATTAATCTCCAAAATATACAAGCAGCTCATGCAGCTCAATATCAAAAAAAACCAAACAACCCAATCCAAAAATGGGCAGAAGACCTAAATAGACATTTCTCCATAGAAGATATACAGACTGCCGACAAACACATGAAAGGATGCTCAACATCACTAATCATTAGAGAAATGCAAATCAAAACTACAATGAGGTATCACCTCACACCGGTCAGAATGGCCATCACCAAAAAATCTACAAACAATAAATGCTGGAGAGGGTGTGGAGAAAAGGGAACCCTCTTGCACTGCTGGTGGGAATATAAACTGATACAGCCACTATGGAGAACAGTATGGAGGTTCCTTAAAAAATGAAAACTAGAACTACCATACAACCCAGCAATCCCACTACTGGGCATATACCCTGAGAAAACCATAATTCAAAAAGACACATGTACCACAATGTTCACTGCAGCAATATTTACAATAGCCAGGACATGGAAACAACCTAAGTGTCCATCGACAGATGAATGGATAAAGAAGATGTGGCACATATATACAATGGAATACTACTCAGCCATAAAAAGAAATGAAATTGAGTTATTTGTAGTGAGGTAGATGGACCTAGAGTCTGTCATACAGAGTGAAGTAAGTCAGAAAGAGAAAAACAAATACTATATGCTAACACATATATATGGAATCTAAAAAACAAAAAAATGGTTCTGAAGAACCTAGGGGCAGGACAGTAATAAAGACGCAGACATAGAGAATGGACTTGAGGACACGGGGAGGGGGAAGGGTAGGCTGGGATGAAGTGAGAGAGTGGCATGGACATATATACACTACCAAATGTAAAGTAGATAGCTAGTGGGAAGCAGCTGCATAGCACAGGGAGATCAGCTCAGTGCTTTGTGACCACCTAGAGGGGTGGGATAGGGAGGGTGGGAGGGAGACGCAAGAGGGAGGATATGTGGGGGTATATGTATATGTATAACTGATTCACTTTGTTATAAAGTAGAAACTAACACTCCATTGTAAAGCAATTATACTCCAATAAAGATGTTAAAAAAAAAAGAACACTCCCTAACACCATATACAAAAATAAACTCAAAATGGTTTAAAGACCTAAGTGTAAGGCCAGACACTATAAAATTCCTAGAGGAAAACATAGGAAGAATACTCTTTGACATAAATCACAAGATCTTTTTTGACCCACCTCCTAGAGTAAGGAAACTAAAAACAAAAATAAACAAATGGGACCCAGTGAAACTTAAAAGCTTTTGCACAGCAAAGGAAACCATAAACAAGACGAAAAGACAACCCTCAGAATGGGAGAAAATATTTGCAACCGAAGCAACTGACAAAGGATTAATCTCCAAAATATACGAACAGCTCATACAGCTCAATATCAAAAAAACAAACAACCTAATCAAATAATCGGCAGAAGACCTAAACAGACATTTCTCCAAAGAAGACATACAGAGAGCCAACAAACCCATGAAAAGATGCTCAACATCACTAATTATTAGAGAAATGCAAATCAAAACTACAGTGAGGTATCACCTCACACCAGTCAGAATGGGCATCATCAGAAAATCTACAAACAACAAATGCTGGAGAGGGTGTGGAGAAAAGGGAACCCTCTTGCACTGTTGGTGGGAATGTAAATTGATACAGCCACTATGGAGAACAGTATGGAGGTTCCTTAAAATCTAAAAATAGAATTAATATATGACCCAGCAATCCCACTACTGGGCATATACCCAGAGAAAACCATAATTCAAAAAGTTACATGCACCCCAAAGATCATTGCAGCACTATTTGCAATAACCAGGTTATGGGGGCCTCCCTGGTGGTGCAGTGGTTGAGAGTCTGCCTGCCGGTGCAGGGGACGCGGGTTCGAGCCCTGGTCTGGGAAGATCCCACATGCCGCGGAGCGACTGGGCCCGTGAGCTACAGCTGCTGAGCCTGCGCGTCTGGAGCCTGTGCTCCGCAACGGGAGAGGCCACGATAGTGAGAGGCCGGCGCGCCGTGGTGGGGAGTGGCCCCCGCTTGCCGCAACTGGAGAAGGCCCTCGCACAGAAACGAAGACCCAACACAGCCATAAATGGATAAATAAATAAATAAATTAATTAATTAAAAAAAAATAACCAGGTTATGGAAGCAACCTAAATGCCCATCAACAGATGAATGGATAAAGAAGATGTGGTACATATATACAATGGAATATTCCTCAGCCATAAAAGGGAACAAAACTGGGTCATTTGTAGAGACGTGGATGGACCTAGAGACTGTCATACAGAGTGAAGTAAGTCAGAAAGAGAAAAACAAATATATAATATCGCTTATATGTCGAATCTAGAAAAATAATACAGATGAACATATTTGCAAAGCAGAAATAGAGAGACACAGACATAGAGAACAAACGTATGGATACCAAGGGGGGAGGGGGGTGGGATGAACTGGGAGATTGGGATTGACATATATACACTACTATGTATAAAATAAATAACTAATGAGAACCTACTATATAGCACAGGGAACTCTACTCAATGCTCTGTGGTGACCTAAATGGGAAGGAAATCCAAAAATGAGGGGATATATATATATATATATATATATAGACACACATGTATAGTTGATTCACTTTGCTGTACAGCAGAAACTAACACAATATTTTAAAGGAACTATACTCCAATAAAAATTAAATAAATAAGTAAATAAATTTAACCAGGCATCCTTTATTTTTATTCATTAAATCTCACAACTCTACTCCCTATTATCTCTCTTTGTGATAATCCCAGCACAGATTTCTCTGGGAGGGAGGGGAGCAAACCAGTATGTAGGCCTCTTTTTAATTTTAACACACCAATATTCTTAGCCAGAGTGATCTTTTAAAGCATATATCAAATCACATCACTCTCATGCTTAAAACCCTCTCCTTAATTTCTATCATATGCACGATAAAAATCCAAACTCCTTACCAAACTCTGTAAAGGTCGTACATGATCTGACCCCTGTGTATCCCTCTAAATTTCACAACAGCCCTATGCAGAGGACAGCATTATTAGTCCCATTCAACAGGTGAGAAAAAATGAAGCCTAGATAAGGAGAACGTAACCTACTATATATCAAAACTAGCTGTCTCGTATAAAAAGAATTATGGAATTAGTGCAAGGAGTATAAACACAAATTGGAAAAAATTAAAAATGATAACATCCAATGTTGAGAAGCATGCAGAAAAATGGGAACTTTATGCATCATAGTGTGAATTGGTCATGGCGTTTTGGAGAGAGATTTGGCTGTGTTTATGACCATTTGAAAATATGCGTTCTCTGCGTGACCGTTCATATTCTAGGTCTTATCCTAGTTACATGTCCACGTACTCTCATCTATGTGTGTAAATGTATAAAAGAAGATCAGAGAGTTCGCAAAAAATTCTCTTTTTGGTGGTTACTTCTACGGAAGAGAGTGAGAGTGGGGCAGGAGGGTTCAATAGGGACTTTCACTTTTTACTGAATTCTTCATGAAAGGTTTATGGCTAGGATGTATTTGTGATTTTCTTATGTTCTTTAAATTAGTATTTTGTAAAAATAAAGACAACAAGCTAGATAAACACACTCCAAAAGTCTTTGGTGATGGCAGGATTATGAATACCTTATTTATTTTGTCTCTTCAAACAGGGTACCCTTACCTTAACTGAAAATTGACTCTAAGTTTTTAGAAATCTTGATGGACACTAGAGGGAAAAAACTATCATGTAAAAACCGGAAGTCATTTTCTTTTTCGGAAATAATAAGAACTCAAATCAACTTTGGGGCAGACTGCTCTTTAGGTTTGGTGAAATTCCCCTGAACAGCCCTGGTTATATAAATAAAACACGTCAGTTTTTCTAGGAGAAAACTATAAAGTAATTTGAATGTAGAGGTTTTAGAGTCAAAAGTAGCTGTTCTCTTCCATAATGTAAATTCTTATATATGATGGAGTCAGGGCTGTTTCTGCAGATTTTATTGCTATGGGGTTGGTAGGGTGGTGGCTTTCGATGAATTTAGACCACTCTGTGCTTGGATGGTTGCTTGTGCACTTGGAGATGTGGAAATGTTTAGCAATTTCCCACTAGATAGCTTTAGTTGAGACCTAGAAAACTACAGGAGAGAAGCACAGACATGAACCTGACCTACTGCATACATGTAATTCTAATGAAAGGGGAACCACAAGGTTTACGTGACTTAAATTAGACTGGATTGGTAGCATTCTATGTATTGTATTTTTAATTTGAAACCAAATGATCCGAAGTTTGGAAATGCACTGATGCTGAATACATCATCTTCTGATGTCACTGTCTTTATGCTTACAGAGTAAGGGTACAATTCCACAAGGCCTCAAACAAGAGAGTGGGAATTGTCCTTTCAGAGGAGTTGACATTCCCATTAGCAGTCATTAAAATGACAGGACTTGGGGAAGGAAATCAGAGCGTGGGAATTGGTCCTCATTTGGAGGTAAGGGGAAACATTTTCTCTCCCTGAGCAGAGAAGGAGCTGGAGCTTGACCTGGAAGCTATCGTGTAAATACAATCACATTCTTTGTTGTTTGGTGCAGGGAGTGGCAGTTAGCTAGCTGCTGGCCACACAGAAGCAAGCCAAGACCTAGGCAGAGAGATGCCCTTTATGAAATCCTTATGTGCTGTGAGAGCAGCCGCGTAGACTACTAGTGGGGGTGGTGAAGTATCTTCTATGCTGCATTTCCCTTCTATGATCTCCAATCTTTCAGCGAAATGTTCTGAAAAGAAGGGCTAACTTCATGGGTGTACCACATGTGCAGGTGCACAGGGCAACACACTGAGATGGGTCCCGCCACGCTTTTAATGCTGTACGGTTGCCATCTTGAAATTCATAATAAATTTTTGAGCAAGCAGCTCATATTTTTTTGCCACTGAACCCCACAAATTGGATAGCCAGACTTGCTCAAAAGTTTCAGCCTTTTATCAGCTGTAAGGCACCTGGGACGTGTCACAGGGTCTTCAGTGCATGGCTGAGGTTGTGATAACCACAGTGGACATAAACAGAAAGTCCCTGTACCGAGCGAAGCCACTGATCCTGAGGACCGCTGGCAGCAGGGGCAGAGCACTTTGACAAGGACAACTCACAAGCACCCTTGAAGATTCTCATAAAGTGGGAAGACGTGCAAGAGGACCTAGGCACGGGCTTCCCTGGTGGCGCAGTGGTTGAGAATCTGCCTGCCAATGCAGGGGACACGGGTTCGAGCCCTGGTCTGGGAAGATCCCACATGCCGTGGAGCAATTAGGCCCGTGAGCCACAACTACTGAGCCTGCGCGTCTGGAGCCTGTGCTCCGCAACAAGAGAGGCCGCGATAGTGAGAGGCCCGCGCACCGCGATGAAGAGTGGCTCCCGCTCGCCGCAACTAGAGAAAGCCCTGGCACAGAAACGAAGACCCAACACAGCCAAAAATAAATAAATAAATAAATAAATAAATAAATTTATAAAAAAGAGGACCTAGGCAGATGGAGATCTCAAAGTCTCCATAATTTAATTAAACAAAGAAAACATGACTTCACTGAAAGTCCGTTATCTGGAATTATTGGTTGTGGCCCTTTGGTTTGTTTGCATGTCTTTACTTTTTATGATGGGCATACATTAATCATGTGAAAAGTTAAGAGAAGCAGCACCATCCTTTATACAAGTTAGGAGGAATCTTCATGTGCACTTAGTCCAGCAATTCTCATTCTATGTGTTAAAGGCCCCTGAGGGAAAGGTGCTAGCACAGGAAGCTATGTGCGCCAGGATCCTCTGTAGGTAGGATAAATAATGGGACTAATTGTCCCCTCAGCCTGAGGGCTTTTACCTGCCCCTTCTCCTTACCTGTTGAACTCCTACAGACGCTTTGGGCCTTAGCTTAGACATGACCTTCACAGGAAAGCCTTCACAGGCTGCCTCAGGTGCTCCTTTTCTGAGCTGCCAGAGAACCCTGTACCTGTACCACGCTACCTGTCTCCCAATAATTCACCTGTCTCGCCTACGGAGAACGAGTCTTTGAAAGTAGAAAGCCTGGCTCATTCATCTTTGTTTTCCCTACCACTTAGCCAGGCTCCTGCCCCATCTTAGGTGCTAGTAAACTGTGGGTGAACAACCGACTGCATGAACAAAGTACTATATTCAAACTGCATAGGATGCTGCAATTATTTAAGAAACACATTTGTTTTATAGTCTTACTGTCCTTAAGTATTCAACTCACAGGTACATTAAGTACGCATTACTATCATGGCAGTCTGTGAAATTCTTTGCTAATAAAAAGGGTCCTTCAAAATTGAAAATATTGAGAATTACATATGTAGTTTAACTCTTTTATTGTACAATTGAAGGTACAGAGGGATTGCATTCACTTGCCCAATGGCTCAAACTTTATCAAGGGCAATAGGGCCAACAGCCAGCACCTGAACCTCAGTCCTTGCCTGACTTTGCTAATTCCCTGTTGTTTCTCCCCCTCAACCCCTAAATCTCACAATGCAGCCTGTGAAAACAAGATTGATGTAAAATAGCTTTCCTGCGTAGAGAACAGACATATGGTTGCCAAGGGGGAGTGGAGGGAGGTGGGGAAGGGTTGGATTGGGAGTTTGGGATTATCAGATGTAAACTATTACATATAGAATGGATAAACAACAAGGTCCTACTGTACAGCACAGGGAACTATATTCAATCTCCTGTGATAAACCATAATGGAAAAGAATATAGAAAATAATGTATACGTATGTATAACTGAATCATTTTGTTGTACAACAGAAATTAACACAACCTTGTGAATCTAGTATACTTCAATTAAAAAAATAGAAAAAGAAAAAAAATAGCTTTCTTGTACTGGCGCCTCCCTCAGGTCTACAAAGCAACAGCAGCAAAGTGGTCCAGGTCTCAAGGCCCATGTCTGGGACCCAAGAGGCTAAATGCAAGAATCATGCAAGGCAGTGGGCAGGCAGGCTGAGTGTATCAGCATCAAGTCACGACACAGGGCACGACAAAGCCGTCAAGTCTTTTGTCCAACGTAGGGTCTGGTGACATCAGATGCTGAGCCAAGGGGTGAAGGTATAAAAAATTTCTGCAGCCAAAATTCCCAATAGTATATGATTCCTAGGAAGCCAGGGCTTATATCTCATTCACTGCTCTATCCCTAGTGCCTAGCACAGTGCCGGGAACATAGTTGCTGCTTAAATATTTACTGACAGAATAAATACATTCAAAATGGGAGTTGAGCTTCTTCTCCAGGTCTCAAAGGGACTTCTCTCAAAGCTACTTCCAACAGTAAACCTTTTGCAGATCCACCTGTCTGATGCTAAATGAGTACCCCATGATCTCAATTTGGCTCCCTCAATATCCAAATTATCAGGCAAGGCAACAATTAAGGAAAGAGGGGAGTACCCAAGGGGAACCCGTCCTTAAGGCTGTAATTGATGGGAAAAGATGGATTCCACCTGAGGCTAAAATAAAAGACACCAGGTCAGAATCTCACATGCATAAGTGGGCCATTCAAGCTTATGCCCCAAATAGAGTGAAGGCACTGCTCCCATTCCGTGGAGCTACACCCACAGGAAGGCCTTTTGTAAAGACTTTGTTTTGTTTTCCTTTTAGGTTTTAATTTTATGTTCCTTATAATGTGGTTCCTTCTGGATAAATAAGGGGAGGGAGATGAGTAGAATATGATAGGTAGAGAGGAGTGTGATTGTTTCTGCGTTCCACAAACCCCAGGTATGGACCCTGAGCCACGCACACTCCTGAGAAGTTCTGATATACATTTACCTTTTCTCCATAATGGGGTTGGGGACCTTGAGATTTTATAACAATTACTTCAATCTTCATTTGCCCTGCTTGTTTAGACACAGATTTTGTGGCCACTTCAAGATGGGAATTTTCTGATAATTTTCACCTGCCTGGATGCCATTTCATGACACCTCTTTATTCAAGTTTTCCTGTCATTAATTTCCCCTCTTTAATCCTGTTAGGAGCCAGTGTCCTTTAATGTCATCCATTGAATTCCCCAGGAGTGAACACTTTTTTTCATCTTGCAAACATCTCCTAATTAATGGTCACCACCGCCTTCTCATTAATGCTCAATACAGGAGGCAATTAATGATCACTCATGCACCAGATGAGATTTTCAGGCACGGCTCACTCCAGTAGCGCTGTACCTTTGTGTGACCTCAGCCTAAATTCTGCTTCTGTGTCCTTTCTGTAAGGGGAAGGATGCCACAATCTCACTTTCTCAACTTCTCCCAAGCAACAGACAACAGACCCTTTCCATCAGTCAGTAAACATTTCCAAGTCTTCTCCATATATATATACATATATATATACACACACACATATATATATTTTAAGTTCAGTGGTAATAAAAAGGCACTACGGTCCTTCAACTATCTCCCTCTAGCTATTACCTCCACTCTTCACATCCACAGCAAGCATCTTCCATGAGTAATCTACACTCACTGTCCCTACTTCCCTTTTAACTGAGTAAAATCTGGTTACTAAAATACACTTGCAGGCTTCGCTGGTGGCACAGTGGTTGAGAATCCGCCTGCCAATGCAGGAGACCCGGGTCTGGGAAGATCCCACATGCCGCAGAGCAACTAAGCCTGTGAGCCACAACTACTGAGCCCACGAGCCACAACTACCGAAGCCCACACGCCTAGAGCCCGTGCTCCGCAACAAGAGAAGTCACTGCAATGAGAAGCCCGTGCACCGCAGTGAAGAGTAGCCCCCGCTCTCTGCAACTAGAGAAAGCCCTCACACAGCAACAAAGACCCAACGCACCTAGAAATAAAAAATAAAATAAAATAAAATAAACTTGCTACTGAAGTTATTCACTAAGCTCAGCACTTACCTCTAAATGCAAAGATCTTTGAATTCTATGTGCCATATATTTCTAATGACCATCACTTTTTTTTTAGTAATTATTCTGGTTATGTTTATAGTACCGCTTAGTTTGTCTTAGCTCTCATCAAATTTCTTATACATTTATCCTCATTTTCCTTCACTTTACTCTATCCATCACTTAAATATTGATATATTCCAAGCTTCTTCCTTGGCTCTCTTTCCTAAAATCATCTACTCTTCTGCTTTTTCTGATCATTTTCCAAATTGGTGACTGCTACCCCATTGTATTTCCTGAGTCCAGGTTCATTATTTGGCTTCCAACTGAAAACCTCCACTTAGATGACCCACAGATAACTCACAGGCAACATTTTCCAAGCTAGATTTATCATCTACCCCACCTCAAATCTACTCCTCCTCTGGTGTTCTTAGTGAAGAGCATCACTACTCATCAGTTGTTCATGTCAGAAGTGCACAAGTCAATCTCGATCCCTCCATGTCTCTCAACCTATCAAACACAATCAAGTCTTGTCAACACTCCTAATTATCACTTCAACTCTTATCTTTCTTTCCCCACTAATAGTTTATCCCCAACAGTATGAATTCCAAAATCTTTATCGCAACCATCCAATGCTCATCTATTTAACTGATGTTTATTGCGTTGCCAACTCTGTTCTAAGCATGGTACAACGTGCTTTTCGTGTTTAAGTCCGTGGCTACCTCTGTAGTGTCATCTCTTCTGCCAATCCAACCTCCTTGCCACTTTCCTTGCTTGAATCATAACAATTTACTTACGTCTAACTAAATACACACTGCTCTGTTGCTTCTCTACCTGTGTATAGACTATTTGTTGTAACTGAGGGATTTTTTTAAAGATTCAGTTTAAGTATTAAGTGAAAATAATTAAATACCAAGTTACTCTATACTATTTGTGCCAGATATGTTATTTGATTTTCTTCCTGGCAGTCCTTCTGCATTGTCATTGGTCAGACCCATTGCTATTACAAAGAAAGGACTGAATTGGCCTGAGGAGGTTTTTCTGGAGGTAGGAAATGTGGGTTAGATGGACTTGAGGTGAGGAAGAGAACCAAGGGTAACAGGTCTGCTTAGGAAGTCTTCCAGCCCAGTCAAGAAAAGCTGGACTAGATTGGGCTGAAGTTACCCAAATACTTTTGGAGTACACTTATTCAGTACTTTAACCCAGAGAAATTCTTTGGTATAGAATCTAAATCCTGAGTTAAACCTGCAAGAGAAAAAATGCTAAGACTCAAAAGACTTTTTACCCTCTTCTCAACAAGGGGATGGGCCCCATGTCTTTATGGGTATTCTGCTACCATTGAAACAGGGAAAGAGAACAGTAAGGAATGCTAACATCTCTTTGTCTTTTTTTTTGTATTTCTTTAAGCTTCTCATTACCTAACATTACTCCTGGATCATCCCCTTTACTAAAATTCAACTTGTTTTCTCAATATATCCTTCAGTGAGTGTTCCCACCTGCTGCAAATGCTATCTTTGCAGAGATTATTTTTCAATCTAATTTTCCAGCCTAATACTCCCCTCCGACCATTCTTGACTCTCTGGCTGGTTTGTTTGACTCTCACTTGAGAAAACTCCCTAGGATTTGAAACTCAGCATGGAAATAAAATACAACCATTTCCTCCTTCCCCTAAAACCAGACCCAGTCCCAACTACAAGAGATACAACCTAATTTGGGGGTCTTGACTATAAGAAATCACAGGTATTCAAACCATCATCAAATCTTTGTTTCTTAAATTATTTACTGGCAATGTAACAAATGCATTGCTGGTAAACAATTGCCCTAAAATCCAGTTTCCAAAACACTATCTCTCAATTTCATAACAAGAACAACAAAAAACATGTATATAGGATTTATTTTGTACTGAGCACTGTTCTAAATTGACTATGAGACAGGCACTAGTATTACCCAAACTTTACAGATAGAGAAATAGGCAGAGAGAAACTAAGAGATTACCAAAGGTCACACAGCTAGTAAATGTTAGAGGCATACTTTTAAACTAGGTCATCTGGCTCTCAAGTCCATACTCTTTAACTATTAATGTTATTCTTGTCCCCTTTTGATTATCAGGCCAGAGGTAAAATTCATCTGACATTTCACATTCTCTCCCTAACAGACTTCCAAGATGCTATAATTAAAGACACATAATATCCTAATCGAAACCCCACATTTGAAATATCCAATACAGTAGCCACTAGCCACAGGTGGCTACTGAGCCCTTAAAATATGGCTAGTGCAACTGACCAACTGAATTTTTCATTTTATTTAATTACTTTTAATTTAAATTTAAATAGCCACATGTACCAATGACTACTCTCTTGGACAGTGCAGTAGCATTGGCTTTTTTTTTTTTTTTCCTGGTTTGGTGATGCTGAATTTTCTTAGCTTTTGCTCGTCTGTAAAGCTTTTTTTTTTTTTTTTAACATCTTTATTGGAGTATAATTGCTTTACAATGGTGTGTTAGTTTCTGCTTTATAACAAAGTGAATCAGCTATACATATACATATATCTCCATTCTCCTGCCTCTTGCATCTCCCTCCCACCCTCCCTATTCCACCCCTCTAGGTGGTCACAAAGCACCCAGCTGATCTCCCTGTGCTATGCAGCTGCTTCCCACTAGCTATCTATTTTACGTTTGGTAGTGTATATATGTCCATGCCACTCTCTCACTTCGTCCCAGCTTACCCTTCCCCCTCCCCGTGTCCTCAAGTCCATTCTCTACGTCTGCATCTTTATTCCTGTCCTGCCCCTAGGTTCTTCAGAACCTTTTTTTTTTTTTAAGATTCCATATATATGTGTTAGCATACGGTATTTGTTTTTCTCTTTCTGACTTACTTCACTCTGTATGACAAACTAGGTCCATCCACCTCACTACAAATAACTCAGTTTCATTTCTTTTTATGGCTGAGTAATATTCATTCCACTGTATATATGTGCACATCTTCTGGCTTTTCTTTAGTAATCAGAAAATGGATGTTGACTAAGCACATATTTGCCACTGAAAAGAAAACAAATGGATGAGCATGGCCTTCTCTTCCCAATATAACAGGGCATAATTGGGGATCTAAGACACAGGGAAAAGTACATAGCCATGCAATGCTGATGTTGAATTAAGAGTGATACTAGGACAAGGCAGGCCAAAAGAAGTCATGACTCTGAACCAATTCACAGATAGGTCATGTTTGGTTCATGGCAAACAGGTACAAGGTTACAGCCAGAGAGCTAGGGGACAAGATCAAGAGGGTACAGATTGAACAAGAGAAAAAGCATACATCATGCTTTTGGCTGTTAACTTAAACAACAAAGAGCAGATCAGCTGTGGTATAAAAGCTGAGGCAAGTCAGAAGTCTCAACCAGGCAAAGGGGCTCAGGCATAGTACAGACGGAGTGTACGTGCAGTAATTAACTCCCACTAGGCATCACACAACAGAGAATGAAATTGAAATAGGAAAGCAGATGATACATTTTAAAAGAAAAGTGCAAGCAAGTGGGTCCACCCTACAGATGGACCTACAGGTGGAGCAGGTCCTTTCAGACCTTTGATCCGAATAGTAACAGGTACTGCCTCGTGGGCACCTACTGTGAGCCTATTCTACATGCTTTATACATGCATAATATATTTAATCTTATAAGGAAAGTATTATTACTGTCTTCATTTTATAGATGAGAAAACTGAACCTCAGTGAGCTTATCTTCCAAGAATCACACAGCTGTTTAGGGGTAGAACCAGGATTTGAATCAAAGTCTGTCCAATTTCAAAGTCCATCTAATTTGCACAACTCTATAACTATAAAGTAGATATCTTTAGGCACAGAGGGAAAGTTTCTTTGGGGGGAATTTGCCAGACCAAACAGGGAAAAGGAGCCCTCTTCAAAGAGAAGTTGAAAAGAGTCAGAGCGTGAAATGATATGTCTGACAAGGTGTTAACATCCAAAATATATAAAGAATTCATACATTAATATTAAAAAACCCAATCTGATTAGAAAATGGGCAGAGGACCTGAGGCTTTTTTCAAAGAAGACATACAGATAGCCAACAGGCACATGAACAGATGTTCAACATCACTAATCACCAGGGAAATGCAAATTAAAATCACAATAAGATATCACCTCACACCTGTCATATGGTTATCATCAAAACGTCTACAAATAACAATGTTGTGGAGGGTGTGGAGAAAAGGCAAGACTTGTGCACTGTTGGTGGGAATGTAAATTGGTGCGGCCACTATGGAAAACAGTATGGAGGTTCCTCAAAATCTAAGACTAGAACTACCATATGATCCAGCAATTCCACTTCTGCATATTTATCCAAAGAAAATGAAAACGCTAATTCAATAAGATATATGAATCCCTTTGTTCACAGCAACATTATTTACAATAGCCAAGATATGGAAGCAACCTAAGTGTTCATTGACACATGAATGGATAAATAAGATGTAGTACATATATGCAATAGAATATTACTCAGCCATAAAAAAGAATGAAATTTTCCCATTTGAGACAACATGGATGGACCTGGAGGGTATTCTGCTTAGTAAAATGTCAGGTAGAGAAAGACACATACTATATGTTTTCACTTATATGTGGAATCTAAAAAAGAAAACAAACAAATATAACAAACCAAAAACAGACTCACAGATACAAAGAACAAACTAATGGTTACCAGAGGGCAGTGGAGTAGGGGAAAGGCAATATAGGTGAAGGGAATTTAAAAGTACAAACTACCAGTTATAAAATAAGTTAGAGGGATGTAATGTATAGCACAGGGAATACATTCAATATTTTATAATAACTTTCTATGGTGGGTAATGTATACAAATATCTAATCACTGTGTTGTACACCTGAAACTAATATATTATTGGAATTCAACCATACTTCAATAATTAAAAAAAAAAAGAGTCAGAGGCTGCATGCTGGGCATACATTGGTATATCAGAGAGGGATAGAGAGCTTCCATTGGGGGAGTGCCTGATAGTCTGAGCAAGGATAGAGACGTGTAAAAGTGGAGGGGCTATACTGGAGGCAATAGCAGAGGATGGAACATTGTTAATATTAGCTCCCATTTACCCATGTACAAGCCACTGAACCAGATGTTTCCTGGAGAACTAGAGGATTTATAGCTAACATTTATAATTCTCACTTAAATTATTTATGGGAAATG
The DNA here is from genome assembly GCF_965194805.1 of Balaenoptera borealis. Classification (NCBI taxonomy): domain Eukaryota; kingdom Metazoa; phylum Chordata; class Mammalia; order Artiodactyla; family Balaenopteridae; genus Balaenoptera; species Balaenoptera borealis. Next base: position 107,602,635 of record NC_138881.1, read on the forward strand.
GTATGAACTCCATTTTATAGACAAAGGCTTGAGCATATGAAAAGGCATAGATTATAACCCAGAACCTAACTGGTTCTGAAGTCATGCTTCTTGCTTGCTGAACAAATGGCTTCCATGAAAAGCAATATGGAAGGCTTGGACCTTTCCCAACCCTTCAAATGATCTCTTCTGAGACTTCTTCCTATTATTTAGATCCTCTTTTAGGTTGAGTACATGTTTCAATGGCCAAATGTCCAGACCATACAGGATCTTTTGGTCTATGAAGATTATATCTTCTTCTCAGCTATTCATTTCCATAGGAGTCAACCCAGTGGTAACTCCAGAACTTCTATATGGTGAGGAAATGTAGGTATGGTGATCTGCTTGGAGATCTACCTAGGGAATCTCTCTCAAAGATGCATCTCCATATCAAGCTTTTAAGCACATGGTTCTTGCTTTGATTTACATGAAGGTTCTACTTTCTAATTACTGGCCTACTTTTTACATTTTATTTTTATTGAAGTAAAATTTATGTATAGAGAAATGCACATGTCTTAAGGGTACAAATGTAATAAGTTTTGACAAAAGTATACACTCCTGTAACAAAACCCAAGTCAGGATATGGAATATTTCTATCCTCCCAGAAGAAAGTTCCCTTGTTACCTCTTCCCAGTCAATCCCTCACGGCAACCCCTAGCCCAGGTAACCACTGTTCTGATTGTTTTGTCTGTTCCTGAAATTCACTGAAATGGAATTATAAGTATATACTCTTTTGTCTCTGGTTTCTTTCATTCAACCTTGTGTATATAACATTGATCTATTAATTGATGAGAACATTCTTTCCCCATCATATTTTTTTTGGCCAGCATTAACAAAATAAAGTAAATCCTGTCATTTGCGACAACATAGATCAATCTGTAGGACGTTATGCTAGGTGAAATGAATGAGACACAAAGGAACAAATACTAAATTACACCTATATGAGGAATATAAGATAGTCAAACTCATAGAAGCAGAGCACAGAATGGTGGTGAAAAAGCACTGGGGGAGGGGGAAAGGAGAAGGCCTTGGTCAAAGGGTGCAAAGTTTCAGTTATATAGGGTGATTAAGTCCTAGAGATCTATTGTACATCATATGGGCATATAGTTAACACTGAATTTTACACTTAAAAATCTACTAAAAGAGTAGATCTTATGCTGTGCTTTTATCTAAACAAACAAAAAGTGGGAAGAAGCTTTATAGGTAATGGATATGTTTATGGCATTGATTGTGGTGATGGTGTCATGGATGTATACTTATCTCTAAACTCATCACACTGTATACATTAACTATTTACAGTGTTTTGTATGTCAATCATACCTCAATAAAGTGGTTTTAAAAAAGACGATCTGGACTTCCCTGGCAGTCCAGTGGTTAGGATTCCGCAATTCCACTGCAGGGGGCCTGGATTCGATGCCCGGTCGGGGAACTAAGATCCTGCATGCCGTGTGGTGCGGCCAATAAATAAATAAGTAAATATTTTTAAATTAACTTTAAAAAAAGACAGATCTCGCTTCCCTGGTGGCGCAGTGGTTGAGAATCTGCCTGCCAATTCAGGGGACACAGGTTCAAGCCCTGGTCTGGGAAGATCCCACATGCCGTGGAGCAACTAAGCCGGTGAGCCACAATTACTGAGCCTGCGCGTCTGGAGCCTGTGCTCCGCAACAAGAGAGGCTGCGATAGTGAGAGGCCCGTGCACCGCGATGAAGAGTGGCCCCCACTTGCCGCAACTAGAGAAAGCCCTCGCACAGAAACGAAGACCCCAACACAGCCATAAAAATAAATAAATAAAATTTAAAAAAAAAAGATGGATCTATGTTTCACCATGTATCAGTAATTCATTTTTGCTGCGTAGTATTCCGATGAACGCATACAGCATAATTTGTTCATCCATTCTCCTGTTGAGGGATATGTGAGTTGTTTCTATCTTGAGGGTATTTTTTGAAAAGCTGTTATAAATATTCTGTACAAAGTCTCTTTTGTAGACATGTACTTCTCCTGGAAAAAGTGCCTAGGAGTCAAAATGCTGGGTCACAGGGTAGATGTATGTTGAATCATAAGAAAGTGCAAAATAGTTTTCTAAAGTGATTGTAACATTTTATACTCTTACCAGCAAAGTACGGGAGTCTTGGTTACTTCACATAATAATAAAGCTTTGCTGTTGTCAATCTATTTAATTTTAGCCACTCTAGTGGGTGTGTAGTTGTACCTCCCTATGGTTTCAATTCACATTTCCCTGACGACTAGTGAAATTGAACATCTTTTCAGATGCTTAATCAGGCTGGACTATTTTTGTAGTGGTAGACTATACATATCCTCTGCCACTATTAGCCTGATGTATTTTTGGATTGAGAATGGCAGGGCTAATGGAGGTTATGAGATGGCATAATGCCCCTCTGTCAAGCAACCTCTTGCCATGTCTACCCCAAGCAAAGACCCTGCTAATACTGCTGCCGCTGCCACTGCTGCCTTTGAAACTGTAAAATAGTGGTCTTTTTGCTTCAGCAATTCCTTTCTCAAGTATCAGAATTATAGTTCTATTTTTTCAATTAGCTTATGAATCAACCCAAAAGTTAGTGTTCTTCCATCCAGGACTTAAACTCTTAAGTTTCCAGAAAGGAAAAAAGGGGAATCAACTTTCAAAATTCCCCATTCATACATACATTTATGTCCCCATAATCAGCCCAGGGCAATGGAGATGGTCTTAATACTGTATAACTGTGTTGCAATTTAGGTTTTACTGAGTTTGAACAATGGAATCTCCAAAATATAATTTAAAAATTAGGAGAGAAAGAAAAAGCAACAAAAGATATAGAGAAAAATCAGATAGATGAAGACGAAGCAATGGTTACCTTTTCAGTGCAGAAATGCCTACATCTGGTGTGAATGAGTTTAGCTCAACTTGTCTTGGTATGATCTTGTTTTCTTCCAGCCAAATGAATTTTCTATAGTAAGACTTAAGGTGAGGGGAGGATTAACAATCAGCTGGATACATTTCAGAAGCTTGAATGTTGTAATGGGAAGGGATCTAGCAAGGTCATCTAACACAACTCCCTGCAGAGTGCAGGAATCAAGTCATGGAACCTAGAAATGTTCCTACCTTTTAAAGTCCATTGGTCAGAGTGACAGCCTCTGGAGCCACACAAAATATCAATAAATGTATTGTCTTCTACATGTCAGCACTTCCTAAGTTATAAAAGGGCTATATGCCCTCTACCTGCAACTCAGATTTGACCCTCTCAGTTTCTTCAGCCATTGCTTATAGAAACCATTAGCCATCAAGGTCATCTTTGTTTATCATACTCCAGTTTGTCAATATTCTCTCTATATATCCCCCATAAACACCATATTATGTAAGTCATCTGACCAGCACAGGTGATAGTGGGACTGTAACCTTCTAGAAAAGACACAATGTACTCTCAGATTACATTCGCTTTTTGGTCAAAACACCAGCATTGACTGGTTTTGCCACTAGAGTCAGCTAAGCCCATAGGCTTCTTCACAAGCAGTCACTTCAACCTTAGTCTTTTATTTTTTTTCTTTTTTTGGAGGAAGAGGGCGTTAAGTACAGAACTTTTCATTTGCTCTTATTATACTTCATCTTGTTAGTTTCAGTCCACTGTTCTATCCTGCCAAGATTCTGTCATACCCTGTGAAAATTCTTTGTAATTTCACTCTTCATTTTTGCTGGAAAATCTTTCCATAGGATCTTAGCACACTTCTCTGCTTTAGAACCTAGAACCTAAAGGATACAACTGAATCAGTCCTTGCTGCCTCAGGTTCTTAAAGAGTCATCAGTGTGAACATCAGTATTCACTGCCCAGGACCTTAGGAATGAAGATGATGATACAGGAAATAAGAACATTGTGTTGCAATTTTATTGAGCACAGGACATCATCCAGAGATATTTTTGTTTCACTAAATTCCTGATATGACATCATTTTATTTATTTTTCTTCTTTTTTCAGAGAGGGAGAGGTAATGGCAATAAACTATAATTCTGTGTAACTAAGGGTCCAAGTTAATTGGATTGAATTTAATTGGGACTTTATTGGAATGTAACTTAACCAAGTTACTAACTAACTATGTTACATTTGAATTTCGACTGAGAATATTATCGACTCACTAACAAAAAAGATATCAAGGTCGAAAGAGTTCCATCGGAAACCAATGTCTCCTACCCTTGGAAGCAGAAGAGTGGGGCAACTTTGCTCTTTGATCTCGCCTCCTCAGTCCCTCAACATCAGAGCTTTCTAAAAGGCTAACTTTGTAGTTTATGTTTGCAGCAATAACACAGGTGAGTGAGGGTTTACTAAAAATTCATCTATTCAGAAAAGATTTAAAATGTTATAATGCAAGTATTCTTCATGGAGATTTGACATCTCCCACATTACCACTCAAGAGAGTGTACTACCAAAGAATTCATGGTGAGTATGTCAACACTCTACAGCCACTTTTCACAAAAGCTCTAATGCACACCCCTCCCCCACTTGCCTTTAAATCTAAATTTTCACCGTTTTACTAAAACTCTCATTGCCTGAAACTAATCAGAAATTTCTCTGAATCTTAGTTCATATTTTATGGCCTCCCTTACTCTTTTTTTTTCTTTTAATTTATTTTTGGCTGTGTTGGGTCTTCGTTCCCGCATGCAGGCTTTCTCTAGTTGCAGCGAGCGGGGTCTACTCTTTGTTGCGGTGCGTGGGCTTCTCATTGCAGTGGTTTCTCTTGTTGCAGAGCATGGGCTCTAGGCGCATGGGCTTCAGTAGTTGTGGCACGTGGGCTCAGTAGTTGTGGCTCGCGGGCTCTAGAGCACAGGCTCAGTAGTTGTGGTGCACGGGCTTAGCTGCTCCACGACATGTGGGATCCTCCTGGACCAGGGCTTGAACCCGTGTCCCCTGCACTGGCCGGTGGATTCCTAACCACTGTGCCACCAGGGAAGTCCCTCGCCTCCCTTTACTCTTATCTTTATCCAAAATCTTGGTTTGGATACAAGTCTAGTAAATTACATGTACTCAACCAAAGGAGGTTTAAATCTGCCAAATAACTTCCCTCTGATGAATACCAATCAGGCAAAAATTCCACTCTTTGATCAGAAACAACTAAAGACCTTGGACAAATTCATTAAAAGCAAATTCTGGTTTTGATTAAACATGTTGCTCTCTTCAAACTTTATTCATTACCTATAATATGTGTCATCTATCAAAATAGTATTAAAAATAATTGTTCAGAATTTCTGCCCAAGGTTTTTAGAAAGCTCCACTTCTCCCACCATACTCCCAACTGTCAGAACCTAAATAGAATATTTCAAAGTGTCCATATACCGATGTATGGCAGGAGCATGAGGTTAAGTCAGAGAGATCTGCTTTCTAATCCTATCTCAGCCTCAGTCATCTCACTGTTAATATTAGGATAATACAGGTCTCACAATGTTGTTGTTAGGATAATTTCTATAAAGTGAATAGTATATATTATAGTAGGTGCTCAATAAAGACCAGTTGCTTTACCACTTATACCTAGTCTCATCCCTGTGTCAAGGTCAAACACTAAATATTATCTATACAGAGGAAATTCAAGAATAAGATTCAAATTTCATCCCTGCTGTCACGTGAACATTTCTTTTAAGTAAAAATATATGCCTTCATCAAAATTATCAGAGACTACATGAAATGAGAGGAATATCTGAATTTTAACACACTCTACATTATGTGGGAGAAACTCAAGTTCAGCTAGCCTCCTCACTTAACTAGAGTATACGGGTTTGCTTAAACACATAATACTTTTAAAAATAAAGATAAAACTCCAATTCATGGATTTACTCATTGCAGTGACTTGTTCTGGATATGTGACAACTTGCTGTGTGTGTGCATATGTGACTGCGACATATTTATACTTGTGTTTTTGTGTGTGTTTTATAAGGATGCTTATGTTTTCTGTTTTTCTTTTCTCTTAAATCAAGCTAGAAACCTTTTGAAATCAGGGATGGTATCTCTGTTGTAGGAAACCCACAACATGAATAGCATACATGTCTTCCCCATTAGACTGAGCTTTCCTGCCTAACAAGGGCCAAGTCTCCTGCAACCCAGCTCAAAGTCTGACCCACAAATGTTGCTGACTGTCAATCCCTTATTGATTAATTATGTGAGCATAGAGCAGAGCCTGGAGATTACTAATAGATCCTGAGAGCAGCTGAATATGTATCTCAGAGACCTGTGTCACACAACACTGGGCCCTAGATTTAGGACGTCCATAATGAAGTCATTCCTGGGTGAGGGGCTTAAATGGCTAAAGAAACTGCAGATGTTCACCTTGCATTAATAGAATCACAGTCAAATGGCTGATAATATGCATCTATAGAGAAGCACACTAAGAACATGACTGGTGGGGAACTTTCTTGGAACATATACAACACTGGGCTGGAATTCAGAGACCACCTCGGTTTCTGTGCTGACACTACCACTGATATTTCTGTGACCACATCTAATTTACTTCATCTGTCAGGGTCTCAGAATCTAGATCGTTATGAAATGAGTAGATGAGACTCTAAGTGTCTTCCCAGGTCTAACAGTCTAAAGTTGAACATTAAATCAAAATAGATGTTTCTATCTCAGAACTCAGGCTAAAATTAGAATCTATATGATCCAGGTTAGCACGTGATCAATTGCTGCTTTGGTCTTGAATTGTTTCTCATACATTCAGCTTGTATCCCAGATACAGGAATCACAGCTTCCACATCTGTACTTTAGCCCAAAACCTAGGCCATGGCTCAAAGTAGTCTGGGCTTTTAAAAATATCTGTGTTGATTGACTGATCTGGAAAATGAGAAATCTGACTACTCATGTGGCCTCACAGCTGTGATGTCGAGATTAGCAAGGTAATGTATGTTAACATTGGCACTGCTTTGAGCTGGCTAAATAAGGGATGGTGCAAGTTCAGAGTAAACGCACAGATCAGGATCAATTTTCTACTTCCTTCCAAACTTTTCCACTGCTCAGCAAATAGGGAATTACATGATGGGGTCTGCTGGCTCTTTTGAAAACCTATTTTTTTCAAGAAGTCTGGTAATTCTATGTCTCACCATAAAATGGTAGTTAAAAAAAAAAGACTTTCTCGGAGACCTACCTCAGTAGTGGGCACCGAGATCAGTCAGATATGGTTTGCTGTGAGGGAGTCCAGAGACGTTCTCTGTCCCCAACTCTGCTCAACAGCCTCTCTCCTTATGGCTCTTTATAGTTACTGAGATCCTCACCTGGGAGTCACCTTTGTGGAGAGAAGAGGCAAGACATTCATAGTTTGGATGATGGGAAGACGGACAAGAAATATGTGCAGGGCACTGAAGGAGAGTAAACCCAGGAAAGGGACAGGAAAAGGGCACTCAAGGAGATAAGAGATGCTACGCTATAGCATTTTTTTTCTTCTTTTCTCCACAATTGCATCAGGACTAGAAGCAAAGTGGGGAGGGGTAGCCAGAACAGAAAATACACTTTCTCTCCTTCAGATGAAGCAAAATAACAACTTAAATATGACTTATAAAGGTAACAGTTGTCATTTTATTAGACCCTGGGTATATCATTCAGCCATTCAGCCTTTGACTTCCTCAATGGAATCCACACACTTTCACCATCTCTTCTGCTACAACCGTAATCCAAACCAACATCACCCCTCACCTGGATTTTTTTTTTATCGAAGTATAGTTGATTTATAATATTATATTATTTCAGGCGTACAACACAGTAATTCAATATTTTTATAGATTACTCTCCTCTTAAAGTTATTAAAAAATACTGGCTGTATCCCCTGTGCTGTACATTACATCCTTGTATCTTACTTATTTTATAGCTGGTAGTTTGTAACTCTCAATCCCTTTCCCCAGTCGTGTGCTTCCCCCCAACCTTCTCCACACTGGTAACCACTAGTCTGTTCTCTATATCTGTGAATCTGTTCTGTCTTGTTATATTCATTCGTTTTATCATCAGCCTCTTTAACTGGTCTCATTGTTTCCACACGTGCCTCTTACACCTACCACACAGTGGCTAGAATGATTGTTTCAAAGCATAGTTCAGAAAATGTGACTCCCCGGGTTAAAACTCTCCAATGGATTCCCATTGAAAGTGGAATGAAATCCTACGTCTTTTTCATGGTCTCCTGACTATCTCTGTGACCTTACATCCTATCTCTCTTTCTTTCCCTTTAAAGTCCACCTACACTGACTTTCATTCACTCCTTTGAACACTCTGAGCCTGTTCTTATCTCAGGTCATCTTGCACTTACCCTTCTGCACAGAACTTGCTTTTATGATATTGCTTTAAAAAACATATTTATTTTCCACTTTCCTTCACTAAGTGATAAACTCCATGAGGGAAGGGTCCTTGTCAATCTCGATCTTCATTGCATCCTCAGTGCTTGGGCCATAGCTGAAATATAATAATCACCTAATAAAGCTTTGTCAAAAGAATGAATAAATGGCAAAAGGAGCCAGCGAGTCATGAAAAGAAATGCAGATGAGTAGGCCAAGCAGGCGCAGCTGAAACGAGCTAGTTTGGCCACAGTGAATCAAATCATCATGCTTTTGTGACTTTCCTTAGAAATCCTCAGCACGTCAGAAGCAAAAAAATTGGATGGTGGGGGTTATCTAGGGTTTGGATTGGCAAGGCAAGAACTTTGACAGACTGTTGAGGGGCTAAGGAATCCCAGGATGTTAGTGAGCACATCATCGAAGCAGCTGCCCACAGAGCCCAGGTGACAAAACACAGTGGGAGGTACAGAGCTGGAAGAACTGGAACTAATTAAGGGCTTGAAGGTGATGATGGGACTAAAAAGAGAACACTCGGTGGGAACTAAGTGGTAAAGAGCCACAGAAGCACAGGAGATTGTGGTTAGAGAGAAGGATCGGAATTCAGGATCATTGATCAGGGCTCTTCTCAGTGACGATGGAAGGTACTTATGGCTGAAATGAAGGGAGTATGAAGTTGGGGAAGTAAGTTCAAGGCCAGGATGGAAAGACCCCCTCGATCATTTAGTACTGTCTTACTTAGCTATAACATGTCTCCCCTGACAACACTGTGAAAATTAATAGACCATTCAAATTTACAGTAGACTCCCTACTCCTTCAGGTAGTCTACCTCATCGTTCAGGGCCTATCTAGAAAAGTCCCTGACACAAACTGATCCCTGACTTCGGAAAACCTGGGGTAGAATTAAGTATAAGGGGACTTCTCTCTAGCTTTCTTTCATCTGCATTTTCTCCACCTCTTTGGCCCTATCCCTAGTTCTAAATCTTTCTTTTTCTATATCAGAAAAGATCCAACCTTGATCAGAGGGCCCTAATGGAGCTGATATCTAATCTAATTTACGGTAAGACGAGAATGGCTAAGGATGACTTAAAGCCTTACCGATGCCAGGCTACATGAAAATTTTGACAGCATCCTTCCCGTCTTAAATCAGTGAATAGTAAATAAGATGGAAATTTAGAGCCATCGTCAGTGTCCACTTTTGCTAGACTTAAGGTCATCTCCAGCAGGCATTATCCCCAGGCTCCTCTGCTGTACTACTGAATATTCATGTGGAATTAGGATCTCTTGGCAGCACTGCCATCTATTTAGATTAAACCTGGATTACAGGCCCTCTGACTACACGGGATCAGGAAGGGCAATGAAATCTCAGAGCAAAGAAAATTACTCTAATCCCCACTCATCTATTTGGCTATTGATATGCCCCCCAAGGAGAAAGTGTCCCTCCTTGGAGCATGAGATCCTTAGGGACAAATTTCCCAGTGCATAATTTTTAGATCCATTAGGACTAACGTGCATGATGGTTGCTAGGATACTATAAATCGGGAAAGAAAACATCATGTAACAGTAGGTGCAGAGAGGCAGGCGCTGGCCTGTTTTGCAGACTCTGTACTGGGCCGTTACTTATTAGCATCATGATTAGGATCATTTCCAACAGCTCCTGTCTATTTTCCTTCTGGAAGCTAGGATGTGATTGCATTTCAATTGGTAAAGAGTGTTTATAATTCATATTTTTCGAGAAGTAATTGAATTTGTGAAAGTTGAGCCTCATAACTGCTACTGAGGAATCTATTAATGAGTAAGAAGGAGGTTGGGGTGTGCAAGTGTATGTTTTTTTCCCTATTAAATGGCAACTTCAATTTGGGAATGAAATCACCCTCCATTGATTTGCAGTGTATTCTGCCATCGTCCAGATAGCACTTTCAAAGAGTTCTGTAAATGAGATTTGTAGCTGAGGTAATTGCTGCTGCAAAAGCATGCAATAGAAGGCAAGCTTTCTAACTGCCACTTTCTTGATGTAACTTAACTACCTCCTTTCCAAATCAAAGCTGAGTGACAAAGAAGACGAAGTTCTGTTTGATTTTTGCCCTTGCTATTTATCTCCTAGAGGCAGGAGACACTTGAGGCAACACTTTGATCTCCATCTCACTTTATGATATTAATTACCTCACTAGAAAAAAATTTTTAATGTTTTAGCAAGGAGCTCGGTATTAATGATCACAGCCTAATTACTGTTTAGAGTTGGGGATCTTCTCTTAAAACTAACAAACAGTAGCCAATCCTTTTGCAATGATTTTTCAGTGCTGTTGCCCAAGAGAACATAAATAGCTCCTTCTTGGATAGGACTTCCTACTTGTAAGTGCAGTGCTTTAATGAGGGTTAGGGAAAGACTAAAATTCATCTCCAAAGACTGACTCAGACTACATCCAAATGCCTGCTATTCATTGACAGTGGACACACACCACCTGGGTCAGCAGTTAAAACGCAGGCTCTTCATCAACTAGCAGTCCCTGTATCTGAATGCCTGGGGAGGGCTCATTTGGAGAACACCACACACCTGGGACAGCCCCATCCACCACCAGTATCATACACAGAACCATGAGGTAGGCTGGTACCATACTGGGTCTGTATCATTTCTCCTTCTGCATTCACAAGTTTCTGTTATAAGGAATTGACACCTATCTGCCTCCCTCTCTATTTTCTACCTCTCAGCACAGTTTGAGATTTTGGGGGGGAGGGTGCACGTATTATTTATTACTTTGGCTTCCCACAGTCCTTACAGATTTTTGCACCTAGCAAGTGCTTAATTAATAGTTAATTAAACTGTCACTATAGTAAATATTAAGAATTAGGTAAAATAATTCTTAGTGCCTTTGTGGTAATTGAACATGCTTGGATGAATCAAATTATCTTATCATCTAAAAATAAATTTCAGCCAGCTTTGAAATCTTTGCTGTTTCTTTTTTATAAAGAGAAAGGGGAAGACAAAAAGCTTTTAAAAATAAAGTTTAAATTCTACGGACAGAAGATCCTAATGATGATGATGGTAAAAGAATGGCAGGGGTGAAGGTTATCATTTGCCCGGGTCAGAGTACCTTTCCACCTAGACCCTTTGCTTGCTGTAACTTAAGGTCCTAGCATGCCCCCTAATGTTGTCAGAACTGGGTCAAATTGTCTACAGAATATAGTTCTTCAGTAATACATAATAGGGAACTGCTCTCAGGGAAATTGTGCAGACACAGTGAGGAGGCCATAAGGAATGGAAAAGAAATGTCAGCCTTGAATATATCTGTCAAAGTAAGCTATCTACCATGAAACTTGCCTGGAGGAGGAGGAAAGACGGGGCTCTCTCTTTCATTTGTTTGTTTCCTATTATTGGTACAAGCTGCTAAGAATGACTAAACACTTCCAATCCCTAAAAGTCACAGGAGATGACCACTGGTGGCCAAGTATTTAGTAATGATTCAACTCAGCTTGACACAATCGTGGGAGAGCAGCCTGACTGAAGGATTTGCTTCCTTACAAAAGTGACCAAGGATCCTGGAACCAGTCCCCCGTGGGTCCTGAGGGAGCATTCTACTACCCCTCCCTATCCCACTACTAATTTGTCTAAATACATGTGGTTCAGTAGGAAAAAAAAAAAAGTGACCAAGGAGACTCCTTTTCTATCCTCTATTTTATGAACCTTAATTCTTATTTCTTCCTACCAGCTGTCTCCCACCATTCAGACAATTTGCTTGGCAAACTTCAAGGGAAGAAGAGAGTAAAATAAGCAGATCACTAGATGCAGGGCCAGGCTGTCAGGAATTCAGGGTCCCTAGAAGCAATTCATGTTGTAAGAAGTCAAGGGAGGAACTTAACCTTGAGTCAGCCAGTTCTTCTGGGCATTTGGCACACAGGTTTTTCTTTTTTTTTTCCTCCCAAGAAATGCAAACAGCATCTGCATGTGAGCATGGGCAGCCTGGAAAACCAAATTTGTAAGCAACGGAGTGAAGTGTCTGCAAGTCAATCATGATCCTGAGACAGAAGCGAGAGCAAAGCTTTCAGAAAGAGTAATTGTCCCCCAAATAGGACAAAAATAAAGTAAATGGATTTTATTTGCAGTAATTTTAAAAGTATGGTCTGTGTATTCCTGGTGTCCTCCCAGAGATCTTTCCATGGGGTCTGCAAGGTCAACATTATTTTCGTAGTAATATTGAGATATTCCTTGCCTATTCCCAAGGGTTGGCATTTTCACGGAGGGTGCAAAAGCAATGGTGGTAAAATTACTAACCGCCTTAACATTAGTCAAAGCAGTGACACCAAACTGCGATTAGTATCATACTGAGTAAGGGCTTTCTACAATACTACTAATAAAAACTGCTTATACAAGTTCATCAATATACTTTTCTTTTTAAAAAAATCTTGAAAAATAAGACGTTCTGCCTTTATTAAATTTTGATGCCCATGAGAAAATGTTTCTGACTTTGTCAAAAATGTTTAAATTCTGTATGTCTTTCATGTCACAACAGGAATCTAAGATATACCCTTCTCTATACTGATAGCTAGTATATATTAAAATACATATAATACATAGTTATAGTTATGCTAAAAGAGCTAGTCTTCATAACTAAGCTCTTAACATGCATATATGATATGGACAATGACCAAAGAAAGTCCAATGTTTTTTACAAGGGAACAGCCATTTTCAATTCCTTACATGGGATCTCAAAAATAACTTAATAATCCCAGAACAGACTCTGCTACCAGGCAGGCTGAATTTTGAGTCCCAGCTTTGCTACCCGCTGTGCTCCAGTTTCTCCATTTTGCTTAAAGAGCTGAGAGGATTAAATGAGTTAGTATGTGCAAAATGCTTAGACCCGTGCCTGGCACATAGTAAGTGCTACGAGTTAATCTGTGAATTGTTTGAAACTGAGATCATGGGTGAGTACCAAACACAGCATTGTTAGAGACACATGATGGGAGTTTACGGAGGCCAAGTGTATGTCTTGTACTTTAGCAGGTATCAGTAAAATCTAATTAGCTCATGTCTCAGACTAAGAAAGTATTACTTTCTTGGGCCTATCTCATTTCTACTGGGCTTTCCCCAGTTTGAAACTGAGTCTTTGTTATTTCCTGAGGGTGTGGGCAAGTTCAGTACTCAATCACATATAATATTTTCCTCTGGTTTTATGCCACTTTTACCAGCATACTCATCTATTTTCTTCTGCCACCAGATTTAAGTTTGCAGGGTTAGATCCTGACTCCTGCTTCTGTGACACACTATTTTGTAAATCTGGTTTCACAACATCTCCCTTTCTTACCAAAATGTATTTATTTCTAAAATTGTCACAAAATCATTTAACAAAATTAAATGCAATGCACTCTTTAAAAAGAAAAGTCAAATAAGACCTCTGGGGTATTGACAATGTTCTATTTTTTGAACTGGGTAGTGGTGGAATGGGTGTGTCCTCTGTGATAGTTTATTGAGCTGTACATTCATGTTTTGTGCACTTCTCAGTATCAGTTCTACTGCACAATAGATTTAAAGGTAAAATGAAAGAAACAGATAAAGGAAAAATGTCATGTATGTTCCTTTAGGAGGAGATACAACATTGCTACAGCTTAACTCTTAAATTATGAATTATGTTAGGACACTGATTTCAAAAATATTAGTATTCTTGCTTTAACCTTTGACACAGCTTTAAATCTGTTACACAGAAGGCTCCGCATCAATGCAGAGATTTGTTTCCATTGTTTAAAAATTCCATTCAAATAAATAGCTCATTTCCAGAAGCTGATCTCAAAACAAGGCACAGAATTGTGGCACCATGTTATTTCAAACTGTTCCAGCAGGAGCTTAGGCTGGCATAGTATTTCTCCTCCAAGTATTGCCCATGGTCACTGAGAAAGGTGGCTCTGGTCTGAGACAGGTACCTAAGAATAACACCATCTGCTTGAGGAGATTGTTGGTTTTGAATCTCCATGACTTGCTAAAGCCTCCTGCAATGCTGATTCTGAAATCCAGTAAGATGATATATATATATATATATATATATATATATATATATATATATATATATATATATATATAGCAAATGACAGCTGGCATTTGGCTGGTATCCTTCCTTGTAAATCTCTGTAAATCCTTTAACAATTTAACCATCCCCTTTGATCATGGTTTCCATTTCATCTTGTAATGTTCTAACTTCTGTATTCACTGATCTCTAGCTTTTTACAGTTATGAGAAACTATATATTTGAATGAAGCTAGCTTTTATGGACGTGGCTACATTTCTTTAAATTTTCTTTCTTCCTTATCCTTTATTCACTTGCCTTGGCATACTTGACTTTTCTTTCTGAGAAAGTCATTTGGGAAAATAATATATGAGACTTTTCCTTTCATAATTTGATTTGTACCTATCACATTATATCTCCTGACACTTTACAACATGCAACTTCCACTTATAATTAATGTTTGCAGTCATCTATTTTTATTAACATTTTGAATAGTGACCATGCTATTAAGAACAAGAAACTGTATAGGCTGGACCATATAAGTGGAGTTTAGTGATGACTTTGTAAAAATGCTTACATCAGCAGGAATGGAGAAAAAAAAAAACTACCTTCAAAAAGCCTCTCCTCTACAAAAACAATGAGAACATTGGCAAAAATTATAAGAATCAACTTTTTCAAAACTCTGGAAATTAATGAAATGGCTGCAATAACCTTATGAATATTTCTTTGAGAAAACTGTTTGAATATTGATAAAAGCAGTGACCTTTGTGCCATTTTAACTTTGCCAAGTCCCATTCCCTTTCCCCACCTCCACAGCAGCCTTGAAAACCAGCAATTTTTAATCATAATGATAATCAGCAGCCTGACAGCCACTGGAGAGGGTAGAATGGGGTTGAACCTCCTTCACAGCCCCATTTCTAATGAAGTGTCATTATTTGACCTACCCAGTGATTTTCTGGAATATCCTATTGGAAGTCTTCTCTTTAACTGACCTAAGAGATCACTCAGTATGAATAGCATTTTCCTAAGGTGGATTTGTTAAAAATCATTCTTAGCAATTGTTTAACATTAAGGCTGCCTAATGCAATGGATACCAGTTGGACAAATGGTAGGATAACCAAATATCTTAAAAGGAAAAGGTGGGGAATTAGATATCCCTAGGAGTCTTTGAAAAGCTCCTATATTTTCCCATAAATCTAGAAGACCATGCTCATGCATTAGTCTCTGCATATGCCCAAGGCTATACACATATTCATGAAAGACCTAAGGCTCATGCAAAGGCACTAAGTCATGACTTGTACCCGATTCAGAGGCTCTGCATAAAATAAACACCAAGGCAAATATTACCAAGTTGATAAGTATCAACTGGCTGAGTGTTGAAGATGTGTCCCAAAATGCACAAATAGCCACCCAGTAAAGAATGGGAGTCTCACAGGTTCCAGGAAAGTAAGAAAATCTCTTTCTAATCATTAGCTCACTAAGATAACTGAGCAAAGACTTCAAGGGCCATATACAACAAAGAAAACAGAGTTTGGAGAATTACTTCAGAAAAGTAACTATATCACCCCAAAACACTCAGAAACAAAAACCTTGGGAAGGGGGAATATCTAATTTCCTGATTTTACACATTATTTAAAATGTACAGTTTTCAACAACAACAAAAGAACATGAAAACAAATAAGGAAGTATGGCAAATATATAGGACATAAAAAGTAAAAAGAAACTGTCCTTGAGAAAATCTAGACATTAAATTTACTAGACAAAAACTTTAAACCAGCTGCTATCAATATGTTCAAAAATGAAAGGAAATTATGCATAAGAAATTTTTATAAAGGATGAGGACAACCTTTCACCAAATAGAAAATATTAACAAAGAAATAGAAATTATTAAAAAGGATGTAAGAATTCTGGAGCTGAGATGTAAATAACTGAAATAAAAAACCCACTAGTAAAGCTCAACAGATTGGAGAAGGCAGAGGAAAGAATAGGGAACTTGAAGATACATCCACAGAGATTGTTCAGTCTGAGAAACAGAAAGTAAAAAGAATGAGGAAAAATGTACTGAGTCTTGAAGACCTGTGGGACATCATCAAGCATACCAACATACACATAACTGAAGTCTCATACGGAGAGGAGAAAAAAGGCAGAAAGAATATTTTAAAGATATAATGACTGAGAACTTCCCAAATTTTATGTAAACTATTAATCAACACTTTCAAGAAGCTCAACATAAATGGGTGTTGAATTTTGTCAAAAGCTTTTTCTTGCATCTATTGAGATGATCATATGGTTTTTATCCTTCAATTTGTTAATATGGTGTATTACATTGATTGATTTGCGTATACTGAAGAATCCTTGCATTCCTGGGATAAACCCCACTTGATCATGGTGTATGATCCTTTTAATGTGTTGTTGGATTCTGTTTGCTGGTATTTTGTTGAGGATTTTTGCATCTATGTTCATCAGTGATATTGGCCTGTAGTTTTCTTTCTTTGTGACATCTTTGTCTGGTTTTGGTATCGGGGTGATGGTGGCCTTGTAGAATGAGTTTGGGAGTGTTCCCCCCTCTGCTATATTTTGGAAGAGTTTGAGAAGGATAGGTGTTAGCTCTTCTCTAAATGTTTGATAGAATTCGCCTGTGAAGCCATCTGGTCCTGGGCTTTGGTTTGTTAGAAGATTTTTAATCACAGCCTCAATTTCAGTGCTTCTGATTGGTCTGTTTATATTTTCTATTTCTTCCTGGTTCAGTCTCGGAAGGTTGTGTTTTTCTAAGAATGTGTCCATTTCTTCCAGGTTGTCCATTTTATTGGCATATAGTTGTGATTGTAGTAATCTCTCATGATCCTTGATGTGGCACATGGAATATTACTCAGCCATAAAAAGAAATGAAACTGAGTTATTTATAGTGAGGTGGATGGACCTAGAGTCTGTCATACAGAGTGAAGTAAGTCAGAAAGAGAAAAACAAATACAGTATGCTAACACATATATATGGAATCTTAAAGAAAAAAAAAGTTATGAAGAACCTAGGGGCAGGACAGGAATAATGACGCAGATGTAGAGAATGGACTTGAGGACACAGGGAGGGGGAAGGGTAAGCTGGGATGAAGTGAGAGAGTGGCATGGAGTAATATGTACTACCAAATGTAAAATAGCTAGCTAGTGGGAAGCAGCCGCATAGCACAGGGAGATCAGCTGGGTGCTTTGTGACCACCTAGAGGGGTGGGATAGGGAGGGTGGGAGGGAGAAACAAGAGGGAGGAGATATGGGGATGTATGTATATGTATAGCTGATTCACTTTGTTATAAAGCAGACACCGACACACCATTGTAAAGCAATTATACTCCAATAAAGATGTTAAAAAAAAAAGAAGCACAACAAAATCTATGTAGTAAAAATGCAAAGGGACCCTCACCTACACAAATCATAATCAAAGTGATGAAAACCAAAGACAATGAGACAATCTTGAAAGCTACAAGAGAGATGCACTCCTCATATGCAAGAGATCCCGAATAAGATTAACAATTGATTTCTCATCAGACAACACAGAGTCCAACTGACTGAAATGAAAGGATACTGGACACTAATTCAAATCCACATGAGGAAATAAAAAGCACTGATGAAAGTACATACGTATATAAATATAAAAGACAGTATAAATATATTTTGTTTATAACTCTTCAAGACTGAATCAAGAAGAAAAATTTGCACAAACTAATTACTAGTAGTGAAACTGAATTTCTAAAAACAAACAAACAAAAAGACTCCCAGCAAACAAAATTCCAGGACCGGAGAACTTGACATGGGAATTCTACCAAACATATAAAGAGCTGATACCTATCCATCTCAATCTTTACCAAAAAACTGAAGAGGATGGAACACTCCTAAATTCCTTCTACAAGGCCAACATTGCCCTAACATAAAACCAGACAAACACTCTACAAAAAAAAACAAAAAAAAGAAAATTACAGACCAATATCTTTGATGAATATAGATGCAAAAACCTCAGCAAAATGTTACCAAACCGAATCCAACAATATATAAAAAGGATCATACACTATGATCAAGTTGGATTTATTCCAAGGTCACAAGAGTGGTAAAATATACACAAATCAATCAATGTGATACACCACATTAAAAAAACAAAGGATAAAAATCACGTGATCAGATTCTTTCCCCATACAGGTTATTACAGAATATTGAGTAGAGTTCCCTGTGCTATACAGTAGGTCCTTATTAGTTATCTATTTTATATATAGTAGGGTGTATACGTTAATCCCAATCTACTAATTTATCATTTCCCCCCACATTTCCCCTTTGGTAACCATAGGTTTGATTTCGAGATCTGTTAGTCTGTTTCTATTTCGTAAATTAGTTCATTTGTATCATTTTTATTAGATTCCACATATAAGTGATATCATATGATATTTGTGTTTCTCTGTCTGATGTACTTCACTTAGTATGATAATCTCTAGGTCCGTCCATGTTGTTGCAAGTGGCATTATTTTGGGTTTTTTTATTGCTGAGTAATATTCCATTGTATATATGTACCACATCAGGGATATATGTATTATAACTGATTCACTTTGCTCTACACCTGAAACTAACACATAATTGTAAATCAACTATACTCCAATAAAAATTTTCTTAAAAAGAACAGTTTTAGAAAAACAAAACCAATTCCCCAAAAATGTTACTCTGGGTATATGCCAGACTGACTTTTCAAAAAAATAACAGGCTTCAAAGTAAATAGATGTCCCTGGACTCCAAGGGAAAAAGGGTCATAGATTCTCAAGAGGAGAAATGAAAAATAGGGACTCTGCCCTCTCCATCACCAAAGAGTTAAAAGCTGCTCAGGTAACTGAGGGAAGAGCCAATCTCAAGAATTTAGTGGGGAAGCCTTGAGAAATTATGTTTCAAGCCCCCCAGACACAACTGCTTCTATTGCCTTTTGAAGTCTGTCACAAATAATGGAATAAAGTAGGCACAGAGTTAACAACAACAACAACAAAAAATCACATGATCATCTTGAAGCATAAATCAGCATTTGACAAAATTCAACTTCCATTAATGATAAATCTATAATCAAAGTTGGTATAGAGAAAATATATCTCAACATAATAAAGGCCATTTATTACAAACCCACAGCTAACATCATACTCGACAGTGTAAACTTCCAAATTAAGAAACTAGACAAGGATTCCCACTTCCACCACTTTTATTTAACATAGTATTGGAAGTTCTAGTCACAGCAATCAGACAAGAAAAAGAAATAAAAAGTATCCAGATTGGAAGGGAAGAGGTAAAACTGTCATTGTTTGCAGATGACATGATAGTATATATAGAAAACACTAAAATCTGTGCCAAAATCTACTAGAACTAATAAGTTCATGCAGTATACTTGCAGGATACAAGATTAAAATACAGAAATCTGTTGCTTTTCTACACATTAATAATGAACTATCATAAAGAGAAAGCAAAAAGACAACTCCATTTTAAATTACACCAAAAACAATATAATACCTATGAATAAAATTAACCAAGGAGGCGAAAGACCTATACTCTGAAAACTATAAAACACTTATGAAGGAAATTGAAGATGATACAAAGAATCAGAAAGATATCCTATGCTTTTAGATTGGGAATATTGTTTAAAATAGCCATATTACCCAAAGCAATATACAGATTTATTGTAAGCCCTATCAAAATACCCATGACTAATTATTAGAGAAATACAGATCAAAACTACAATAAGGTGTCACCTCACACCAGCTAGAATGGGCATCATCAGAAAATCTACAAACAACAAATGCTGGAGAGGGTGTGGAGAAAAGGGAACCCTCTTGCACTGTTGGTGAGAATGTAAATTGATACAGCCACTATGGAGAACAGTATGGAGGTTCCTTAAAGAACTAAAAATAGAATTACCATATGACCCAGCAATCCCACTCCTGGGCATATACTCAGAGAAAACCATAATTCAAAAAGACACATGCACCCCAATGTTCATTGCAGAACTATTTACAATAGCCAGGTCATGGAAGCAACCTAAGTGTCCATCGACAGACAAATGGTAATGAAGATGTGGTACATATATACAATGGAATATTACTCAGCCATAAAAAGGAACGAAATTGGGTCATTTGTAGAGACGTGGATGGGTCTAGAGACGGTTATACAGAGTCAAGTAAGTCAGAAAGAGAAAAACAAATATCGTATATTAATGCATATATGTGGAACCTAGAAAATGGTACAGGTGAACCGGTTTGCCGGGCAGAAATTGAGACACAGAAGTAGAAAAAAAACATATGGACACCAAGTGGGGAAAGCGGCGGGGGGTGGGGGTGTTGGTGTGATGAATTGGGAGATTGGGATTGACATGTATACATTGATGTGTATAAAATGGATGACTAATAAGAAAAAATAAATAAATAAAAGATAAACATTAAAAAAAAAAGAACAAAAATGAATTGCAAAAACAACCAGAAAATAGTGAACAAATGGCAAAAAAAAAATACCCATGACATTTTTCACAGAACTAGAAAAAATAATCCTAAAATTCGTATGGAACTACAAAAGACCTCATTTTGCCAAAGCAATCTTGACAAAAAAGAACAAAGCTGGAGGTATCACCCACCCTAACTTCAGACTATACTACAAATGTACAGTAATCAAAAAAGCATGGTACTGGCACAAAAACAGACTCACAGATCAGTGGAACAAAATAGATGGCCCAGAAATAAACCCATTGCACCTGTGGTCATTTAATCTCCAAAGGACATGACAAAGGAGGCAACGATAAAATGGAGAAAGACAGTCTCTTTAGTAAGTTGTCCTGGGAAAACTGGACAGCTACATGTAAAAGAATGAGATTAAAACGTTTCTTCACACCATATACCCAAAAAAAAAACACCCTCAAAATGGATTAAAGACGTGAATATGAGACCTGAAACCTTAAAACTCCTTGAAGAGAACATGGGCAGAACACTCTTTGACATAACTCATAGCAGTATTTTTCAGATATTTCTCCCAAGGCAAAAGAAATAAAAGGAAAACAAAACAAATGGGACCTCGTTAAATTTAAAAGCTTTTGCACTGGAAAGGAAACCATGGATAAAAAATGACAACCTACTGAATGGAAGAAAATATTTGCAAAATGATATGACCCACAAGGGGTTAATATCCAAAATGTATAGACAGCTCATACAACTTAATGTCAAAAAACAACCCAATCAAAAAATGGGCAAAAAGACCTGAATAGACATTTTTCAAAATAAGACCTACAGATGGCTAATGGGCACATGAAAAGATGCTCAACTTGGCTAATCATTAGTAAATCAAAACAACAATTAGATCCCACCTCAAACTCAGATCAAAAGTCTACAAATAACAAATGTTCAAGAGGGTATGGAGAAAAGGGAAAACTTATGCACTGTTGGGAGAAATGTCAATTGGTGTAGCCACTGTGGAAAACAGTATGGAGGTTCCTCAAAAAAACTGAAAATAGAACTCCCTTATGATTCAGCAATTCTACTCCTCAGTGTATATGTGGAAAATGAGAGAACACTAATTTGAAAAGATATGTGCACCACAATGTTCATAGCAGAAACATTTACAATAGCCAAGATATAGAAGCAGCCCAAATGTCTACCAACAGATGAATTGATAAAGATGTGACGTATATATATTTTTATTTATATATATGTAAAATACACACACACACAGGAATATTACAAAGTCATAAAAAAGAGTAAAATTCTGTGATTTGCAGTAATGTAGGTGGACCTAGAGAATATTATGGTTAGTGAAATAAGTCAAAGAAAACTTCTGTATGATATGACTTATATGTGGAATCTAAAAAAATAAAACAAACAAATGTATATAGCAAAACAGAAATAGAATCAGAGATATAGAAAACAAACTAGTGATTACCAGTGAGGAGAGGGAAGGGAGAAGGGTAATGTTAGGTGAATGGGATTTTTTTTATTAGTTATCTATTTTATACATATTAGTATATATATATATATATCAATCCCAATTTCCCAATTCATCCCACCACCACCCACTCCCCGCTTTCCCCCCTTGGTGCCCATATATTTGTTCTCTACATCTGTGTCTCTATTTCTGCCTTGCAAACCAGTTCATCTGTACCATTTTTCTAGATTCCACATATATGTGTTAATATACGATATGTTTTTCTCTTTCTGACTTACTTCACTCTGTATGACAGTCTCTAGGTCCATCCACGTCTCTACAAATGACCCAGTTTTGTTCCCTTTTATGGCTGAGGAATATTCCATTGTATGTATGTACCACATCTTCGTTATCCATTCGTCTGTCGATGGGCATTTAGGTTGCTTCCATGACCTGGCTATTGCAAATAGTGCTGCAATGATCTTTGGGGTGCATGTGTCTTTTTGAATTATGGTTTTCTCTGAGTATATGCCCAGTAGTGGGATTGCTGGATCATATATTAATTCTGTTTTTAGTTTTTTAAGGAACCTCCGTACTGTTCTCCATAGTGGCTGTATCAATTTACATTCCCACCAACAGTGCAAGAGGGTTCCCTTTTCTCCACACCCTCTCCAGCATTTGTTGTTTGTAGATTTTCTGATGATGGCCATTCTAACTGGTGTGAGGTGACACCTCATTGTAGTTTTGATTTGCATTTCTCTAATAATTAGTGATGTTGAGCAGCTTTCCATGTGCCTCTTGGCCATCTGCATGTCTTCTCTGAAGAAATGTCTATTTAGGCCTTCTGCCCATTTTTTGATTGGGTTGTTTGTTTAATATTGAGCTGCACGAGCTGTTTATATATTTTGGAGATTAATCCTTTGTCCACTGATTCGTTTGCAAATATTTTCTCCCATTCTGAAGGTTGTCTTTTCATCTTATTTATAGTTTTCTTTGCTGTGCAAAAGCTTTTAAGTTTCATCAGGTCCCATTTGTTTACAGGATTAAGAGATACAAACCCCTATGTATAAAATAGTTAAGCAACAAGGATATATTGTACAGCACAGGGAATTATAGCCATTATTTTGTAAAAACTTTTAATGGAGTATAATCTATAAAAACGTCAAATTACTATATTGTACATCTGAAGCTAATATAATACTGTAAGTCAATTTTACATCATTTTTTTTTTAAAAGACAAGGAAAAATAAGACCCACAGTTCCAAGTAAAAGAGTTGATATTCAAACTCATATATGTCTGGTTCTAGTGTTTATATTAAGAACCAATGTGATAAAACACAAAAGAGGGGTGAAGCCACAGGAATGACTTAATTGTTTGGCATAGTTTGGGGTTATGATTTAAAGGTATCTACAGAAACTTTTTCATGCAGGTACTAGAAGATGAAAATTCTGTTATCAACAGAATGGCAACCACTTGCATTAGGCATAACTCTCTCCAAATGGGGTGTTTTAAATGTAAGGACTTTAGTTGAAGCCGTTCCTTATAATAGGTTAATAAATTTTAACTTCTTAGTGTAAAAATCCCTAAACTGGTTGTAGCAAGATCTACTTCTAGTCCTAGTTTTGCCATTAATTTACTGTACCTTCATTGGCCAAGTCACATGACCTCTATGTGCCCCAATTTCTTCTAAATGAAAGCTGAACTTGACCTCCAAAGTCACAAGTCCTTTCAGCTCTAATATTCTATTCATTAACTCACTTATTCAACAAATGTTTACTGAACACGAGTTATGTGCCAGACACTGTGTTGCATTCTGGAGGTGGTGTGATAAGACAAAGATCCCGCCCTCATAAAGTCTACATTCTAGTGATGGGAGATAGATAATGCTGTACTGTGGATGGAGAGTGAATGGGAGCTACTCTACATTGGTCTGAGATCTAAATGGTATGGAGCAATCAGCCACGTGAAACACGTGGAAGAAAAGCTAAGGTTGTTTCTGACAGAGGAGCATTACAGGGATCCAAGCAGAAAAAGATGGTCAATGTGACTAGAGTGTGGTGTGCAAAGGGCAGAGTGGGAATGGAGGAGACTGGAGAGATTATTAGGAGCCATGATCACACAGAGTCTTGTAAGCTGTAGGTGTTTGGATATTATGTAGGTTACAATGGGAAACCCTTAAGAAGTTATAAGAAGGGGTATGATAAGGTCATTTTTATACTTATAAAAACATTACTCAGGCTCCAGTATGAAAAATGGCTTGTGGGAAGGAAAGAATAGGACAGGGACACCCAATGTAGATGCTAGAGCTTACAACACACTAACTTTAAGGACATTATATGCTAACCTGATAATCAAAACTGGTTAATATAACTTTCTTCCCAAAGAGTATAACTCTTCAAGATCGCATATGTAATTGGTAAGAATCCAGTTGATATGACATAAATATTCATTTCATATGAAAAGAAAAAGTGTCTGTATTATATAGTACCTTATAAAGGACTCTATATCAGTCCATTGAGTTGCCTTTTAGAATTTTTATACACAGTTAAACTCTAGTCAGAAATACAAAGACAGAACATTAGGATGATACACACTTTTCTGTTTCTAAATTAGGGTTAAATCTTAGACTTGGGAACAAAAGAATTAGCAGTGATACAATTTATCGTTAATTTAGTAATATGTTAACATCCCTGACTAAAGACTAAAGCCCTCATGGTATTTATTGCTTCAATAAACATGCAATTAGATTGGGGAGAAAAGATCAGCCCAGCTGGCATCTACAGATATACTGGTCCTCAATTGTCATTAGCCAGAATTTCACCTACTGTCAACAACATCTTCTAGGGGTAAATCTCAGTTGCCTGGAAGATCTACTTTTCTGGGATAACTCATAGCCCCAAAATGCTTTACATTCTTACTATGACAGCAAGAAAAAAGAAACTGCAATACCATTGGCAGCAAAAATATCTACTAACAGTATTAGGCATGATTTATCTTCACAGGAAAAAAGATGATAATAGTTCTTATTTTATTTACCTCTCTCAATGTGGGATGAAAGTAAAAACCAGAAAACAACAGAACATAGCCTCTCAAGGCTTCCTAACCCACAGTGTTAAGCTTTACAATCGAAGAGAAAAGGTATACACAGCATGTATATACTTAAGAAACATGAGCTGATGCTATTAGAGATTTGAAATTCTGAAATTCTCATAACTTTCCAATCATTCTGTATCTTTAAATGTAAGATTTTAGCTAAAAATCAAGATAATAAGGATATGATACTGAGACAAGTTACCATTTTGTGGCAACTGTGTAATATAGCTCAGTGGAAAAGTATTCCATAAAGGCTGCTGGGTACATGGCTAAACTTGACTTTCACCAGGAATCAAAAGGCCTGGTGAACTTCAATTGGGAATTCAAAGACTGAGGCAGCATGTTTGCATATATACAAAGGGCAACAAAACAGCATGCTGCCTTTGAGAACAGGGCCACTAAATGTATTTTTTAGCTGGAATGTTGCCAACAATTCTATTTGTGAGAATTAAGATGACTGTCAAAAAGCGTGTCTGACAAAAAAAAAAAAAAATCAAGCCAAGACAATGGTCAGTTATTGAATTTCCTAATTTCATGCGAATTGCAACATGCTAAGGCTATTTATTTTTGTGAAGCTGTTCACAGGGAGAAGTTCTTGAACGTTTCGTACATGTCTTGGAAATTGCTGGTGATGCTCTAAGGTTCCACAAAACAGGAATTTGTACTCACGTCTTTGCTTGTGCTCTTCTGTCACATTACCCTCCTCCTCCTCCAGAAGCAAACTAATTGCCTTTATAT
Source organism: Balaenoptera borealis (assembly GCF_965194805.1). NCBI lineage: Eukaryota > Metazoa > Chordata > Mammalia > Artiodactyla > Balaenopteridae > Balaenoptera > Balaenoptera borealis. The sequence continues at coordinate 107,628,680 of NC_138881.1, forward strand.
ATATGTATAGGTTTACACTGACTTTATGCTTACCTCAATTGCCAAACCTGTCAAAGTAGTGGTATGTCTTAGAGGTTAAGAACACTGACGTTGGGGATAGGTAGACCTGGATCCAAATGCTACCTCTTCCATTTACCACATGCGAGACGTTGGGAAAGATGCTCTCTAAGGCTCAGATCCCTTTGTTTGAAACATGGATATTTCCAACACCTACCTCATGCTGTTTTCTAAATGCTTTATGCTGTTTCATACCACTAGACCATCCCATCTGCCAATTCTTTCCGCTTTCTGTATCTTTATTTACTTACATGGTTCTATTTCTTTCTTTTTAATTTTGACTTTATTTTATTTTAATTACATGTATGGTTTTTTTAATTGAAATATATTGGAGATATAACATTCTGTAAATGTAAGGTTTACATGTTGATTTGATACATTTATATATTGTAATATGATGACTATTGTAGTGATAGCTCCTCTATCGTGTCACATAATTATCACTTATTTTTATAGTGGGAATAAATAAGATATAGTCTCTTAGCAAGTCTGCTGATAATACAATATTGTCATCCATATTCCGTATACTGTGCATTTGATCTCCAGGACTTATTTATCTACTAGTTGCAAGTTTGTACCCTTAAACAGCATCTCTCCTATTCCCCCAGCTCCCTAGACTCTGGTAACCACCATTTTACTCTCTGTTTTTATGAGTTTGGTTTTTTAAGATTCCACATATAAGGGATATACAGAATTTGTCATTCTCTGACTGACTTATCTCACTTAGCATAATGTCCTCAAGGTCCATCTATGTTATCGCAAATGGCAAAACTTCCTTTTTTCTCATGGCTGAATAATAGATATATCTCACACCTTCTTTATCCGTTCATCCATGGACGGGCACTTAGGTTGCTTACACATCTTGGCTATTGTGAATAACGCTGCAATGCACATAGGAGTGCAGGTATCTCTTCAATATCCTGTTTTCATTTCCTTTGGGTATACACCCAGAAGTGGAACAGCTGGATCATATGGTAGCTGTTTCTTTTAATCAGGTTTTTTTTTCTTAGCCATTCTGGTAGGTGGACTGCATTACAATAGATGGAAAGTAGAAAGATGTAGGATATGTCCAAGATGTCATAAAAACAGGAACAGAAATTTAACAGCACATAGTTGAAGGCAGTTATTGGGGAAAAGTAAAACTGTTTCATGTTTGTACCCCACTGAATTCACACTGTTTAATAAATTGGTTACATTTCCTTAGGTATTAGTCCTCCTCCTATACTGATTACACCCAGAGAGCAGAAACCAAACATTGCTCCCTGGCGGCTTAACACAGGGCCTGACTCATATTAGGCACTCACAATGTTTGGTGAATGAATAAATAAATGCTCACATACCTACTGGTATGAGAGACATATTTACTACATCTCAAGGCTGGAGAAAGGAAGCAATGGAAGTACTTCAAGGAGCAAGAGAGTGTCAAAGGATTTAGGAAGAAGAAAACAAAAATAGTGGTCACAAAGTTGACAAAATGAAAATGAGACACATATAAAGGAGAAAGTATAGAGCTAGTTTTGAAAAAGTAGACCAAGGGCTCTAGATTTAATAGCATGACAAGGAGATCCTTGTTACCAGAGTGAGAGAGAGGTAAGTATCCTCAAGATACCGAAGACCTTCTTAGAAAAAGGGAGAAGAAAAGGGGGAGAAAAGAACAATATCACAACCCTAGACAAAGCCTGCAAGTGTAAATCCCATGGCATTCTCTACTTGAAATAGGCATGGCCTTAACCAGAGATGGTTTCCAATCTACCAACAGAATTCAAACAGAAGAGTTTTCCATCTTGTTTGCTACGGAACCATTTGTCATTTTCCTTTTAAGTCAATAGCTCAGGGCCACAGTGTCACAGGCCCACCTAATGCCAAGCCAGTCTTTGAGTCATATCAGCAAGCAGAGTTTGATGCTGACCTTTTCATATTCGGTATTTGACTGCCTGGCCCATCAGTGGGTCTCACGTCTCTCTGTTTACAACTTCACTAAACTGTAAAGAGGGGACCGTCAGTCAAAATACCAAGAGCTGAAAGGTCACAGCAGACAGCTTACTATTTGCCAATGATTTTTAATCATTCGCTCTGCAATACACCCGAGACTCTACAGTTAATTCCATTTGTTATTGACAGGAGGAATTTCACCCAGCCTTTATTTCTAGGGTTTAACAGAAACCAGAGACAAATACAATAGAATCTCACTATATTGTGGGGATTAGGGATGATTCCATTCAATTCAACAGGCTTTTCTTTAATACTTTTAACATGCCCAACAATGTGTTGATTAATATGGGAACATAAAAGAAGCAAAAATCATGTCCCTTACTCTACTGAGGTTTGGAAAAGTATGTAGGGAGACAAGACATACCCATATAACCCACATCTTCTCAAGCCCTCCATAGCCTGTGGGTATTAAATGAAGTCACCAAAGCACATTGGATAGACTGGATAAAATCTAGTACTGTCTTAGAATGGAACACTGTGTATCCCTCTAAAACAGGGTTTCTCAACCTCAGCGCTATTGGTGTTTGGGGCCAGATAATTCAGTGTTGCGGAGAGGTGTGCTATACATTGTAGGATATTTAGCGGCACTTCCCAGCCCCTACCCACTTCGTGCTAGTAGCACCACCACCCTTGCAGTCATCACAACTGATAAAGGCTCCAGGTATTGCCCAATGTTCCCTGCGGGGCAAAATCATCCATGGTTAAGAAACACTGCTCCAATAAAGAAATAGATTTATATTCATTGACATATTATTAGTGGAAACTGAAAGATACAGAAGACTCTCACATTCATACATAGATACATATATATATGTGTATATATATGTAAAATGAATGGATGAAAGAGCCTTCTGCATCTTGTGCTTGTAGAAGACATATATATATATATATATACACACACACACATATATAAAATACATATGTGTATATACATATAAAAATCTATCTTGTACACTTTTCACTAATAATATATATTATCTACTATATATTATATATAATATCATGTATATGTAGTGTACAAAGTCTAGACAAATGACTCTCAACCATGTCTACACATTATAATTACTGGAGGAGTTTTAAAAACAATCTCTTGGGGGTATGACCTGGACTCTGGTATTTTTTTCAAAGTTCCTCTAGTGATTCTATTGTTGTTCAGCCATGGTTGATAACCATCCAGAGGGTTTGTTAAACACAAATAGGTCAGCCTTACCTCCAGAATTCCTGAATCAGTAAGGCTGGGATGGGGCCTGATAATTCGCAATTCTAACAAGTTCACAAGTGACGCCCACGGTGCTGGTCCAGGGATCAAACTGAGAATCACTGCTCTAGAACGATGTATCCCAAATTATTAATGGTGCTCTTTTTCTCTCTTAAATGGAATTCTAGGGCAGAGGACAAGGGAAAGTTCTACTCCTAATCTTAAATTCTTCTCTGTTGTTTGAATGTTTATTATAGGTATGTATTGCTTTTATAATGTTTTTTAAATTTCCAAAACTAAAGAGCACACTGCCATTATTTGAAGTCCCCTTATGTTCCTTCTAAATTTCCTCCCCATCCTTTCACCAAAGATAATTACTATCCTGAATATTTTGTTAATCCTTTTCTCACTGTATAAAAGTAGTTTTATCACCTATACCTGTATCCCCAAACAATGCATTAATTAATTTTGGCTATTTTCTAAAAACACTATAAAACTAAAATTACACTATCTGTATTTACCTATGGCATAGTATTTTTTGGTAAATGCCATGATTTTTAGATTTACCTATGTTGATGTGTATAGCTATGGCTTACTCATTTTCATTCATTGCATTATTTTCCCCAATATATTTATATACATAATATGTACATTATTATTTCCAGTTTTTCTCCTCACAAACGATGCTTCTCTGAACATTCATATACATGCACATGTTTGTATTTACTGGGTAAAGAAGTTGTATAATACACATAACAACAAGATGAGAGTTCCATTACACCATACCTTCACCAATACTTGGTATTGACAGATTTTAATATTTTCCCATTTGATTGTTATGCAATGTTATTTCCCTGTGGTTTTAATTTGTAAATCCATGATGCAAATTTGTTTACAAAGGAACTAATTTCATGCCTCATTCAGACATATGTGATATCAGAGGCACAAATGTTTAACTCCCTGATAAACTCCTCAGGGCACTCTTCACAAACATCCATACGTGGGAAGGAATGAGTCCTGTATTTGCTGACCAAGGGCTAAATGAATTCAATTACATAATAATGATACTGACCCTACGTCTACATTTGGGTATTTTAAGTTATTTTCACATTCATTTTGATTTTCACAAAAGGAAGTACTTGAGGTGGGTCAAGCAAGTTTCCTTATCCCAAAATCAGAGAAAAGACCATGGAAACTCTGACTTAATAAATCTTTCCCCATCACATCACCGGATTTTGACAAAACTGGGGCCACAAAATAATTAAAATGCAAAACTAAAAGCAACCTTGAAAGTTACCTCTTTCAACACTTCACTTTTGAGTAGAAAAAATAGAATATATCAGAGGAGAAGTGACTTACTCAAGGTCATGTAGCCAGTTTGAGGCTGAGCTGAGAATAGAACGCAAATCCAGTCATCTTTTCAGTGCAGCCCCCTGACATTCTGAGAACAGGCCTGTGAAAGAGATTCAAGATAGAAATCTTTGATATGCGGAGGGGAAGGGAAATAAAGCAACAGGCCTTTAAGAACAGGAGGTCATCCAGTATTACTCAGGCCAAGAAGACCATGCCCTGGGGAGCTTTTGGCATCACTGAGGGAAGATCTCAGTGGTCCCATCCACAACTGAGGCAATCAACCCCCAGGACTGTGCCAGGTTAGATTGGTCAGTGTAGGATCCTGATTTCTAATGGGGCAGTCCCCAGCTATAGCCTAACCTGCCAGCCACCTTGACGACGTGGGCTTCCAGAAGTCATTGTTTTAAAGCAGACACCATTGTACTGGCTGAAAGTACCTCCATCAGATTATCATGCTCTTAATTAGCCGTGGATGATGGCAATCAATTAAGGATGGCATAAAAGCCAATAGAAATAATGCAACTCTCATTAGGGATTTCTCATTTGTTATATGAGCGTGTCTACTGGGTGAGTTCCCATTAAAACAAACTGGGGCCTATTATTTAAGCCATTTCAGGAGAGTGCTGGGTTATCTTTCCATTTGACATTTATTGTACCTGGTATAAAGGTTAAAAACAATTATGTTCACTTGGAATATTTATTATCTTATGAGATTCAAGCAGGGCCATTATATTTGTTTTCTTCTCCTTATCAAAGCTGGTCAAAGGGAGACTTTTTAATGAGCTTGTGCTAAGTATTAAGGAAATGTTTCCCTTCCCTGCATCCAGAGAGATAAACCTGGAAATAAAGCTGGAAATAGTGATACCCTATAAAAGTTCCAAGATGTGTCATTTGTTATTTGCACACTGCTGCTGCTGCACGTGCTTCGGGCCAGCTTCCTTTGTCTGAAAGAGACATATCAGCATTCCCCAGGAAGGCACAATCAAATTAGTGGAAAGAACACAGGATTGGGAGTTGGAGGGTGGGTTGGAAGATCTCGCTCTTCCACCAGCTTCCTGTATGACTTTGACAACTCCATCCTTCCAGTTGCTCAGACCAAAATTCCTGATTCATCTCTTTCTCTTATACCCTATGTTCAAATCCTTAGCAAATCTTATTTGGTTCTACCTTCAAAATAAATCTAGAATTTGATTACTTCTCATTTCTTCCACTGCTACCAAGATGGCTCAAACCAATGTCATCTCTAGCCTAGATTACTATCATAGCTTCCTAACTGGTTGAATTAGTCAGGGTTCTCCAGAGAAACAGAACCAATAGGAAATACATAAGATATACAGGAAGAGATGTATTATGGCTTACACAATTATGGAAGCTAAAAAGTACCACTATTTGCTGTCTGTAAGCTGGAGGCCTGGGAAAGCTGGTGGTGTAGTTCAAGTCCAAGCCTGAAGACCCAAAAACCAGGGGGCAAATGGTGTATGTCTCGGGGCAAATGGTGTATGTCTCAGGCCAAGTTGGAAGGCCTAAGAATCAGGAGTGTCAATGCTGAGGTCAGTAGAAGATGGATGTCTTAGCTCAAGCAGAGAGTGAATTTTCCCTTCCTCTGCCTTTTTGTTCTGTTCTGGTCCTCAGTGGATTGGAGAATGACGCAAACCTGCATTGATGAGGGTGATTTTCTTTAGTCTACCGATTCAAATGCTAATCTCTTCCAGAGACACCTTCGTGGATATATCCAGAAATAATATTTTACCAGCCATCTGGGCATCCCTTAGGCCAGTCAAGTTGATACATGAAATAAACCAACACACTGATCTTTTCCTTTCACCCTCACCCCTCTCACAGTCTATCTTCAACAGTAGAGCTAAAATTTAAATCCAAGTCAGATCACATCACTTCTCTGCTCAAAATCTGCAGTGGTTTCTCATTTCACTCATAGACTTCCCAGTGGCATTATAAACCCAATGGCAGCTGGTACCCCACCACCTCTCTTCCTTCATCTCCTACTATCCTCCCCATCGCTAAGTTCTCTCCAGACAAAGTGGCCTTCTTGCTGTTGCTGGAACATGTCTGATTCAGGGCCTTGGATGAACAGTTCCTTCAGCCTGGAAAGATTTTCTCCTGGATGTCAGCAAGGCTCACCCACCCCCACCTTCTTCAAGTCTTTTCTAAAATCTTAACTTCTCAGTGAAGCCGACTCTCATCACCCTATTTAAAGTTTCAACTCTTACAACCCCACACTCCTGATTCCCCTTTAACCTGCTGTCCTTTTGTGAGATGTTTTCCATGGCATTATCAACTGGTAACACTAGTATAATGTTAGAAAAACTATTAGTATAATTAGTGTAACATTTTTCACCTGTTCTGTTCGCTGATCTATCTCAAGTGCTTTCAACAGTGCCCAACACAGAGTAGGGACACAGAGTAGGGACTCAATAGTTATTCACCTAATTTAATAATATTTCTCTAATTTGAACTTCAGTTTCTCCATGTATATAATGATATGGCTGAACTTGTCCAGAGGTCAGCGAACATTTTTTTTTCTATAAAGATCCAGGGCTTCCCTGGTGGCGCAGTGGTTGGGAGTCTGCCTGCCAGTGCAGGGGACACGGGTTCGAGCCCTGGGCTGGGAAGATCCCACATGCCGCGGAGCAACTAGGCCCGTGAGCCACAACTACTGAGCCTGCGCGTCTGGAACCTGTGCTCTGCAACAAGAGAGGCCGCAATAGTGAGAGGCCCGCGCACCGCGAAGAAGAGTGACCCCCGCTTGCCGCAACTGGAGAAAGCCCTCGCACAGAAACGAAGACCCAACACAGCCAAAAATAAATAAATAGATAAATTTAAAAAAAAAAGATCCAGAAAGTTAAGTGGTTTTGCAGCCATATGGTCTCTGTCACAACTACTCAGTTTTGCCACAGTAGTATGAAACCAGCCATAGGCAATATATAAATCAATGGGTATGGCCGTTCCAATCAAACTTTATTTATGAACACAGGCAAAGAGCCAGACTTGGGCTCAAGTCATACTTTCCCAACACCTGAACTAGATGATCTTTAAGAGGTCACTTGGTTCTGATGTTCTGTAGCTCCAGAGTATGAAGGAACAGGTTTGTTTTTAGGGGATTTTTTTTTTTATCTTCCACATAAGAACTACCTGTTCTGCTTGTACTTAGACCTGGATGGCCTGCAGAGAAAACGGGGTAAGCCAAGCAAAGTGCCAGGATGCCAGACCAGTGAAAAGTGTTCTATGTGCTTAAGGCTCCCAACTACCTCCCTTCTACAGGATAAAAATAGTATTAGTTTCCTCAGTGGTTTCCATCATAGCACACCACACGCTGGTAGAGAATCACGAAGAGCAGGCCCATGCTAAACAGAGTACCTATATAGTAAAGAATTTAAGCTTGCCCATAAAGAGGTCTGGTTTTTGCCCTTGGCTTCTGGAAGGTAATTTCTAAGCCTTTGGAAAATCATATCTGATAAAAGTGTCTCTGTTTACCCGGGGGCCTTGTTCACTGGACAGTCTAACAGTGTGATTTACAATAGGGACTTCGGGCCATGCAGTGTCCACTTTACCTCAAGAGGGACTGGAGACTAAAGATGAGCCATGTCGCATCAGTTCTACCTCTGGAGTGCCTAGAAACTGAGCGTCAGTCATACAGGCAGTCAACCAGAGAGCCCTAAGAAAATCTTTGGACACCCAGGGTCAGATGAGCTTCCCTGTTGGAAAATACCCTGTGTGTACTGTCACACACTGTTGCTGGTAAAATAATACTCCCCACGATGCCACGGGAAAGGACAACTGGAAACTCCGCTTTTGCAACTTTCCTGGACTCTGCCCCGTACATCTCTTCCCTCAAATGATTTAATCTTCCTTTTTCTGTAATATATCTTAATCATGAATATAACAGCTTTCAGTGAGTTCTGAGAGTCCTTTTAGCAAATCATTGAACCTTGGGGGTGGTTTGCGGAACCCCCAAACTTGCATTTGGTATCAGAAGTGAGGGCAGTCCTGTCGACTGTGTGACCACAAACTCTACAGTAGACTCATCTAGCCAAAGAAAGGGAAAGATCTTTCTTTAGCTTCCCCTACCCTCTTACCTTCATGCTAAACTTCCCAGACTTTTTTAATGACTTTGACTTTGTGGTCTTTCAGACCCCCCAAAGGCAAACTCCCAAATACTATGAAGTCTCAGAACCACTTCCAAGGGGAAATACTATACCCCTGATGTCAGCCATCAATATCCATGAGTTTCTGATGTTCAGGTCATGATATAGTAATGCAAGGTCTCTGACTGACAGGTGATCATCAAAGGAGATCTTGAGGGCATGTATCCCAGGCATTATATCACAGAAGCTGGTTTAGCCAGATCTATGTGGTTTCACTGTCATGTCGTTCATTACACCCATCTCTCCCTCCCTCCCTCTCACACACACACACTCTCTCTTTCACTCTTCACCCTCTCTCCCCTCCGCTCTCTCCTGCCTCCTTCCCCTTCTCCCTCTCAATTTTTCTTATGGTCAGTTAGGTCATTTAAAGCGCAATAATGATATACCCAAACTCAACTCTTTATCCATCACGACCATTTGAAAAATATGTACTGTTTGAAATGTCAGAGAATAGTTGAGTACAATATGATATATCCACAATGTAATACTATTCAGCCTTTAATATGATACTTATAGTGTTTTAACTGACATAGAGTATTAATTCTAACTTACTAGGAAAAGGCAGGATTGGAATTTTATATACAGTGCATCAACTCTGTATGTTTACGTACGTCTCTATAATGCAAATAATAATGAAGGAAATACACAAAAATATTAACAGTGATTATCCCTACTTTTAGGATTATGAATGATTTCCTTTGTTGCATTTTATATATTTTTCAAAATTTTATCCTGTCTTACTTTTAGAGACAAAAAAATATTACTTTACGAAGTAGAAAGTTTATTGATGACCACAAGAGAGACATTAGCTGTCAGTGCCGCAAATCCTTTCCCCTTCAGGAGACACATCTCATAGCGTGATGTGTGTGGTCAGTCATTTGTGTGTCTGCTTTGTGGGTGGCAGAGGCCATGTCTCCTTCCTTCACTGTTGAATCCCTATCACCTCACAGAGAGTGTAGTACCAGGTAAACAATTCCTCAGTAAATGTCTGCTGAACTGCAGTTACAATGGTAGGAAATATCAACTTAGTTTACAAAGGACACAATGACAGTCCTCCAAGAACCTTGCCACTGCTCCAATGGCCTGAAAAGATCCACGATGACTACTTGCCAATCTGTTAGGTGAGAAGTACTGCATAACCCAGAAAAGAAACACACTGCTTTTTACCACACAACTTTGTGCAGGCCAAATTCTCTTCTCCTGTTAAAAGCACCGTGTCTCGGGAATTCCCTGGTGGTCCAGTAGTTAGGACTCTGGGCTTTTACTGCCCAGTTTGTTCTCTATATCTATGAGTCTGCTTCTGTTTTGTTTTATTCACTACTTTGTCCATGTTCCTGAGAGCCTGACAATCTAATTTTTGTCCAAGCACATGAATATAAGAAAAGGTCAACTGTCCCTCTTCAAGCACTAGAAAATGTATAATTAGAAAGTCAACTAAATTATATTTTCTGGGAAAAAGTACACCCAGTGGGGGAGGGGGGAAGAATAACTGTGTAACTAATCAAGACAGGTTTACTGAAGATGTCATGGTAGGCAGAGCTTGAAGGAGGGAAGGGATATGATACGAGAGTGAGTAGCATGTGTCTTAATCCATAATGGCCAGGTGAAAGAAAATGTTAACTTCAGAATGTTCCTGTCCAGAGGGCTCCTGTGGAGTAGCATAAGAGGAGACATGGCCTAGCATCTAACAGCAGCAATTCTAGAGATTTTCTAGAACTTATAACTCAACAGTAAGGCTTGAACAAGATTACATGGGAGTATCACAGTTCCTTCAAGGCTAAAAGAAACCCTACTATATACTGGTCAATGTTCTAAAGGTTTACAGATGACTACTGCCCCCTGTAAATGCTAATTCTGAATGACAAGTTGCCAATCGAAACCAAAACTGATCTTAACTGTATCTACCTCTCATGCCTCTAACTCTCTTTTTGTAAATTTTCTCACATTGGCTTTTTTAATTTCATTTTTTATTGAATGAAAGATTCTTTAAATTGTATAGCGCTTTACAATTTTCACAAGTGTCACACACGATTTCATATAATCACAAAAGAAACTTTTTTTCTCTGCTACTCCTGTGTTGCCCCTCCCCCCTCCCTCTCCCCACTGGTAACCACTAGTTTGTTCTCTATATCTATGACTCTGCTTCTGTTTCCTTTTATTCACTAATTTGTTGTATTTTTTTTAACAACGTCACTGGAGTATAATTGCTTTACAATGTTGTGTTAGTTTCTGCTGTATAACAAAGCGAATCAGTTATACATATACATATATCCACATATCCCCTCCCTCTTGTGTCTCCCTGCAACCCCCTATCCCACCCCTTTAGGTGGTCACAAAGCACCGAGCTGATCTCCCTGTGCTATGTGGCTGCTTCCCACTAGCTATCTATTTTACATTTGGTAGTGTATATATGTCAGTGCTGCTCTTGCACTTCGTCACAGCTTCCCCTTACCCCTCCCCATGTCCTCAAGTCCATTCTCTATGTCTGCCTCTTTATTCCTGTTCTGCTCCTACGTTCATCAGAACCATTTTTTTTCTTTCGATTCCATATATATGCGTTAGCATACAGTATTTGTTTTTCTCTTTCTGACTTACTTCACTCTGTATGACAGACTCTAGGTCCATCCACCTCACTACAGATAACTCAATTTTGTTTCTTTTTATGGCTGAGTAATATTCCATTGTATATATGTGCCACATCTTCTTTATCCATTCTTCTGTCGATGCACACCTAGGTTGCTTCCGTGTCCTGGCTACCGTAAACAGTGCTGCAATGAACACTGTGGTACACGTCTCTTTTTGAATTAAGGTTTTCTCAGGGTATATGACCAGCAGTGGGATTGATGGGTCATATGGTAGTTCTATTTTTAGCTTTTTAAGGAACCTCCATACTGTTCTCCACAGTGGCTGTATCAATTTACATTCCCACCAACAGTGCAAGAGGGTTCCCTTTTCTCCAGGTCCTCTCCAGCATTTATTGTTTCTAGATTTTTTGATGAAGGCCATTCTGACCGGTGTGAGGTGATACCTCATTGTGGTTTTGACTTGCATTTCTCTAATGATAAGTGATGTTGAGCATCCTTTCATGTGTTTGATGGCAGTCTGTACATCTTCTTTGGAGAAACGTGTATTTAGATCTTCTGCCCAATTTTGGATTTCGTTGTTTGTTTTTTTGATATTGAGCTGCATGAGCTGCTTGTATATTTTGGAGATTAATCCTTTGTCAGTTGCTTCTTTTGCAAATATTTTCTCCTATTCTGAGGGTTGTCTTCTCGTCTTGTTTATGGTTTCCTTTGCTATGCAAAAGCTTTTAAATTCCATTAGGTCCCATTTGCTTATTTTTGATTTTATTTCCATTTCTCTAGGAGGTGGGTCAAAAAGGATCTTGCTGTGATTTATGTCATAGAGTGTTCTGCTATGTTTTCCTCTAAGAGTTTCATAGTGACTGGCCTTACATTTAGGTCTTTAATCCACTTTGAGTTTATTTTTGTGTATGGCGTTAGGGAGTGTTCTAATTTCATTCTTTTACATGTAGCTGTCCAGTTTTCCCAGCACCACTTATTGAGGAGGCTGTCTTTTCTCCACTGTATATGCTTGCCTCCTTTATCAAAGAAAAGGTGACCATATGTGAGTGGGTTTATCTCTGGGCTTTCTATCCTGTTCCATTGATCTATGTTTCTGTTTTGGTGCCAGTACCATACTATCTTGATTACTGTAGCTTTGTAGTATAGTCTGAAGTCAAGGAGCCTGATTCCTCCAGCTCCATTTTTCTTTCTCAAGACTGCTTTGGCTATTCAGGGTCTTTTGTGTTTCCATACAAATTGTGAAATTTTTTGTTCTAGTTCTGTGGAAAATGCCATTGGTAATTTGATAGGGATTGCACTGAATCTGTAGATTGCTTTGGGCACCATAGTCATTTTCACAATGCTGATTCTTCCAATCGAAGAAGATGGTGTATCTCTCCATCTGTTTGTATCATCTTTAATTTCTTTCATCAGTGTCAGTTTTTGGCCTACAAGTATTTTGTCTCCATAGGTAGGTTTATTCTGAGGTAGTTTATTCTTTTTGCTGCAGTGGTAAATGGGAGTGTTTCCTTAATTTCTCTTTTGGATTTTTCATCATTGGTGTATAGGAATGCAAGAGATTTCTGTCCATTAATTTTGTATCCTGCTACTTTACCAAATTCATTGATTAGCTCTAGGAGTTTTCTGGTAGCATCTTTAGGATTCTCTATGTAGAGTATCATGTCATCTGCAAATAGTGACAGCTTTACTTCTTCTTTTCCGATTTGGATTCCTTTTATTTCTTTTTCTTCTCTGATTGCGGTGGCTAACACTTCCAAAACTATGTTGAATAATAGTGGTGAGAGTGGGCAACCTTGTCTTGTTCCTGATCTTAGTGGAAATGGTTTCAGTTTTTCACCATTGAGGACAATGTTGGCTGTGGGTTTGTCATATATGGCCTTTATTATGTTGAGGAAAGTTCCCTCTATGCCTACTTTCTGCAGGGCTTTTATCATAAATGGGTGTTGAATTTTGTCAAAAGCTTTCCCTGCATCTATTGAGATGATCATATGGTTTTTCTCCTTCCATTTGTTAATATGATGTATCACGTTGATTGACTTGCATACATTGAAGAATCCTTGCATTCCTGGAATAAACCCCACTTGATCATGATGTATGATCCTTTTAATGTGCTGTTGGATTCTGTTTGCTAGTATTTTGTTGAGGATTTTTGCATCTATGTTCATTAGTGATATCGGTCTGTAGTCTTCTTTTTCTGTGACATCTTTGTCTGGTTTTGGTATCAGGGTGATGGTGGCCTCGTAGAATGAGTTTGGGAGTGTCCCTCCCTCTGCTGTATTTTGGAAGAGTTTGAGAAGGATAGGTGTTAGCTCTTCTCTAAATGTTTGATAGAATTTGCCTGTGAAGCCATCTGGTCCTGGGTATTTGTTTGTTGGAAGATTTTAAATCACAGTCTCAATTTCAGTGCTTGTGATTGGTCAGTTTATATTTTCTCTTTCTTCCTGGTTCAGTCCCAGAAGGTTGTGCTTTTCTAAGAATGTATCCATTTCTTCCAGGTTGTTCATTTTATTGGCATAGAGTTGCTTGTAGTAATCTCTCATGATCCTTTGTATTTCTGCAGTGTCAGTAGTTACTTCTCCTTTTTCATTTCTAATTCTGTTAATTTGAGTCTTCTCCCTTTTTTTCTTGATGAGTCTGGCTAATGCTTTATCAATTTTGTTTATTTCCTCAAAGAACCAGCTTTTAGTTTCAATGATCTTTCCTATCGTTTTCTTCATTTCTTTTTCATTTATTTCTGATCTGATGTTTATGATTTCTTTCCTTCTGCTAACTTTGGGGTTTTTTTATTCTTCTTTCTCTAATTGCTTTAGGTGTAAGGTTAGGTTGTTTATTTGAGATATTTCTTCTTTCTTGAGATAGGACTGTATTGCTATAAACTTCCCTCTTAGAACTGCTTCTGCTGCATCCCATAGGTTTTGGGTCATGGTGTTTTCACTGTCATTTGTTTCTAGGTATTTTTTGATTTCCTCTTTGATTTCTTCAGTGATCTCTTGGTTATTTAGTTGTGTATTGTTTAGCCTCCATGTGCTTCTATTTTTTACAGATTTCTTCCTGTCATTGATATCTAGTCTCATAGCATTGTTGTCAGAAAAGATACTTGATACGATTTCAATTTTCTTAAAGTTACCAAGGCTTAATTTGTGACCCAAGATATGATCTATCCTGGAGAATGTTCCATGAGCACTTGAGAAGAAAGTGTACTCTGTTGTTTTTGGATGGAATGTCCTATAAATATCAATTAAGTCCATCTTGTTTAATGTGTCACTTAAAGCTTCTGTTTCCTTATTTTCATTTTGGATGATCTGCCCATTGGTGAATGTGGAGTGTTAAAGTCCCCCACTATTACTGTGCTACTGTTGATTTCCTCATTTATAGCTGGTAGCATTTGCCTTATGTATTGAGGTGCTACTATGTTGGGTGCATAAATATTTATAATTGTTATATCTTCTTCTTGGATGGATCCCTTGATCATTATGTAGTGTCCTTCTTTGTCTCTTGTAATAGTCTTTATTTTAAAGTTTATTTTGTGTGATATGAGAATTGCTACTCCATCTTTCTTTTGATTTCCATTTGCATGGAATATCGTTTTCCATCCCCTCACTTTCAGTCTGTATGAGTCCCTAGAAGGGACTTGTTTTTGTATCCATTCAGCCAGTCTGTGTCTTTTGGTGGGAGCATTTAACCCATTTACATTTAAGGTAATTTTCGATATATATGATCCTATTACCATTTTCTTAATTATTTTGGGTTTGTTATTGTAGGTCTTTTCCTTCTCTTGTGTTTCTTGCCTAGAGAAGTTCCTTTAGCATTTGTTGTAAAGCTGGTTTGGTGGTGCTGAATTCTCTTAGCTTTTGCTTGCCTATAAAGCTTTTAATTTCTCCATCGAATCTGAATGAGATCCTTGCTGGGTAGAGTAATGTTGGTTGTAGGTTTTTCCCTTTCATCACTTTAAATATGTCCTGCCACTCCCTTCTGGCTTGCAGAGCTTCTGCTGAAAGATCAGCTGTTAACCTTATGGGGATTCCCTTGTATGTTATTTGTTGCTTTTCCCTTGCTGCTTTTAATATTTTTTCTTTGTATTCAATTTTTGATAGTTTGATTACTATGTGTCTTGGCGTGTTTCTCCTTGGATTTATCCTGTATGGGACTCTCTGCGCTTCCTGGACTTGATTGACTGTTTCCTTTCCCATATTAGAGAAGTTTTCAACTATAATCTCTTCAAATATTTTCTCAGTCCCTTTCTTTTTCTCTTCTTCTTCTGGGACCCCTATAATTTGAACGTTGGTGTGTTTAATGTTGTCCCAGAGGTCTCTGAGACTGTCCTCAGTTCTTTTCATTCTTTTTTCTTTATTCTGCTCTGCAGTAGTTATTTCCACTATTTTATCTTCCAGGTCACTTATCCATTCTTCTGCCTCAGTTATTCTGCTATTGATTCCCTCTAGAGAATTTTTAATTTCATTTATTGTGTTGTTCATCATTGTTTGTTTGCTCTTTAGTTCTTCTAGGTCTTTGTTAAACGTTTCTTGTATTTTCTCCATTCTATTCCCAAGATTTTGGATCATCTTTACTGTCATTACTCTGAGTTCTTTTTCAGGTAGACTTCCTATTTCCTCTTCATTTGTTTGGTCTGGTGGGTTTTTACTTTGCTCCTTCATCTGCTTCGTATTTCTCTGTCTTCTCATTTTGCTTAACTTACTGTGTTTGGGGTCTCCTTTTTGCAGGCTGCAGGTTCGTAGTTCCCATTGTTTTTGGTGTCTGCCCCCAGTGGGTATGGTTGGTTCAGTGGGCAGTGTAGGTTTCCTGGAGGAGGGGACTGGTGCCTGTGTTCTGCTGAATGAGGCTGGACCTTGTCTTTCTGGTGGGCAGGGCCACGTCCGGTGGTGTGTTTTGGGGTGTCTGTGAACTTAGACATGATTTCAGGCAGCCTCTCTGCTAATAGGTGGGTTTGTGTTCCTGTCGTCTTAGTTGTTTGGCATGGGGTATCCAGCACTGGAGCTTGCTGGCCATTGGGTGGATCTGGGTCTTGGCGTTGAGACGGAGATCTCTGGGGGAGAGCTCTCGCCAATTGATATTACATGGGGCCGGGAAGTCTCTGGTGGTCCAATGTCCTGAACTCGGCTCTCCCACCTCAGAGGCTCAGACCTGACACCCAGCCAGAGTACCAAGACGCTGACAGCCACAAGGCTCAGAAGAAAAGGGAGAAAAAAAAGAAAAATAAAATAAAATAAAAGTTCTTAAAAAATTTTTTTTAATGTATTATTAAAATTTTAAAAGTAATAAAAAAAAGAGAAGAGAGCAACCAAACCAATAAACAAATCCACCAATGATAACAAGTGCTAAAATCTAAACTAAGATAAACATATAAATCAGAAACTAGTCAGTCGCATACAGCAAACCCCAAGTCTACAGTTGCTCCCAAAGTCCACCTCCTCAATTTGGGGATGGTTCGTTATCTATCAGGTATTCCACAGATGCAGGGTGCATCAAGTTGATTGTGGAGCTTTAATCCGCTGCTCCTGAGGCTGCTGGGAGAAATTTCCCTTTCTCTTCTTTGTTCGCACAGCTCCTGGGGTTCAGCTTTGGATTTGGCCCCACCTCTGCGTGTAGGTCGCCTGAGGGCGTCTGTTCCTGCTCAGACAGGACGCTGTTAAAGGAGCAGCTGATTCGGGGGCTCTGGCTCACTCAGGCCAGGGGGGAGGGAGGGGTACGGATGCGGGGCGAGCCTGCGGTGGCAGAGGCCAGCATGACGTTGCAGCAGCCTGAGGCGCGCCGTGCGTTCTCCTGGGGAAGTTGTCCCTGGATCACGGGACCCTGGCAGTGGCGGGCTTCACTGGCTCCCGGGAGGGGAGGTGTGGAGAGTGACCTGTGCTCGCACACAGGCTTCTTGGTGGCGGCAGCAGCAGCCTTAGCATTTCATGCCCGTCTCTGGGGTCCGCACTGTTAGCTGTGGCTCGCGCCCGTCTCTGGAGCTCATTTAGGCGGTGCTCTGAATCTCTTCTCCTCGCGCACCCCGAAACAATGGTCTCTTGCCTCTTTGGCAGTTCCAGACTTTTTCTCGAACTCCCTCCTGGCTAGCTGTGGCGCACTAGCCCCCTTCAGGCTGTGTTCACAGAGCCAACCCCAGTCCTCTCCCTGGGATCTGATCTCCGAAGTAGGAGCCTCAGCTCCCAGCCCCCACCCGCCCAGGCGGGTGAGCAGACAAGTCTCTCGGGCTGGTGCGTGCTGGTCGGCACCGATCCTCTGCACGCAAATCTCTCCACTTTGCCCTCTGCACTGCTGTTGCTGCGCTCTCCTCCGTGGCTCCAAAGCTTCCCTCCTCTGCCCACCCCCTGTCTCCGCCAGTGAAGTGGTTTCCTAGTGTGTAGAAACTTTTTTCTCCTTCACAGCTCCCTCGCAGAGGTGCAGGTCCCATCCCTATTCTTTTGTGTCTGTTTTTTCTTTTTTCTTTTGCCCTACCCAGGTACGTAGGGAGTTTCTTGCCTTTTGGGAAGTCTGAGGTCTTCTGCCAGCGTTCAGTAGGTGTTCTGTAGGAGTTGTTCCACATGTAGATGTATTTTTGATGTATTTGTGGGGAGGAAGGTGATCTCCATGTGTTACTCCTCCACCATCTTGAAGGTCCTCTAACCAGTAACATTTTTATGAGCTTCATGGGAGGCTGATAGATTTTCAGATGTTGGTCCACAAATTAGTAAGACCAGCCCTAATTGGGATGGTTAGAAATGAGTCTCAAGTGGTCCTAGGGTTTCAGTGTGACCTAACCAATCCCAATAAACACTGCCTGTGCATGAAGTATGTGTGCTTTTGATAAACAAAACTCAATGTGTTACAGCATCCCAGTGAAGTATCTCCAGGTATATCTGTCTGTAACATACTTTTGATACCTAAGTTAGCCCAGGGATATAAATTTTAACAACAAGAAATACATAATTTTCCAGTAAGTATTCCAAGTTCAACTATAACCTGAGGGGGGAGAATCATTTCCTGAAGAAAATATCACCAGACTATTTCTATGATCTACCATATTGGCCATGTTGGGATACCTTTTTAATATATGGAAAATGCGTAAAAAGTATTGGAGAACTGAGAACTTTTCCCTCCTTTGCTTCCTGTTATTTATTTACTTAATTTCTGTTATTTTGTACTCTCATAGCTAATAATTTCTCTGGCATCATGCATGGCACTAAACATTATCCCAATGAACACACACACACACACACACACACACACACACACACACACACACACGCCTGAGTATGAGTGTAGGCACTCAGGATTGTACTAATACATCTCTCAATATATACATGTTTAGGTATCTACAGAGAAAACATTTCATGCCACACCGTTTCATCTGGGCTGAGGCAGTTAGCTCATTTGGTTAGAAACCAAATGAAGAAAGCTAAGATAGAAGTTTGACATATACAGAGAAAAACTGTTCCAATAGCTACAGCAAGAGCTCTAACCCAGGCCACAGAAGGAATCCTACCTAACCTCAGCTCAGTGAGTCACCTCAGGAAGATGGGCTTTGGCTTAAGTGAGATTATAAGGATGCCTCAGTGCAAATGCACCCTGACTACTGGAGAAAAACTAAAAGAAGATTGCTACCGGATCCAAAGTATGCCGTTTTTGTCTACAAGGGACAGACGACCCATTATTTTCTTTGTTCAGCAACATGTCAACATCTCCAGAACCCTCCTTACTTCTGGCAGCTCAATCTGTGCTCTGTGTTTACAGCGACTTTGGCTCTTAGGATAAGCATAGCTTTGCAGCTACTGAGTTGGTTTATTTCTGTTTTGTTTCCCCTGGAACCATGCAGAATGTGCACAGAGAACACAGTCCTGACCTTCGAGCTGCATAATCCTTTTGTAATCGATACCATAGGAAATGCATGGCTTTAGCGTTTCTCACATTTAAAAAAATGTATACACACCACTGGTCACATTGCTGTCAGCCTGCAGATAAACGGATTGAGGCCATGGCTACTGAGTCTGTGATGATCCTCTGGTATTTTTCTGGAAAAAAAGCATCACTTCTGGATAGTGCCAACAGAGCTTAAATGCATAGGATCTGAACTCAGTACCCTGACAAAACCTTCTGTAATCCTAGTTTTCAGTGCCAGCTCATTTGATTCTCACGACCAGTCTTGAGGCATATACAGCAGAGTTTAATGTTCTTCATTTTTAGAGGTGAGAAAAAAAGAGAAGTGACTCGCCCAAGCTCACACAGCTACTTACTGATAGAGAAAGACTGGCCTGGGTGTTGTGATTCCCTCATATAGCTCATTTCAGCAAACACTGGCCTCACCTGTTTGGAGCAGTTGCTCAGATGAGATGGGCTCTCATTCAAAATTAGTAGTTTATCTCTGTGAGTCAGTCATACTCTCCTTCCTCTTGGGGCAAATGCATCCTTAAGGTTGCCTGGGTTACTGTATTTGCCAAGATTCTTGGAGACAGTCTAACTGAATTAGAAGAATTAACCTTGAAGCTACCTTTGAAACCAGGAGATTTGGTGGGCCTTTTCCACCCCTGTATTTCCATTTTCTTATTTCCCATTTCTCCCCTTTTCTTGTTCCCTGGTTAGCAGATCAGCATGTCTATTTCCTTTTTGCTCACTTTGTCTCACACCGCCTTTAGCTGTTTGCCTCAGTGCTCAGGCTTCCAGGGCCGTTGTGTAATCTTCCCTGGATACATGGATAAGTCTTTTTCCCTGTTCCCAGCTCTTTTCTTCATTATTTCCTGCAGAAATGAATTCCAATTTATCACCTTCCATGGACACCAGTGACAGCCACCAATCCCACATCTAGATTCTACTCTTTCTTTAGAATCCAGGGATCTCTGTGTATATCAGCTATGACATTTGTTGATCCAAAGGTTTGCAGCTTTCTTTTTCTTAGGGTTGTTTCCTTAAGTCCTGATAGAGTGGAGATTCTATTTAATTTCCACCGGAAAATTGATTGCAAGCCTGCCAGGTAATGGTACAGATGTGAAAGCAACAACCAAAGAGGGCAGCCCCTCAAATCTGGGAGGGAGGCCGCTGTGTGAGCAAAACTGGAAAACAAAACACTCTCCTTCATCCATGCCCTCCTCTCAATCAGAAACACAGAACAAGATTCCTACTCTTTATCATACTATCAGAAAACTTGAGATAGAAAAGTAATCAAAAGAATAATTGGTCAAAATTTTCAAGCGCTTACCAAGACTTACAAACTCTATGGCTTATTAAATAGAACTCTTAGGCTGAACCAAGACTTGAAGGGTCATCCTTGTCTATCCTTTGCTCTTCACAGAGTACCGTCCTGTATAAACTAGAATTACTTGCCCATTTTCAAAGCTGTTCAGTAATGGCCATTATGCAACTTTTCTCTGGGCTGGTCTGCAACTGGGCAAATACATCGAAGTTGACAAATAATATAAGCTATGTGGACATAAATTCTAAACATAAATCTTACCCAGACTGGTGGAAGACTATTTTTAGAAATAGGATATGTTTATTTGTTGAGTGGCAGGCTCAGTGATAGGGCTCAAAAATAATAAAGAGGAGTGAAACAGAGCTTGGTTCCTAAGGGTTCACAGTCTATTTGGGGAGATCCATAATAAGACTGTGTTAGGCATTGTAATAGTAACTTGCACAAAATTCTGTGGGAGGAAAAAGGAAAGAAGCATCAAATCTGGATAAGGGAGTTGGGCAAGGATTTGTGCCTGTATCTCAATGGCTGCACAAAAGAGTGCTAGGTACAAGACTCAGAGAGCATGCACCATGGTCCAGAAAAACCAGAGATAAAGTCTGATGATGATAGTAGACATATTGTGGAAGGCCTTGTATCCCAGGAGGAGAATTTAGGATTATATACTGTAGGAAGGTTTATGACAGAGAATTACACAGTCATATTTGCATTTTAGAAAAATCACTCTGACTTCCAGATGGAGGCAGGGCTACAGGAAAGAGAAGGAAGGATGTATCAGACTGTCCAAGTGTTCAAGTACCTGCTGGAGCTGTCCAGTGGCTGAGACAAACTAGCAGTGCTGAAGAGTGGAGTTCAATACTTATGAGAACGAGAGGCAGGGAAAAATAATAAGAACATTTCAGGGAGAAATAAAACATGAAAGGAAAAAGGAAAGGAGAAAGTAACAACACTAAAATAGATTGTTTACTATATACTAGACATGGACCTAAATGTGTTATACCTATTATCTCATTATCCTTAATCCTTTCAACAACCAGATGAAATAAGTATGACAATGCAAGTTTACAGATGGAAAATCTATAGCAGAAAGAGACTGTCTCGCCCGGGGTCAGATACAAAGTGGGTGGTGAAAGCAGAATTCCAATCTCCACTTTTAGTTACTTACCTAGAGCAAGCAAGTGTGACAGCAAGAGCACAAAAAAGAGAGTGACACAATAGAGAAAAAGGAGAGAAATAAATGGGAAAGTAACGGAAGGAAAAAAATTTAAGGAAGAAAATGGTGAAAGAGAGGCAGGTTATATAAATGGATAATGTTATGCACAAACACTAGAAAAGATTTCATTAAATCTTACCTTTAAATCTCTATCCGTGGTGCCAAAGACTAGTGACCAATGGCATGAATGTACATTTCCCTGACAATTAGCCAATGGCATGTAACCGTGTCCAGGTCCAATTGTTATTAGGTTAACCCACATGAAATTGTGATGTTTGACCATTTTTCACCTACAAAAACAGCATCCTAATAGCTTCCCACCATAATAACTTTAAGGTGAAATATGTTCTTAGCCAAAGGTCACTTCCTTACCTTCAAGCCTTGTTACTCTGAGTCCTACAACCTTGCACAGGAAACGTGGACCTATGCCAAGCTGCAGTGACTGTGGATCAACCTTTGTGAGCCCTGAGGAGATGGTTCACAAGTAGATGAGCCTAATTTAAACACCCAAGGGGCAGTAAACACTAGGGAAATGTACACCTCTTTTGACCTTATTTTTGTTGCGGGGAGTGGAGATGGTAGGAGAGAGCTGTCAGAGGACTAAATTGAAAATGGGACCTAGGAATCACTAAGATGTGCATGTCTCTCTCATCAGGACTGATAACAGGATGTTATTAAATTTTTGTAAATGGCAACTGCATTCAAGCTCACTTCAATCTTGTTTCACACATCTCAAAAAGACAGTTATTTTAAAACTTCATATCAGTTAACAGGTTCGTTAATAAAAGCTGTCTCTCCACAAAGGAGATTGCTAGCTCCTTGGATAGACTGTATTTTTAATTACATGAAATGATCTCCAAGTAAAGCTGCACTGAGCTGAATCTCTGCACCAGACCATCACCTGTGCTGTTCTGCAACCAGTGGCTTTTAAGGAGCCTTATTTTTGAGGGCTTTCATTTTCTTGAACACTGGTGAAACAGTGATGGGAAGACAGATGGAAAATCAAGATAAGAGGCATCAAAGAGAACTGCTATGCATTTGATTGTTTTTCTGATTATCAGAAGCCAATGAAAGGAGGAGAGGAAAAATTTCTCTTGGCAGACGTGAATTACATTCTTTACATTTTTGTTCTTTTTTAATAAACCATCTTCTACCAGGAAAGACTCTTACATTCAATATTGAACACTAGCATTTTAGAGCTGGAAGGAACTTTAGATATTATTTAGTTCTACACTTCATTTCATAGTTACGAAACCAAGATTAGGAGAGGATATATATGTCGGCCAAGGTGAGTGAGTTGAAGTCAGGACAAGAACGCACATCTTGTGAGTTTCCGCCTTTGTTCATTACACCAGGCCACATTATCTTACGTTGTGCTCTTATGTGATAATAATAACTAACATTTTAAGCACTTACTAATTGCTTTCTCTATATTAACTCATTTAACCCTTACAACAACCCTTTCAGTTAACTGCTGTTATCATCCCCTTTTATGTATTAGCAATCTGAATCCCCGAAAAGTAAAATAGCTTTTCAGTATCACCCAGCTAGTAAGTAAGACGCAGTCATGATTCAAAGCCTAACAGGCTGGCTCCAAAGTCTTTTATTCTTAACTCTTATGCTATGTATTTTGGTGTCTATCTCCTTAGGTGCATATTCTGTTTCCACAGCTTGATATAAGTAACAGTACCACTTGTATCTCAAATATTGTACAGATGGAAAGCAGGGAATATATGTTTGATCCTGAGGAAGGTAGTAATGAAAACAAAAACAAAATGAAGTTTGGCAGGTGACGAGCTGAATTTATATCATAACAACCACACTGGCTCTATCTATCACCTGTGCTGGGCCTCTCCCTAGTAGAGAAAGACATGTACTTTGATTCAAGTTTTTCCCAAACTTCCCTCTTTCATACACCAGGTTGTTCTTATAATAACTTTATAATAAATAGTGCCTGATGGCTTCATGGAGAAATGTTAAGGATTCAACAACTTGGCTTTTTCAGCCTGATTGCTTCAATAAAGGAAGGGAGTAGCTTGATACTCCACCTTCGACCCCACTGGCAGAAATGTGGTTGGCGCCCACATGAAGCAAGCTACCATCACTTGTATCACAGGGGAAAACTGAGGACTCTATCAATTCAAGTCACCAAGCATTTATGACATACCTCCCATCACTGGGCCATGTCCTGTGGAAGACCCAGTGATGAAAAAGAAACAGCCCTAGTCATTGAGGATCTCTCAGAGATTAGTGGTGACAAACTTGCAAATAACAAACTAACACATGAGGCAGAATAACATAAATGTCTAATATGGGTATCAGCAACGCACTATGGACACACAGAAATATTTCCTTTTACTTGGAGTCAGGAAGACTTCAAAGATCTGGTAAAATTTGAGCTAAAACTTGAAAAATGAGTAGATTTCACAGGCAATGATTAGGGAGAGGGGCAAGGGAGAAGATTATTCTAGACTAAGCAGTATAAGTAAGAAATGTCCAGGTACACTGAGATCTGCCCACCAGAGCAACAGTCAGCTCTACCCACCACCAGTCCCTCCCAACAGGAAACTTACACAAGCCTCTTAGATAGCCTCATCCACCAGAGGGAAGACAGCAGAAGCAAGAAGAACTACAATCCTGCAGCCTGTGGAAAAAAAACCACATTCACAAAAAGACAGACAAGATGAAAAGGCAGAGAGCTATGTACCAGATGAAGGAAGAAGATAAAACCCCAGAAAAACAATTAAATGAAGTGGAGATACGTAACCGTCCAGAAAAAGAATTCAGAATAATGATAGTGAAGATGATCCAGGACCTCGGAAAAAGAAAGGAGGCAAAGATCGAGAAGATGCAGGAAATGTTTAACAAAGACCTAGAAGAATTAAAGAACAAACAAACAGTGATGAACAATACAATAACTGAAATGAAAACTACACTAGAAGGAATCAATAGCAGAATAACTGAGGCAGAAGAACGGATAACTAACCTGGAAGACAGAATGGTGGAATTCAATGCCGCGGAACAGAATAAAGAAAAAAGAATGAAAAGAAATGAAGACAGCCTAAGAGACCTCTGGGACAACATTAAACGCAAGAACATTTGCATTATAGGGGTCCCAGAAGGAGAAGAGAGAGAGAAAGGAGCAGAGAAAATATGTGAAGAGATTATAGTCAAAAATGTCCCAAACATGGGAAAGGAAATAGCCACCCAAGTCCAGGAAATGCAGCGAGTCCCATACAGGTTAAACCCAAGGAGAAACACACCGAGACACATAGTGATCAAATTGGCAAAAATTAAAGACAAAGAAAATTATTGAAAGCAGCAAGGGAAAAACGACAAATAACATACAAGGGAACTCGCATAAGGTTAACAGCTGATTTCTCAGCAGAAACTCTACAAGCCAGAAGGGAGTGGCATGATATACTTAAAGTGATGAAAGGGAAGAACTACAACCAAGATTACTCTACCCAGCAAGGATCTCATTCAGATTTGATGGAGAAATCAAAAGCTTTACACACAAGCAAAAGCTAAGAGAATTCAGCACCATCAAACCAGCTCTACAACAAATGATAAAGGAACTTCTCTAAGTGGGAAACACAAGAGAAGAAAAGGACCTACAAAAACAAACGCAAAACAATTAAGAAAATGGTCACAGGAACACACATATCGATAATTACCTTAAACGTGAATGGATTAAATGCTCCAACCAAAAGACACAGGCTTGTTGAATGGATACAGAAACAAGACCCATATATATGCTGTCTACAAGAGACCCATTTCAGACCTAGGGACACATACAGACTGAAAGTGAGGGGATGGAAAAAGATATTCCGTGCAAATGGAAATCTAAAGAAAGCTGGAGTAGCAATATTCGTATCAGATAAAATAGACTTCAAAATAAAGAATTTTACAAGAGACAAGGAAGGACACTACATAATGATCAAGGGATCAATCCAAGAAGAAGATATAACAATTATAAATATATATGCACCCAACATACGAGCACCTCAATACATAAGGCAACTGCTAACAGCTATAAAAGAGGAAATCGAGAGTAACACAATAATAGTGGGGGACTTTAACACCTCACGTACACCAATGGACAGATCATCCAAAATGAAAATAAATAAGGAAACAGAAGCTTTAAATGACACAATAGAACATAGAGATTTAAATGATATTTATGGGACATTCCATCCAAAAACAGCAGATTACACTTTCTTCTCAAGTGCACACAGAACATACTGCAGGGTAGATCACATCTTGGGTCACAGATCAAGCCTCAGTAAATTTTAAAAAATTGAAATCATATCAAGCATCTTTTCTGACCACAACGCTATGAGATTAGAAATGAATTACAGGGGAAAAAACATAAGAAACACAAGCACATGGAGGCTAAACAATACGTTACTAAATAACCAAGAGATCACTGAAGAAATCAAAGAGGAAATCAAAAAGTACCTAGAGACAAATGACAATGGAGACACAATGATCCAACACCTATGGGATGCAGCAAAAGCAGTTCTAAGAGGGAAGTTTATAGCTATACAAGCCTACATCAAGAAACAAGAAAAATCTCGAATAAACAATCTAACCTTACACCTAAAGGAACTAGAGAAAGAAGAACAAACAAAACCCAAAGTTAGCAGAAGGAAAGAAATCATAAAGATCAGAGCAGAAATAAATGAAATAGAAACAAAGAAAACAAGAGCAAAGATCAATAAAACTAAAAGTTGGTTCTTTCAGAAGATAAACAAAATTGATAAACCATTAGCCAGACTCATCAAGAAAAAGAGGGAGAGGACTCAAATCAATAAAATTAGAAATGAAAAAGGAGAAGTTACAACAGACACTGCAGAAATACGAAGCATCCTAAGAGACTACTACAAGCAACTCTATGCCAATAAAATGGACAACCTGGAAGAAATGGACAAATTCTTAGAAAGGTATAACCTTCCAAAACTGAACCAGGAAGAAACAGAAAATATGAACAGACCAATCACAGGTAATGAAATTGAAACTGTGATTAAAAATCTTCCAACAAACAAAAGCCCAGGACCAGATGGCTTCACAGGTGAATACTATCAAACATTTAGAGAAGAGCTAACACTCATCCTTCTCAAACTCTTCCAAAAAATTGCAGAGGAAGGAACACTCCCAAACTCATTCTATGAGGCCACCATCACCCTGATACCAAAAGCAGACAAAGATACTACAAAAAAAGAAAATTACAGACCAATATCACTGATGAATATAGATGCAAAAATCCTCAACAAAATACTAGCAAACAGAATCCAACAACACATTAAAAGGATCATACACCATGACCAAGTGGGATTTATCCCAGGGATGCAAGGATTCTTCAATATACGCAAATCAATCAATGTGATACACCATAGTAACAAATTGAAGGAGAAAAACCATATGATCATCTCAATAGATGCAGAAAAAGCTTTTGACAAAATTCAACACCCATTTATGATAAAAACTCTCCAGAAAGTGGGCATAGAGGAAACCTACCTCAACATAATAAAGACAATATATGACAAACCCACAGCAAACATCATTCTCAATGGTGAAAAACTGAAAGCATTTCCTCTAAGATCAGGAACAAGACAAGGATGTTCACTCTCACCACTATTATTCAACATAGTTTTGGAAGTCCTAGCCACGGCAATCAGAGAAGAAAAAGAAATAAAAGGAATCCAAATTGGAAAAGAAGAAGTAAAACTGTCACTGTTTGCAGATGACATGATACTATACATAGAGAATCCTAAAGATGCCACCAGAAAACTACTAGAGCTAATCAATGAATTTGGTAAACTTGCAGGATACAAAGTTAATGCACAGAAATCTCCTGCATTCCTACACACTAATGATGAAAAATCTGAAAGAGAAATTATGGAAACACTCCCATTTACCACTGTAACAAAAAGAATAAAATACCTAGGAATAAACCTACCTACGGAGACAAAACACCTGTATGCAGAAAACTATAAGACACTGATGAAAGAAATTAAAGATGATACCAACAGATGGAGAGATATACCATGTCCTTGGATTGGAAGAATCAATATTGTGAAAATGACTATACTACCCAAAGCAATCTACAGATTCAATGCAATCCCTATCAAATTACCAATGGCATTTTTTACAGAACTAGAACAAAAAATCTTAAAATTTGTATGGAGACACAAAAGACCTCGAATAGCCAAAGCAGTCTTAAGGGGAAAAAACGGAGCTGGAGGAATCAGACTCCCTGACTTCAGACTATACTACAAAGCTACAGTAATCAAGACAATATGGTACTGGCACAAAAACAGAAATATAGATCAATGGAACAGGATAGAAAGCCCAGAGATAAACCCACGCACCTATGGTCAACTAATCTATGACAAAGGAGGCAAGGATATACAATGGAGAAAAGACAGTCTCTTCAATAAGTGGTGCTGGGAAAACTGGACAGCTACATGTAAAAGAATGAAATTAGAACACTCCCTAACACCATACACAAAAATAAACTCACAATGGATTAGAGACCTAAATGTAAAACTGGACCCTATAAAACTCTTAGAGGAAAACATAGAAAGAACACTCTTTGACATAAATCACGGCAAGATATTTCTTGATCCACCTCCTAGAGTAATGGAAATAAAAACAAAAGTAAACAAATGGGACCTAATGAAACTTCAAAGCTTTTGCACAGCAAAGGAAACCATAAACAAGACGAAAAGACAACCCTCAGAATGGGAGAAAATATTTGCAAACGAATCAACGGACAAAGGATTAATCTCCAAAATATATAAACAGCTCATGCAGTCAATATTAAACAAACAGCCCAATCCAAAAATGGGCAGAAGACCTAAATAGACATTTCTCCAAAGAAAACATACAGATGGCCAAGAAGCACATGAAAGGCTGCTCAACATCACTAATTATTAGAGAAATGCAAATCAAAACTACAATGAGGTATCACCTCACACCAGTTAGAATGGGCATCATCAGAAAATCTACAAACAACAAATGCTGGAGAGGGTGTGGAGAAAAGGGAACCCTCTTGCACTGTTGGTGGGAATGTAAATTGATACAGCCACTATGGAGAACAGTACGGAGGTTCCTTAAAAAACTAAAAATAGAATTAATATATGATCCAGCAATCCCTCTACTGGGCATATACCCAGAGATAATCATAATTCAAAAAGACACATGCACCCCAATGTTCATTACAGCACTATTTACAATTGCCAGGTCATGGAAGCAACCTAAATGCCCATCGACAGACGAATGGATAAAGAAGTTGTGGTACATACATACAATCGAATATTACTCAGCCATAAAAAGGAACGAAATTGAGTCATCTGTTGAGACGTGGATGGATCTAGAGACTGTCATACAGAGTGAAGTAAGTCAGAAAGAGGAAAACAAATATCGTACATTAACGCACGTATGTGGAACCTAGAAAAATGGTACAGATGAGCCGGTTTGCAGGGCAGAAGTTGAGACACAGATGTAGAGAATGGACATATGGACACCAAGGGGGGAAAGCGGTGCGGGGTTGGGGGTGGTGGTGTGATGAATTGGGCGATTGGGATTGACATGTATACACTGATGTGTATAAAATTGATGACTAATAAGAACCTGCTGTATAAAAAAATAAATAAAATAAAATTCGAAAATTAAAAAAAAGAACCATTTACTCCTATATATTTTATGCAAAATATTCCCTCATTAAGATACCTCATTACGTATATTGCACAAAATATGTAATCCCTAAATATTTATGCATATGTTTATTGTCATATTTGAAAACCAAACCCCAATGGTGACAGTGAATGGCATTTTGCATATTTACTTGAAAAACTCCATTATGTGATAACTATCTTTTCCCATGCTAGAATAGGTTTCTTCTTCTTTATAAATGACAAGTTAAGTTGCCACACTTTTAAGTTTGTATTTTACTGATCTTTTTCACTGAAAATAGCATCATCCTCATAACTGTTGCCACAATTATTCAGTTAATTAAAACAAAGCTGTGTAACTATGTAGGAAATGCAACTATGGAGGAATTCAGGATCAACAACGTGGCTGATTCAAGCAATCCTGGAAATTTGTATTTAGAAGAGAATTGCCTTCATTCCTATAGGCCCAAGCTTAGAACTGCTTCTGTTGGCATAGAATTTTATTTATTAGACTGTATGTTTCTTTTATTAAGGAATGGGGGTCAATTCTATATTACCAATAGGTCTACTTACTTTTAACACTCCAAGGGAAAAGAATCTTGGATTTTGAACCTTGGATCTGAACTATATTAGTCCACAAAACCATTAAATATTCATTTTACAGGGATGATGCTATCTGCTCTGGAATAAAAATATCAGAAAAAAAAGCAAAATAATAGAGATAATAAAAACATCCAGTGGACTGCCAGAGGTTTGTGTTTGGTGTGTGTGGCGGTGGGGTGGTAGGGAATGAATAGCAGAGCACAGAGGATTTTTAGAGCAGTGAAAATACTCAGTATGATACCACCATAATGGACACAAATCATTATCCATTTGTCCAAACCCACAGACTACACAACACCAAGAGTAAACCCTAGTATGAACTATGGACTTTGGGTAATTACGACGTGTCCATGTAGGTTCATCAACTGTAAGAAATGTATAAAGAGCACTGGCTTCTGATCCCAGATCTTTTTCTGATTTGCTATGTGAATTTTTTTTTTTAAGTTCTGAGATTCCTTTATTCAAGCCACATTGTTCAACCTTTATCACAGTGTAACAACCTATTTTTAAAACCTCAAATAAATAAGTTATCCATGTAACCTTGTCATTTCAAAAAAAAAAAAAAGGAAGAAGAAGAAATGTCCAGGTACATTATGATAAGCCTCCAGTTTGTTATTAGGAGCGGTAGGAAGGTAAAACTGAAAAAGCAATAAGAGGCCCAAATATGGAGAGCCTTACGTGTGGAACTAAGGAATTTGGCTTTATGATTTTGGAAATCAGGATCATTTAAGAATTTTGAACAGAGGAATGGCAGAAGTAGAATTGTGCTTTAAGAAAGGTAATGGGGCCTCACTGTGTAGAATGGATTGAAAAGGAGAGGTTAAGGCCTTAAGACTACTTGGAAGCTGTTATGATGGAAAATGAAATGAGGAGGCCTGGGCAGGGTTGTGATAGTCTATCTTTAGGGTACCTACACACGTACCCACAGAGCACCTCACTACCTTTGCCTGCCCCCACCAACAGCTGTCCCAACATATGCCCTATTCCCCAAGAAGCCTGCTAAGTGAACAGGAAGCGAGGTGGAATGAGTTGATCATTGAAGTCACAAACCTAAATATCCAAGGAAACAGCCTTCCTTACTACAACAGCCAGTGGCTGGACGGGTACAATCACCATGAACCAAAGTGAGACTCTGGTGCCTCAACTTCATGATAAGGGGTCATATACACCAATTGTGGCAGGCTTTAGATGATCCCCCAGAGTACAGGCCAACTGGGAAGAAAAAGAAAATGATTTGTGAGTTATGCTTCTGTATTCTCTTGTTGTCCTAAGGTGAGGAATTATTCAACTGAAATATTCCAATGGAATTAAAGCCGTTCTAAAGGAGAAAGTGTTTCTACAATTTGCATGTACGTTTGAACTTGCCCACGCTTGCCTTTCAGAGCGCGGATCCAGGCCAGAAACTATTCTCATCACCCACAGCAAGTAAATCAGACTGATTTACAAATTTTCCTATGTTCTGCTCATAGCCGCCTTCTATTATAGACATGATCAATTCTAGTTGCTCAGAGGCCAGAGTAAAGGTCAGAATTTCATAATATTAGGGGTGGAATTATTGCTGCAGGCCTTTCCTCCTTCTGAATAGGTGGGAAGGAAAACATTTGAGGACAGTGGTTTGCATTGCTCATGTGGGGCATTAGAAGAATGAAGGCAGTTAAAATTTGTCTGCAAGTCTGTTGTTTCCTGGTTTGCTTCTAAGAAAACACACCACCATCTGTCTCACTGGTCTTAAATCAAATCCTGCCACTGCAACACTAGCGTTCTCTGCCTCTTTGTATTCTGCTTTCCGGTTTCATCTTTGAAGAAGTTCAAGGGTTGTGCTTTGAGAATCTATATTTCTGAAGAAAACCACCCAACCCCAAATCATTTTTTAAAAACAAAGACATATGGTTGTACTCCAGAAGATGCCATTTATATAGACTATAATGTCAGTGGTGCTGCCTGGAGTTGGATAACACAGAGGCCCTACAATTGCACATGCCCTCCTAGACCCTGATCCGAAAACAGAAAGAAACCATGTAATGGTTACTATAGGCAGTCCTTTGTCACTTTCTTCATGCTGCCTACTCCCTGCGTTCTGTTTTCTTTGTGGCAGAGAAGATGGCGCGTGCCCATTAAAATCGATGCCCTCCTCTTCCTGAGTACACCACTAGACTCTACTTTCCAAGCCCCCGGCATCTACATGGGACCGCGGAACTAATTTTCAGCAACGAGCAGAAGTGATTTTGGTCACCTCTGGGCCAAAGAGCTGAAAAGTGGATGTGCCTTCTGTGTCCCCCACTTTAGATGCCAGAAGATACCCAGGCCCTACAAGATGGAAGAGCCGCTAGATGGAAAGAGGCTAAGACCCTGATGACCGAGTGGAGCAGAGCTCTATTGCGGTCCCGCACTGGTCAGTGACATGTAACACACATATACTTTGAAGGTGTAATGCCAATGAGATGCGGGAATTTTGGGTTCTAGCAGTTCCGGTAAGCTGATTTATACGCCTTCCCAATGTCTTCCAAATTAAACTTTGTCCTAATTGCACAGGGCACTCCACTACAGATCCCCACCCAAGCCTGACCCCCTCATCTCCTAATTGAAGTATCTGTGCTCCAAGTTCCTTTCTAATGGGACTCTGTCCTCTGTGAGCTCAGAATTTTTAATCAAGTAACCCAGAATCTCAGATAATAGCCATTAATGAGTTACTGGATGAGAGCTTTCTTGGAGGCAAGCAAGTCCCGATGAAGCCAATGCTCAGGATGGCTCGTGTCTGTCACAGTGTCATCTGATATTCAGTGAGGACTCACGAGCCAGAAATGAGGAGAGGATCTAATGGCTTTGCCAGTTACGTGCACTAGGCTGAGAACGTGATGAAGCCAGGAACTTAAAGCCAGGGAGGACGGAGCCCAATCTCAACCGTGCCGTCTACTAGCTATGTGATCTTAGGTAACCTGCTTCTCTGGGTTGCGGCTTCCTCATTTTTAAAACAGGGATGGCTATATTGGCTCCTTCTTTGGGTTGTTTAAGAATTAAATGAGATTAGGTATGCAAAGCCCTTAGCCTACTGCCTAGCACAGAAAAATCATGCAGTGGAAGGTAGTTATTAGAACAGGATGCATATCATGTTAGAACTAGTCAAAACCTCAGAATCACTACAGTCCCCTCAGGTACAGACAGTGAGCTGGAGGCCCAGAGGGATGACAGGACTTTTCTCTTCCTTCTCTGAAAAGTCGGCTGCACATAAACCAGTTCCATGAAACCTTCAGAGATTGTTTTTGCCTGAATCTCCTTGGCACTTGGTCATGGCATTTGCTTCGCACCCCGCCCCCGACTCTGGACATGCCTCTTTGTGGAGATGCTTCTGTGACAGTATCTTCTTGGGGGAGGGGAGTTATTGGAGGCGGACGGGGAGCAGACTTGAGAACCAGAACCGTAAGCAGCTCAAGGGAACACAAGTCCTCTCCCTCAAGCACCCTAGTGATCCAAGCAGCACACAGTGGTCTCTCTACCCGTGTTCTCTACTGGCTAGACCAGCGGTCTTAAGAGGACAGTCAAAAGTACCTGGTTTCACTTTTATTTCCAAAGAAAATTAATCATGGCGTACTTCATAAGTCAAACCTTAATGAATTTAGTTACCATGAGAGGATCCATTGGACACAACACATGAATCTGATCTTTTTTTTTCCATAAGTATCTCAATTTCTCGCTTCTGTATCAATTATTCATCTTTGTATTCAGGCTCCAGATTAGTCACGGGAACTAGCTCATCTAACAGCAACACAAGAAGCTTTTCTCCCCCTCTCCTTCACAAAGCTTAATCAAATCAATAGCCACAAGGCTGACTTCCTGGCCTGAGGCTGCGCCAGCCACAGTCACTAAAAGAATGGCAGTGCTGAGTGCTTTGTTATTTTTCATAGAAAGAGAGCTCACTATTGATCACTACGGTAAAGAAAAGCAGGTGGCAGAATGGGAGAGCTAATGGAAAAAGAGATAAAATCCAGCTGGGCATCCCTGAGGTCATTCTGTGGATAACTGAAGGAAGTTTGAGTGAGAATCTGAAAAAGTAAATAAAAGGACCCCAATTCTGCAAGCACTGCACGGAAAATCTGATGGTGCTTGCTGTCTTGGCGTATGTTATTTTTTTCCAGCCGAACTACCTAATGATCAGACATGACACACCTCATGCTTACTAGCCTTTGTTCAGGAAATATTCTTAAATTTCCTTCCCAGCTGGAGGCTAAGACTGTGTACATTCTTTCCACTTTACTAGAAGACACTTTTTCAACAGAAGTGCTTCTGTGTGTTGTTACTGCTGCGCAGATGTGCCTTGCTTTATGCAAGTAGGTTCCAGAAGAGTTCCCTAAATTGAATTTTTGTAAATCAAATTATATTTCTTCCTGGCGACACAATATAATCACAGAGAAGCTTTATTATCATTTGGGCTCTAGCCTCAACCGATAGAGGCTTGAAGATTTTTTGCCTGCTTCTGACCCCCAGTCCAACATTAAAAAAAAAAAAAAAAAAAACTTCGAGCACAAGCGAACCTATTTCCGAGGACTCCTTTAGAAATAACAACGTCAACAGCTGTCATTTGGTGGTCACTGCCTATGCATCACACCGGGCAGTTTACATGCGTTATCACATTTCATCCCAGAAGTACTTTTTGAGGTAGGTATCCTTATCCTTATTTCACAAATGCAGAAACTGAGTCTCACAGAGATTAAGTAATTTAACCAAGTTCACACAACTACTTAGCAGTAGAGCAGAGTTTCTAAACCCATGCCTGTCGAACGTCAAAGCTTTGCTCTTTCGACTACTCTACTGCCTCCCTAATTTGGGGTAGCAATAGGAAATTTACCATCAATCTATCTATAGCTTTAAAAATGAGGGAGGGGGTGTCCCAATACTCTAATCACCACCTGGAATTTCATCTTCACTCTGCCGTTAACTTGCTGTGTGAACGTCAGCAAGCAATTTCCCTCTCGAATCCTCTCATTTCCATCATCTGGAAATTTAGGAGGTTGACCCAGGTGATCTATAATGTCCTTGTCACCTGTAGAAGTTTATGGCTATCTACTTTTAAGTCCCGAAGAGAAACATATTAATCCTTAAAATCCACTTAGGTGCCACCTGATGCCACAAGTTTTTCACAAAGTCTTCTGAAATGTGTATTTTCCCGCGCTGATCAGCTATGACGTGAAACTGATCACTATGAAGTCTTCTTACTCATGTCTCTAGATGCAAACCCTGTTAGCCTGATGTTTCAAGCAAGTACATTTTGTTCTGGGCTCAGAATGAGACCAAATGAACAGTTTCACTGAACTTTTTCACTTTTCGGTGGATCATTTTGATTTCCTTATCTAAATGTCCTGTCTTTGCCAACAAAATGATATCCTACCTGGAAAACGGCTTTTCGTTTCCAATTGGCCTTTTTGAAAGCAACAAAGAGGCTCTGGCAGGCCTGCCATTAACCCTGGGGTAGTTAAAGCAGGATGCCAGTCGCATCTCAAGCACCACAGACACACTGTACCTTGGGTTTGGTTTTCTCCCAACTCTGCTGCACTTTCAGGAAATGATCTGGAACGCCAGTTTCTAAAAGGAGTTGATATCCTGCATACCCAAATGTGGTTCAAAAGCCCTGTAAATAAATATACATAAACTGAACTGGAACAGCTTGGGAGTTCTCAACAGGGAACTCTAATGACCTCTGAATTGGAAGGGACACAGCTGATCAAGGAATCATTACTAAGATTAAAGGCTTATACCAAAATCACTGTGAGACTTAAGCTACTGAATTTACAATGTTGATGGCATAAACTGGAAAGCACTAACTAGCCATATTAATGTGCTGCTTGAAAGTCAGAGGAAGCGGAGAAAGCTCGGTTATTTCTCTACCCTTTTTTCTTTTGCAAACAGCAAATAGGCAGTTGAGCTTTAGGAGAAAAATTGCTTTGTTTCATAGCCTTACATTATTGTTGATGCAGGGGGGGCCTTCTTGTCCTTCGGGTAAGTTGTTCATAGCACAGGGCTAAGGGAGTGAGTGAATGAGTTCCAACAGCAATATCCATTTCGGGAAAATTGGCCACCAGGCATGCCAGGATCTCAGTGAGAAAGCAGAGAAGGCTGCAACGGGATAAGTTTGGGGACAAAGGAAATGACGTGGCTATGTGGCTTAGCCCATAAACTGTGGTTGTAAAGTAACAGGGTACTCACTATTCCAATAAATTTTCAAACTTCATTTGATTTGGGCTGGAGTTGCCATCTTAGAAAGGATGGGAGATGAGGTCTATGGGACGGGCCACGACAACGGGAAATCTCCAGACAATGGCAATACCCAAAGCCAAGCACACAGCACCAGGAATCATGGTTCCAGGCAGTTTGAAGAAAAGATTCCAAAAGAAATTGGGGTTGGGCGACAGGTTTCAGCTCCCAAGGGAAAGGGGTTAACACTTGGGCTAGGTAAGGGTCACAAAACGAGGTGGAATTTAGGGAATGCAAGTCTTAGCAGAAGAGCTAGGAAATTAATCAGGATTCATAGGGTCTGCAGTAAGTACACCTGGTGAGGGGAAGAGGCAGCTGAGATCACTGGGCATGTGAATAGGGCATACCACATACCCAGCAAGTTCTTCTGTTTGCTTGCTTGCTTGCTTGCAGTATTGATCAGAAACTCAGAAACTCAGAAACTGGGCAGGGCAGAGTCAGTAAGTTGAAGACTTCAGCTGAGAAGGGCTTCAAAAACTCTCACCAGAGGGAGCAGGTAAGAGTTTACAGATAGTTCATCGGAACCCCATCTCTGGCTTTTGGATAATACACTGCTCAAAGTCCCAGCCTCACTGCAGAACAACACCACATCCTGTTACCAATAATTAAGTTTTCTAGCATGCTTTTTGTGAATCACAAGGTGAGAACCTTTAGTATCTCCTTAGACACAATCCATAAACAAAACTATTCAATATGCCACCAATCCCACAACTACCTGTGTGTTCTCTGAGGGCCTACACATAAAAGTATAAGACCTGGGCCAGAGATACATCTGTTTCAAATCACTGTTTCCATGACTCAGTCTAATCACTCCTTATATCTGCTCCTACATACAACCAGTCATCCTAGATCCAGGAGTCAAACTTCCTGTATGACCTGGGGAATGATCCTTAAATCCTCTGATTTCCTTCAAATTTAAAATAGAATATTAATAATCAAACCTATCTCAGAGGAATGTTGTGAGGATTAAGTTACATGATTCATGTAAAGCACTAGCACAGTACCTGGCATGCAGTAAATTATGCAGAGTATTAAAAATGGAACATCTTAGGCTGTTAGATGAAAACCTCTGCCCCTTGAAAATGGAGTTAATGAAAATTGACTGGGTTATGCAGCCATCTAACATCTAACGGGCAGCCTACTGAGGCCAGCAATCTGCCATCAGTCTTTCAGGAAACATGCATGTATTAGATAAGGGACTTCCCTGGTGGCGCAGTGGTTAAGAATCCGCCTGCCAATGCAGGGGACATGGGTTCAAGCCCTGGTCCGGGAAGATCCCACATGCCGTGGAGCAACTAAGCCCGTGTGCCACAACTACTGAGCCTGCACTCTAGAGCCCACAAGCCACAACTACTGAGCCCACGCACCACAACTACTGAAGCCTGTGCGCCTAGAGCCTGTGCTCCGCAACAAGAGAAGCCACTGCAAGGAGAAGCCCACGCACCGCAACGAAGAGTAGCCCCTGCTCGCGGCAACTAGAGAAAGCCCGCATGCAGCAACGAAGACCTAACGCAGCCAAAAAAATAATTAAAAAACAAATAATAAATTTTAAAAAACCTGACCTGGTCATTACAGGAATTCCAGTGTCTCCATTCTCTTTCCTCTCCTGGTAAATAACAGTCTACCAAGTTAAAACAAAACCAAAAAAAGGTAAAATGTAATCTTTAAAAAATAAAAAATTAAAATAAAATAGATTACTAAAAAGGAAAGGACTTCCTTGTCAACAAAAGCAACCAACAGCAGAAATGGCAAAAAAGAAGCATAACATATATCCCTGGCAGAAATAAAGAAAGCAACAAATGGGAAATAAAACTGGTGCTGGAAAATATGTACAAATGAGAAAGTGGGTTAAATTTAGTGCTGTGGCAGGGAGCAAGGGGAGGGGTGCTCTGGCAGACTCTGTTGGGATAGAGTGGGCTCTGATCATGGAGCAAGTCAGCGCGAATGGATTCTTGACCCGACTCCTGGCCCCTGTCAAGACCAGGCCTCCAACAACCTCAGCAGAGCCAATAAGGGCTTTTAGTTTTGTAGAAGAGCAGTGTGCCAGGGGATGGGGCAGAGGGGAGCGCTACAGGTGGTCGATACATCAGGATCAATCACAGGTCATTCTTTCTGTCTCTCCTTTAACCTCAAAAGGTCTAAGATTTCCCTTAAGTTTCACAGGACTGTAGGCCTTTTGAGACTTTAGGGGTTTTCTTGACCCCTCCCAAAATCTCCATATTTGCTTGCCGAGGCCAGAAATTCCTTTATAAAAGTTGAAGCTCACTGTAGAATGAAAAGCTTAAGCTATAAATGCCTACAGGCAAGAAAACTCTTTGGGATAGATAAATTTCTCAGTCAATCCAGTACCCTAAAGAATGGCATCATTCCTTTCTTGTTTGGATAAGGGGACACGTTGACTATTCAGCAAAATGGAAGAGGGACCCTATGGGATGGAGGGGTGGAGAGGGAGGCAAGTCTGCCTTTGAGTGAGAAAAAAAAAATGGTTTAGAAAGAGAACACATTCCCACCTGGCTATGTTGGAAACTGTCTTTCAGCTGCATGGGAGGACTGAAGTTGTAAGGCGGATGCAAAAAGAGAAGCTATGCACCAAGATATTTCTATCACAAGATTGAAAATCAAACCGTTTTACATGCTTTATGAAGCCTTTGGTGTTTTGCCTTTTAATCAGCAACATTCAAATAATGGAGCTTCTTTGCCAAGGGTTTTGTTGCTAGAAGTATCCCCAGGGATAAAAAGAGAAACTCACACTCTCCAGAGCTTCCAGAGCATTACAAATATGCAAACGTCTTGAGTCCCAATAAAGCTTTCCTCTGCACATACAAAACTCGTGCTGTTCGGTGCTTTGTAATCACCTAGAGGGGTGGGATACGGAGGGGATATGGGGATATATGTATACATATAGCTGATTCACTTTGTTATGCAGCAGAAACTAATACAACATTCTAAAGCAATTATATTCCAATAAAGATGCTAAAAAATAAAGAAATAAAAATAAAGAAATAAAAGTCAAGCACTACTAATAATCCCTTACTTATCAACACTGAAGTGTACACACTGATTTTTTTTTTTAAGCATAATTCTTTTGGCTCCCAGCTGTACCTAAACCATCACTATAATAATCTTGAGAAGACATTTACAGACACTGTTGAACAGATTATTGTACCTGTTTGTCCATGTAAATAAATTTACTGAAATTGTTATTATTCAACAGATACATTGCTATACTCAAGACTTGTAAGATTTAATTTATACACTAAGCATGAGAATCAATCATTATTCCTCTCCTGGTGATACCTATCATTTAAAGCTTAATAGAAATAAGAAAATCCAAATATTTAAAAAGAAACCATTTTTAATATTTCAGTTAAATATTAGAATGATGAGAAGGATCATGCATTAACTTAGGAAAATTTTATTTCCTGTTTAATTATGTCCTGCTTAATCAAGTATTTCTTAAGGAATCAAATACTAAGAAAGAAAAGCTACAAATAACCCACAAAGATCAGGCTGTAAAAGCAGCACCAATTACTCTTTTCATTTTCTGGCATATCTTACAATGGAGCTCGCTGCTTCTCTAAAAGTCTAGCTTACTTGCACAAAAGTCAGTTCTCCCTGTTTTTCAGAATAATTTTATATGCATAGAAATTGTGATCTACATATATGAAATTCCAGTGACTTTAAAATAAAGTTTATTCACGCCGTAAAAAACAAAAAAACAAAAACAAAAACAAATCTTGTGCTGTTTTAATGTATGATCGGGAGCAAGGCCTGGAAACCTGTGAAAGCCTTGGCTGAGTGTAATGAGCCTGGTGTACATTCTACTCCTAACAAAAAGCAAAACATTGCCAGAATATTCTAGCATGGGGCAGTAGTGTAGAGAGGGAGGAGAAGCCCAGGGGCCAAGATACTAGAAGAAGATAGGGCCAAAACAGTTAGTTCATCCTTGGTTTTAAATACTATCCCACTTTATGCCAAAAGAAAGAAAAGGCAGTGACCTATTTACTATCGTGCCAACCTTTTAGTCTTACCTTTCGGGTTTGCTCTCCCCCCTCAAAACTGCACATGATGGATGGACCTCTGAGATGGTATCTGAGTCCAGCAACATCATTTCTTTCGTGAGGATCATATGCATTTTTATTCATGCTGCTTTAATAAGAGTTTGCGTGTATTTCCTATGCTTACAGAATGTTGTACCCACCCTTGAGCTTCTTGCCTGACTTGGTCAGGTTTTCTTTGTGGACCAGCTACTGCTTCAAAAGGAGCTCAGGACTCCAGCTGGATTTTGTAGGCAATATGGTTCCTGTATCCAGAACTGATCATTGCTTGTTCAGATGAGGCCCCTTTGGATTGCAAGCCTTATGTAGAACTGGTATAAGATAGTTTAAGCAGTGTTTTTTAAAACCATGGGTCAGAACTAACATTTTTTTAATGGAATGTGATGGAAAAGAATAGAGTATATATTATGGGAAATCTAAGAATGTGTCACATAGGGTAAAGTTAAGGTTTTCTTGGTAAAATGTTTATTTCACTATAAAATACATTTTTTACTTGGGTCATAGTTGAAAGTTTGAAAACCACTGGGTAGAGTTTAACCAAAATTGATATCACAGCCATTTCCCTCCGAAGGCTTTCCTGAACCAAGTAAAATCAAATTAGAAAGTTCCCCTTCAAAAGAAAGACAACAGTATGGAAAACAGTATGGAGGGTCCTCAAAAAAACTAGAGTTGTCACATGATCCAATAATCCCACTCCTGGGCATATATGCAGACAAAACTATAATTCAAAAAGATACATGTACGCCTATGTTCATAGCAGCACTATTCACAATAGCCAAGACATGGAAACAACCTAAATGTCCATCAAGAGGTGAATGGATAAAGAAGATGTGGTATATATCTACAATGGAATACTACACAGCCATAAAAAATGAAATAATGCCATTTGCAGCAATACGGATGGACTCAGAGAGCATCATACTAAGTGAAGTAAGTCAGAAAGAGAAAGATGAATACCATATGATATCACTTATTTTGGACTCTAAAATGTGACACAAATGAACCTATCTACGAAACAGAAACAGACTCAGGGACATAGAGAACAGACCTGTGGTTGCCAGTGGGGGTGGGGTGGGGTGGGGAAGGGATGGAGTGGGAGGCTGGGGTGAGCAGATGTAAGCTTTTATATATAGAACGGATAAACAACAAGGTCCTACTGTAGAGCACAGAGAACTATATTCAGTATCTTATGATAAACCATAATGGAAAAGAAAACAAAAATTGTATATATATATATAATGGAATCACTTTGCTGTACAGCAGAAATTAACACAACTTTATAAATCAACTATACTTCAATTAAAAAAGTATATATCTAAAAAAGAAAGAAAGAAAGACAGACAGACAACAGTGCTTAGATCCAAAAACACCAATGGACACAGCCTGGCAAAGACATGTTCTTCCTCACGTGTTTTCATTTCCTTTGTTACTATAGTAAACATTTGTCTGCTTACCTAGTTTCAGAAGTATTGATACTTTGAGCTCTGGCTCTCAGGTTTCCCATACACAAAATGGAAACAACAGTAGCATCTGTCTCCAACAGTTGTGATAAATATATGAGCCGAGGTTATGACAACCATGATGATAATTAACATTTACTGAGCTTCTGCTGAGCACTAAGTACTGAAGATATATAGGAAATGAGGGAGGCACTGTTACTGGCACATAGGAAGCGGTCACTGAATGTTAGTCTCTTCCTCTTACCCTTCCTCTAAGGTCCTTTCCAAACTCAGTCTATGATTCCAGCAGAACCAAATCAATGGTGAATGCAGGCCGATCACCCTAAGGATTCCAGGCTCATGTCAGGCCCCCAGGTACTTGGTAGAGGTAGACGCCGTTACAGTGAACAACGAGACATCAGTGATAGAAAACAACCTTGGTTGGGGGATTCAGGAAAGACTGCAGTAAATAAACCTAATCATGGTAGCTGCAGCTGAAGGTGGGCTTGATTAAGTCCTGCCCACCTATAGCAACAACCTGACCACATCACTATCCTGATTCAAACATCTCTCAAGGACCTTGACATATCCTATAAGACCCTCCTTGTTATGGCTCCAGCTTGCCTCTCCAGCCCCGTCCCAGCCACTCTTACTCAGGTAGCCCATAGGCTAGACACACCGTGCCATGGCCATGTCACCAAGGCACGTGAATGTTCACTCCGTATGACTTTGTTCATGCTGGTCTTTTAAACAGAATTGCCTTTCTCAGCTTCTGTCCAGTGAACTCAAAATATTTCTTCAAGACCCAGCTGCTAGAACAAAGTTTTCAGTGGCATCATCACCTCCAAAAGGGCTTGCACACTCATAATGTATGTTCCTATAGCACTCTGGACACACCTCCATTAAAGCTACCATCTAGCGTTGCAATTGTTTATCCCCATGTGTGTCTCTCCCAATAGACTGAGCTTTTGTAGGGCAGAGATCACATCTGGCTTAAGCATCATCACCTCCTCAACAAAATATCTGACTTGGAGCAGGTATCCAGTGAACGTGTGTTGTATGAATTGGCATGGGGAATCAGGGCTGACAGGGGAAAGAAAGAAACCTATTATAACCTGCAATAAATAAAAGGAAGCCATTGCTACTTCTTTCTTTTCAGTCTTCCCCACTGCGAAGTCCATGACAGCAGACAGCATGTTTGTCTTATTCATCACTGTATTCCCAGAACCTAGCACAGGGCCTACAATACAGCAGGTGCTCTGAAGGACTTAATGCATGAATCACCTAAAGGTTTCTCAACTTCAGCATCATTGGTATTTGGGGCTGGATGATTCTTTGTTATAAAGCATCTGTCCTGTGCATTGTTGGATGTTTAGCAGCACCCTTAGCCTCTACCCAAAGGATGAGAGGAATACACCCCACCCCACCCCACCCCCAGGTGTGACAACCAAAAATGTCTCCAGACAATGCCAAATGTCCCCTGGGGAGCAATACTGACTCTGCCTGAGAACCACTGACGTGGAGAGAGAGCTGTTAGAAGACAACAAAGATAAATTCTACCGGCTTCTCAGAGAGGGAGCTTTTGCAACATGTAAATTAGGCAATCTCTTCCTTCTCCTAAATTCCAGCAGCATACAGGAGAAGACAGAGGGAGGTGAGAAAATGAGCCTAAAACCATGCAGTTTTGCCGGGAGCTAGGTGTGCCTGTTTCCAT
This sequence comes from Balaenoptera borealis, assembly GCF_965194805.1. NCBI lineage: Eukaryota > Metazoa > Chordata > Mammalia > Artiodactyla > Balaenopteridae > Balaenoptera > Balaenoptera borealis. Next base: position 107,672,161 of record NC_138881.1, read on the forward strand.
TCTCTCTCTCCCCCTCCCAGCCAGCTCTAACTCTCATTGACCAGCCCAGGGTTTCTTCAGTTTACCTTTCACCTCACCCCACATTGTGCTTTCCTGGCTATAAAGACAATTCTGTGTGGGCTGTGAATACTGGTCGTTACTCTGGGCGGCTGCCTACCACACACTCAGTTCTCCACAGGGCGTTGGATTAGCGCTGTTTGGTGAGCACCCACTGCATTCACTAAGACATGACCTGTTGGAGGCCAGCAACTATTCTGTGGGTGGATAAACAACGAATGAGCACAAGGGTTTCCTCCCGTTGCTTTACTAACCCTCTGATTCCTGGGGCTTTAATTCAGGCCTTCCTGTGTTTCTCATTGCAAAGCTCTACATTCTCGAGACTTAAACCTTCAAAGGACGCTCAGAAAATACAAGCCGTAACAGGAACATCTTTTGCTCATGATCTTCACTTTATCTTCAGTTTCCTCCCCCTTTCAAATCTGATCATTGGTGAGTGAATGAATGAATGAATGAATGATGGTCAGAGAGTCATGTAACCAAAGATTAATCAAGCGTGAAAAAAAACCTTAATGATAACCTGGCCCAAACCCCTTAGGCGTCAAGGAGGAAAATAAAACCAGAGAAGAGATATGATTCACCCAAGATGACAACCAGTGAGTGGTATAGGTGAAACTAGAGCCTAGATCCCCTGTTCCCTGTCTAGTATTTTCTTTTTACTGCATCAGCCTCATAGTATATACAGAAAAAGAAGTACAGGCACCCCAGCGGGAAATCAGTAAGACTTATCTGCTGAGATCAGGCTGATCCTCATTACAGGCCAGACAGGCAGGATGTTGGTGCCTAGCACAGTCTTTTGTACATGGCAGGTGCTAGATACATGTTTGTGGAATAAATCGCTGAATGACATAAGATGTAGTCATGGTGTTGAGGGATTTGCTAAAAAGCTCCATGTTGCCGTCCTTGTTTTCTCCACCCCTGTAACTCAGCCTGCCTACTTCCCGAAGGCAATCCCATCCAAGGTAGTGTCACATTAGGACTGCCTACCTTATCAGGAAATAAGATCTGGAATTAATGCGACAACAAGAAGCCCAGTGTCTGGGGTACCTGGAATGAGATGCCGCCATATCCGGACAATTTGTGCACAATTTATAAAACTAGTTTGTGCGCCTTGGTTTATGTTTAAATTGCCTTTCTCTTTTGGGACCATAGTCCTGTCTGAACCTTAGGCCACTTGGCTGGGGCCCTGATTGACTTCTACCCCTTGCCAGCCCCTTCCCATGCAGGACAGACCCTCCCCATCTTCCATGGTTCCAGTGACTGGCCTAGGTAGTATTCTAACATAGACTGATGTCTTAACTAAGACCACATCCTTGAGATTCCTGCAGCTCTGCACCCATCAGCTTCCCCTTATGTCCCATTGAGACACTGATGCCACTCCCCAGGTGAGTCTTGACTTAGTGTCAGCTTCCTTTCCTTCCCCCGACCTGACCTTACAACTAAAATCTCAACATGCTTTACAAACAGCCCTGCTCATCTGAGTTACAACACCTTGGCTCTCGTATACAGCATTAGATACTAACAAGATCCAAACTTTGGGCTAAATCATTGGATTTTCAGAAAACCTCCTTTGAAACAAAGATATGAAAAGGGGGAGGAGCTGTACGTTAAGTTAATATTTCTCAAAGACTCTTCAGAAGAAATGAGCTTCCCCAAAGCCTGGGCCCTGAAAGCAGAGAACCTCCAGAGACATAAAGGGTCTGGTACAGGAGAAAGCAAGAAAGAAGTGACAGAGGCTGACCATGAGGAGCTCTGTAGAAAGACAGGGTTACAGAGGCATCCATCGTGGAAAGCCACAGGAAGCTATGAGAAAAAAAAAAAAAAAGGAAAGAAGCTTCCTTGAGTTAGGGGTCCAAGGAGATCAAATTTCACTGGTGACCTGGGGACATAAATTTGGCCTCCTCACAGTTTAGCAGAAGGTTAATCCTACATCTGGTAAAGGAAGGAATTTTCACTTGGTCATGATCAGGTTACAGAGCATGAGTCTGAGGCAGGAGAGGCCTGTGGTTCTACACGGGGCCCTATGTCTATTGCTTATGTGCCTCTCCCTCCCTTTCATCAACATGTTTTCTGTCCCCTTCCAGCTCTCCTCTGGCACCCACAATTATCAGGTTTAAGATGATGCCTTAAAAAATCCCAAGGGCATTTCCTCTGCTTGACTTGTGGCCATCCCTTTATTTGGGGCCGTTCTATCTACTTTCTAGCATACATATTTTTAAAGGAAGTAAGGCCCATAACAAAAGCATATTAAGAGGTAACACACAGAGGGCCAATACTAATTCAGTGAGTAAGCATATTTATTACATCACTGTTGATAGATAACCCCATTAAGGTTTCATAAAGGATCTGTATTAATAAAGTTGACACCTTCCTCGAAGAGGAAATGGTCATGGTGGCATAGGCTGGGATAATGTACCCGCCTAAGTCCCAGTTTTAAAGAGGGAGAAGAGTAATGAGGTAGGTGACCTGTTCATTAAATAAAAGAAGCATGGAGCCAGAAATCAAGCAGGCAGCCATTAGACCATCACCCCACGGCTCATATTAAGTTCTGTTCATCTTGTGTCTGGAGGGGTCTGTTGCCTGGTCGCCTCCCCTGTGAAACACTCTCTTGAAGATGATAGCCCAGGACTACATCAAATGCGGATAAAGATTTAGGCCTTGTTGTCTTCTGCCTTAACTCCAGACACTCAGTGGCCTCATGTTTCAAGGGCTTAGAGCTCCACACTATGGTGCCCTATTTAGATTTGCTCAGTACCCTGATGTCTAGAATCTAAACTTTTCCCTTAGGCCCACCAAAAAATTTCTGTCTTGTGTCACATTATCTCTGGCCCAGATTTCGGCTAGGGTTCTCCTTATAAGACTGGTGTTATCAAATGTTTTCAGGTGGTGGAATAGCTGAGAGTCACAGCTCTCTTTATGAAACACTATGAAATGCTGATGCATTAAACCTAAATGTTAGATTTTGTGCAAAATATAATATTTTAATATAAATTGTAGGTAACCACACAATTATACCATTTTCTGCATATTGTACCAATATATGGTTAGCCTTGGTTCAAAGGGTTGTTTCAAGGCAGTCTAGTAAAAGGGAGAGGATGTACCCTGGAGTAATGACAATTGCCCAGAAGAGAAAGATCTTCAGAAGAGAGTATCCCTTTCTCTGGTTCTCATTCTACTTGAGCTTCAGCTAAGGAATCCTTTCTTTCCTCGACATGGGCAAAAGCAGAGAGGCTGAGCTTCTGAATATCCTTTCTCTAGTAGATAATGACTTGGGACTGTATCAAGTCATTACTTTGGAGGACAAAGGACAAAAGCCAAAGGAGGTGCTAACCAATGGGTGAAAAGCCAAAAGAATATATACAGGACATACATAGTGGAGTAGGAGTAGGTGATGAACAGAGTCAGAGAGATATGTTGAAAAATTAGACCCCAAAGTCCATGATGGGCAAGGGCTAGTCAAAGTCTGTGGGTCATTCCAGTATCAAAGCCAATGGGAGTGAAAAGGACAAGTCCCAAGAGCTAAAATGAGGGAGGCAATGAAGCAAGTCATCCTGAGAGAGAGCTGCATGCTCACTTGTTTGTGTCTGTGTTCATTTTATAAAGAACAAAACAAGAGAAGCGAAGAGAAAGTCATTTATCCAAAGCACAAGCAATGGCTAATGTTCACAGAGTGGAAGACCAATCAACTAAATGCCAATTTACATATCTATATTTCATACTAATTATGATGCCTTAAAGCTGTTTAGCCTTGGGAAAGTTATTTAACAACTAAGTTTTCTTATCTGTAAAAAGGGAATTATAAGTATACCCAGTTTCTACAATGGTTGTGAGGATTAAATAAGTATCTAGCACAGTCTAATACCTAATGACAATATATAGCTAGCTATTATTACTATATTTGTAACTAATGAATTTAAATAGGATGATGAACTCTGATTATAAGTCTCAGTACAAAAATCATTTGCCCAGCCCAGGACACCATTAATAACATAGGTGAAAATGAAATATATCTTCAAGGAGTCAAGTATTACATGGATAATTATGGATTTAAGAAAAGGAGACAAACTTATTAAAAAAATAACTAGTCTCAGCAATAGAAGTTTGGGTAAGACCCTAAAGTTATCTAAAAATATTTATTTTATATGTGTAAACATTCACAGCACTCTCTGTTATTCACACACCACCCAACACTCCCCCCCCCAAAAAAAAAGACCCAAAAACTTGGCTCAAAACTGAGTCTAACTGACAACTTGGAATCAGGAGGTGAACTTAAAAAAAAGAAGAAAAAAAGAGTTTCACTGACTTGATCAAATTCAAGCATTTAGGATTGGTTTGTTGCGTTAAATTTACTCAAATTGTGTGCAGAGCCACAATTCTAGCAAACCCTAGAGTCTAAAAGGAAGGCTGTTAAAAGTCCAAATTAGGAAAAAGCTGAACTAACTTGGCAATCACTGAAGTGCCAAAAGTGTTGAGAAGCAGCAGTACTAAGTGCCTGTTAAAAAATCAGAAATCAGACAGCGAACCATGCGGAGGACAAGGTTAAATACCATCAAAGAGAAGGATTGAAAGAAGGTCAATAATTGCCTGGACAGAAAAAGAAGATGAATAGAATGTTTTTTCTTAGCCCACACCACCACAGAACTCTGCCAGACAGAGCGGTATTGATGGAATTTGAAGTGACCAGGAAAAATGCAGAAGGTGTGCCCTCAGTTTCACAACTTGAACCATGAAATGTAAAAAGAACTGGTAGGGGGGCGGGGGATATCGCTCTTAGCTCCCAAGTCGGAACATAGCCAACTGAAAATATAGAGCTCCAACACACAAGACATGTTTGACGTACACGAGATTTTCAATCATTATAAAAAGGTTTGCTAATACACAAGGGACAGGGATTGAGCTTAATTAAAGTGCTGGATAAATGATGCTTAAACCAAAAACTACTGTTGCTGAAAATGTTTCAAAAGTTCATTTGTCAGTTTTCTGTATGTCTGTGCCTACTCCTTTTGAGACGCTGTGCTAGGTGTCACAATGACTATAAACGTTCATAAGTCACTGCTCCTGCCTTCCGTGAACTCAGGATCTCTTAGGTGCATCATTACAACCCAATATACTGACTAAAAACAAAGAGCTAATAGGGTGATAGTGACAATCACTAACATTTCTTGGGTACTTACACGTTGAGTTTAAGTGATTAATCTTCCCAATAATTCTACCGCATGGATATGACTAGTATCCCTATTTTACAGGAGAAGAAACTGATACACAGAGTAGTTGAATAAAGTGCCCCAAGTTCACCCAGTAAATGGTGGAACTGGGAATTGAATACAGCCTGATCCCAAAGCCCATGCTTTTCAATTTTACACTCTGCTGTCTCCCAGCGGGAGAATGTGCTTTGATTCAGACAAGGTAGAAATCCATTAGGTCTAGAAGTTCAGGTAAGGTGATCCAGAGACATAAAAGGTTGCTGAATAGCATCCAGAGCGGTAGCCCACCTGCGAGGGTTCTTCTGGGCCATCTCAACTATCTAAACTTTAGATGCTTCAAGCAACCTCCCTTCTTTTATTTCCAAATATTTTACTTTTCTTCTTTTACACTGGAATCTATAATTACTCTTCACAATTATGCAATGTGGCCAAAAGGGTTTCATCAAAGCAAAAGAAGGAAAAAATGGATCCAGGTCTTCACAAAACGATACTTAAAGGAACTTTTTAATACCCTTGCAGGACTAAATCCTTGGCCTATCAGGACAAAGACTGAAATTATGAAACTTCACAACGTGTCCTTTTTATTGATATGTTACATTTATTCAGTCCCTTTGTGCTAAATTAGGACTGGGATCTTGAACCCATTTCTATTCATGTCTAGTGTCAATCTCAGTTTCCCCAGGACCACATATTATCCGGTACTTATTATGTTGCCCTTTCTTTGTGTAAGGATATTTCATAAAAGTCCGGGGTTTCTGGCAGCCACAAATAGCTACCACCAATACTATGGGAACAATTTTATAGAAACCACACGGCTAATTAACAGGCTGCTCATAAAACAGGAGAGTCCTAAAATACTGAAATAGAACATTGGCTGCTAAACTAAGAAACATGGGGCAGGGGTGGGGGAAGGAAGAGATTCCTATACGGTGATTGCTCCTCTGGCTGCATTATCTCAGAGTTTATCACTTCTATTTTGGCAAATACTTTTAATGTTTTAAAATCGCTTTGGCTGTAATTAAACTGCCACTACTCTCCTCTGGCTTCTTTCTATGATGGAGATTCTCTAACATGGACCTCTGATGTCTAAACTTTAAAAGATCTGTAATCCCTGTAAGTTGTGAGCAACATTCTGTGTGTCTATGTGTGAGGAGAAGATTCAAGGCTGGCTTTCTTAGCTTTTCAGGGTGGTCGTGCTCCAAACCACTGCTCTGAGAGAGGTTGTGAAGCCTAATAAGCGAGCATATATCCCAGATGATATTCGAGACCACAGCCAAGCTAGCAATCGAAATTTCTTCTGTTGATATCATTACGGCTTATATTTGCTGGAATAAAATTTCAGAGTCAGATTAAACATGGGACGATTTAATATATTTCACTATAGTGGAATTTCACTTCTAGTATTGCAGTCGTTGTGGCCAAGGAGAAACTATCTACAAACCATCAAAACTGCACCTAAATTATCACAGAAAAATGGAACTCCTGGAACGAACACTGGGTCCACTGGACCATTACCCTCTTTGATTGGAGTCTTCTTCCTTCCATGGCTTTCCATACATGCTTTTGTGCTCTATCCTAGAACCTACTAAAGGACACTCAGAGAAAAGGTCAACTTAAGATATTTGCAAAGATTAAAGAAGCTCAGAATTTGTTTACAGGGCATTATTTGTACCACACTGTATATTCACTGCCATGAAAGCAGAAAATAGTTGAATTAATCCTCACAAAGCAAATTAGGACAATATTGTGCTGGGTCACGCTTATGGATTATCAGATCTCCAGCCATCAATCGTGAGCTATTGCTTTGCAAATACTCAAAACCTAATTTGATACTCTACATAAAATTGGGACAAACCCAATTGCATTCCCTCTCATTTGTCAGGATTTCATTCTTCTTAACAACAACAAAAAGAACTAAAGAGTTTGAAACAGTTCCACGATACAATGCTTTGCACTGTGCATCAATGGATGACTTTCTTTTTAGGTGCCATCTTTCCTGGTTAATTCATGTGTAAAGAAGCACTGAGGGAAAAATACCATAGTTTAGTGGCCTTCACTGCATTCACTTTTCCCTGGAACACAGCATGGCTGTCATCAATTTTATCTCAGGAGGAGGGTACAACATCAGTTTACACACTGATTGCAGCCACTATTCCAGAGAGAATCAAACCCATTGTAGCTGGTTACAATAGAAGCTCAGATCACAGAACTGCCTTCTGGTGAAATTGACCAGGCAGTCAGCAATCAATATCAAGCACCCACTGTGTGCAGAACATTAGGCCAAAAGAATAATACAGGTAGGTCCTTTTGTGAGGGTATGGTCACTGACATGGACAACTGACTCAAATTCCAGACAGGTGAAAGCAGGCCACATGATTTAAGTCATCTTCCTTCTCTTCTCATTTAAGAGTACTACCTATTACTGTACTCCCTCAACTCAATCCCTCACCGGAATTTCCCAAACCTGCTTATTTCAACATCATCACTTCCCTCACATTAGAAATAACGGTACTCTAATAAGATGAGTGCAATTTTCTCACATGCACGTCGATACACAGAGTGCCTGCCGTCTGGGCTCTGGATGAAGTGTGGGCCCCGAGAGATAGGAAGGGACTCGAAGGGCAGCTCATCTGTTCATGCAAGGCATTGCGGTGAGGCTCCTTGAGATTCACCCGCCTTGTCACTTTTCTACCCCCTTCTCACGTAATTCCTCCCTCCTGGCCTCCCAGAATCACCATCATCAACACGGCCTCTGAGCCTAGAGAGTCAGAATGCTTTCCAATCATGTCATGGGGTGATCTCCACCCCTTCCCCATTATACACAGCTGGGGCAGGGACAAGGAGGAGGGCACTTATTTTAACATCCTCTCTCGCTATTTCAGAAAATGCTCAGGAAACAGGCCAGGATTTGCATCGTTCTCTGGAGAGTTGTTTAAGTCAGACCATACTGAAGAGGGAAAAAGTATAGGGACCTCAGATTATCTAAAATATTCAACTAAATATGCAATTATTTTCTATTTTATGTTAGTTATTTCTATCATGTGAACAAACATGATAATGAAAAGCTTCTAGGAAATCTGAAGCATGTTAACAGGCCAGGGGATATATGTATACATATAGCTGATTCACTTTGTTGTACAGCAGAAACTAACACACCATTGTAAAGCATTTATACCCCAATAAAGATGTAGGAAAAAAAAGAGTATAACACAGTAGTATTAACTGGCCTGGGGACCAGATTCTCAACCAATGCTAGCTCGGTAAGAATTATTACAGTGTTGTTTGAATGCCTTTACAATATAATTCTTCTCACATACAAAAAGCAACGGTCTTTCCCCATTCTTTTGCAACCATGCTGGGAATATATGTCTAATTTCATTGCATACAATGCCATTATCACACATACTGAAAAGGAGGGGTGATGGCCTCCTTCTTTAAAGTATCCTTCGTTCCAGGGGAGACCAAGATGGCAGAGTAGGAGGTTGCAGAGTTCACCCCCACCCCCCGAACACTTCAAAAATATCTATATGTAGAACAATTCTCCCTGAAGACTAACTGGAGACTGGCAGAAAGACTTTTGTACAACCAAAGCTGTAAGAAAGATCCACAGGGAATCAATCAGATGGCAAGGGAAGAGAAGCAATCAGTTCTGGACCTGTTCCCCTGGGAGGGGACACAGAATGGTGGGGTGGGGATGACAAGGGCAGCAATCCTCCCTAGGGAGTGAATAGTTCAAGCCACATATTGGGCACTCAGGCCCGGGAAGAGCATCTCCCTTAGCTACTTTGAAAACTAGTGGAACTAACAGGAGGGCTGTAAGAAACCTAGACTCCTCTCGTGAATACCACACACTTGCTTACTCCTGAAACAAGGCAGAGGAAGGGGACTTCCCAGGACCCTGGCCAGTTTCCCAGGACCACCCCACACCTTCAGCAAACATTTACTGAATGCCTACCATGCAGGCAGTTCACACAGAAATACCACATAGTTCCTCAACCCCAAGGAGTCTGCAATCCTTAATGAGGGAACACATGAAAAACTATTTACAAACCAGTATGAGATAAATCCCCTGAGAGTGGTACACAGTTCTTTCAAAATTCAGAGGGGCATTACCTCTTCTCTGTTAGAGGTAATCACAGTGAAAACAGCTACCTTATATTGGGCGATTACTATATGCCAGGCATGTGGTAAGTCTTTCATGCTTATTTCTTCCTCACAGGAATAATAGTACCTATAGCACAGGGCTGTCACCATTTTCCAGGTTAGGAAACTGAGGCTCTAAGAGGATAGATAACATACCCAAGGTCACAGAACACATGAGAGAACTCATCCTGGAGTGGTAAAGCCATGATTTGAGCCTGGGGTATAAGCCTCCAAGCCTCATATATGAGGACATGTTTATCAAGCTGCACCATGAAAGAATGGGGTATTGTTGGGGAGGGATAAGGAAAAGGAAGATGCTTCCAAAGGCAAGGGAATTTTTGAATAAAGCCACAGTGGGTGGGAAAAGCAAGATTTATTCTCAAAAGCATGAAAAAAAGACTGACTCAAGTCCACAGGAAGTCAGTGGGACCTAAGGTCTGGGACAGATTGTGGCCTTGATAACTGTCTGTTCGATTGACAAGTGGGCGCCATGAAAGCTTCTGAGCAGGGAGATGAAGTGATCCACATTAGCAGTTTAGGCAGATTCATCTGGAGGGGTGACAGGCTACACTGAGGTGAGAGAGGCTGGAGGCATAAAGACAATGAGGGTATGAAGTGGTGACTACTGAAAGGAGGAAATCTACATACAAGACACTGTCAAATAACAGTCACCAGACTCGGTGACTAGGGAAGAAGAGAAAGACAGAATCAAAATGCACCTGGCAAACTGCTGGATACAGTCATAAGAAAACCAAGAAAAGGAGCTGGTTTGGGAGAGAAGATGGTGAGTTTGTTTTCCAGTCGGGTGGATTTGGGCAATCCGGCACAACGGAAAAATTCAACACAAATACATTTCTACTGGCACTTGGACTTGACTGTTGTGGATTTTCACACATGTAAGTAAGTTAGATATATCACAGCCAAACTCCTTCAGAGCTTTTCGGACAAAGCCATCATATTTCAGAAAGTGGTACCTAAGTGGAAAATGGGTCATCCTGCCAGAAATCCACATTCAATCAGTTCACCACAGAGCCATTTCAAGCAATGCCCCTAACCGCGAATTTAAAAAAGGGATGCCTGCCTTACAGAAACATTCCCTTTTGTAAGCCTAGTAACAATGAGTCATTACTTATTTCCAACTTTTTCTTTGTCAGAACACAATGGAATGTTGGCTGGTCATCTTTGCAGCAGTACCTTTCTGATTGGAGTTATATGGTTTCCTTGGCAATGTGGCTGTTACTGAACATTCTTTCATCTTATCTAAAACATCAAGTAATAACAAAATCCCCATAATAGCATTTGAATAGTACATTATAGTTCACAAAGAAAATCCACATGTATATTTTCTCAATTGCTTTTCACAGCAACCCTATGGATGCCTATATTATTAGCCTTATCTTATCAATGTACAAATTGGGGCTCAGAATGTTATATACTTTCCCTAAGGTCAGAATGTTTAATAAATGCAGAGCAGGGATTTGAACCTAACTTCTCTGATCTACGGTTCTTTCTAGACCACAAATCATCCTTCTTAGGTAACCAAATGTAATTACTTTTTATCAGAAGAATGACTTTTAACCACCACCACCTCCAGGATCCCTGGAAGCTACTGCAAAATCAGTAGAGCTCTAGTTTACCCTCAGTGAAGTTAACTACAATGGTTCATTTGAATTATCCTTAGTGTCATTAAAATAAAGGAATTTGAGCAGCCATTAGGAATCATTAATTACCAGCAATTTAATACCAATTCTTTCATAACTCAATGCTACTATTAGTTACTATTTATTCATTTCTCCATTGGACAAACATGGAGTGAGCAACGGCTATGTCCACATACTGTGCTGGATTCTGGGGATAACACGGTGACTATGGGTAAGTAGAGAGAACACTGAAGTAGAAGTCAGGAACTACAACTTCTAGTCTGGCTCAACCATTAATTATCTATGTTGCCTTGGGAAAGCCATTAAATGTCTTCTGTGCCTAGTTTATTTACATGACTATGTACAATTCAAATAGAAAAATGTGTATGAAAGAATTCTGGAAACACTAACATCTGGAAACATATGAGGTTTGATATGGAAAAAAGAGGATCACAAACTTACAGAGTAAGACAGATAGAGATGGGTGACAAATGAATTAATTAGTAATTTAAACAATAAATGAGCTTATTTACAAAACAGAAAGAGACTCACAGACTTAGAGAACGAACTTACGGTACCAGGGGGGAAGGGAGGGGAGGGATAGATTAGGAGTTTAGGATTGACATGTACACACTGCTATATTTAAAATAAAATACCTTCTCATGAACAAAATAGTTTTTAAAATAATTTATGTCTCATTAATGTTGGGTACACAAGGTAAATAATAATAGTGGCTGACTACACTGGCTACACACACACACACACACAAACACACACACACACAGGCTGAATGAAGTCACATAAGAAATAGCCAATTTCTTCCTAGTACTTTCAAAACAACCTCTCAATTGAATGACTTCAACAGGTGTTTTTTTCCTAAATGATTTCTGTGCAAAAATAAGTATCACCAAAGGTTCATAACACAGTCCTACCAGAACTGCTTTAATGAATTTCTGGATGTTTTGAAAGAACATTAATTCTTTCTTCCTAAATAATCTCAAATTTCACCCCTCTTCTCTGGCCCCACTACCAATGCCTTAAGTCCATGTCACCTTTAGCCAGAGCTACAAGAGAGCATGGGCTTTGGAGTCAGACAGACTTGAGTACTGGCTCTGCCACCTACTAGCCTTGTGACCACTGATGAGTTATTTAACTTCTCTGAGTCTCAATTTCCTCCTCTTTCAAATGGGGAGATAACAATAGCGTTATCTTCATGGGATTGTTGAATAATTAAAATGGGAAAATATATATAAAGTAGAGAAGAATGCAATGCCTGGCATGTAGTAAACACTTTTTCGATACTGAGCTACATGGAGATATAAACACAGAGCAGAGATAACTTCAGAATTTCTATTTTGGAGGGATGTGGGGACAATAATCTGGTTGGAAAGTGGCTTGAAACTATTGATACTTGCATAGCCTGTTTCATTAGGTGGCGGAAATGGCCATCAGGGGAAGGACTGAAGGAAACTGCAGGGGTGTTAAGCATCTCTCCAACCATTCCTTAATGCAGGTTCTGATACAGACATAAAGACAGAAATATGATCTCAAGGAGGACACATCACTCCCCTGCTTAAAAGCCTTTGATAACTCACCATTGTATGTTGGTTGAAATTCATACTTTTTATAATGACTTCCAAAGTCTCATACAATTTAATCACAACTTTCTGGTTCCTTCCACTGATATCTCATCCCCTAGCTATATTAGGGGTTATATATACCTGTACCCTATTTACATTAGACTGCTCACTCTTCTCAAAACATGATATACATTTCCATTCTTCTGTGTTGTTGATCACGTTATCCCTTCTACCTGTATTGCCTATCATCTTCCATGCGTGGCAAATTTCTAACCATCATACAAATCCCAGATACAAATGCCACTTTCTTAATAAAGTCTTTCCCAATAAAAAAAAATACCATAATTACTGAAAATGGTAAACTGAACAATCAAGAAGCAGTATAGGTTTGGTGTATTCAGTTTAATAAAGTAGGGTCACAATCTAATTTCTAAATTGGGAAAATTATCTCCTCAAAGTGGTCCCATTAAAACCAGTTTCAGGGGCTTCCCTGGTGGTGCAGTGGTTGAGAATCCTCCTGCCAATGCAGGGGACACGGGTTCGAGCCCTGGTCTGGGAAGATCCCACATGCCACGGAGCGACTAAGTCCGCGAGCCACAACTACTGAGCCCGTGTGCCACAACTACTGAAGCCCGCGCGCCTAGAGCCTGTGCTCCGCAACAAGAGAAGCCACCACAATGAGAAGCCCACGCGCTGCAACGAAGAGTAGCCCCCGCTCACCACAACTAGAGAAAAGCCTATGCACAGCAACGAAGACCCAACACAGCCAAAAATAAATAAATTTATTTTAAAAAATTAAAAAAAAATTTTTAGTTAAAAAAAAAATAAAACCAGTTCCACATTTCAAATGAGTAAAGTTTCAGTTATCTGGAAATTCATTTGTGTGTAACACCCGATTCTCTGATTATTGAAAATGAAAGGGACATTAATTACCTTCCTTTCTTAAGATTCAAAGAGAAAACACACACACACTCTCTCTCTCTCTCTCTCTCTCTCTCTCTCTCTCTCTATATATATATATATAAATAAAGTCATTAATATTCTAGAAATATATAATATCCCAGAGCTTTATTCATTCATCTAACCAACATACAAATTGTCGCCACTCATTCCACATCTGTGGCTCCCAGAGGACCTCAAAGAGTTAATGTGTTTATTTCACACTCCAGTTTGGAATGCTACTCTTCCTTCCACTATTGGAATTCTGTTCCAGCATTATATGACAGAGCTTCCCTAATGCCTACCTATGGGGATACTGGTAATGATGCCATCTGACACTTCTCATAATTTCATTCAAGCTCATATTGCTTTCACATTGTATCTCCCTTTGCCATTCTAGCTCCTAACTGCCAGCAGCAGGCTCAAACTTTACCTAAATGGGAGCATTTTGACCTGGGGAGAGAAAACTGCTCTCAGTGCCATTTGTTTAATCGTATACATTACTGCAGGGGGAGGGTTCTGACCCAGGGCCAAGCCCCCTGCATCCAGAGTACGGGAAATTTCAAGGGCAAGACAGCAGCCCCTGCAGAGAGATGAAAATCCTTGCTGAACAGCGGAAAGTGAGAGTGGAAGAGAATCTCATTGGAACCTGTCACCCCAAATCAAGGCTGAGCCTGAGGCATTTGGTCAGAATGAAGGCAGGAAGGAAAACAAGGGGCCCCTCAGTTGCCAGACAAGTGAATCATAACCATCCTTCCTCCCAAATGTCCTCCGCACAGGTAATGCTAAGTAGGTTCTAAGTGCTAATCAGAGATGCCACAAAACAAGGTGTTAAAGAAGGCAGGTGACACATGCAGGACAACAAGAGCCAAGGGACAGATAAACGGTTTTAATTCACCCGAAGATACGTTCCCAATAGAGCCTGGAAACAGAGATGTCTACATAATGAGGGAAACAATAAAGCAGCCCTATGAAGAAGGGTAATTGAAGATGGAGAAGTAATAACGATACAACCTGAGGTAAAGAGGGATGGGTATTAAACTGTGAATTTTCAGGAAGCACTCAGGCCTCCTGCTGTCAAAGAAGTTGAGGATATTTTCAGGGTTGGGGTAAAGAGACAAGAAATGAAGTCAGCAGAAAAAAAAATTTAGCGGATTGGGCAATGGTGGGGGGCGGCAGGCAGGGTACAGGATGAAGAGGGAACGTAACGAAACAGAAGCTTCTGCGATATGGGGAAAGTTTTGGAATTTCGGTCTAGTAGGATAGGGCCAACCGTGATGGGAGAGTCAATGTGAACCCTGAGAAATCAGAGGCAGCAGGGAGCTACCCACACCTGCCGGAGCGGATGGGAGAGGAGGTAACGATTGATGAGGAAGTCATCTGTTTTCCTCAGAACTCTGGTTTCACAGAGTGCTTCCTATGAGTAGGTGGGCTGAGCGCTCCCCTACTTCAACTGAAAAAGCCCCACTTTTGTCCATTTGATATATATTCAGGTGCAGAGTAATTTCGTTCAGAAGGGCGTCACTGTTGATACAGATCTGAAAACTACTGTGACAGAACCATGAGTTACTCCCACTGGGAACTTCCCCTTGAATGGAGCACTTGACTAGCTGACTAGCCTCTTTCTGACCAGGATGCACACGGAGGATGATAGGTTTTGTCAGACTGGTCTTTCAGGGCCTCCCCCATCACATGCTATGGGCAGCTGTACAAGGTTCATACTAGCTCCTGATACAGGACTGCCAAGACCAGGCTCAGTCAGTCCTGGTAAAAACAAAACAAGACAAAACTTGTTCAGAGCCCTCACAAGGACGCATTGGCTAAAGGCCATCACACAAAATTTTATCAGGAGCTCTCACCAGGATGGCCAGGCATTCCAACATAATGTATAGTCTTCTTTATTTCTCTGGGGTTGTACATTTCTACTTTCACCCCAGCTTCTTACAATCCTTCCTGGCTCTGCTATAGACGTGTGTATTATCTTTAAATCTCCAAGGCTATAGGCTGAAGGCATCCAAACACACGGTGTGTATTTCCAAACACCTTGCACTCTAAATCTAGGCCCCCTCCTGCAAACCAGCACTTCGTCACAACTGCTAAGTACTTAGTTGCCCCAAATTTCAGGAGATGTGAATCTCTCTTTTTGTGGCTTTTATATTTTATTCTCTCACTGAGCTAACACCAAAACACCAACCTGATAAAGATACTAATAATGCATTAGACTGACATGGTATCTATAGGGAGGCTCCATATTTCTTAAATGGCCATTATTTATTTCTTTATTAAGAGTATTTATTATTTCCTCTCAAAATCCAAACTCCCTAGCACCACATTCAAGGTCCTCAGTTATTCTGATGCATCAAAATCTGCACCCTTTATATCCCATGGCATCCTTCTATCAGTCTCTACTCTAAAAACCCTGGACTACCCGACAGTGCTTAAACTTTTATACCTTCCTTCCTTTGTTCTTGCTGTTCCCTCTAGTCATAATGCCCTTCCCCACATGCTATGCTATGTCCATCATTTTCCAAGGTCCAGGTCAAATGCTACCTCTTCATAAAATTTACCTGATCCATCCAGTGAGACTTAACATTTCCTTGCTCTGTGCCACTATTGTAGTTTTTTGCTTATAGCTCTCCTGAGTACTTACCATGCTCTACTTTCTGGGTGTGTACTTCTCTGGATTTTGCCCCCCAGTAAGTGGCAAGTCCCACAGGGTAGAAGCCAGGTCTACTTTGTTTCAGTTTACCCACTACAGCCTCACAAAAATACTTCTTTTAAATGTGAATCCCTGGTCATAACCATGCTCATTTTAGCTTATGACTGAAAAAAGCCTTTAAAAAATGTGATTTGTACACCTGATTGTATATCTATTTTGAAGAACACTTTTGCTACGTATATTTTAATGATTCAAGAGGACTGGGGGAATCCTTTAATCCAGAACTTGATTGTAATGAGTGTACCATTGGCAGAAGCATAGAAATCACTTATGTGGAAAATGTTGTAATGGGACTAGACCTTATAGTGTGAAATTATTCTTCTGTTTGTGGTTCTCTTCCAGGGATTGCCTCAAGAGTTGACAGCATACATGAAGAAATAGCTTTTCTCTGTTCTCTACTGCTTTAAAAACAAAAGTTCTTAACTCTGGAAATTCCATTTTATCAGCTGATATAGCTATGCACATGCTAGTTCAAGAAAAAAAATCCCCCTAAATTGAGTCCATTCACTTAAAAATTCACTTAAAATATGAAGTATTTTCCCAATGCAACATTTTAATGTTATTTATTTATGCATTTATTTATGCTCTACCTAATTCCACAAAGGAGTTTACAATAAGAACACACTTAGTAAGTTAATGATAAATATAAAAAGGGAATCAGGGACTTCCCTGGTGGCGCAGTGGTTAAGAATCCACCTGCCAGTGCAGGGGACATGGGTTCGAGCCCTGGTCCGGGAAGATCCCACATGCCACGGAGCAACTAAGCCCGTGCGCCACAACTACTGAGCCTGCGCTCTAGAGCCCGTGAGCCACAACTACTGAAGCCCGTGCACCTAGAGCCCGTGTTCCACAACAAGAGAAGCCACCGCACTGAGAAGCCCACACACCGCAACGAAGAGTAGCCCCTGCTCGCCACAACTAGAGAAAGCCCGCGCACAGCAATGAAGACCCAATGCAACCAAAAATAAATGAATGAATAAATAAATTTTTTAAAAAAAGGGAATCGGGACTAAAACAAATACAAATTACACATATTAATTTGTTGATTTACCTATTTATTGTCTGACTCTCCCACCTGACTATAAGCTCCTTGAGGGCAGGGTTTATATCTGTTTCATTCACCACTGTATACTTAGCACTTGGCATATAGTAGGTACTCAATAAACATGTGTTGAATTAATGAATTTTAAAATAACATTCTATGTAGACCATAAAGCAAAATATACTTGCTGTAATTAAACCTCAAATTTAGATACGAACTTCTTGGCAGTCAAAACAAAAAAGGAAGGTGGATTTAATTCTCAAAACAAATAACTCAAACAAGTTTTTCAGGTGAAACAAATTTTTCTGTAGAATTCAGTTCCAAATAAATTCCTCTTATGGGGTTCATAAGAGGCAGCAAGTTGTATACAGAATGATATACTTGTCAGTACTTCTCCAGCTTTCCTTTGGCTGTTTCTTATCACATACTTTGAAAACAGCAGAGGCCAGAACATTAAAACGCAAATTGGGTAGAAGGGGTGGCTCCAGTGAGAGACTAAGAAAACAGAGATCTCTTGATATACAGCCTTCTGGAGACCTGGCTTGATTCAAGCATAGAATTTTATATTCCTTTAGATCTTCTATGCTGTGAATACAATATTTCCCATATATCATGTGCTTACCGCCAACTAATCAATCATTTTAAAATATCCAGTTGCATTTAGCAAGTCTCACTCTTACTTCTTTCCCACTTGTGTGTCTTTGTGTTTGTTGCTCCCTTTGTCTCTAGAGAAACTTTTCTCTACCTTACCAGCATCTGCCAAATTATAACCTATCTTTCAAGATTAACCAGAAATGCTATATATTTTTTTTCAAACATTTCTCAACTAGCTGTGATTCTTTGAAATCCCAAGCTATGGTTTACCTCCTTTACTTTGTATTATTTGATTCTGCTTTCTAGTAAAATCATCTAGAAACTTTGTTTTTATGGCAGGAATCCTATCTTGCTCATCTCTAAATTCTCCAAAGGACATACCATCCTATGTTGCACTAATTAGGCATTTACAAAATATTCAGTTGAATAACAATGGGTTGGTAATTGTGAGATTTGGTTACTCTGATTCAATTAACCGTATTCAGATGATCACACTGGCAATTAGGATCAATCCAGAAATCACGGAAATTTTTTAAAAGATATTTTGAAAGTAGTACTAGTTGGCCTGTTGGGGGTAAACAGGAAAGAACATTTATGAATATGAGAACTACAATGTATAGGACAAAAACCAGGGGTCCACCAACTTCTGAATTTAATCACTGCATAAAACAATCTTACTCAGTTTTGTGGTCACAAATTATAATCCTGATCCCACATTGACCATCTGTCTTATTTGGGAATTTATAGTTCATCTATATAACATAAGCAAGTTATGCCATGAGAGTTGCTATTCATTTTCCTCAATCCACTGTCTGGCATTTGCTGTAGTGAACCTAATAACCAGATACACTGCTCCTCACACAATGACTTTGAGTTTTTTTGGAAGAACCCCTCTGTGCAACCTCCCCACAGGAAGACTTGTTGGATATCATCAGCGATCTCAGTTTCTTGACTTTATGCACAGAGACTTCCAGAAGCCTCAGGGCAGCCTATGCTCAGTTTTCATGTTGGTTCTATAACCAGTGCTGGACATCAAGATCTGACCATTGCATCTCAAACTCATCCTACTACCCATGCCTCTAAATTTCTTCCAGTTAGGCTTAACTTTGACAGAAGTTGTAGACTGTTATCAGCTGAATGTACTGTATCTCTTTTTGGCAATCTTAGGTTTCATGTGGGGTCTGAGAGTGCCCGTGAGGCCAGTCAGAAGATGCTGCTACTTCTGGAGGCTGTGCTGAGCAAGAGAGAGGGGAACAGGGATCGCAGGGGTGGAGGGACCCAGCTGCTCTAAAAAAACAAAAAAAGATAACAGCATTACTGAGATACAGTTCACATACCATAAAATTCTCCCTTTTAAAGTATACAGTTCATGGGCTTCCCTGGTGGCGCAGTGGTTAAGAATCTGCCTGCCAATGCAGGGGACACACGGGTTCGAGCCCTGGGCTGGGAAGATCCCACATGCCGCGGAGCAACTAGGCCCGTGAGCCACAACTACTGAGCCTGCGCATCTGGAGCCTGTGCTCCGCAACAAGAGAGGCCGCAACAGTGAGAGGGCCGCGCACCGCGATGAAGAGTGGCCCCCGCTCGCCGCAACTAGAGAAAGCCCTCGCACAGAAACGAAGACCCAACACAGCCAAAAATAAATAAATAAATAAATTTATTAAAGTATACAGTTCAGTGGTTTTTAGTATATTCACAGAGTTGTGCAACCATCACCACAATCTAATTTTAAAACATTCCCAATTGGGAGATTGGGATTGACGTGTATACACTGATGTGTATAAAATGGATGACTAATAAGAAAATAAATAAATAAACATAAAACAAACAAACAAACAAAAAAACCATTCCCAACGGCCTTTTTTTTTGGCGGGGGGCGGGGGGGGGGCCCACCTTGCAGCTTCTGGGAGCTTAGTTCCCTGACCAGGGATTGAACCCAGGACCTCGGCAGTGAAAGCACAGAGTCCTAACCACTGGACCGCCAAGGAACTTCCCCAACTGCCTTTTGTTGACTGTGTTTGATGACAAATGGGACTGAGAAGCGGAGCAGCCAATGTGAGCCTAGGCTCACTGTAGAGGGCAAAATGATGAAATATCATGAATATCACCATATATGAAGGCAGCAACATATACACTAGTCCTAAATTCTGTTCTTCTGATTTGTGTTAAAGTGACATGCCATCCATCCTTTTTTATACCTGAAAAATGTAATTATGAACTGCAGGTACATTCAGATATCGCAATATGAGTAATTAAAACCACAAAGAAGATAAGCTGAGTGTGGATACTAAATATATCAGCTGAAAATTGGATTTCTGCTGGGTTCTACCCACTTAGTCTTCTATCAATCAGAAAAATAAAGATATATCGATGGGATCATTTTTTTTTCTGGTCATCTTTCAAAATTACTATATGTACTATTTTTACTCATAAGCATCTTCTTTTACTTCTATGTTAAGGATTCTAGTTTTGATCACCAGGTGAAAAATCCAGAGTTCCAATGGTTGCTAGGGGACCAAAAAACATGATTCTTCAAGCTCTTATAATATAAAGGTATAATTATACACTTGCTTACAGGAAAAGAAAAAAAGAAAAATAAAGACAACCAAAGACTATTTTTCCCTAAAATGACATTAACTAATGCAATCACTTCTATATGGGAAAAAAATAATATTACACAGGGAAATAGCAGTAAACATGATAATAGGAGAATCATCTGAAATTCCTATTGTTCTCTCCCACCCTCCACCTCTTGAAATCTATTCTTCATGATGAAATAATCTCGATTTGGCCCCCAATGCAAAACACGTTCTTCTGTTACTGCCTTCAGTAATACGTCATTTAGCTCCCCTCCAAAATTAGAAACGAGAAGCTCATTAGATTGGGTTATGAAATTTACTCCTGATAGATTCTCAAATTTGCTATTAATATTTCATTATTGTGATTGCTGATGGTCTCAGGTTCAGGAGGAAGCTTTTCTGGAATAATCAATCTCCTGTCTTTATGAGAAACATTATTCATAAACTTATGTAAAAGGTCTGCTCCTTCATTATAGTATAACCAGCTAACAATCTATCTGTGTGTGCCCATCTGACCTTGCAATTACTGGCTTATCTCTATGATCCATTGCAATGGAGTTATTAATTCCACTTCCTTAAGACTTTTATTCTTTTGCTCTGTAGGTCAGCCAGGGAGAATGATCAAGATCCCATTAATAACAATTATCAGCAACTCAGGAGGCATGTGGAAAACAGTCTTTCAAAATGTGAGAATTTGCTCCTGAGGAGAAGTAAAGGTAGATAACACCAATTCCAGGAAAACCCCTTTCTCTAACTCAGGAACATCAACTCCAAGGTAGCCGTCTGAAATGAGAACAAGAAAATTCAACAGCATCATGGCTCTCAGCTGGAAATGGACCGATATGTTTCTCATGAGCCTTCTGGCAAAATCCCCAACTGTTCCCTTTAGCCTGTTCACAAGGGTCCCATTTGTTGCATGGTTTACCACCTCTCGTCAGCTAGTAAGAGAGAGGAAGGAGGCGTGTCTCCAAACTACTGCCCCCAAGTGTCAGCTGTACAAACACTAATGCCCAGTCTTCCAACTGTGCTAGAAGCACATTCATCCAACTTTATTTATACCCTACTTGCCTCAGTCAGTACTGCTCTTAGAATCCCTTCTACTTCAGGGACGCACGCATTCCTTGGAAGCTGGAGATGGTGAAAGCACAGCATTAGATTTTCACAGTCCTGAAAAGACTCACAAAAGAACACCTTGCTCAGCATACTGCCAGTAGGCAGGTTGGGGAAACCATTCTGAGCTAGTTCTGCCCACCTTCTCTTGCATCCCTCTGTGCAGGAAGGACACTGAAAGTAGGAGTAATTCTGCAGAAAACGAGGGTGGGATCACACCATGGATTCTAGATTCTCCTTTTTCTCACCATTTATTCTTGCTAACATCCTGGACCAGGCTCTTCTCACCTCATAAAAGGACAGAATTACTTCAAGAACCCCCTTAGAAGCTTCACCTGCTCTAGCCACCATCACTGCTATTAGTACCTTCAGATTATTTCATTTTGTGATGACACGATAATCTAGAGCAATTCCCTTCCTGGTTCCTAGTATAGTCATTTATTCAAGAACAAGTATTTATGAGACATCTACTATTACCCAGAGCCATTCTAGACACTGAGAATAGCATAGAGAACAAAACAGACCAAAATACTGACTCTAATGCAACTCGCATCCTAATTAGGAGAGTGAGATAAAAAAACAAACAAGCCGGGGACTTCCCTGGTGGCGCAGTGGTTAAGAATCCGCATGCCAACGCAGGGGACACGGGTTCGAGCCCTGGTCTGGGAAGATCCCACAGGCCACAGAGCAACTAAGCCTGTGTGCCACGACTACTGAGCCTGCGCTCTAGAACCCACGAGCCACAACTACTGAGCCCACATGCTGCAGCTACTGAAGCCCCCATGCCTAGAGCCCGTGCTCCGCAACAAGAGAAGCCACCACAATGAGAAACCTGCGCACCGCAATGAAGAGTGGCCCCCGCTCACCGCAACTAGAGAAAGCCCATGCGCATCAACTAAGACCCAATGCAGCCATAAATAAATAAATAGATAGATAAATAAATAAAATAAAACAAAATAAATAAATAAAATAAGTAAACATATAATATGTCCGATGGGATGGTGGTCCAGGCTATAGATGGCAATAACACAGAGGTGCAAGACAACAATTGCTAGGGAAAGGGTTAGGGCAGAAGGGAGAAGCAGTTCTGACTATCTCTTGATCTCTCTTCCAAAATTTATTTTTACTGCCCTGTTACGTGTGTTTACCTATATTCTTATGGGAAAGGATTGGGCAGGATATATAGTAGAAATAAATAAATACATTTATCCTATCATATTATTCCTAAATTCCCCTGCCTGGTTTTTAGGGTCCTCTGTATTCTGATCAAAATATACCTTTCAATATTTCAGTCTCAAATCACAGATTGAAAATATTATTTAAACCTGTTACATCACTCTTGCTGATGGGCCTTGGCTGGCTGGGCATAAACTTCTCTTTCTAAATCCCCTAACACATTTCCTCTACAGTAATGTCATAGAAGGGGTCTAGTGCATTCCGACCAGTTTATGTGAAAATGCTCAAGATAAGACTTGCCCATGGGCTTCCCTGGTGGCGCAGTGGTTGAGAATCTGCCTGCCGATGCAGGGGACACGGGTTCGAGCCCCGGTCTGGGAAGATCCCACATGCCACGGAGCAACTAAGCCCGTGCGCCACAACTACTGAGCCTGCGCGTCTGGAGCCTGTGCTCCCCCAACAAGAGAGGCCGTGACAGTGAGGGGCCCGCGCACCGCGATGAAGAGTGGCCCCCGCTTGCCGCAACTAGAGAAAGCCCTCGCACAGAAACGAACACCCAACACAGCCAAAAATAAATAAATTAAAAAAAAAAAAAAAAAAAAAAAAAAAAAAAGACTTGCCCATGAGTCTCTGGATGGTGCAGGTGGGGTGGATAAGAGTCCATTCCCATTAAAAGAACGGTCTGACAGGATAAGACTTAAATTCGAAGGAAGAGGTCAGCACACACTGGCTATAAGGGAACAGTGGGAAGAATACTCAGGAGGGAACCTTTCACTTCATGCCACATGTCAGCAATGTGTACCGAAATTTGGACCCAAATGGTCATTCCCTAGAACTGATTCTTGCGCTCTTTTGAACTGAGAGTATGCTAAGTTAAGGTGAGAAACAAAAGACAGACATCTGAGACCTTCTGACAGTGAAGCCAGACTTGGCTGGGAAACACATAAATAAGAAAGGCCATGACAAAGAGAAAAGGTACACTCATAACTATAAACGATTTTTCTCTCTCTAATCTGTGCCCCAGAAAAGGACAGGGCATCAAAGGGCCCCGAGAGAAAGAACTTCTTACAACAAAAAATCAAAGCCAGTATGAGAAAGATTTAGATCTTGACTTACCAATTCCAAGACTAGTGAGTCAGCTAGAAGGAAGGATTTCACTAATATCTGAAGTCTAGAAGAATATATTAAAAAAAAAAAAAGGAGTTCCTGGTAAAACTGCAAGGAAAATACCTGTCTATAGATGGCATATATGGATGAGGAAAGGCAGTTGAGATGGGTGATATCATACCCAGGATGTATGGTACTCTAGGTTTCTGAGATTTAAAAAGAGCAGTTACGAGGGAACGAAAATCATTGTGATACACTTGTATCCAATAAAAATTGTATAATGATCAGGTTGCCAGTAGAGTTTAGAGTGTAAGAAAATGGCATCAGATTTCTTCAGCACAGGAGAAAACTAATAAGAGTCAACTGACTGAGGGCAACAAACCATCTCTACTTATAGCCAATACATTCCAGGGGAACGATGCATAGAATAAAGAGTCGGAGTCTGTATTCGTTTCCTAGGGCTGGCATAACACATTACCACAAATTGATGGTTTAAAATGACAGCAATTTATTCTCTCATAGTTCACAGACCAAGGTGTTAGCATGGCTGGTTCCTTCTGGAGGCTCTGAAAGAGTATCTATTCCTTGCCTCTCTCCTAGCTTCTGGCTGCTGTCAACATTCCTTTGCGCTCCTTGGTCTGTAGTTCCTCCATATCTCAAATTTTTCTCTTATAAGAATACCAGTTATTAGACTTAGGGCTAACCCTAAATCCAGGATGCTCTCATCCCAAACTCCTTAATTACAGCCACAGAGACCTTATTTCCAAATAAAGTCACACTCACAGGTACTGGAGGGAAGGACGTGGAAGTATCTCTTTGAGGGACACAATTCCACCCACTACAGATCTGATCAGAGAGAGGTAAACCTCCAAGAGCTTCTCAGGAGAGGCAGTTCAACAGCTAACTTTACTTCTTTGATTTTTAATTAATTTTTATTGGGGTATAGTTGCTTTACAATGTTGTGTTAGTTTCTACTGTACAACAAAATGAATCAGCTATACATATACTCCTTTTTTTTTATTTCCTTCCCATTTAGGTCACCACAGTGCCTTAAGTAGAGGTCCCTGTGCTACACAATATGTTCCCATCAGCTGTCTATTTTATACATAGTATCAATAGTGTATATGTGTCAATCCCAATCTCCCAATTCATCCCACCCCCACACACCCCCACCACTTTCCCCCCTTGGTGTCCATATGTTTGTTCTCTACATCTGTGTCTCTATTTCTGCCTTGCAAACCGGTTCATCTGTACCATTTCTCTAGATTCCACATATATGCGTTAATATATGATATTTATTTTTCTCTTTCTTACTTCACTCTCTTTGACACTCTCTAGGTCCATCCACGTCTCTACAAATGACCCAATTTCGTTCCTTTTTATAAATTTACTTCTTATCAAAGAGCTAGATATCCACTGGTCCAGGGGAATTATTTTTTTAGGGGCTTGGCTCTTCCAAGGGCTTCTTTGAAGGAGAGAGCTACTGACTCCAAATTTATCAAGAGCTCTGTCCCTGAGGATGTTACATCTGCAAACTGCCCCAACCCTCTGGTGTTAATGGGTGCAGGCGCTTGTGGTTTTTTCTTTTCTTTTTTTTTTTTTTAAAGATTTATTGATTGATTGGTTGATTGATTGCTATGTTGGGTCTTCGTTTCTGTGCGAGGGCTTTCTCCAGTTGTGGCAAGCGGGGGCCACTCTTCATCGCGGTGCGCGGGCCTCTCACTATCGCGGCCTCTCTTGTTGCGGAGCACAGGCTCCAGACGCGCAGGCTCAGTAGTTGTGGCTCACGGGCCTAGTTGCTCCGCGGCATGTGGGATCTTCCCAGACCGGGGCTCGAACCCGTGTCCCCTGCATCGGCAGGCAGATTCTCAACCACTGCGCCACCAGGGAAGCCCTCTTTTGTTTTTTTTACCGAGGCTATTTTCTTTCACAAAACCTAAAACAATAAAACCCTAATGGGTGCATACATTATGGAACTCCGGAAAAAAGAAAATGTGTGATGGTGACATTAGCACCTTAAATAAAACTAAAAGTGGCTAATGAGTCCAATCATGTGTCACTGTCTGTCAGTGTCTAGCTGTCTGCCACATACTAGGTGCTCAATAAACACATATTAAGCCTGAATGAACAACACATTTTTGTATTTAAGCCCACATTCATGGTACAATTGTGAGAGTAGGGCACCAACAAGGACAGAGCTGTAAAACAGATTGCCAGGCAGACTGGGTCGCTGTGCTCAGAAAAGTTATACTCCACAAGCAAACAACTTCTCTCCTGTGCCCCTAATGCAAAAACAAACAAACAAACAAACAAAAAACCGTGGTCAAAGATATCAATGGTTGCACACAGGAACCAATAAAATTAAAGGTGTTTTTGGCTGCCAAGTTTGGAATTTCAAGAATATAGCAGATAGAAAAGTGTATTCCAAAATATGGCAGGATGCCAGGTGTAGACAAGCATCATATCTGGAAACAGGTTCCCTTCATGTCACATTTCATGTCAGTGCCAACGACATGTGGAATCTATTTTATTTATATATTTTTGGCTGTGTTGGGTCTTTGTTGCGGTGCGCGGGCTTTCTCTAGTTGTGGCTACTCTTCGTTGTGGTGCATGAGCTTCTCATTGCGGTGGCTTCTCTTGCTGCGGAACACAAGCTTTTCATTGCAGTGGCTTCTCTTGTTGCGGAGCACGGGCTCTAGGTGCGTGGGCTTCAGTAGTTGTGGCTCGCAGGCTCTAGGGCGCAGGCTCAGTAGTTGTGGTGCACGGGCTTTAGCTGCTTCGTGGCCTGTGGGATCTTCCCGGACCAGGGCTCGAACCCATGTGCCCTGCATTGGCAGGCAGATTCTTAACCACTGCGCCACCAGGGAAGCCCTACATGTGGAATCTATGATCCGAGTACAGACACATACACTTCATTCTAGGGTGAAAGTATTAAAGGGAAATAGCCAACAGTCCTCATATTTCCTATTATACTAAAGCCTCAAAAGATGTATTAACTTTTCAAACAGGATGGCTATAATAGAACATAAAACTAAAGAGCCCACTAGCCCTTTCTATAACATTATATGACATAAACCAAAACAGTCTCTATCCTATATGCTGCAAGTTTTAAATGGAGGAGAAACTCCATAGAGTTCCTTATCGAACACCTGTCACGTTCTTTTGGGTATAAATACCAACAATGAAGAAGACCTAATCTCCCCTTCATAACTATATGGTTTCTGACATTGCTCCTCTTATGGCTTCTGTGTCAGTAAAAATGTATAAAAATTAAAGAAGCCCAAGCTGCCCTGGAAGAGAAAATTAGTAGACTGATATTCAAAAATACCCTTCAGTATTACCCAGGCTGCACTACACTGTAAAAATCTGGGCTTTTTCCTCGGAATGCTTGGAAATTAGAATAGGCCTGGCTAGAAAAGTCACTGATCCATAACTAGAAGGCAACAAAATGTAATCAAATGTTCCTTTGCCCATGAAAAGTGTGTGTGTGCATGGGGGAAGGGTATTTCATTGAACCCTATAGATCCTGCAGTGAAAGCCCTACAATGAAACACAAATTATGTTGCCTTTGAGCAATAAACTGGAGGGCTGACACCTTAACTTGCCTTTCCTGGGTGTGTGCCTCTTTCTAGCAATTAACCATGATAGTTTTATTATGGTCCATGGAACAGCTAATCAATAGGGTGGGATGCTGGTTCCATTCCACAGCCGGTCCTGTGTGCCTGCATAATGCCCATGATTTTGCTCCCAGCTGTTCAGTCTAATCCATGTATGGCTGTTTATGGCTCACGGTCAGAGAAATCTTCTATTTACAGCTCATTCATCATTCTTAACATTTTCACAAATCCAGGCCGAATGCTCTCAGGGTAGGAAATAAACCCAGACTTCCGCAAGTTCCCTCTGCCATCTCAGCACACCAAACCTCCTTCTTCCTCTGAAAGGCTCACAAATCATATTTTGTTACGTTCCAAATTTACCTTAAACTGGTTTCACCTGACCCATGCGATTATGCTACTCGGAATTTAGAAAGCAAATGTGTAATTCTAATTTCTCTTCTACTTTACAGGAAGCTAGTTGATTCTACACTGGTTATCCCAGTTCTTTGGAAGTGGGGTAAGGATGGGAATGGATGAAAGTCAATAACCAGTGTGAATACTGCCGTGATGCTAACAGGAAATCAGACTAAAGAATCAATATCACTTCAGAATGTCACCAACAGAGCATCATTAAGTCCCACTGAAATATTCAGTCCAAGTCTAACTTCTTTATTTTTTTGCAGAGAGAGTACTGCCACAGTCTCATACCTCTGTACGTCATTTGTGAATACAAGGGAAGGGAATGTCCCTTGAATGTCCCCTTTTGAAACCACTGCTCTGAACGCCTGCTGAGACGTTTTAATAAAACTTACAAAATTTGTCTGAATTGGGGGAAAAATGCAGTACTATGTAACCTAGGAGTCAATACCTTGCAGCCAAAGACTACCAGAAACACAACTGTCATTGAACGAACTTAAATGTATTGGTTTATTGCAAGGAGAGCACAGAACATCATGGGGGACAACGGGGGTGTTTCAGGGAAAGGAACACGTTACAGAACCTGGGCTTGTGTTGGGTGACTCTGGAGACGGTTTAAGTACTCAGGGTCATGCTCTGGATTAAGTTCTCTCGGGAAACAGCAGTGATTTTATGAGTGGAACTCAGTAATTTTTATGTAGGAGGCACAAGGAATGCAGTGGGGCTAAAAATGAATTGGTGGAGAAGTAGCAGTCACTCCTATTCACCAGGGTAGGGAGACATTTGGTCGTTTTTGTGGTTTGGAAAGGGTTCTTATTTTTGTCTGTGGTCAGACATGCTTACAAAGTAGTCTTGTTTTGTCTTCCTCTCTCATGATCACAGGGTGACCTGGTTTGATGCTGGTGTTCTGAGAAATTATTTGACGTTGAACAGAACACCTAGATCTACATAAGAGTGCCAGGACAGCAACAGGTACTAAGCATTCAGAGGCCATGCTTTTCTTACTCACAGGTTTTGTGGAGGGAAGAGAGCTGTCATGAAATCTCATAAGCAATGACAGAGTTTTTCAATGCCAAACAAACAAACACAACAAAATATAAATATATATATATATGCACATCACAGTACCTGGTACCATATAGCTCATGCTTTCTGAAAGAATCCTGCCCTGTTTTCAGTCTCTGAAATACTGACACAGATGTTTCTAGTTATCATAGTTTGGGTTTCTCAGGACTTGTTTATGGCTGCTGATATGAGCTTCCTTTTATGTAGTCTCTTTTCTTACAGAACTAAGACAAAAAGTAAAAACACAAAGAATAAAAAGATACATAATAAAAAGAAGCCATATTTTGAAATTAGGAAAAATAAGTTTTTTCCCCATACTTGTTCTGCTCCAAAGAAGTGCATACTCTGATAAGTATTTTCAAATGTATACAATATTCCTTATTAACCTAGACCAATGAGAAAGATACAGACACATAAAAGTAAGCATTCCAGGGAGAAATACTGAAGAAAACAAATTTCCACCCTGGGTACTTCCATCCCACGTCTAGTACAGAGCTCTAAGGGCCATTTCAGAAGAAAATTTCTTGCCTTCCAAAACATCCTTTCTCTTTTTAAAATTAGTTTTAATTAACATTGGTTTGTAACATTATGTATCATGTAAACATTATATTTCTACTTGAATACACTACAGCATTCTCTACATCAAAAATTTAGTTTCCGGGGCTTCCCTGGTGGCGCAGTGGTTGAGAGTCTGCCTGCCAATGCAGGGGACACAGGTTCGAGCCCTGGTCTGGGAAGATCCCACATGCCGCGGAGCAACTGGGCCCGTGGGCCACAACTGCTGAGCCTGTGCGTCTGGAACCTGTGCTCCGCGACTGGAGAGGCCGCGATAGTGAGAGGCCCGCGCACCGCAATGAAGAGAGGCCCCCGCTCGCCACAACTAGAGAAAGCCCTTGCACAGAAACGAAGACCCAACACAGCCAAAAATAAATAAATTAATTAATTAATTTTAAAAAACATTTAGTTTCCATCCATCACCATACAGTCGACCTCCTTTATCCATTTCACCCTCCACACCCTTCCCCTCTGGTAAATACTACTCTATTCTTTTAATCTACATGTTTGTTGTTGTTTGGTTCTATTTGTTCATTTATTATTTTTATATTCCATATGAGTGAAATCATGCAGTATTTGTCTTTCTCCATCTGACTTATTTCACTTAGCATAGTACCATCAAGATTCATCCATGTTGCTAATGGCAAGATTTCATATGTTTTTATGGATGAGTAGGATTCCATTGTATATATATATAGCACATCTTCTTTATCCATTAATCCACTGATGAGCACTTAGGTTGTTTCCACATCGTGGCTATTGTAAATATTACTGTGATGAACATAGGAGTGCATATATTTTTGAATTAGTATTTTCATATTCTTTGGATTAATACCCAGAAGTAGAATTATTGGACCATATATAGTAGTTCTATTCTTAATTTTTTCAGGGACCTCCATACTGTTTTCCATAGTGGCTGCACCAATTTACATTCCCCCGAACAGTGTAAGGGTCCCTTTTTCTCCATATCCTCACCAACACTTATTATTTGTTGTCTTTTTGATAATAGCCATTATAACAGGCTTGAGGTGATATCTCAGTGTGGTTTTGATTTGCATTTCCCTGTAGCGAGGTTGAGCAACTTTTCATGTGCCTATTGGCCATCTGCATGTCTTCTTTGGAAAAATGTCTATTCAGCTGCTCTGCCAATTTTTAAAAATTGGATTGTCTGGGGGTTTTTTGTTAAGTTATATGAGTTCCTTACATATTTTGGATATCAATCCCTTATCGAATATATGATTTGCAAACACTTTCTCCTGATTGGCAGGTTGTCTATTTTGTTGATGTTCTCATTTGCTGTAAAGAATCGTTTTAGTTTGATATAGTCCCATTTGTTTATTTTTGCTTTTGTTTCCCTTTTCTGAGAAGACACTTTAAAAAAAATCTGCCTGATGGTAATGGTAACCCAGGAGAAAAACTGCCTTATTCTGCTATAGCTCAAGGTATTAATAAATTGTCTCTACTAGGATTAGTAACAATAGAACTTCCCTCAGTTATGTCTGGGGTTTATATATATAGCAGCCTCAGGATACCCCAAACTAAGAAATTAAGTTAAAAAGATCTCAGGTTGGTAACAACTCTTTACACCTAGAAAAAGCAAACCTTCTCTTCTCAGGAGGAAAGCATCCTTAACCAGGCCCCTCAAAACTCACACAAAATAAATTCAGCCAGAGCAAAACCATGCCCAGAATTAGAAGAAACAAGAAAATACTTATTGACTCAAAGACTTAAGATATCAAAATCTTATGATACAAGATAAAAACAGGCAGATTTGGAAAGAAAAAAAATATAACATCTAGAACTAAAAATGTGACTGAAATTACAACTCAGTGGATGAGTTAAACAGATTAGATACAGCTGAAGAGAATAAGTAAACTAGAAAATTAAACAGAAATAAATATCCAAAATAAAATACAGAGAGACAAAACAGGAAAATAGGAAACAAAGTCAGAGATATAGAGGATATAATGGGAAGACTTTCTATACCTAACTAAAGTTCTCAAAAGAGAGAATTATAAAAATGGTGGAAGCAATATTCAAAAAGATAATGGCTGAGAAGATGATAGAATTGATGAAAGGTGTGCATCCTCTGCTTTGGGAAGTATGATGTATACCAAGGAAACTTCGACACATTGTGATAAAACTATAAAACACAAGAGATAGAGAAAAGATCTTAAATGCAGCCACACAGAAAAGATGGGTAACTTACAAAGACATCTGGACTGAGAATAGGATTTTCCACAGCAACAATGAACTACAGAAGACAGTGGAACAATATCTTTAAAGTGCTGAGGCAAAGAAATCAATCTAGAATTGTGTAGGTATCAAAACTATCTTTTAAGAATGACAACAAAATGTCAAACAAAAATTGTGTTTACCACTTTTTCAGGGAGAAAGCAAATTATCCCAGGTGACTTATTTATCCCTTGTGACTAAGTTACAAGAAAGAATGGTGAATAAAGAAATTGGTAAACAAGTGGGACAATCTAAATAAGCAGAGAGTAAAAATAATAATTACTAATTATGGGGATTTGAAAAATAACACAAATAGTAACAACAGTACCTAAGTTTAGAGGGGGTGATTGGAGTTCAAGTGTTCTAAGATCTTTCCATTGTTTGCTGGGGTTTAAAGACGCTAATTATGTTTAGAATTTGATATATACGCATGATAAACTTTTAAGGCAGATAATATAGAAGTACAATGTATAATTTCCAAACAAGTAGAAGGAAAAAATGGATTTGTTTATAAAAACACAGTGGCTCGGGCTTCCCTGGTGGCGCAGTGGTTAAGAATCCGCCTGCCAATGCAGGGGACACAGGTTCAAGCCCTGGTCCAGGAAGATCCCACATGCCATGGAGCAACTAAGCCCATGCACCACAACTACTGAGCCCACGTGCCACAACCACTGGAGCCCACGTGCCACAACCACCGAAGCCCGCATGCCTAGAGCCCGTGCTCCACAACAAGAGAAGCCACTGCAATGAGAAGGCTGTGCATCACAACAAAAGAGTAGCTCCCACTCGCCGCAACTAGAGAAAGCCCGCACACAGCAACAAAGACCCAACACAGCCCTAAATAAATAAATAAATAAATGAAATTCATTAAAAAAAACCCACACACACAGTGGCTCTAAAAGAAGGCGAAAAAAGTAGGAGAAAACAAGAAGCACAGAAAATGTGAGACAAGTAGAAGGCTTAAAACAAGATGGAAAATTTTATCTAAATTGATCAGTAGTTACAATAAATGTAAGTGGCCTAATACACACAATGCAATTAAACAAAGTATTTTCTGAATTAATATAAACTAGTGGTGAGAAACACTGTTTTCCTCAGTTACTTATTCTAAATCTATCATTGATGAGTAGATCTAAGTCATTTTGAGTTTATCTTTCCTGACTTACTCACCTGTCTGGGTAATGAGGTCCATAAGTTTGTCCCCTGCTGTGTGAAGATTGCCTTCCGTTCATCCTAAAATGACCTTTCAAGACTCAAGAGGGGCCCACTGAGGTCTAATATTCTGGAAGTCTCAAAACATTGCTTCATTGCCCTTTCAAACTATTTCATGATTCTGCAGACATCAATCCTATTACCTCCCAATCTCAGAGTTAAAAGGTCTCATTTGTGTGTTTTATCCAGAGAGTTAGCTGCTCTCCATACCATCTCCCCTTGGAAGCAGGAAATAATCCAGGTGTTGATTCCTTGATATTAAATTCTAATTCAGAAAATGCAGCCTGATGGATCTTATAACAAATACTATTTTAATTACAAAAAAGATTCCATCCACCAAAAATGAATAAAATGAGCCAGTCTAATTTCTTACATGATTTCTTCTAGAAAATTATTTTCCACATTTTAACCTAAGAAGTCACTCAGGAAGTAATTTTAAATATTTTTGTTGTTTCTGAGAAGTATTAAGGAAAATATTTTAGGTAAAAAAAAAAAATTCAATGTTGTTCAGTATATTAGTATATAAGTTACCATATACTAATATTAAATATTCTAACATAATATTTAATTATAATTATAATTTAATAAGTAAGGAAGGATAATTAACTTACTTTATGTAATATTAGCATAATGTCAACCTGTAAATTCCTAAATGATACATTGCTTTTGGTTTGGGAACCAAATGTTTATACAAAGCAAAGTTGAAATTCTGCTTAATGTTATAACATCAAAAAGAGGAAACAACTGATTTTTTTGAGCTCTTGCATTTTGTATTTAAAGAAAGAACTGGTTTATTTTTATAATTTTGTTGCTTTTTAAATAAATGACAATCTAAGAAACAAGGTTCTGGTATTTTATTCACCAGCTTTTCCCTCCCACATAATTTACCATGCATGTAGTCTTCATTCCCAATGAAAGAGCAAAAGTAGATATAATTAATACACTGTTTCATTTTGTAACATTAATCTGCTTTTCAAAAAACTTAGTATACTGAACAGGAATTTGATCAGATGATGGTAAATTATGTATCCATTAAAAATGCATCTTAGGACATATACATTATTATTTTTCATTTTCTTTACTGACATGCTAAATTCTAACACCATTGTTCTTGATGTTCCGTGTTTAAACTAATGTTTTTATTAAGAGTATAAATTTTAAGAATAGAAAAAATCAAAACAGTAAAATTGTCATAACCATCTTGGAAATCTGCAATGTTTGGGCTGAATTATTACCAACACGTAGACTAGGACTTGAGCATGCCCATTTGATTGCTTCTTATCACCAGACATGATCATTTAGTGTATGGTACATGCCTCTCAAACTGATGTATGCTAAGGGTAAATACTTAAAATAATATCATTGTTAATTACACATATTTAGACAGATGCCAGTTGTTATTTCCGTTTTTAAAGTTGAAGTATAGTTAATTTACAATGTTATATAAGTTTCAGGCGTACAACATAGTGATTCAATATTTTTATATTACACTCCATTAAATGTTATTATAAAATATTGGTTATATTTGCTGTACTATACATTATTTCCTTGTATCTTATTTTATACCTAGTAGTTTGTACCCCTTAATCCCGTTCCCCTATATTACCCCTCCACCCTCCTCTCCCCACTGGTAACTACTATTTCATTCTCTGTATCTCTGTGTCTGTTTCTATTTTGTCATATTCATTCGTTTTATTTTTTAGATTCCACATATAAGTGATAATACAGACTATCTTTCTCGGTCTGAATTATTTCACTAACCATAGTATTCTCTAGGTCCATCCACACTGCTGCAAATGGCAGAATTCCATTCTTTTTTAATGACTGAGTAATATTCCACACCTTCTTTAACCGTTTGTCTGTTGATGGGCACGTGGGTTGTTTCCATGTCTTGGTATGAACATTGAGGTGCATGTTTCTTTTTGACTTAGTGTTTTAGTGGTTTTGTTCTTTCCAGATATATATGCAGGAGTAGAATTTCTAGACCATATGGTAGTTCTATTTTTAGTTTTTTGAGGAACCTTCATACATTTTTCCATAGTGGCTGCACCAATTTACATTCCTACCAACAGTGCACGAGGTTCCCCATTTTTCCACACCCTCTTGAACATTTATTATTTGTAGATATTTTAATGATAGCCATTCTGACAGGTGTGAGGTGATATCTCATTATTGTTCTCATTTGCATTTCTCTAATATTAGCAATGTTGAGCATTTTTTCATTTGCCTTTTAGCCATCTCCATGTCTTCCTTTGAAAAATGTCTATTCAGATCTTGTGTGCGTTTCTTCATTGGGTTGACCGTTCATTTGATATTGAGTTGTATGACCTATTTATATATTTTGGAGATTAACCCCTTGTTGGTCACATCATTTGCAAATATCTTCTCCCATTCTGCAGGTTGCCTTTTTGCTTTTATTTACTTTACCTTAGGAGACATCAAAAATATATTGCTATGATTTATGTCAAAGTGTGTTCTGCCTATGTTGTTGTCTTCCAGGAGTTTTATGGTTTCTGGTCTTACATTTATGTCTTTAAACCATTTTGAGTTTATTTTTGTATATGGTGTGAATGAATGTTCTAATCTCATTGATTTCCATGTGGCTTTCCAGTTTTCCCAGCACCAGTTTTTGAAGAGACTGTCCTTTTTGAACTGTATATTCTTGCCTCTTTGTCATAGATTAATTGGCCATAGGTGCACGGGTTTACTTCTGGGCTATTTTGTTCCATTGATCTACGTGTCTGTTTTGGTGCAGGTCCCATGATGTTTAATTAGCATAGCTCTGTAGTATAGTCTGAAGGAAGGTTATACCTCCAGCTTTCTTCTTTTTTTCTCAAGATTGATTTAGCAAATTTGTGGTCTTCTGTGGTTCCATTTGGGAGAGTTGCGTTTCTCCCAGGTGAGACGGACGTCTTCTCCTTGGTTTGGTACATGGCCAGGGCCTGACGGCTTGGGGTTGCACTTCTGTGCTGGTTTCACTTTTTCCCAGTGTGCATTCCAGGGTTATAGACCGGGTTGGGGCCAAAGGGGTTGGTGCCACACCACTGAGCTGGCCCTGCCACCTCCCAAGTGTGCACAGGGACGAGTACTAGGAAATGGTGGTCTCTGCCCTGAGGCAACTTTCTCTCCCTTCCAAGTGTGCTCAGGGATGCACACTCTGGCAGTGATGGTCTCCACCTTGGATCCAGCCTAGCTCCTCCTGAGTGCGTGCAAGGACACGCACTCTGATGGTGGCGGTCTCCACCCTGGAGCTAGTCTCGCTCCCTCCAGAGTGTGTGCACCAAAGCACAGGCTGGCAATGGCTGCCACCGCCCTGGTCAGAGGCAGGGCCAGGGTCTGAGCTGCCTCTGTTCCCTCCAAGTGTGGGCTTTCAAGTTGGCAGCGGCAGGCTCTGCCTTAGTGGGGAGAAGCGCCAGAGCAAGAGGGCTGAAACAGCAGCTGGGTGCGGGCTGGCAGGCACGTCGAGGCAGGCCTGGCAAGCTGGCCAGAGAGACCCAGGCAGTTTTCAATCTGCTGCCTTCGCACCGTGACTGGGCCTAAGTAAGCCTGTGCACACGGTTTTTGAGAGAGGAGTCTCGGTTTCTTACAGCCCTCCAGTAAGCCCCACTGGTCTTCAAACCAGCTAAGGGCTCTCATCATCCCAGTGTCCGACCCCAGTGCTGGGGTGCCTGATATGAGGCTCAAAAACCCTCGCTCCCCATGGAGGATCCCCAAGCCTGTGATATCCCCCTC
Organism: Balaenoptera borealis; assembly: GCF_965194805.1. Classification (NCBI taxonomy): domain Eukaryota; kingdom Metazoa; phylum Chordata; class Mammalia; order Artiodactyla; family Balaenopteridae; genus Balaenoptera; species Balaenoptera borealis. Next base: position 107,708,863 of record NC_138881.1, read on the forward strand.
CTGTTCTGTGGCCCCTACTAGGGGTGCGGGTCCCAACCAGATCACTTCTTCTCCCTTCCTACCAACTTTGAGAGCATCCTTCTATACAGCCTGGTTGCAGAAGGGCTGCTCTGCTAGTCCCCAGGGCGATTTCAGTGAGAGTTGCTTTCTGTAGTTGTGGTTTTGATGTGTTCGTGGTGGGGGGGGTTGTTATTGCCTTTACCAAAATGGATATTTACCGGGAACACTGGGAAACATGGGAATGCTAGACTAGCAGTTGGAAAATACTGCCCTAGCCATATTAATTTGATTATTCTTTCAGTTAAGCTTCACTTAGATGAATCCATAGCTGAAAATGCATGCTTATTATATGAAAGAAAGAAATGAGAAATGGGCTAAAGCCAAACAGGATTATAAAGACAATTTACAATGTAAGGCTTTGGAGGGAGGCTAAGCAAGCTTGCAGCCATGATAATACTGAGACTAATTTTCAGCAAACCGGAATGGTATCCTTTTTAAAGTGGTCAGATTGGGAGGCTATAGCTCATTCCAAGAATGCCTAATGAAACTTAAAAGCTTTTGCACAGCAAAGAAAACCATAAACAAGACCAAAAGACAACCCTCAGAAGGGGAGAAAATATTTGCAAACGAAGCAACTGACAAAGGATTAATCTCCAAAATTTACAAGCAGCTCATGCAGCTCAATAACAAAAAAACAAACAACCCAATCCAAAAATGGGCAGAAGACCTAAATAGACATTTCTCCAAAGAAGATATACAGATTGCCAACAAACACATGAAAGAATGCTCAACATCATTAATCATTAGAGAAATGCAAGTCAAAACTACAATGAGATTATCATCTCACACCGGTCAGAATGGCCATCATCAAAAAATCTACAAACAATAAATGCTGGAGAGGGTGTGGAGAAAAGGGAACACTCTTGCACTGTTGGTGGGAATGTAAATTGATACAGCCACTATGGAGAACAGTATGGAGGTTCCTTAAAAAACGAAAAATAGAACTACCATACGACCCAGCAATCCCACTACTGGGCATATACCCTGAGAAAACCATAATTAAAAAAAAGTCATGTACCAAAATGTTCATTGCAGCTCTATTTACAATACCCAGGACATGGAAGTAACCTAAGTGTCCATCATCGGATGAATGGATAAAGAAGATGTGGCACATATATACAATGGAATATTACTCAGCCATAAAAAGAAACGAGGGCTTCCCTGGTGGGCAGTGGTTGAGAATCTGCCTGCCAATGCAGGGGACACGGGTTCGAGCCCTGGTCTGGGAAGATCCCACATGCCGCGGAGCGACTAGGCCCGTGAGCCACAATTGCTGAGCCTGCGCGTCTGGAGCCTGTGCTCCGCAACGGGAGAGGCCGCGACAGTGAGAGGCCCGCGCACCGCGATGAGGAGTGGCCCCTGCTTGCCGCAGCTGGAGAAAGCCCTCGCACAGGAACGGAGACCCAACACAGCCATAAATAATAAATAAATAAATAAATAAATAATTAAAAAAAAAAAAAGAAACGAAATTGAGTTATTTGTAGTGAGGTGGATGGACTTAGAGTCTGTCATACAGAGCGAAGTAAGTCAGAAAGAGAAAAACAAATACCGTATGCTAACACTTATATATGGAATCTAAAAAAAAAAAAAAATGATCAGAAGAACCTAGGGGCAAGATGGGAATAAAGATGCAGACCTACTAGAGAATGGACTTGAGGATATGGGGAGGGGGAAGGGTAAGCTGGGACAAAGTGAGAGAGTGGCATGGACATATATACACTACCAGACATAAAATAGATAGCTAGTGGGAAGCAGCCGCATAGCACAGGGAGATCAGCTTGGTGCTTTGTGACCACCTAGAGAGGTGGGAGAGGGAGGGTGGGAGGGAGGGAGATGCAAGAGGGAAGAGATATGGGAACATATGTATAACTGATTCACTTTGCTATAAAGCAGAAACTAACACACCATTTTAAAGCAATTATACTCCAATAAAGATGTTAAAAAAAAAAAAGAATGCCATTCAAAATGCTGTGTTAAAAATATCTTTAGTGAGGAGCACTTAGCACCATTTTATAAGCATACAAGGAAGGTCTTTTTTGACTCACAAGTGGTATTTCAGTTTAATCACACATATTATACATAAAGTTTACATTTAAATTACTTTATTTTAAAAAATTAAATATAACCTCAAAGAACAGACCTTTGTCACAAGGGCAGAAATTTAAAAGACTGAGTCACAGTGTTAGAAGGCAATACCGAAGGCTGAGTTTCAGCAATGTTGAGAGTTCTGGCAGCCTCATTAAAACAAGAGTTAGTACCGCAAGGTATTCATGCAAATAACCATACACCAGCTGCAGTATTTTTAATTAAATGAAACGAATTATTTACTTATGGTCACACCTCATACAAAGCAGGGCCATCACTTTTATGCTGTCTCATCTTTTTAGATTCTAAGCATATACTGTACTTTTAGTGATTAGGAAAGGAACTCTAACTGTCCCACATTTGGAAATTATCTTCACACCTTCTCTAGTTAAGGCTGTCCAGTTCCTCTATTTAAGGCTGACTCTCTAGAAAGTTATATGGAAGCAAAATATGTCTTCCCTGCCTTCCTATCTCCCTTTCACTGCTCCTCTCTGCTATAACTAGATCTGTCAAATACTCAGGATCTTCATTCTGTCCTGATTTTCCAAGGAGTTTTGCCAGCCGTATGTGCCATTCGGCCTGGCATTAATTACTCAAGGGGAAAAAAATGAAGGAATCAAGTTCCATATCTTTAGCAACTACATAATACATTTTCTCCTGCAATTGAAAAGGAAACCGTCCTCAGGCTTCATGAAATGGGACAGATCTACCGAGGCCCAGCCCCTTGGGTAGTAATGGTTTCAGACAACAAGCAAGCAAGTAGATACAACTGAAGAAAAACCTCGATTTCCCAGTTGCATACAATGTACCTCATACATAGATTATGAATAAAAGGAGTATAACCTATTTTTCAAAGAAGTTACCTATGGGTCAGAATAAAACTAGGATGAATACTGGCCCTTGCAACTAGAATATCACACTGTTCTTTATATATAAAGACCTGACACAGCATTTGACACATAGTAGGCAGTTAAAATATGGTACCTACTAATTTTTAAGCTACCTCTCATAGAGATAGAACCCAAGATCTCCGAATCACCTCATGCAATAAGTCAGACTTTCTCGTTCTCCATCTCCCTCTGTCTCTTCTTCATACACACACCACAGCAAGGAGAAGGAAGGAGGAGAGTCTAAGAGATCAGGAGTCCATAAATATGGATATGAATGCATGTGAGTAGTGCAATTCATCCATCCTATCTAGCCATAAATTCAGTTTTGAACTTTAACAACCTCACCTCACAAGGGATTCCCATGCTTTTTTAAAAGAAAATTCTCTTAATACGGCTTTGCTTTTTGTCTTAGCAATAGGGAAAAGAGAAAAAGGATGAGAGGAAAGAAATGTAATAAACTAAGACTCAAAGTAGCAAGAACTTTAAAAATGAAAGCTTGGTGTGGCAGGAAGAGTGCAAGGCTAGACGTCAGGAGACATGGGGTACAGTCCAAACGCTGCCACTCACTAGTCATACAGCTTTGCATAAGTCATTGAACCTTTTTTTCTGAGCCTACATTTAAACAAAGAAACAAATCTCCATCAAACATACTTCCCTGGATTATGCTGAAGATCAAATGAGATAAGGGATTGGAAAGTGGTTGCCCAAATATGAAAGGCTATAAAATGAAGTTGGTTAATACAATTATGTTTTTTCAAGAGGCCCATTAACATTGTTGACTAACTCCTGATTGATAAGGACACAAAAGGTGAGGAGAAACTGATAGCTCACGAAACAGGACATAGATAGTCACAACATGGGGAAATAAGGCTTTATTAACCAACTAGACTGTAACCACCACCATTACCAAATACCTTTTTTTTTTTTTAACAATGCACCTGCAGGATTCACGATCCCCACAGAAACCCCAAAATTCCAGCAGCTTGAAGCTTAAGAACGCAATTTAGTTGATGTTATATTGGCACACAGCAGCTTTGACTTCTCGTCTATGTTCAAGAACTTTATAATCTGCCTTTTTAAAAAACCAGTATCTGCTTTTATTGCAGTAAATACAAAATTCTACCATACATTTAGAGGGGCTGTTACGTACCTAGCATTTGTTATCTTTGGTAAATTAGAACCTCTCCTTAGAAGAAAGAAGTTTTTAGTCACAACCTACATAATGAAAAGAATCAGAGACACGACAGGACACTGACTGTGTCATGGGAAAGTCACTATGCCTCCTGAGGGTCACAGTGAGCCGAGGCACAGCAGTATAATGCTTGAGGGACCCTGGCTGATCCCATCACAGTCAGGTAGTAGTTTACCCCTCAGTTTGTAGTTTCTTGTTTTCCTACATTTTTATTTGGTGCTTTGTTGATGCCATATTGCCACTTTCTTCCTTTTCAATTCCCCTAGCCAATTTCATATGCCATTATCCTCTTTCATGAGAAACTCCTTTTGTGAGAAGCTGGCCTATAATCACCTCGCCATTTCTTTGCCTCCTTTTTGACATGTGAAATGCCTACTATCAATTCACCTTCGTTCATTTTTGCAGTTTCTCCCTTTTGCCTTCAGCTGCTCATTTTCTATGCCATCTCTCATTCTCATTTATATGGGACTAACCTTTCCCTTTCACTAAATGTTGCCTCCATTTATTTCAGTGACCTCAGGAAGCCTTGATCCTGATGCTCATGTGACTGTGAGCTGTTTATTCCTTTTTTAATACAAATAATTTGGAAATTTTAGCAGGGGACCTGTTTTCCTCAGGTTAACTCCTTTAAAAGGGGCTGAAGTTTTAAAGGGCCTAATGTTACATGAATGTTGTGAAAATAATCATCCCAAATAATACAGGACAAGGTCCTAGTTCAAGAATTAGATAAGGTAAGAGTCAGCCAAAAGAGAATTATCATGTATACATTCAAAACAGAATATACTGGCTTTCCAAAGAATACTGAATACTTTCCAGTTATCAGAAGTACCAACTGTAGCCATAACATTATTATTACTGAATGTACTTAAATTTGACTACATGTTGCTTCCAAAATGTCTCCTGAAAATAAAGAACAATTGTGGTGCTATCCACAGATGTAACAAAAAAATCACTGCTACTTAAAAACCATGTATTTTCTGCTTTTACTTCCAGCTCTCTGAAAATTTTGTGCATTGTTTTTCAAATATGGAGATCTCATTTTGGTCATGTGAGATGAACTTTGGCCACTGACCCCTTGGCTAATGATACACGTTAACTAAAGATCTAAGGAATCTTTGTATCATTTAGCAAAATGTCTAATAAGTTATTGAGCCCCACAAAGTTAGCAATTGAGAATTATCATCCTCTACTCACAATTGGACTCACTTAGAGGAACTGCACTAATACCTGGGTGGACCTGCTTTCATTCATATAATAGCTGTTTGAACAATCATTTTTTGCCTCAAAATTATTATGACATTTTTATGGTAACTACATCTAAATCACATGATAGCATAATCCAGAAAAATGCCAATTGACAGCCATTTCACAAAACTGTCAAGGTCATGAAAGCAAGGAAAGTCTGAGAAACTGTCATAGCCAAGAGAAGTCTTAGGATAAGTGACAACTAAATGCAATAAGGTATCCTGGATAGGGTCCTGGAACAGAAAAAAAGAAATTAGGTAAAAATGAAGGAAATTGGAATAAAGTATGGAAATTAGTTAATGATAATGTACTGATATTGGTTTATTTATTGTGAAAGATGTATTAACTTAAGATGTTAATAATAGGGGATAGTAGATGTAGGGTATAAAGGAACTCTCTGTAGTGTCTTTGTAATTCTTCTGTAAATCTAAAAACTATTCCAGAAATGTTTGAAAAATATTTACTAAAAGAAAGACAACATCCAGCAAGCCATCAAAGATAACCAGACACAAGGGAATACCCTGGCAGTCCAGTGGCTAGGACTCGGCACTTTCACTGCTGTGGCCTGGGTTCAATCCCTGGTAGGGGAACTAAGATCCAGAAAGCTTCATGGCACAGCCAAAAAAAGAAAAAAAAAAAAAAAGATAACCAGACACAAAAGAGAAATACAACATAAGAGAGAAACAGCACAAACAACAGATGGAAAAAGAGGTACACAAAACTCACAGAAAGTAAGATTAAAAGGTATAACACACTATGCTTAATAGTTGCATGTAAATAACACTCAACTTGAAAGTTTTAGAGGGGAATTAGACATTATAAAAAGAATACAACATTATTGTTAACTATAGTCAACATGCCCTACATTAGGTTTCCAGAACTTATTCATCTTATCAATGAAAGTCTGTACCCTTTAATCAATTATCTTCCATTTTCCCCCACCCAACAGTCTCTGTGAACCATCACTGTACCCTCTGTTACTATGAAATTTTCTAAGAGAGTACATTGCAAGTATAATCATCTCACTCACACACACACAAAAGACAACTATGGGAGGTGATGGATTTGTTCATTAGTTTGATTCTGGTAATCATTTCACAATGATACATATATCAGAACATCACACTGTACACAAAATACATGGAAGTTGTATTTATCAAAAGTAAATTACTTTAAAAACATGAAAGGTTGAAAAAGAATCCAATAGAAATTCTAGAACTGAAAAGTTCATTAGCCAAATTGAGGAATGCAATTGATAAGCTTAACATCACAAAAGAAACTACTATGGAAAACATATCACAAAAAATCCCACCCAAGATGAGACAAATTGAAAGAAAGAACAGAAAGTAGATAGGAGAATTAAGAGATATAAAGGACACAGCAAGAAAAGTTAACATATGTGAAAGCTGACTCCCAGAAGGAAAGGCCAAAAAGATGGATCAAGCAGAAGAAAGAATCTATGAAGTACAAGACAGGACATTTGAAATTATGCAGTAAGAAGAGAACAAAGAATGAAAAAGAGTGAAGAAAGCCTACATGAATTATGAGATACAATTAAAATAAACAGTCTATGCTTTATTGGAGTGCCAGAAGAAAAAGAGGAAAGGAGAAAGGGAGAAAAGTGGAATTTAGAAATAATGGCTGAGAACTTTCAAAATCTGGGGAGAGACTTGGACATCTAAGTTCATGAAGCCCATAGGTCACCCAAAAGTTTTAAACTAAAAACATCTTCTCCAAGACAAATTACAATAAAACTGTATAGGGACTTTCCTGGTGGCACAGTGGTTAAGACTCCATGCTCCCAATGCAGGGGGCCTGGGTTCGATCCCTGGTCAGGGAACTAGATCCCGCATGCATGCTACAACTAAGAGTTCACATGCCACAACTAAGAAGCCCGCCTGCTGCAACTAGGACCTGGCACAACCAAATAAATAAATATTAAAAAACAAAATAAAATAAAATGAAACTGTATAAAAACAAAGACAAGCAGAATATTTAAAGCAGTAAGAGAAAAAAATTTCTCACATACAAGGGGCCCTCCATAAAACTACTGGTAGATTTCTAAGCAGAAATCTTACAGGCCAAGGAAGAGTTCAATCATATATTCAAACTGCTGAAACTGCCAACCAAGAATACTTTGCCTGGAAAAGTTTTCCTTCAGAAATAAAGGCAAGATAAAGAATTGTCCAGACAAACAAAAGCTGAGGTAGTTTATCACACTAGACCTGCCTTACAAGAAATGTTGAAAAGAGTTCTTCAAGCTGAAATAAAAGGATACTAATTAGTAACATGAAAAAAACACAGAACTATAAAACAGACTGGTAAAAGTATACAATCAAATTCAGAATATGCCAGTATTGTAATATGCTGGTGTGTTAATCCCTTAACACTAGTATAAAAGTAAAAGGACAAAAGAGTTAAAAACAACTATAGCTAAAATAATGTGTTAATGGATATACAGTATAAAAAGTTGTAAATTGTGACATCAAAAACAAAATGTTGGGGGTGGGTATAAGTTTATAGTTTTTGTATGCAAGTGAAGTTAAGCTGTTATCATCTTAAATTGGCTATTATATATATAATATGCTTTATGTAAGCCTAACGGTAACCACAAAGCAAAAGCCTACAGTAGATACAAAAAAATAAAAAGAAGAGAATCAAAGAACATCACTATGGAAAATCATCAGTTCACAAAGGAAGAAAGCAAGAGAGGAAGAAAGGAACAATGAAACTACAACGTAGCCAGAAAACAATTAATAAAATGGCACTGGTAAGTCCTTAGGTATCACTAATTACTTTAAATGTAAATGGATTAAATTCTCCAGTCAAAAGGCACTGGGTGGCTGAATGGATTCAAAGAAATCAGACCCAACTATATGCTGCCTATAAGACACTCACTTCAACTTTAAGGACACACACAGTATCCAAGTGAAGGGATGGAGAAGATCATCCATGTAAATGGAAACCACATGAGAACAAGGACAACTATTCTTATATGAGGCAAAATAAAATTTAAGTAAAAATCTGTAACAAGAGAAAAAGTAGGTCATTAAATTATGATAAAAGAGTCAATAAATCAAGAGAATGTAACAATTGTAAATATACAGGCACAAAAAATTGTAGCGCCTAAAAATATTAAGTAAATTCTAACAGATATGAAGAGTGAAATAGACAAAAGTACAATAATAGTATGGGACCACATTCAACACTGGACAGATCATCCAGACAGAAAAATCAATAAAGAAACAGGTATATCACATTTTATTGTGCTTCACTTCACTGCACTTTGCAGATACTGTGTTTTTAACAAATTGCTAATGAAAAACACAAAAGATAACAAGTGGCTGGCTAGGATGTAGAGAAAAGGGAACCCTGGTGTACTGTTGTTAGGAATGTAAATTGTTACAGTCACTATGGGAAGCAGTATGGATGTTCCTCAAAAAATTAAAAATAGAAATACCATATGATTCATCAATCCTATTTCTCAGTATATATCCAAAGGAAATGAAATCACTATCTCAAAGAGATATCTGCATCCCCATATTCATTGCAGCATTATTCACAATAGTCAAGACATGGAAACGCCCTAAGTGTCCACTGACAGATTGACATTTTCTTTATCCATCCACTACAGTCTCAGGTTTTACATTCATATATATGAGTTCACATATATCTATATGAATATTTAGCTATGCAAAATAAGAAAACCCTGCCATTTGTGACAACACAGATGAACCTTGAGGACATTATGCTCTATGAAATAAGTCAGACAGATAAAGACAAATACTGTATGCTCTCACTTATAGGTGGAATCTTAAAAAGCCACACTCACAGAAACAAAGATCAGTTTTGTTCTTACCAGGCCTAGGGTGGGGGGGGGGAATGAGGAGATATTGGGCAAAGGGTACAAATGTCTGGTTATAAGATGAATAAATTTGGGGGATCTAATGTACAGCATGGTGGCTATAGTTAACAATACCCTATTGTATAGCTGTACGTCAGTAAGAGAGTAGATCTTAAATGTTCCCACCACCAAATATAAAAAGGTAATTAAATTATGTGAAGTGATGGACGTGTTAACTAACCTTGTTGTGGGAATATTTTTGCAATATATACATTTGGCAAATTGTCAAGTTTCATTTCACACCTTAAACTTACCAAAAATTATATGTCAATTATATCTCAATAAAGTGGGGAAAGGGGGAAAATAGTCAGTATTTGAGTGTATCTAGAAAAATTGATTGTACAAAAAATAATACTATATAATTGATTTTTATGTATATATATTTACATACATAATTTAAATTAAAATTAAATACATGGCAATCATAGCCTATAAGTCAGGAACAGGGAAAAACTGCATTTACCTATTCTGAGACTGTTGAGATTTCTTGGAGGAAGGAAATACTGCCAATTAATTTAGACTTTAATAAGTCAAGGATATGCCAAAAAGAATAAAATGCCTCGGAATAAGCTTAACTAAGGAGGTGAAATACTTATATTTGAATACTACAAATCATTGGCAAAAGCACTAAATAAGACACAAATAGAATGATATCCCATGTCCACAGATTGCAAGAATTAATAACGTTAAAATGTCAACTCTACCCACAGTGATGTACAGATTCAATGTGATCACTATCAAAATACCAATGGCATTTTTTACGAAAATAGAAAAAGCATTCTAAAATTCATATGCGATCACAAAAGATCAAAAGTAGCCAAATAAATCTTGAAAAAGAAGAAAAAAGCTGGTGGCATAAGAGCTCCTGATTTCAAAATATATTACAAAGCTACAATACTCAAAACAATATGGTACTTGCATGAAAACAGACATATAGAGCAATGGAATGGAATTGAGAGCCCAGAAATAAATGCACGCATATATGGCCATCTGATCTTCGACAACGGTGTGAAGAATACACAATGGGGAAAGGATAGTCTCTTCAACAAATGGTGTTGAGAAAACTGGATACCCACAAAAGATATAGTATTCAAACAATAACGAATAGGAAGTGGATGTAGCTTTATTAACATCAGACACAATAAATGTCCATGCAAAAAGGATCATTAGAGGTAGTAACCACATGGGTGATATAATAAGTCTAAATGTATCACCTTATAATACAGTCTTTAATATAAAAAGAAAAGTGACAGAACTCAAGCAATTCTCACAAACAAGCAATTTATGCACAAACAGAAAGCAGAAATCCAAATGGCCAATAAATGCTTGAAAAGGTGTTCAATCTAAATAGTAATCAAGGAAATAATTAAAATTATAATGACATACTGCTATATACCCACCAGAAGAGCTAAAATTAAAAAGACTGAAAATAACACGTATTCATGAAGATGAGGAGCAACAGAAAATCTCATGTTGCTGGTAATGTACTTAAATTTTATTTAAATTGGTACAACCGCATTGAAAAACCACTTGGAATTATCTGAAATTTGAGCCTAAAAATATATCCCATGATTATGTTGTCCTATGCTATCATTCAAAGAAAGATATTTTTGAGAGTGAAATGGGGCACTATGAATAATTACACCAGGACAATAGGTATTAACCAGAACTGAATTAAGCAAACCAGGATATAGTCTCCCTATACATGACCCAAAATTTTCTCTTAAGTATATATCCAACAGAAATGCATGTGCTTACACAAAAAAAACATTATTCAGAATAGCTAAAAACTGGGACAAACCTGATGTCTACTCACTGGAGAAGAATGTGGCATCTTTACCCCAAAACAACATAAAGAACAAAACATACCAACAAACAAGAATATTGTTGAATCTCAGAAACATAACATTGAGCCAAAAAAAAAGACAAAAGAATACATACTCTATAATTCCATTTATACAGAGGTCCAAAAAAGAAAAAAAAAAAGGAACACTATAGAGTTTAGGAATACAAATTTAGGTGGTAAAACTAAAGAGAAAACTAAGGAAGTAATGGCTGTAAGTTTGAGGATAGAGGTTATCTGTAAGGACCAATGAGGAATGAGTACTTGGAAGAGGGCACGGGGTGGCTTCTGGAACATGTTGGTCATCTCTTCACGTGAGCTGTATGATAGTTACATGTGAATATTTACATTGTGAAAATTCATACGCTATATATTTTGTGCACTCTTCTGCATGTCTACCTATTATACTTTGCAACAAAAAGTTCAAAGAAAAAAATACCAGGTGCTGAGCAAAGAAGTATGAAGTAGTCATGAAAAGAGGGAGCCAAGAATTGGTACAGAAATACAGTCTTCAATATGAACAAAGAAGGCTTCTTGAACAAAAGTGATGTCTTAGCTCCAATTTTGCCTTAAAAAGCAATTATAAAATGAATAGCATTTGTAAGACAAGAATCCCACCGGAAAGATGTACCTTGCAAGGCTGTTCAATAGTACACTGGAGGGCTTCCCTGGTGGCGCAGTGGTTAAGAATCCGCCTGCCAATGCAGGGGACACGGGTTCGAGCCCTGGTCCGGGAAGATCCCACATGCTGCGGAGCAACTGGGCCTGTGAGCACAACTACTGAGCCTGCGCGTCTGGAGCCTGTGCTCCGCAACAGGAGAGGCCGCAACAGTGAGAGGCCCGCGCACCGCGATGAAGAGTGGCCCCCGCTCGCCGCAACTGGAGAAAGCCCTCGCACAGAAACGAGGACCCAACACAGCCAAAAATAAATAAATAAATAAATTTAATAGTACACTGGAGCACTGAGAACTCCCCCGCCCCACGCCAAGGTTTTTTACCCAACAAATATATCAAAGGAACCTGCTTATAGTACAATCTAGCCCCTCAGACTGGAACCCCAAAACAATGCTAGAATGAGACATGGGTGTGCTTTTCCCATCTTTCTGAATAACAGTTATAGACAAATCTTTCTTCTTGGGATACTGGCCAAACAAGATAAACCGAAAGAATTCAAAACAGGGATCTTTTCTCTTACACATCCCCACCTCCATCAGCCTCAGACAAACCTCTGAAAGTGTTCCAAGAGATGGTCCTATCAATCTGTCATTTGCTAAGTAAAAAGGATAGATTTGATCGAAGTCCTGACTTTATGAGTTTTGTCTGTTTCAGCAGGAGGTAAAATGTGCCAAATTCTTACTTCATTTTCACTCTAAGGTTTAAATATGAATAACCATTCATCTAAGTGTTGGACCACACTGTGTAGAACGACTTAAAGCCCAGGAACATGTCACTTGTGCTAATGGTTTCCGCTAGTCTATGAGGAAATGTTACGTGTATCTTGCTGACCACTTTGGACTGATGAGAGCAAAGAAAAAAAAAAAAAAAGAAGAAGATATCTCCAAGGAAATTCACCTCTGTCCTTAAAATGCAGGGAATCAGCATGTTGAGAAGTTTAGAAATATATTTCATTAGGGAATCTTCAAAAACCTACAAGGGAAATGTTCCCCCATTAAAAATCAAATTTGTACTCTCAAGGATCCAATCAAGAAATGCTTTCACTATAAAGGACATTAGTGTGACAACTGGCAACACTTGAATAAAGACTGCGGATGAAATAATCCTTTTTTAAAAATTTTGATAACTGTACTATGGTTATGTAAAGTGATTCTCCTTGATTTTAGGAAAAACATACTGAAGTTTTGGGGTAAATGGACATCATATTTGCAACTTGCTCTCAAACAGTTCAGGAAAAAAAGATTTATATCTATAACAATCTACAGAAGAGAGAGGGAGTGAGACAGGGAGAACAAATGTGGTAATATCAACATTTGGGAAATCTGAGTGAAGCATATATGGAAATTCTTTGTACTATTTTTTGTAACTTTTCTAGAAGCCTAAGTTTATTTCACAATAAAAAGCTAAAAATAAATGAGCTCATGAACCAGGGTCTAGGGTTAAGAATCACGATGTGACTCTTTGATAAAAGAAAAGTTTACAGACTCGGCCAACAACAAACTCTCTAACTGTGGTAAGTCACTTGGCTTCCCTGAGTCTGTTACAGCACCTCTAATCAAAATGAGCTGATTAGATGGTGTCGGGGTGGGGGGGTCCCATTCCAATTCTAAAATATCACGGTTCAAGGTTCTCTTATTTGCCCTCCATAATCTCCTCCTTTTCAACTGGCTGATTACCTGTTGCAAGGAAATATACAAATAATGACAACAGTTAGCATTTATTAAGAATTCTATGGCAGGACCTTCCAAATTCTTTAAAAATATAAACACATTTAATCTTCACGACAACCATATTTGCACATACTATTATTGTACTCATTTTGTAGTAGAAGAAACTGGGGCATGGAAAATGACAAAATATACCTTAGGTGATGGAAGTGGTAGGAAGATAGAGCTGGGACCAGAGGCTATGCTCACAGCCCTTATATAAGAGGTCAGCAAACATTTTCTGTACGGGGCCAGATGGCAAATATGTTAGGCTTTGTGTACTACATAAGTGTCTGTTGCATATTCTTTTCTTTTGTCTATATAACCCTTTAAAAATGAAAAAAAAACCTCTTTGATCACAGGCAGTACAAAAACAGATTTGGCACCAGTTTTAGCCTTCAAATTGACTGCTGGCTTATACTAGCCTGCTTCTACAAGAGGACTGATTAGTCATCAAATGACTTAACTGGAAAGCCGCCACAGTGATCACCTTTTCTAATGCTTTCCTTTTATAGATGAGGCACTAAGATATCAACTCATTTGCCTAAGGCCATACTACTCATCAGATTAAGACCCTGGTCATCTGGCTCCTCATCCAGTGCTCATGGAATCACAGACCACTATATTTTAGTTGCATCCTGGGGAAATCCAAACTATGCTATTAACTTATATTTGCATTTATGACCACTGAAAACCAATAATCGACTTTCAATCAAGCTAGAAAACAAGACCTATACAAAAGTTTTCAATGATAACAAATGTTATACAATTATGTACTTAGCTATTTAAATTAATTCAAATCAATTCAATATTTTTCTGTGTAGCATTGCAGAAGAGTAAAAAGAATCAAGTGGACTCTGCCTCCAGAAGAAAACCTTGTGGAGAAACATGAAATTGTGAGCAAAGGGCAGGAAATCGAGATGCGGAGGGATCAATGAAGGTTGCAGTGACCCCAGGGGTTTCCAAAAGACATAAAAGTGCAAGATAGAGCTAGAAGGAATAGGACAGGCCCTTTGGGGAAGCCCGCTGCATTGCAGTTGCAAGGATTTCAACTCAACAAACATCAAACCAAGACTAACCGAAAGCATATGTTTTGGGATAACAGTGAGTAAGAAAATGTTGTCTCTGCTCTCAAGGACCTGAATATCTGGTGAAGACCACACTTTCACTTGTGGAATCTGTAGCAATTTGAACACATGCCTCACAGTACTCCCAAAAGCTAGTAACTTGACATCTAACACAGAAGAGAGAGAGAGAGCGCTAAAAGATGAATGAAATTTGCTGGTTGCATAGGAAATGGTGACTTCAAATGACATTTATGAACCAAGTTCTCAACAGCTCCCTCCAGGGTTACATCTCCCTGACTTTACAGGGCTGTTTCCTCTGGGGCAGGTAGAAGTGTGCAGATATCAGAGAAGTCAACTATCCAGCCCAATTGACCTGAACCTGCTGTCACTGTGCAAAATTCAATGTGATATATACTTGCTGTCTTGTTATTTCTTTCCAGTATAAACATCAGTTGAGCATATTAATATGTACCAAAGCAATCTATACCCATCAGAGTCCATGAGCTTTCTTCAGCCCTACTTTGTTCAAAACTTTATCCCCAAATTATGAGATATCTTAATGCTGACTATAAAACTGACGTAATATCAAGCACACTTAAATATTCATCAATTGTTCATACCTGCATGTTACTGTCATGTTTTTGTAGCCTTACAGCAGTCCTTGTAAGCTACAGAGATGACACCAATATTTAGTGGTCACACTAGGAAGCAAAGTAAAGGAGCTGATCTGGTGGGTAAAAGAAGGAGAGGATGGGAAAGTGTTAAGCGCTCTGAAATGAGTGCTATTGAAGTATGAGAGTATAATACAAAAATGACTAGATAAAAATGAGCAGATCCAGGTTTTGGTTTTTGTTCTGCCACTAACAAGATATGAGATGGTGACAAAGCAAATTTTCTAGCCCTCAACTTTCTCATCTGAAAATGAAGGGCTGGAGGAAATGACCTCTAAAGGCCGTTTTAACTCTTACGGTCTATTATTCAATGGATTACACACATTTGGGGGTAAATATGAAAGTTGAAAGGGAAATAAAACAAGTGTGTCCATTAAAACTATTACAAATCAACCAAGGACTAGAATCGTAGACTGTCAACATTGAAAACGACCAGCTGGTCATCTAGTCCAGGGATTGGCAAACTTTGCAAAGAGCTAGAGAGTAAATATTTTAGGCTTCAAGGACCACCTAGCTCTCTCTCACATATTCTTGTTTTTTTAAACAACGCTTTGAAAAATATTCTTATATTGCAAGTTGTACAAAAAGGCCAGATTTGAGCTGTGAGACATATTTAACAACTCCTGGTCTAGTCTAACGCTAATTTTACAGATGAAGAGACTGAGGTCTATAGATGTTATGTGACTTGCGTAAAATCACAAAGCTTGTGAATAACAGAGTCAGGACTAGGTGTCAGAGTTCATAAATCCCAATCTAGTGTTCTTTTCTGCCTCCCTAAAAAAATGACTTATCAGACTTTAAAAGCCCCTTAGGGACTTCCCTGGTGGCCCAGTGGTTAAGACTCCACACTTCCAATGCAGGGGGCGTGGGTTCAATCCCTGGTCGGGGAACTAGGATCGCACATACTGCATGGTGCGGCCAAAAAAATAAAAATTAATTAAAAAAAAAAAAGCCCTTTAGCATCATAGAATTTTTTGGGTCTTTTCTATACTCACCTCCCTTTTGGCATAAATCTTCATGACTTGTGACCTCATGATTTCTGACTACCTAGGGTCCTCATATGGTACTATATCCAAACCTGCCCTTTTCTAGACAGTATCTTTTGAATCAGACTTGGATTATTTATTCATTGCATCTTAATTAACTAATCCATCCAGCATCTCTTTCTCTCAATGTCCTACTTTCTATAACAGGATAAACTTAAGATTACCATTATGAGAATGTGGGTTACGAAGACAAGCTGTTCAGTTTTAGTTTGATCTGACTCTACAGTCATAATGGTAATTTTAACACCACACACTTAGAAATGTCATCTCATTTGATACCCCAGAAAGCCCTATTACGTAAATACTATGATTTTTCTCATATTTTACAGCTGAGAAAACAAGAGTTTTGGTCAATTGCCTCAAGTTACACAGCTAGTAAATGGTGGAACAAGGATTTGCAACCAAGTCTGTCTGACTCTAAGCCTCTGAAGCAGTAAAGTTTGTAGATCCACAGCAATTCGCTGACGGAAGGGTAATAGGGTATGTCACAAGGGATAGCTTCTCTAGAACCCGCAGGGAACACCACAAGTAGTTCCAGTTTCCTTTCCTTAAGAAAACATCAATCATGAGGCTAAAACTCAGGCCTGAGCAGTTACCATGTCACCCATGCCTCCATTCTGGATTTCCCAATCAATATGGCAGCTCCAGCAACAGTGAATAGCCCTGTCTAACCCAAAGCCGTGATGGGTAGTGATGGCCTTTGGAAATGGAGTGCACTGGGCCACCGAGAAATAGAATATCCATCAATTAAAACAGAGGGATTCTAGCCAAGGCAGCATTTGGAAATTAAAGTAAACCACTGAGCAGGTGGTGAGAGGTACTTGATCATTCCTATCTAATGTCTAAATTTAATCATCTCCCCAGCTGGGCCACCCGCAGCGGATACAGTATAGAAGGTCTTCTTGTTTGCAGAGGACTATGGTGCCCTGTGTTACAGCTCTTTATCAAACCAGACGTTTGTTACCCCCACAGCCCTCAGGAGTTGCTCCTGAACATCTGTTAGCAAGGAATTCATTCTAATGGATTACTTGCCTGTTTAAATAAGCATGTAATACCTGAAATTCCAACTACCATTCTCACTACATCCCTTTCATGATTTAGTGGAAAATATACTGGGCTAGTAAGCAGAAAGTTTCAGTTCTGTCTCCAGCTATGCTGTAAAACTGGCTGGTAAACCTGGGCAAGATATTTCCTGTCTCTGGGTCTCAACATCCTCTTTCCCCCACCCCCAAAAAATGGGGGTTAGACTTCACGTCATCCAGAATCCTTAGCCAGGCTCCCAGACGTACATCCTTCCCTTACTCCAGACTCCTACTCTCTATGGATAAAACTCAAACCTGAGCCAGTATTCAAGCTTCTCTATGATTCAAGCTAACTTCGCTTGCTCTGTTCCATCTCCCCACCTTTCTTAAACACATAATGTCTGTTCATATTAAGCTGGCTGTTCCACTTCTTTGACATACATCCTATGTTTTCATTGCTGTTGCTGTTGTTGTTTTCTGGCCACACCACACGGCTTGCGGGATCTTAGTTCCCCGACCAGGGATTGAACTTGGGCCCGGGCAGTGAAAGCGCAGAGTCCTAACCACTGGACCGCCAGGGAATTCCACGTCCTATGTTCATTGCCATGGCCATGCCTTAATTCAGGCTCTTCCCCCAGCCTAAAATGTCTGTGATAATCCAAAGTCTGCCCCACCCTTCAAGGCCGAGCTCATTCTAATGTTCTCAAGAAGCCTTTCCTTCAGGAGAAAGTAAAGAAAGAATATAATGGTTAGAGGACCGCAAGCGCAGAGTTTATTCGGAATCCTATACCCCATATTGCAGTTGTTCTAATTTAACTCTCTGACAGCCCAAAGTTAGCAAAAAGTAAACAAATCATAGTTGTGGACACATTCTAGTGTGTCTTGTGTGGTGATACCCTGATCTTACAAAGTTTTCTGCAAACACAACGGTATACCTTTTAAAATATGGTATGACTAACCTTGAAATCCTCTTGAATTTAATCTTTAAGAATACTAGGTTGCAGATATTAGAATACAGTATTCTCACAAGACCTCAGACATCATAAAACATCCAAGTTCAAAGGATTCCTAGAGGTCATCAAGTCAACACTACCAGCTAATGTAGGATCTCGTGGATAGATGGTCATCCTACCTCTACTTGACCTCTAGCTAAACACTTACAGAGATGAGAAACCCATTACTTTACAAGATACGCCACAAAACACCTGTCAAATTACTAAATTTATTAATTCCTTCAATATACAATTATTGAGAACCTACTATGTACCAGGTACCAGTTTAGGTATGATGGAGATACAGCAGAAAACAAGACAAACAAGATCTTTACTCTCAGGGAGCTTCCATTCAATTTGTAAGGCAATAAATAACAAGCAAGTAAATAAGTACATTAATAAGACCAAAAAACGTTATGCAAAAAATAGTAACAAAAAAAGGGAGACATAGGGGCTAGTATCAGATTCGTTGGTCAGGGAAGACCTCTCTGAGGAGGTGACATTTGAGCTAAGACCTGAGTAACCAGAAGGAGAGAACTATGCAAATATTCTGGGGAAGAGTGTCACATGGAGGAAGAGGAGACAGCAAGTAACAAGGCCCTGGAGTAGAGGTGCAGCTACTGTGCACGAGGAACAGCAAGGGGCCAATGTGGCTGGACTGCAGTGAGCGAGAAGGAACTGTAGGCAACGAGGTGAGAAATAGGCAGAAGCAAATCATGCGGGGCCTTGTAGGTCACAGTTAAGAACTTGGTGTTCACTCTAAAGGCAATGGGTTGTTCTGCCTTTTAGAATAATATACACCAGTGTTACCCCTCTTCCATGTGACAACTATTTCAATACCTTAATATGTTGCTTATAGCCCCACTAAGTCCGCTCTGTCATAGGCCAAAAGTCACCAAATTCTTCAACCATTCCCTCCTACATTGTTTTCAGATTCCTCACCATTCCCTTTGTCCCCTTCCAGTCATGTTCCAGTTTGCTAATGTCCTTCCTAAACTGTATAGCGACACATATTAGGTGAGAAATAAATCTTACCTGAAGTTATAAACAAACAACATACCACGCTTAATGCAAAGTACAGTAGGATAATTTCTTTCCTTGTACTAG
The DNA here is from genome assembly GCF_965194805.1 of Balaenoptera borealis. Classification (NCBI taxonomy): domain Eukaryota; kingdom Metazoa; phylum Chordata; class Mammalia; order Artiodactyla; family Balaenopteridae; genus Balaenoptera; species Balaenoptera borealis. The sequence goes on from NC_138881.1 coordinate 107,728,368, forward strand.
ACATTATGGTTCTATTATTTTAACCCAAGCAGTATTCATTTGGAAAGTAACACACTTCATTTCTCAAAGCATCAGCAACCTGTTTCATGTGTATCAAAGATGACATGGAAACTGATTTTCATTCGTATATGAACCAGCAGCCACTTCCATGGACCCTCATCAATTTTGCTTCAAAAGATGATACCATTTTATACTAAAAGAACATGGTAAACGGATTGCAAAAAAATGGTTCAAAAACTTCACCCATCAATGGATCCATACACTTTGCTATGGGGCTTTGCAGTATTTGCCCACTCTAGGTGACGTGTTCTTCCCCATCCCTTCATTTTGGGTTTGGAACTGTAACTTCCTTTCCCAACTGAATATTAGCAAACACAAGAGGAATCTTTACTCATTTACATTTGCTCTAACAGACCCTCATCATCTTATGAACACACCAATGCAAGAGAATGTGGAAAAGAGCCAAGTCATCCAAACTGAAGCCGTCCTAAACAAGCCAGCCCCCAGGCAACTCACAGATGATTGAAGATGCATGAGTGAGACCAGACTAACTGCTCCACTGACTCACAAGCCATAATATACAGCTGTTGTTTAAAGCACTAATTTGAAAGGTGGTTTGTTACGCAGCAGTGACTTCCTGATACAAAGACCTTTCAGTCTGTGGTGTTCAATCATAAATCCCCTTCTCCTAACAGATGTATGCACATACATACATGTTCCAGCAGAAGAGTTCAAACTTTGGTGCATTCGTTTTAGGCTTTTGGTCTAAAACATCATAGATAAAATGGGATTTTGTGTCTATGTAATATAGGTCATATTCATTCAGCTACCTAAATACCACTACCTCTCTTGGACTCAACTGAATCCTCATTCTGTATAGCACAGAGCCTTGTATGGTATGTAAAATGCTAAATCAACCAAAACTAAAAACAAATGTTACATACATTAAGCCTACACCTGCTAAAAATATGCTTTTTCTCTATTTTCCTTCAGATCTATATGAAATTATGGACCAACTACAGAGAAAAAATGATTTCTTGGAAGAGCAGGGTTTCCCATTGTGTCTAAGGTAATAGAGAGGATATTACCGCTCTGCTAAATCTTCCTGCAGTTGACTTGCTGTGAACTGCTACAGTAAAGTAAAAGAAAATTATTATTAGGGTTCAAAAAAACAAGTTGTTTTAAATAAAGTTTACATTAATCTGCAGACGTTGAACACCACAAAACTCATTTACAATTCCCAATAATTGGTCAGGGCTTATTAAATGTTTTTATATTTAGATTTACACAGTTCAATACATTTTTTTCTTTTGGTTATTTATTTTGTCTCATTGGGAAAGAAATTTAAGACAAATTAAATTCAATCTTGTTGCCAGTGATGTGTCTGACTGCAACAATGGACTTTTTAAAAAACTACATGCTACAAGAAAACAAAATAAAATAGCTCCATCTTGAAGGTGCTTTCTGGCTATAAAAATGTGGAATGTGCCACAGAGAAATAAGGACATGTATTCTCAAACTCTGCTTGTGAAAAGTACATACATTTTATGTACTTTTTATGTGGAGAGAGGCCGTTGAGAAGGGGTTAGAAGTAGAAAAGTCATTAGAGTAAAAACATAGAGGGTGGAAGGGGATACCTAGGCTCATTCTATGCCCTCCTACCTGCGAATGGTGAATCCTGGGAAAACAAACTTCAGACAAGAGGAAATAGTCAAGATGAGGACATATTTCTATTTAGAATTCTACCACGCGTGACTAGCCTGGTTCCCTAAGCCATACTCTAACTCCTCTTGCAAGCTCAGTTCTGGGACGCAAGTTCTTCCTAATCAGGAAAGACTTTTATGAAACCTAGTTTAGTATTCAAGCAGCCCATCACTAAACCACCTTTACTAGTCATATTCTGATCACACAGCCCCACTCTAGGAACTGAACTTCTTGCTAAACTTCTCTGTGCCTCAGTTTCCTCACCCAAAAATATGCGATGGTGTGAGACTTAAATGAGATAATGCACATGCATGATACATAGTAAGAATTCAATAAAAGTCACCTGCTTCTAGCTTACTCCTGTTACTAGGGTTGTGGTGGTAAACTGCCTCACTAAAAACAAAAGAAATTTAAAAGTCTTAATTTATATTGTTTGCTCATCCTCACGGTGCAAATACTCCCATCATAGCTGATGTCAAACAACTAATATGAGGCCACTGGATGAGGAGGCATCAAGAAAAGTACACACAGTTAGCTCTTGTGAGCCACTATAAGCCAGCACCACACCATTATGTGACCAAGGCTCCAACCCCACTTTGTAATCCACTTCAAGTAACTGCCCCTATTATTTTCCCCTGCATCTTAATCCTGGATCAATGTAAAACTTTGACCCTATGTTGCTCTCAAACTAAAGTCCCTTTCTTGAATCTTAGAAGTGACCCCAGAACAGGTTTTCTATCAGAAGTCCCTGATCAGACAGTGTCCCTGCTCATCTGGGTCTTAGCATACCTCCTGCTTCCAAAGTTTCTGTCGTCATGTCACAATGCTTGTCAAGCTACTCTGTCCTTGAGGGGCGTGTCTATATTCATCTGCATGGACTGCCACCATCCTCTAGTTATGGCTGTGGCTAGGGCTCTATCTGGGGCCAAAGACAGGGCCTACTGAAAAAGGGGTACAGTTCATGACTAGGAATAATGAGTTCAATCATCTGTAGAACTAAAATCTATTCCCTTGGTTTAATTAGCACTTTACTTTCACTATCTGAGCACCAAGCACAACTTCTAGGTACAAGTAGTTGAGCAGACTGCCATAAACACACCGGAAGTTTCAGGACGCTATAGACACAGCCCATTCATAAATAAGAGAGGCAACATCTATTTAACGAACTATTCACAGCATATAATCACACGCAAACCATGAACTCATATGGTTGTCAAGTATCTTACTCGGTAACTGGCAAAGCTGAAGGCATACTGACGCAATTATCTGTGCAAGTGAGTAAGTGATCCAATTATGCAAATAATTATGGCACAGCATTAATGCTGATAATGATGAGAAAGATGATCCCATAATGACTAAGCCATAAAAGAGAAAAAAGTAATTTGATTTGGAAAACATGAAACCACTGAGAGCATCAGTAGGCAACTGATAGTTCTTAGATATTCACATGAAAGGGGTCAAGAGGCAGAGGAAAGGACTCAACTAGCCCAGTGAGTTTGATATTTCAATAAATAGAAAGTTTATACCTTACAGATTATATAATAACAAATATTTATAACATGTTGAAATGCATGCAGCAGAGCATCTGATTCTGATCATACAGTCTTGTTTTAACATCTTGAACTATCTTAGCATTACCATACGCTTATGAGTTTCCCCCTAACTATAACTGTGCAGAAATGCTGAGTGATTAAGAAGCTCCTGGATTTCCACCTCTCCTGAAAATATATGCATATATCCAGCCTGTTGCATCTCTTAAGACACTACACTAAAGTGATGAAGCTCACTGAAGTCTGCATAAAAAGGAGGCTCCTATAGAAACACAACAACTACGTCTCACCCACAAAATACATCTAGCTTCTCCTATTTACACTACAACTTACTGCTTCCACATGGCCAATCTCCCTCTTCATTTATCTGGCTAGCCACCTTAGCCCTGAGAATGGAGCACTCGCTTGCTGATTCTTCCACCTATTTTATTGTTTGTTAAATAATCATTATTGGACATCTACTATGTGGTAGACACTAAAATGTTTGGGATTTAAATACATACATACACACAAATATACCTATCAGGGTCAATGTCCTCAAAACACCAACAAATCTAATGCAAGAGACAGACAGGTAAACTGGCAATCACAAAAGAATGTGAAAAGTTTCATTTCTGTGTCATCATGGGGCAAAAAAAGGAGTCCAGAAGAGAAATACCAATTTAGACTAAGGGAGTCAGAGAAGGTTTTCTGGAGGAAATAACATCTGAGACAAAGGACCAGTAGGAGGTAGCTAAACAACAATATGGCAGTGGAGAAAGCAAAGCCCTTGCCTCCATGGATATTCAGTCTAGGGAAAAACAAACAATAAAAACAGTATGTATATAATAACGCATCAGTTAGGGACTTCCCTGGTGGTCCAGTGGTAAAGAATCCACCTTCCAATGCAGGGGATGCGGGTTTGATCCCTGGTCGGGGAACTAAGATCCCACATGCCGAGGGGCAACTAAGCCCACGTACCACAACTACTGAGACCACGCGCCTCAACGAGAGAGCCCTCGCGCCGCAAACTACAGAGCCCACACACTCTGGAGCCCGCATGTCACAACTAGAGAGAAACCCAAGCAGACCGCATGCCATAACAAAAAGATCCTGCACACCTCAACAAAGATCCCGTGTGCCGCAACTAAGACCCAATGCAGCAAAAAAAAAAAAAAAAAATAAGGAAACTAAATAAATATTTAAAAAGATATTTTTAAAAAATAATGTAGTTAGTATGCAGTATGAAGAAAAATAGAGCAAGGTGTAGAGATAGCGCAATAGGGGTGCACTTCAGATAGAATGTTCAGAGAAGGTCTTGCTGAGGTACTTGCGTAGACATGAATGATAGGAGGGAGCAAGACATGTGGATACCTGAGAAAGGAATATTCTGGGCCTTGAAGCAGGAGCATGTTTAAAGAGTTTCAAGGATCAACAGAAAAAGCAATGTAGCTGAAACTGAGCAAAAGAGGAAGGAAATTAAATCAGAAGGCAAGCCAAAAGCCAGGTCACATAGGACCTTACAGGCCATGGCAAGGTATTTATTGTTTGGGATTTTTCTTGAACTGCAGGTGTGCAGAATTTAATTAATCATAATTCCTGGTTCAGGTTACCCTATCATTGCTTTATGAATTATTCTTTTCATCGATTTTAGTCTCTTAATAAATATCCATGAACCAACTGCCCAGCCCCCAAACTGGAATCTTACCTGTATTTCTCCACTATCCCACCCCCCCAACATAGCCCCTTGAAGGTAACCACTAATCTGAATTTTATGTTTATTATTCTTTTTCCTCTTTATTCATTTGATCAAGTATATGTGCATTCCTTTAAAATGTTTAGTCTTACTTGTTTTCTTTTTATTTTACAAAAACTTTGTCATATTCTATGCTGTCTTCTGGATCTTAATTTTTTAACTCAGTATCATATCACTAAGGTTTATTCATGTTGTTGCTTTTCACTGACATTATCACATTACGTGAACATTCCACAAACCATCCATTACTCATTTTCTTGTTAATGGACATTTGGGAAATTCCCCAACTTTTGCTATTACAAACAATGCTACCACAAACATTCTAGCACATGTCTCCTGGGTACATGTGTTAAAATTTCTCTTGGAATATACCTAGTATCGAGGCTAGGTTGTAGGATGTGCAAGTGCTCAACTTTACAAAATAATACCACATTGTTTTCCAAAGCAGCTGTAGCAAATTATATTCCCACTAGCAATACAAAAGAGAGCTCACAAATGCATCCTCTCCAGCACTTTGCATTTGCAAGCTACCTACATTTTATCATTCAAATAGATGTAAAATGGTATCTCATTGTGGTCCTGATCTGTATTTCCCTAAGTAAAAGGGGGGTTGTTTATCTCTTCGTGTTTATTAGCCATGTTTCCTTTTCTCTGAAATCTCTAGTCCTCTTTTTTTGCTTGTTTCTCCATTCACTGCTTTTATATTTATTTTTTATTGAGGTAACGTTGGTGTATAACATGTTTCATGTGTACAACGTTATATTTCTGCTTCTGTATACCTTTCAGCGTGCTCACCACCAAAAATTTATTTTCCATCCTTATGTAACTTGTCTTTCAATTTTGCCTATGGTGTTTATTGATAATCAAAAGATCTTTAATTTATCAACCCTTTATACTATGGCTAGGGTCTATTTTCTCACTCCAAAGTGAGACAAATAATCACCCACATTTTCTTTTGAAAGTCTTAAAATTTTGCTTTTGACATTCAAGTTCTTAATCCTTCTAAAGTTGTTTTTTTTTTTAAATATGGTATAAGGTAGGCATCAATTTTCATTTTTCCCCATATGTACAGTTTTCCCAGATTCATTTGTTGAATAGTTCCTCTTTTTCCCTGTGATCTGCCATATCACCTCTGTTACATGTCAAAGTTCACTGCATATCATTCGATCTGTTTCTCAAATGTTCTATTCCACCGTCAATGTGTCTGCCTATGTCCTGATTCCATACTGTCTTCCTAACTCTTGTTTGAGATTGTTCCTCCTTGCCAAACATCACCCACAATCACCTACTACTAGTGATCTTTTGTTTCGCAGGCCATAGAACCCCCTTCTTTCTATATACTTCTTTGTAAAGTAAATACGTTATATACCTCATTGGCTGTATATAGCCAGGTCATGGCAAAACTCCCAATGTCAGACTCATATGGCATGTGTATGTGCACACAGGTGCATGCACCATTAAAAGAAGGGACCATTCCCTTCCCTTCCTTGCCCCTTTCTTACTTCCTGCAGCCTGGAATGAGGGTGCATTGTCTAGAGCCAAAGCAACCATCCAGGAATATGTAGTGACCTTGGGAACGAACACTGCATACAACTGAGCAACAAGATAGAAGGATCCTGGGTCTTGAGACTGTGGAGCATCCGAATGGCTCCGTAAGACCTAGCTCCAGTGTCTTAGATGAGTGACATTATTTCTTGTAGTTGTAAGTTGCTGTCTTGTAGTTGGGATTTTCTGCTACTGGCAGTCAGACCTAATCCTAAATAAAACAATTCTCATTAACTAAAACTCATGCATCTTGCTTCAATCAGCAATACAGAATCTCTGCCTTTGAAACACTTGCCAGATAGCTCAAGCTTAAATCAATAGCTATCCAATTCCTGCCAAAAGCCAAGCTAAAGCAACTAATAGTCAAGAACTGAATAAAAGACATGCTATTCATCCATTCCTCAAGGTCTTCTACACTACCTACATTCATGTAGATCACCAGAAAGCAGTACAATGTGGCTGCAATTTTACTTTTGACAAAATGTTATAACTGAAGTATGAGTTAATAATATGGTCTCTCATCTGGGTGGGCAGAGATCAAAAGGAACAGTATATAAAACCTCATGACAAAGCAGGAGAGTTAGTTGAGTTTCCTACAGATTTTTTTCTAAGTTGGCTGGATCAGGATTACCTGTGATACTGATATTTAGGGAAAACATAATTTATTTTCCAAGTCAGGACACTTTTAGGAGTGAAAGAAGATGCTATTAATCCATCCATCAGGAAAACAGGCGGAAGCCAGGACTGTCCTGGGCAAAAAGAGACGTATGCTCATCCTGGCGTGGATAGTTAGCTCTTTTGGTCAAACTTAGACAAAGTGAGTGTACAATTTTTTTATTTTTATTTTTATTTTTTTACTAAAATACCAGTGACACTAAACTTAGACACTACTTTAAATTCTTATATTGTCACCAAACCACTGGAAACCAAAACTACCAGGAAAAGTGATCTGGTCAGTCAGCAAAGCCCAAATTAGTTAGGTTTCACTGCAACTGCTACATATGGGAATTATTGCAAGGCTAAGAAAAGAGGCTTATCATATGTATGACTGATGCGATATAAAGATTTAAATATTTATCATCTCCAACAAGCTATGTAAACTCATTGAAATATTATTACATTCATTCAGTTGTTATTCTTGAACTCACTCAGAAGCTACTTACTAAGTGTCTGAGTGCATGGGTGGTCAATTCCATGCGGGGTAAAATGAAGGGAGGTTCCACAGCTCTGGGCAGCTACACATGTTTATGAAGTAATCATATCTTCTTTCTTCTTCCTTTTTTTTTTATCCTTCTCCTCCTCTTCTTTCTTCATTTTTGTTCCTTCTTCAGACAGCTCCAGTTTGAGCTTTTTTTTTTTTTTTTAACGCTATCTAGCATTAATCTGGTTATGAGCACTTATCGACTCTGTCTTCGGAGAATAAAAGCAAGCTTATCAAACATGCTAGAGGGGTTATCTGACTTTGGCCTTATGCCCCAGTAGGTTGGTGTCCACCTGCATTTTCATCTTATCCTACAGTATGGCAGAAGCTCATCCACACACACTGATGTGCACCTTTCTGCTGAAGAGCTCGTCAATAACAAATATATTGATAGTTTTTTTGGATTTTATTCCCTAATATCATCAACCCTCGATTCTATCCATACATATTTGGTAACCATATCATCTTATGTACACATACACACTCTTCTAAGTATCCCACGTACAATGTCTTTGATTGACTCCATATTTTAAATAGTCTTTACATAGAGACCTATGAAATGTACTAAGATGAACTCACAATTCAAAGCACCACTAGTTTATTTAGCATCATTTAGCCAATATTGATAATGGGTGCTAACCCATTTGATAGTTTAAAATTCACTGTTTGGAAACAGAGGCCTTTATAGAGCTCAGGCTCCAGGCCCACAGAAAGAGAATTTCATGGGAAATATTTTCTGATGCTTTAACTTTAAAATGCTCTCCTCTCAACCCCAGCCTGCCAAGCAGTTAATGATCATAAACAAATGCTTGAATGCACTCAAAAGATTGCTATTTAAAGCAAAATTACAGTCAATCTTCTGGTAGAGCAAAAATTTTTCTTCATAGAGGAATAATCATCTCCTAATTCATATGTTTTGAAAAAGTTTTATATCTATGGTTTCTGAAGGCTTCACTCTTCCTTCAATTCAGGTCAACAGGCATTTACTAAATGTTTAGAATAATCTTTTCTCCCTTTCTCATGTAAGTGAGCAGAGGAAATTTTCCCCCCTTGGGTCAGGTGCCCATCCCTCAAACAATCCACTGTGTCCAAGAGGTAGGATCACATTGTAGCAGCATGGTGATTTCTGTGGAAACCATGTAGATGTGGGTGGGGTAAGGAGAGGAACAGATTCTATAAAAGGGGGTGTTCTAGGCATAAAACAATAGTTGCCCACTGCAGCATAACGTACAAAATCTTATATAGCACAGTTTGTCTTCAAGAAACTTACATCATTTTCCCGTTCCAGAGATTTTTTAAAATTAAAACATCAGAGTAGAAAGAGGCAAGAATCTTGACTCTTCCATTAGGAGAATCAAGTTTTGGCTCTCCCACAATTCAGCAAGGTGACAATTTTCTCAGGGCTTCAATTTCTCATCAACCAAAACAAGGAGGTTGGACCAGATGATTTTTAAAGTCTGTCATCCTTCCTACCTAATGATATTGCACCACCATCCACCCAATGGCTCAAGCCAGAAATCTAGGAGTCACCCTGAATTCTTTCTTTTGTCACCTTCTAAATCTAACAACCCTCTTCACCAAAACCACTGCCCCCATTCTCCCTCATCTTAGCATGTAACAATTCTAATTCCTTCCAGTTGCTCAGACTGTATCATCTTTGACTCCTTCCCTTCTCTCATAACCCACATGAAATTGATCCGTAAACTCTGTGGACGTTACCTTCAAAGTTTCTACAGAATCTAACCACTTCACAATACCTTCACTACTGCCACCCAAATCCAAACCACCATCATCTCTAGCCTAGATTACTGAAATATCCTCCTAAATGGTTTCAGTGCTCCCTCTCTTGCCCCCTTATTATCATCAACAGAGCAGCCAGAATGATTCTGTTGAGATGCAAACTGTTACATCACTTTTGCTCAAAACCCTCCAAGGGCTTCGCATCTTATCATCTTAAAAACCAAGGTCCTTACAATGGCCCAGCATAAGTGTCCCCATTGCAGAGCACTCGAATCTCATTTATTAACACTCTCCCCCTCACCCACTCTAACCTAGACACACTGGCTTCTCCACCGTTCCTCAAACGGCCAAGTACCTTCCTGCCTCCTGATGCTTTATTTGCCTAGAATACTTCCCCAAGATAACCACACAGATTGCTACCTTATTTTCTTCAAGTATCTGCTCCAATATGACTTTTTTAGAGAGCTTTTCCCTAAACTACTCTCTGTAAAACAGGAACCCCCAAACCATACTAGTATTCTCTTTACGTCTTGCCCTGCTTTATTACTATCACTCTTATCACCATTGGGCATATTATAATTTACTTACGTGCTTACTGTCTGTATCTTCCCACTAGACTATAGACTCCATGAAGGCAGGGATTCTATTTTGTTCATTTCTCTACCCCCAGTACCGACAACAATGCTTGACACAGAGGAGGCACTCAAAATATTTGGTGGATGAATAAATGAACGAATCCAGTTCATCAGCAATTCCTGTCAATTCTATCTCCAAAACAGATGCCAAATTGGTTTATTTCTCACCAACCCATTGTTGCTACCTAGGTTTAAGCTCATATCATTCTCATCTGGACCAATGCAGTAGTCCTCTACCTGGTCTTCCTACCCCCACTCTCACTCACCCCCTACATTTTCCAGAGCAGTCTTCTAACAATGTATATGAGATCACATCCTCTCCTACATAAAACTCTCCAATGGCTTTCCACTGCTTTCAGGATCAAATTCAAACTCCTTCAAAGCCCTACATGATCAAATTTCTGCCAAACTTTCCAACTTCCTTTTATATCACCCTTGTCAACATTTACGGTTTTCCATTCCTAGAATGGAAATAGCTTTGCATATGCTATTTGTTCTATCAGGATACCTTTTCTTCTGACTTTTCATGTTTCAGTTTGTCACTTCCTCAAGAAATATCTTCGCTTCCTCTACCAGTAGGACTGTTTACATCACTGTCTCACAAAGAACCTTCCTTTTCTTCTTCTTAGAATGTATTAAAATTTATAACAATAATTATATGTGCATGTTCACTTGTTTAATGCCTGTCTGCCCAGCTTCTCTAAGCGCTGTGAGGTCCGTGTTTGGACCTTATTTGTTTTGTTCACCACAAAATAGCCAATGCTTAACAAAGTATTGGGAACACATTGAATGAATAAGCATGAACTGATTTTGTCTGAGGCAATGAACTTAAGTCTGTATTATTTGTTAATGTATATAACTAAGTTTCTCATTAAGTTTCCAGTTTTGAGGTTGAGCTCCAGATAACATCTCATAAATCCAAAGGAACTACAGCTTTCTTATTCGACCCCGCTCTTTTCAGATAAAGACCCTTCTGGGAAATAAAGTGCAGTATTGAAGGTAACAAGCAGTTCAAGCTCTTAACTCTAGTCAGGGCCATTCTTGGGGTGGGAAAAAGCCTGGGAATTTTTTTTATGGGGCTTCTGTCCATATAAACAATTTGATTTAAAAATGGATCACAAAATTAATAGGCCAATGTGAACTACAGTGACTTATCAATGAAGATTTAGAATAATGGGTAGAAAAGAGGCACTTGTGTATTTGTTTCTTGTCTAATCTACGCACATGAAGATTCTTCTTAGTGTTTGGGCTCCACCTCCTCATGTACTTTATTGTCAAATATGCCATTCTTGGCTAATTTCATATTGGCCACTGTGAGAAAAACACAGTGATACAGTCATAATGCCATGGCTCTTCAGAACCCATTTGTATTGAAATGATGTAGATCTTGTTGCCTCTGCAGCTCCTTTAATGTTCATTACATCATTACTTATGATGCTGCACTATCCGTGCCCCACTCCCACCGATGCTATAGCTTCCAGTTACTCTCTCAGAAATTGTTACTGTGTTTCATTCATGATGACCACAAATGCAAACCTTGCCAAGAGTTTGCAGTAAAATGTGAATGGTGATTTCTTCTCTGGTCATGTCAAATTTTTACCATTTGGGGTTTCATAGCATAAACATAGAACAGCATATCCTCCAGTCGTGCCTTCTTTTGAATGCTTTAGGCCACAATTATTGCACTCCTAGAATATGATTGCTATCAGTGCTGACTGAACCCCTGACTTTCATATACCCCACCAGCTGGGAGGACAGGGAAGGGGCCCACAGACAGAATGAGAGTGAGAAAAGTTGTTCTACTCATGCAAGGAATGTCTGTCCCTCATCTGGCACAGCTTAAAGTCAGCCTCAGAGAACGTGACGTCACCACATCCATCAGAGCCAAGGGAGAACATCCATAGGAAGAACCCGTTGGCAGTACACAGCAATGGTCTCAAAAGCCCTGAGAGATAGGCATGACCATCCACAGAGGACTGTGTAACAGATGACACACAGCCTGTGGACAGGGATGAGGTGGTGACTGTCTCAGCCAGCACTTATGTCAATGGAACCCTAAGTTCATGGAACCCTGTGATCAAATGTTAACTGAGAGTCATCCCAAATCAACATCGCAGTACCAGTCTGGCAGCGTCATCTTGCGCAATCCTGGCAAAGAAATAATTTACCAGCCAAAGGGAACTACTGGCTTACTAGGCCACCCTCTTAGGATAGGGTACCGTTCACAGGTCTGTCATTTATAGGAATGAGTCCTGGAGCTCCTGGAGGCATCTGATCGACCCCATGCCCAGAACAGGGGGGCGGGGAGTGCCGTAACATAGAGAAACAGGGACTGAGATTTCACAGTTACCAGCCGACACTGAGGGAAGCTCACCTTGACAGCATTAGAGGTGCCTCAGAAGAGTCTGAGGAAGTGCAGGGCTCCCTGAGGTGTGGGCTGTAGCAAGGACCCACTTGCCCAGGTCTAAGGGGGGACTGTGTTACACACATACATGAAACACATGTACACACACACACACACACATACACACACACACAATAGCTTAATTTTCTCTATTCCTTGACTCTCCTTATTTCCCAATGGCAATGCTATTCTTCAGGGTGGTCAATTTCTTCAGCTAGTCCTTTGCCTAGTAGCCTGAAGCAAAGCCCAAACACTTTCACTGTCCCAGTTAATCAATAAATAACAGCAACTTCCTGACTTTATATACATTAAGTACTATGCCCAAGAGACGTTAGGGCTCAATTGGAGGTATGTATTATAGATCTTTTATATTGCCTTTTAGGAAATATGCCAAAGGTGCTAATGAAATGACTGGCAATCACCAGTGTCTTCTTCATTTCTAATTCTTTTTAGCCTTCTTTTTAGCCCTCGATACTCAGAGTAGCCAAGCTGCTCCTTTGTTCACAAAGGGCCAAGGACATGGGGATGGCCTGGTGAGAGACATCTACCAGTTTTTAAAAAAATACAAAAGCAAAGCAAAGGAACTGAAAAGCTTGGGCATCCCAATCAGATTGCTTTCTCTCCAAGATCACCTCCTTCATGGTAAACTTATTTTTATAAAACGTTAAGATTAGCAGAAAATCAAGCTGTCCCTTTGAGTGCATCCTCCTCTTTTGTCTAAAGCCTGGGAATTAAAACCACTATTTTTGGCAGATTTGAAAATAGGATGTGGGTATTAGAAAAGATGCCATGGGTTTTCTTCTTGAACCGTTTGAAAGGAAGTGCTGAGGAAGGCATCATTTTTAGTGTGCTCTTTTAGCGACTTGGGAAGAATTCGACTTTTTACTGCTTGTGAACACACAGGCCCCAGGGCCCTATATTCTTAGGGTAAAATGAGCTTTGGGACCTGAAGAGCCTCCACAGAGGCCTCTTCTACTGCTTACAAGCTTCCTCTGTGATTAAGATCCACCCTGGACCTCAGCAGTTAGGTAGCACAGACCCCCCCATCTGCATATCTGATAGCCAATTTCCTCTCCGCTTAGGGGGTTCCCAGACAAGTGCTAAAATTGGGTGGTTTTATTCCTTTCGGAAATGAACTGGAAGGCTGATATCCGGAATCTATTATAACGAACACCTTCGGTCTGCTACACCATGGTCTTTTGCAAAGTGGTTTCTCTTTTAGGCAAAGGCAGTTGTGGCTTTAGAAAGTGCTTTTTTTTTTCTTCTGTATATATATTTTTAATATACCACGAGGACAGGAGAAAAGTAGAAATCTTGTTTTAATGCAAATGAAGGAAGCGTAGCAGGGTAGTGGGGGAGGGGGATGGAGTCTACACTTTTCTTCTACCAGCATCTGGATGCTGCGAAAATCCTACACGGTTAAAAAAAAAAAGAAATTTTTATTCCACATGAATTTCTATGCCTCACATGTGAGTCAAAGATAATAAGAGGTAACTTAGCTTTCCTCAGGAAGGCAAATATAGCAGCGAGTTTCTTTAAAGGGCTATTCAGCGATGAAAATGCTAACTGCATTTCATTAAAGGCAAGTACAATTCACTAATCTATGATTAAATTTTAATAAGGATAACCAAAGGGTGTGTGATCTGATTGAATTATAAATTAAAAAGATCAACTCTCTTCTCTCAAAACCCTTAAAATTTTGTTTTCTTAGAATGTGTCTACAAAGGTACTGAGTCACTGTTTGCAAGGTCATCCAAATAAGCCACAGACCTTCCTGCCTGTAACACAGCTTCAGGACAAGAGCAGTGGAGCGCTGGGTTGCCTGTGTATGCAAGATCAAGTCTTACTCCTTCTTCCAAACTGATGGTGACCTCATCCCCCTTGGCCGGTTTTAGAACAGGGTGGGTAGAGAGGTCAAGAGCACATCTCGATCCAGGCAATGTGGCTTCTGTCCTCACCTCTCCAGCAAAGCAGCTCTGCCGAAGGTTCTCAGTGTTCTCCCAATTTCTAATCCAAGTGGAATTCAGCTGCATTTGAGGTTAGTTCCCACTCCTTCACCCTTGAAACTCTTATCCCTTAGCTCTGGTAACACTCGCCACTCATTTTTTTGTCGTCATAACTTGACGGCTCTTTCTGAGTTTTGTTTTCCTTTGTTCCTCTTCCTTTGCCTACCCTTTAAATGTTGGTGCCGTCGGGATCCCATTCTCAGTCCTCTTTTCTTATAGCTTTACATGCTCTTTTTAGATAATCTCATCTAATACTATTTCCTTGACTACATTTTCATCAACCACCACTTATTTCCATTAGTTTGCTAAATCAGTCGAGAGAGAGAGAGAGAGAGAGAGAGAGAGAGAGAGAGAGAGAGAGAGAGAGAGAGCGCACAATCACACAGGCATATAAACTTGACAAAACTTCCCAAAATGGACGCAGCACCCCTCAAAAAGACCCCACACCTAACGTCTTGTAATCCATATTTCAGTTAAAGGAATCACCACTCCTTCCAGCCACTCAGAATCATCTGTGATTTCATCTTTGACCTTAATTGTCTGTTCTTACCCCTATGAATCAAGAGCTAAGAGGACAGTCCTCTAAGTTTCACTGAGCTCATCTCCTCATAACCTCCTTGTTAAAGAAAAAAATGATTCTGACACTTGTTCATACAGTAAGGAACACTTGATTCAAGACTATTGCAAAAGGGGTGCTGTGCTAGGGGATAGAGATCGGGCTCAACTGTAAGTGCACCAAAGACAGTTGGGGATTTTGAGCTCATGAGCAGTACAAGGGGAGTCAGTGGACGGAAATGACGTAAGAGGAGACATCAAGGGTGGAGAGATTCTTGCTAAATGGACTTGACGGGATTCTGGCTGAAGGCAGGCCAGGGTGACCAGATATCGAGGGTGAGGGACTCTCTCTAACCTGGTTTAGCAGGATTCTTACTCAAACTGGACTTCACAAGGATGGACATGGAAGTCCGAGATCAGAGCCTAGTTGCAAACAGGGAGCAGAGAAGCGTAACTAAAGTTTGGTCAGGGCAGAGTCTCTGTCACTCTGCTCCCATTCTGTCCAGGCCCTTGTTATCTCTTTCCTTAATTGTTGTACTAGTCTCCTAACTACGAACCCTGCCTCTAGTTTCCAACCCGTCAGATCTTTCCTCCTCTTTCTAGCCACAATGGTCTTTCTAAAATATACATCGAATCAAGTCACTCGCCTTCTCAAGAATCCAAATTCAACAGATCCCCACTGTCTACATCTGTAATTCAATCTCCTTTACATTAAAAACAACAGCTTCAACTTATTGAACACTTCCTATGTCACGGGCCTTACACTAAGCACTTGGCAAACATCATACTTTACATAAATTAATCCTCGCTAGAATCCCATGAAGTTGTTACAATGATTATTCCCATCCTGTAGGTGAGGAACCCAAGACACACAGAGATTAAATAACTTGCCCAAAGTCACACAGCAGTCACTTAGCAGTAAGTGGCAGTGCCCAAATTTGAACCTGTTCCATCTGATCCAGTACCATATGGTTATATAGCTGCTCTCCTTCACCATCTGGCCTAATCTGTCTTTCCAGCCGCATCGCTAGAATGCTTCCCGACATACCATCAGCACTCCAGACACCCCGAACGATTCACCATTTCTCAAGGACATCGTAAGTCCATCTTTCATGTTTCTCTGTCTTTATACATAATATCCTTTCTGCCTGGAAGGTGTTCTTTCATCTCCTGGACTTTATGAATTTCTACTCTTCCTCCCAGATCTAGCTCAAAAGTCATGACCACCACGTAGCCCTGCCTAACCCTCCCAGCTAACTCATTCCTTCTTGGGTCGGACAATACTTCTTGTACACACAGGAGAATGGAAGGTCAATGAGCACAGAGACTGTCTTCTTTACTCATCGCTATTTCTCTGGTATCTAGTCACAGGGCTTGACACATGGTAGGCAGTCAATAAATATGTATGGGATGAATTAATTAAAAATACATTTCTCATAGCACTTATAATACTGCACTGAAATTTTTTCACATGGCCATCTCCCATACTATACTGTAAGCTCCTAGGGTGGAACCACATTTTATTGTCATATCCATTGTTCCTAATGCAATGTCTGACCCATAGTAGGCATGTATTAAAAATTTATTAAAAGAATAAATGCCTGATATTCACACCATAGAGAGCCATCTCTTGGAATAAGGTTTGGTGCTGCTAAAAGTTTCCTTTTGAAATGCAAATATGCCTGAGGGGAAGGATAGAAGCCACGCTTTGGCAATTACCGGGTATTAGGACTAGCAGATTGATTTGCCAGATTGATTTCCAACATGACAACTGCCAGCAGGTGGGTACTTGGATAGGACGGAACATCGTGCAGTACAACAGGTCTACAACAAGGGACACAGTTAGAGGTCCCTGAGCTGTCCGAAGGTTGCCTAAAAGCACTCGATGTCTTGAGGAAGAAGAAAGGCCAGTGTACTTGTAAATGTCTCGATGTATAAAGTGCCTGAAAGTGGAGAGTGAAGCAGATGGTCAAATAAATTGGTTGCTAGTTGGATGAGGAAGATATTAGCCTGGAAAATTCACAGATGGATAAATATTCTCCTAAGGGTTTACCATTCTGAACAGATAATTCTTACATGGAAACACAGGCAGCACACACTTCAGAACAGATACTAAGTGGGTATTCTGAATAGAGAGTAAAGTGTCTCCATCTTGCTTAGTGCTGGCTCTGGATAGGACTTTGTGCCACTTTAGGCTCCACATATGGTGAGCACGCAGGCCTGTGATTGCTGGCAAGGGCCCCAGACACTGCTTGAAACCAACAGGACCACTGACGCAGTCGCTACCTCCTAGAAGGTGTATATCAAAAAAGTCCCCCTTGACATTTACATTCCTTAGTGAGCACCTGGAGTTCTTCGGCTGGAAGAAGGAAAATGGATGGAAAAAACTCAGGTTTCAGCCTATTCAAGAATTAGATTTGTCTGATTATACAGTTTTTCAATCAGAGTTAAAAACCACTTAATGGGTCTATTTTCAAAGCTTCTTTTCACTGATTTGAAGGAGAAGTACCTTTCTAAGTCTCTTTGCAAGATTTAACTTATTTATGCCTCAAGCAGGCTAGAGGATAAAGTTTCTGAAGAGAAGAAAAAGAAAATAACCACACAGTTCACAGAGGCCTAAATAGATGGGCCAGAGAGTGAAAATTCAAGGGTTGCAAGTTGTTGTACCAAAGAACTTGGGGTGTCATTACTTCTAGGCTACAGGGAACCAGGTCTCATCCCAAGTGCTCTGGAAAACAGAATCAGTCTCGCAGCTCAGTGAAACCAGCGGCAATTCAATGTCTTGCTGGTTTAATTTGAAGTCCAGGAAGCCCTTCCTTACTTTCCTTCCCCTACTCTAGAGCTTTCAATTCCCATCATTACAGTTTGGTTTTTTTCTTTGGGGTAAGGCACTCAAGTGAAATGGAAAAACTCCTGGAAGCCTGAAGACATTAACTTTTGATTAGATTTAACTACCTTAGCACTGATTCACTTAATAGCTACCAGGGGAACAGCCTGGGAAGAAGAGAGCAGGGCCTTGAAGGCACAGAGTCAGGTGTTAGAATAAAGGAAGGGAAAAGTTTAGAGCAGAGCCTGGCCAGGATTTGGAACAGCCCTGGTGAAAAAGGAAATGGATCCAGGGCCCTAAGCACCTTGTGGGCAGGCAGCCGCGCTAGGGCCACCTAGAGAAATGGCCAGGAAATAGCAAGTACCATGAAACAATTCCCCAGTGTCCCAGTTTTTCAAATCTAGCTCAAAAGGAAACCTTACAAAATGAGACTGGCTCCTTCTCCTCACCCCTATATAACTCCCCAATATTTCTTTCAAAATACCCTTTTATTTATGTTTATACAAAGGCACTGCCAATCCACAGGAATAGGAAATCCATGCATCACCAGAAATAGGCTTGGGAGGACACTTTGTGCTTCCCCTTGAATGAAGGTCTTTGATGTGGGATGTCGCAACTCAAAAAAGCTGTGCTGTCATCATCAGTCAGGAGCCCACACAGCCATGTCGGTGCAGCTCTGAACTCCGGCACAGCCCTCGGTCTCGCCAAGGTCTCACGGGAAGTCTAGCGAGCTCTAGTCAATGATGCCACTTTCAGTCCTCCTGGGGCAGTTCCTGGATCCCAGTTTGAAGCCTTAGGACCTTGTGTCCTTCATCCCCATTACTCACCATCACTCTTGCTCACAGAATTGGTCTGTCCCCATCTTGTGCCACAATCCTCTGCTTTCTGTGTTCCCTCTGGTCCCCTTGCACTGTGCTCTCTCCTTGTTCTACTGTCAACAGCAGTTATTCTGTTTTCTACCTTCCCCCCAGGACTGTTCCCTCTGCCCTCTGATTTGCCTACTGCCTTCCCTCATGACCAGTTCAAGAGGATGTGCTTCTCCCTCTCGGGACCAAGAGAGCAGCTCTACCAACTCCGCACTCATCTCAGCTGTTTGCCTTCCATCGTTCCATCACCTTCCGTCAGCTACCACCCCTTTGAAGCTCACGCTGTAATCCAAGTACCCTTTCGTCTTCTCATCCTCCACGGTAGCATCGGCCAACCCAGGCCCCTCCTCTACACTGTTTTCTAATGATATTTTCTGTCCAGGGCGACATCAATTTGTAGATGCATAATCTATATCACACCCTGGCCTAGCAAGTCCTTAATTCATTCTACTCTGAAGACGTTCACTTCCACTCTTTTTGAACCTCGCTCTCTTTTGACCAAAATTTGTAACTTAGCCTCACCTGGAACTCTAAGACCCCGCCCCTCCCCCTTCTAGGCACAACCTACTTTGCCCCCTCACTCCCACTGAGTCAGTCTTTAATTAACCTCATCATGACCCCCACTCTCAGCTGCTCTCCATCTTCCCAGTCTGTGAGGGCCCTAACCCTCCAGCTCCCAGGGAGCACAGCTCAAAAAAACACCATAAGACAAATCCATACTACCTTTCCTCAACTGGACTCCGTGCTTCTGGTCACCTTCCTTCTTACTTGCTGCCTATCCCGACCCTCCCGGCTTATATCCCACCCTCCTCAAGCCCCCAGGTTCACCTGGTCTTCACACTTATAAACAAAATAATGATTTTTTTGGAAAAGACCTTATTTGGACACTGCGTTCTTCAAGGAATTCCCCATTTCTCATTCCTTTTACTGACAAAAATCAATGAGTACATTTCGTTTTGTTCACCTCTTCGGCCACACACTCCCTTATTACCTCTAACCACTAAAACTGTTCACTCAAAGGTAACTAATGATCTCCTAATTGCCGAATGCATCAGTCTCTTCCCTGGCTTCATCCCACTCAGTCTCTCAGCAGCATTTGATAGTTTATCACACCCTCTTTGTTAAGAAAAAAGAAAACAAAACCCTCTTCTCCCCATCACCTCCTATTCTTCCCCTCTCCCCTTCCCTCTTTCCCACTAGAAATAGCCTTTGACATCATTAAGACGAGGCCCTCAACTTCTCCAACCTCGCCCGGTTATTTTGCCCTTCTCCTTCCCCAGCCTGCCCCCACCCCCTCACCAAGCACATCAATACAGCACTCCCACCAGATCTTCAATGATTTTACTCCCTTTGCCTTCTGCTGTGTTTGCCTTGCCAAAACCCAAGCTTGGACAGACACAACTCTCCATTTTCTCCGTGCCAGCTTCCAGGTCACAAGTCAAGCCCCAGCACTAAGTACCTCCACTACACGTGTGTTTTATGAAACAGCACTTGGGTTCTCAATGTACTTCCCCAATTCTTTGATTTATCTTGAGCCAACCTCCTCTATCAGCATTCCCTGAAGTGTGTTCCTTGGAACCCTAATGATGTGGAATATATTTTTTTAATTGTTTAACATCTTTATTGGAGTATAATTGCTTTACAATGGTGTGTTAGTTTCTGCTGCATAACAAAGTGAATCAGTTATACATATACATATGTTCCCATATCTCTTCCTTCTTGCATCTCCCTCCCTCCCACCCTCCCTATCCTACCCCTCTAGGTGGTCACAAAGCACCGAGCTGAGCTCCCTGTGCTATGCGGCTGCTTCCCACTAGCTATCTATTTTACGTTTGGTAGTGTATATATGTCCATGTGATGTGGAATATTAATAGCTGATATGTGAAGAACTGACTATGGATTAAAAAGTTGCAAGATGCAGGATAAATAAAGGTAGGTAAATTCTATGCTCCAGAAATCCAAAGAGTCTTCAATATTCTCATATATAATGTCAAAAGGTCTAGTGTGATTAATTTCCAAATGTGTGTGCCTTAGAAACATTTTTCTCATTGTCTCCTGGAATAATATTCTAAGGGATATCATTTACTAAAATACTACAATTTCACCAATTCACCCATTTCCATTTTCTCTTCTCAAATTTTCTCCCTCAACCCATTCTCAAATTACCAGAGGCATTCTGAGCTTCTTTGCTCTTAGCTAATGATCTTTGCATCCTGAGTCACTAAGAAAAATATATCCAACGTACGTGAAATCCCCAACTTTTTAATTTATAATTCTTTTCTCTCCAAGATTAACGTGGCTCTCCTCAGCTATAAAGCTAAATCTTGCTTTGTGCTTCTGATCTCTCATCACCTCCATACAACTTGCTCTCCCCACCACTATCACTTTTTTTCTTCACCCTCCCAGAATTTACACCCTGTGACCCAGACATGGGCTCACCAAGTTCGCCTACCCCTAAAATAAACAAACCTACATGCCCTTCAAGCTAGCATTTTCTTTCATTCCCTTCCTGCCAACTCCTTGAAACAGCAGTCTCAGGGAGCTGCCTTCTTTTCATTACGTGCTCTCTGCTTTACCCCTGCAGTCTGTCTTCTGCCCTCACCATGACCACCGTGCTCACAAAGGTCAACAGCGTCTTCATAATTCTGGATCCCAAGGCCTCCTCTCAATACTCATCCCATACACTGCTATATTTAAAATGGATAACCAACAAGGACCTACTGTGTAGCACAGGGAACTCTTATGTAACAACCTAAATGGGAAAAGAATTTGAAAAAGAACAGATACATGTATGTGTACAACTGAATCACTTTGCTGTACACCTGAAACTATCACAACATTGTTAATCAACTATGTTCCAATATAAAATAAAAAGTTTAAAACAATAAAGTTGAATCAAGAAGGAAAAAAAACCACTCATCCCAGTGAGCACCGTAGAGCGTCTAACAGCGTTCATCATTTACTCCACCAAGGCTTAGACAATCCCGCCTTCTCTCGGGTCTCCCCTTAAATACTTGTCTGCTCTGTTTCAGCCTCCTTCCCTGCCTTCTCTTACTGTGCTCACTGCCTCAGTGTAGTGCTTTCCCAGAGTTCTCTCTGTTACTCTTCTATCTTCTCACTCTACCCCCCACCCCCCGGCAAGTGAGCTCATTCCCTCTCATGCTTCTAGTTTTGACCCTTCTTCTGAGCTTCAGACATGACTTCCAAATAGCCACTAGTCACCTCAGTTAATTTAGACGTCATTTTCCTGGTCACAGGTGCTAACAACACTTCCACGTCATTTTTGATTCCTCCCTCCCTCGGCCACTCTCCAGACACGTTCCCACCCACACGCAATCCAAAGAGCCAGTGAGTTCCAGTTCTATCTCCAAAATGTCATTTGTATCTGGCCCTCAATTCCAAACCCATTTCCAGGACCCTAGGTTAAGCCTCCATCATCTCTTGCATTATGTGAAGGCATCCTACTTCAGGTACGAGCAGTACGCTATGCACATTACAGACACTGCGTACATGTTTCTTAATTTATATGCATTGCACAATGTGATGAAACCACCCTGCAAAGAAAGCTTGTCTAGTTAAGAGAAAAGGCTTTGGAGCCAGACTTGCTTGGATTCATATTCTGGCTAAATACAAAGGGGTAATTTATTAGCTTTTCAATTCGAACAATTTAAATAACTATTTCTTTGTACTTCCGTTTCCTCACCTGTAAAATGAAGATAATGGTGTCTACCTCATAAAGTTATATGGATTAAATAAGTTAACACACAAAACATACTATAAAAACTGCACGGCAAACAAATAGTAAGCAACCCAGAAGTCTTCACGGTTGTTATCAATAATTACCTCCTTACACATTCATTGCCAATACAAGCTGATTCATAAAACATTCCCAGAGAGTTTCCATTTCCTACCTTCCCTGCCACAGGCTGGTATCTGCTTTAACAGAAAAGTCCTCTAGACCAAGCTAATCAAAGATACTGTTTCTGTCAACAAATCACTTCAAGTGACAACATCAATACACACTTGAAAGCAAGATTTGGCCCAGATAATTTCTAATCCACTCAAACTACCTCTAGAGGATCCAGTGTTGAATGCCATTAAGGACTGGATTATTCTTTGTGTGATGTTGTTTGATCACAGAAAAGAGTAGGAGTTGCCCAGAAAGCCCTCTGTGTGAGTGTTAAAGGCATTGAGGATGGAAATTAAGGACAAGAAGCCCAGTGGTGTGGCTCGGAGTCTGTCCAAGACCAGAGGCAGAGCCTGAGGGCAGACTCAGAAGCCTAGTAGCAGGGAAGAAGTAGCGGTTACTAGTCAGAATTGGACTCTGGACTCAGACTGCCTAGTTTCAAATCCTTACTCTTTGCCTTGGTGAAGTGTGACACTGAAGACATGGCTTCACCTGAGTGTCAATGGCCTTGTCTACGTCACGGGATTACAATATAACGGCACCTCCTTCATAAGGTAGTTGTGAGGACGAAATGACAAAATCTAGGTACACAGCTTGGCACAGTGCCTGGCTCGGTGATTACTTATAGCATCATCATCATCATTTTATTAACAGAGCATTAAGGCCAAAATGCCAGCTCACAGTTAGAGACCCAAACCAGAGTCAAGGGCAAAAAGCAGCTGTAGGGTTCTTACGACAGAACATCCTACATAAGACTGTATTGTACTTCCTTTATCCTGCTTTGTTCACACTCCCAGTTCTTTCTTTTGGAAGTTAGGCTCTTGTCCCCATGAATGACTATATGGATTTGCCCTCCCCAGTGGAACTTCAGAGAGTTCAACTGCCTTAACAAGGGCCTCCATGACCTGTCCACTCCCTTCCTCTTCAGCCCCATCTGCCGCCACTGTCATTCTTTTTTTTTTTTTAATATTTATTTATTTATACTTTATTTATTTTCCTTATTTTTTTGGCTGTGTCAGGTCTTAGTTACAGCACACAGGATCTTTTGTTAAGGTGCGCGGGCTTCTCTCTCGTGGTGTGCCGGGCTCCAGGGCGTGTGTGCTCAGCAGTTGTGGCGCGTGGGCTTAGTTGCCCCGTGGCATGTGGGAGCTTAGTTCCCCGACCAGGGATCAAACCTGCGTCCCCTGCATTGGAAGGCAGATTCTTTACCACTGGACCACCAGGGAAGTCCCATGCCATCACTTTCATTCTTAACATGTTATCCTCTCGGCACTGAGTTGCTCATCGTGTCCCCATACGCTCATGCCTCTGTGCTTGAGTTCAAGCTACTCCATCTGCTTAGGAAGCCCTCATTCATTCAGCAAATAATTGAGAACTGAGAATGTTCGCCAGCACTGTTGCAGGTACTGGGGATACAGCAGTGAACACAACAGACAAAATTCACTTACCTTCACAGCACTCACATTCTAGTGAGGGGGTTGATAATAAATATGTGAACAAATAACACAATTCAGATTGTGACCGGCGCTACGAAAAATGGAAAAAGAGTCGTATAGAAAATAGGATGTTATTTCCAACGGTGGGGGGTGGGGTGGGGACGGTACAGGAACGGCTCTCTGGAAGGTGTCATGGACTTAGTAGTAGTATGATGATTCCTCTCGTCCTTTAGGTTTCCGCCTCAGTCTTCACCTCCCCAGGAAGCCTGCCCTAATCACCCAGTTGGGCTAAATACTTTTCTTCTGGCCTCTTACAGCACCCAGGGTATGCTGCACACAGCGCCTGACTCATAACAAGCACCTAGTAGAGCAGGGGTTCCTAACCAGCGGACTGTGGACATCTAGGGAATCCACAGGAAGAGTAAATTGCACTACAAAGTTAGCATACATGTGCGTTCATGTACTTTTCTGGCCTGAGTGTTCATAGGCTTTATCACATTCTCAAAGAGTAGGTGACCTCCTCAAAGGGTAACACCTACTGCTGTGTTGATGGTCAGTGAACCATCAAATTTCAGTCTCTCTTTGTAAGCACTGCATTAGCTGTCCTTGGACGAGCTCTGTCCAGTGGTATGTGTGGCTTAATGCCAAATTAGTATCCACACTAATTCATTTCTTTACTGTATTTAACATCCCTTTATTGAGGGGCAAAAATACACCAGGCACTATGTTAAGCACAGTGGGGGCTGAAGACATGAGATCCAAATAGAAAGCAAAGGCCTCACACCATTCCCTCACATAGATCCATTCTCTCCTATTTGGTCATAAACTCCTGTAAACACAGAACCCCTCACTGTGCTTTCTTCTATGTCTCCCTTTAGCTCTTAATGTGAACTCCTCATGTAGATGGTACTCAGTAAAGGGCTATTCATGTCTTGGTCATTTTTGTCAGAAGACAGGGCAATGAGCTGAATTCTATCGTATCCAGTTAACAGTGGGTCTGAGCGTACTTTCAGAAATGTAATTACATATGATTTATAAAAGATAACAGCTCAGAAAATGCAAACCCTTCTGAATTAATGGCGTGACCCGCTCCTGAACTGCAATGGTGGGACCCATGTTATGTTCTATGGGAAATGTGTGAGGCTACTGGGAGGGAACTAAAATAGCCATAAAAATATGTCTTCGGGCTAAATTTGTTGCCATCGGAGGTGCAACACAGCATAAGGGCATAACTCAGAAAGCAGCAGGATTAGTCAAACCAAGCACAGCTTGCTGGGGGAGAGCTCAACCTCCAGAAAAAGGAAGGATGTGGGGAAGGGAGGAAGTAAGGGGAAGGAAGGGGAGGGAAAAGTTAAACATGTGTTGCTGGTGACCATCCAATATCATTTTGGTCCTTTGTCAAATGTGAAATAGTTTCATTACAGTCAGTTGAAACTGCCTCTGGAGTGATAATTCTAAATTCTTCTCTCTCTGCCTACTTCCTTTCTAACACTCTGGCTCATGCCTGGCTGTAAAAACAGATTGCATTCCTTCAGCCACAAGTAGCCTTCCTTAGAAGAATAATTAAGACCATGTCTCAGAATATTTACCTTTATTTCTTAGACCCCACTAAAACACCATTTTTTGTCCTCTCTATTCTGTTAAAAGGTCAATTGGGAGAATCCAAGAAAAGGGATATTCAGAGATGCCTTTTACAAGAATAAAGCTTCGCCAAATTAGGTTATTTAGGAAGAGGGTTACTCTGAATTTGTGTAAAGTCTACCTTCTGTGAAAAACATTAAAGAAAAAGAATACTATCAAGTCTTATGCACAAATGTAAACTAACTGCTAATAAACTGCTTGAGTAAAAGACTCCCTTTTGCAAGCTTTAATTAAGAGATATGACTCATTCGTCATTAGAATATTATTTGTAGGAAGGCAAGTGTAAAAAAGGCAATTTGAGAACTGTTTTTTAAAAAGTTTAATTGCTTAAGTACGCTTGGCATACCTCCTACAATCTTGCTTTACTGTTTATTCGTGCATGCAAAAATAATCAAAGCCCAGTGTTTGCCAAATGATCATAAATTCTAAAATTTAGAGGGGAGGGCTTATAAAAGTGAGTGCTACGGTATATATCTGAAAGGGAACATGGAACCCTAAATGTTCAAGAAAGTTATAAGCATCTGTGGAAAACCAACCTTCACATGGATGGCAACATTCCACACCAGCTCCTACAGGTAGCTTTCCAAGTTTAAGATCCATATACAGGGGATGGGGATGGCAAACGTTTCAAACTGACGAATGTGTCACTACATATCCAGATAGATTTCTGTAATTCATCTCCAATCTAGAACAATTCTTTAAACATATGACTCATAATTAAAGTCTGTATCTTATAAATCCATTATCAGGGGCCCTTGTAGGTCTTTTTCTATTATCTGTTGCTTTACCTTAGTTTTTGGTCATGTGGTCTTATCCCCTATGCCTGATTATTTTTGACTGAATGCCCAAGACATCATGGGCGAAAAACTGTAAAACTAATTTGAGACTTTAGATAATATTATCTTCCTCCAGAGACAATTTACATTTGTTTTTTGGCAGGCACTGACAGTCTAAGGGCACCAACTACCCTAGATCACTTTTAATCCAATCAGATGTTGGAATGACTAGATGCTAGGCTTGAGTCCCTATAAGGGCTATAAGGGTTTGCCCTTACACCTAGGATGTTGTTCTTCAGGGTACCAACCCCAAACTGGAGGCTTTACCAGAAACCCTCCTCTTTGATGGGCCCTGACATTCAATTGTGTCTCCCAGCCCCTGGAGTTGTAAGCTCTGCTCAGTTTCTCAGCTTCTCAGTTACACTTTTGGAATCAAGAAATACGCTGAGGAGAAATGTAGCACCAAATGTTGGATTCACCTCTTTGGAGGAAAGAGTTCATGAAGGCAAAAGTGCCTACAGCCCACAAAAGTCATAATGTGGCCCTAAAAACTAGTAGCCTGCCATTGCTAAAAGCAAAACTTCTCTAGAAGTATTTCAAAGGCATTAATACTACTGTATAAAATGTCATGCAGATGAGATTACTTTACCAAGGACTTTCTTACACCATCTTGTTTGTAACTCCCAAGAATCTGGTAAACTAGGTGAGGTAGGTGTTGTTTCTTCTGTTGAGGGAAATGGAATACAAAGAGTTTGAGTGAATTGCCCAAGGTCACACAACAAGTCAGTAATGGACTCAGGATTAGAGCCCACATCTGGAACTGAAGAATGTTCCAGAAATGCACTGTGCAATATAACCACAAGAACCCTTGACTATTTTGAGAATAATATGACATGATAACCTTTTATCAAAAAAGTTATGAAAATACTTTCTTACTTCAATAAGTATACTGTTCTAAAAGTCAAAAGATCCGAGTTCTAATCCTGGCTCAGCACTAACATATTGTGTGACCTTGAACAAGTCATGTCTTGGTCCTGGACCTCTTCTCTAAAATGAAGCACATGGAGGGCTCAATCTGAAATTCTCTACCAGCTCTATTCTTTTTGTTTTTTGATTCAATGAGCCTAACAAGCCAAAACACTCATCCTAGAAATGTTTTAAAGGATGCTGGGAATAAAAAGACCAACTGTGATTCTTCAAGTCAACGTAAATAACTTACTATATAATAGCCAAAAGTACCCAGTCTTCTTTGATGTAACAAATTAAAGCATCCAGGGGAAAAAAAGAGCTCCACCAATGAAAACAACCATGTCAGGTCCCTCTCCACACTGCCACCGCCTTTATTAATATTGCTTTATTCGATTCCATTAATATTGCAAATACCAGCAAACAATTTGTGTTTAAACCTTCCCCCCTCCCTTTTACTAAGAGATGACAGTTTAAAAGCAGAGACTTATGTTTGAATCCTGTATGCTTAGATCCTAGAACAATCCTCAACAGCAAAGTCATTTTCTAGCTACATCTCACTGGGTTACTGAGATCACATTTTGACCTAAGGAGAACAGAGAGTATACAAGTAGAAAGAAAAATCAGGGGAATGCGCTTTAATGGTTGCTGCCTACAGTGACAGTTAGATTCAATTCCTTTCAGAACTGCATACGGCCTATGTTTTGGAAGTAAGGAAATAACACCCCTCCAGGAGTTAGGACACCAGGGCTTAGGGCCTCCTCTGACACAGACATCGGCCGTGTAAGTTTAGTAAACCTCTTCCCTTTCTGCACCTCTGTCTTCTGTTTGTTACAGAGAGGGGGTTAGATTAATGATGTCTAAGAGTCCTTTTAGTTCTAAAAGTTTATGAGTCTGTTCTCTGTAAGTGTTGCAATGTACGCAGGGCTCACTACAATCTTTCCCACTTCCGTGCCACCAGAACCACACGGTCTCCCTGTCCCCTGGCTTTATTCAGTGCGGCTGTGTGACACCAGGATGCTACCAGGGCTAACACAGACTGCCTGACATTTTGCCAGCTGTGCTGCCCACGTGGGTGGCTAAAAGGATTTTAAGGGCATCATCTACTGACAAGTCCAGATCTCTGGGGGGATGGCAGTGAGAGTGGAGGAAGGAAAGAAAAACCTCAAGATGCAGGGCTTCATTTTAAGCAACATATAAGCCACACATTTTCCTTTCACGCCATCAAAGCCTTGCTTTGTGAGGAACAGAACGCTGCTGGGGCACCTGGTGGCCCCTTTGCTGAGAATACATTTTCTTTGCACGCTGACGGCCCTTTCTCATCTGTAAGACTCAGACAGCATGGGCTGTCCACTGCCACGGCAGGGAACTGCGCCGGTTCCCGGAATGTAGACGCCCAGGGTAATATACATAAAGAATTAAGTAGGGTCCACAACTACTCATGGGGCTGCAGTGCTGAGGCACGCTGCGGTGGAGATACAATGGAAGGGGCGGGGGACGGGGGAGGAGAGGCTGGAAGGGGCTGGGAGAGAAGGAGGAAGACAGAGAGCAGGAGGGAAGAAGAAGAAAACAGTATCCTGAAACATGAAAACCAACTTAACTGATTCTCTATTAGTAAAAGTAATACCTCTTTCTGTTCTCATTAAGGGAGTTATGAAATGCAATCTGGGGAACTAGAACATTTATTGTGAGGCCTATTAAAAGTGTTTAAAATTCAGACAGGAAAATAACTCGCTCATTCCTGGCACACAGCACTAGACCACTGCTTATTCGCTTTGGGATTTTCAACTGACTGCTTTGTCACTTTGGGCAACTGCCTGTTCTGAGGATCGGCGGCAAAGGCCTCTAGTGCTTCATGCAACTTGTATGTATATCGCAAAATGATTCAATGGATATACGTTCAATCTGGCAAGGGGTGGTTTGGTTTTTTGCAAAGCCTCTGTCTGCTCTGTACAGGGTGGAGCCAATGATAGATGGGTTCACATCTGGAAACCTGAGTTAAGTGGCTCCACGCTTCCAAATTTTTCAGTGCTCCACTAAAATTAAAAACGTCTGCTCTGTGAAAGACAACATAAAGAGAATAAGACCGGCAGAAAATATTTGCAAAAGAGACACATCTGATAAAGGTCTGTTATCTAAAATCTACAAAGAACTCTTAAAGTTCAACAATAAGAAAACAAACAACTCCATTCTATACGTGTGTAACTGAATCACTTTGCTGTGCAGCGGAAACTGACACAACACTGTAAATAAACTATAGACTTGAATAAAATAAATTAAGAAAAAATATTTTTCAGGGCTATATGAATACCCCATAAAGCCTGATGCCTTGGGCAGCCACCTGGCTGGCCTGCCCCTCCAACCAATTCTGCTTCCAGTGAATTCCAAGCACATTACCTCCGCGGCATGACCCTTTTCCGAATGGGCAGTATAGTCTAGTTAAAAGTACGGAATTCCCTGGCAGTCCAGTGGTTAGGACTCGGCACTTTCAC
Organism: Balaenoptera borealis; assembly: GCF_965194805.1. Lineage (NCBI taxonomy): Eukaryota > Metazoa > Chordata > Mammalia > Artiodactyla > Balaenopteridae > Balaenoptera > Balaenoptera borealis. Next base: position 107,758,354 of record NC_138881.1, read on the forward strand.
TGCCGTGGCCCGGGTTTGATCCCTGGTCTGGGAACTAAGATCCTGCAAGCCACACGGCACAGCCAAAAAAAAAAAAAAGTGCTAAAAGTAAAATAGCAATAGCTTTGGACAGTAATAGACTTGAGGTTGAATCTGGGCTCTACAACAACTTAGCTGTGTAGCACTGGACAAACGAGGGCTGACGATTCATATCGTGTATACCATTCATTCATATCTTGCAACCATTAAATGAAATGATGAGTGTAAAGCCCCTAGCACAGAGTAGGTGTTCAGGCAGTGCTAGCTGTCATGATAATCATCCTAACACTAACAATAATGATAACTGCTACACTGTTACTCTAATTGTTACGGCTATCTCCCACCAGCCTGGTTCAGCTTGTTCCTATAGCCTACACTTAGGTCAGCCCCAAAGCCTCTGCCTCACCAAGTGGGAACTGCTAGTTCCCAGATGCCCTCCCCTCCTGCTTGTCCTGTCCTACTACCCACAGTGTGCTCGAGGCTTCTGTTCTGACAAACAAGCGAGCCACAAGCCAGAACTCACCAGCAGGGACAAGGGGCTAATGGCCCTACCAGCTGCAGCACCTAACCCCAGGGAGGAAAGAAAAATGAGGGCGCCAAATATATAAATGGCCCCTGTCTGGACAGCTCATGAGAATTATCAATTAAGCACTGAGGATTCTTTGTGTGCTCATGTCTTCTCGGTTATGGGAATGATGGTTGCGATGTAGCACATCACCCTTAATCGCTTCAGCCCATCAATTACCTGCAAGGGAGGGGAGGGAGCATGGCCTGCTGCCAGGGGGGACCTGTAATTGATGGTCACCTGAACAGCAGGGATCAGGTCTTGCATTCAGTATGAGCAATTAAAAAGAAAGTTACACTGGAAACGGGCAGGTACTACATCGGGTTGGACTCTCTCTCACATTTCAGAACTTGACCCTAGCCCTGCAACCTGGCAAGGTATTATTTGATATACTCATGGGCAAAGCCATACTCGCTTAGGAGGGGTTGAGCAGCCATGCTTAGGCCTCAAGTTTAAAGGCTCCTGCCCCTTAGAAAATCTTCAGCCCTGAGGTTTCATCTCAAAGCATGCCTCTGGAAGGAGCCGCTGAGAAATAGGAGATGCTACATCTTAAATGACCCCTCACAAAGCTAACATGTCAGGCTGCCCAATAGACGCTTATCTGCCCAACAGACCCTTATCTGTCCTGATATTGTATTAGGGCATCAAAGGCTCAGGACCAGAACCCCACAGCAAGCAACATCCTCTTACGTTCCAATCCCCGAACTGGCTAATATTATGCCCCATAAACTGTTATCCCTTAATAGCTCTTGATCCACTGGACCAACATGCCACCCCTTCCTTATCTTTGTCTTTTCCATCGCTGCCACCTCTTCTCCCCTTGGTCCCAGGTCTTTTGCCGCTCAGTTATACACCCGTTTGTGGCAATAGACAGAACAATGTCTGGGCCCAGGCAGCAGCAGCAGCTAAAGTGTACACATTTTCCTTATCGAGTTCTAGCCATCTGTCACACAGAATGGATGTTTTCCCTCCTGGGCTATGAGCTACTTGAGGGCAGGAAGCATGACTGAAAAGAGCATCCGCTACAAAAGGTTGCTGTAAGCATTACCAGTCGATAACTGCTTCACCTAAGCGCTTCGTAGCGTCCAGCGTGGGGTAAGTACTCTGAGATCATTAAGCCACATCCTCCTCTTCCTCCTCCTAATCCCTCGTCACATTCCCAGCTCCTAGCATGGTGCCTGGCATTTTGAAGGCACGAAATTATGTATTAATAGGTCCAGAATCATTTATCTAAAACCTCTGGGTCCATAAGTACGTCCGAATTTGAAATACTTCTCAGATTTGAGAAGGATAATAGGGGGAACGTGCTGTAAATTGCACCCCAGCAAGATGCGGAGCAGCCCACCACAAACACATGAATGTATCCACAGTGAAACAAAGAAGTAGTCACCCTAGGCTGGATTAACAAAGAAGATAAAAACCCTCATATATCAGATCAGAAGAAATTTTGTCGTCAAATGAGTTTGCATGCCAAATTTACAGAAACAAACAAAAGCACAACTCAACTTTCAGACCTCCATTTTGGGAATTATGGATAGGAGTTTATGGATCTGGATGAAATAAAGAAATGGGTGAAGGAGGGGAGTCTTTAGCCTCAGCACCCCTTTCAGGGTAGGGAGACGTTACTATCGTCCTCTAACTCCTGGGGCAAGTTTGCCTTCCGTGTCTTATGACACAGGGCAGATCCTGTACAACAGAACTTCTAAGGAAGCCAGTTCTCCTCCCTCACCCCGTTCACTTAGCTTCCAACAGTACATAGGCAAAGGACAATGGTGCATTTTGAGAGCTAGTAATTCTGTCACTCACAGGGCTGTGGCCTTAAGTAAAGCCTTTACCTCTCTTAGTTACAATCTCCTCTCCTGTAAAACTAGGAAAGGGTAAATTGAGGAGGTAAATGCTAATATTACTGAGAACCTTCCAGGGTGTGATTATTACCCATATTTTACAGATGAGGTAATTGAGGATCAAAGAGTTCAGTAACCGCGGCCCCTTCCTCTTCGGTTGGGAGGGAGACAGTTGAGAGAATGGAGGGGAAAAATACAGGAACAAACCAACGTGCTAAGTATACACATGCAAAATCCTCTAAAGATGATACTATTGTAACGAATTGCTAACCTGATGCCTCTGCCCACCTCCCTGCTAGCTTTTTGTGCCACAACAACTGCAGCAAGGACAGGGTGTGAAACTAAAAACCAAAAGGAGGGGCTTCCCTGGTGGTGCAGTGGTTAAGAATCTGCCTGCCAATGCAGGGGACACAGGTTCGATCCCTGGTCCAGGAAGATCCCACACGCCGTGGAGCAACTAAGCCCGTGCACCACAACTACTGAGCCTGTGCTCTAGAGCCTGCGAGCCACAACTACTGAGCCCGTGTGCCACAACTACTGAAGCCCACGTGCCTAGAGCCCGTGCTCTGCAACAAGAGAAGCCACCGCAATTAGAAGCCCACGCACCGCAACAAAGAGTAGCCCCCGCTCGCCGCAACTGGAGAAAGCACGTGTGCAGCAACAAAGACCCAACACAGCCAAAACTAAATAAAATAAGAATAAAAATAAATTAAAAAAAAAACTAAAAGGAGAAATCAGTGAGATGGAAACACCCCCATGTGAGGCAGAAGCAAGGGCCACTTAGTTGCAGAGATCAAGGTGCTATATTTCACTCCTAGTTGAGAATGCAAATGATGCCATCATCAACTATTCTTTGGCAGTATTTCTTAGTATTCAGAGTGCAGTTGTGTGGTATGAAAACAATTTAAACTGAACAAAAACTACTGCTGCTTTGACTGATTTTGATATTGGATTCTTCCCTTTCCCTCCCCCCCCCAAACAGAATCTCTTCTATGAATACACAGTGAATCAATCTGGTATATCTTGATGGTTGAATAAGCTCTTTGATTTTTGAATTATTTTGAGATTAACTGAATTTGAAATGTGGGCTGCCTGCAGTGTCTTGCTGGCACAAAAAGATGAGCTTTGTTATTGACAGAGAGACTTGCACATGACATTTTTTATCATTATTTGCCTGCGCAGAACTTGTGTTCGCTTTAGCCAGGCCCAGCTGCCTGGATGGGCACTGCGAGGCCAGGTTCAAAAGTGCAATTTACAATCTTCTCTCTCAACTCCTGTGAACTGCCGCGTGGTACGGGGCGACTTCTGCCTGGGAGACCAGACACATATTTCTGGCTGCAATCAAGGAACACTGTCCATTATATTAGGGTTTTTGAGAACTTGCCTGATGTCCCGAATGAATAAAAGCTGTCATCCAAGAATCATATTATAGGTAAGCTGAATCAGAATGTCACTGGAGCTGTTCAAGGGTTTGTGTGTGTAAGCCCTCCAATCCTGTCCTTGGTCCCAAAGGAAACCTAGCAATTTCGCATCAGCCTCAGGGCCTCGGCCTGTGGACTCCAAGGTAATCAAGCATCCTCTATCTTCTCGATTCCCATAGTAACTCCTGCTTTTTCCCCTCTCTCCTCCATTTTCTCGACCCAAGACTCTGCTATCTATTTAAAATGATTACTTTTCCATCCACTCTGCCACCTCTGCCACCCTACTATCCCTTCTCCCTTGCCACTCACTCCTGATTTTGATATCTTTTCTTTTTCTCATTCCTTCTGGGCCAGCCTGTCCTATCCTATCCTTTCTTCCTTCAGTTTTTCTTCAACTTATTTCCCTAGCCTTTTCATCTTCTGCCTACCCCGTAGCAAAAAGCTGACTTGGCCAGTCCTACAGAGAGTGGCTATAGCACAACACATATGAAAGCACCCATGAGGCAGGCACAGCCACATATTAGGAATTCTGCTTTAAGGCACAGATAACAATGATTTTTTTTAATTAATTAATTTATTTTTTGGCTACGTTGGGGCTTCGTTGCTGGGCACGGGCTTTCTCTAGTTGCGGTGAGCGGGGGCTCCTCTTCGTCGCGTTGCGGTGCACGGGCTTCTCACTGCGGTGGCTTCTCTTGTTACGGAGCACGGGCTCTAGCTCCCGGGCTTCAGTAGTTGTGGCACGCAGGCTCAGTAGTTGTGGCTCGCGGGCTCTACAGCACAGGCTCAGTAGTTGTGGTGCAAGGGCTTAGTTGCTCCGCGGCATGTGGGATCTTCCCGAACCAGGGCTCGAACCCGTGTCCCCTGCATTGGCAGGAGGATTCTTAACCACTGCACCACCAGGGAAGTGCCCAGATAACAATGATTTTTAATGACCACGCAGTAATTTGCAGAGGCTGGTGTTTCTGAAGTGTTCCTAGTTTTGCATTCCTGTTATAAAGGGTAAACCTTACATACCAAATGTTTATAGAAACACCAGCACAGGGATACAATAGTGTTTAAAAAAAAAAAAAAAGTGAAAGCCAAGAGGCCTCACAAAGTCCCCTTGGGAGACAAACCAGCAATCAGTCAGGCAGTCCATGGGCGTGATGACGAGCAAAAGGGTGGCCTAATTACAAATGCAACAATCCCAAGACCTACTGAAACCCCAGCCCCTCCAGATCTCTCCCTCTGTCTCAAATCCGGGGTCAGGAAGAGTCGCGATGGTCCTGGGCAAGTGACAAACAGCAACCATCCTGCACATTCCCACAGGACCTCTGGGCCATCACCGCTGCCCTGTCAATCTGCACACCACTGTGAAACGCTTCCTCCTTATCATCTTCCCTGGCAGCCCCAACAGGCGCCATACGGAAATCAGTGGGGAGGAACCTTTTTCTCTACCAGTTCTACCCTGCCTTTAGCTCACACAGCAGCAACAACCTGCCCTCCCAGGGTCACACATAAACTCTCCCGATACAACGATTTTGCCTATGATCCCTACCATTAGTAAAACTGCAAGCAGCTGGAGGCAAGAGCTGTGTCATTTCTCTGTCCCCTGGCGCCTCTAAACATGATGCCTATCACACACTAGATGCCCAATAAATATGTATTGGATTGAGTCATACTAGTCAGTACCATTATCAATATTAAATTATTCCGTTTTCCACTTTATTCACTACAGACATCTGCAGCCCTCTCCTTCTACTCGGTCTGTGCTTCATGGCAAGACAAAGAATGAAACTGTCACTTTAAATTCAGTGGCCTCCCCTTTATTGAAAGCTAATCATCCACTAGGTTTTTCTCTCCCACTGATACAAGGAAACAATTAGCAGTATTTTTTCTGATGTCAGTAAATGACCTCAATATTAATCTTCTCAGGCTTGCCTCTTTGGGGAGTTTACTCAGAAATCAATTCAGGTTGCACTATAAATCAAAAAGAAGAAAAAAGCAATTCCTAGCTTTCTCTTCTACTAATGTGAGCACATCAGTTCGGTAATATCCTGATTAAAATCTCAGGATTGTGTCACAAGTGTTCCAATAATAGCTGCTGTATTTCCTGTCTGTTCACTCACTCGTGCTCCAACATGTTCTTTTCTTCCCCAGGATACTGGACACACAGACCCTGATCTCCGTTTCTGCCTATGTGCTTGCCACCCAATAATGGGCACATCTTCTAAATCCAAACTCAGTTCTCAAATTAGGCAGTTCATTAAACACTTCCACTGGAAATTCCATTTCTTTCATCTTCCTTTCAGCATCAGCCAATAATCACGGTGACTCTGATGACCTGCATAACTAATCTCTAATCCTGTTACTTTCTTCTACACGTGCAAACTCAGAATATAAAAGCCCCAACTGGCTTTTGTCAGTGTACTAAATTTAGCAAATTTTCAGCCAGGTTTCTTCTAGTTATTCATCTGGATGTCCATGACCTCTGTGACTCTTTCCACAGCACCAGGTTCTATTTCAAGATTGAAATGAGCCCAGGGTATACAAAGACACAAACTCTGCATTCTCCGAATCATCTAATTAGTTGGTAATGATCCTGTCTTTACCATTTCCATAACCTCCCCTTCCGCCGAGGTCCCTTTTTCTTCAACTTCTTGACCTCTGGACACATAATACATTTCACTTCCCCAAGTCATATCAGAGGAAGTCTATTTTTGATTGCTTTGTATATTCTTCCCCTTCTCTGATCAATGTCACAAAGAGTTAGATCAGCCTTCCTGGAGCGTAGTCCGTTTGTCAAGAACTGTTGTCCATTTGCTAAGCAACAGATTTGGTGAACAGCAAGTATTCTATACAATGACTCGGTTAAAGACTTCCCAGTCAGTGTTACATGAGAACCCTGGATCAAAGAGCTCAGCCACTGAAAGATTTTGACTGTAAGAGTTTTATGACTTGCTTTATGTTCTAACAAGATCACATTGGCTGCTTTAAGGAGAACAGACCACGCAGAAGGGTGGAAACAGAGAGACCAGTTAATAGGCTCTTGCAATAATCCAGGTGAGAATAGACTGTGCTTTGCATGAAAATAGTAGCAGTAGAGGTGGTGAGAAGTGGTCAGATCTGGGATATATTTCAAATATAAGGACAAGGTTTCTAATGGAATCTTCAGTTACTGGAATGGGAAAGAGGAAAAAGTTTGGAGCAGGAGTTGGATTTGGAATATTTTAAATTTGAGATCCTTTTTGGAAATCCAAGTGAAAAATAATATTAGGTAGTTAGCTATTTGATTCTGAGCTTCAGGGAAGAGTCTGAGCTAAAGATAAAAATGTCTGGGTAGTCAGCATATAGATGGCAGTTAAAACCATGAGGCTGGATGAGATCATCACAGAGTGAGAAGAGATGGAGAAGAGGTCAAAGGAATAAGGCCTAGAACACTCCAGCAATTAGAAGTCACAGAGATAAAGAAGAACCAGTAAGGAAGATTGCTAATGCGTGACTAAAGAGAAAATTGCATAGACTTGTATCTTGGAAGTCAGGTGAATAAATTGTCCCATGAAGGAAGGAATGATTAACTGTGACAAATACCGCTAAAAAGACACATAAGATGAGGACTGAGAATTAACCACTGGGTTTAGCAGTTTATTGATTATTGGTCACCATGGTAAATCATTTCAGGGAAGAGGTGAGTATAAAAGCCTAATTAGAGTGGGTTCAGGAAAGAAGCTTTCCAGAATCTATCTCCTCTCCTATCAGTATCCCAATTTGGGAGAAAACACTTCTCCCCTATTGTGGGGAGGCTTAGCAGAACAGTAATTATTATTATTTTTTTAATTTATTTATTTTTGGCTGCATTGGGTCTTCGTTGCTGTGTGCAGACTTTCTCTAGTTGCGGCGAGCAGGGGCTACTCTTTCATTGCGTTGCACGGGCTTCTCACTGCAGTGGCTTCTCTTGTTGCAGAGCACAGGCTCTAGACACGCAGGCTTCAGTTGTTGTAGCACGCAGGCTCAGTACTTGTGGCTCTCGGGCTCAGTAGTTGTGTTTCGCGGGCTCTAGAGCGCAGGCTCAGTAGTTGTGGTGCATGGGTTTAGTTGCTCCGTGGCATGTGGGATCTTCCCAGACCAGGGCTTGAACCGGTGTCCCCTGCATTGGCAGAAGGATTCTTAACCACTGTGCCACCAGGGAAGTCCAGAAGAGTAATTCTTAACTTCACCTCTCTTCTGCCTCTCAGGAGTCCAGAGCCTTCTTCTACCAGCCCTGTGACACAGCCAAGGAGCAGTCATGACAAATTCAACCAATCAGACGTTCCATCAGGAGTCTGTGTTTTTCATAAAAAGCAGCAAGGACATAAAAGTTAACATATGTGGCAGAAGCTGTGGTGGCAGCGGCAGTGTCCTAACCAGGTGATTTCCTCTGTGACACAGTGTTACTATGTTCACTGGAGCGTCTTCAGTTTCTGCTCTTTGCAAACTAGGTTTCCCAGCCTCCTTTGAATTATTTGAGTCCCTGATGTCCTTCACAAATATCTCCTTTAACGTAGCGTGTGTGTTTGTGTTGCTTGTGGCCCAGAACCCCAACTTACAGTCATATGACCTCATCAGGCAGCTAGACCACTAGCTATAATGGTAAGAGTTGTTAAGGTAACTTGTATTTTAGATAATTAGGCTCAGGCCTTTCAACCTCAAGAGGGCAATGGGCCAGGAAGGTTTTTTTCTTCCTTGAAGTTTTTGCTGAGACACCAACAGAATCAGCTTAGAACTAAGCACATCACATACCATTCAATTTGGTAAGCATGGATTATACCATGTACCTGATAACTCAAGTGAAAAGAAAAAATAAACTCAGTGGGCAATCAACAGTGATGGAGGAGTGGGGGAAGACCATAACGGGTGCCCAAGTGTATGGCAAAACAGGACTTCATCTACTCCTTTTCCCTAACATGTTCTTTGGTCAGATGACATTTTAAATACTCCTGATGGAGTTAGATTTATAGTTAATCCTTAAAAAAAAAAAAAGAAGAAGAAGAAGAAGAAGAAGAAAGAAAAACTCTGTCCACTGAAGATGAAGTAGCTCTGAAATGGCAGTGTCAACCAGCAGGGACGGATAATCAATTTCCGTAGGACTTCTCAAGGCCACATTCAGTGTTCATTGCAGGCTAAACCTACGGTTTAAACTCTCTATTTTATCTTCATTTCCTGGGACTATACATCTCTGTATTTACCCTAGAACAGCTCTCAAATCTGGGGCCCATAACCAAAGACTCTATTTAGTAAGTCTGTGTTGTAAACTCTAAGTTCCCTGAGGGCAATTCTCAACACGATGCTTGACCTATGGTAGGCATTCAGTAACTATTTAGTGAATAAATAAATAGATTTTTTTAAAACTTCTCCAGGAAAATAAAGATGATTTTGCATTGAAATTTCGGGGTGCCATCATTTCTTAATTTTTTGAGAAAGTGATTGTTTCTCAGCACTTGACTCAGAGTAAGTTATAGTTTGGACTTTGTTAACATGAACATGAGAAGTGACTACTTTATTCCAGCCTGAGGCAAAAGAGAAATACTTTTTAAATCCAAAGCAACTCTTCTTTAAAAAAAAAAACTAAGCAAAAAAAAGAAAGCAACTCTTCTTCTACCCCATGTGTGAACCAGCAGATACAGAAGAGACTGTTGCATTAGAATAATAATAATCATCACAGGTCGAATTTTTTAAAGGTTAACACTGTGCTGGGAATTGTTCTAAGTGCTTTACATATAGTATTTGATGATCTACTGCCAAGCGTGAAGATGAAAAGCCAAATAGGAAAAAAAGATGAGGGATAACAATAATTATTATAACAGTAATAATCCTAATGATAATAATAATAATACTTATTTGGCACTTACATGCAAAGAATGTTGTGTTTTGCATAGTTATTTAATCCATATGATCCTTATAAAAACCCTATGAGGTAGGAACTATTATTATTTCCATTTTGTAGACAAGGGGAATAACACTTTGAAAGGTTAAGTGACTTGCCCAAGAGCATACAGCTAGTGAGTGGTGGAATCAGGACTCCACTCTGCTACATTACCTCCCTTTTGAATAGCTGTTTGTCCTGAATCCAACTTTGCTGATTCAAGTAAGGTAATAAATGGGAAATAAATTTACAAAGAGTTCACTGCTTTAAAATTATAAGTGTGTATTGTCAACGTTCATCTGTCTATTGAGCATTTCTTGCATTCTTTTTTAGATGCTAGAGATGGTGTTGGATGCTGGGGATAGAGCTGTGAGCAAGACAAACATGGCCCCTAATCTTAAGGAGCACACAGTCTAATGGAAGAGCAGAGATAAAAACAAGGAACTACAACCAAATGAGAGATGTGTGCACAAATTATTATGGGACCACAAAAAGGAGGTTATCAACCTACCCTGGGAGTGGGAAGGGCAGGCTAGGACTATTTCCTAAAGAAGACAAACATAAGGTGAGCTTAAAGATATGTCCAATTATACAGGCCAGGAAGGTATAGGGAGAGAAAGGCATTTTAGACAAAATGGATAGTATATGCAAAGTATAAAAGCAAAAAATGGCAGAGTATAGGGAAGGAATGAAGAACATTTCCAAGGTAAGCCTGGAAAAGTAGGCAGGATAAGATCCTGGAGGGCCTTAAATGCCATATTAGGTAGGTGGAGCTTTATTCAGTAGGTAATGAGGAGGCTTTGCAGAGTTTTAACCACAGAAGTGACAAGGTCAGATTTTCTTATAGAAAGATCTTGCTGGTGGCAGTGTGGAAAATGCACTGGAAGGGAGAAGATCAGAGGTCATTTGGAAAACTATTATTATAGTCCAGAAGTTAAACGAGAAGAAAGGACAAATGCAAGGAATATTTAAGAGAGAAAGTCAACTGGACACAGTGAATTATTAGAGGTATGGTGAAATAAAGGAATGAGATATGACTTTTCAATTGGGTGACAAAATAGAGACATCAAAGGAAGGAATGGGTTTGAGGTGGGAAATGATGAATTCCGTTTTGGACATAAAGAGTTTGAATTGCCTATGAGACACCCAGATGGAGTTGGTGGCAGGCCACTGAATATATAATCCTGACATTTCACGGAGACGTTGGGGCTAAAAGTATCATCTGGGAATCATCAGCAAATAGGTGATGAGTGGATGGCATTGCCCAGTGAGAGTGTTGACCTTGGCAAGAGTAGTTTTTGTGGATAATGGCAGCAGAAGAGAGTTTACAGTGGAATGAAGAGGGAATAGAGGTGTGAAAGCAGAGACAATGTGATCTACTTATAAAGTTAGGATGAGAGAAAAAATAAGAAGGAATGGACTGTGGAAATCAGGGAAGAAATTTTGTTTGCTTTTAGAATAAGAAAGACCGAAACATGATAATTGTTACTTGTAATCTCTTTCAAGGTCACCGTTGAGATGGCAGCTCTACTGGAAATGGGCAAGTTAGATCCCTAGTAGTGGATGATAGGAAAGAAGCCTAGCTCCCCAAATGTTCTGAGAAATTCAGGAATGATGATTCTGAAAGATGAAGTTGACAAAGAGGGATTATTTAAGAATAAGACAAATAAATTGTTGATCCACTTACTGGTATTTTTGGATTGTTAATAAATGTTTAACAAAAGGGGGTTCAATAATTCAACATCACATTAAGCCAGAAAAATATTTTAAAGCTGTCTGTAGCTGCCCATAAATTGAATTGTGCAGCATGTGATCGACTTCCTGCCAAGAACATTTGCTTGTTCCAACATAGTCTGCTTTATCTAGATACAGTAATTATTTCATTTTGGCAAAGATGCTTGTTTGAAATTAACACTTACTGACCCCTCCATTTTCCCCCTTCTGAGTTCTCCGCATCTCCCATTGTCCGCCTAATGACTCTGTTCACAAGGTCTCTACAATAAAGGCCTCCCAGAAAACATCTGTCTCTGGATAGAGACTAACTAGAGAGGAGCCACGGTACTGGTCACCCTAGGTTTGGCACCCAATGAACAAAGGGCCCACGCAGCCAAGGGTGTGACCTACGTGCAGGCAGCCTCTGAGCATATGATGACTGCTGCCCTTCCTAAGCCCACCCAAGATTCTCGGCCGAATCACATCAGGTCATGCAAACAGAGCAGGCAGTGGCAGAGGGAGCCCGGCGAGCCACAGCAACTTGATTCAGTCCTGATAATGTGTTGTCACAAGTGAGCAGTCACTTCCGCCTCCATCTCCTGATCTCATGGGGGCACGTTCCAAATAAGAGTACAGCTTGCCCACGCAGGGGACTCTTTCCTAGTGTTCACAAAGCTGCAAAACCCCTATGATACCAAACGGCACCTGCTGGCACCAGGACCCTCTTCCCAGCTGTGTGTTGTAGTTTGTCACCTGAGTCCAAAACAGTGCTATGGCTACTCAGTCTCACAAACACCCTTCTAAAAGCAATTCTTTCCACTTCAGTCTGTAGTCTTTAGGTCCACAGGGGCAAAGAAAGCTAGTCCATGGGGTCAGTAAGGGTAATAGACACCATACCAGTATTAGTTAACATGTTTTGAGATACTTGCTATATATATGTCAGGTACTATTTTAAGTGCTTTACACATATTGGCCCTTTTAATCCTTTCTACAACTCAGTGATGCTACTACTTCTTATCCCCATTGTACATGTAAGGCAACAGAGGCGCAGAAAGGTTACGCAATTTGCCCAAGGTCATTCTGCAAGTAAGTGGTGGAGCCAGCATTTGAATCCAGGCAGCTTGACCCCAGATTCCATGCTCTCGGCCACGTGCTCTATTGCCTTTCTGGGTATAATGTCCTCACCATTAATCCTTCTCTATCTCTGACTTAGTCACCTAAGCATAGAAGCTGACTTCTGTTAGCTCTCCCCTCTGCTATGCACTTCAGTTAATGCAGTCTGATACCATGTGGGCCACTGATGCAACATACAACCAGATTATGAATCCAAGATCAGGCTGAGCTAGGACACCCAGCGATACTGAGATCATGTAAATAAAGCTGCCCAAAGCAATCTTTGGTGCATAGCAAGCACTCAAAAATGTCTGTTTGCTAAATCGTTAAAAATCAACAAAAAGAACCTTCTTGGGACCAAGCAAATCCAAACAAAAGATAGCTGATCAGGGCTTCCCAGGTGGCGCAGTGGTTACGGGTCCACCTGCCAATGCAGGGGAGACAGGTTCGAGCCCTGGTCCGGGAGGATCCCGCACGCTGCGGAGCAAGTGAGCCCACACTCTGGAACCCGCGTGCCACAACCACTGAAGCCCGCGTGCCTAGAGCCTGTGCTCTGCAACAAGAGAAGCCACTGCAATGAAAAGCCCGCACACTGCAGCGAAGAGTGGCGCCCCCACTCGCCACAACTAGAGAAAGCCCACGTGCAGCCATGAAGACCCAACACAGCCAAAGATAAATAAATAAACAAATTTATTTAAAAAGATAGCTGCTCAGTGTGAAATAAAGGCTTTAAGGAGTTAGGAGGGGAAGACCTTGAAGATGGCGGAAGACTAAGACGTGGAGATCACTTTCCTCCCCACAAATACATCAGAAATACATCTACATGTGGAACAACTCCTACAGAACACCTACTGAACGCTGGCAGAAGACCTCAGACCTCCCAAAGGCAAGAAACTCCCCACGTACCTGGGTAGGGCAAAAGTAAAAAGAAAAAACAGAGACAAAGAATAGGGATGGGACTTGCACCAGTGGGAGGGAGCTGTGAAGGAGGAAAGGTTTCCAGACACTAGGAAGCCCCTTCGTGGGCAGAGACTGCGGGTGGCGGAGGGGGAAAGCTTCGGAGCCATGGAGGAGAGCGCAGCCACAGGGGTGCGGAGGGCAAAGTGGAGAGATTCCCGCACAGAGAATCGGGGCCAACCAGCACTCACCAGCCCGAGACGCTTGTCTGCTCACCCGCCGGGGCGGGCAGGGGATGGGAGCTGAGGCTCGGGCTTTGGTCGGATCCCAGGGAGAGGACTGGGGTTGGTGGCGTGATCACAGCCTGAAGGGGCTAGTGCGCCACAGCTAGCCGGGAGGGCGTCTGGGAAAAAGTCTGGACCTGCCTAAGACGCAAGAGACCACTGCTTCGGGGTGCACAAGGAGAGGGGAGTCAGAGCACCGCCTAAACGAGCTCCAGAGACGGGCGCGAGCCGCGGCTATCAGCACGGACCCCAGAGACGGGCACGAGATGCTAGGGCTGCTGCTGCCGCCACCAAGAAGCCTGTGTGCGAGCACAGGTCACTCTCCACACCGCCCCTCCCGGGAGCCAGTGCAGCCCGCCACGGCCTGGGTCCCGTGATCCAGGGACAACTTCCCCGGGAGAACACACAGCACGCCTCAGGCTGGTGCAACGTCACGCCGGCCTCTGCCGCTGCAGGCTCACCCCACATTCCGTACCCCTCCCTCCCCCATGCCTGAGTGAGCCAGACCCCCGAATCAGCTGCTCCTTTAACCCCGTCCTGTGTGAGCGGAGAACAGACGCCCTCAGGCGACCTACATGCAGAGGCGGGTCCAAATCCAAAGCTGAACCCCGGGAGCTGTGCGAACAAAGAAGAGAAAGGGAAATCTCTCCCAGCAGCCTCAGAAGCAGCAGATTAATTCTCCACAATCAAGTTGATGTGCCTGCATCTGTGGAGTACCTGCATAGTCAACGAATCATCCCAAATTGACACGGTGGACTTCGGGAGCACTGATACATATATTTTTTTCCTTTTTCTCTTTTTGTGAGTGTGTTTGTGTATGGTTCTGTGTGTGATTTTGTCTGTACAGCTTTGCTTTTACCATTTGTCCTAGGGTACTGACTGTCCGTTTTTTGTGTGTGTGTGTGTTTTTTAGTACAGTTTTTAGCGCTTGTTGTCATTGGTGGATTTGTTTTTTGGTTCAGCTGATCTTTCTTTCTTTCCTGTTTTTATTACTTTTTAATTTTCTTATTTTTAATAATTATTTTTTTATTTTAATAACTTTATTATTCTTTCTTTCTTTCTTTCTTATCTCCCTTTTATTCTGAGCCGTGTGGATGAGAGGGTCTTGGTGCTTCGGCCGGGTGTCAGGCCTGTGCCTCTCAGATGGGAGAGCCGAGTTCAGCACGTTGGTCCACCAGAGACCTCCCAGCTCCATGTAATACCAAACGATGAAAATCTCCCAGAGATCTCAATCTCAACGCCAAGACCCAGCTCCACTCAATGACCAGAAAGCTACAGTGCTGGACACCCTATGCCAAACAACTAGCAAGTCAGGAAGACAACCCCAACCTCTAGCAGAAAGGCTGCCTAAAATCATAATAAGGCCACAGACACCCCAAAACACACCACCGGACACAGTCCTGCCCACCAGAAAGACAAGATCCAGCCTCATCCCCCAGAACACAGGCACTAGTCCCCTCCACCAGGAAACCTACATAACCCACTGAACAAACCTTAGCCACTGGGGGCAGACACCAAAAACAACGGGAACTACGAACCTGCAGCCTGCGAAAAGGAGACCCCAAACACAGTAAGTTAAGCAAAATGAGAAGACAGAGAAACACACAGCAGATGAAGGAGCAAAGTAAAAACCCACCAGACCAAACAAATGAAGAGGAAATAGTCTACCTGAAAAAGAATTCAGAGTAATGATAGTAAAGATGATCCAAAATCTTGGGAATAGAATGGAGAAAATACAAGAAACGTTTAACAGGGACCTAGAAGAACTAAAGAGCAAACAAACAGTGATGAACAACACAATAAATGAAATTAAAAATACTCTAGAAGGAATCAACAGCAGAATAACTGAGGCAGAAGAACGGATAAGTGACCTGGAAGATAAAACAGTACTACTGCAGAGCAGAATAAAGAAAAAAGAATGAAAAGAATTGAGGACACTCTCTCTGAGTGTCCTCTGGGACAACATTAAATGCACCAACATTCAAATTATAGGGGTCCCAGGAGAAGAAGAGAAAAACTGACTGAGAAAATATTTGAAGAGATTATAGTTGAAAACTTCCCTAATATGGGAAAGGAAATAGTTAATCAAGTCCAGGAAGCACAGAGAGTCCCATACAGGATAAGTCCAAGGGGAAACACGCCAAGACACATATTAATCAAACTATCAAAAATTAAATACAAAGAAAAAATATTAAAAGCAGCAAGGGAAAAACAACAAATAACACACAAGGGAATCCCCATAAGGTTAACAGCTGATCTTTCAGCAGAAACTCTGCAAGCCAGAAGGGAGTGGCAGGACATATTTAAAGTGATGAAAGGGATAAACCTACAACCAAGATTACTCTACCCAGCAAGGATCTCATTCAGATTCAACGGAGAAATTAAAATCTTTACAGACAAGCAAAAGCTAAGAGAATTCAGCACCACCACACCAGCTTTACAACAAATGCTAAAGGAACATCTCTAGGTAGGAAACACGAGAGAAAGAAAACACCAACAATTACAAACCCAAAACAATTAAGAAAATGGTACTAGGAACATACGTATCGATAATTACCTTAAATGTAAATGGATTTAATGCTCCAACCAAAAGACACAGACTGGCTAAATAGATACAAAAACAAGACCCATATATATGCTGTCTACCAGAGACCCACTTCAGACCTAGGGACACCTACAGACTGAAAGTGAGGGGATGGAAAAAGATATTCCATGCAAATGGAAACCAAAAGAAAGCTGGAGTTGCAATTCTCATATGAGATAAAATAGTCTTTAAAACAAAGACTATTACTAGAGACAAAGAAGGACACTACATAATGATCAAGGGATCGATCCAAGAAGAAGATATAACAATTGTAAATATTTATGCACCCAACATAGGCGCACCTCAATATATAAGGAAAATGCTAACAGCCATAAAAGGGGAAATCGACAGTAACACAATCATACTAGGGGACGTTAACACCCCACTTTCACCAATGGACAGATCATCCAAAATGAAAATAAATAAGGAAACACAAGCTTTAAATGATACATTAAACAAGATGGACTTAATTGATATTTATAGGACATTCCATCCAAAAACAACAGAATACACTTTCTTCTCAAGTGCTCATGGAACATTCTCCAGGAGAGATCGTATCTTAGGTCACAAATCAAGCCTTGATAAACTTAAGAAAATTGAAATCGTATCAAGTATCTTTTCTGACCACAACGCTATGAGAATAGATATCAATTACAGGAAAAAATGTGTAAAAAATACAAACACATGGAGGCTAAACAATACACTACTTAATAACCAAGAGATCACTGAAGAAATCAAAGAGGAAATAAAAAAATACCTAGAAACAAATGACAATGAAAACACAATGACCCAAAACCTATGGGATGCAGCAAAAGCAGTTCTAACAGGGAAGTTTATAGCAATACAATCCTACCTCCAGAAACAAGAAACATCTCAAACGAACAACCTAAACTTACACCTAAAGCAATTAGAGAAAGAAGAACAAAAAACCCCAAAGTTAGCAGAAAGAAGGAAATCATAAAGATGAGATCAGAAATAAATGGAAAAGAAATGAAGAAAATGATACCAAAGATCAATAAAACTAAAACCTGGTTCTCTGAGAAGATAAACAAAATTGATAAAGCATTAGCCACATTCATCAAGAAAAAAAGGGAGAAGACTCAAATCAACAGAATTAGAAATGAAGAAGGAGAAGTAACAACTGACACTGCAGAGATACAAAGGATCATGAGAGATTACTACAAGCAACTCTATGCCAATAAAATGGACAACCTGGAAGAAATGGACAAATTCTTAGTAAAGCACAACCTTCCGAGACTGAACCAGGAAGAAATAGAAAATATAAACAGACCATTCACAAGCACTGAAATTGAAACTGTGATTAAAAATCTTCCAACAAACAAAAGCCCAGGACCACATGGCTTCACAGGTGAATTCTATCAAACACTGACGCAAGAGCTAACACCTATCCTTCTCAAACTCTTCCAAAATATAGCAGAGGGAGGAACACTCCCAAACTCATTCTACGAGGCCACCATCACCCTGATACCAAAACAAGACAAAGATGTCACAAAAAAAGAAAACTACAGGCTAATATCACTGATGAACATAGATGCAAAATTCCTCAACAAAATACTAGCAAACAGAATCCAACAGCACATTAAAACGATCATACACCATGATCAAGTGGGGTTTATACCAAGTATGTAAGGATTCTTCAATATACACAAATCAACCAATGTAATACATCATATTAACAAACTGAAGAATAAAAACCATATGATCATCTCAATAGATGCAGAAAAAGCTTTCAACAAAATTCAACACCCATTTATGATAAAAACCCTCCAGAAAGTAGGCATAGAGGGAACTTTCCTCAACATAATAAAGGCCATATATGACAAACCCACAGCCAACATTGTCCTCAATGGTGAAAAACTGAAACCATTTCCACTAAGATCAGGAACAAGACAAGGTTGCCCACTCTCACCACTATTATTCAACATTGTTTTGGAAGTTTTAGCCACAGCAATCAGAGAAGAAAAAGAAATAAAAGGAATCCAAATTGGAAAAGAAGAAGTAAAGCTGTCACTGTTTGCAGATGACATGATACTATACGTAGAGAATCCTAAAGATGCCACCAGAAAACTACTAGAGCTAATCAATGAATTTGGTAAAGTAGCAGGATACAAAATTAATGCACAGAAATCTCTTGCATTCCTATACACTAATGATGAAAAACCTGAAAGAGAAATTAAGGAAGCACTCCCATTTACCACTGCAACAAAAAGAATAAAATACCTAGGAATAAACCTACCTAAGGAGACAAAAGACCTGTATGCAGAAAACTATAAGACACTGATGAAAGAAATTAATGATATAAACAGATGGAGAGATATACCATTTTCTTGGACTGGAAGAATCAACATTGTGAAAATGACTACACTACCCAAAGCAATCTACAGGTTCAATGCAATCCCTATCAAACTACCACTGGCATTTTTCACAGAACTAGAACAAAAAATGTCACAATTTGTATGGAAACACAAAAGACCCCGAATAGCCAAAGCAATCTTGAGAAAGAAAAACGGAGCTGGAGGAATCAGGCTCCCTGACTTCAGACTATACTACAAAGCTACAGTAATCAAGACAGTATGGTACTGGCACAAAAACAGAAATATAGATCAATGGAACAGGATAGAAAGCCCAGAGATAAACCCACGCACATATGGTCACCTTATTTTTGATAAAGGAGGCAAGAATATACAATGGAGAAAAAACAGCCTCTTCAATAAGTGGTGCTGGGAAAACTGGACAGCTACATGTAAAAGAATGAAATTAGAACACTCTCTAACACCATACACAAAAATAAACTCAAAATGGAATAAAGACCTAAATGTAAGGCCAGACACTATAAAACTCTTGGAGGAAATCATAGGCAGAACACTCTATGACATAAATCACAGCAAGATCCTTTTTGACCCACCTCCTAGAGAAGTGGAAATAAAAACAAAGATAAACAATGGGACCTAATGAAACTCAAAAGCTTTTGCATAGCAAAGGAAACTATAAGCAAGACGAAAAGACAACCCTCAGAATGGGAGAAAATATTTGCCAATGAAGCAACTGACAAAGGATTAATCTCCAAAATTTATAAGCAGCTCACGCAGCTCAATATCAAAAAAACAAACAACCCAATCCAAAAATGGGCAGAAGACCTAAATAGACATTTCTCCAAAGAAGATATACCGATTGCCAACAAACACATGAAAGAATGCTCAACGTCTTTAATCATTAGAAAAATGCAAATCAAAAGTACAATGAGATATCATCTCACACCAGTCAGAATGGCCATCATCAAAATATCTACAAACAATCAATGCTGGAGAGGGTGTGGAAAAAAGGGAACCCTCTTGCACTGTTGGTGGGAATGTAAATTGATACAGCCTCTATGGATAACAGTATGGAGGTTCCTTAAAAAACTAAAAGCAGAACTACCATACGACCCAGCAATCCCACTACTGGGCATATACCCTGAGAAAACCATAATTCAAAAAGAGTCATGTACCAAAATGTTCACTGCAGCTCTATTTACAATAGCCAGGACATGGAAGCAACATAAATGTCCATCGACAGATGAATGGATAAAGAAGATATGGCATATATATACAATGGAATATTACTCAGCCATAAAAAGAAACGAAACTGAGTTATTTGTAGTGAGGTGGATGGACCTAGAGTCTGTTATACAGAATGAAGTAAGTCAGAAAGAGAAAAACAAATACCATATTCTAACACATATATATAATATCTAAAAAAAAAAAATGGTCATGAAGAACCTAGGGGCAGGACCGGAATAAAGACACAGACTTACTAGAGAATGGACTTGAGGACATGGGGAGGGGGAAGGGTAAGCTGGGACGAAGTGAGAGAGTGGCATGGACATATATACACTACCAAATGTAAAATAAATAGCTAGTGGGAAGCAGCCGCATAGCACAGGGAGATCAGCTCGGTGCTTTGTGACCACCTAGAGGGGTAGGATAGGGAGGGTGGGAGGGAGGGAGATGCAAGAGGGAAGAAATATGGGGATATAAGTATATGTATAGCTGATTCACTTTGTTATAAAGCAGAAACTAAGACACCATTGTAAAGCAATTATACTCCAATAAAGATGTTTAAAAAAAAAAAAGGAGTTAGGAGGAAGAGGACAGCTAGGTCACTTTAAGTAGCCCTCACTCCCTTACTCGTCTTTCTATGCCTCCCTACCCCACCCACACACAGCTAGTTTATGGATAAGGGCCATCTGGGCCTCTTCCAGGCTGGACGTCCAATTTACATGCCCTTAAGAAGGTTTAACAATAAATGTGGAGGTGGAAAGAAGGTGGGGAGTGGAAAGGAAATGACACGATCAGAAACAACAACTGTTCTGTCATACAAAGCAAGCCTCCACCGCCACCCTCTTAATAGAGTGAAAATAATTAAACCTCGGCTATATTCATCATTCCCATCTTACTCCAAGTGATCCTTTCCGAAAGGAGGGCTAGCTGTCAGCTGGTTTCCCTGGCAAGTGGGAGGCAGTTGAGGGACCTGATGATCTAAGGTTAGAAGAGAGAGCAACAGAAGCCATCTTCCCAGGCTTCACCATGTTGTATCGTGCTCGACACACAAGTGCCTCCTGTCACGGCGGGGCCGCCTCCTCCATTTGTCACAAAAGGCCCACAAAATATTTTGCTTTCTTTTAAATTCAGAAGAAAACGTGAACTTTTAGGTAGAAGTTTTAAGTTTTAACTTTTAGGTAGAAGTTTTAATATAGTATTAATATATTCATCTTTATACAAATACAGTCAGAGGGTAAAACGTTGAATATTTTTAATGGAAGAAGAGACCCATGGAGGCCAAAGTGTGGAGGGCCCACAAAAGTCCTAATGTGGCACCGGTTCCAGGCTGTGTTCCCAGGGAAGCCGACACTGATCAAGAGTTTAGTGTCCAGGATGTTTCTAAAGAAGTGCTTGTGGTAGCAACACTTGTAGGAGGGAAGGAAAGGAAGCAGAAAGGAACAAAGGGGAAAACGGAGCTGTAAGGCAAGTTCAAGGACAGACTGGGCCAGCTCCACAGGGAGCGCTGAAGCTAGAACGGCCCTTCTGAGTTGTTCTAAGTGGGCCGAGATGACAGGCCTTTTTATTCCCACATGTGTCGTTGGCTTTGGGTTGCTCCTGGAAGGGGTGTGACTTGAGGTGACGTGACCGTCTGCAGCTGAAGCAAACCTCGAAGGGGCCAACAGCTGGAGACTGTATGCTAACTTCACCCCAGTGGCTGAGCAGCGAGTCCTTACTGGAAGGAGGGTCTGGGCAGCACCTCTTATACGCACACTGGTCGGGGAAGAGCCTTCCAATGTAAGGAATCAACACCATGTCTGCTGGCTGAAAGCGGGGCCTAGTGGCATCAGAGCCCCACTTCCTTCCAGTCTGTTAAGAACAGCCACAGGAAAGACATCATAAATTAAATCAAATACATTATGTTGCACATTTATTTTTATCTCAGTCTACAGCCCTTGGGTTATTTTTATCACCTTTTAAAAAAGAAAATTCGGCTCTCCCTGGCCATCCCATCGACTTGTCAAGTTGGAATTCTGAAATCTATATATCCATATAAAATTTACACCCCCTCCAAGCATATTTTTAGCCCCACATAAAATTTATGTCAGCAGTGTTTTGCCAATATGGCTACCATAAAAGTTTTGTTTAGACAGACAGTGAGCTCTATACGTTGAAGATAACGATTTCCTTGGTGCAGGAGAGCCAATGATACAAGTTATACGATAGAGTGCTTGGCTGTCTTGTGCGCACATTTCTTAGCATAAATGTGTTCATCTTCCGATTAGATAAGAAACGGTCTACATCCCATCTCATCCACAGGCCTATCTCAAGTCTGTGTTGCACAGGTAGCAAAACCCAAAGAAGGGAAGAAAATCAACAACAACCCCCCAAAAGAGAGCCAGTTGAATGAAACCTGTTTGAGGAATGGGGAAGAAAAAAGAGAGGAAGGGTTGCATTTGGAAGTTTGGACAAAGGCGGAGGCTTCAGGAAAAATCACCTACTCATTTCTCATTTGCAAGTGGTAGGGGGGAGATCTCCCGGCTAGACTGTCTTTTAATATTATTATTATCACCACCATTTCAGGGAAGAAACAATGAGATGGAAATGCCTATTTTCTTCTTTAGTGAAATACCTGCCACTTCCTTCTTGGCTCCACTCCTCCCTAGATTTGATTATTTGGAGATAACTTATGAAAAGCAATTTCAAAGTCTGTACAGTACCAGGCTCATTTTCCCAAGTATTCCTTTTAATGGGTTTTGCACGTCCTGGGTTTCAGATTATGTAATCGTAGGCAAACTCCATGATCTGACTCTAGAAATTGACAGACACAGATTTGATTATAAGATCCTGAAGAGCTAGGGAAAGCTTTTATTCTTCTTGCAAAGCCATAATTGCCTGAGCTTGCCTTTGCAGCTGCCTGCCTCTCGGCAACCCAGTTGGGTTTCAGTTTGCAGACTACTAACTTCTAATCACAAACTCCAGTTTTTGTGATGGAGAAAACATCCATTCAGCACTAAAACAAAATGCTAGGACCACCCTTTCCTGCCATAAAAATGGTCCAAACACTAAGTCCTATTTCTACCTCACAAATGTCCCTATCTGGGCTTTGCATGGCCCACTTATTCCGTATTTTTAAAAATCCACTATAAGAAAATCCAAGTTTATAAAGCACTGGGGGTAGATGATACGAGTGAAGATAAGTGAGAAGGTAATACAGACAGGAAATGTAAAATCATGTATTTCCTTTAAATAAAGGCTTACATAAGAGTCCTCTTGAACACCAACACACTCCCCAACACTCATACCTGGTACATTTAAGTGACCCACACTTCTTGATAAGTTACCTTGTAACCTTGTGCTTGAGCCTTTCATTCATTTTATACATCTTTAGTTTCACCAACACAATCCCCATCCTAGGGCATGGTAGAGTAGCCTGTATGTATAGCTGGTTCTCAATATGAGTACATTACTTATTGAAAGAATGAATGGGGCTTCCCTGGTGGCACAGTGGTTGAGAATCTGCCTGCCAATGCAGGGGACACGGGTTCGAGCCCTGGTCTGGGAAGATCCCACATGCCACAGAGCAGCTGGGCCCGTGAGCCACAACTACTGAGCCAGCGCGTCTGGAGCCTGTGCTCCGCAACAAGAGAGGCCGCGATGGTGAGAGGCCCGCGCACTGCGATGAAGAGTGGCCCCCGCTTGCCGCAACTAGAGAAAGCCCTCGCACAGAAACGAAGACCCAACACAGCCAAAAATAAAAATAAATAAATAAATAATAAAAATAAAGGAATTCCTTTAAAAAAAAAAAGAATAAGTGTATATTGAACATCTACCATAAAATGGAGCATAAATGGTGTCATTGATAACTAAAAGTGAAATAATATATGTGACAATACATTAACAGAGGACAAGGCACTTAATACACGCTGTTTTTACTTTTTAGTGCAAAATATATTGCAAACATACTTGATGGAAGAGAAGATACACTCAGAGCCTCAAATGTGATTCCTAAGATGCTGAATATTTTCTCCAAAATAATTCCAAACTAATCAGTAAAACCAGGGAGCTCGCTATATGAGCATGAGTAATCTATTCATCCAGTATCTCAATTTAACTGTGGAAGATGGAATAATCAAATTAAGAACAATTTAGTGACTGAGAACAATACCTGTGTATAGACACATACACACACACACTAATGAACAAAAGGGAAAGAATTACCGCCATAAATTTGGACTCAGTATGCAGTAAATTCTGTGTTCCATCTTAAACAAGGAAAATAAAGATCGTAATCCAAATCTTACATCTATGGTCAATTACCCGAATTCTTTTAGGAAGACACTCTGATTACACAGGGCAAGCAGTGCCCAGCGACTGCCTAATAGGAGAAAATCTACATGAAAACTCTAAGTGGAATGGCTAGTGTTCTCCTTTGTCCAATTACTAGTGGTTGCTGGGAAGAATAGAGATTACAGAGAAAGTGGACCAAGGTGCAGCCAGCCCACTGTCCAACTTATGAGTTATCACTGATGTCTGGTTAAGAAGAGTCCTTTTCTGATATTTGGGTTTTCTTAGACTATAGAAATAATATTCACGTATGTCCCCCCAAAAACTCTGGACTTCCTACACTATTAAAATTTCAACAGACTGTAACATATTTGGATATCATAGCCTATGTTCAGGTGCTAAAATAAAATACCAAAACAAGAGACAGATTTTCATGTCTGCTGATTCACTAAACTAATATTTTCATGACCCTACGATAACGTTAGCTAGTTCCTTCCCTAGCTGTAAAGCCACAAAGATTGATGAGATAAACTTGATGCTCGACTTTGACATTTGTGAAAGTAAGTTAAGTTTGAAGCTTGTCAAAAGACTGACAGTTCCTCTTTAAAAATAAATTGCCCAGAATATTAAATGATGTTTTATGTACAGGCGCATTCAATTTGATTTTTTTTTCTTTCTTTCTTTCTTTCTTTTTGGCTGCACTGGGTTTTCGTTGCTGGGCGCAGGCTTTCTCTAGCTGCAGCGAACGGGGGCTACTCTTCGTTGTGGTGCGCGGGCTTCTCCTTGCAGTGGCTTCTCTTGTCGCGGAGCAGGGGCTCTAGGCACGCGGGCTTCAGTAGGTGTGGCACGCAGGCTCAGTAGTGGCTCGTGGGTTCTAGAGCGCAGGCTCAGTAGTTGTGGCACAGTGCTTAGTTGCTCCACGGCATGTGGGATCTTCCTGGACCAGGGCTCGAACCCGTGTCCCCTGCATTGACAGGCAGATTCTTAACCACTGTGCCACCAGGGAAGTCCCTCAATTTGATTTTTGCAATATCACAGAAATTACCAAGCATGGTGTTGGAGGTTTTTTGGGGTTTTTTCTGGGGGTGGGGGAAACATTTCCATTTTTATTCTGAAGTTGGATTCTGAACCCCTGAGAGTGACTCCTTTTGATAAATTTTTCAGGTTATAAAGGTCTTAAAGCCTTCATTAATAACTCTGTTTTGAAAGCATAAAACATCATCCTCTGGCCTTGAATCTAGTAGGCTCTCAAGAAAAAGTGCTGAAGTGACTTTGTCTCCTTTTGAAGATTCATTATATGGGAGAACAGGGAGGAGGACCTCTTGGCTCCGAAAATTAAAGATCCATTAAGAACTCTGACACAGAGAACAGACTTGTGGTTGCCAAGGGGGAGGCTAGGTGGAGGAGGGATGGATTGGGAGTTTGGAATTAGCAGATACAAACTATTACATATAGAATGGATAAACAACGAGGTCCTACTGTATAGCCCAGGGAACCATATTCAATATCCTGTGACAAACCATAATGGAAAAGAATATGAAAAAGAATGTGTGTATATATATATATATATAAATATATATATATAACTGAATAACTTTGCTGTACAGTAGAAATTAACAGAACATTGTAAATCAATTATACTTCAATAAAATAATTTTTTAAAAAAAAGAAACTTTGACATAGCTTTCCTACTGTACAGTTCCATGGAAGAAACAAGCTCACCATGGAAGGAACAATACTGGCAATTTGTAGCGTCAGTGCCAGGGCTGGTGAACCAGATGATTCTCAGTAGCGGTGCTCCAGAGCTGAGACTTAAAGTCAAATGGAAGTAAGGAGCGTAGGCCTCTGGGCTGCGGATGGGAGAGCTCTGAATCAAACTAATGTTTACCTTATTATGATCCTTAAACCACTGCATCAGAATCACCTGGGGAGCTGTCGCACAAGCAGATTCCTGAGCCACATCCCCAGTCTACTGAATCAGACTCTTAATCAGGGAAATACGCTGGAACTGCAGTTTTAGTGATCACCCCCAGGGGACTGTCATGAATAATAAAGTTTGAGAACCGTTAAACTGATGCTTCTGAAAGTGGGCTAACATCCCAAGGTATAGATCTTCCAAGGACTCGACGTTTGAAAAGGACCTGACTCTTCATAAAGTAAAACCTGAAAACAGCAGCCAAGACCATAGAAATATATTTGAGTAGATGCATAGGAGTTTGGGAAGAAGTTTCAGCACCACATGTTTTCAGGTTTTCTTCTCCCCATCAACACAGCTTACATATTTACCTAGTGTATTTTCTTAAATGTTGCCCGGAATTCCCTGGCAGTCCCGTGGTTAAGACTCGGAGCTTTTACTGCTGTGCGCCCAGGTTCAATCCCTGGTCAGGAACTAAGATTTCTCAAGCTGTGCAGCATGGCCAAAAAAGAAAAAGCTTCTGCCCATTTCAGCAGAGAAGCTCAGCATTATGACTGAAAGTAACCACCACCGTGACCCATTCACTTAGTGCTTGTTTCTGAAAGCTTCGTGGAATAGATAATGGAAAGTGAGGGCTTAGGGTCATTTGTAATTTCTGGGTAACTACAGATTAAGCAGAATTTAGATTCAACCTCCAATGTGGAAAATCTTTCTCAAATGTGATTTCTTCTTCGTATCTGAAAAAAGTCTAGACTGGTGAATATTTAACTGAATGACACCTTGAGTACTCACAACTCTGCTGGGCCTCAGGGTCTCCTGAACATATCAGTGGTCAGTAGCACAAGACGACATCTGTCTCAGAGACAGGAGCCAGGGCTAAATTATTCTAGCCCCGAGAATTCCACGACAACATAGCTGTTGGTTTTATTTTAATTAAAACAATTCTGAATGTTTTTATATCCCCTATCTTTATTAAAAAATAAAAAATTTGAGAAAGAACTCCCACCTCTAGCAATTTCATATATTCTTTCCTAAGTAGATGTCCGGTCTGCTACACACTTTCCATAGCAAAGTAACTGTGTAACGAGGCAGGGGGAAAAAAATGACTGTTATTTTCATAATCAGATTAATTCTTAATCAGAATACATGATTTGGTACTTGGAATTTAGAAATACTACTAATCAGTTTGAGGCTTACAAAAGCCAAAGTAAACTCTCCCAGTAAACTGGGAATCTTGGTGACTGTCACTGGTTGCAGCCATTCCGGCTTTCAAACTGAGATGTGTGCCAACTCTTGCTTTTAACCTGTCTTGTATGCCCTGCGTCGTAGAGCTTTTTCCTAAGGACTTAATATATTTTTGGAAGTTCTCCACTGCATCAGGGACAGCCACCTGGGAGCAGAGAAAACAAAATGTTTTCTTACAATTTCTCTCTCTTTCCT
Source organism: Balaenoptera borealis (assembly GCF_965194805.1). Taxonomy (NCBI): domain Eukaryota; kingdom Metazoa; phylum Chordata; class Mammalia; order Artiodactyla; family Balaenopteridae; genus Balaenoptera; species Balaenoptera borealis. Next base: position 107,785,855 of record NC_138881.1, read on the forward strand.
CAAAGTGGGTTGGGGGCAAGGTAGTCAGAAGGGGAAGATTCAGCACAGACATTCCTGTAAGTACGGGCTCTAAGTAATTGGGCTTCAGTTAAAAAAGGATTGGGCTGCATCTGAGACCTAACGTGGCTGCCCTATCACATGTTGTCCACTGTTTCCCAAAATTTATGCCTCCTTCCCTAGGATATGTATTACACATGAAAGTCGTCAAATAAATTTCAGAAACACTGAGCTGTACAAAGTTAGCTGATTTCTTTCCTGTAGGACTTCCAAGAGTTTTTCGTATGCTAATCTGCATTGAGAATCTCCTGGAGAAAAATACAGCATGCAGCTTTTCACAAACTTACGTAACTGTCGATTCCTTTTTCCTAGAGCATCTTCTATGAGGATTTCCCCACCCCTTCCTCACATACCACCACAGCCACCCAAACAAGTCCTGCTCACAGAAACTGACCTGACCATTTTCTCTAAGGGAGCCCCAATCTCACTCCGCTCTATCCCTCTAGTTGCCTTTATTTGCTCCGTGGCACTAATCACTACCTGATAAAAATATGGGTTTTTCTCGTTTATTCATCTGATTTGGTCTATCTCCCCTACTGGATCGAAGCTCCAAAAGAGCAGGGGTTGTGTCTCTTTGATACAATTGCTTTATTTCTAGTGTCTAGAACAGTGTCTAACATATAATAGGCACCTAATCAATATTTGTTGAAAGAAACAGCAGACTAAATAACCGATTAACTGCCTTTTGGTCACCAGATACCAAGAAACATTAATGTTGAAATCAAATGACCAAACCAGTATTACTGCTCAATATTGTACAGAGCAGATGATATGTCTTCAAATTCTTTCAAAGGAGGGAGGTGGCCTTTCCTAACTGCCTTCTGGGCAGCTCTGAACTACGCTGCTCTGTCTTATATCCTGGTACTGTATCATTTAGACAATAGGACAATAATATATTTCTATGTTCAGTAACAGAATAACAAATTGAACTGCCTATACAGTTAACTGAATTTCTAGCAGCTAATCCTCACAATCAAGGCCATCCTAGTACTGGGGTTAAGTACCCTAAACCAAATCACAGATTAGATAACATAGGCTTTTGGCTACCCTGGACCAAGGGAAAGGGTGAAGATAAAGAACCAAAAATTACAGCACTTCATAATTAGAAATGAAGCTACATTAAAAAAAAAATTAAGACAATATAAATGAACTCTAAGGGTAAGATGGTGGAGCAAGGCTTGTTCACACAAAATCTGTTCCCAAAATTTCATGAAAAGAAGAAGAATAAACATAAATTATGAAAAAATAAGCAGCAAAGAAAGGCTCAGATTCATGCCACAATCTCTGAAAAATTGCAGACAAGAGAAATGAGATATAGAAGATTCTCAGAATTAATACAGCTCTCATCAAGACCCTCTCTCCCATGAATTAGTACAGTGGAAAGAACTGTGGGTGGATAAAAATCCTGAAAGCAGACTGAAAGGAAAAGATCTGAAAAATCTCTCAAGAAGAGAAGTCACTCCTTACCACCTCAATATCTTGCCAGGATACCGAGGAAAGAACAGGAAAGTCAGTGAAGCTTCATTTTGGTTTTTGCGTGCTAGGAGAGATGCTGAAGTGAGAAGACAAAACAATCATAATCACTCACAGATCATTTTTTCTGGCAACAAATGAGAGTGGGCAGAATAGAAAACAAGTAAGAAATTAAATACGATAAAACTGTTCGGAGGAGTTAGGGGCTCAGAAAGAAGAGGCAGATGGACATGCCCTGGTGAATTTCCCCCTCCAAGTATGCAGGATAAGAGTGCTTTGTGGCCAAAACCCCAAGGTTTGCATATTTTATCTCTATGGTCTAAGATGGGAGGATGAAGTGGGAAAAGTTGATTTCTGGCATTCAGTACTTGTTGGAAGGGAAGGTTCTAGGCTTCATCTTGAGTTAGAGGACAACCTGAAGCTGGAGGCATCTACATGGAATAATGGTTCTGCCACTTGGGTCAGTGGTTCCAAGTCCTAACTATGCATGAGACTCCCTACCTGGGGAGCTGCTGAAATGTACCAATTCCTGGCCTTCAAGGTCAAACCATGTGAATCAAGATCTTTGGAGTCAAGGCCCAGGCATCGGTACTTTAAGAAAGTTTCCCCCAGATGCCTGTGATGCCTAGTAAGGACAGATAATCACTGAACTAGGTAGGACAAATCCTGTTATAGGCATTTGAAGAAAATTACACACAAGGAAGTAGGGATCCACTAACTTCAACTGCCCTTGGGCAACAAAATGTGACTAGAACACCCAATGCCTAGTCCTCAAACTGAAGTGCTTATAGAGGTACAAAGTGAGAAGGGAGTGAAGAGGAATTCACCACACTATATATACAGAATGTCTCAGAGAAACCTTTAACTTAAATATGAATACAACGAAAAGGTGTAGAATAACAACTCTGCAAAAATACTACAGGAAAGAGATGGGGTCGGAGAAAGCAAGGCAAAGAAGGAAGGAGAGAAGGAAGTACAGATAATGAATCCATCCTTGGAGAAAACATTCCCACTAAAGAAAAGAAAGATTTCAAGAGCACACAGAGTCCCTGAAACAAGACATCAAAGACAAATGATAAAACAATGGAATGATAAGAATGAGATGAAAAGGGAGACTACAGAGCTAAGAAAACAAACTGAAAACCAAAACAGCATTACTGAACTTTGAAACATATTACATACCGTAAGAATGATGAAAGAAGAAAGCAGAGGTTATGATATTAATATCAGAGAAGACTGAATTCAAGGAAAAAAGTGTTTTGATAAAGGACACCATCCACAATGAGGATATAACTGCCATAAATATTCATACACCAAATAACAGAATCAGAATACACAGAACATAAACTACATAAAATACAAGGAGAAATCTCTAAAAACCAGTAGTAGGAGTGGATCTTAACACATTTCTGTCATCTAAGACAAAATATAATCATGAGTAGCCAGGAAAATTCTGAAAGAGGAGCAAAGGAGAACAAAATTAAGAGCACTGTGAAGCTGCAAAGATTAAAAGAGTTTAATAATGCAGAAGAAATAGGTAAATCAATGGAATACAGTAAAGTTCAGAATTAGACTAATATACATATGAAGGTTTAGTGTACAACAAAGGTGGCATTTCACATCAGCAAAGAAGATATGTACAATTCAATTAATGATGTTGGGAACATGCAACCGTTTCAGAAAAAGCCTGAATTTCTTCCGCATTTATTGTAACAAAATAAATCTTCAGTGGATCAAGTATTTCAACAATGAAGAAAACAAAACCATAAAATTGCTAGGTGAAAACACAGGGAGATTAGTTCATAAACTTGAAGGTAGAAGCACTTTCTAAGGAGGATACAAACCTTAGACTCCAAAAAGAAAAAGACAAATAAAATTGACTCCAAAAGAATGTAAGGCTTTTGTATTGAAAATGTCAAGAACAAAAGACAGATTAGAAGAGTGTTTGCAGCATATATGACAAACAAATGACTGTGTGCCTTCATTTACAATAAGACTGTACAAATCAATGACTAAAGGATGAACAACCCCCAAAGAACAGGCAAAGAAGAGTAACAGGCATTTCTCAGAAAAAGAAACACAAATGGCCATTAAACATTTGAAAAGTTGCTCAACCCTATTCATGATTAATAAAACGCAAATAAAGACAGCGATGAACGAGCCTTTTTCACCCATCAGATTCTCAATAACTCAAAAGCTCACCAAGATGAGAAGTAATAGGCACTCTCATACACTCTCTCACACTGTTGGTGTAAATGCAAATTGGTCTCACCTCTGGGGAGGATAATTGAGCAATAGAGGCATTCTATGTATCCAAGAATAACCACTACTGGAAAAGGGACCACTTAGAGGAAATCTACTTAAAATGAGAACCAGAATATCAGAGACCTTCTTTAAGTTTAATTGAAATTTTATTTTTAAATAATAAATAAAAACTACAAAGTCTGCTCTATCTTCTATTTTTTTTTAATATTTATCTATTTATTTATTATTTACTTATTTATTTTGGCTGTGCCAGGTCTTAGTTGCAGCATGCGGGCTTCTTAGTTGCAGCATGTGGGCTTGTTAGCTGCAGCATGCATGTGGGATCTAGTTCCCCGACCAGGGATCAAACCCGGGCCCCCTGCATTGCAAGTGTGGAGTCTTATCCACTGGACCACCAGGGAAGTCCCTCTATCTTCTATTTTTTTAAAAGAAAGTTTTAATGCAATTATACATGTATTCTTTGAACAATAAATCGAATGTTGGTTGCAGATTTATCTGGTGTGACTTTTCTAACAAAAATGGCATGATATTACAATAGGCATCCTTCTTATTTTACAACACGATCATAAAGAATAAGCTTTACAAAATATTCAGTGGCTTTATCAGTATTCCCAAGGACCTCTCATGATTCCTGATACTTCAATTATTCTCTTTATTCATATCCATCTTGTCACTCTCTGTGTGAATTTGTTCTTTTCCTCAAAAATTAACTTTACCAAGTCCTCACCTGTCAATGGCTTTGTAGAAGTCAAGCAAATGGCCATCACTTTCAACACCTTCATTAAGTTTTGTGTCTTTTACAAAACTTGACATTTCACTTTGCAATTGATTTGTACTCTCTTTCCATTGCAGAAACTGCTAAAGACTTTTATATGATGCGCAAGGATAGGATCCAGTACGAAGTAGGGAGGAGAGTTGAGAAACAATTTCCCAAGTGATCAATTCACTAAAGAATAAAACTGTCAATGTTTGCAGATGACATGTTACTATACATAGAAAATCCTAAAGACCACCAGAAAACTACTAGAGCTCATCAATGAATCCAGTAGTTATAGAATATAAAATTAACATATAGAACTCCTTTGCATTTCTATATACTATCAACAAACTATCAAAAACAGAAAAAAGGAATGAAGGAAACAATCCCATATACTATCTCATGAAAAAGAATAAAATACCTAGGGATAAACGTACCTAAGGAGGTACAATACCTCTACTCGGAAAACTATAAGACACTGATAAAAGAACCTGAAGATGACACAAACAGATGGAAAGATGCGTCGTGTTCTTGGATTGGAAGAATTAATATTGTTAAAATGACCATACTACCCAAGGCAATCTACAGATTCAACGCAATCCCTACAAAAATATTGGGCTGGTCAAAAGGTTCATTCGGTTTTTTTCTGTAAGATGGCTCTAGTAGCACTTAGTTGTCTTTAAGTCTTAAAAATTTTGTTAGATTGTATGTGACAGCTGTCATATCAGCGTGCATTTTTTAAAAAACTTAACAAAATTGGTGAATTTTTGTGTAGCCATTTTAATATTGAAGATGGAAGAAAAAAGCAACTTTTTTTTCAGCATGTTATGCTTTATTATTTCAAGAAAGGTAAAAACGCAACTGAAACTCAGAAAAAGATTTGTGCAGTGTATGGAAAAGGTGCTGTGACTGATCAAATGTGTCAAAAGTGGTTTGCGAAACTTCATGCTGGAGATTTCTCGCTGTACGATGTTCCACAGTCGGGTAGACCAGTTGAAGTTGATAGCGATGAAATCAAAACATTAATTGAGAACAATCAACGTGATACCACGTGGGAGATAGCTGACATACTCAAAATATCCAAATCAAGCACTGAAAATCTTTTGCACTAGATTGGTTATGTGAATCGCTTTGATGATTGGGTTCCACATAAGTTAAGTGAAAAAAACCTTCTTGACCATATGTATTTCCACATGCGATTCTCTACTTAAAAGAAATGAAAATGTTCTGTTTTTAAAACAAATTGTGATGGACAATGAAAAGTGGATCCAGTATAATAATGTGGAACAGAAGAGACCGTGGGGCAAGTGAAATGAACCACCACCCACCACACCAAAGGCCGGTCTTCTTGCAAAGAAGGTGATGTTGTGTATATGGTGGGATTGGAAGGGAGTCCTCTGTTATGAACTCCTCCTGGGAAACGATAAATTCCAACAAGTACTGCTCCCAATTAGACCAACTGAAAGCAGCACTCGACTCGAAAAGCATCCAGAGTTAGTCAACAGAAAACGCATAATCCTCCATTAGGATAACGCAAGACCGCATGTTTCTTTGATGACCAAGCAAAAACTGTTACAGCTTGGCTGGGAAGATGCGATTCATCTGCCATATTCACCAGACATTGCACCTTCGGATTTCCATTTACTTCGGTCCTTACAAAATTCTCTTAATGGAAGAAATTTTAATTCCCTGGAAGACTGTAAAAGGCACCTGCAACAGTCCTTTGCTCAAAAAGATAAAAAGTTTTGGGAAGATGGAATTATGAAGTTGCCTGAAAAATGGCAGAAGGATTAAAGACCTAAATGTAAGGCGAGACACTATCAAACTCTTAGAGGAAAACATAGGCAGAACACTCTATGACATAAATCACAGCAAGATCCTTTTTGACCCACCTCCTAGAGAAATGGAAATAAAAACAAAAATAAACAAATGGGACCTAATGAAACTTCAAAGCTTTTGCACAGCAAAGGAAACCATAAACAAGACCAAAAGACAACCCTCAGAAGGGGAGAAAATATTTGCCAATGAAGCGACTGACAAAGGATTAATCTCCAAAATTTACAAGCAGCTCATGCAGCTCAATATCAAAAAAACGAACAACCCAATCCAAAAATGGGCAGAAGACCTAAATAGACATTTCTCCAAAGAAGATATACAGATTGCCAACAAACACATGAAAGAATGCTCAACATCACTAATCATTAGAGAAATGCAAATCAAAACTACAATGAGGTATCATCTCACACCAGTCAGAATGGTCATCATCAAAAAATCTACAAACAATCAATGCTGGAGAGGGTGTGGAGAAAAGGGAACCCTCTTGCACTGTTGGTGGGAATGTAAATTGATACAGCCACTATGGAGAACAGTATGGAGGTTCCTTAAAAAACTAAAAATAGAACTACCATACGACCCAGCAATCCCACTACTGGGCATATACCCTGAGAAAACCATAATTCAAAAACTGTCACGTACAAAAATGTTCATTGCAGCTCTATTTACAATAGCCAGGACATGGAAGCAACCTAAGTGTCCATTGACAGATGAATGGATAAAGAAGATGTGGCACGTATATACAATGGAATATTACTCAGCCATAAAAAGAAATGAAATTGAGTTATTTGTAGTCAGGTGGATGGACCTAGAGTCTGTCATACAGAGTGAAGTTAAGTCAGAAAGAGAAAAACAAATACCGTATGCTAACACATATATATGGAATTTAAAAAAAATGGTCATGAAGAACCTAGGGACAAGACGGGAATAAAGATGCAGACCTTCTAGAGAATGGACTTGAGGATACAGGGAGGGGGAAGGGTAAGCTGGGACAAAGTGAGAGAGTGGCATGGACATATATACACTACCAAACGTAAAACAGATAGCTAGTGGGAAGCAGCCGCATAGCACAGGGAGATCAGCTTGGTGCTCTGTCCCACCTAGAGGGGTGGGATAGGGAGGATGCGAGAGAGGGAGACGCAAGAGGGAAGAGATATGGGGACATATGTATATGTGTAACTGATTCACTTTGTTATAAAGCAAAAACTAACATACCATTGTAAAGCAATTATACTCCAATAAAGATATTAAAAAATTTTTTTTTTAAATAGTCCACTGGGGCTTAAAAAAAAATGGCAGAAGGTAGTGGAACAAAAGGGTGAATACGTTGTTCAGTAAAGTTCTTGGTGAAAATGAAAAATGTGTCTTTTATTTTTATTTAAAAACCAAAGGCGGGGCTTCCCTGGTGGTGCAGTGGTTAAGAGTCTGCCTGCCAATGCAGGGGACACGGGTTCGAGCCCTGGTCTGGGAAGATCCCACATGCCGCAGAGCAACTGGGCCCATGAGCCACAATTACTGAGCCTGCACGTCTGGAGCCTGTGCTCCGCAACAAGAGAGGCCACGATAGTGAGAGGCCCACGCACCGCGATGAAGAGTGGCCCCTGCTTGCCACAACTAGAGAAAGCCCTCACACAGAAACGAAGACCCAACACAGTCATAAATAAATAAATTAATTAAAAAAACAAAAAACAAACAAAAAACCAAAGGCACTTTTTGGCCAACCCAATACCAATGGCATTTTTAACAGAACTAGAACAAATAATTCTAAAATTTGTATGGAAACATAAAAGACCCTGAATAACCAAAAGAATCTTGAGAAAGAAGAACAGCACTGGAGGAATCACACTCCCCTGGCTTCAGAGTATACTACAAAGTTACAGTAGTCTAAACAGTATGATACTGGCACAAAAACAGACACCTAGATCAGTGGAACAGAATAGAGAGCCCAGAAATAAACCCATGGATTAATGGTCAATTAATCTATGACAAAGGAGGCAAGAATATACAATGGAGAAAAGAGAGTCTCTTCAATAAGTAGTGCTAGGAAAACTGGACAGCCCCATGTAAAATAATGAAATTAGAACATTCTCTGACACCATATACAAAAATAAACTCAAAATGGATTAAAGACCTAAATGTAAGACCGGATACTGTAAAACTCCTAGAGGAAAACACAGGCAGAACACTCTTTGACATAAATCGCAGCAATATTTTTCTGGATCCATCTCTTAGAGCAATGGAAACAAAAGCAAAAAAAAACAAATGGACAAATGGGACCTAATTAAACTTAAAAGCTTTTGCACAGCAAAGGAAACCACAAATAAAATGGAAAGACAACCTATAGAATGGGAGAAAATATCTGTAAACAATGCAACCGACAAGGGCTTAATTTCCAAAATATACAAACAGCTTACACAGCTCAATATCAAAAAAAACCAAACGACCCAATCAAAAAATGGGCAGAAGACCTAAATAGACATTTCTCCAAAGAAGACATACAGATGCCCAACAGGCACATGAAAAGATGCTCAATATCGCTAATTATTAGAGAAATGCAAATCAAAAGTACAATGAGGTCCTACCTCACACTAGTCAGAAGGGTCATCATCAAAAAGTCTACAAATCATAAATGGTGGAGAGGGTGTGGAAAAAAGGGACCTTCCTACACTGTTGGTGGGAAGGTAAGTTGGTGCAGCCACTATGGAAAACACTATGGGGGTTCCTTGAAAAACTAAAAATAGAACTACCATATGATCCAGCAATCCCACTCCTGGGCATATATCCAGAAAAGATGAAAACTCTCATTCAAAAAGATACATGAACCCCAATGTTCATAGCAGCACTATTTACAAGAGCCAAGACATGGAAGCAACCTAAATGTCCGTCGACAGATGAATGGATAAAGAAGATGTTGTATATCTAAGTGGGAAAAGAATTTGAAAAAGAATAGATACATGTATATGTATAACTGAATCACTTTGCTGTACACCTGAAAATAACAACATTGTTAATCAACTATGCTTCAATATAAAATAAAAATTTTAAAAAGAAAAAATACATAAATAAACAATTGAATAATGGGAAAAAAAACAAACCAAAAAAAAAAAAAAGATGTGGTGTATATACACAATGGAATATTACTCAGCCATAAAAAAGAATGAAATAATGCCATTTGCAGCAACATGGATAGACCTAGAGATTATCATGCTAAGTGAAGTCAATCAGACAGAGAAAGACAAATATATGATATAACTTATATGTAGAATCTAAAAAATACAACGAACAAGTGAATATAATAAAAAAGAAATAGACTCAGATATAGAGAACAAAGTAGTGGTTATCAGTGGGGAGAGGAAAGGGGAGAGGGGCAAGATAGGGGTAGGGATTAAGAGGTACAAACTATTATGTACAAAATAAGCTACAAGGGTAGATTGTACCACACAGGGAATATAGTCAATATTTTATAATAACTATAAATGGAGTATAACCTTTAAAAATTGTGAATCACTATGTTGTACACCTGTAACTCATATAATATTGTATATCAACTATACTTCAATTTTTTAAAAAAATGACCAGCAAAAGAAACAAACAAAAAATATATATTGTTGTGCTCTAATGACTTTTGCTTCTCCCTAAAATCTTGTAACTGTGGTGACTCGGATAATGAATATTTGGATAATAAGGATTTTCGGTTGCATATCAAAATTTAAAATGCATCTACCCTTTGGACTCTGCCTAGAATGTTCTTTTCCCTTCTTTACTTTGGTAACTGCTACTCATCTTTCAGTAGTCAGTTCGAGCATAGAGTTTCTCAGGGGAGCCTTCCTTGGTCTCCCCGACTAGGTCAAATGCCTATTGCAGGTTCCCAAAGCACCTTTGGAACATGTGTCATAGTTGCAATTCTATATTTCTATAATTAATGATCATCTTTCCCACTGGACCATTTACTTCACAGAAGCAGAGATTACATCTGGTACATAGTAGTCCCTCAATAAGTATCAATTTAAAAGATGAATAACAATGAAGAACTAGAATCTACACAAATGTCCATATAATGAAACAATGTATTAAACAGTCATTAAAAAGAATGAAGTATGTTCTGATATAGAATTATTTCCAACATGTATTACAATGAAAAACAGCAAGGAGGGCTTCCCTGGTGGCGGAGTGGATAAGAATCTGCCTGCCAATGCAGGAGACACGGGTTCAATCCCTGGTCCAGGAAGATCCCACATGCCATGGAGCAACTAAGCCCATGTGCCACAACTACTGAGTCTGAGCTCTAGAGCATGCAAGCCACAACTACTGAAGCCCATGCGCCTAGAGCCCATGCTCCGCAACAAGAGAAGCCACTGCAATGAGAAGCCTGCGCACCGCAAGGAAGAGAAGCCCCTGCTCGCCGCAACTAGGGAAAGCCCGCATGCAGCAACGAAGACCCAACCCAGCCAAGAATAAATAAATAAAATAAAAATTAAAAAAAAGAAAGAAAAACAGCAAGGTTCATAACAGTCTGTAAGATTCGATTTGTGCAAATCGTATGCTTTTTGTGCAAGGTATGCTTGTAGGTGCATACAATATTTTTCTGGAAGAAATTACTAACAGAGATTACCTTTGGGGAGATGGACTAGGAGTCATGGGGAGGGGGATTTTAAGGGTGGGGTGGGCTGTGACAGTGGAAACTGGAAGCAGGAAGAAAAAGAGAGTCTGCAATAGTCCAAGGGAGATGTGATGAGCTGATTTAGGACAGTGGCAGTGGTGATGGTGAGAGAATGGAATGGAAAGCTCTTTGGGTGATAGGGTCAATAGGACTTAATAACTGATTAGATCCGAGGGCTAAGAAAAAGAAAGCAGTAGAGGATGACTTGCTTTTCTGCTTGGTTACTGGGAAATGGGGGTCACCAACCAAGATAGGGAGTACAGTAACTTGTTTCAACTCTGGCATGACTTCCAGCTGCTGACTGCCTACATGGACTTTGAACTTCTTGTCTCACTCTGCTGGTCAGCACTTGTGCCCTCTATTAAAAAACAATGCATTTTTATTCAATTAAAAATAGCACATGAATATAGTAAAACAATTCAGAGAGTACTGTTTTTCTTCCTGCTTCCAGTTTCTACTGTCACAGCCCACCCTCTAGTCTGCTGCTACAATAATCTCCCAGTCTAATTAAACCAAAACAAACAAAGACTATCAAACCAACCCAACCCCTCATCTGCCACTCTTTCCCAAGGCCCTTCACATTTCAGCCATCCTGGTGTACTGTCATGTACCTGAAACAACCGTGTTAGTTTCTCCCTTGGGGATTTTGCATCTATCCCTCCTTCTGCCTTTGATACCCTCCTTTCCCCATTTGCTTAGTTAACTCATATTTTATTACTTCTTCTCCGATCCCCACCCCTCCAGACTAGATTAGCTCCCATAGCATTTTGCCCTTACCCTTCAGAGCGCTCATCACATTCATATTTGGTTTGCCCTTACCTGTCCTCCCCACTTCCATCAAGAGAAAGACTATACCTGCAGAGCCTGACAGAGAACTCGGCACATAGTAGTGACTCAATAAATTCTTATTAACTAGCTGACAGCCTGAATGAAGAAATGAATGCAAATTGGTTTACTTAACTCTCTTGTTTAAATCCCATCACTGGCTCCTTACCATGTGAAAAACAAAGCGTATGACAGACTTCATGACTGGGCTCCTGCCTGCCTCTCAGGCTCACCTTCCCTGACCCAAGCCTTTGCATCTTATGCTCCAGCAATCTGAATTATGCAGAGTTCCTGTAACAAACCTTGCTGCTCCCCTTGCCTTTGTACCTGCTGATTCTGCCCCATCAATTACCTCCTGCTCCTTCTCCTTATGTATATCCAGTGAATACCTATTCACTCCTAAAACGCCAGCCAGAAGTTCTCCAGAGAAGTCTTCCCTGGTCTCCTTAATAAAGTCCATTCATGCTTCCTCTGTGCTTCCTCTGTACCTTGTATGTTTTCTCTTTTTATTGCATTTATCATTCTGTGAATATTCTCCAAGTAAGGATTTTTGCTTATCTTTTTTCCCTAATGTCTAACACATAACTAGCTCATCGTAAACACTAAATATCTGAAGTTAATTGAACATGGATTGTGTTTGTGAGTATAAACTATTAATAGTATATTTATAATACATGCATGCTTATGTATAATTTCTCCTGGGCAATAGAAAACATTATCAAGGTTTTATACGCAGTAACTCCATTTTTATGTAGCAACCTGAAAGAATAGCAAATGCATAATTATTTTTTTAACATCTAATAAACCTTCATGCTGCTGGGTGAAGAGCTGCATAAAGCTTTGTCTCCCTGGGACACCGCCAAATCTAGGGCAAAAAGATCTTTTTTCTCAGATCTAAGGTTTCAAATCCATGTGGCAAGGAAGGCAAAGCAAATGGCCTTTACAGACTATACAATTTAACAGCAGTGAATAAACTAGCCATTTGGTGCCCACGCAAGCATTCCATGCCATCTTCTCAGGTCACATGAAGGAACTGGGCCTAGCATAGCTAATGACAGGAAAAAAAAAGAAGAGAAGAGACAGCTTTTCCTTCTGCACAGGAACTTTCGAAATCACAGATACCAATTCAGAGTTAGCAAAGCCTAGCTGGCCGCTATCATTTAGTCCCAGCGTTTAGATTAAGAATCACTAGGGTCATCCTCCAGGTGCACAAAGTGGTTAACAAAATAACTACAGCTTATTTTTCCGCTTCCTAGGGCCCCTCCAAGGTGCACCACATCATTCATCACTGTTAGGTCCAGTCAGCACTGGATAATTTCTGTCCAAAGACCCTTTTGGCACAGTCAAGATGTAGCCCGTTGGAGGGTCCCTATCTTTACCCTAGCGATTCTGAAGTTGATTGGATCATTGCCAGGATCATAATCATCTAGGCTCATCTAGGGCATTTCTGAGGTCTGCAAGGGGTCCTTCTGGAACCTTTCTTTTGGAACACCATGGGTCAAAGGCAAACTCTACCCATCCTTCAAAGCCAAGCCAAGTTCTATCACCTTCAGGAAGCTTTTCCTGGCTAACCCCACTCCTACCTGAACAAACCTTTGTCAGCATTCCTATAATGCTAATAGTCTTACATCCCAAGACTGGAGGCTTGATGATACGGTGTATTGTTATCCAATTGTTCCATGTAGGTTATTTTTTTTCTACCTAGAGTGGTAGGAAGCTCCCTTAGGGCAAAAATCAAGACTTCCCACTGGAGCCCAGCTCAACAAATGTCATCTAGCACTTACTATACCCTAGATTGTATTGGTTAGGACTCTTTTAGTTGCAAACTACAGAAAACCAGTTCAGTGGCTTAAGCGTAAATGGTGACTTAACTATAGGATATAGAAATGAAAGAAATATAGCCGAGCCTGAGGATGGACTACTTTAATCCTATTGTTCTTTGAAAATCGGTTTCCTCTGTTTGGGGGAACAACATGTCAGAAAACATAGCTTCAAACCCTGTGCCTACATTACTGATCCAACCATACAAAGGCAGGATCTTACTCAAAGTCCCGATTCAAATTCATGTGGCATGGACACTGGCCCAGGTTAGCTCAGATAATCACCCCTGAGACCATCGACTCTGCTGAGAATATAGGTGGGGAGACAGACATATAATAAAATAATATGAATATAATATGGTTAAGTGTTTTAAAAAGAGCTAAACGTATGGTGCTATCAGAACAGAAGGAAAATGGGGGTTCAGAGAATATTATTGAAAAAAGAGGGTTAGGTAGGAAGGCATTTCAAGCAGAGGGAACATCTTGAACAAAGACAGACATGGACACATGAAACAGAATTGTATGTCTGAGGATCTACAAGCAGCATAAAGTAAGAGATATAACATGTTTAAAAAGAGGCTGGAGACCTAAGCAGGGGCAAGATCAAAGTCCTTGAATAAGAGATTAGGAAAATCGGTTCTACGTAGAATGCTGTATCATCTGATTTATATTCTAGATCGCTGACAGCTGTATGGAGAACGGATTGGAAGAGGAGGAACATGCCCCAGCAACACAGAATGAGGTACATTTTGGTCACATTGTATTAAGCTCTTGTTGAATGAATGCAATTCATGTCATCTTGTTTCTGGCGAACAATTCCCCAACAGGTGATCATTTACTTGATCACTGCTACTTCCACATTCCCTACCTCCCAAATTCCAGGTGGGTTTGTTTATGTATTCCAGTGACTAAGTCACCAGTTTCAGAGTCCAGGCTGTTCTAACGACCTCTATGGGGCAGGACAAAGCTGTAATTAGGACTCAGCGACCTATGGCTTGAGAGACAATCTGTAGCCTTGGGCAATGTGAACTCAAATTGAGACCAGTTAGCCTGAGGCTTAAAAGAAGCTTGTCAGGTCACCTGGTAGAACTGGGTAAAAAAACTACATGATTCCCAAGACCTGCCTTCTCCCAACATTTCATAGGTACATTCCCAGCCATCTCTCTCTCTCTCTCCTTTCCAGCCCACTACCCACCACATCTACCGCAGCCACCTGCAAATAGTCCCAACATTCCTTTGGTAATAATGTAATCTCTGACGGTCAGTGGGTAAGAAGAAAAGAAGGGGGCAACCCAACTGCCCAGATCCTGCCTAAACAACTGGTTTTGAGTGCACAACATTCTCCTGTCATTCTCTCAATCCTGGCAGCTAACTTATTCAGTGAGTTACCTTGTCTTTTGGGGTTTTTTTTTGTTTGTTTTTTGGCCACGCTGAATGGCTTGCGGGATCTTAGTTCCCTGATCAGGGATTGAACCGGGGCCCCGGCAGTGAAAGCGCCGAGTCCTAACCACTGGACCACCAGGGAATTCCTGACAGTTACCATTTGAGAAATTGTTTTAGTAAAGCAAACCTGGCCCTCCAGCTCTCCCTGACTGAAAAGTTTTCAAGATCTTATTCATTCTCTGTCTCTTTCTCTCACTCTCTCAACAGAACAAAGTTTTATTTGAGGGGGGAAAAAATATCAACTCAGACTTCTACTAAAGTTTACTACTCAAGAGACATACGCAAAGGTCACCCAAAGTTAGTGCCTGGCATTTGCCCTCACAGAGAGTGGCTTTCAGGTGGAACCACACAGAGTTTCAGGGTTTGCACTGTGTGTGGTCTCTCAAATTCCCATCTCCTGGAATAGAGACCTGAGGACGCATGTCAGAGTCCAATTCCCTGCCCGATTGCCCTTTTGCTATCCCGCCTTCCCTTCTCTCCCAGTGTCATCTACCCAGTGCTGACGAAGGCATCCAAGGACCTTCCTTCCATACTATCCACGCCAGCTCCCACCCTGTCACTCCTTTCCTTCCTGCCTACTATCTCCAGGCTAGAATGGAGCCCACTCAACAGAGGGGCTGGTTCCTCTCAAAGGACAATGGGGAGAAATCCTCCGCTAACTCAGCACCAACGCTGAAAGCTAAATAATGAGACGCCTGCAACACTCTCCCCCACCCCCAAGAATATAAATACATACGGCCATAAAAATACAGCCACAGAAATGCTGATTCTATGTGTGTATACTCACGCAAACACACAATCATTATTTCTATGGCTATTTCACAGCAAATAGATTAAGGACGGATTCAGAGAGAGACTAAGACTAGGCCAGTCTAGGGACGTGGATTCTCACAGTGGGTAGTGACTTATTCTCAAGGGAAACCCTTGTGCACACAGAAAAACACAATTCTAAGTCTACTCCTCTTCAAGATAGGTACAGGCACCTCAGTGGTTAATAATTCAAGTGTCTTGAGCCGAGAGCCGGCTCAAGTTCAAAGCCAGAAGCAGGGAGAGCCTTCACGGCAAGAGCATCCCCTCTTATTCCTCCTTCCTACTCGGGCACTCTGTGCTCGTGGGAGGGCCTCCACTATGAAGGATGAAGGAAGTAATGAACACCTTCATACCGGAAGCTTAATGACGACATGTTACTCTTTCCAAGGGCGTTTGCATTTCAAGAGAACAGAGAGTATAACCCCAAGGAATGAATCCCTAATAGTGGCATTTCAGAAATATGATACTTGGAGAAGGAAGTTATAAGTGGTGAGGAAATAGGCTGGAGGAGGCTTTCCAGCAGCCCTCAGTTTAGATATACTCTTTCTTCCTTGACAATATGTAAAAACAACATGGTGTTGACACCTTCTCAAAGTACTTCATTTCTCCCCACTGTCTACAGGGTCAAGTCCATGCTCCTTAGTCTAACATTCACATCTTCTCAATTTTTCCAGCCTCATCTTCCAAGGCTCCCCTGTATAACTTCTTCACTCCACTCTTTCTTTATCTCCCAAACACACCTGCACTTACAAATGTGGCTCATGAGGCTTCTCCCAGGAATTCCCTGCAACACTAAATTCTTCCAACTTCAACCCTATTCATTCTTCAAGGCGCAGCTCAAATCCCACCTCCTCTATCAAATCTTCCCTAAGCATCCCAACCAACAGGAATCTCTTGCCAAATATTTATTTGCTTTCCTGCATTATAACTAAAATGCAGAAAAATACAATACCACACAGTGACTGGAATTGGATGGGCCTGGCTTCATAACTATCTTCTATCATTTTCTCCAAACTGTGTGAACCTGGGTAAGCAGCCTATCTCTTTGGGCCTTATTTTCCTCATGTTTAACAGGGGGATAGTAACTATCTCAGAAAGTTATAATCATTAGATGGGATAATTCATAAAAAGCACTAACGCAGTGCCTGAATGAATAATCGTTATTGTGGTATGCACACCCTCACAACTCTAGGAGGACCCTGGAGTATTTCATCAAGGCCTCTTTCTCCTTGATTTATGTACTGCCTCCCTGTGTCTTCCATCTTGCCTTCCTAATCTGACCTGCCAGAGTATGTTAGATATTATTAGCTGTCCACCAAAATCTGTTTGTCTCTTTTTTCTGGAAACATGGAGAGAGAGACTACATTACCTAAACTTTCTTGCAGTTAGGTGTGGCTTTGTGACTACACATGCATTAGACTTGTGTTCTAGTTTCATCTTTCTCAGTAAATTTCTTAAAAACCTGGCAAAAGCCACTTTACCTCCCTTGATTGTAATACTCTCATTTGAGAGATGGGGGTAATAAATTATAATGACTACAGTAAATATAATTTTTCCACATTACTCTGCCCCCAAATTCAGGGACTGAGTCTCTTATTTCCTAAATGTTCCCAAATATACAGAAATATTTCATAACCATTAGGGGCTCTGTAAACGTAGCCAAATAACCAATGAGGCCCTAGATGACACACATGACCTTGGGTAATCAGGAAAGAAAGGCAAGAATACATTTGTCTTCACCTCTAAAAGCCCACATAAACCCTGGAATATTGTATCAGAATGAATATCTACAAAGGTCAACCCTAATTATAACTAAAATAAATATTATAACTGAATCATCTTTCTTTACTGACTCAATAAAATATCCAATTTCCATTATTCTAAAAGCACTCTTGAAGAAAAGAGAGAAGAATTAAATTATTAAAAGAATAAAAGAGGGGACATCACCACTGAATTTACAGAAATAAAACGGATTATAAAGGAATACTATGAACAACTGTAGGCCAACATATTAGATAACCTACCTACACGAGTTTGAAAAATTCCTAAAACAACACCAACCAGTGAAACTGACTCAACAGTAAACAGAAAATCTAAATAGACATATAATAAGTACGAGATTGAAATAATAATTTTTAAAATTTCCACAGAAAAAAGCCTAGGCCTAGATGCCTTCACTGGCACAACTATCAAACATTCAAAGAAGAATTAACACCAATCCTTCAAAGACTTTTCCAAAAATAGAAGAGAATTTTTTCTCAACTAATTCTATGGAGCCAATGTTATCCTGACACCAAAACCATCCAAAGACATCACAGAATTAGAGATGTACAGACCCTTATGTACATACACAGAAATATCCTCAACAAAATACTAGCAAAGCAAATACAGTAACATATAAAAAGGATTCTACATCATGATGAAATGAGGTACATCCCAGGAATGAAGTTTTGTTTAACATATGAAAATCAATGTTACATACCATATTAATAAAGGACAAAACCCACATGATCACCTCAATAGATGAAGAAAAATATTTGACAAATCCAACACCTATTCATGAGAAAATACTCAAACAAGAATAGGAGGAACTGCCCAATCTGATAAAGGGGTGTCTATATAAAATGCAAAGCTAAGGTAATACTTAATGATTAAAGACTGAATACCTTTCCCCTAAGATCAGGAAAAATGCAACAATGTCTGCTCTTGACACTTCTATCCAACACTTTACTAGAGGTTCAAGCCAAGATAATTAGGTAAGAAATAAAAAGAATCCAAATCAGAAAAGAAGTAAAACTATCTGTTTGCAGATAACATGATCCTATATATACAAAACCCTAAAGACTCTTCAAAAAAACTGTTAGAATAAATACAGTAAAGTGGCAGTATACGAAAAAAAAAATCAACATATAAAAATTAGTTGAGTTCCCATACATTAGTAACAAACCATTCAAAAAGGAAATTAAGAAAATAATCCCACTTATAATAGCATCAAGGAAAAAAATATTTAAGAATAGACTTGACCAAACAGGTGAAAGACTTCTATGCTAAAAAATACAAAATATTGATGAATGAAATTAAAGGAGACACAAATAAATGGAAAAACATCTCATGTTCATAAAATGGAAAATTAAATATTTTTAAAATGTCCATACTACCCAAAGCAATCTATAGATTCAATACTATCTCCATCAAAATCCCAGTGGTATTTTTTTTATAGAATATGCTTTAATCCTAAAATACATGCAGAACCATAAAAGATGCAGAATAGCCAAAATGATCTTGAGAAAGAAGAACAAAGCTAGAGGCATCACACTTACTAATTTCAAAATATATTATAAAATTAGAGTAAATTAAAACAGTATCTCAAACATTTAGAGAGGAGCTAAAACCCATCCTTCTCAAACTCTTCGAAAAAATTGCAGAGGAAGGAACACTCTCCAACTCATTCTATGAGGCCACGATCACCCTGATACCAAAACCAGACAAAGATACTACAAAAAAAGAAAATTACAGACCAATATCACTCATGAATATAGATGCAAAAATCCTCAACAAAATACTAGCAAACAGAATCCAACAACACATTAAAAGGATCATACACCACGATCAAGTGGTATTTATCCCAGGGATGCAAGGATTCTTCAATATACGCAAATCAATCAATGTGATACACCATATTAACAAATTGAAGAAAAAACCCATATGTGATCATCTCAATAGATGCAGAAAAAGCTTCTGACAAAATTCAACACCCATTTATGATAAAAACTCTCCAGAAAGTGGGCATAGAGGGAACCTACCTCAACATAATAAAGGCCATATATGACAAACCCACAGCAAACATCATTCTCAATGGTGAAAAACTGAAAGCATTTCCTCTAAGATCAGGAACGAGACAAGGATGTCCACTCTCACCAGTATTATTCAACATAGTTCTGGAAGTCCTAGCCACGGCAATCAGAGAAGAAAAAGAAATAAAAGGAATACAAATTGGAACAGAAGAAGTAAAACTGTCACTGTTTGCAGATGACATGATACTATACATAGAGAATCCTAAAGATGCCACCAGAAAACTACTAGAGCTAATCAATGAATTTGGTAAAGCTGCAGGATACAAAATTAATGCACAGAAATCTCTTGCATTCCTATACACTAATGATGAAAAATTTGAAAGAGAAATTATGGAAACACTCCCATTTACCATTGCAACAAAAAGAATAAAATACCTAGGAATAAACCTACCTAGGGAGACAAAAGACCTGTATGCAGAAAACTATAAGACACTGCTGAAAGAAATTAAAGATGATACCAACAGATGGAGAGATATACCATGTTCTTGGATTGGAAGAATCAATATTGTGAAAATGACTATACTACCCAAAGCAATCTACAGATTCAATGCAATCCCTACCAAATTACCAATGGCATTTTTTACGGAACTAGATCAAATCATCTTAAAATTTGTATGGAGACACAAAAGACCCTGAATAGCCAAAGCAGTCTTGAAGGAAAAAAACGGAGCTGGAGGAATCAGACTCCCTGACTTCAGACTATACTACAAAGCTACAGTAATCAAGACAATATGGTACTGGCACAAAAACAGAAATCTAGATCAATGGAACAAGATAGAAAGCCCAGAGATAAACCCACGCACCTATGGTCAACTTATTTATGACAAAGGAGGCAAGGATATACAATGGAGAAAAGGCAGTCTCTTCAATAAGTGGTGCTGGGAAAACTGGACAGCTACATGTAAAAGAATGAAATTAGAACACTCCCTAACACCATATACAAAAATAAACTCAAAATGGATTCAAGACCTAAATGTAAGACCAGACACTATCAAACTCTTAGAGGAAAACATAGGAAGAACACTCTTTGACATAAATCACAGCAAGATCTTTCTTGATCCACCTCCTAGAGTAATGGAAATAAAAACAAAAGTAAACAAATGGGACCTAATGAAAGTTAAAAGCTTTTGCACAGCAAAGGAAACCATAAGCAAGACGAAAAGACAACCCTCAGAATGGGAGAAAATATTTGCAAACGAATCAATGGACAAAGGATTAATCTCCAAAATATATAAACAGCTCATGCAGCTCAATATTAAAGAAACAAACAACCCAATCCAAAAATGGGCAGAAGACCTAAATAGACATTTCTCCAAAGAAGACATACAGACGGCCAAGAAGCACATGAAAAGCTGCTCAACATCACTAATTATTAGGGAAATACAAATCAAAACTACAATGAGGTATCACCTCACACCAGTTAGAATGGGCACCATCAGAAAATCTACAAACAACAAATGCTGGAGAGGGTGTGGAGAAAAGGGAACCCTCTTGCACTGTTGGTGGGAATGTAAATTGATACAGCCTCTATGAAGAACAGTATGGAGGTTCCTTAAAAAACTAAAAATAGAATTACCATATGACCCAGCAATCCCACTACTGGGCATATACCCAGAGAATACCATAATTCAAAAAGACACATGAACCCCAATGTTCATTGCAGCACTATTTACAATAGCCAGGTCATGGAAGCAACCTAAATGCCCATCGACAGACGAATGGATAAAGAAGTTGTGGTACATATATACAATGGAATATTACTCAGCCATAAAAAGGAACGAAACTGAGTCATTTGTTGAGATATGGATGGATCTAGAGACTGTCATACAGAGTGAAGTAAGTCAGAGAGAGAAAAACAAATATTGTATATTAACGCACGTATGTGGAACCTAGAAAAATGGTACAGATGAACCGGTTTGCAGGACAGAAGTTGAGACACAGATGTAGAGAACAAACGTATGGACACCAAGGGGGGGAAACCACGGTGGGGTGGGGATGGTGGTGTGCTGAATTGGGCGATTGGGATTGACATGTATACACTGATGTGTATAAAACTGATGACTAATAAGAACCTGCAGTATAAAAAAACAAACAAAACAACTAATACTAAACTTTCTTTGGGTTATTTGTATGGAAATATTTTAATATAAATGTTTCAGACATTACATGAAATTTCTAAATATCTTATATGTTCTGGTATAATGTTATAAGTCATAATTCTAGTTATTACTTTAAAATGTATATCTCAGAAATAACTAAATTTCCTTGTCAATTGCATTATTACAAACTTTCATCAAATCTTTAACCGTGGTCATTTTTAAGTCTTTTGTCATTTACAGACAGTTCTGGGTGTACTCTGATGCTTTTGCAAAAATGTTCCTATAAAAGTGTTTCATCTTCAAGGAATTCATGGAAAAGACTCTGACAAGTACAGGTTTCTGGTAACTGACTGTACTGCTGAACTGAATGAATAAGCATTTTCAGAACTCTAATGGAAAACTGATGAATTCATAAAGGTGCTAACAAAAGATCAAGATAAAAAAAATTAATAACATGGGACTGAGTGAACTGGTGAGGATGATTATAATTTTTGTGACTTTCTCTTTGAATAAAAAAAAATCCTTCAAGGACTCAGAGGCAAAAAATATACAAATCAATTTTCACTGCAAAGTAAAGGAGCTGTTACAGTGGAGGATTACTGGACTGAATGTCAATATTATGACACAGTATGAGTGTGTTTCGTGTTTGGTAATTGCAATCATTGTTGCTTTTGTTGTGGTCATCCATGTACAATGCTTGGTGTCAGTCTATTTATCTCTTGTAAAAATACAGTGTGTGTGTGTGAAAAAAAAAATTAGAAAAAAATAAAAAAACAGTATGGTACTCGCAAAAAGACAGACAAAGATCAATGGAACACAATAGAGAACCCAGAAATAAACCAACACATATAGGATCGACTGATCTTTAACAAGGTCCCAAGAACACACAATGGGGAAAGGATAGTCTCTTAAATAGTGCTGGGAAAAGTGGATATCCACATGCAAAAAAAAAATTATATTGGACCCCTACCTTACACCATACACAAAAACCGACTCAACTCGAAATGGATTAATAAAGACTTCAATGTAACATCAGAAACTAAAACTCCTCAAAGAAAACAGTAGAAAAGCTTCTTGACACTGGTCTTACCATGATTTCTTGGATATGATACCAAAAGCATGGAAACGAAAGCAAAAACAAACAAAAGGAACAACATCAAAACTAAACAGCTTCTGCATGGCAAAGAAAACAATCAATAGAATGAAAAGATAATTCACAGAATGGGAGAAAATATTTTGCAAGTCATCTATCTGATAAGTGGCTAATTTCCAAAATATATAAGGAACACCTACAAAATAGCAAAAAAAAAAAAAGGGAAAGGACATCAACAGACATTTCTCTAAAGAAGACATACAAATGGACAACAGTTATAAGATATTCAACATCATTAGTTATCAGGGATATGCAAATCAAAACTATAATGAGATATCACCGTTACACACCTGTTAGAATGGCTATTATTTAAAAAGCAAAAGAAGTGTTGGTAAGGTTATGGAGAAATTGGAATCCTTGTATACTGCTGTTCAGAATGTA
Organism: Balaenoptera borealis; assembly: GCF_965194805.1. Lineage (NCBI taxonomy): Eukaryota > Metazoa > Chordata > Mammalia > Artiodactyla > Balaenopteridae > Balaenoptera > Balaenoptera borealis. Next base: position 107,809,285 of record NC_138881.1, read on the forward strand.
AAACGGTGCAGCAGCTATGGACAACAGTATGGAGATTCCTCAAAAATTAAAACTAGAACTACCATATGATCCAGCAATCCCACTTCCGGGTATATATCCAGAAGAGTTGAAATCAGGATCACAAAGAGATGTCTGCACTCCCATGCTCATTGCAGTGCTATTTATAATAGCCAAGACGTAGACACAACCCAAGTGTTCATCAACAGATAAATGGACAAAGAAAATGTCGTCTATACATGAAATGGAATGTTATTTAGTTGTAAAGGAAATCTTGCCGTTTGCAATAACATGGACGAACTTTGAGGACAATATGCTAAGTTAAATAAGCCAGTCAGGGAAGGACAAATGCTGCATGATTCCACTTATATAAAGTACCTAAGGTAGTCAAACTCATAGAATCAGAGAATACAATAGCGATCGCCAGGGGTTGGTGGGCGGGGCGGGGATGTGGAGTTGTTATTCAATGGGTATAAAGTTTCAGCTATGATAGATGAATAAGTTCTAGAGATCTACTGTATAACCTAGTTCCTAAAGTTAACAATATGGTATTGTGCACTTAAAAATCTGTTAAGAGAGTAGATCTAATGTTAAGTGCTCTTCCTACACACACACCAATAAAGGACACAAGAAAACTCTGGGAAGATTTGGATATGTCTGTTACTTTGATTGTGGTGATGGTATCACTGGTGTGTACCTATGTCAAAGCTCATCAAATTGTACACATTAAATATGTGCAGTTATTTTATATTAATTATACCTCAATAACGCTGTGGAAAAAAAAAGACTGGCAAGGATAGACACATAGATCAATGGAATAGAATTGACAGTCCAGAGATAAATACTTTTATGGTTAATTTTACCCATGGGTACCAAGACAATACAATCGGTAAAAGATAATCTCTTCAACAACAGTAACTGGACAGGTAGATATCCACATGCAAATAAATAAAACTGGACCACTACTTCTAACCATATACAAAAATTAATTCAAAATGGATCAATGATGTGAATATAAAAGCAAATCCCATAAAACTCTCAGAAAAAAACATAGGGATAAATCATTACCTTGGATTTGGCAGTGGAACCTTAAATATGATACCAAAAGCATAAGCAACAAAAGAGAAAACAAATAAACAGTACGTTGCCAAAATTAAAAATTTTTGTGCTTCAAAGGACAACATCAGAAAGTTAAAAGACAGAATGGGAAAAATATCTGAAAATCATATCTGATAATGGACTTGTGTACAAAATAAATAAAGAACCATAATAACTCAACAATTAAAAAAAATAACCCAATTTTAAAACAAAGTATTTGAGAAGGCATTTCTCCAAAGAAGATACATTGAATACAAATTATCAAAAATCACATGAAAATATGCTCAACATTTGTCTTAGTTAGCTCAGACTGCCACAACAAACTACCATACACTGGGTGGTTTAAACAAAAGAACTCTATTTCTCATAGTAGTAGAGGCTAGAAAGTCCAAGGTCAAGATGCCAGGATGGTCAGATTCTGGTGGGAGTTCTTCTCCTGGCTTGCAGATGGCCACCCTCTTGCTTTGTGCTCACAAGTCCTTTCCTTCATTCACAGGCATGTGTGGGGAGAGAGACAGAGGTGTTCAATCACCACAAGAGAAGGGACTATAGGAGAGGTCAAAAGGCAACTGAGTCAATGGCAAAGGAACGGTCCAGATAATAAGTCAAGAGGAAAGGAAGAAGTAAGACAGGGCAGGAGATAAAGAGTTGTATTGAAATGGAGACTGTAAATGTCTCTGCAAGAAAAAAGAAAAATGTAACTACAAACAACACTAACATGGGAGTATTTCTATTTGTATTAAATAATACAAAACAATATTTGAACTAGACTACCATAATCAGGCTTCTGACTTGATATTTAAGAAGCAAATAAGTGTCTGAATTAAAGGTTCACGGCTCATCTGATACGTTTCACCTGCTGTGACTTTTAAACCATGACTTTAAGGAAGGAGGGCTGAATTTTTCACTATGCTGACTACTCTCAGGCCCCACACGAACATCTACTGGGCTTAAGTGACAATACTATAAGCAACTCAAATGAAAAGGTGGTCAATCAACTGGCAGGTTTGTCTACATGCCATGCAAACAATCGGATTTTTCCCAGATTTACTGATATATAATTGATACATAACATACGTAAGTTTAAGGTGTACAACAATAGACGCATATACTTCAAAATGATTAACACAATAAGGTTAGCTAACAGCTCCATCACCACACATAAATACCTTTTCTTTTTTGTGTGTGTGTGATGAGAACATTTATGATCTACTCTCTTAGCAACTTTCAAGTATATAATAGGGTATTGTTAACTATAGTCACCATACTGTACATTAGATCCCCAAAACTTATTCATCTTATAACAGGAAGTTTGTTCACTCTGACCAACATCTCCCCATTTCTCCCACTCCACAGCTGCTGGCAACCATCATGAGTTTGGCTTTCTTAGATTCCACATAAGGGAGAACATGAAGTATTTGTCTTTCTCTGACTTATTTCACTTAGCATAATGCCCTCAAGGTACATCCACGTTGCCACAAATGTGTGTGTGTGTGCACGTGTGCGCCTGTGTACGTATGTATCACTTTCTTTCTCCATTCATCCACAGATGGACACTTAGGTTGTTTCCATGTCTTGGTTACTGTGAATAATGCTACAATGAACATGGGGATACAGATACCTCTTCAAAATAGTGACTTCATTTCCTTCAGATACATACCCAGAAATCGGATTGCTGGATCATATGCTGGTCTTATTTTTAATTTTTTGAGGAACCTCCATACTGCTTTCTATAGTAGCTTCATCAATTTACATTCCCACTAACAGTGCACAAGGGTTCACTTTTCTCCACATCCTCACCAGCACTTGTTATCTCTTGTCTTTTTGATGCTAGCCAGTGTAACAGGTGTGAGGTAAAAAGTCACTGTGGTTTTGATTTGCATTTCTCTGATGACTGGTGATGTTGAGTACCATTTTCATGTACCTGTTGAACATTTGTACATCTTCTTTGGAAAAATGTCTATTCAACTTCTCTGCCCATTTTTTAACCAGGTTGTTTTTTGTTTTTTTTGGTTTTTTTTGTTTTTTTAAGATTTATTGATTGATTGATTGATTGCTATGTTGGGTCTTCGTTTCTGTGCTAGGGCTTTCTCTAGTTGCGGCAAGTGGGGGCCACTCTTCATCGCGGTGCGCGGGCCTCTCACTATCGTGGCCTCTCTTGTTGCGGAGCACAGGCTCCAGACGCGCAAGCTCAGTAGTTGTGGCTCACGGGCCCAGTTGCTCCGCGGCATGTGGGATCTTCCCAGACCAGGGCGCGAACCCGTGTCCCCTGCATTAGCAGGCAGATTCTCAACCACTGCGCCACCAGGGAAGCCCTAACCAGGTTGTTTTTATGCTGTTGAGTTCTTTATCAGTTCCTTACATATTTTGGATATTAAACCATTATCTTATATGTAGTCTATAAATATTTTCTCCCTTTCTGTAGATTGCCTATTCATTTTGTTTTGCCGTGCAAAAGCTGTTTAGTTTGATGTAATCCCACTTGTCTATTTTTGCTTTTGTTGCTGGTTCTTTTGGTGTCATATCCAAAAAATCTGTTGCCAACACCAATGTCAAGAAACCTTTTCCCTATATTTTCTCCTAGGAGTTTTATGATTTCATGGCTTATATTTAAGTCATTAATCCATTTTGATTTGATGTTTGTGAATGGTGTGAGATAGGAGTCTAATTTTATCCTTTTATATGTGAATATCCAGTTCTCCCAACACCATTTATTGAAATGATTATCCCTGGGGACACCCTGGTGGTCCAGTGGTGAAGAATCCGCCTTCCAATGTAGGGGGCGCGGGTTCGATCCCTGGTCAGGGAAATAAGATCCCATGTGCCGAGGGGCAACTAAGCCCCGCACGTGCCACAACTACTGAGCTCATGCGCCTCAACTAGAGAGCCCGCGTGCCGCAAACTACAGAGCCCACGCGCTCTGGAGCCCATGCGCCACAACTAGAGAGAAGCCCGCACGCCACAAAGAAGAGCCTGCACCACAACGAAAGATCCCACATGCCACAACTAAGACCCGATGCAGCCAAAAATAAATAAATAAAATAAAATAAATAAGTAAATAAGTAAATAAGAAAGGATTATCCTTTCCTCATTGAGTATTCTTGGCTTTCTTGTCAAATATTAGTTGACCACATATGCATGGGTTTATTTCTGGGCTTTCAATTCTGTTCCACTGGACTGTGTTGCAAACAACCACTTAGCCTGGGCTGCCATCAGTGTCTGCTCACTGAACTGCCCTAATTAGCCACTTGTGTTGGCACTATATTCTAATGGCATGACTGGATCTTTGCTCTTTACTGTCTGAAAATTCAAACTGATATGAACCACATGAATCGTGCCTTTATTCTGGATCATTCAGCAGCACAGGGTTACAGTAACCAGTTTACCTTAGATTACAGATGCCTGGCTTCTGAACTTGAAGGCATTGTCCAGTATTGACTGAACTCTGGTACATTTGATCCACCCTCAGTTCCCCTTCCAAAACAAGGTTCACGGTGTAAATAAAGGCAGTGCTTGAAAAACGAGCAAGTCCCAATCACACACGTTTAATTTACATGTGGGATAGGACCTCATCGCCACACAGGGTCCATCTTAGGGATAGCTATGGTGTCTAAAGCTCCCACCATGTAAGTCTCTCTTAAATATAAATATTATATCTGAGCAAGGGAGCATATCAAATCATATGCACTCATTATGACAGTAGCTTGATTTCATATATCAAATTACCTACCTCTTTACCCTTGAGGCATCTTTCCATATTTTCAGTTAATAAATGTTTAATGAACACCCACTAAATTCAAGTTCTCTGTAAGTACTATTGATAAAGCGCTCAGGGTGGAGCGTGAAGGAGCTGGACGTGGGGACCACTGCTTGAGGAAGGCAAGCACAAGCAGGACAGCGTAACTGGGGCAAGAATAACCTCTAAGTTAACCAGGTGCTGAGGATTTTGTAGTAAGTTGTCATCAGTTATTACTCTACAGACCAGTGTTCTACCCAACTAGGTCCACTGAACAGATCCAAAGTTCTGTTAGGCCACTATGATGGCAAAGACATAGGGCCTGGCATAGTACCCGACACAGAGTAGGTACTCTAAAGAACCTGGTGGTGTTATACTTTCCAATAGGTAAATGTATCTGAACTTTGTGGAAAACATGAGAACTTGCACTCGTGGAAGAGGTAGGGAGATATCTTTTAACAGAAAACCACAATATATAGACAGTAAAAAACTGTAGCCATTTTCCAAAAGAGCTGTTATTAGAGGTTACACAAGATGCACAGAAAGGGCTAATAAATTTTAAATATAAATGTAAATATATATAAATATACATATATATGATCAGCCAATTTGGGGGAGAGGCATAAATCATGTCTCAAGCCCAACGTCTTGTTTGTTTTTTCCAATGTAAACTGTGCAAAAAGGGAAACTTCAGTGAATCAAGCCTTAAATTTTACTCCTACTGGGAGTTTCAACAATTTACTGGTGCCACAGAGCTAAGAGACAGAGCCAGGGACAGATATTTTTGTAAGGGAAAATGTGAAGGAGCCAAATTTATGAGCCAACTTGCTCTTTAAAAGGGGAATGAACTTCAGTCTTAACTATCATATCCCCCCAACTAGCAAACACCTTCCCGTGGTGTTAATTGTGCACATTGTCAAAATAAGGATCCTGCCACACTTCCAGCCAGCAATGTACTCTGGTATCAATGTCGGATGAATATCACCCGGCCACCACATTTAGAAAAGAATTGTGGTTCATTTTTCAACTGCTTCTAATCAATACCTCCAGAATTTATATTCTATAAACATTCACACTTTGCTTCTAAACAAATAATTTCATCATAAGCTAGTTCTCAGTAAAAACTACAATAAGTTTTCACAATATATTATGGGAGCTCTGGCTATTCAGTTCTAAATAATGGCTCCCTTTGCTGGACAAGTAAATTGAAATTGATTTGTTTCAGCCGCCTGTGCTAGAACACACAATGCCTGCTTACAACAAGCCTATTGACTTCTGCAAACAGTACTCCAAGCCTGTTTCCTCAAGGACTCCTGGCAGGATTTTTAAATCATCCCACCTTCTCTCCCCTAACCCCAAGAACAAAGCACCCATTTAAATAGGGACTCTGCACAATGTGAGGGACCTTCCGTTGAGATCAACGGCTCATTGTGAATCACAAGGTGAGGCGAGAGAGGGACAGACTGAGACAAAGAAAGAGAGAGAGAGAGAGAGACTCACTCCTTCCCCCTTGGGACAGTGCCATCATGGAGACAGTTGAGGATACAGAAAAAAAAAAATCTACTGAGATACCTCTCACTTCTGGAGGATGACCATGACCAGCTGAGGAACAGTGTAGCCTTCTGGTAAATGATTTCCAAAGATGTTGCACCCAAACTCCACGATGCTTCCTGCGCTCCTGTCATTCAGGAAGGAAGGCCCGCCAGGCAGCACGGGAATCTGATTTTTACACTGATTGCACAGAAGTCTGGGCTGGATTTTGGACAGAGGTTTCTCTGTAGAAGGATCCATGTGAGGCAGAGGCCAGCTGTGGTGACCCTCCATTAATGAGCTCCAAGACATCACTATCTTCGTAAACGCCAAAATGGTTGTCCTTGGTCAACCCGGGACTTCTCTATGCATTTTAGAGTTTCCAAACGGATGTTTCTTCTTATCCACTGTTTTTCCCACAGTTGTGTGAGGGTGGCAGGGCAAGTATCTTTATTCTCATCTTAACTATTAAGAAAATGAGGCCCAGAGAGAGAGAGAGAGAGAAATCAACAAAGGTCCAAGAGCCTGTAAATGTCAGTCCAGAAATTTGAACCCAGACCTTGTGGCTTTAGGTTTAGTGCTCTCTTCACAATATTTGCATTTTGTTCATTCAGTCAATCATCCATTCATTCATGCAACAAACCTATATCAAGTGCTGACTCTGTGCCAGCTAAGGGGAGCTCCCACGTTGTTCACTCTCTAGAATTTCCTTTCAGGACCACCTCTTTATGCTACAGAGGGACCTAGGGGAGGGGTGTTCCTCTGCCAATATTAATCTCAGCATCAGTAAATTTCTTCCATTAAGACCAAGCAGGTTATTTTTTATCCCAGCAGAAACAGCTAGTTATGATACGAATCAATGCTCTTTTCACAAAAGCCTAATGCCTGGCAAGAAGCCTCTCAAACAGCACACACCACCAGCCTTCCCTCAATGGAAAACTGTCACTCACCAGACCTTCAAAAGTAAGACTTTCTAGGGCTTCCCTGGTGGCGCAGTGGTTAAGAATCCGCCTGCCAATACAGGGGACACGGGTTCGAGCCCTGGTCCGGGAAGATCCCACATGCCTGCTAAGCCTGTGCGCCACAACTACTGAGCCTGACCTCTAGAGCCCGCGAGCCACAACTACTGAGCCTGCGTGCCGCAGCTACTGAAACCCGTGCTCCGCAACAAGAGAAGCCACCTCAACAAGAAGCCCGCGCACCACAACGAAGAGTAGCCCCCGCTCGCCGCAACTAGAGAAAGCCCGTGCAATGAAGACCCGATGCAGCCAAAAATAAATAAATAAAATTTTTTTTTAAAAAAAAAAGACTGTCTAAAAGATTGTTGCCCCTCAGCTGTGGGGCTGCTGTGACCTGACACCCAGCAGTGGCCCTTAGGTCCCTAGTCCCACCCACATGCATATTGAAGAGCCTTTTCCCAACACTGTCATCTAGAACTTTCCTGCTCCACCTCACCACAACTTGCCTGCCCCTACATTCCCACTCCGTTGAAGCTCTTTCTATGCTAAGGAGGTAGTAAAAGTCATCTCCACCGAAGCTACTCCTCCATCTACTCCGAAGCTCTCAAATAGCTTCTGGATGAAATCTATAGTTATAGCTGAGCTCTTGTCAATATGGTCTCCAGTTACACGTCCCTTGTAAACAAAATCCAGCCTAAATTGCTTGCTTCACTTCTAGCTTCTCCGAGGTCTGTCTATGGCCTTGTGTTTCAGCGGTGGTTACTATCTCACAAGGCTTATTGGCAACCATTTGTCCCATCCTTCCGGAATTTTATATACCATTTAGAACGTCACCTTTCCACCCCTCTGGCAATATAAGGGAGGGTTGGTTCTCCCACAAGGTCACAACAGCCATCTCACTTCATAGTCTGATTTTCAGGAGTTTAACAAGAGCTTCAAAAATGCACTAGCGAGAGAAACACTGGCCACATGGCCTCACAGCCCTTCTAAATGAGGTGATTTGAAGGAGAAGCAGAAGGACATGGAGGGACCTTCAGTCAGTCACAGAGTCCTGCTGTCTCCCAGTCTGACGACTTGCTTTTCAAACTCTATTGCCGCCCTGATCCAGGGCCCCATCTCCTCACATACCAATCTCACTGCAACTGACATTTACCTTCCTCCAAGGTTCTCCTCCTTTTTTATTTTATTTTTTTTATTGAAGTATAGTTGATTTACAATGCTGTGCCAATCTCTGCTGTACAGCAAACTAACTCAGTTATACAGAGACATTTTTTTATATTCTTTTCCATTATGGTTTATCCCAGGAGATTGGATATAGTTTGATCCATCCTATGTACTGCTGTTAAGATTAGTTCTTTTGAAAACACATCTTTCGATGCGTTATTCCTCTGCTCAAAATCCTTCACTGACTGTTTACAGGACAAATTCCAAACTCCTCAGGTCAGCTTTCAAGATCTTTCATGCCATGCCTCCACCCTACACCCTACTGACCCAACCCTATCTTCACCTCTTCCCTCAAATGAGACTTCTGCCCTGCCAAGATCAGCTTTTCTTTGTCCTGGGCAGATATTCTGCTTACCACACCTTCAGTGCCTTTATTGCCGACTGCCTCTCCTACCCACTGCAGTACAGAATGCCCCCTCACTCTCTTCTCTGTCTATCTAAGCCTAAACTTAGTGTTTAATGTCCCACTCAAGACATACCTCTTCCTTCGAGCCTTCCCCAATTGCCCCTACCCTGCCATGAGCGGTGTCAGGAATGCCAAATATCAGACCTCTTCCCAGACCTACAGAATCAGAATCTATATTTTAACAAGATCCCACATATATTACAGTTTGAGAAGCACTGTCCTAAACAACACTATGATTTATACCATTAAAAGGAAAGAGACTAAGATACCTACGACTGTCAATTGTGACAGACAACCAAACTCCCCTTTGCTTTTTTCCCCAACTCCATCTGTCTTCCATCTTTGCTACGTACTCCTTCTAGCTTGTGGAGATACAAGGTGTGAAATAAAATTCATATTTTATGGCAAGACAAGAAAAATTTAGGCATAAACATTTGTCTCTGCCCTTTGGCCTCCTCTCTCCCCCGTCCTGTGCATTGTGAATCTACATTATGCATCTACCAAACCTCCCCCATCACCTCCCCCACCTGCAGAAATACCTGCTTGACCATAAAGAACAATATTCTCCTAGCGTCAACAAGACAACTCCTTAAAGGTAACATTCCTTCTTGATCTTGCAAGGGGCCACGATGCCACTTAGACCTGGACTGTGTGAACTGTCAATACGTCATTTGATGTACAGCCCTGTCTCAAAAAACTTGTATAACTGTGCCCTGACTTCTAATGGGCCGAACAGTTCCCGGAGCTTTCTGAGATGCTCTTCTCAGGTCATAATCCTCAAATTTGGCTCGAATATTAGATGGACTGATTAATTTTTTATCGATAAAAGGAATCAGGAAATTTGTGCCTTCCCAACCATCTACATCCCACAACCTGTCCCTTACACCTCATTGGTATCATTTCAGGACCCAAATTCCCTAGTTTTGATTTAATCAGGCTTCCCTCTTCTTGGATCACAATTTCATAGAATTAATCTGACTGCCAGCTAATTATAGGTACACTTGTCTACACTGTACCTGTACCTACCCCTCCCCCAAAGGCAGAGCACACTGCTGATCGGGCCTGTGCACCTCGGCTTAGGCACAGGAAGTAGTCAGCAAGGCAGGTTCATGTACTCTGTATGAGGGGCGCTACACTTGGGGTGATGCGAGGACAGTGTTGGGATGTGCTGGAGAGCGGGAGGTGCAGGATTCGCTGGGATCAGGCTGGCTGCTCCTCTGTTTCCAAATCTTCCTATATACCCCACCCTGTGTCTACACTCTAAGAGGACATCGGTGCTGGAGAAGGTTGACAAAGTCCCTAAGACATCACCAAAGCCACAGAAAACCAAACACTCAGAAGCCTGCTCAGGCTCTCTATGTACCCCTTTGACTATTTTTCTCTGTTTCTTACTTTCTCACTCCCAGCCCTTCTCTCCCTTTTCCTCTTTTCTGGCTTTTAATGCTTTGAGCTTGATGAAAATGGAATTCTCCAGGCACAGGGGGTAGGGGTAGGACTGTAGAGATCTCTATATCAAGAAGCACAGAAGTCCTTTACTTGAAGTCCATCTTCCTTTACAATTCAACTACTGTTCTCCCCTGTATACCCACCGCTTCATGATCTGTAATTCTACTAGTCAAAAATTTGGCATTTCAAGAAGCTGTAAGGGAGTCTATCTAGTCAATCTAAACTGTGGACTGTTTTTTAAAACCAGAAGAGTCTTTTTATTCTGCCATTCAATATTAACCTAAACTTGGAAAAGCAAGCATCGTATATTGAGAGGCTCTTATGGAATTTACAACAAAGAAAGGAAAAGACTAATCAGAAACGTACATGGAGTACTAATTTTTAGTACACAAAGCAGTAGTCTAACAGTTCTTACAAATGCCTGGTTCTCCTAGAATCCGAGTGTTCTCCTGTACAGGTAAACCATTCTCCTTGTTTTGAACTTGTCTGCAAGGCTCCACTGCTAAAGCGACCGTCTCATCACAGACCCCAACAGAAATCACAGCTCAAGCCACATCAAAACAACCACCAAGTCCAATTCAAAGAATCTGAAATAATGAATTGTTCCTGCAGTAGTTTCCAGCACCAGCAGCATCAGAACTACCTGAAGCTCTTGTTAAATGCACAGATTCCCTGGACGCACCCTACACGGAATGCATGAAAATCTCCACATTGAAGGCTGCCATCCACAAGTTTGACAAGCTCTCTGGGTGGCTTGGGGAACCTGTCTTAGTGCCCTCCTAAGCCCCAGTCCTCACGGACTGCCCGATTCTTCACCAGAGCCTCGTTAAGCTGGCTGCCATTGCCACTGCTCTCTAGCAGACGTCCCCTGGTCCACACCAAGGGCATTTCCTATCTTCTTTACAAAGCAGCACTAAGCATCTGTGGTGACACTGAAGTTGAATGCCTTTAACAGCGTTTTCCTCTGAGACCTTTTACCTTCTCTGATTATCACAGCCAGCAGCCAGTGAAAGACTGGTCCTCTCCCAGGCGAGAGACCCGGCAGCAGACTCGGACCTCCAGGTTAAACAGCATGCTACGTGACCAGACTGAAGTCCCCACATGCAAAGGTCCCGACTACCAAGGGGACCAGGATATCGCTCAAGGTGGTGAACACTTCCGAGGTAGCCCATGGTTTCAAGGATGGAGAAACAAATATCACAGCTGTCACTGCACATGTGATATTCCAAAATGCCTCTTTCTAAAATCCTTCCAGGCAGAAGTGTGGATTCTATAGAAGATGTGAAAGAAAAAGGTGTGAAGTAGGTGAGGCTTCTTTCTGGTGTTCCTCCACCTCCACGTTCTGTTCCTGCACAGTCTATCTGGCGGGGCCTGATGCCCTTGGGCCTCCCAGAGTGGCAGCTGGCTCATGTGTTGCACTTGCCCAGACTTGCTTCTGACCTTCCCTTCCTTCTGCCTTCGCCCTCTACCTTCCAGCTCTGGCTTGCTTCCCTCAAGGCTCATTCCCTCTGAGTAGAATGTGGTAGGTGCTGGATTATATAAGTAAATGTCCTTTGGGGTTTAAGGACAAGTTCAACTGGGCACTAATCTGAACTAACCGTTCCACCAAAGGTAAATGATCCAAGGTTATTTTCACTATGTCCCCTGGTACCTAGCGAACTCTGGCCCCAGACTGAGCACTAACCCTGGCCATCTGACAGCTATGTATGGTTGGATACTAAGAGGACCAAAAAAAAAAAAAGTATGATTGATTCAGAGAAACCCCATGCCCTACCAGTAGAGACACAATTCAAAGGACACATCGTGTCTGACTGACTATAAATCAGCAGTGTCACTTTGCTATAGGAAGGATATCAAGTTATCAACTGTAATTTATAATCCACCAGTAAAAGTCAAGGGATGGGGGGTGGAGGGAGCTAGCAATAGAGTCTATTAGGTAGGTGAACCAAGTGAATTAAGCTGAGCCTACTCTACCAAGACCTCGGAGCCTCCCAGTCAACAACATCAAGACGTGTTTTTTAGTGTGTTTACTGACATAACCCTGACTCTGCTCATATCGGAAAAAATCGGAACTGAGCCATGATGCCAGAACATGCATGGGAGTAAATACTTATAAGCAGAACAGACAATAAATGTCTGAGAGCAACGACCTTAGAGGCACCCAAAGGTGAAACATCCAACATCACTGCCTTTTGTTGTAGCTTTGAGCTACAAATAACAGCCCTTAAAATAAATTTCAGTCTTCTAATGGCATCGTATTCGAAATACGGGGAAAAAATATCTGAATGACCTCAAGGCGGTTCACTCTGAAAAAACTGTTAAGTTCTGCCTGCTATTAATCGTTGGAGATTCATTCACGTGTCTTTTTCTAACTGTCTCAAAATCCCGTCATTTCTCAAAGATTCCCCAGATACTAATCACTTCCCCCAGCTCACTCCTCCCTTCATGCAACCTGCGGCTGGGAAGCCCTGCCTCCGCCAGCCCTGTATGTTGACGACAGATGAACTCGGAAGTAGAATAATCAATGGTGAAGGAAGCTATATCACGCTCTAGGATAAGAGTGGCAATTGCAGCCCTCAGCAAAATCGGGAGGTGAAGGCTGCCTTTGCTGGCTTCACCGGCCTCCTCCTCAGCCTCTTCTCTGCCCCCATCTCCTAGGCCAGCAACGCAAAGTCTTCCCACCCACCACCTCTACCTGCTCCTGCACCAGAGCAGGGTACTAAAGTATAACCACGAACATGAACAAGGAAACAGGAGACCTGTATTCTAATCGGGATTCTATCTATCTCTGTGACCTTGGGGAAGTCACTTCTTGGTCTCGGTATCTTCATTAATAAAATGAAAGGAAGGAGATCCAGGGCAGTAAAATGTATAGAGCTCTTACCATGTGCTAGACACTGTGTTCAAGGCTGTTCATAGCAATCATTCCCCTAATCTTCCCAAGCAGTTATTATAATGCTTACTTTACAGAAAAAGAAGGTTAGGTTCTGAAGGGTTCTGTGACTTGCTGAAATCTGCAAAGCTTGTGAGTGGTCGAAGTGAGAACTGCATCCAGGTTTGTATGTCTGACTGCACTGCTCGCAGGGGGCTTGGCACAGATGATCCCCATGAGTCCGTGAAATCCTGTTATGTACTCAGCCGTCCCCTCCACCTTTTTAAGGTGCCAGTTCCATAAACATTTGGTTTTTAAAAAAATCAAACAAAAACCAAAAAACAGAAAAACACAATAAATAAATAAGTAAGTAAATAAATAAATAAGAGAGATAATGAGCAAAGGGCATTTGGTGCCCAAGTGTAACAGTGAGTAACCAGAGAGAGGAGACCTAAATAGGTCTTTAAAAGATAATGTGTCTAATTTCTCCAAAGAAGATATACAGATTGCCAACAGACACATGAAAGAATACTCAACATCATTAATCATTAGAGAAATGCAAATCAAAACTACAATGAGGTATCCTCTCACACCAGTGAGAACGGCCATCATCAAAAAATCTAGAAACAATAAATGCTGGAGAGGGTGTGGTGAAAAGGGAACACTCTTGCACTGTTGGTGGGAATGTAAATTGATACAGCCACTATGGAGAACAGTATGGAGGTTCCTTAAAAAACTAAAAATAGAACTACCATACGACCCAGCAATCCCACTACTGGGCATATACCCTGAGAAAACCATAATTCAAAAAGAGTCATGTACCAAAATGTTCATTGCAGCTCTATTTACAATAGCCAGGACATGGAAGCAACCTAAGTGTCCATCATCGGATGAATGGATAAAGAAGATGTGGCACATATATACAATGGAATATTACTCAGCCATAAAGAGAAATGAAGTGGAGGTATTTGTAATGAGGTGGATGGAGTTAGAGGCTGTCATACAGAGTGAAGTAAGTCAGAAAGAGAAAAACAAATACCGTATACTAACCCATATATATGGAATCTAAAAAAAAAAAAATGGTCATGAAGAACCTAGGGGCAAGACGGGAATAAAGACGCAGACCTACTAGACAATGGACTTGAGGATATGGGGAGGGGGAAGGGTAAGCTGGGACAAAGTAAGAGAGTGGCATGGACATATATACACTACCAAACGTAAAACAGATAGCTAGTGGGAAGCAGCCGCATAGCACAGAGAGATCGGCTCGGTGCTTTGTGACCACCTAGAGGGGTGGGATAGGGAGGGTGGGAGGGAGGGAGATGCAAGAGGGAAGAGATATGGGAACATATGTATATGTATAGCTGATTCACTTTGTTATAAAGCAGAAACTAACACACCATTGTAGAGCAATTATACTTCAATAAAGATGTTTAAAAAAAATAAAATAACATACAAAATAAATGAAAAAAAAAAGATAATGTGTCTATATATGGAATCTAAAAAAAAAAATGGTCATGAAGAACCTAAGAGCAGGACAGGAATAAAGACGCAGATGTAGAGAATGGACTTGAGGACACGGGGAGGGGGAAGGGTAAGCTGGGACGAAGTGAGAGAGTGGCATGGACATATATATACTACCAAATGTCAAATAGATAGCTAGTGGGAAGCAGCCGCATAGCACAGGGAGATCAGCTCGGTGCTTTATGACCACCTAGAGGGGTGGGATAGGGAGGGTGGGAGGGAGACGCAAGAGGGAGGGGATATGGGGATATATGTATACGTATAGCTGATTCACTTTGTTATACAGCAGAAACTAACACAACTTTGTGTTAGTTGTGTAAAGCAATTATACTCCAATAAAGATGTTAAAAAAAAAGATAATGTGTCAGCTAAATTTAAACATAGGTGAGACATGCCCACCTCTGCCCTATAAGAGAAAGGGAAATAAGCTATAGGAAGCTAGGATTCTGTAAATCACAACCCTCACCCCCTTCAGTAGAAGAAAGGAACTGGTTCGTCGGCAGGCAGCTTAATGAACCAAACGTGGATGCTATGTTTTCCCAGCAACTGAAACAAGATTGAACACCAAGGGTTTGGAAGGGGTAGGTTTCTGACTCATACAAATAGAAGGATGGGCGAACCATTCCCTGAAACTGGGAAAGCTGGACTGAGAGTCACAGTTGGAGGGAAATTCGTAAGTTGTCACAGGAGAGGAGTCTGGCTAAAAATCTCCTCCCATCATGAGCATCTCTACAGAAATGACTGCCAAGTCACCACTCATGTAGGGTTTAAACCTGTAATTCAGGTCCACACCATCTCTCCCTAAAACTACTGTAACAACCTTCTAACTGGTCTTCCTGCCTCGAGCCCTGCCCCCTTCCAGTGCACCCTCCACACAGCTGTCAGAGAGTTCTAACTCAAAGGCAAATCTCTTCACACCACTCCCTTGCTTAAAGACCATCAGTGGCTCCCGCTACCCTCAGCTTGAAGATCCAGCACCTAAAAGCGATACACACAGCACTTCACGAAGCAGTTCCACATTCTTCTCCAGATTTACCTCTCCACACACACCAAACTACTTGGAATTCCCAGAGCACACGAAAACATTCCCTATTTTTGTACCTCTGTTTATGCTGCTCGCTCTACCTAAAATGCTCTCTCCTGCGCCCCCATTTGCCTGATAAACACCTACCTAAAATTCACAAATCATAGCATGTTGACCTTCTCTTTCAAGCCTTTCCTGACATCTTCACCATGACCTAATCTGTGCCCCACAAGCAGTACATGATTCATCATAATACCTATACAATTAAGTGCCATAAAGTGATATCAGTATTGTGACAGAATCATGTACTGGTTGTGGGGCACAGATTAGGTCATGATATCCGCGGAGCATTGGTTCCAGGACCCACCACAGATACCAAAATCCCCAGATACTCGAGTCCCATAGTCAGCCCTCTGTACCCATGGTTCCACATCCTCAGATTCAACCAACCACGGATCATATATTATTGTACTTATTATTGAAAAAATTCACACGTACGTGGACCCATGCAGTTTAAACCCATGTTGTTCAAGACAACTGTATAGGCTTATTTCCTCACCACTAGACATGGCGGCCCTCAAAGACAAAGACTATGCACAGAGCTTGGCATAGTTCACTCTTAGTAATAGTCCGCTGAGTTAATGGATGGATGGATGATAAAATGGGTAAGCAAATGAATGGATTGATGAACCAATGTAGGCAATACTAGCAAAAATAAGATACAACACATTACACGTTCACAGCAGATCAGTTTACAAAGCACTTTAAAACTTTCTATCTTATTTGTTCCCGATAATATTGTGAGGCAGAAAAGGCAAACAGATGGCATCACCCCATCATTCTACAGATGAGAGATCTGGGTGACTTCTGAAGGTCACAGATCTAGTACGTGTCAGAGTCAGGACTAGAACTCAGGTTGCCTGAGTTATTCCAGAATTCTCTCTCCAATGGCTAAGCACATGCTATGAGAAAGAAAATTATTAGGTAATAGGAGTTTCTTTTTCTTTTAGGACCTCTTTTCCGCCGCCCTACATAAACGTTCTCTGCGCCCTGAGCTGCCACCTCCCTCCCAGAGCACAACAGCACAGGGCTCGGGAGGAACCTCCAATGTTAAAAGGCCCATTGCAAGTCTCATCAGAAAATCAAATACATAACTCTAAAAATATCCCCCGTGATCTATGCGTGTAGCCACAGTGTCTGACAAATTCAATTAAATCTGTCATACATCATTCTCCACAGTGTTATTGAGAGAGACATAGTAGTATCGAACTTTAATTATTCAGCTCCTATTGATCCTACCATAATCTTGTGAGAATCATTTGCAAACTGACAGTCCCCTCAGGAGACAGCCACTATTATCTAATTATAAATCTACAGTGTCATTTGATAAAGTGTTCGGATTTTTCTTTTCCACAAGAAAAGCCCCGGTTTTTGCCAACAAATTCCCATAGGGAAACCAAAACAATGCCCACCAATCTTAAGCTGAGATAAGTGGAGCCTGGCTTGTGGCGTTGTTACTTCCTGGGCACTGCCCTGACACACCCTCCCCAGAGCTGATGCAGTACAATTTCTCTACCAAGTCCCTTCCTCCCCTACCATCATACTTGACTGGCCTAATATTCATCCCAAAGGGCCCTGTGATCTAGGCTAAAGCCTCTTTGGTGGTAAAAATCAATGGCCACTATTTTTGCATTTTCACAGGTGTCCTCAAAGCCCCAGCACAGAGGAGTAAGGAATGGTGGGAATTTCAGGTCCCTGACCAACGGCTGGGGAGACATTGGGAAAAGAAATACCTCAAGGCACAACTTAATCCCCACTGCCAGAGTACCCTGAAGGACTAGCCCAGGAATAAACAGTCAACCAGCCAGTCAACAAATATTTTTTGAACACTGATTCTGTGCCAGGAACACTGGTAGGCCCTGAGGGATACAGTTGTGAACACGATATAAATGTACCCTAATAGAACTCGAATAAATAGTTGCAATTAATTCATTAAGTGATTAAGACATGTACTAGGCTGTGAAGGAGAAATAAAAGGCAAATAAAATGGGGTCCTGACCTGGCCTGAGACGCCCATGATTAAGCTGAGAAACGGTGAATTGGCATTATCTGGGCGAAGAGTGAGGCTGAGAGAGACAAGAGGGTAGAGGCACACTAGTCAGAGAAATGAGTAGACGAAAGCAGCCCAGAAGGTGAAAGGGGTATGGCAGGGGGAAGGTGGTAGCAAGGAAGGGTGCTGAATAGGGTTTGTACCGGGTGGAACCAGTGGTATGGCCGCCGCTAATGGATTCTTGCAAGGCTGATTGCGGTAGAGATCGCTGGTAGCTATGGCTGCTGGTGATGGGAATGGCCAGTAGATAGCTGTTGGTGATAGGAATGGCCAGTAGATAGCTGTTGGTGATAGGCACGGAGTGTGGGATTAGCGCTGAACAGCGGTTTTGGCTGCTGGCTGGCACAGCAGTTACTGGTAGGTGTGGTAGGGGTATCATGGCTCTGGTGGTGGACATCAATTATGGCAGTGGGCATCACTATTGATAACTTATGATGGGGGCTGGGTTCCGTTGGCATAGAAAGCAGTAGGACTCCAACCCTACTTTTCCCAGATGTCTACCCAACTTTACCCATTTACATCATTTATTGAATAAAACATCTTTTCACCTCTGACTTGAAAAACCCTATTTATTAT
The DNA here is from genome assembly GCF_965194805.1 of Balaenoptera borealis. Lineage (NCBI taxonomy): Eukaryota > Metazoa > Chordata > Mammalia > Artiodactyla > Balaenopteridae > Balaenoptera > Balaenoptera borealis. Next base: position 107,827,787 of record NC_138881.1, read on the forward strand.
GTGCTAATGTGTTTTGGGGTGTACTTCTGGATTATCTATACTCTTACACTGATTTTTGTGTCTATTCACGTGCTAGTATCTTACAGTTTTAATTACTGAAGCTTTTATAATAGATCCTAATAACTGATAAAGCCAGCTCTCTACTTTTTTTTTTTCAGGTTTTTCCATGCTATTCTTGCATATTTATTTTTCTATATAAATGTCAGGTTCCTACAGGTATCTTTATTTAGATCATGTTAAAGTTGTCAAAATCCTCATCTTTAGGATGATGAGTTGTGTGTTCCAACCCAAGAATATGGTATGGGTTTTCCATTGGTTCAAGTCTCCAATTAGATCATTCCTCTTAGTGTTTTAAGTTTTCTTCAAAAAGATCTTGCATGTTCCTGATAAATTTATCCCTAGGTCTATTATCATTTTTGTTATAATTAAAATGGGATTCTTCAGTTAAATATCATAATTGGCTATCTGTACATAAAGGAAGTTTGTCAGTTTTGTATATTTTGTATATTTTGTTCTGAGAAATCTTTCTGAATTATCTTATGTTTATCATATTTAAGTTGATTCTCTTGTGTTTTCTATGTATTCAATTACAACATAGAAAAATATCAATTAATTTTGCCTCCTCCTTTACAATTTTTTTGAATTATGTTTATTTATTTATTTTAGATTGGGGTACAGTTGTTTTACAATGTTGTTAGTTCCTCCTTTACAATTTTTATACTTCCTATTTCTTTCTCTTCTCTAATTGCACTGACTAAAATTTCGAAAAAAGTTGATTCTTACCTTCTTCCTGAATGGAAAATTCTTCTAGTGTTTCACCTTTTAGCATGATATTGTCTTTTAGAGATTATAGGTAGGTAGGTAGGTAGATATGTTATTTTAAGGGCTATTCAACTATTTTATTGAGTTATTTTTTAATTAGGAATAATGTTGAATACCATATCTTTTCAGCATTTCTCATGATTGTATGATTTTTTTCTCCTTTTTTCTGAATATGATGGAAGAATAGGCAAGGAAGAGAGTAATAACAGTTGGGGATGATTTCATGGAGAAAGTTGCAGTTGAGCTGAGATCTGAAGATGGCTAAGATTTCTGACTTCAAAATGGCAGACTAAATATACATGGTAGTTTCCCTACCTCCGGACTCCAAACCTCTACCCCTTTACCCCTCTTAAGTTTTTGTACACCAAAACTAAGAAATGGGTGCAATACGTGGGCTGAAAATCAGGTGATATTGTTAGATAACTGAAATTTGAGGAACCATTGAGAAACTGACAGCCAACCAACCCAACTAAAAAGGAAAACGGCAGCCTAGAAGGTGTACAAATTAGGCACCAGGAGCTGTTTTCACAAAATGTAGAAGCAATGCAGAGAGAGGGTACATCACACTTGAAGTCAATGAAACATGGGAAGGGGTATGGAAAAGGAGAAACCAACAAAAGGATTAAAAGGGGGGATACTGAGGTGATTACAGCAGATAAGCTATCCAACTTCTATGCATTCCCCTGCCCTATCACCACTGTGAGTCAGGCAACAGCATTTAGGCAGGAGCAAATGCTTGAGTCAGGGAAATACAACAGTGTCCCTAGAGGCTGGCAACCTCTGGGAGGAAAAGGGAGTGGCCATGTCCTGACTGACAACTGTTACAATATCTTGCCCATCAACAACAGACCCCAAGGGGCACCTCCTGGGGAACTGCATAAACAGGAGCAGTAAAGAGTCTAGCAAGGAATCACATCAATAAAAATAATTTCATAATCAGTCATCACACAATAAGCTGAAGGGTAGGAAGGATTTTACCAGGCAGACATGGAGAGAAATGCATTCCCTTCTGCCTGCACCGTATCAACAAAGACATAGGAGCAAGGAAGAACAGGATATGTTTCAAATATAGAACACTGGAGGCAAGAGGGAGATAAGCCTGGAAAGGTAGGCTGGGACCAGATTGGGGAGGGCATCAGATGCCCAGTGGTGTTGTTTGGGGTTTTTTCTATAAGTAGTGAGGATGAAGACAAAGGCATTTATGAGGAGGAGAGTGACAGGACAACAGCTGTGCTTTGGAAAGATGACTCTAATGGGCGTTTGGAGTGCAGATAGGAGACAGTGATTTAGGGGGTCCTGCAACAGACTAGAGATGACTAAGGCCTAACTGAGGACACTGGCAGGAGGAGATGAAAGGAAAGAAGTGAGATGTTGTAAAGCATCTGTAACTGATTACACTTAAGGTTTGGGGGGAACTAACTGAAGGAGACACAGGTGATGTTAAGTGGCACTTCTTGTATCATGCCCTGAATTAGGGAACAAGAAGACAACTACATTTGGTTTTTGTTTCTTTCATCATTGTTATTGTTGTTTGCGGAATGAGGAGCTCACTTTGGGACAGTCTGAGTTTGAGGTACCTGCAGGATGTCTAAGTGAAAATGTCCCATAAGCAGCTGGAAGATCCATATTTCAGGAGAAAGACCAAAACTAAAATATGTAGATTTGAGAAGTCTTTTACAAGAGTGGATTAGATCATCCGCCAGAGTGGATGAAGGGAAGAAGTAATGAGGAGACTGGGACAAAGGTCACTACAAATGGGGAACAGTTATCCTGGGGACTGACTTGAGTCATTTTCAATAAAGCACAATGTGGAATTTGTTTTTGTTTTGTTTCATTTCTGCTGATCAGAACCAAATATGTTGACCACGTGATCATGAGAGTAACTCACTAGAAATAAATTGGTATAAGAAAGAATATGTTCTCTCAACAAATAAAGATTTCTTGTTTGAGTAATGTTGACATAAATAAAGTAGTGCATAATGTTAGAGTTAAATCTTTATTTTGCAATTGGGGAAACTCAAGTACAAAAAAAGTGTAGTGATGCCTCCAAAATCACAGTCAGCAAGAGTCAGAGCAAGACTAGAATCCAGTGATTCGTATTCTCCCGCAACCCCCATCCCACTAACTCACACTGCCCTCTCCTGCCACAACTAACAATTGACATGGTTGTTTACTGCACTTGATCCTAAGAATTGCAACCATAATTGAAGGTGTTTGGTGGGGACAAGGCATCATGTACCAGGCTGACAGTTGTCTATTTAACATAGAGTTAACTATCAATAACTTCTGCCAGAAAGGAAGCCACGTCAAGAAAAGTCCAAAGCAATTGATTCATTTCAAAATCATTTGCGTGTAACACATATTTCAAATTTACATCACTTAAAGTAAGCCGTGTGCTCTTGAAAGGTTGTCTGCAAAACAGATGTTTGTAAAGTGAATTATCCTTTCTCCCTTGACTTATAGTACAATTTCTAAGATACAGTCTCAGAGAAAAACAAAATGTACTGTGTTTTTAAGACAACCTGATCCTTTCAAGTCATTAAGAAGTCTTTAACATATGATAAAGATCTGCAAAACACTCCTTGGAGCCTGTGGGAAAAAATTCCACACCCCATAGCATGCCATCCGAAGTTTCCAACCTCTAACTTTCTAGATTCACTTATTACACACCCCTATACCAGCCCCTTCTTCTATGACACTAAAACATTAACTCTTCCCCAAACATTCCATGCATAATTGGGTTTTTCTCTATGCCCTTGCTTGCACTGTTCCCTGGTTTTGAAAATGACCTTCTCCGTAATCACCTGTCAAAAGTCCTATCTGTTTTTCTAAATCTAGCTTGAATTTCACTTCCCCATGAATCCTCCCCTGATGACTCCATAGAGAAGTACTCTCTCCCTTCTGCATACCTCCCACAGGAAGAGAGAACAGAATCTTAGGGCAACCTAGTTCTGGGACCCATTCAAGGTATTACCTACTCTTAAAATGTAGGTCAAATTTACCATTCATTCCTCTGTCCTTAAAATGTGCTGTGAACTTGATAGGGATAGAATAGGATAGTTATACAGGTAGTTGTAGAAGTCCCAGTAGAGGACTACAGATAGAGAGGGAAACCTAGGAAACTCTGGGAGACCACTGTAAGTTAATGATCGCTCAAGAAAGCTACTGGAACGTCATGGAACAAAGCAGGCTTGCTTAACTATAAAGCCATAAATTAAAGCACGAGATATGCCCCAGGCCATTAGGTGGAAGAAAAATGTCACCACCCTTCTACTGATTTGAATAAGCACTATGATAATCCTAGTTCGACCTCATAGGGTCAGACACCCTCCTGCCTGATATGAAGGAGGAACTAGTGATGTAAGCCTCACGTCGACTTGAAGAAGGTGGTCTTTTCCCCTCCCCATTTCCTTTGACTATAAAATTGTAGCTCACTTAATCCTCAGGGCAGAGGTCCCTCACCTGCCCGCTTGCATCTCTTACAAGCATCCTATATTAACAAATCTACTTCTTGCCTATCACTGTGCCTCTCACTGAATTCCTTCTGCACTGAGACACAAAGAACCTGAGCCTCAGTAAGTCCAGGCATCAGGTGAGTGATTCTAATTAAAAGACCGTGGGTTCGAGTCCCAAGCAGGGTTTTGGCCGGGTTCAAGTCCCGGCCACGTGGGTTGAAGTCCCAATATGAGTTACACGGTTTCAAACCAGAGATCATGCTCACTGTTGAGAATATAATGATGAGCAAGAAAGAGTCCATGCTTTCAAGGAGTTCACAGTCAAACTAGAGAGGCAAACCACTAAACAGGTAATTGTAATTAAAGTATGAGGAGTGCTGTGATAGAGGTGAGTGTTGGACTCGCTCAGAACCTGTCACTTCTCTCTTCTCTCTCATTTCTCCCTTTTGGAATGGAAACTTATGTCCTACGACTGTCCTACCATTGTACTTTGGAAGCACATAACTTGTTTGATTTCACAGAGTCACAGCTGGAGAGCAATTTGCCTCAGGATGAATGTATCTTGAATCCCGTTCATATCTAATTTAGATGATATTTAGGTGAGACTCTGGACTTTAGGCTTTTAAGTTGATGCTGGAACAAGGTATGACTGTCGGGGCTACTGAGATGGAATGAGAAGAACATGAATTGGGGGGGCAGGGAGCAGAATGCTCTAGACTGAATATTTATGTGCCCCCAAAACTTGTATTCTGAAACCTAATCCCCAATGTGATATTTGGAGGTGGGGCTTTTAGGAGCCCTCATGAATGGGATTAGTGCTCTTATAAAAGAAACCCCATTATGTTTTACAATGCCCTTATAAAAGAAACTCCTTCCCTTCTTCCACCATGTGAAGTTACAGCGAAAATATGGCCGTCTGTGAACAAGGAAGTGGGCTCTCACCAGACACCGAATCTGCCAACACCCTGATCTTGGACTTCTCAGTCTTCAGAACTGTGAGAAATCAATTTCTGTTGTTTATAAGCCATCCAGTCTGTGGTATTTTGTTATAGCAGCCTGAACAAAGAAAAATGGTGAAGGAGAGGTGAAAACCAAGGATTATTCTTAGGTCTCCAGCTGGGACCACTGGAAGTCATTTACTCAGAGATAAGAGACACAGAAAAGAAGTAAATTATGAGTCAGAGTGACAAGTGAGAGAAGATGATTTTGGTTTAAGGTACGTTGAGTTTGAGTTCCTTGTATCACTTAACACTGCCTCTGGCATCCAGGAAAGGTTCAGTTCATATTTGTTATTATTTTTCTAAATACGGATAGTAAAGAGACAAGTAGAAGAAGATGAGCTCATGAAATAGACTGAGAAGGGATGCCAGCAAGGATGGAGAAAAACCGGAACAGTGTGTAATTTCACAGAAGTCAAAGGTAGAGTGTATTTCAAGGCGAAAGTCCCAGTCTAACAGTCAAATGCTGCCAAGAGGTCAAATTAAAGGATTAGAAATCATCCCTTGAATTTGTCAATAAAATGTTGTTGGTTTCTCCCAGAAGGGCAGTTTCAGTGTCATGAGTGTAGAAGCCAAAGTTGAATGTATTTAAAAGTAAGTGTTGCTCCTAAGTGTCCATCGACAGATGAATGGATAAAGAAGATGTGGCACATATATACAATGGAATATTACTCAGCCATAAAAAGGAATGAAATTGAGTTATTTGTAGTGAGGTGGGTGGACCTAGAGTCTGTCATACAGAGTGAAGTAAGTCAGAAAGAGAAAAACAAATACCATATGCTAACACATATATATGGAATCTAAAAAAAGAAAGAAAAATGGTTCTGAAGAACCTAGAGGCAGGACAGGAATAAAGACGCAGACGTAGAGAATGGACCTGAGGACACGGGGAGGGGGAAGGGTAAGCTGGGACAAAGTGAGAGAGTGGCATGCACATATATACACTATCAAATGTAAAATCAATAGCTAGTGGGAAGCAGCCGCATAGCACAGGGAGATCAGCTGGGTGCTTTGTGACCACCTAGAGGGGTGGGATAGGGAGGGTGGGAGGGAGACACAAGAGGGAGGGGATATGGGGACATATGTATATGTATAACTGATTCACTTTGTTATACAGCAGAGACTAACACACCATTGTAAAGCAATTATACTCCAATAAAGATGTTAAAAAAATAATAATAATAATCCTCTGCCCAGAGGTGGGAAAAAAAGAAAAAGGTAAGTGTTGCTGAGACTTTCACTTCTGGCTAAGGTGGAATAACAGGGACTGAACATACCCTCCTGCCTGAAACAGTCAACCAAAATAAAAGGAACAAAATATATGAACCAACAGTTTTCAGACACTGGGCACCCAAGCAACAAATGACAGTGATCCTTGAGGAATGGGAAACAAATGAGGTGAGCCCTGCTCCTACCACGGCCCCAGCTTACTACCTGGAAAGAGGTTCTAAGCCATGGCACAGGGAGGGGAAATCCAGACCTAACTTAACAGAATTTTTGAGTTGATAAAATGGGACTAGAAGTCATTGACAGAAGGTTAGGAGGTTAGAGTTTGTTGGGAAAGTTTCTGATAGCAGAGAACTCCACAGAGAGAACTCTGGAGACCTACTCAGAGTCCTCCTTGAATATTCAATTAAGTATTGATTAGCACATTCACGTGAGTAAAATTCCCAATCCTGCAAGAAAAAAAAAAACACACTAATAAAGGATTAGAGGGAACAATACTCAGAGCTCACGCAGGGCAGGAAATACAGTCTGTTGACAAAGAAGGGGAAAAGAAAGTCATTTCATAATGATAAATAGGTCAATTTAAGAGGGTGTAACAGTCTTAAACACCTATGCACTTAGCAACAGAGCTGCAAAATACGTGAAGCAAAAACTGACAGAGCTGAAGGAGAAATTTTTAAAAACCCTCAATTATAGTTGAGAACTGTAACATCTCCCTCCCAGCAACTGACAGAACTACCAGACAGCATATCAGTAAGGATAGATAAGAACTGAATGACACAATCAATATTGATATAACACCCTACCCAATATCAGAAGAATATTTTTTTCAAGTGCACATGGAACATTTACTAAGACGATACTCTAGGCCATAACACAAGTCTCAAATTTAAAATGATTCTAAAGTCACACAAGACATGTTTATTTTTTCTACCAGAATGGAATTAAGTTAAAATTCATTAACAGAAGGATCTCTGGGAAATCACAACTATTTTTAAACTAAACAACACATACTTATAAATAACCAATGGGTTAAACAAGGAAGCAAAAGGGAAATTAAAAACTACTTTAAACTGAATGAAAATGAAAACACAGCATATGAAAATTTGTAGGGTGTAGCTAATACAGTAGTTAGGAGGAGTTTTATAGCATTAAATGCATATATTTGAGAGGAAAAAAGGTCTTCTACTTATGAAACTAGAAAAAGGGCAAATGTAACCCAAAATAAGGAGAATAAAGGAAATAATAAAGATCAGAATGTAAATCTAAGAAACAGGAAACAGAAAAAGAGAAAAACCAATGAAACCAAGAATTGTTTCTTTGAAAGGACCAATAAAAATGATAAACCTAAAGCCAGGCTGATCAGGAAAAAAAGAAACAAATTAACCATATAAGGAATGAGACTAGTGACATCACTACAGATTCTACAAATATTAAAAGGCTATTAAGAGAATATTATGAAAAACTTTTGTTAATAAAGGGCAACAACTTAGGTGAAATTGACAAATTACTTCCAAGACAGCAACTACCAAAGCTCACTCAAGGATAGATAACCTGAATAGAATCATATCTATTAAAAGAATTGAATATGTAAGTTTAAAACCTTTCCAGTAAGAAAACTCCAGGCCCACATGGTTTCACTGGAGAATTCTAGCAAACATTCAAAGAATAAATAATACCAATTTAATACAAACTCTTCTACAAAGTTGAAGAGGAAGGAATAACATCCCAACTCATTCCATGAGGCCAACATTCCTATTACCAGAGCACAGCAAAGATATTATAGGAAAAGAACTACAGGCCCATACCCCTTATGAAAAGTTACATCCTTAACCGAATTTAACCACCCAAATCCAACCACATTTAAAAGAGATAATACATCATCACCAAATGGGTTTATCCTGGTATGGCAAGGTTGATTTGATATTTGAAAAAAAAAGTCACCATGGACTAAAAAAGTAAAAACATATGATCATGTCAAAAGGTGCAGAAAACACATCTGACAAAAATCTATCATCCATTCCTGATTTAAAAAAAAATTTTTTAGCAAAGTTGGTAAATAAGGAAACTTCCTCAACCTGAAAAGACATCTATTAAGCAAAACAAAAAAGAAAAACTTACAGCTAACGATCTACTGATACATGCCATAACATGGATGAATTTCAAAAATATTATACTTAGCCAAAGTCAGATGTAAAAATGTACGTGCTATACTCCATTGACTCCATTGGTATGAAACTCAAGAATAGACTAATCTATAGTGACAAAAAGCAGATAAGTCATTGCCTGGGGCTGGGAGGTGTAGGACTGACTGGGAAGGGGCAACTGACTTTTGAGGTGGTAAAAATGTTCTGTATCAATGATGGTGGTAATGGTTACACAAGTCGTGCATAAATTTGTAAAAACTCATTAATGCACACTTAAAAGGTATGCATCTCATTATATGTAAATTATACTCAATACAGTTGAAATTTAAAAGTAAATGTAGGTGAGGAAGTAGAGATAGAGTTTACCCTATTCTCTGAGACACTTTGGCTGGGAAGGGGAATATGGGATTCAAGGACAGTTTTTGTTTTGTTTATATGTTAAGGAGTCAACTTACTTGAGACTGATTAAAAACTGAGAAAAGGGAAAGATTAGAGATACAGAAGACAGCCTTTTGTAGTCCCACCATCTTTTCCAGCAATCCAACTCTCATGCTTCCCTACTAGACAGGTGTCTCCTTGTAATCAGACGTGCTAAGATTTGAAAATCTGTGCTATGATACCTGGACTTCCAAGGAGACATCTCAAGCAGGCCAAGGGCTTGTCTCTGGGCAGCATATGTGAAATCCCTTACCTTCTAGAGAACCTCAATTAATTACCTAGGCCTCGACTATTGGTTACAAGTAGAGACTCACTTCCCCCACTTCCCTGCTTTTGACATGACTGCCCTTTGAGTATCTAAAGTTAGCTTCTCCCTATGCTTGTACAAATGTTGGAAGTAAGAGTCTGAACTTGTAATAAATATTTTTTCACTATCAAGGGAGATTTACTCCATTTTAAGTCTTGTTTGTCCAGTTTCTACTTAAACCTCTCATTTACTTTACCCACCAACTGTTGGACTGCTTTGAATTCTGGAAACAGTTTACTTGGCTTACTTGAGATGGAACTCCTTTCCCGAATGCATTTTAATTTCTCAACATCTATGTACTTGGGAAGTTTCCCAAGTAAGATCTGCAATTAAGCTGGGACTACCGATGTCAAAACCCAAAGGGGTGGTCATGGGTCTCGTTGCTTTGGCATACCAGTGGGGTAGATACATAATTCAAGAACGAAAGAAGCTTTTAGTACCGGGTGCCATTTTCACAAGCGGCCCTCGTGACCACTGGCCTTGGAGTCTTAAATATAAGAAAGTGGAGCAAGACAAACTAGACAAAATTTAGCGTTTTGTCTCTTTAACAAATAAAAAGACTGCCAGATACACTTGCAGAGAGACCTTACACTTTTAACCTAGCTTCTATTCTCGGAACTAGGGACAACAGTTCTCATACTGTCACGTCAGCCCTGCAGCTTCTAGGATAAAAGTGTGTATATAGCATTTGTAATCATATGAAAACAGGTCACTCCTGTCCTATTAGCGAAGTAAGCACTTTTTTTTTTTTTTTTTAGTAGAAGTGATGGAGATACACTACAACATCCAACTTCTTTCCCAGTCCCTTTTGTGACGCATAATACATGTATCTGAGACAGCTGGCCTGGGTTAGAGGCTCAACCTATTGCTGGGGTTAGGGACTCAACCTGTGACAAGGGTTAGAGTACAGCCTACGGTCAAGGTTAGGGCCTCAGCCTGAGGCTAGGACCGAGACTACGTTTAGGGTTAAAATGTATGGCCTGGGTTCAGCCTGTAGCCAGGAGCAGAGTAAAGCGACCTGGCCCAAATTAGAAGAAACTTACAAGCTTGGTCTCATTAGCACAAGACTGACCAGCCGAAGTAAGCAGCCAGCGTCCGCTTTGGAGGAGCGCATGTGAGAGCACCCTGGAAGCCACCGCTTGTGGGTCCTTCAACCTCTGCTGACAATTAGCTGAGAAAGTCATTTCCTCTCACCATGCTTCGCATTACCCAGTCTTCCAAGTGCGGAATGTGATCATTATTTCTCACCATGGGACGAGGAGGTAGGGTGGGAGGAGAGCGAGGAGGGGGCAATGAGCTTGAATTAATACTTGCAGCTTCTTTTCTCCCCTGTCCGGCAAACCTCTGTCTCACTGAAAACAAAGCCAAGCTTCCTATTTTAACCCTCCCATCATTGGCTCCTGTCTTTGCTCCTACCCTTAATTTGAGTACTTACTGGTTTTCTGAAATCTGAGTATCTTTTTATTACCCCCTATACCACCCTAATTGGTTCTTTTCTCTCCGTCTGTGTTCCTTCAGGACCTACCACACATTTTGCAATTAGAAGTGTTAAGGTTTGAAAAGATTTGCAAGGATATCTGGATTTCCAATTAGAAATCTTAAGCAAGCCAAGAAGTACACACGCTGCTTCTACAGGATAGTTAAAGGGTAGCTTAGTCCTTTCAGAAAGGAATCCACTAAACAACATCTCTATGCAGGGCAAGGACTGCATTAGATACTAAAGTGGGAGGAGAAGCGAGTAAGATCTGGCATCATTCGATCACCCTGTGGGCTGCTTTGCCTAGTGCCCAGGCCACCACTGACTGCCCCTGATGCCATACCCTGGAATCCCAGCAGCTCTTGGGAGTAGGGATGGTATGACCAGCTCTAAAAAAGTTTCATCATGGTCCTTGAGAAGTAAAACTCAAAGTGCACATAATAGGCCAAAAGGAGCATTTAGGTAACAAAGAATAAATACCGCTGCTGCTGCTGCTGATCACAATATTTTAGATCATTTAGGTTTTAGATCAGGATAATACTATTGGAAATCGGTTTTCTCTTGGTAGTGCAGTCTCTACCCCAAGGACCAGCAGCCTTTCCCCAACTCCATCAGTTTAGCAGTTCTATGTTCATTTCTTCAGGGAGGGGTAACGTCAAACAAAAGCAGGGGGAAAGTCTTTCAGCTTTGGTGTCCAAAAGCTTAGGTTCTGAGGGCAGTAGAGAGAACAGAGGGTAAAGTCAATATGTTTACTGAAGAGAGAAGTATTTCATATTTCCTCAGACTAGAAAAGACCCTTCGCTGTGACAAGGGAAGAGACAGGGAAATATTGAGATTATAGGTGTGCCTGGAACCCAGTGAGAGGGTCTTTGCAACCTGCTTTCTGACCAGAAGCTTGGGGAATGGAGAGGAAAAGGAATTTCTGAGCCCGATCATGGCCTGAAAGGAGCAGAATGATTTCCAAGTCCTCAAATGAAGCATGAAAGTATCAGAGAAAGCCATTAGAGCTGAACGGGACAGGTGGAAGGGTGTCAAAGGTGCAGCCTGCCTGGTAGATGACATGGAGGACCAGGGGGCTCCCCAGTGTTCATGACCCTGGAAAAGAGGGAGGTATCCTTGAATAAAATGATACTGAGATCTGCCATCTAAGGGGTAGAAGGAGTCAAAAAGAAATTAAGCTGCACTATAGAAACCTAGATTTGTGGGCTGAGATTTGAACATACCGCCCCAATATGTAAAAATTGACAGTCCCTGAATTAATCCACCCTATGGGTTCCTTAAATCTAGCTGAAAGTTGATTCTTTGGTGGGGGTGGGGGATGTTACTGAATGGTGTCAACTCCCAAAATTATATCACACAGTTGGTTAGGAAAACAGAGGTCTTGAAATGGAACCTCACAGGTGCACATAATATCAACTTCTCACTGCATGTAAAAATTAGACAGCAATTAAATGCGGACCATGATGCCTGCGGATGGAACAATTTTCCACAGGAGAAGCTGTCGCATTTTAGCTATATATATGGAGGTGACGTCAGCTACTTGTACAGTGTAACTCATTTTCTTGCCAGTCAAATATCTGATCTTAGGCATATGGCAGTATGTAACTTACAGTTCTAGACGCACAGAAGCCTGTGTGTGCGCATGCCCACACACACATGTGCACGTGTGCACATCACATTGCTCAAAATCAAAGCCTCCAACCAACAAGGACCTACTGTATATGGGGAACTCTGCTCAATATTCTGTAATAACCTAAATGGGAAAATAATTTGAAAAAGAATAGATACAGGACTTCCCTGGCAGTCCAGTGGTTAAGACTCTGCACTTCCACTGCAGGGGGGGTGCAGGTTCGATCCCTGGTCCAGGATCTAAGATCCCACGTGCCACCCGGCACAGCCAAAAAAATTTTAAGAATTTAAAAAATAAAAATAGGACTTCCCTGGTGGCGCAGTGGTTAAGAATCCGCCTGCCAGTGCAGGGGACGCGGGTTCAATCCCTGGAGTGGGAAGATCCCACATGCCACGGAGCAACTAAGCCTGTGCGCCACAACTACTGAGCCTGCGCTCTAGAGCCCGTGAGCCACAACTACTGAGCCCGTGTGCCCCAACTACTGAAGCCCGCGTGCCTAGAGCCCGAGCTCTGCAACAAAGAGAATCCACCAAAGTGAGAAGCCCGAACACCACAACAAAGAGTAGCCCCAGCTCGCGGCAACTTGAGGAAGTCCACGTGCAGCAACGAAGACCCAATGCAGCCAAAAATAAATAAATAAATAATTTTTTTTAAAAAAAACATAAAAAAAAATAATAAAAGGATGAATTTTTTTAAAAAGAAAAAGAATAGATACATGTATATGTATAAATGAATCACTTTGCTGGACACCTGAAACTAACACAACATTGTTAATCAATGATATGCCAATACAAAATAAAAATTTAAAAACAATATCAAAGCCGCCAGATGAATGCAAATATCCTCTCCTCCAGATCTTAGCTTACGTATTTCTAGGTATGCTTTTAAAGTGCTAACTCCAATAGCAATCATAGGTGACTGTCCGTTAACCGTTCGTCTCAGACCCCCTCCTGGAACCCTTGGGAGGGGTGCCTGCTGCCATCACCCTCCCTCTTCATGTCTTATCTCAATGCTCTCTTGAATTCTGTCACCTTCAGTCCGGAAGTGACTCAAGGCCCAACTTCTCTGGACCACCCCCAGCTTCTGATGAGTTTGCCCTATTTTTCACTTCCTCAATTCTGACACCCAGGCCCCTCTTCCATACACTCCTCCTCTGACAATTTGTCAGTCTTCTCCCCACAACAGGACCAGCACTCGCCGTTCTGATTATTCATTAGATTTCCTCCATGCCTTTCAGATGTCTGCTTCTTATTTTTCTGATTGGTAAGGTTTGACCTAAGGAGGCAGCAGAGTGTAATGACAAAAAGCACCAGACTTGAAGCTCTTACACTCAAAAAGCTTCAAGGTCAAGTCTCTTTCTGCCACTGACTAAGCTGGGAACCTCTTAACCAGTTACTTCACAGTTCTCAGGCCTTAGTTTCCTCGTTGATAAATTTCAGGGGTAAACTAGACCAAGATTCAGTAAGCGGGAGACCTCTGTGGTAAACTGGGCCCACAGATGTATTTTGTTTGGCCTGCACAGTGTTTAATTTTCTTTTTAATGATGGATAATACACACTCTACTTTCCCAAAGCGCCCACCACTCTTCAATGCCTTCCACCCAGCGACTTCACTCATGGGCATTTGCATTCAGGACACTGGGTCAGGCGCTTCGTACCTCATGTTTGCTCCACCCTGACGGCTCCTCGTGCCTTAGCATTCTTTCACTCTTCCAACAGACACCTCCCACTCCGCACCAAGCTGGGACCGGAACCAGGTTTTCACAGGTGATAGTTGGGACTTCAGATGTCTCTCTGGCCATAATTCACAAAGAACCTACCCCATCCACACTGATCCACAACTCCAGTCAGTCTCCCGCCTCCTCCAGATCACCAGTCAGTCACTCTGCATGGGCCAGGCCATCCCAGGACACTCTACTATTCCAGAACCCTCTGGCATTGTGAGGCCAGAGGCAACAGGGAGCACCACCCAGGTTTCAACCCCTTCAAAGAAAAAGGCTTTCAGATGTTCATAAAAGCAGCTCAGCAGGCTTTTTGGATATCAAACCTCTCTTACAAAACAACATTTTGATGTGTTAAATGTAAATCAATTGGAAGCACATGGATTCCATAGGTCCTAAAATGTGCGCAGGCTTGAAAACGAAGGCGAACATCTTAGTGCAGAGTCTGGGGACATTTGCTAGCTGCAAAATACTGGAGGGTAAAGTGGGTTTTGATAGTCCATAGGATCTCAACTACAGTGAGGCTTCTGGACCCTATCTCCTCCCACCCCTTTGCTGCCTTCTCACTCCAGTGCAGCCCAGCAGTAATACCAAGTCACTAACCAGAAATAAAAGGAAGATGCTAATGCAATCTATGTCCTCGGGGAGACCTAAAGGCCAGGGGCAGAGACTTGTAGCCAGCTTTCATGTAGCCCCATGTCTGATGGTAGACTCTCCTGTAGAGCTGGGAAGACATTCTCGTCAATAACAAGTTTCAAACCCGATGGAAAGAAATTCCTGCTCTCAGGGAACTCCCTATCCAGCTAGTAAGACAAAAACAACATCCAGAGCATACTCAATAAGAAGATCACGTAGATTAAGCTCCTGAAGCTGGTATTGACAAAGAAAACATAACCATGACTCAGACTGTCTTTAGATTCATATTCTTTGCTACTTAGAACAATATAATTTATGGGTGCAATAATAACAACAATAACGATACTAACAATAATAATAAGTAAGGTCTTCCATTTATCAGTGCCCCTATGTGATAGGCACTGAACTAGGCATCTTATATCCATGTGTATACATTCTCTTATTTAATCCACCCAACAATGCTGCAAGGTAGACATTAATAGCCCTATTCAGAAGATATGGAAACAATCTCTGACAACAGGGTTATATGTAGTTCACGAACATTTAGGTGCTTTCTGGTCACACATACTCTACTGAGTACTCTATTTGTACTCCCTTTCTTCACTGACAATGCCAGATAAACACCATGTTCGTCCCCTATTCTATATTCCCTTTCCAACAAGCACTGGACTCTAAATGCTCTGGGTGTTCAATCCATAGTGGTAACTAAATGACTGACTTTGTCATTCAGGTTTGACTCTGTTAGAGCCATATTTAAGCTGCACTTACTGGTGCCCAGGTGTCATATGGAGTTTTGCATCAACCAGTGCTCTTGATTTTTGACGTACCTCCCTCCTAGTCTCCACAGCACTGAGGTGTGAGTTCATGGTTGTCTTGGCCAGGAGACAAATTTGAGATAAAGAAAACCATGCTGGGGAAACGGTGGGGGGGGGGATAAACTGGGAGATTGGGAATGACATATCCACACTACTATATATAAAATAATTAACTAATAAGGACCTACTGTATAGCACAGGGAACTCTACTCAACACTGTAATAGCCTATATGGAAAAAGAATCTAAAAAAGAGAGGATATATGTATAACAGATTCACTTTGCTGTACAGCAGAAACACAACATTGTGAATCAACTATACTCCAATAAAAATTTTTAAAAATTAGAAAGACACACATGAAAAGCACAATGATTGTTCCCCTCCCATCTGATGACTACGGCTTTCTCACTGGTCAGGCCCATCACTCCTGCACGGCTTCTGCTTCCCTGGGGAAGAGTCCAGGAGCTTCCTGAGGCTCATGTGCCCCACCGGTTCACCAGCTGTGTCCAACGAACCCTAATCCCAGTTGATGCTCAAACTGGGTGGGACCAGGGGACCAGCTGGTTTCAGTGAGTAGAAATGTGGTGGGCTAGAGAGTTAAGGGCCAAGGTCTTAGCTAGATAGGGAAAGTCACAGGAATTTCTTGACTAACCCAACCTGGAGGACAATTATTGAACCAATGAAACTTGAGACCTCCAGAGGACATAATCACAGTAATTTTCAAAAATTTTTATCCATATCACTCCTCATTCATATGAATTCTTACAAAGAGACTCATTATTTCTCATAAATTGGGAAGCTAGTTGGCATCCTGCATAGGAACTACATGCCAGACAGCCTGGGTACAAATCCCAGCTCTACCACTTACCCTACCTGCGTGACCTTGGACAAGTGTCTTCACTTCTCCATGCCTCTGTTTTTTTTTTTTTTTTTACCACCTGTAAAATGGGGCTAATAATAGCACCTACCTCAGAGCACTGCTGTGATGATTAAATGAATAAGTACATAGGAAGCCTGTGAAACAGTGCCTGGTAAATGCTTAATAAATGTTAGCTTTTTGTTACCATAATAGATGGACACTGAGTGGCTCTGATTGAAGGCGGGGTAGGTGTGGGCATCCCAGAGCCCACCCCCTCACTTGGTACACTTTGAAAATCACTGCTTTACTACAAGCTTCCACCCAGTTCCAGAGCCCCCTCTATAGCATCTGACCTCTTCTTAATGCTTGCAGGGATGAAGGCCTCATTACCTTAAAAATATGTTACCATCTCTAATTATCCCAGACATCAACGTCTTCTCATAGTGACTCAGAATTTACCACCCAGTGGTGTGGGAGGTGCCACTAATGCAAGAGGCAACAGGGTAGAGCAGAAAGCAGTTGTCCTTTCGTCCAAAAGACCTAGAATCCCGTCTCAGCAACTTCTTAGCTGTGTAACTTTGGGGAAGTCACTTAACCTCTCTGAGCCTCAGTTTCCTCATCTGGAAAATGAGGATAACAACATTATCTAAGGCACAGGCTTGTGCTATGGACTGAATTGTGCCCCACTCCCCCAAATTCAAATGTTGAAGCCCTAATCCTCAATGTGACTGCATGGGAGATAGGATCTTTAGGATGTAATTAAGGTTAAATGAGGTCATAAAGGTGGGGCCCTAATCTGACAGGACTGTGGCCTTATAGGAAGAGAAAGAGAGAAAGTTCCCCTCTCTCCCTCCTTCCTTCCCTCCATGAGCACACAGTAAGGAAAGGCCAAGTAAACGCATAGTGAGAAGGCCACTGCCTGCAAGCCAAGAAGAGAGCTCTCGGGGACTTCCCTGGTGGCACAGTGGTTAAGACTCCACAGTCCAATGCAGAGGGCCCGGGTTCGATCCCTGGCCAGGGAACTAGATCCCACATACATGCTGCAACTAAGAGTTCGCATGCCACAACTAAGGAGCCCACAAGCCGCAACTAAGGAGAGCGCCTGCCACAACTAAAGGAGCCCGCCTGCTGCAACTAAGACCTGGCACAACCAAATAAATAAATAAGAAAATTATTTTTTAAAAAAAGAGAGAGAGAGAGAGAGCTCTCACCAGGAACTGAACTGGCTGGCACTTTTCATCTTAGACTTCCCAGCCTCCAGAACCATGAAAAAATAAAATACTGTTGTTTAAGCCACCCAGTCATGGCAGCCCTAGCTGACTAATACCGTTGCTATGAGGATGAAATGAGGTAATATGTGCAAAGTGCCTGGCACAAAGGCAGCACTCAAGAAGTGGAATTATTCTTATTTTTAGTCCTTAGTTCTGCCCTGGCCAGATAATTAAAGGCAGATGGCAGGGAGAACCCACCACAGCAGTTTGCCAGACTCAGTCAGTACTTGCCTCTTAATTTGGACTCATCTCCATGACTACTGTAAGCTCCCTGAGGGCAGAGAACAGGTTTTAGTCTTTTCTGTAGTTCCATCACCTAGAACAGGGTGGACGCTAGGGGTAAACGCTGGGGTAATGAATGAATGAACACACAACCGTACCTATTAGTGGGCATTTGGAAGCCTCCTGGCCACAGAGAACTTGATCCTTGCACACAGAAGCCTGAGGATGATTTGTTCTTATCTGGGGCTCTTTAACTGACAGCAAGCTTGCTGCCCCTCGGCCACAGAGAACACTGTGGCGCTGAGCAGAAAAAACAGCCCGCCACAATTACCAGGCTCCTTTAGCAGTGGAGCTCACGAGATTCCTGCACATCTCGACCCCACATTTGCAAGTTTTCTCACTTACTGGGAGACATAACATGCTCCTACTCAGGACATGTCCCCCTTGTCAAGAGGCAATTCCAGGGGCTTCCCTGGTGGCACAGTGGTTGGGAGTCTGCCTGCCAATGCAGGGGACACGGGTTCGAGCCCTGGTCCAGGAAGATCCCACATGCCGCGGAGCAACTAAGCCCGTGTGCCACAACTACTGAGCCTGTGCTCTAGAGCCCACGTGCCACAACTGCTGAGCCCATGTGCCACAACTACTGAAGCTCGCATGCCTAGATCCCGTGCTCCACAACAAGAGAAGCCACTGCAATGAGAAGCCCGCGCACCGCAATGAAGAGTAGCCCCCGCTCAGTGCAACTAGAGAAAGCCTGCGTGCAGCAACGAAGACCCAACGCAGCCAAAAATAAAATAAATAAAATAAATAAAATAAATAAATTTTTAAAAAAAGAGGCAATTCCAAGCGATGTTTCAAAAGGACCAAGTTAGTTCAACGCTAACTTTGCTAGGTAGGTCTCGTCAGATTTATCATCTTAATCCATTACTTTGAGTGAAATAACTACAGCTGTTCTTCGCAGAACTGTCTCAGAGCTGATGGGCAGCGTACTAGGAATAATTGTACTGAATGATTTTCTAAATCTTTTGGAAGAACGGGAGTCAACCAAGACCCTTATTATTGTTTGTGCATGTGTGTATAGTTAAATTATTCTTCTTCGTGTGAAGTGAAGTTCGGTTTGGAACCGTAGGTAATAAAGTTTGGGCCAACAGGGCTTAGTGATATAATGCAAATCCTTTAATAATAGAATGTGGTGCTATAAAGCAGACACTGCACCACACCTCAGAAAAATTTTCCCAGAACACAAGAGGCAGAAGGGAAGGAAAGAAAGAGACAGAGAGTTAGAAAACATTAGAATGGTAACAGCAGTTTGATATGGGAAAAGCCACCTAGCGCCTAGAAGAAGAGAGAGGATATATGACCTGGACATGAAGATTTTTCTCCAATAGTAAGGAGTAGATTTTCCCAGAGCCATTCAAATTCTTCTGCCCAATTGCCCATGGGATCTATGGCAAATGTGGGAGTAGAATAATAATAATAATAATATAGATAACAACAGCTAGCATTCATCGAATGCTTATAATAGACCAATCACATTGCAAAAGTTAGTTCATTTAATCCTCACAACATCCTTGTGAGTCAGGTATTATCCCTGAGTTACGGACAGGGAAACTGAGGCTCAGATGGGGTTATGTGAAGGGTCCAACGTCAAACAGCTTAGGAGCAGAGCCCTGATTTGAACCCATATTTGACAGACTAAAGAGAAGCACTCTATTAAAGTGCCTCTCACCTCATCTACTGATCAGGCTGAGGCCAGCACAGCTCTTGTCTTTCTCCAATCCTATCAGTGACTGTATAAACTCTGATCATGTTTTCTTTCTTTCTTTGCCTTTAAAAAGATGCAGCTTCTTCGGTCTGAAATCTGTTTTCATTAGGCTGGGCCCATCCCTCTGGCCGTTTCCATTAAGTGTGCGGCTCCGTGGGTGTGGATTGGTGGGTGCTGTGTGGGCGACCGGCAGCGGGGGAGGGGTGGGGAGAGGCAGGGAAGACTGGGGGTAAAACAAGGCTGTTCAGAGGCAGCCTTGGACGCATAGCTCTGTGGCTAGATGCTGCATCGCATTTCTCTTTCTGTTAAACAACCTTCACCCTACAGACTCCAAAAGCCCCCAGAGCCTGCAATCAGGAAAAGCAGAGGCTGAAATGGCCTGGAAGCACCTGATGCCTACTCCACCTGATGGGAGATTGGGATTCTTGGTGGATCTGAGGCTTCTTGAAGCCCTCCCAGGGAAGAGGCTCCCTTTGGAAGAGAGCTCGTTCCACTGTAGGGCGCTGGCTCCTCCTGCAGGCCTGCCCTAGGAATGACCTCTTTTAAGCTCTGCCTGTCTGTTCTTCCCATTGGAGATGAAAAGATCCACCCCGGGCAGTCACCCTCCCCCTCCCACTTCTGGCCCCCTCCAAGGTGGGTGGAAGAAGAAAGAATCAAAGAGGAAAGGGCCGACCCCGCCCCTCCCCCGTTCCACTCCTGGCCAATTACTCTGAGCCTAAGCAGCAACCCTTTTGGAGGGAGGTTTGATGAACTATTCATCACACTCCTAAATAATTCATTTCCCTTTGAGAGCCAGCAGCCCACAGGATCTGTAAGGTTTTCTTAAGTTGACACCTTTTGAGAGATGAAAAATAAAGCAAAAGCCCCCTTTTAGAGAAACCACAGTTGCTTTATATGCCGTTTCCCGCCTCTTTCTTCCGATGTTACAGGGGTCCTTCTCCTCTGCCCCATTCCTTGTGATTGGTCTCCTATTGTGTGTTCTTTGTTTTTTGTTATTCAAACAACTCTACTTTGTAGGATCCCCTGTGCAGAGGCTTCTAGCATTTTCTCTTTCTCCCCTGGCCCCTTGGGCTTCCAGTGTCTAACAACCCAACGGCCTTTAAATTGAGGATACAGGAGCGAGAGGTAGGCACAAGATCGGGGTGGGGGGGGGGTTGGCTGCCTCAAATGAGATGTGGCTAGAACATTTCAGGATCTCGTCTTTGTTCTTTGTCCGCCCTGACACAGCTCCACTACTTGTCATTCTGCGAAAATCTTCCCTCCCCTTCCTTGATTTTTAGCAAAAGAAGAGCTCCCGAGAGCTCTCCTCTGGGCCAGCCAGGGCAAACGCCACCCACCTACCCCAGAGACCCATTTTCTATACAGGAAGCAGGGTACAGGGGATCGTGAGGGTGGAAGATGGCAGGCTGAGACTAATTATCTTCTCTGGCACTGACCCCACCTCCTCCTGCTGGCCTTACAGCTCTGGGGCTCTGACTACGCCCTGATAACAATGGCACCCATCCCCATCTGCCACGCTCCAGAGGAGACTGAGCAGGGCAGACCTGGGCAGGAGCCCCCGTTCCCCCACCCACACTGACCTGTGCCCAGTATCTTTCTCTTACCTGCACTTCTTAGAGAAAACATAACAGATTTGGAGCCAGAGTAAATAAAAGGATTTAGGATGAAAAATGAAATGGACACATGCACCAAAATAGTTTAGTCTTCAAACTCACCCTGCTTCAACCAAACATCACCCAAGAAAATTAATACAATTAGGAATGCTGCTTACTGTACAAGCAGAAATCCTCATTGATTAGGTGAGCAAGCAAATAGCTTGAGGTATGCCTCCCTTTAAGCAAATACAATGAGGAAATCCAGCTTTCTCAAATGTTTCCCTCTTAGCGTCTACTGCTCTAGTTTACTTCCAAAACATTTCAAATGTGCTTCTATTTGTCAGCAATGCTTCTGTGTCTTTTTTTTTAAGACCAGGATTGCTTTAATAAGAAAAGTGGGTTGATATAAAAGAAGGTTCATAAGACTGAAACTCTAAAAGCACTTAACAGTATAAAGTACAGTGAGGTAGCCCAGAACATAGAGTGTGGCTTGGGGCATGCTATGAGCAGATCCAGAAAGTTGCAAACATTGGACGTCCACCGTCACCTCAGTGCTACAATTACGTTTCACCTTCCAGGTAAGAATATAATTTCACAACAGCACAGAGGAATAAACAGATTTAACTAATAAGAGGTATTCCCTGTGATGGTTAATTTTATGCATCAACTTGACTGGGCCACAGGGTGCCCAGATATTTGGTCAAACATTATTCTGGGTGTGTCTATGAGGGTGTATTTGGATGAGATTAACGTGAGACTGAATAAAGCAGATGGCAATCCCTAATATAGGTGGGCCTCATCTAATCAAATGAAGGTCTGAACAGAACAAAAAGGCTGACCCTCATGCTAAGAAGGGAAAACTCCTGCCTGACTGCTTAAGCTGGGGTATTGGTCTATTCCTACCTTCAGACTTGAGCTAAAATACTGGCCACTCTTGGATCGTAAGCCTGCCAGGTTTTGGATTAGAACTTACACCTCTGGCTCTCCTGGTGCTCAGACCTCCAAACTTGGACTATAAGCATACCATCGGCTCTCCTGGGTGTCCACCTAGCTACAGAATTTGGACCTCTCAGCCTCTACAATCATGTAAGCCAACACCTTACAACAAATCTTTCTTTTTCTCTCTATTATATATACATCCTATTGGTTCTCTTTCTCTGGAGAACCTTAACATAGTCCCTATGTTATAGATCAGGGCTCTCCAAACTGTGATCCTGTCCCCATAGGTAAATATTTTCAGTATGTTCCCCAATAGGTGGATATTTGACACTAAGCTGCCTGGAATCAAATCTTGACTCTGCTAGTCATGAGCTGTATGATCTTGGACAAGTTACTCAACCTCTCTTTACCTCAGTTACCTAATCCAAGACATGAAAATACTAATAATCTTATTAACACCAGGAGTTTTGTGAGCGTTAAATGATTTAATATATGTAAAGTGCTTCCACATGGAAAGGGCTACATAAGAGTCATTATAAATGATTACATTACTGAGATTTCAAAACTAGAAAATCTTAGTAAAGATTAAGTAAATATAAATACAGACTTTAACATTATATTCCCACATGTCTCTTGACAGACCACTGATCTAGATCATGTACAGTATAAGCAAACTATCAGCCATGGGCCAAACCTGGCCCACTGCCTGTTTTTATACAGCCTATAAGCTAAGAATGGTTTTTACATTTTAAAATGGTTGGAAAACAATCACAAGAAAAATAATATTTTGGAGGATTGTTTCAAGATGGCAGAGTAGAGAGACCCTGAGCCCACCTGCTCTCATGGGCACACCAAAATTACAGCTATTTATGGAAAAACTTTTGACAAGAATGATCGGAGTCTACCAGAGAAGATCTACAACTAAAGATATAAAGAAGGAACCACAAGGAGACAGGTAAGAGGGCCAGGGTCACAGTATAGTCAAGACCCATAACCCTCGATGGGCAAACCACAGATGAGAGAATGCTTACAATTTCAGAGGTTCTCCCCAAGGAGCAAGGGGTCTGAGCCCCTCCTCAGGCTCCTCAGCCCAGGAGCCCTGCACTGGGAAGACAAGCCCCCAGGACATTTGGCTTTGAAAGCCAGCAGGACTTACTTTCTGGAGACCCAGGGGCTGTGGGAAATAGACTCCACTCTTAAAGGGCACAGACAAAATTTCACATGCTCCGGGACCCAGGGCAGAAGGAGTAATGTGAAAGGAGCCTGGGTCAGACCCACCTGCTGATCTTGGAGAGTCTCCCAGAGAGGCAAGAAGCAACTGGCACTCCCACTGGGGACACAGACCCTGGAAGCAGCCATTTCTGGGAGGTCCTTCTACCACGTGGACACTGGTGCTGGCAAATGCCATTTTGGAATCCTCCCCCCTGGCTTGTTAGCCTCAGGATCCAGCCCCGCCCACCCCCACCAACCTGTAGACACCAGTACTACTGGGATGCCTCAGGCCAAGCATCTAGCTGGGTGGGGGGACA
Source organism: Balaenoptera borealis (assembly GCF_965194805.1). NCBI lineage: Eukaryota > Metazoa > Chordata > Mammalia > Artiodactyla > Balaenopteridae > Balaenoptera > Balaenoptera borealis. The sequence goes on from NC_138881.1 coordinate 107,851,638, forward strand.
CAGCTCCACCCACCAGCAAGCAAGCTGAGACCACAGCCACCCATGGACACGGCCCTATCCACCAGAGGGCCCAGGACTCAGCCCCACACACCAAATGCACAAGCACTCGACCGAGGACCCTCCAACAGCCGGAGACACTGGGCTCCAGCTCCACCCACCAGTGGGTGGGTGCTAGCCCCATGACTACCACAACCCTGCAGCCTACCGTGGCAGGACCCAGCCAAACCACCAGCACGCCAATACCAGCTCTGACCCCAGGATCTGGCCCCACTCACCAGGTGGTCAACACAAGCTTTGTGACATCCTGGGTCCCACAGCCATTTGTCCGGACCCAACTCCACCTACCAGTGATCTGACACCAGATCTGGGACTCCTGGGCCCTGCATCCAGAGACCCCAGGACCAGGCTCTGCCCACCAGTAGCCTGGCAATAGCCCCAGGATGCAGCTTGACCCACCAATGAGCGGGCACCAACCCCAAGATCTCCTGGACCCAGACCCCACCTACTAGCAGAAGGACACTGACCCAAGGAACATCATAGCCCAGTAACCTGCCTTGCCAGTACCCAGCCAACACACCAGAGGGCTGGCACCAGTCAACCAAGTGGGTATAGGGACAACATATCTCAACAAAATAAAGGCAATATATAAGCCCACAGCTAACATCATAGTCAACAGGAAAAAGCTGAATGCATTTCCTCTAAGATCAGGAACAAGACAAGGATGCCCACTCTCATCACTTTGATTCAGCATAGAACTGGAGGTCCTAGCCACAGCAATCAGACCAAAAAAAAGGGAATAGGAGAAATTCAAATTGGAAAGGAAGAAGTAAAACTGTCACTGTTTGCAGACAGCACGAAATTATACATAAAAAATCCTAAAGACACCACCAAAAAACCACTAGAGCTCATCGATGAATTCAGCATAAGCTGCAGAACACACAATTAATATACAGAAATCTTTTGCATTTCTATACACTAACAACAAACTATCAGAAAGAGAAATTAAGGAAACAAGCCCATTTAAAAATTGCATCAAAAAGAAAAAAGTACCTAGAAATAAACCTACCTAAGCAGGTAAAAGAGCTATGCTTGGATAATTATAAAACTGATGAAAGAAACTGAAGATGACACAAACATATGGAAAGATACACAGTGTTCATGGAGTGGAAGAATATTGTTAAAATGATCATAGTACCCAAGGCAATCTAAAGAGTCAATGCAATCCCTATTAAAATGCCAATAGCATTTTTCACAGAACTAGAATAATTTTAAAATTTGTATGGAAACATAAAAGACCCCAAATTGTTAAAACAATCTTGAGAAAGAAGAACAGAGCTGGAGGAATTACAGTCCCTGACTTCAGACTATGCTACAAAGCTACAGTAACTTAAACAGTAAGGCACTGGCAGAAAAATAGACACATAGATCAATGGAACAGAATTGAGAGCCCTGAAATAAACCCATGCCCTTACGGTCAATTAATCTATGACAGAGAGGCAAGAATACACAATGCGGAAAGGACAGTCTCTTCAAAAAGTGGTGCTGGGAAAATGGGACAGCTACATATAAAAGAATGAAATTAGAACATTTTCTCACACCATATACAAAAATAAACTCAACATGGATTAAAAACCTAAATGTAAGACCAGAAACTGTAAATCTGCTGGAAGAAAACATAGGCGGAACACTCTTTAACATAAATTGTAGCAATATTTCTTTGGATCTGTCTCCTAAGGAAAAGGAAACAAAAGCAAAAATAAACAAATTGGACCTAATTCAACTTAAAAAGCTTTTGCAAAGCAAAGGAAACCACTGACAAAATGAAAAGACAACCTATGGAATGGGAGAAAATATTTGCAAATAACATGACAGATAAGGGCTTAATATCCAAAATACATAAACAGCTCATACAACTCGACGTCAAAACAATAACAACCCGATTAAAAAATAGACACAAGACCTGAATATACATTTTTTCCAAAGAAGACATACAGATGGCCAACAGGCATATGAAAAGATGCTCAACATCACTAATCACCAGAGAAATGCAAAGCAGTATTCTGTAATAACCTAAATGGGAAAAGAATTTGAAAAAGAATAGATACATGTATATGTATAACTGAATCACTTTGCTGTACACCTGAAACACAACACTGTTAATCGACTATGTTCCAATGTAAGTTTAAAAAGCAAAAACAAACAAAAAACTACACTGAGATATCACCTCACACCTGTTAGAATGGCTAACGTCAAAAAGACCACAAATAACAAATGTTGGTGATGGTGTGGAGAAAAAGGAACCCTTGTACACTGTTGGTAGGGATGTAAATTCGTGCAGCCACTATGAAGAACAGTATGGAGGTTCCACAAGAAAACTAAAAATAGAACTACCATATGATCCAGCAATTCCACTCTTGGTTGTATATCCAAAGAAAATGAAAATAGTAATTCAAAAAGATACATGCACCCAATGTTCATAGTAGCATTATTTACAACAGCTGAGATACGGAAGCAACCTAAGTGTCCGTCAACAGATGAAGGGATGAAGAAGATGTGTGTGTGTGTGTGTGTGTGTGTGTGTGTGTGTGTGTGTGTGTGTGTGTGTGTGTGTGTACACACACAATGGAGTGCTACTCAACCATAAAAAACAAAATATTTCCCTTTGTAACAACATGGATGGATCTGAAGCGTATTAGGCTTTAGTGAAATAAGTCAGACAAAGACAAATACTGTGCATTATCACTTATATGTGGAATCTTAATAAAAATGAATATTTAAAAAAGAAAATATTTTATGACACACGAAAATTATATAAAATTCAAATTTCAGGTTTATAAATGTTAGTGGAATATAGCTGTGGTCAGGCATTTATATGTTGTCTATGGCTGCTTTCCTGCTACAGTGGCAGAGCTGGGATAGTCTGTATAGCCTGGAAAGCCTAAAATATTTACTATCTGCGCCTTAACAGAGAAAATTTTGCCAAACTTTCTCTAGAGCTCTGTTTCTCAGTGTCAGAAATCACCTGGGGGCTTCCCTGGTGGCGCAGTGGTTGAGAGTCTGCCTGCCGATGCAGGGGACACGGGTTCGAGCCCTGGTCTGGGAAGATCCCACGTGCCGCGGAGCAGCTAAGCCCGTGCGCCACAACTGCTGAGCTTGCGCGTCTGGAGCCTGTGCTCCGCAACAAGAGAGGCCGCGATGGTGAGAGGCCCACGCACCGCGATGAAGAGTGGCCCCCGCTTGCCACAACTAGAGAAAGCCCTCGCACAGAAACGAAGACCCCAACACAGCCAAAAATAAAAAATAGATAAATAAATAAATAAATAAAGTGAAGTTCTAAAAAATCACCTGGATCATGTGGTAGAACTGGAGAGCTCCAGACCATGCCTTAAATGTTCTGAATATGTAATGGAGCCTAATAATGTCCATCTTTCTAAATCTCCTGAAGAACGCCAGCTCCATCCAGGCCCAGGCTTTAAACATCACTTAAGTTCTAATGACACCCAAGTCTTTATCTCTAGTCCAGAATTTTCCCTTAGGCTCTTGGATTTACGAGTCTAGAACCTATTTCACATTTCCGCATAGATGACTAATTGACACCTTTGACCTGGCATATCTAAAGCTGGACTTTTGATTTTCCACCTCACATGCTCTGCCAATCTTTTCCACCTCCAATCTTCCCCACTTCAGTTAATGGCACCAGCAGTTACTTAGGCAAAAACCCTAGGAATCTTTCTTGATTACTCTTTGCCTGATCCTGGGTGTTCCATCGATCGGAAATCCTGTTGCCTCTACCTCCAATTTATAAGAAATCCAATGACTTTCAACCATGTCCACCACCACGACCCTAGTCCAAGACATTGTCAAGGCTCACCTAGATTACTGCAATTGCCCCCTAACTATTCTGCCTGCTTCCACTTGTTAAAATGTAATATTCAGGGCTTCCCTGGTGGCGCAGTGGTTGAGAATCTGCCTGCCAATGCAGGGGACACGGGTTCGAGCCCTGGTCTGGGAAGATCCCACATGCCACGGAGCAACTGGGCCCGTGAGCCACAATTACTGAGCCTGCGCGTCTGGAGCCTGTGCCCCGCAACGAGAGGCCGCGATGGTGAGAGGCCCGCGCACCGCGATGAAGAGTGGTCCCCACTTGCCGCAACTAGAGAAAGCCCTCGCACAGAAACGAAGACTCAACACAGTCATAAATAAATAAATAAAAGAACGTGAATTTCTTTAAAAAAAATGTAATATTCAATAAGATAAACTCGTGATTCAAATAAACACATGTCAAAGATTTGGGCCAATGCATTAACGCAGGAACCAGTAAGATCTTAAATCTAGTCCAAAGACCATTTGAGAAGCTAAATATTTCTAGTAATGTTAGGATATTATTTATGGGTTAGATACAAAACTAGTTAATATCCAACGAAGCCATAACTATAAACTTTGGGCAACAATCTACAAATTATCCTCTGACTCAAAAGGTTATACAATAGCCTAGACGATAGAAAGTCAAGCCCAGCACTGTACTGAAGAAAAGGCTCAGTAATGTATTTTACCGAGTGCCAAGTTTTCAATAATTTTTCTGACACACCCTTGTCCTTCTCTGCATAGAATATTATTCCACATAACAGCCTAAATGATCATTTTAAAGCATAAACAGGATCATAAAACTAAAATACAAACTCCTTATTATAGCCTACAGAACTCTATGTGACTAGACCCCCTCCTAGCTTTCTGACCTCATATCCTACCACTTTCTCACTCGTGCACTATGCTTTGGTTTCACCAGCCTCAGTTCCAATTCCTGGAACACATTAGGCTTATTCCTACCACAGGGCCTTTGCAGTTACTCTTCCTCGTACCTGAAACTAACTTTGCCCAGATCTTCCCTTGGTTGTCTCCTTCTCATCACACAGGACTCAGCTTAACTATCACCCCAGAAGCCCTAAAATACCTACCTATTCACCCTGTTAGTCCTTAAATCACCCTATTTCCTTCATAGCAATTATCTCTTTAGTTTTGTTTGACTACATCTCACCCCACCATTAAAAAGCAAATGGCATGGAAGGATGGGCCTCTGTCCTGGTCATAGAGGTTCCCAACAGCTAGCATAGTACTTGACACATGATAGGTGTGCAATAAATATTTGTTCAATTCACTGCTCTGGAATGCATTCCGAGTTCTGGCCCTGTGTCTGTCACTAACTGGCAACTCTGGATTTGGGCAAGTCCTTTCTCTCCCTTGCACCTCAGTTTCACCATCTAGAAGATGATGGTGTGGAATTAAATGATCTGTGAGGTACGTACCAGCTTTATAATGCAATCAAAGATTTTGCAAACTGATATACTGAAGCCACTTTCCAAAAGCAGCCAAGAATAGAGGAGCAGGCGTCATCATCACCACCATCACTGACTACACAGTAAGCATTTATTCAGGCGTCTTCTCTGCCAGACGCTATGCTAAAAGTTGAAAACATAGCAATTGATTGAAAAAAAAACCCATACCCTTCCCACACAGGGATGGTAATCTAATTTAGTTAGGGAAATATTCCATATACATGCAAAACAAAGTAACAATACAAAGTACTATACTAATTGCCAAATGAGTTGTAAACATAATAATAAATAATAATTTTGATAGCTAAAATGTACTGAGAGCTTACTGTGTACCAGGCATTAGTCTTAAAAATTTATATGTATTAAGTTATATAAACCTTACAACAAACCTGTAAGGGTATCATTTTTAAAAGCCCTAAGAAATAGGCACTAGTTATACTATGCCTATTCATCGATAGCAAGCATTACTAGAATGTGTAAGATCTCACCAAGGACTGAGTAATAGGCAGTCTTGGAAAACAAAACAAAACAGGAACTGAGCTGAGCCTCAAGTGAAGAATGGGACTTAGACAGCTGAAGTGGAAGAGTGAGGCCATTCCAAGAAGAAGGAACAACTTGAGGCAACACATTGAAGAGGAAATCCATTGAACAGTTTCAGGGCATGAGGAGCTGAGTGCTTTCACTGGAGTAGAATTGTCTGGTAAAACTACTGAGAGACAAGTTTGGAAAGAAAGGTGGCCCTGTTCCTGGAGATATTGAGGATTCGCTGGTGTTTTTTGACAGTAGAGGTTCATGTTCAAAATGACTATCTAGGAAGATTAATGGGGCCATTAAGAAGCTATCCCTAAAATCCAGGTGTGAAGCGATAAAGGTTTGTATTAGGGTGGTTACAACAGGAGAGAGAGAAATTGGGGCTGTAAAAAAATTAGAGGAAAAATTAACTGTAACTGGTGACTGGCGTGATGTTAGATGACAAGATAGATACGACAAAGATGACCCCGGTTTTCCAGTTGGGGTATTTTTGACAGGAATGACGAAGTCTTGAGGAGTGGGAGATAAAAATGAAAAATTAGAGAAAACCTTTAGGCACATTTATAAATGACTGATGACTCTGAGAAGACACAGTAATGTAAATAAATGTCAAGTTACTTGACAAATTCAACAGAATAAAGAAAATAGTGACTGCATTATCAGGTGCTCACGAGACATTCAATGATGACTTTGTTATAACCATCTAGAAAGGCATAAAGCCCTACTTGAGGCAGAGTTCATGTTTCCTGCTTAGCTGAAAGTTGTGAAAAGCTATCTGAACCTAAGCAGAGCACAGTGGTAGATAAGGACATTCTATTCATACCTGGAATTACGGTATGTTCCACTTGCCCCTCTTGATCTACTCTCCAGTCTTCATCCTGTTCTCTGCCTTCAGAAGGTGACCTATATGGACCTTATCAACTGGCTCCCTTCCCTCTGGCTTCTGGATGGACTTTGCCAATATGATCTCCAGTTGGAGATCCAAAGGAGAAGAAAGTAAGGTCAGGGTGTTTGACCCTCTGGCTTCCTTCCTGAGAAATTGCTCTGGCCTGGCTGTGTCCCTTATCCAAAGGCCACTGCTCCTCTCAAGATAGTCTCCCTTTACACAAGTCTTCCCTTCCAAGATCTGGTAACTGCTCGTTCTCTTCATTCATTCCATGGGTCTAGGACTGGTAATGTCTTCACTGCCACCATCCTTGAATTACCACACAATCCCTTGCAGTTTCTCCACACCTACACCTCTATAAATAATCCTTTCATAAATAAATCTTCCATGAATTATGCTAAGTTTCCACTTTATTTCAGTTGGGAGCTTACCGATGCAGTAATTACTCCTTAAGTGGCCCCATGAAACAGACTTTGAAAGTGAGACTCTGAGATTGACTTGGTCATATTGAAGAGTATTGGAATAACTTTCTTGCTGAGGAAAAAAATAGGAGTCGGTAAACTGTGGCATGCAGCGGCATCATAATCACTCAAATTATTACCTATCACAGCATGGAATAAAGTTCAGGTAAAGGGCCATGTCTTGGGAAATCAAATGGCCATAGCAATTAGTCCTTGAAGTCCTGGACAACATTTCCTTCATCAAGGCATTATGACAAACATTGGGAGCCCCCTCAGCCTCAAAGAGTTCTGTGATGGCTGTCTTCTCTAGGTCATAGGTTATGGTAGGGGATGCTATCGTGCAATTGTGTGTCCTGTTCTCAATGGGAATATGGGATCCTGAAGTGCTAATGGCAGGATGACTTAACAATCAATCAGTGACACGGCAGGTGCAATATACACAGTAAGACCCAGGGACAAAATGGTAATCAGAGTATTGACCTTCAGGAATCTGTGGTGATGGTTAACTGATCATGGAGGTCTCAAAATGAAATACATAAAGCCTACCAATGTGCTGCTTGGCATACAGAGGCAGAAAAAATCTTGGTCTACTAAGCAGAAACCTAACTCAACTAACTAAGTGACAATTCACGGCCTCTTTTTTTTTTTTTTTTTTAAACATCTTTATTGAAGTATAATTGCCTTACAATAGTGTGTTAGCTTCTGCTTTATAACAAAGTGAATCAGTTATACATATACAGTATGTTCCCATTTCTCTTCCCTCTTTCACGGCCTCTTATACAATTCCCAAACTGAAGTCAATTCACAGGCGTGAAGCCCTTGAGGCTGCAGGAGGAAAGTATAAATCTTCTTGAAGCCTTCTCTAGAGGTACTGCGGCCATATACCAGGAAAAGAAAAATACTCAGTTCTTTTGGGGATTATTAGATATAGACTCTAAATTTACACTGATTCCCAGAAACCAAAATGCCACAGTGGTCCACCCGGCAGAGTAGGGGCTTTTGGAAGTCAGGTGGTAGAGGGAGTCTTGGCCTGAATCTAACAACCAGTTCAATGGGACAGAAGTCTCATCCTGTGGCTATTTTCTCAGTCTCAGGTTAGCTGGCCTGGGAGTAGCATAGTTGGTAATTGAAAGATTCTCCTCTTTTGTTCCCTGGCCCACGCAGCAAGGGCTATTACAGTGGGATGAGTCAAATGCCAGCTCCCGGAACTGCCTCTTCCCCAACATGATAGTAAACCAAATCACATACTGCATCCCTGGGGAAATTACAAAGACTAGTGCCACCATCAAAGACTTGAAAGACACCAGGATGATGATTTTTACCACATCCCCACTTAACTTGCCTGTCTGGCTGGTGTAAAAGCTCCAGTGGGTCTTGGTGAATGATAGCAAATATCACAAACTTAATCGCATGGTGCTGCCAATCACAGCTGTGGTTCCGGATATGGTATCTTTACTAGATGAATTCAGAATATCCCTTGGCTCCTGGTAGACAGCGATTGACCTGGAAAATGCTTTCTTTTCCATCTCCATCAGTAAGGAAAATTACGAGCAGTTTGAATTTACATGGTAGGAACAACAGTATATCTTCACTCTCACGCCCCAGGGCTGTGTCAATTCTCCTCTCTGTCATAATAGGGTCCAGAGGCCCCTTAACATCATGCTGCTCCATTACATGATAACATATTGCTAATGACTTGATGAGAAGGAAGAAGCAAGAATCCTAGATGCCTCCTTAAGATATATGTACACCAGAGGGCGGACGATAAATTTTGCAAAAGTTCAGGGACTTGCCACACGTGTGATGTCTTTAGAAGGTTTAGTGATCTGCGATATGTCTGGATATCCTTCTAAACCAAGGAACAAGTTGCTATACCTTATACTTCCCACTCTGAAGAAAGAGGCACAATGCCTGGCAGGCCTCTTTGGATTTCAGAAGCAAATATGTTCTGCATTCGGGTGTACTGTTCCAACACATTTCCCAGGTAACCCGTAAGATCATACTCTCTGGCTTCTGGTTAGGTCCGGCCAATGGGGAGCCCAGAAAGGAGACTGGAAGGAGGTAGGACGGCTTCCTCCCTGCAAGGCTGTCTTGGTCTGACTGTGCCTCTAGACTCAGATAACTGGCCCCCCTCCTATCAGCCTCCTCTGTTTGAGTCTATCCTTCCAGGTGCCTGTAAATGCTCCCTCCTCGTGTCCCTTCAACCCAGAGATAGTAACAGCTCCCTCTGACATGACTATGCTACTCTTTGTGGATCCTTTATACCCACAGCTCTGCCAACAGTCCATTTATGAATAGTCCCTCTTCAAATTTTCTTAATTTGAATGTACCATGTGCTTCCTATTAGTACGTACTGACAAACCCCCGTGGAAAGTAGGTTTTACATACGTGCTAATAGACTATATAATCTAGGTGTCATAGTTAAGAGCTTGGGTTCTAGAGCCAAACTGACCAATGTTTAAATCACATGTCCACCATTTCCTAAGCAGTGTGACTTTGGGAAAGGTGTTTTACCTCTGAGGCACAGTTTCATCTGCAAAATGGGAAGAGTACTAGTATTTACCTCACAGAGGATTAAATAAGACACTTTATGTAAAGGGCTTGGTACAGTGCCCAGCGTGACGTATAAGTATTCAATAATATGAGTTATTCTTCTCATTCTTTTTATAGCTCCTAGCAGTCGCAGAGGAGGGAAGTACAGTTTGAAAATTCATTAACTAGGGTCCTGTTTACAGTTATATTGTTAACTCTAATTGCTTGTTTGAAATAGTCTCCTGACTTCATTAAAGTAATTATTGCCTGTCAGTAAATGATGGGTTTAAATTTCTGCACATATGCTAGGATTTCACACATCGTGCACTTCACAGCGGGAACCCAGTCTTAGTCAACACTTTCTTGCTCTGACATCTGCACTCAATGCGTAGGGTCTTACTTAAGCACAGACATAATTATCCTTCAAAATAAAAGTGTAAACAGCATCATGGGCCTCGTATTTGTTAACGTGCTCCCTTATTGTGAATATTCTAGTTACATTATCTGTATTCGACTGTCAGCATCACAGCCAGTCGGCAAGTTGTGGTGCAAAATAAGGAATTGGAACTCCAGGAAACTGAGGCAAGGCTGAGGGTGAAGGGAAGGATCCAGGCAGGAGAGCTTGCCAGCCCCGGGAAATCAACCAGGAGCATGAGTCCAGGGCAAAGTTTGGAATCACGAGTCAAGGGTTCAGGTCTTAGACGCCATATAAGCCTCAGAAAGTTCATGCAAGCAGGAGTCAGGAAACATATCTGATATTTAAGAAATATCTATCCAATACCTACTATGTGCAAGAATTCATAACAAGTAGTGAGTCAGGCCAATAGATTGGACATAGAAAATAAAGACAAGACAGGGGCCCAAAGTCCAAATTCTAAGCAAACATCCTGAACCAAGACATCTGTAGGAAAAGGCAAGAGTTCAAGCACCCAGACAAGCAACTGGGGCAGGCAACATGGAGAGCTGACAACAGTGGCTTTAGTAACCAAAGCCGAATGCTCCTTCCTAATCAGGGAGCTTCTCCTATGCTTCCTTACCCAGGAATGGCCACGTTCAAGCTCACAAATGAATCTTAAGAGTTGCAGGGGACTGGAGGGAAGAATGAAGTTAAAATGAGAGCAGTAAATAAATCCTAGGACACATACATAAAATGTACATGTATCAGAAAGTTCATGTTGGGGCTTCCCTGGTGGCGCAGTGGTTGAGAGTCTGCCTGCCAATGCAGGGGACACGGGTTCGAGCCCTGGTCTGGGAAGACCCCACATGCCGCGGAGCAACTGGGCCCGTGAGCCACAACTGCTGAGCCTGCGCGTCTGCAGCCTGTGCTCCGCAATGGGGAGAGGCCGCGACAGTGAGAGGCCCGCGCACCGCGATGAAGAGTGGCTCCCGCTCGCCGCAGCTGGAGAAAGCCCTCACACAGAAACGAGGACCCAACACAGCTATAAATAAATAAATAAATAATTTTTTAAAAGTTCATGTTATAAGTCTTCAGTCCTGCCCAGAAGCCCAACCGTTTTTTGCTTGTCTGTTTTCATTTCCCACATTATATTATTCATGGACTGGAATACTTTAATAAGTCTGATAAAAATCAGGTGACTTTCTCACCACCAATAAAGGGAAGAGAGAAATATACGCAGTGAGTTTATGGGGCTGCAAAGGAAAATTCTGGACACCGCGTCTATACAACTAGGGGTTAGATTCCATTCAAGATAGAGGAAAACAGCCATAGGCTGTGGATGAGAGAAAACAGCAATGGAAGACAACAGAAAATGAAACAAACAAGAGGAGGTGAGCTTTGGGTTATGTTGTAACCACCCAGGCCAACACTCTATCCCAGGAAGACTTGGGTTATAGTGGGAGAAGGGGTGGAAAAGTATTAAAAGAGGTAGCCAGATCCTAAAAACAAGGTTTCTTAATCCTAGAAGGTACCGACTGGCTTTCTAAAAATTCTAATACACAAAACTGTGAAATTGCCCAACCAAAAGTGGGGTTCTATTATCCAAATCACAAAAGAATTTTACTTTTTCTCAAAGATAGACTTCCCCAAGTACACTTAATTAGCTAATCATGTGCATCTAAATGGTTTGACAAAAATAAACATTGTACTTATATTTGTCTATGAATGGTATAGCCATGTATTTTACATTATACATGATTTTCAAAATAAATCTGCCTGTGAATATACAATTCTATCATGTATTCTTGGAGAGCCATGGGTTGATACATGACCTAGGTTGGGTTCCCCCAGAAGCTGACCCTGAGACAAGAATGTGATACAAGTGGTATATTTGGGTGGGGGGAGGTGATCCCAGGAAGCCCGAGTAGGAAAATAGGGAAGCGTTGCAGGGAGAAAAGGAAGCCATTATGGAGCGATTACTGAGCAGGTCACCACTGTGGGTAACTGGGGCTCAATCCCATTAGGGACCTCTGAAAGACAGTACAGAACACTCCTCAGAGTTATCTCAACAGAGTGGGAGGGAGTTGGGGTATTTACGCACCAACTGTTGAGGGCTGCTTCACTGGTTGGAAGAGATGTGTTCACTCCCCAGCGTAGGTCACATGGGCACCAGACACCAGAAAAAGCACACAGACAAGTACTTGGTACTTGCAGTTCAAAGATGTCAGATGGGTATACGCAGAAATGATGAATGCCCAGGAGATATGAATGGGGTTCATCTCTCAGTGTAGCTGCAACACACCCACAACTTCTTCCAGCTACCTGAAGGGTGGAAGACTACGTTGAATGGCATTTCAAGGCATCTTCCAACTGTGTAATTCTTTAATTGTATAAAGAAACTATCTAAGATTGTTATAATTTTTAATACACGAATATACATTGCTAGAGACTGAATGTTTGTGCCCCCCCCCCACCAAAATTCTTATGTTGAAACCCAACCCCCAAGGCGATGGTATTAGTAGGTGGGGCATTTGAGAGGTGATAAGGTCATGAGGGGTGAGTGCCCTTATGAAAGACACCTCAGAGAGCTCCCTCTCCCCTTCTGCCATGGGAAGTTACAGCAAGAACAGCCATCTATGAACCAGGAAGAGAGCACTCACCAGACGGTGAATCTGCCAGCACCTTGAGCTTGGACCTCCCAGCCTCCAAAATTGTGAGAAATGTTTCTTATTTAAGCTGCTGAGTCTATCATATTTTCATTACAGCAGCCCAAAGGCCTAATACACACATATACACATTGATGAAAGAACTTGGATCAATTTAAGTTTCAAGAAGGCAAGGACCACGGATGTCTTGTTTACTACTGTAACCTCTTGTTCACCCTGTACCCATTACTGTGTCTGTCACATAGGAGGCTTTCGGATCAATCAACAGTTGTTGAACAAATGAAAAAGTAGGGAGTCAAAGTACTCAATTCAGTTCATGTTTACATTTCTCTGGTTGACTAGTCATCTACAGCCTTTTGCTATTTGAACAGAAGTCTCCTTTCTAGCAGAGGTCGGCTAATACTGTACAGAATCACAATTTTCAATGAGGGAAAGAGTTCCTCTTCACGCAAACAAATGACTGTTTTACAATAGCATGACAGACAGGTTCTTAATTGATTTGCTAATAGTTCTTCCCTGTAATATGGTCATTAACTCCAGTTGAATCTTTGGCCATAGTACAATGTGTGTATATCTACGTCACATACAGATACATTTGCATACATATAAATAAACAGGAGCCCATGCAAGCGGGTTGACTTTATCTGTATCAGTTTTCTTTTATGGTACACTCCCAAGTTTTGACAACTGGTTTAGCACAATTTAGCTGCAAGTACTTAAAATATTCTTGAATGTGGGGAACTAACAAAATGCCTTTTCACAAGCTGCAGAAGAAAGTTCACAAGAAAATTAGGGCAATTTTGCATAGCAACTTGTATATTTACATATCAACAATCCATTTAATGAAGAGCACCAAAAATAGCAGATCGAGTAAGTCCAGAAGCTGCAAACACAACACATCCTGCTAAATTCAAAACAATAGCAGTTGAACAAGCCTGGTCTGTGCTCTAATACTGGAAAAATCCAATGCTTCTTAAAAAAAAAAATGCTGGCTTGCCTTCTTCGAACTAGCAGTATCTGTATGCTGATCACATAGGATGTGGTCCTTATCTCCAAATCTCAGCTATCCTAGTGAACTCACTTCGTTTCTTAAGTACTATCCTGGTCCTGACAGTGAGTCAATTACCCATCAGTGACCGAGTGCCCACTGTGAGCTGAACACTGAACTAAACGTTACTGAGGACAGACCAAAGAAACAAGGATCAGTTCCTGCCCTTGAAGAGTCACAACCCTGTTGCTTAAATAGGACATACTATTTAAAATAATAACCCTTAAAAATGCTTACAAAGCAACATCAAGCAGTGCCAATTAAGAGTGGGGAGAGGAAGAGTGAAAGGGATTGTGGTGGAAATCTAAACACCCATGAAGTGGGTAGATGGGAAAATAAATACATTATTGACAAATCTTAAAATAGTTGTACTAGCAGAAGGGTTGCAAATCAGTTGCCCCCAATGGAAGCAGTTTGTAGCATATTTGTCCAGCCCAGTGTGTTTTAAAAATGTGTAACTGAATGCCTACAGGCTCTATCATGCCCTATTCATGTTACCTCTGGTAGTTGCACGCATTCACAGTTCCTTACTGGCCTGGCCAGTGAAGACACCTAAATTTGCTCTCCCTGAATTAGAGGCACACCTCTAAACTTGGCGAAATGGTTTAGGATCTTGCTACTCAAAGCTGTGCTCCATGGACCACCAGCAACATCATCTGGGAGCCTGTTAGAAATGCAGAACCTCACGCTCTGCCCCAGACCCGCTGAATCATAATCTGCATTTTAACAAGATCCAGACTAAAGTTTGAGAACTACTGGTTTAGGATACATAAAAGAAAGGCCTACCTCAGCCAAGAATAATTATAAATGGAGACTGTGCTACCCACCAAATGATAACACAGGGTGAAAATAAAACCAGCTTCAAAATCGCTGAGATCATATAAACTACATATAACATACCTCTAGTGATTCTTAAATATCGGTGTTCATCAGAATCGCCTGAAGTGCTTACAGATTCTCTGGCTCTACTCCGGTAGAGATCTTGATTGAGGATATGTAGGGTGGAGCCTTTCAAACATACCCACAAGGGCGATGCTGAGTGCTATAGATCCAAGTGGGTCTAAGGCAAATTCCTGTGTCGAAGCCCTAACCCCAGTGTAGAGGTACACTGGTTAGGTGTACATATGGTTAGGTACCTCCAACCATATGTAGAGGTAGGGCCTTTAGGAGGCCATTACCGTTGAATGAGGATATAATGTGGAGCTCTAATCCAAGAGGATTAGTGGCCTTATAAAAAGAGGAAGAACTCTCCCTCTGGAGTGCTCAGAAGAAAGGCCACATGAGGACAGAGCGGATGTGTACAAGAGAATCCTCGCCAGAGCCCGACCATGCTAGCACCCTGAGGTCAGACTTCCAGCCTCCAGAACTGTGAGAAAAGAAATGTTTCAGCCACCCAGCCTATGGCGTTTTGTTACAGCAGTCTGAGCTGATGCAACTGACATCCTCAGACCTCACTTTGCCCTGGACAGGCCTTCCTGTAGTTCGAGTCTCACAGGGAACGCGGACTGCTTCTCGGTATTTTCTACCCCAGGTATTTCCTACCCTGAGGATTTCAGCGAAAGATCCCAGGAAAGTGCACCCCTATACTCCTAAAAAAAGAGAGGGGTGGGAGAGCATCGAGGGGCAGTTGTTCCGGTAAGAGTGGGGCAGCCCAGGTAGCCTGGGCAAGGCGCTGTGCTGCTGAGGACGGGATGGGGTTCCCACAGGCAACCACAGCGGGAAAAGGGAAGCCAGGCTGGCCCGTCCCCCTCCCCCCACGTGCACTTGTCAGCTGACCTGGCATTTGGTCTCACTTTCCACTCCAGAGCCCTGCCCTGCCTTGACCTCCAAGCCTCATCGCCAAACACGATTGCTGTGGGGATTGAATTCATGCCTGAGTGCAGATATCTGGCCTGGGGGGAATTCTGTGGTTGGTTTGCCCTGGGCTTCCTGCCTTTTTGCAACCTCAACTCAAGGGCACAAATTCTAAGTACAAACCCTGGGTCCCTCCCCCCACCTCCCGTCTAGCTGCTGCATCTCAGTGCTCCCCTGCACCCTGACCATGGTGTCGCCCCACATTTCTCATCTCCATAGCAACAGTCAGGGTTGTTATCTGTTGGGGTAAGTAGATCAGGGATTTCCATTGGCAGAAATGGAGGCAAAGAATTCCCCAGTAAGTGTAAAGACACAAACACTGTAGAACACTGCTTTTCAAGCTTTATCATACATCGGTGTCACCTGGACAGCTGGTTATAATGCAGATTTGGGGGCTCCTATTCTGATTCAGTAGGTCCGAGATGAGCCCCAGGAATCTGCATTTTAACAAGTATTTCAGCTGATTCCGATGCAGGTGATCAGAGGACCACACTTTGAGAACCACTATTTGGATCCACAGCTACAGAATCACAATCCTTCACAGAGGTGAAACATTATACCTCTGAACTCTGGTTTAAACAGGAGAGGTGAGCTCTTTCCCTGTGATGGACATGGGTCAATGAACCGCCCTATTAAATATCTCAACACGAAGGACAGAAACTTCTATCCTAGGGGAGACCTGAGGTGGTGTTTCAGAGACGGAAGCCATTTATTCCACACTTGCAACGTCTTTCCTAACATCTAAGAGCAGAACCTTCTATTGGTCTCCCACAGGTGACCTGTTATTTTGCCCCCACCCCCGACAGCAGCTTTTGAAGTGGCTTTTCCTACTTGAATTTTTACTTTGCCCCAGGCCAGAAAACCTCCACACTGTCACCAGATTTTTCCTTAAAAAAAAAAAAAAAAAAAAAAAAAAAAAGGTCTGATCATGGTTCTTCCCTGCTTACAAACCTTATGACAGTAGTTCTCAAATTCCTGTGTGCTCTGTCTAGGAGGTTTTATATATATATATATATATATATATATATATATATTTTAAGATTCTTTTGATGTGGACCATTTTTAAAGGCTTTTATTGAGTTTGTTACAATATTGCTTCTGTTCTATGTTTTGGTTTTTTGTCTGCGAGGCATGTGGGATCTTAGCTCCCCCACCAGGGATCGAACCCACACCCCCTGCACTGGACAGCAAAATCTTAACCACTGGACCGCCAGGGAAGTCCCAAGGAGGTTATTTCTTTAAATGCAGGTCCTTGAGCCTGCTTCCCGACGCCTCCTGCGCACAAGCTAGCACACACACGCACATGCAGTTTTAATTCTGGAGACTTATGGTAGGGCCCAGGAATACGCATTGTAACAAGCTCCCCAAGTAATTCTGATGCAAACTGTGGATAGACCAATGCTAATAAATTCATGCAGGAACTATCCCAGGAACCATTAGCATTGTTCATTTGGGGCCTTCAGGAGACACCACTGAGTTCTTAGGACTTCAAGCTCTGTGGGGTTGTACTGGGGAGATGTTTGGGGCCTGAGAAGCTTCCTGAGTTTAGGAGGTCCCACACACTGGCTGGTTCCTGAGCAGGGGAACAGTGAGATAAAAACACTGAAAGTGATTATTTGAGCAACCACATCTGAGCACAACCAGAGAGCAGATGGGGTTCGAGACTCAGAAGAACTTAGAAGGTGACGAGCTATAGAAAGCAAACCAATGGGTCTCCGAATTGACTACCTCAGTTCCGAGTTTTTTTGCCTGTTTTTTGTTTGTTGCCTTCAAGAACTCTGATGAGAGTGGAATCCTGAAAAATACAGCAGGAGAGAAATAACCAGAAGTCTTCCTCGGAAAGGGAATGGCCAGACCCCAGAGATCAGCTGCTTTGGGTGAATCCAGGCCCAGGGCACGCAACTGTGCTCCCTTCTCCTGCTGCACTTTTAAGTCAGAGGAGAAAAGGTTTAGAAAAAGAAAAGCAAAAAAGAAAGGACAGGCAAGGAGCAAAGCAAAAAATACACTCTGTGCCTAGGGGATTGGCAGGGGGGCTTGTGGGGAGAAACAGATGAGGATTTAGAGCAGGGCGTTTTTTTTTAATTGAGTAAGGAAATAATTCCACAGCATTAAGTGCCACATCACACCAGAGACTGAGCAGAGCAGCCCGGCCCAATACCGCATGCCATATGGTGAGTTAGAAGCCAAGCGTGCCTGGTGCCCCCAGCTCAAAGAAAAGGCTACCTTTCAGAAGCTGATAATTTTGCAGACCACCTGGGGTTCTTTCACAGTAGCATCCCTTGGGACCCAAGGCTGCTTTATTCCCTCCTCCCCACCCCCGCAAGGACTGGCGACTGTGTCAAGCAAAGGTGGATTTTTCAAACTACATGTTTCAGTGCAGCCAACAATGAGGCAGTCAGCATGGTTCCAGGGAAGAGTCTGCACTGATTTCAGTCTTTGAGCCAGTAAAGTTACTTGATGAGAAATCGCCAGTAATAAAACCTAATTTCAGGGATATTCATGATGCCCCCCCTGGCGTCCCTCATTGCAACTATTTAGGATTTTCTAGTGTTACACTTCAACAGATGAGGTGTGGATCCTTGCTCTGGACTTATCCTTCTATACACACACACACACACACACACACACACACACGGGCCCCATTCTTAAACTCCCCTGTCCCATTAAATCAGGCACACAGGTGAGTGACTGCTAATCTGATAGCTGAGTCCAGCTTAGTGTATTAATGGGCACCAATGGCCAAATGATCACACTCAAATATGTCAGATAAGTAACGTTGCGGTTAGGAGTCAGAGCCGGGTTCCGATGCCAGCTCTATCACCTATTAGCAGCCTGACCTTGAGTGAGTCATTGAACCACTGTGTGCCTCCAGTTTCTCATCTGCAAACCAGGGAAATACTAGTATAAATCTCAAAGGGGGGTTAGCAGCATTCAATGAGGTAACGTATGCATAGCATCTAGCACAGATCCCGTCACAGAGCAAATGTCCAATAATCTCTAGCCATTTTAATGTTGCCAATGTCACTCTTCTCTAGCACTGTGGGCACTTCCGCAAGAAAGTTCTAGAGACACATTAACAGTGGTAATTCCGGGTATTAGAGAAGTTAGTCAAGCGCAGTTGAGTTTGGGACCTTGTTGACTCCAGCACACCCAGAACAGAAGTCATCAGAAATCCTGGATCTTGCCTTACTGCTGGCTTGTCCCAAGCCTCTCGGTGTTTCTGTCTCCTGACCACAAAATGGGATTACACTGGGGCCAAATGGTCTCCTCCACATGAAAGTCAATAAAGGGGGCCTAAAGAAAACACGAGGCAGGGCTGCTCTGATCCTTGGTACTGTTCAGTGGGCTATTTTTGGCACTCTGTCCCCACAGTATGTCTCTGTTTTTCATTCCGCGCCAGAACCAAATTCCAATTAGGGGTTCATCGACAGTAGGAATTCTGCCGCAGAGAATAAAATAATTGTGACATGTTTGTTTTAAAGCTGATTTTTCTTACTCAATAAACCATCTGTTGGGGATAAACTGGTACCTTACAAAAAGTTCTTTTTTACAGATCAGAAAGTTTAAAGGTCCACAGTAATATCTGTGCTTAGGCAACCGTTATACTAGTGGCAGAGTATACATTTTAAACATGTCAGACTACGTGTACAACTGCCGATTAGGTGTCTAATTAAACTTCCAATCTGGGCAGTCAGGAAATGCCCTAAACCTGGTCTATCAAAGTGATTCGTTGGGGACAACTAGTGTAAGATACCCACATGGGCAATGTGAATAAGCAAGCAAACGGTAAACATACAGGGACCAAAATTAATGAGGGAATCAGAAGGGATCTATCTTCTAGAGAGAAGACATCGCATCCTCCAGGTGAAGTGATCAATGGCTCTTTCAGGCAAAGCCTGGGTGTCACAAGGTGGGGCACAAGGCCTAAGCAGCCTACTAATAATTCTTCAGTAATTATAATAATACTTCAGCCTACTAATAACCCTCCGAAGCTTGCATTTATCCCACCATTGTCACTCTAACCTTTGGTTAAGTTGATCATAATTAAATTAATCTGATCAATTAAATAGCAGTAATGGGAGAGGAGGCAATTATCCAGATTCATTTAGTTTTACCATAACCAGGAGCCATTGTCCCCATAGCCACAGCATCTAGGATCCTGGGGTAATAAATGCAAATAAAACCCAAGAACAGAGACTGGCCTGGAAGAATCTATGAAGGTATTGACACATGGCCAACCCCACATCATAAAGGTCAACGTCTGCACTTCAAGCCTGTTTCGAGCAGAGAGGCTTTCACAAAGTTTTTATAAGCCCCACTTCCCCGTCCACTTCCACTAAATATGAGCCCTTCCCAGTTATAATAGGCATATGACCCAGGGGCGGTGGTGGAGGAAATATCACAAGTGATAGTATACATTAATTGGCGTTACAACTTTCAATTTTTGCCCTTGGTTGTCTCTGATACCACCTTTTCCAGTGTCTTATCTCATCCATTGATTTACAAACTCGGCCATGACAGGACTCCTCATCAGCCTGCCAAACCTCAAAAATCCTAAATTCTAGACACTTATGTACCATATAGGAGAAACGTCAACTTTTGTCTTTTTCCACCTTTACCCTATTTACAGGGAGGTGATAGCTGGGTCCAAGCCATGGGTGTATGGCACACGTACTTCGCTCAATTAGATGAGGAAGAAAGGAACAAAGGGAAGCCATAGATGGATGGTCACCCAAAGCCTTTCTGACTTTCTGATAATCAGGATCGTGGCAGAGAAAGAGAGTTGAAGCAAAGTTTCAAATGTTTCTGCACCTCCCCCGCTCCAAGTTCACTGTTAACTCTCTTAATATTAGACTTTATTATTCATAACAATAGAATTATTCATTATTATGATGGATGTGTAGTGGTGGCCTTTGGAAAGATCACACTTGGGCTTCTGCTTTCTAATTTCTCAGTAAAGGAATGGTGGGTATTCTAGGGAAAGGAAGAAAGGACACTAGCGCAAGCCTTCTACTGGCCATCAAAGAGGCCCCAGCGGAATGCCTGACCGAAGATAAAAAGGGGTGCCCTGATCTCTATGCATCTCATCAGGCATCTTGTAGGCCATACTTGCTACCCTGCCTCAAAAGCAAATGCCAACTGAAAATCTGAACCAATGTTTATTTTGCTCAATTTTGTTATTTTGTGATGTCAGCAGCCAGGTCCACCTTATGCCTCTCGCTCTCCCTGCATTTTAGACTCTCATTAAAATATCTCTAAGCACCATGGATGATCGGGCCTCAGTCATCATGTTGTGAACTGGCTGAGGGTTGTTTCTTTAGCTGCAATTCTCACAATATGGTCTTCCCTCCTGGGCTTTCAGCACAGAGACAAACAAAAGCAAGACCCACCTGCAGCTGTACCACCTGCTAGTAGTCCCCCAACAACTGGAAACTAACGCACAGTTGGCAGAGGCTTTGGCAACCCTCTGTGTGCCCCCCCGATTACCACAACCCCAAATTATTCAGAGGCTCGGCTACCCAGGAAAGAAAAGCACTCTAAGACTGCTCCTCTTAGAGGCTTTCCCCGAGTTGCGGTCTGTGAGTCCACGATCACAGATGAATCCAGGCACTTTGAATCCCCGCCCCCCCAGGCCCAAGGAGAGACAGTGGAATCCATCAGGAATCTAGAAGCTATTAATCTCAGGACTTTCCTTTCAGCCTGAAGAATGCCCCTTCACTGGTTCCTGTTACTAATGTAAAGAGCTGATTCAAAGCACACTGCTTCCGTGCCAAGATTTCACTTTTGGATTTCTTTATCTTTTCCAGCCTGCTCTGTGCCTCACATCAGATGGTCTGGGATGGGGAGGGGGGAAGCAAGGAGCCAGAGAGGGGGAAGGATGAAGAAGGAAAGAAGAATCAATTTTTTTTTCTTTGTAGCTAGAGCCTGCCTTATGACACATTCGGAGCTCCCTCCAGCCTGTGCCAGAATCTGAAGTTTCAAACGGCATCCAACCTTCTGACTTCATTTCAATTCGACAAAGATGTATGGGGCATTGACTTTAAGTAAGGTCCTGTGCTAAACTGCAGGGGATGTGGTCCCCAGGCTTTAAGAAGATTCTGGTTTGGAGGGGAAATGAGAAAGAGACAAAACTAACTAGGAAGTACAAGGGAATGGAGTGGCTACTCTAGTAAACACAGGGAAATCAAAGATACGGGAAGTCAGGGAGTCAGCCCTAGGATTTCACAGCACCACTAAGGGCAGAGCGCTACAAGGCGGGAGAGGAAGCACCGGTACAGGGCTCCTATACTCGTTCCTGAGCTCCCTCTCCAAATTGTAAGGCTTCAAAACATGTCGAATACGGTTCCCAGCCTAGTCTTACACACGATCAGAATAGGCACCCACGTCACCACATGATTTAGGAGCAAAGAACACCTCCTTACCTCAAGTCTATCCCTGCACAGGGAACTATATAAACTGAAGGAGCCCACCTGGACATTTCTCCTCCCGATGCCCTTTCCCAGCTCCTGTATTCCTCCAGAAGTGGGGAAATAGGTAAAAGTCACCTTCCACAGTGCCAAGAGGGTACTGATGAAACCTGAGGGCGCCACGCACCTGTGCAGGAGTTGAGAGGAAGAAGCAGGAGAAAGAGAAAGGATGGGAACACCACTCGGGCCAGACTCGGCCAAATCAGCTCCGCAGAGAGCTGGTAAGAGGCGGCCTTAGCTGTGACTCCTAACTCCGTCACCTCATCCTGGACAGGTGACTTAACCTTTGTGGGTGTCCATGTCCTTGCCTGTACCACAGTGATAATAGTGACATTGCTTGTGCAGTGCTGGAGGATAGTGCAGGGTCGGCAAAAAATTCACAGTTCTGTGGACAGCTGGCCCTGACGGTGAAGAGATATGTGAATGAGGGAAAAACCGATGGCTGTGCACCTCGTAGGGACTCCACGATAAGGGGGAGAAATACAAGCTTGTCTGTCAGAGCACAGAAGTTGCTTTTAAAAACTTCCAGAAGGGAATTCCAGCAGGAGGTTGGGCCTGTGGGGTAGAGTGAAGCCTGGATGGGAGCAGTTAAGCACGTCTGACAGGAAGAGGCCTCGTGGGAGTCAGCAGGGCCAATCTAGGGGCCAGTGAGATGTACTCCCTTCCCCTGGGTATTTGTCATGGAGGGGGGCTGAGGATGGAACTTTCAGGAATGCGGTCCTATAATGAACAGGAATCGAAGGGAGGTTGTTCTGGGGGTGAGGTTACAGGGATGAAGCCTGTGGTTAGGGGCTCTAGTGATCGTTAAAAGACTTGTAGCCAGATGGAGAAAATGGAAAGTCTGGGGAGGGTGAGAGGGGTGGAGTGTTCTATCTGCCCACACGAGAAGCCAGACACTGGCTTCCCTGCTGTCTCCTTACCTACCCCTTCGAATTTCCTTTTCACCTTTTTTTTTTTTTTTTGTAACACAGTCTTTTGGTTAGTTGGGACCAGGACCGTGGTGTTAATGTCTTTATATGGAGGGATTCATGCAACCTCAGGCCCTTGAATTCCCAAATGAGATGACTTGGGTGGCAGAATCTGTGTGACGGGCACCATAAAATTCAAAAAGCAGAAACTTTAAGCAAGAGAGAGTCTTCTGAAGCAAGCAAACAAAACCCCACAGGGTCAACACAGAAAGCGAGTGGATCTGGGGTGGAGCCCGCGTGTGCAGGCTCACTGGCGTGCGTCCACGGCTGATGCCCGATGCGCTGCAGCTTCTCCCCGATCACGTCCCTCACTCGTCTAGCAACTTCCTTCCTCTTTCTTCCTTGGGTAGTCAGTGTTGCTGTGTTAGATCATGAAGCTTCACGCCCCAAACTTCCCAACCAGGTGACCTTTTCTGGTGGACACCAGTGGCAATGCCTAAGCCACAACTGTGCACAGGGTAACTCTGCCAGCCTCTAAGCAAGAATGGGGCACAAGGGCCACCCGGGACGAGGTGCTCTGGGGAAGAACGATTCCAATCCAAAGGAAGGAGGCAAGACTGGAATTTCTGGCAACAAGGTATAATAATGCCCCTAGACGAAACCTGAATTTGCTGGCCCTGGAGAGGACCCTTTGGTCTCAGAAGGAGAGCGTCTAGGGAATACAGGCCTCACTTGAATTATAGAAACACCCTCCTGTTTTCCGAGGGAGCAGAACAGAAAGCATCTGCTCTGCTACCTGGCTTCTCTTGCTTCTGTACTTATCACTTGGTGTTCATAGTCTTGCTCACAGCTGAAGGTTAAGCTTTACAATATGTACAGAACACAAGCCCACAGCTCTTCAATTTCTAGAATATTCTCTGGCCATGCATGTTACAGAGGTCAAAGATCCCATGTCTTTTTGCTCAACTATTTTGAGATTCGTTTCATCAAGATAAAACCTCAATCATTTAGTCTTGCCATAGCCTGATTTTCACTTCTTTTGTGGCTCTTGCAAGATATTCAAACGATCACATGTTGCAACGTGGCAAGAGAGATGTCACAGTCCAATCACCCCGAAAGAAGCGGGGGAGAGAGAGACAAGACAAAAAGCAGCAGCAGGAGTAGGGGCACAATGTGGTGGGAGGGATGAAAGGGGGAGAGAAGAGATCTATCCAGGGAGATAAGCTTTAGCAGATCCGTGCACAGAGTCAATTTAGAATTGATCTGGGAGACAGAAAGTTTTAATGCATTCTCTACTTGTTTCTACTCCCCACCAGCACAGTATATTTTGATGACTGGTCTTTTTGCACAAGCCTAAAAAGTGCATAACTGAAGAGAGAAAGCATTTGCACATATTAAACAGAGGTTGGTGCAACACACATGTAGCGCAGTGCAGCTCGCAGTGATCTGCATTTGCTCCGTTTCCACCCACTGGACTGCTAGATAATGGGAACTGGAGTCTGAATGTCTAGGCTGGGGCAGAACACACCCCCTGGAATTTTTTTTTTCTGAATCTCTATTTATCAAGCTCCCTGACTGATGTGAAAATCCATACAGCAGAGATGACATCAACTCTTTTTTTATTTTTCTTCCAAAGAAGAATACTCTTTTTGCAGGTAGTTCATCCTCCAGGCTGCGGACTGAACACAATTTTTTTTTTAAGTCTAAGCATTAATTAGAGAGATAAAGAAATGTATCTCCCTTTGTTCAGAAGGAGAATTCTACTGAGCCTTTGACAATGAAGCTGCTTAAGGGGCAGCCTGAGTTGCCCGTTCTGCACAGAGCTTCTGTAGAAGGAAGATAAAGAGCTCACTCGTGGAGGACTCTGGCTGTGTGCCACCCCCTCGCTGCCTCCTCTGGACTCCAATGGGAAGCCGAGAGCTAAAAGTGAATAAGAGGTCCGCAAAGGCCAAGATGAAGCCTGTGACTTGAAGCCACAGACCAGAATGCTCCACCGGGGCACCTAATTGCCTCAGAAAGCCTTTGTGAGCTTGTGTTCTCATTTTAGGCCCTGCTGCTCTCCCCTAGCATCGGCCGACAGATTATGGTGAGCTCACAAAAAGGCCACTCAGGAACCCAGAGAAGATGAGTTTCTCATCGGCACAGAAGGCTCCTTGAAGCCGTACCACTAGTCTATCAGGGACGTCTAGGGCTGGGGTGTCCACTTTGCTCATCCACAGACAGTTTCCCTTTAAAAGTGTCCTTGGTAACAGGGGAGAACAGTAAACACCAGCACCCTCAAGGCCACTTCCATTGGGGATTGAACGCAGGGCATGGGGAACAGCGGTTATCTCCTGACGACGTGCCCAGTGCCCACGCCAGGCAGCTGCCTGACTGTCATCCCGTGTCCTTTTCCTGAGCAGATTGGCCACTTCCCTCTACTACAGTCCCCTGCTGCCCTTAGGCCATTCTCACACCTCTCACTGGATTCCACCTGTCAAAAGCTTTTCTTTGTTCTCCTTTTTTTGGGGGGATTTAAGAGAAGCTTTTAATTGTGGTGTAATATATAAAGAGGATAATGTACAAGTCGTAAGCATCCGGCAGGATGAATTTTCACAAACTAAACACATCCGTGTAACTGACACACAGATCAAAAACAAAAACATTGCTAGCAACTCAAAAAACTTCCCAGCTCCCCTCCAGCCACTATCACTCCAGTTCATGACTATGCTGACTTCTACCAGCACAGATTAATTTCATCTGTTTTGGTATTTGATAGAAATTGAACCCTACTCTGTGCACTCTTGGGTCTAGTTTCTTTTGCTCACAATTACGTCATAGAGGTTCATTCAAATGCTTGAATACAGTTTTAGAATCTTCCTTCTCATTTCTGTTAACTGTATATTCATCCAAAGTAATACTAATTTTTTGATCCATTCTACTACTGAGAGGAATTTGGGTAGTTTCCCAATTTTCAGCTGTCAAAGAGAGTTGCTATGAACATTCTAGCACAAGTATTTTGAGGAACATATCTATGTTCTCACGGACTTTAGCTTTCCCACTTCTGCCAAGCTCAAAATGTCTGCCTGATTCTAAATCTCACTAAACAGCAGCCGAAAGGACTGATGAATTTTTATGATTTTTTTAACATCAAATGTGGCAAACAGACCTTAGCGTGGACCCCATGCTCACACCTTGTATAATCCCCTCCCACCGAGTGTGGGCGAGACCCATGATTTGCTTCTAAGTAATACAATACGGCAAAGGTTGTCACACTTAGGATTAAGCTACATTATAGTTATAGAGCAGTGGGGATGGGATGTCACTCCTGGGATTATACATACACACACATGTAAAAAGGCCTACAGAGAGGGCCACGTGACAAGAAACTACAGATAGACTCCTCTGGTCCACAGCCAGCAAGAAAATGGAAACCCCAAGTTCCACAGCTGCAAGATTAAGTCTACTGACAAACGGAATGGTCTTAGAAATGGAATATCTCCCAGTCAGGATTTCAGATGAGAACACAGTTGGCCTTTATTGCAGCCTTGTGAGATGCTGGGCAGAAGACCTACTTAAGCCATGCCCAAACTTCTGACCTGTAGAAACTGTGAGATAATAAATGGGTGCTGTTTTAAGTCACGAACTCTGTGGTAATTTGTTACACAGTGTAGTCGTTTCCTATCGCTGCTGTAACACATCACCACAAACAGTGACTTAAAACAACACACATTATCCTGACAAGTCTGAAGGTCAGAAATCCTAAATCAAGGCGCTGGCAGGGCTGCATTCCTTATGGAAGCTCTAGGGGAGAAGCAGTGCCCTTGCTTTTTCTAGCTTCGAGAGGCCACTTGCATTCCTTGGCTCATGGCCCCTTTCTCCACCTTCAAGTCTCTGTCTGTTTCTCTGACCTTTGCTTCTTTCATCACACCTCCTTCTCTGACTCTGACACTCCCACCTTCCTCTTATCAGGATCCTTGTGATTCCCATGGGCCTACTAAGATAAGCCAGAATTATCTCATCAAGATCCCTAATTTAATCACATCTTCAAAGTCCCTTTCACCATGAAAGGTAACATGTTCATAGGTTCTGGGTATCAGGATGTGTACATCTTTGGGGCCATTATTCTGCCAGCTAGTTGCTGCAATAGAAAACTAATACACTAAGTACTAGGGCAATGAGTCTTCTCCAGTGATGTTCATCCCGTTACATCAAATGGTAGGGTTATAGGAATTGTCCAGGCAGCACAAAGTTCTCCCCTGTAGCCCCTGTTATCTCTCAAAGTTTATATATTATTTCAACAAATCATTTAACACCTTCTGTGAGTTCATTCTAGAGGATCACCGATAGATTAAAAACACATACTAAAGAAAAAGTCCCTCTAAAGTCTCTCTTTTCCCAGTTTTCATGAAGTGGAGATGAGTATTTACATGGGAACATGACTGAGAAAGCTTTTCTTTTTACAGGCCAATGCTTTTTTTATTTAGACAAGATAGAAAGGTGTGCTGAGTGTTCTTCAT
Source organism: Balaenoptera borealis (assembly GCF_965194805.1). Classification (NCBI taxonomy): domain Eukaryota; kingdom Metazoa; phylum Chordata; class Mammalia; order Artiodactyla; family Balaenopteridae; genus Balaenoptera; species Balaenoptera borealis. The sequence continues at coordinate 107,879,220 of NC_138881.1, forward strand.
ATACAGCAACCTAGATCTATCAACTAAAACTAAGTTTGGCTGTAATTCAGACCCCAAATATCTGTGGTTCAAACAAGATAGTTCATTTCTCTGCCCGCCTCCAGATTTTCATGTAACAATCTAAAACTCATTGTGGCTGTGGTCCATCAAGTCCTCAGGGACCTCACATTCATCCAGGAATTGAACGAGGACAGGAAGAAGAAGAAAGAGAAAAGGGAATGTGCCGATTTTCTTTTAAGAAAGGTTCCCTAGGATAAAGAAGATGTGGTACATATATACAATGGAATACTACTCAGCCATAAAAAAGAACAAAATAATACCATTTGCAGCAACATGGATGGACCTAGAGATTGCCATACAGAGTGAAGTATGTCAGAGAAAAATATCACATGATATCGCTTGAATGAGAAATCTAAAAAAAGGGTACAAATGAACTTATCTATAAAACAGAAATAGAGTTAAGAGGTAGAAAACAAACTTATGGTTACCAGGGGGTAATGGGCAGGGAGGGATAAATTAGGAGACTGGGACTGACATATACACACTACTATATACAAAATAAATAACTATTAAGGACCTACTGTATAGCACAGGGAACTCTACTCAATACTCTGTAACGACCTATACAGGAAGAGAATCTAAAAAAGAGTGGAGGCACTTCCCTGGTGGCACAGTGGTCAAGACTCCATGCTCCCAATGCAGGGGGCCCGGGTTCAATCCCCAGCCAGGGAACTAGATCCCACATGCATGCTGCAGCTAAGAGTTCACATGCCACAACTAAGGAGGCCCCATGACGCAACGAAGGAGCCCGCTTGCTGCAACTAAGACCCAGCACAACCAAATAAATAAATGAATAAATATTTTTTTAAAAAGATCCATTAAAGAAAATAAAAAATAAAAGCATGGATATATGTATAACTGATTCACTTTGCTGTACACCTGAAACTAACACAACATTGTAAATCAACTATACTAATAAAAATTTTAAAAAAAGAAAAGCATTGAATGAAAAAAATTTTTAATTAAATAAAAATTATTTAGGTTAAAAAAAAAAATGTTCCCCAAAATTGCCATACAGTTTTACTGTCATCCCATTGGCCTTATATGGCCACATCCAAGAACAATAAAGTAGTTCTTTTTATGAATGGTCATAAGTCTAACAAGAAGCTGATGATTCTATTACTTTGGAAGAAGGATAGAATGGAAATTGGGGATAACTCTGCCTCCATGGAAAGGCCAAAGATATGGTTTCAACCTGATGACTTCAAGTAACCACACTGGAAGCTGATGGCTTTCTGAAGACCATTATTGCTATACAAGACTTACTAAATTGGAATGAAATCCTTGAAATCAGAGCATACTCATATACTTCTTGAATGTCTGAGAAACATCCTAAAGTCTTCTGTTCCCTTCCCTCACATCACATTAATCTCCAAGTTCTTTTGATTCTACCTTCCTTATATTAATTTCATCGTTCTCCATTACCAGTACCATAGTAAAACCTCATCGGCTCCAATATGGATTATTACAACAACCTGTAGAAGATTAGCAGAGACCTTGCTTTTGATTTCTCCTGTCCTCTTCCACACCATACCACACACCCAAAATATTATCCATACTGGTCATCTCATTGAATTTACACAAACCTGTCCATTACACTGCTCAGAATTATTTTGCCATGTTTGAATCCAATGAACACTTCCCAAATGGGTCATGTCAAATAGCCTTACAGACCAAGACTTATTTCTTTTCTCATAACTATCCATTGCTCTTTCCTCCTTTGTTTCATTAAGGTAATCACACCTGGACCCCTCTGAACAGAGTTCAGACTTTTCTACTCTTTTCCTGAGTGAAGGTTATGACCACATCCCTAAAGGTCATTAACCCTGAAACCAAACCTAGATTTTTATATGTGCAACATCCATTATTTATTCCTTATCCCCAGGAGCCTTCTTTGGGGACTGACAGAACCTTACTACCAGTTAGTGTCAGGAAAATGGAAAATAATGCCAGATGGAAATCTGGATCTATACAAAGGAATAAAGAACACTGGAAATGGTAACTATATGGGTAGATATATGGAATATTTTTTATTTTAAAAAATCTTTAAGTTAGGCTTAAAAAATGTCTTTAAAATATAATGGACTATTAAAATAAAAATAACAAGGTAGTATGAGGTTTACACCATATGTGAAAGTAAAATGTATGACAATGAAAGCACAAAGGTTGGGAAGGGAGAAATGGAAGTAAGCTATTATAAAGTCCTCATACAACACATGAAGTGGTATAGTATAACTTGAAGGTAGACTGTGGTTAAAGATATTTACTGTAAACCCTAAAGCAACCTCAAAAATAAAACAAAGACTTATAGCTAATAAGCTAACAAAGGAAATGAATATAATTGTAAAAATATTCAATTAATCCAAAATAATGCAGAAAAAGAGGAAATGGGAACAGAGAACAGATGGGACAAATAGAAAAACAGCAAGATGATAGATTTGAACCTAACCATATCAATATTCACATTATATGTAAATGGTCTAAATACCTGAATTAAAAGGGAGAGATTGCCAGATTGAACACAAAAGCAAGACCCAACTATATGCTGCCTATCAGAAACACATTTCACATCTAAATATATAAATAGGTTAAACGTAAAAGGATGGAAATATATATCATGTTAACATTAATCGAAAAAAGCTGTGTCTATATTAATATCCAAATAATTAGATATGAGACTATTACCAGGAATAAAGAAAGTCATTTAATAAGGATAAGGGAGTAAATTCATCAAGATTACATAACAATCCTAAACATTTATACACCTAATAACAGAGCTCTAATATACAGATGGCCCCCAACTTATGACTCAACTTATGATTTTCTGACTTTCCAGTGGTGCAAAAGTGATACATACTACTCAATAGAAACCGTAGTTCACATTTCGAATTTTGATCTTTTCTCAGGCTAGTGATATGTGGTATGATACTCTCTTGTGATGCTGGGCAGCGGCAGCCAGCCACAGCTCCCAGTCAGCCACACAATCATGAGGGTAGACAACTGATAAGCTTACAACCGTTCTGTACCCATACAACCATTCTGTTTCTTACTTCCAGTATTCAATAAACTACATGAGGTATTCAACACTTTATTATAAAATAGGGTTTGTGTTAGATTGTTTTGCCCAACTGTAGGCTAATGTAAGTGTCTTAAGCATTTTTTAAGGTAGGTTAGACTAAGCTATAATGTTCAGTAGGTTAGGTGTATTAAATGCATTGTCAACTTAATGATATTTTCAACTTAGAGTGGGTTTATCAGGATGTAACCCCATAATAAGTTGAGGAACATCTGTACGTGAAACAGACTGAAAGAACTGCAGAGAGACACAGACAAATCCACAATTGTAGCTGAAGATTCCAACACCACCTCTCTCTCAACAACTGGTCGAACAAGTAGGCAGAAAATCAAGATATAAAATATTTTAACACTGCCAACCAACTTCACCAAATTGCTATTTACAGAGCACTCCACTCAACAGAGGAATACAAATTCTCTTCATATGCACATAGAACATTTGCCAAGACAGACTATATTATGGGCCATAAAACAAGTCTTGATAAATTTCAAAGACTTCAAGTCATAAAAATTATATTCCTTGTCCACAATGGCATTAAGTTACAAATAAGTGACAGAAAAATACCTGGAAATTCTCTAATACCTGGAAAGTAAATAGTATGCTGTTTGACTATTTGACATCCATGGGTCAAAGAATTCAAAAGGGAAATTAGAAAAAATTTTGAACCAAATGAAAATGAAAACACAACCAATCCAAGTTTGGGGTTACGAACAAAGCAGTACTCAGGGGGAAATTTATAGCTCGAAGAAAGTTCTCAAATCAATGACCTCAGCTTCTACCTTAAACTAGGGAATTCCCTGGCAGTCCAGTGGTTAGGACTTGGTGCTTTCACTACCAGGGCCTGGGTTCAATCCCTGCTCGGGGAACTAGGATCCCACAAGCCACATGGTGCACCCCCACCCCCAGAAATATAAAAAAGAGGCAAAGCATATAAAACCCAAATTAAAAAGAAAAAAACAAATCAGGAGGGACTTCCCTGGTGGCACAGTGGTTAAGAATCTGCCTGCCGGGCTTCCCTGGTGGCGCAGTGGTTGAGAATCTGCCTGCTAATGCAGGGGACATGGGTTCGCGCCCTGGTCTGGGAAGATCCCACATGCCGCGGAGCAACTAGGCCCGTGAGCCACAACTACTGAGCCTGCGCGTCTGGAGCCTGTGCTCCGCAACAAGAGAGGCCGCGATAGTGAGGCGCCCCGCGCACCGCGATGAAGAGTGGCCCCCGCTTGCCACAACTAGAGAAAGCCCTAGCACAGAAACGAAGACCCAACATAGCAATCAATCAATCAATCAATCAATAAATCTTAAAAAAAAAAAAAAAAAAAAAAAAAGAATCTGCCTGCCAATGCAGGGGACATGGGTTCGAGCCCTGGTCCAGGAAGATCCCACATGCTGCGGAGAAACTAAGCCCGTGCACCACAACTACTGAGCCTGCACTCTAGAACCCATGAGCCACAACTACTGAGCCCGCGTGCCACAACTACTGAAGCCCTCATGCCTAGCGCCTGTGCTCCGCAACAAGAGAAGCCACCGCAATGAGAAGCCCGTGCACCGCAACAAAGAGTAGCCCCTGCTCGCCACAACTAGAGACAGCCGGCGTGCAGTAACGAAGACCCAGTGCAGCCAAAAATAAATAAGTAAATTTATTTAAAAAAAAAGTCAGGAAGAAAGATAGGGAGTGATGAATTACAAAGGAGCATGAGGACACTTTTATAAATATTAGATATGCTCATCATCTTGACTGTGGTGATGTTTTCATAGGTATATACATATTTTGAAACTTATCAAATAGTATAATTTAAATATGTGCAGTCATATTTCATTTCAACATACCCGTCTTTAAACTGCAATCCAGGGCCAAGATGGTAGAGTAGGAAGACCTGAAACTTATCCCCTCCCACAGGTACACCAAAATTACAACTATGTACAAAGCAGCTATCAATGAGAATGCTCTGAAGACCAACAGAAGATTTTGCACAACTGAAGATACAAAGAAGAAACCACAATGAGACAGGTAGGAGGAGTGGAGACATGGTACAGTCAAGACCCAACAACCAAGGAGGTGACCCACAAATGGGAGGATAATCACAGTTACAGAGGTTCTCCCCAAGCAGTGCGGGGTCCAAGTCCCACGTCAGGCTCCCCAGCCCAGGGGGGTCCAGCGCTGTGAAAACAAGCACCCAGAACATCTGGCTTTGAAGACCAGTGGTGACTGTGTATGGGAGAGCCAGAAGGCTTTAGGAAATAAAGATTCTGCTCTAAAATGTCACATACAAAATCTCACATGCTCTGAGACCCAGGACAGAGGCAGTAATTCGAAAGGAGCCTGGGTCAGACCTACCTGCTTATCTTGGAGAGCCTCCTGGAGAGGCAGAAGACTACTGAGACATGTCCCCGGGGACACAGATGCTGGTAGCAGCCATTTTGGGGAGCTACTTCTACTTTGAGGACGCTGATGCTGGCAAGCACCATTTTGGAGTCCTCTCTCTAACCTCTTAGCACCAAGGGATTACCCACCCACCCACCAGCCAGGCGGCACCAGTCCAGGGATGACCCACATGAAGCAGCCAACAATGCAGGAACCCAGCCCCACCGAACAGTGGGCAGGCATCAGTTCCAGGACCCTCCAGGCTCTGCAGCCAGCATTCCAGGACCCATCTCCACCCACCGGTGGGCCAGCATCCTGAACACAAGGCAGGGCCTGGCAGCCAACCGGGCCAGGGTCCAGCCCCACCTACCAGTGCACCCACAGCAGTCGGCCCCTTCACAACAGAGGGGCCCATGAAGCCAACATAGGCTGCATGCCTAGAGCATATAGCTCTGGTGACCGGAGGGGACTGAGCTGCTGGGCCCCATAGAAGGTCTCCTATATAAGGCCACTTCTCCAAGATCATGCAACATAAGCAACCTATCTAATACATACAAATAGACACTGAGAATTAGACAAAATTAGGCAACAGAGGAATACGTTCCAAATGAAGGAACAAGATAAAACCCCAGAAGAACTAAGAGAAGGGAAGATAAGCAATCTACCCAATAAAGAGTTCAAGGTAATGATCATAAAGATGCTGAGTGAACTCAGGCAAAGAATGAACACAGTAAAGAAGTTTAAGAGTTAGAAAATATAAAGAAGAACCAACAGTGCTGAAGAACACAATATAACTGAAATAAAAAATACACTAGAAGGAATCAACACTAGATTATACAGAGGAACAGCTCAGCAAATTAGAAGACGGTGTAGTGAAAAATCACTACAAAAAAAGGTGAACAGAAAAAAAGAATTTTAAAAATTGAGGATAAGGTAAGAAAATTCTGGAAGAACATCAAGCATACTAACATTTGCATTATAGGGGTCCTAGAAGAAAGAGAGAAAAAGGGGAGCAGAGAGTTTAGTTGAAGAAATAATAGCTGAAAACTTCCCTCAAATGGGAAAGAAAACAGACATCCAGGTCCAAGAAGCACAAAGTTCCAAACAAGATGAACCCAAAGAGATCCACACCAAGACACATTGTAATTAAAAAGGCCAAACATAAAGAAAAAGAGAAAATCTTAAAAGCAGCAAGGGAAAAGCAACGAATTACATATAAGGGAACTCTCATAAGACTCTCAGCTGACTTTTCAGCAGAAACTCTGCAGGTCAGAAGGAAGTGATGAAAGGAAAAAACCTACAATGAAGAATACTTTAACCAGCAAGGTTATCACTCAGATTTGAAAGAGAGATCAAAAGTTTTACAGACAAGCAAAAGCAAAAATACAGCATCACAAAACCAGCTTTACAAGAAATGTTAAAGGGACTTCTCTAAGCAGAAAAGGCCACAACTAGAAATAGAAAAATTATGAAAGGAAAAAGTCTCATTGGTAAAGGCAAATATACAGTAAAGGTAGTAAGTCAACTAATAAAGCTAGTAGGAAGGTTAAAAGACAAAAGTAGTGGGCTTCCCTGGTGGCGCAGTGGTTGAGAGTCTGCCTGCCGATGCAGGGGACACGGGTTCGGGCCCTGGTCTGGGAAGATCCCACATGCCACGGAGCAACTAGGCCCGTGAGCCACAACTACTGAGCCTGCGCGTCTGGAGCCTGTGCTCCGCAACAAGAGAGGCCGTGACAGTGAGAGGCCCGCGCACCGTGATGAAGAGTGGCCCCCGCTCGCCACAACTAGAGAAAGCCCTTGCACAGAAACGAAGACCCAACACAGCCATAAATAAATAAATAAATAAATAAAGTTTAAAAAAAAAAAAAAAGACAAGAGTAGTAAAATCATTTATATTCACAATAAGTAGTTAAGGGATATACAGAAAGATATAATATGATGTCAAAAACATTAAATGTATGGTGAGGGGAGTAAAAATGCAAGGCTGTTAAGATGTGTTCAACTGAAGAGATCAACTTAATCATTTATATATAATATATATATATATTTACATATAGTTTTATTTACAAAGCCCATGGAAACCACAAACCAAAACTCTATAATAGATACACACACACACGAGAAAAAAATCGAAATATAACACTAAAGATAGTCATCAAACCACAAAGGAAGAGAACAAAAGAAGGGAGGAACAAAAGGAAACTACAAAAACAACAAGAAAACAATAAACAAAATGGCAATAAGAGTACAAACTCATCAATAATTACTTTAAATGTAAATGAACTAAATGCTCCAGTCAAAAGACAGACTGGCTAAATGGATTAAAAAAACAAAACCCATAATTCTGCTGCCTATAAGAGATCACTTCAGAGCCAAAGACACACACAGAATGAAAGTGAGGGAATGGAAAAAGGTATTCCATGCAAATGGAAACAAAAAGAAATCTGGGGTAGCAATACCTATAAAAGACTGTAACAAGAGACAAAGAAGGACATTACATAATGATAAAAGGATCAATCCAAGAAGAAGATATAACAATTGTAAATATATATGGACTCAATACAAGCACCTAACTACATAAAGCACATGTTAACAAACAAAAAGGGAGAAATTGATAGTAACACAGTAATAGTAGGGGACTTTAACATCCACTTACATCAACGGACAGATCATCCAGACAGAAAAATCAATAAGGAAACACTGGCCTTAAACGACACTTTGGATCAGACTGGCATTTATTTATATTTGTATAAATGTCAATCTGATCTAATGTGTGTTTATATATATCTATATATACAGGTATATAGATATATATAAATAAATGACAACATTCCATTCAAAAAACAGAACACACATTCTTTTCAAGTACACATGGAACATTCTCCAGAATAGATCACATTCTACGTGACAAAACAAGTCTCAATAAATTTAATAAGACTAAAACTTTATCAAGCATCTTTTCTGGTCACAACGCTATGAGACTAGAAATCAACTATAAGGAAAAAAGCTGCAACAAACACAAATATGTGGAAACTAAACAACTTGCTGCAAAACAACCAATGGGTCACTGAAGAAAGCAAAGAGGATATTTAAAAATACCTGGAGAGAAATGAAAACAAAAACACAGTGATCCAAAAATCTATGGGATGCAACAAAGGCAGTTCTAAAGAAGTTTATAGCAATACAAGCCTACCCCAGGAAACAAGAAAAATCTCAAATAAACAACCTAACCTTACACTGAAAGGAATTAGAAAAAGAGAACAAAACCCAAATTTAGTAGAAGGAAAGAATAAAGATCAGAGTAGAAATAAATGAACTAGAGACCAAAAAAAGATAAAGGAGCGAGCTGGTTCTTTAAAAAGATAAAATCGATAAACCTTAGGGAGACGCAAAGTAGCAGGACACAAAACTGATATACAGAAATCTGTTGCATTTCTATACAATAATATACCAGAATGAGAAATTAAGAAAATCTCATTTACAACTGCATCAAAAGAATAAAATACCTGGGACTAAATCTAACCAAGGAGGTAAAACACCTGTACTTGGAAAACTATAACACTGATGAAAGAAAGTGAATATGACACAAACAAATTGAAAGATATACCATGCTCAATAAATTGAAGAATAAGTATTGTTAGAATGAAAATACTACCCAAGACAATCTACAGATACAGTGCAATCCCTATCAAAATACCAATGCCATTTTTCACAGAACTAGAATAATCCTAAAATTTGTATGGAAATACAGAAGACCCTGAATAGCCAAAACAAACTTGAGAAGAAAGAACAAAGCTGAAGATATCACACCCACTGATTTCAAACTATACTAGAAAGCTATAGTAATCAACACAGTATGGAACTGGCCCAAAAACAGACACATAGATCAATGGAACAAAATAGAGAGCCCAGAAATGAACCCACACTTACATGGCAATTAATCAATGACAAAGGAGGCAAGAGTATACAATAAGAAAAAGACAGCCTTTTCAATAAATGGTGCTGGGAAACTGGACAGCTACATGCAAAAGAATTAAAGTGGACTACTTTCTCACACTATATACAAAAATAAACTCAAAATGAATTAAAGACTTAAGACCTGAAACCATAAAACTCCTAGAAAAACATAAGCAGTGTGCACTTTGACATCAGGCAGACAGCCTACCAAATGGGAGAAGGTATTTGCAAACAATATATGTGTTAAGGGGTAATATCCAAAATATACAAAGAACTCACACAACTCAACATGAAAAACACAAACAACCCAAATAAAAATGGGCAGAGAACCTGAATAGACATTTTTCCAAAGACGACATACAGATGGCCAACAGACAAATGAAAAGATGTTCAACATCACTAACCAACAGGGAAATACAAATCAAAACCACGATGATATATCACCTCACCTGTCAGAATGGCTACTATCAAAAAGACAAGAAATAACAAGTGTTGGGGAGGATGTGGATAAAAGGGAACCCTCAATGCTTTGTTGCTGGGGATGTAAGTTGGTGCAGCCACTATGGAAAATGGTATGGATTACTGAAAACTGTATGGATTACCTCAAAAAATTAAAAATAGAGCTACCACATGATCCAGCAATTCCACTTCTGGGTATTTTTCCAAAGAAAACAAAAGCACTAATTCAAAATCATATATGCACCCCTATGTTCATTGAAGCATTATTTACAATAGCCAAGATATGAAGCAACCTACATGTCCATCAACAGACGAATGGATAAAGATGTGGTGTAACACACACACACACGTGATGGATCACTCAGCCATAAAAAAGAAAGAAATCTTGCCATATGCGAAAACGTGGATGGACCTAGAAGGTATTATGATAAGTGAAATAAGTCAGACAGAGAAAGACAAATACCATACAATTTCACTTATATGTGGAATCTAAATAATAAAACAAATGAACAAACAAAACAGGAACAGACTCATAGATACAGAGAACAAGCAGGTGGTTGCCAGCCGGAAGAGGTGAAAAAAGAAATAGGTGAGGAAGCTTAAGAGGTACAAATTTCCAGTTGCAAAATAAATGTGTCACAGGGATGAAATCTACAGCATGGGGACTACAGTAAATAATGCTATACTATCTTTGTATGGTGACAGATGGTAACTAGATTTATCATGGTGATCATTTTGCAATGTACAGAAATATTGAATCACTATGTTGTGCACCTGGAACTAACAGTGTAGTAGGTCAGTTATACTTCCAAAAAATGCTATCCAGATATAATAGTAAATGCTGTTTCCAGTTGGCACTGTATTTCTTTAAGTACCTACCCAATTCCTTGAGCCTCTTCCCTGCTCAAGAATGAGCCACCACGAAAATGGAAGAGGATGAAAATGCAGGTGGCTCTTTGCCAAATGTACAGAAACTCGATCCTGAGAATTTCACAGGGTTTCTGGGAAGATCAAAAGTGATAACAGAGCTCATTACAAAGTTAGAAAGTATTATAAAAATGCGAAGGACTTCTCTCTCTAGTTTCAGGTTTCCTGGTAAAGTAAATAATAGGATTTACTAGAGCCAGGTTTGGAAGTGGATAAAGTTTGCTGTTGGTCCTCTGTGCCCTGGCCTTGATGCCCTCATACTGTGACTCCCAAGACCAGGGAAAGCCGAAACAGGGCTTCATCTGCAAGTCTTTCCTCTCCTCTCCTCTCCTCTCTCTGGTAAACCCCTAGCAATCTTCCGGTCTCTCCTAGAGAGCCTGCTCTCAACTAAATGACAGTGAATGCTAAATAAGAAATTCAGATAAATGACCTTCTTAAAAACTATTTACCCATATGTTATCTTTGACCCTTAGTGGCTTACTATGCCTTCACACTGGTTAAACACTAATTTCAACAAAATCCTTCATTGACTGGCTCTTACGAGGGGTGGCATTTGGAGATAGATGGCCCCTTACTCAGTCTATCCTTTCAGAAGCTAAACATTTCTTGGAAACCCCTTCTGTTGAGTTTACAATGCTGCAGTTTCTCTGCTCTAGTTATTTTATTATAAGCTGGGGATCTGTTACATGAGCATTCCTAGAACTCCTATAAATTTCCTTCCTCTTCCCCAACCCATGTGTGTACACCTTTAAAAATAAGAAAGCAAACAAAGCAGCTCCAATTACTAAAAGCATTGCAATGTAAAATTTCATCCCTTGTATATCACTTCGGGATTATAATTAAATCGTTAAAATGCATTGCTAATCTGTAAATCTGGTCTCATTAGCATAAGCCTGCTCCATAATTGCTAAACACACAGTGAATGCTTGTGACTTTGACTTCTGGACTAGTAAGCCTGCGCGAATGCCACTCCCCACACGGTGGCCCAAGAGCTTCTGGACAAGCTTTCTCCAATTCTGTTCTGTATGCCAGGCCAGTGGTATTGGTTTTACTCTTTCTTTTGAATAGGTAAAAGTTTCATACAGGTCACTATCAGACCTCCAACAAGCTCTTTTAACCAGTTTTTTTTTTTAAGGTATCTAGTCTGAGATAGTCTCTCCCCATCTTCTGGAATAAAGCATAAAATATAGGCTTATTGATAGGATCAGTCTCCTGGAGTCTTTGAGAAAAGTATAAGACGATCTAGTCAGCTGGCAACTTTACTTGCATTGATGTCCTTGAATCTTTTTCTTACCCAAATATTTTTTGGAAGTGGCAGTCACTGCCTCATTGTCCTGAGGGTGGCTTTTAATTTTCATCGACTAGCTTTCAGCTTATCATCGCTATCCTAGGCTGTGGCCATACCTGGGCATCCCAGGATTTTTTTTTTCTTTTTAAGAGACATACATACAATGTATTGTGTACTGCTCAGCTCTGTTGTCAAATAGGTGTCCACGTTCTCCCCAGGCTAGCCTTGGCTCACTCTTCCCCTGTACTACTCTGCACTGCACATTCCTTTCTGGGATATCATAGCTCTTCCCAGGCCATGGGATTTGGATACACATGCCTACTCCCCTCCACCACAGGGCCACAGTCCACCAGCCTCCCCAGCCCTGATCATAAAGCTGAAAGAAAAGGTTTTCAGTGGAAAGAAAACTTTCTCTACCTTTTGTCAACTCCTGGAGTGCTACTTTTCTGTGTTCTTTCTGGGCACATATAATCTGCCAGTGCATGTTGGGGGCAATAGTAGTGGAGGGGAGAGGTCCCCACGAGTTGAAATAGCTTATTCTCCCTCTCCCCAGGGTCACTGGATGGGTGGGGTAAGATTTGAAAACTTGGTTTCTTTTTTTTTCAAATATTCCCCAGTAGCTGGAGAATCCTCTCTTTTTCCAGCAACTTCCTCAGAAAAAAAAAAAATAATAATCCAACAGGAGATAAACAGTCTTTTGGAGTAATAAGATGTTAAATACAACTTCTAAACCTAGTAGCAAGGAATCTTCCTGAATTCTCCCTAAAATGGCCAACTGATGTGCTTCCTGTTTTTTTAAAACTTATTTACATCTAAAGGACTCCTTCTAACACTGTTCTTATAGAATCTTTGGGGCTCATAAGCACCGTAGTTCTGCACTGTCCTCAGAAGATGTGATCCCTTCTGTAGGCCTTCATTTCCTAAGGGCCTGGGCTTGGATGTGTGACTGTGACGATTTTTTTTTTAAACTATTGTTCATCTAGGAGATAGATTCCCCCTGGCATTTTTCTCCTTCCTTTCCCTTTATTCAAGCAAGTAGTTGCTCTGTGCTTCTTGTCTCAAAAGAGGCATGTAGCAGAGTAGAAAACAGAGCTAAAAGACAGAATGATTGGCTAGTGAAGTTCCCAAAGCTGAAATGCTTAGGAGAAGGGGATTCTCTGGTCAAGACAAAATGTCTTAGCCCAACTGTGAAGGGAGACAGCTTTCCCCACTGCTGGGGAAAATAAGGCTAGGAGACAGGGGTGCTCTCCACCTCACCTCCTGACCCTGTCTGCAGGGCAGCAGCAAGATGCCAAAGGATGAGATCTGCAGGTCTTCAAAATAGAGTCCAGAGACCCCAGCTTTCAGATTGCAGGCCAAGAAGACAGCCAAGACCCCACAGAAGAAAAGGCAACACAGACCCACCATGAAAGGTGGGGATGGATGAGTGGATACAGAGAAAGTACGTACCTAGTAAGGCCTTATTCTTCCTCACCTTCCCTCTGCTACCTGGAAATCTTTACGATACCTGAGTCCTTTTCAGTTCAGAAAGCTTTGCTATTTCAAGTAGGAATCCAGCCTGCCAGTGTCATTTTGTTGTGAATATTCCCCATTAGGACCTCAAAGACCTGAGGTGGACTTTGTGTCTAGACTAGACTAGATGGACTTCCTATGGCTGGTCCTCAGGAAGAGATAAATGCCCCAACTTCCTGACAGGAAGTCAAAAAAAAGGCAGAGATGGTCTACAGAATGTGGACAAAAATCTTATGAGTAGGTCATCTTAAATCTTTTCTGGCATAAAATACTCATTTTGAATCTTGGTTGTTTTTCTTTCTTATATGTATAATTTATGTGGGAATTTAGTATTGAATACCTTTTAAATTCCAAAAGATGACTGAAAGTCACATGGTATAATTAAAATAGGAGGTTTTTGTTTACTTTAATATGAAACAATGCAATTTTGTGCAGCTGGTACAGAAAGCAAAATCAGGAATGGGAGCATGGCATAACTGATCCCATGCAAAGATTAGGATTTCTGCACTGAAATGAAAATATCTAGAGCTTTGTGTAAATATAAGACTTGTGATCTCAGTGGAAATTGTTATAATTCTAAACTGGTTTTAAATTCTAGCAGACACAGAAAATCTGGAAATGTTTCAAATCTACACACAAAAAAAACTAATTAAAAAAAACTAATTGAAGCTTCTGCATAAATTTAAAGATGTTTTCCAGTATTTTTATATACTAGTTATATTTTCTAACATTTTTAACTGGCTTTTAGAAGTCTGAGTTTATACAGCATTAAGATACTTATCCAAAATCCTCTAAGAAATGAAAATTCTACAATATGAATATATACAATTAAATAAGGATACTGGTAATATAAAGTAAAAAATCTGAATTGTGAATCATGGATCAAAGGAGTTTGGGGCAAAACCTTCAGAACTTCTATTTACTGGTATTGGTTTTGTTTTTGTTTTTTTAGTTGCATGGAATTCTACTAGGTATCATCTTGATTCTCAGTAGGAAAATTAAAGATAATGTTACCTCAGTAAAATAATAGTAATTGACCACAGAACTAGAACAATTAATCCTAAAATTCATATGGAACCATAAAAGATCCAGAACTGCCAAAGCAATCCTGAAGAAAAAGAACAAAGCAGGAGACATAACCCTCCCAGACTTCAGACAATACTACAAAGCTACAGTAATCAAAACAGTGTGGTACTGGTACAAAAATAGATATATGGATCAATGGAATAGAAACAAGAGCCCAGAAATAAACCCACACACCTACAGTCAATTAATCTTCGACAAAGGAGGCAAGAATATACAATGGAGAAAAAACAATCTCTTCAGCAAGTGGTTTTGGGAAAGCTGGACAGCCGCATGTAAATCACTGAAGTTAAAACACACCCTCCCACCATACACAAAAATAAACTCAAAATGGCTTAAAGACTTAAACATAAGACATGACACCATAAAACTCCTAGAAGAAAACAAAGGCAAAATATTCTCTGACATCAAAAGTACCAGTGTTTTCTTAGGTCGGTCTCCCAAGGCAATAGAAATAAAAACAAAAATAAACAAATGGAACCTAATCAAATGTACAAGCTTTTGCACAGCAAACCAAACCATAAACAAAACGAAAAGACAAGCTACAGAATGAGAGAAAATATTTGCAAACAATGCAACTGACGAGGGCTTAATTTCCAAAATATACAAACAGCTCATACAACTCAACAACAAAAAAACAAACAAACCAATCCAAAAATGGGCAAAAGACCTAAAAGACATTTCTCCAAAGAAGAAATACAGATGACCAATAGGCACATGAAAAGATTCTCAACATCACTAATTATTAGAAAAATGCAAATCAAAACTACAATGAGGTACCACCTCACACCAGGCAGAATGGCCATCATTAAAAAGTCCACAAATAATAAATGCTGGAGAGGGTGTGGAGAAAAGGGAACCCTCCTACACTGTTGGTGCGAATATAAGTTGGTGCAGCCACTGTGGAAATCAGTATGGAGGTTCCTCAGAAAACTAAAACTAGAACTACCATATGATCCAACAATCCCACTGCTGGGCATATATATGGACAAAACTATAACTCAAAAAGATACATGCACCCCTATGTTCACAGCAGCACTATTCACAATAGTCAAGACATGGAAACAACCTAAATGTCCATCATCGACAGATGAATGGATAAAGAAGATGTGGTACATATATACAATGGAATACTACTCAGCTGTAAAAAAAAGAATGAAATAATGCCATTTGCAGCAACATGGATGCAACTAGAGATTATCATATTAAGTGAAGTAAGTCAAAAAAGAAAGACAAATACCATATGATATCACTTACATGTAGAATCTAAAATTACACAAATGAACCTATCTATGAAACAATCACAGACAAAGAGAACAGACTGGTGGGTGCCAAGGGGGAGGGGGTTGGGGGAAGGATGGAGCAGGAGATTGGAGTTAGCAGATGTAAGCTTTTATACAGAATGGATAAACAACAAGGTCCTACTGTATAGCTCAGAGAACTGCATTCAACATCCTATGATAGGGACTTCCCTGGGGGTACAGTCATTGGGAATCCACCTGCCAATGCAGGGGACATGGGTTCGAGCCCTGGTCTGGGAAGATCCCACATGCCACGGAGCAACTAAGCCCATGCACCACAACTACTGAGCCTGTGCTCCAGAGCTCACGAGCCACAACTACTGAGCCTGTGTGCCACAACTACAGAAGCCCGCACGCCTAGAGCCCACGCTCCCCAAGAGAAGCCACCACAATGAGAAGCCCGCGCACTGCAACGAAGAGTAGCCCCCACTCGCGGCAACTAGAGAAAGCCCGCACGCAGCAACAAAGACCCAATGCAGCCAAATAAATAAATAAAATAAAGTAAAAAAAAAAAAAAAGTATATATATCTTTTAAAAAAATCCTATTATAAACCATAATGGAAAAGAATATTTTAAAAAAAGAATGTATATGTACGTATAAATCACTTTGCTGTACAGCAGTAATTAACACAACATTGTAAGTCAACTATACTTCAATAAAAAATAAAAAATAAAATAAAACAGTAATTGGAAAAACCATTTTATAAACTACAAACTTTGGTTAACATTACAGAGCATAATATATGTAATTGTTAAGGGAATGTTGCAATGTAATAAAAAGGAGAAGTGTGTGTAGCTCAGAAAAGAACAAGAAATTAAGTAGTATTAAGATAAGGCCAGGGCTTCCCTGGTGGCGCAGTGGTTAAGAATCCACCTGCCAATGCAGGGGACACGGGTTCAAGCCCTGGTCCGGGAATATCCCACATGCCACGGAGCAACTAAGCCTGTGCGCCACAACTACTGAGCCTGCACTCTAGAGCCCACGAGCCACAACTACTGAAGCCCGCGCGCCTAGAGCCTGTGCTCCGCAACAAGAGAAGCCACCGCAATGAGAAGCACCCCCACCCCGCTCACCGCAACTAGAGAAAGCCCGCTCACAGCAACGAAGACCCAACACCCCCAAATAAAATAAATAAATAAGAGGGTTAACATAAATTATAAAAAAAAAGGACAGAATTCAGTAGAGTTAAAACATATTTGAAAATATGAAGTTCTAACATTACTGGAAATTAAATAGAAGTCAGAATTGGTTTATTCAGCCAGAAATCATATACGTGAATGTTATACCATCACATATGGAACAGAACCTTGTAAACTGCATCTGAAATTTTCCATCATCTTCAGGTAGACAGGTAAGTGCACCTTCCCCTTCCTTTAACTCCTATCTCCACCAGGAAAAAAGAATAGTAGAAACTTTCACTTAAAAAACTATCAACTGCTAAAAGTCAAGGTCTTCAAATTGAAGGCAAACAAATAATTGAACAAAACCATCAGACAAATTCTTATTTAACCACACAGAATGAGAAGCTGAGTGATTTTAGAATAAAGAAATCTGACTGCACATACTTAGTGGTACGCAGCTAAGAACAAAAGGAACTGTACTGAAAATCTTGAACTTTATTCAATAGCTTTATCGTTTGTTTTAAATACTGTATTGTTATTTTGGAACTCTTGTTTTCCCAGATTAAGCAAAGAAGTAATTCTATTTATTGTGTCAGGAATCAAAAATTTATGAAGGAATTCTATACCATTAGAAGAGAACTGGAAATATCAATACAAATAAGAAAAAGCACAAGTCTTTTTCTGGCTCTGTTCATTGAAATGACCCAAGAGCAATGAAATCCCCACAGTGCCCCCTAGTGCTCAGATTCCGGTCTCTGATACTATTTTTACACTAAAAGGAACCATGGCTCCTTGGAGAAATGAATGATTCTGTGTCTGGGGCAGAAAGGCACAAGATGAGCCTAGAAAATCTTGTTGTGCCAGAAAGCAACAAAGTTTTCAACAATTAGTGGGTCATGTGAGAAGGACACAGGAACAAATTTAAAGAGACTCCACTGGCCAAAGTTGTGACAATTTTATATGTCAATCATACCTCAATAAAGTGATTTTTAAAAAGGAGAATAATTACTATATTTAATATATGAGAAGCCATATGCCCGTAATGATTGACACAAAGAGAAAAGATAAATGATTATAAAAGGCTAACAGAATAGAATGTATTTCTCATTCATGAGGCATTATCGATTAATTTATTGTATCAGTGGAAAATACAGAAATTAGAATGGTAAATACATCAGTTGGAGGGCATTTTCTGACTCCAGCGGAATATCAGAATGACCCATAAACCGCAGTCCCCAATTAGACAAAGTTGAGTGAATTATCTAGAACTCAATCGGTATAAATTTAAGTATTCTTAAGATTTATATGGTTCTAAGAATATCAATGAATGTGGAAAGTATTAACATCCCTCAGGATCTCATCAATTTATAAGTTTTTTAGACTGAGGAAAAATACATTAATATATCATAAGGTTTTATCAACCAGATGGAAGCTGCAGACTAATAACGTAATGTATAAAACTTTACTCCAGGGGAGTGGGCTCATTAGCTGAATGCTCACAGCTTAAGGTCATGGAATCACTCACAGAACCACCACAAATAGGGTCCAAGATGCCCTTCTGGGTCATGAATGAGAATCCAGTCAGCCACCAGGGCTAAATCTCTGGTGGTAAATATCCTAACTTACCTGCTATGGTAATTCTTTCTGTGGGATGATTCAGAATTAGGTATAGAGATATCTAAGTGAAGTAACCCATTATGTTTTTATTTTTGTGTTAAGACAGCTGTGCATATTTGATATTTTGCATATTTGTGATACATGGAAGAATTTACTCTGTTAGTGAGAGCCTTATAAATCTAATTTGAAATGGGTAATTAATTTGGAGTTATGATTTCAAGGTGAAATCTTCTTTTCAGTATTAACACATCTAAGACCCTTAGGTCTGTCATTTTTATAAATGTAATTTTTAAGAAATTTTTAGTTCCCAGGCGGATTTGTCTGGTAGATCAGACAGCTAAAATCCTAAAAAGGGACATGCTTGAGGCGACACGGCTGTTAATACTGCTTCCCCCTCGGACTGTCAGCCCACAAGAGACGCCGCTCTGCTCTATCCCCAGGTCCTACCTGTGCCATCCACATGATGGGCCTAAGAGAAAGTCGGCTTCGACAGCAACCTGCCTCCTCTAAACCCTGACCGGAACGCTACGGCCTCTGTGTCCTTCCCCCTTGTCCTAGCCCAGCGTCCCATTTAAAGCACACATGGGTGAAGTGGGGGTGGGCAGGAATAATGGAATAAATTTTAAATGCTGAAATTATACTGAGATTTTCCAATATAGCATTTTCTCAGTGTGTATGTGCTACCGTCTCTGTGCTGCTTATAATGTGGTGAAGCTGCTGGAAATGTGATATAGAACTTTCACCTACCTGCAAATTGATTTTACTGTTTCCAGGAAATGGGACACTCCCACATCTTAGCTGCGTGACTTTTTTTTTTTAAACGGATGGCACAAAGCTTTCCTCTGCACTAAGGATGAATGCTATTACCACTGCTTTTAAAAAGTGCTCCAGGAATTTCTTCTCTGTGGAATTTCCCTTTAACATGAACTCAGACCTACGTTTTTGTTTTATGGGATAAAATTTTCAACATGTAGTTAAAGCTGTAAAAAAACCAAAAAAAAATCACATTTCAAACACCTTTTCTTTACCACTCTTAAAGCTCCAGCAAAATAGAAGCAAAATAGGGACTTCCCTGGTGGCACAGTGGTTAAGAATCCGCCTGCCAGTGCAGGGGACACGGGTTTGAGCCCTGGTCCGGGAAGATCCCACATGCCGCGGAGCAACTAAGCCCGTGGGCCACAACTACTGAGCCTGCGCTCTAGAGCCCATGAGCCACAACTACTGAAGCCCGCATGCCACAACTACTGAGCCTGCACTCTGGAGCCTGCAAGCCACAACTACTGAAGCCCACACACTGCAACGAAGGGTAGCCCCTGCTCGCCGCAACTAGAGAAAGCCCGTGTGCAGCAACGAAGACCCAACGCAGCCAAAAATAAACAAATTTTTTAAAACATAGAAGCAAAACAAATTGTGACATTAAGGACTAAGTACATTTTGCCATGAAACAGGCCTTAAGTGACCTAAGGCCTTTCAAATTATGATGAACCTGTGAGCTGCAAGTCACAACTCAGCCTACACATAATTGTCCTCCAGCTAACAGCCCAGCACTTCCCCTCAAACGCCGAAGGATATACACTGCAGTCTTCTAGTCAAGGGCAAATGTCTACATTTCCTTTCAGAATGTGTTCAGGCTGCCAGACCAACACTGGAGTCCACAGCAAGTTATCCATGCCAGCCAGGAAACTAGGTCTAGGCAAAGAAATATCAGAAAAGAAACCACCTCAAACTCAGAGGTGGCAGGTACTATGAAATTCCCTAGTTCAGACTGCTGTAACAGAATACCATACTCCGGGTGGCTTAAACAACAAACATTCATTTCTTATAGTTCTGGAGGCTGGGAAGTTCAAGATCAAGGCTCCAGCAGATTCAGTGTCTGATGAGGACCTGCTTTCTGATTCATAAATGGCTATCTTCTTGCTTGTCCTCACATGGTGGAAGGAGGCAAGGGAGCTCTCTGGAGTCTCTTTTATGAAGACAGTAACCCCACTCATGGGGGCTCCACCTTCGTTACTTCATTACCTTCCAAAGAGCCAAATATATATAAAATGTAACCTTGTGGTTCGGTTTCAACATAAGAATTTTGGGGAAGACACAAACACTCAGTCCATAGCACACACACATAGCTGTGTGGACTCCAGGCCACCCAACAGAAACACATCTAACTGCAAGCCTGCCCCATCTGTGAACCAGAGCGCCAAGGACTCAAGCCAGAAGCCCATAAAAGAGAGCAAACCTAACTCCTCTGCAGAACCCAGATACAACTGAAGACCTCAGGGCCTATATGGGAACCTCTAGGCTTCCAAAGCACATGGCATTTTTAGCCCAGAAGGGAGAAGGGAGTCATTATTGGCATCCACAAGAGTCACTGCGGTGAAGACCACAAAGAAGTCTCAGAAATGCATGGGCGGATAACCTCAGGGGTAATTACATAAAATGGGAAACGTGAGCTAATTAATACCAACCGGAGTCTTAACCACATTCACCTAGCTTACCACGGTAGTTTGCCATCATACACCAGGAAGAGCTTCCTTCTCTACCTCCACCTTGTCCATCTCCCCTGAACGTCTGTTATGGTGATGGTGAACAAGTGTTATACTTGGCGAAGCATATTCATAGCCAAGTTCATATACAGGTAAAAATGTGTGGACTCACAATCCACAGAGGATAGAATATGAGGAAGAAATTAGCTCCTCCATTAAAAGGCACTGTCCCATGTCAGTAATTAGGAGAGAGAAAGTGTCAGCAGAATGATCTCTAACGTTTCATTAGACAAACAATGATCCCCCTTTCAAATGGAGATTAACAGCCCCTCTTTTAAATAGCCTTTTGGAAGTTTGCTAACTTTTTTTTTTTTTTTTGGCCACACCACGCATAATGTGGGATCTTAGTTCCCCGACCAGGGATGGAACCCGCACCCCCTGCACCGGAAGCGCAGAGTCTTAACCCCTGGACCGCCAGGGAAGTCCCATGTCTTCTTATACCCTGCTGAATGTCACGAGGTCTCGCCATCTCCATCCAAGGATCACAAGAACTTTCATCCCCTGCTACCAAAAGACAATTCTTGGGAAGGACTCTTAGGTTGTACTCATATATAAGACAGCCTGTGATTTGGATGTAAGGATCAGGGGTACGGTGGGCTTCAGCCTCTGGCTAGTGTGTACTTAACTTCCTTCTTATAGTACACTTCTTACAAACGACAAAGACTTAATTAAAAATTCTGAGTCTGCACTCTTTTTTCCCCGCAACAGCTTAAATTAAGAAAGCTACATTTTATGCACACCTGAGTTTGGGACTGAGATTCATTGCTGCTGCAGGTACACGCGAACGGAATTTCTGATGGTGGGAGAGTGGGGCAATTCCTACTGGCAGCTTCTGTGGGAACCAGGCTACCAATTCTAAAGGTGAGAAGGGAGAGCCAAGACAGGAACCCAAGGGTGTCTTAAAACACAGGCGTGCACAGAGCAAGGCATGGCACAGGCAGTGAGAAGGTAGAAGGGGGCTGAAAGGCTTAATTCCCTGAGCCAATGAATGCAGTGCATTTTTAGATGCTTTCCTGCAGACCTGGGAAAGGAAGGCTTGAGACTTGGGGGTGCTTTGGGCACACTTTAAATATTTGTTTAACATTAATTTAGGGGGGGTGGGGTAAAACTGATTTGCTATTAATAAAAGTCACTGATTAATTTACACCTGGGAGCCAAGGCTATATTAGCAGCATGTTTTCTACTTCTCTTCATTCTTGCTCTCCATTTTTTCTTTTGCAAATTTTTGAACCAAATAAATTTTTAAGAGTTATATTAAAGGGAATAAAGTTTGGTGAGTAGACCTTCTGTTGCTGTTATCCACACTGTGCTATACATGATTAGGCGGTCAGCATTTCAGCTGACTGACTGTAAAGTGAGTTTGGTGGTGGTGGTGGTGGTTTGTTCGGGTTTTCTTTTTCATTCTTGCACGAGGACGTTGTCTACTTTGAAAGGAGCAGAACCAATCTGCATGTTAAGCCGCATATGAAAACCTGAAGAAACTAGCAATACATTGCTGGTGTATCCCAGTCACGTTTTAGGGCCCGGCCAGACTGGCACCATGGATGGGGGGAAAATGGCCTGGGTGGGGGGAAAATGCCCTGTGGGCTTGCGGGTACCGCTCAGGAGTGGACACTCCATCTCCCAGGTTGGACTTCGGAAAAAAGCGAAGTGTTATGGCCCACTTCTGCGGTGGGAGGCCTCCAGATGCTGGAGGTGACAGTGGCATTACCATACACCCAGCGCCTCCTTCAGTCTGCATTCTGGCCGTCTCTATACTAACAGCTGTGCTCCACCAGGAGTGGAAATGGAGCCATTCGGCTCATGGGAGTGAAGGGCAGGCTTGCCATGGAGCTGGTATGGAAGAGGGCAAGATATATACAGAGGAAGCAGCTTGCAGTAGGAAGACTAGTGTCCAGAGGCAAATTCATTCAGCCTAACCCATTTACTCCAGGCACAGATAACAAGTCTCACCTGTCCTCTTCACAGTGGCACTTGGGTATTTGGGTGCTCTGAGCAGGGAGAGGGGCAGTAGCAGAAGCTGCTGCATACCCCCTCCCACCACTCCCCTCCTTAGTGATGACACTAAATCCCCTACCCACTCACTCCTTTCACAGCCTGGAAATGCTCTCAAGTCTCGGGGCTGGGGGCGGGGGTGGAGACAGGAAAAATCAGATCACTCTGGAAAAATTAAGGAGTTTTGTACAAAGGCCAGGAGATGGGGCACTGATCCTAGGTGGTTAAATGAACTGTTAAAACAAATCAGGCATTGAGCTTATTATCCGCCTAGCCCAAGACAGAATAGTTGGGGATAGGAAACATATACACATGAAACATAAAACGAGGCAGTATGCTAGAGGCCATGAGGTACGCACTTACTCTTAGTTACTTTTATGAGATGTGTAAACCCCCAAGTCAAATAAAGAGACAGTTCTAGAGAGGGAAAGGAGAGCAATTTGAACCCTTAGTTCAGTGGCCCTCAACTGGCAATGATTCATCTCCCCGGCGACATCTGGCAATGTCTGGAGACATTTTTGGTTGTCGCAACTGGAGGATGCCACCGGCATCCAGTGAGCAGAGGCCAGTGGGCTGCAAAACAGCACACACTGCAGAAGACAGCCCCACCAAGAATCATTTGGCACAAAATGTTAGTGCCGCAGTTGAGAAGCCCTGCCCTAGAGCAGTGGTTCTCAATTTCTAGCAGGCGTCAGAATCCCCTAAAGGACTTGTTAAAACGCAGATTGCTGGGTCCCACCCGCAGTTTCCAATTCAGTAGTTCTGAAACGGTGTCTGAGAATCTGCTTTTCTAACAAGTTCCCAGGTGATTCTGAGGCTCCTGGTGCGGAGACCATACTTTCAAGAGCCCCTGCCCTAGTTCTCCACTCTAATTACCCTTTCAACTATCCACCTGCTCGAGAATGTGCTTAGACCCACCTTAGCCCGGAGTCTTCAGATGCTATTAGTCCTCACAAAAGGAGGAAGCAAGAGGCTCCCCTTTAAGCAAAGAGACTTCCCAGAGACTTAATTAAAGTTTGGGAAAGTATCCCGGGAGGTGGGGCCGGGGGGGGGGGGGGCAATAAAATTGATCCAAATAAATTCTTTGCACATACAAAATAAAACTCACATGCACAAAAAGAAATTTGATCAATAAATTAGTAAATTCAGAGTGATGAGGGAGTAATTAACAGGCCCATTTAAAGTGCGGAAGACATTAAATACAGAATAAGCGACTCCACCGGGACCAGTGAAGCAGGAAACACCGATGTGTTTGAGAGGCCTGGAAGATTAGAAACATATTTCAACAAGGAGAAAAGAGGAGAGAAAAGGGAGAGCCCAGAATGATGAAGATGCCAAGGGGGTGTATGTATCAGAGCCTTTGGAACGACGGATTTTGAAATGCTACAAAAAGTTTAACAAAATTGCAGCTGCGCGCTTGTGCACCTCCCAGGCACAGGAAACTTAAGTAACCTACTGCGAGAGCTAGCAGGGCCACACCTGGCCCTGAGCAGTTTCTCTGTCAAGTCCCTTTAGATTGGGGTAAACAAAAAGCTTATCCCAAGTCAGCTGGAGCAGAGGCAGACTTCAATGATCCAGAACAATCCCAGAATGTTCTTGGATGCCCTGGCAATCTATAAGATCCCCTGCCGGAGAAACTGAGGCCAAAGCAGACTCCATCGATAGTTCAAGCCAGAGCCAAGGGCCATAATAAGGCACATGGTTGTTGGAAGTCAAGTTCTGGGCAGTTTACTATTGAGGGCAAATACTAGGCCGTCCTACTTCAGACAGACACCCACATACTAAACACGTTCTCCCCAAGAGGTGGGGCATGAAGAAAACCAAACTGTGTGATGAATGGCAGAGCCAGAAAGGTATAAATTATTGCTAAGATGAGCCAGGATATACCTAACTTTTCAGTTAAATGTATAGCAGGGTCTTGATAAATATCAGATCCCTTGCTTTCGGAGTCCAGTTCCCCACTTCACCCCCAAGTGAGTCCCTTGGGGTTTCTGTAGGCAATGGAAATTTACACTGGACCAGCCATGGATATGAATCACTGTGATAATTCCTTTAGACCTGGTGGAGAACCAGACCTTGGCTAAAAACTGCATCAGCAAGAAGCAGACCTTTCTGGCTTCTCGGCCTCTTTATCATGCCCCTGGAGACCGCTATGAAACTTGAGTAATAGCTTATCTTCCTCTAAGGGAGCTCACTCAGCCTAGCGCCATGAATTTCACTGCGGATTAGTGAAGGGCTGGGAAGTGCTTTTTGCTTTCCATGGAGCCCTAGTCCCCGGAGATCATGAAAGCAGAATCTTTCCAAGCTTGGGGAACCTAACCATGGGAGGCACCCAGAATTCAGCTCCAAAGACTCAATCCAGTTCTCTGAGCCTCCTTTTCCTCAGGAGTATGGGGTCCAGGCCTTAGCTTTTAGCAGAGTGGGTGGGAGGTTGCTATGATCAAAGCTGCTGCCTCTGTTTTTTCATTTCCCTCCACCGCTTTCCATCAGGCCTTCCTCATTAGCTGGATGAGAAGGTTTGCAGAGCCAAACCGGCAGCTGAATCCCTCAGGCTATGTTTTAGTTCTAGTGCTTCCTGGGCTTTGGGCATAAAAGCACCTCCCAGGGCGAGAGGACACGCCGCCACACATTTGGCTGACACCTGCCTATGAAGGAAGGAGGCTGAAACCACTTTCCCAGAGCAGCCCTGGAGCATCCCAGCCAGTGCCGCCTTCCGCAGCCTTTCTTCCCAGCCAGGCACCGGGACGGCTGCCGAGCTGGGGGACAAATTCTTCGTCTGGTGTGCCCTTCCAAACTGCTACTCGAGCCTTGGCTGTCACCACAGGTGGCTTACACGGTCCTCCCAGTGTGAGGTCAGTTAAAAGGCACGAAGCTGCAAACTCCCAGACTCGAGGAGGGAGGAGGAGGCTTGCAGACACACCGACTAGACTCTCTGGATTGCAACATCCCAGGCAGAGAAGCAACCCACCTTTGCACACCTCTACCGGGAGGAAGCTTGGCACACCATGAGGCGGCAGCCCTTCTGCTGTTGAACAGCTCTAATGGTTAAAAGGCCATCCTCTTACCCAATCCCCATCTGCCGGCCTGGATTTCCTATGGAGCTACATGGACTATGTCTGCCGCTCCTGCCATCTGATGCTATTTCTATTTGTGCACTGTGTCTTTGCAACTGTACTAACCAGATGGTCTGTGAGAGCGTGGACCAGGTCTCCTGCTCCTTACGCACCCCATGGTGTTTGTGGCGGGCTCAAAGACTGCTGGGCAGTGTTCTTAGTTGTGCTCCGAGTTTCTCCACTTGTGACCATCCCCTTCCCCACAGCCCCTTCCCCTCCTCAAGCCTGAATTATGTTCATTCCAACTCCACCCCTCTGCTCAGCCCAGGTCCTCCTGGGATGTCCTTTGGTATTTGCTCTCTACAAAGCCAACTCCTACCACCCCCCTTCAAACCTCTTCTCCAACCGGACAGCTTCCAGGAAGTGCCCTCTTCTTTCCTGAACTCTTAGTGCACCTGTTTATGCCAACACCTAGCATCTGAAGGAATATCTGACTCTTCTCTGTTACGTATGTTTATGTTTTGTCTCCTCACGTAGACTACAGCCTCCTCGAAGGCAGGGGCTGTGATCATGATACTTCTGCATTTATCACAAGGCCTGGTACAGGGAGGGGCACACAGCTGAGGCTTAATTAAATGAGTGGTTTAGAGACTTCCCTGGCAGTCCAGTGGTTAAGACTCCGCGCTTCCAGTGCGGGGGGTGTGGGTTCGATTCCTGGTCAGGGAACTACAATCCCACAAGCTGCGCAGCACGGCCAAAAAATAAAGTTTTTTAAAAAAAGAAGTGGTTTAGAAATGCTGGAAAGGAAGGCTACCAGTGAATGAGTGAGTCAGGTAGACAGGTTAACCTAATATTCTTGCACTGTCAAGATATTGAGCACCTCCGAGGTGTAAGGTGCCCAATTCATCTTACTGGAATAGAACCCCGTTGGCAAAAGATGCCCAAGTCCTCTCTTCTTACAAACCCAAAACCCATGATCTGTTCTTCACTATGCTGTTTTTCATACACAAAATTCCAGCTGGTCACATCCTTGTGGCCCCCTGTCAGTGCAGCCTTTATGAGCTAGCTGTGTCTCCAGCAGTGGGGATGGGTTTGCCTGAGCCATCCACAATCTCACACTTGGGACACAGTATTTGTAAAAATGACAGGTGAGGCTAAAGGTGCAGCTTGGGAGAAATGCCCAAATTCAACAGCAAACCTTGTGAAGTTCTGGTGAGAAAAAAAAAAAAATCAGCCTAGTTTCTAAGGTCCTTCTTAAAGTAAGCAAGAAAATGAGCCCAGTGTGTAAGGGAACTGGTGTATATGGTTGGCATGATAGTGTAACAATTCCTTGAGACTTTATCAAGCTCTAAAAGCATCTGCATGTACAGAATGTGGTTCCTGAGGACATGGAAGGGTTCAGCAGGCAACTATTTGTGTACTATGAATATGCCTCGAGGCCTTTTTACACAACCTCCGCCTGGATTCCACCCCTCCTTACTAGCTTCTTCTTGGTCGTCAGGCCTCAGCCTAAATGTCACCCGACTCCAAGAGGCCTATCTAGAGAAGCTCCTCCAGCAATATGCCTTACCTCTGCTTTCTTTCATAGCACTTCTCACGATCTGTAACTCTAAAAATATATTCACCCATATTTTGTCTATGTTTCCATATACTTATGTATCAATACTTGAATATAATAAGCTCCAGTGAAGATATGGCTATGTCTGTTTCACTCACTGTATCCCCACAGGGCCATGCAAAATTAGTTCTCAAAAAATTGAGATAAATGATTATGAGACAGTGTGGCAAAGCCAAAAACACAGGGCATTTCACATCAAGTGATCGGGGTTCCAGCTTTAGCTTAGCCATTTACTAGCTGCACAACATCAGACAAACTGCCTAATTTCTGAGCCTCAGTTTCTTCATTTTTTTATATGAAATAAGATCACCTACCTCACAATACTGTTTGGAAGAAAAAAATAAAATGAATGTGAAAATAATCGGTAAAATGTAGAGTCCTGTACAAACATGAATTATTATTATGTGAGGCACCTAAAACGGTATCTCTGCTTTCTCTAGGACACCCACCACAGGCACCTGAAAATCAAACCAGTCACACCCTTGGTTGAATGCTATCTCAAAGACAAAATTACACTGAAAACTGTTATGAACCTTTAGTGCAGGCATTTGACCTCATTGTTACCATGCAGAGAGCAGGATCCTTAAAAGGGTGGGCCCAGGATAGGTGATCTCAGGAAAGGGGAGATGGGAGGAGAATCTTAAAATGCCTTGGAATGCTTTAAGCTCAGGAGTGAGTGCAGGCCAAGGGGAGGGAGTCCTGGTGGAGCCACTTACACGGAGTTGTTAGGCAGAGGGAAGACACAGAAAGGGAGGTAGAAGTGCCAGCTACAAACTTTCTCTCCTTGGCTTGTGTTCATCTGAGGGACGTTTGACTTTACAGAAGCCATGTGTGTGCATTGGAGAGAGGGGAGGGAAGGCAGAAAGCAGCAAACGGATGCCAAGGGAGCTGTACTTAATCATAATAACCATTAGTATTGACTTTGGTGCCATCTTAAAGGAGCCATTTGTTATAAGAACCAATAGTCAAAACCCCAAGTCAGCCAAGCTTTGTCTTATGAGCTCTAAAAATAATGGTATTTTGCTGTCCATCTGTTTTAATTTTCCAAATTCAAATGCAATTTGAAATCAATTCAAAAATTGATTTCTTTCTTCTAAACAAAGAGATGTTAAAAGGAGAAAGGAAGGAAGAAGAAAGGACAGACAGACCCGGCTTTTCAATGAATCACGTAATAATACCCAAAAAGCAGGAACCCAAGGCAGTAATAATTCCCCTGAGAGGTATGAAAGGAAAATGGGTGAGAATTATGACCACATGAACAATATATAAAACCTCTCCAGAGCTGAGGCCAGCAAATCACTTACCTACAGCTTCAGCAATGACATAAAAGCTGGAAGAAACACAGTTAAGGTCAATTGGTTCCTGAGTTTTAAGCCACCGCCTCATTTTAATCAGCCCCCCATGCCAGGCAGCGTCTCCAGCTGGCAAACGGCTAAGTGAAGTTAAGAGTTGTTTGCTCTTTTTCAAGCAGCTTGAAAACAAAGTGGAAACAGCTGAGTGATCTTGCAGTTAAGAGTCTGGGAAAGGTCAGCAGATTATTTTCTAGCCAGGCCTTGTGAGGGTGCCTGCACCTCGGTATGGTCACAATCCAAGGTCTGGCACTCTACTTTACAGGACCTTTGTTCTGTCAACTTCCCCAACCTCCAGGGCCTGGTTCACAGTAGCCAAACTCAAATAAACAGACTGATAAACCTGGACCACCAAGTTACGAACAGATGGTGGGATGGACCTAACAGCCAGAATACTTGGGCCCACTACCTGGTCTCCAGGAGAGAAACTGAACTCATTAAACAGCTCAAAAGAAGAGAAAATAAACTACATCCATTTACATTTACGTTCATTGCTTCACGTAACTTAATTCTTTGGGCCTGGATTTTCTGATCTGTATAAAAAAGAACAGTGTTTACCACTTAGCATTGTTTTTTTTAGCCTATCTGAAAAACATTTTGTGAACTGGAGAACATGATACAATTGGAGTGGTTATGTTCGGCAATAAGATGGCAGTTTGGGGCACACAGAATCCGAAAAGGAGCTAGAGTGTTCTACAGGCAGTTTTACCCTCACTCCAGTGGAACCAAAAAAAAAAAAATCCTTACTGCACTATAGAGATGGCTTTTCTAAGGACTCAAAGACACCACACGTAGTCTCTGTGCCTTGGACACGTGGAGAAATCTCAGTCTCTAACACCTTTCTCAAAATTCCTTATTAGACACCCAAAGCACACACTGAAATGACTGACACTGCAGGGTCTCTGCCATGAATTCCCTCCAAGATAGATGCCTTCCTGGGTGCACTGCCCTGTCTGGCATCAGACATGCCCCCACCCACGGCTGCACCTTCACTCCTCTGTCTTGAGGTTCGGCTGCAAGAAGTGGCAAAGATCTACTCCAGGAAGATTCATGTTGCCTTCCATCTCGGAGGTGGGGGGTCTTTTTCTGACCTGTCCCCCAGGTCCGGCTGTGCCCCTCTGTTTGAGAACAATGAGGGGTTCCCACTCAGAGCCGGAGCAGGGGTGAAATTGGGGAGGGGCAGTGACAGCACAGAATGGATGGTTCTAGACCGCCAGAGATCCAAGCATTCCTCTGGGACAGTAAAAACCAGGCATCATTCACTATAGAAAGAAGCAGAATGAGGGACACAAGGGGGCCCAAAGGCAAAACTCAGAAGCCAGACTGGTAAACCCAACATGGACTCCCCACTGTCCTTGGAATCAAACCCAAGCTGCATAGCCCTTGAGGCCCCAAGTGACCCAGACTCCACCTGCTTCTCCAACGTCACCTCATATACTCACCCCCCCCCCACCCCATCACTAGCTCCATCCACACTGATCTTCTCTAGACCTGCCAACTCATTCCCAGCCTGGAGTCTGTGCACCAGCTCTTCCTCCCGTCTGCGACCCTCTTCTCCTCTATCTTCTATATCTTTGCCTGACCACCACTCAGGTTTCAGCCCAAATGTCACCTCCTTCTCTGATGACCTTTCTACTAACGTTTCCCAATCCCTCAGCCACTCTCTCTCCCGTTACCATGTTTTGTTTTCTTCTTGACACTTACTAGACATTACTTCCTTATTGTCTGGTTCTTCCTCCACAAGAGACAGGACAGAGAACCAAGAGGCGAAACTGAAGCATTGCAAATCAGAGCAGCTAACAAGCTGTGGGGAGAGAGAAATTCTGGAAGCCAGGGGAGGAATGCCTTGTCTTGTGCATGTGTATGAGCAGACTGCGTCTATCTAAATAGGCCACGGCCAACATGTACGGGGTATCTACTGTGTAGCAGCCCCTTTGCATAGACTATTCCCTGCCTCACGTCTCCATGGGGGAGGGCCTATTGTTCCAGTGCTTAGGAGGGAACAGCATTAGAATCCCACATTTGCTCCTGTTTAAAGTGGGAAGAGCAAACATTAATTGGGCAACATGAACCAGAAGGTTTAGGGTCACTTCATTGAAAGGATAATGAGGGCCTGTCTTTTCTCTCTAGCACTTTCCCAGCTTCTGGACTCCATTCTGTAAGCCCATCTGGCTGGGGACTCTCAATTGCACAAATGTCCTCTATTCTTCCGCCTCGAAACCTATAGCTCAGCAGTCCCCAACCTTTTTGGCACCAGAGACCGGTTTTGTGGAAGACGATTTTTTCACAGATGGGGAGTGATGGGGGAGCCGCAGATGACGCTTTGCTCGCTCACCCGCCGCTCACCTCTGGCTGTACGGCCCGGTTCCTAACAGGCCAAGGACCGGTAGCGGTCCAGGGCCTGGGGGTTGGGGACCCCTGCTATAGCTAATTTTAATTTGGAATATTCGGAAGCCCCATTCTATCTCATGCCTAAACCATATCCCCTGGTTCATCTTTAACAGAGAATCTTGTTTTTCTAGATACAGGCAGGGTAATGATAGAATGTGTGGACTTAGGTCACTGAGGTTTTTCTCTTGGCTCTGCCACCTACTGAGTGACCTTGGATAAGCTATTTAATATTTCTGTCCCTTAATCTTCTCTATAAAATGGGAACATTAATATCTACTTCATAGGGTTGATATAGGAACAATATGATACAAAGTATCTAGCAAACAATTAATAATTTTTTGTTATTATCACTAATAAAAAGTAGTAAAGGTACGACAATGATCCACATCTACTTCCTCGTGTTTGTTGTCAGTTGGTTAGAGTCAAGCAGGGTAGACAGGTAGACAGATTAGCCTCACAAATCTCCAACATGGCCTGGAAAACTGAGGGGATAAACACAAGGAGTGGTGTTTGGGGACTAAAGTACTATATTGAGAAACCAAAGTTTTTGGTGGGCTTTACCAGCACGGGTGTTTGCAGCCTTACATGTGGCTTCGTCTGGCATCCTCAGGTTTGGGTCTAGGGCCATGATTTACACCGACAAAGCTTTATTTTTGGTGTCTGGGGCCTTACAGGGATTACCTTATGAAAGAGCAAAGCGAGCTCCAGAGTCAGGAGAAGCATCCTGGGGCGCTTGGACTGCAAAGGTGGCAGAATTCCACGTGCTTCAGAACTCCTCAGGAAAAGGGCAAGGTCCTTACTAGACTCAGGAATGGCTCACCTCAAAACGAGCTACTGTGAGCATTAATTGATCTCGAGTGTGTGACAGTAGTTAATAGGCTCAGCTTTTTTGTGTGTTTAGGAGGATTCCTCCACTGTTGTATGTCTCAGCTAGGACGGCAGCCCAAGGCTTTAAACCACAACAGCGGCTACATTCTTTGTGAGTCAAGGTGCAATAATGTGAAATTCAGGGCTTTTAAATTTTTAGTGTTGGGCATTGTTAGATAGAATTTGGGGCAGCTGACATAGTGCTGTCTCCCTTGATCTTGTCTGAAATTGCATGCAGGACCAAGGGGGAAGCCTTAAAAGGGAGGATGAGAGCTTTTTGTTTCGTAGTTGACTGGGAGTAAACTGTCTTTTTCTGATATGTCTGTCAAAGGGCTTAGCATCATAGGAAGTGAGGGATGGCCCCTTACTGACACTGTCTCTTCCCCATTCTTCTTCTACTTTTCCCATCTTTCTTCCAAGCCTCTGCTGCCTTCTAATTCTATAGACCTTAAACTGTGAATATTCCAAGTATTTTGACTTGTTTAGTTTGCTCTTTTCCTTCCCACGCTCAGTAGACCCACCCACTGCCAAAACTTCAGCTCTCTCCTCCAAGCAGATGACTCGCTCACCGGGTCCTACCTGCAAGTGTATCCCAGGTTCACCCCTCACACCTCCTACATGTAGGGCTGTGCCGGTAAGGGCGGAGAATCTGGTTTCTAGCTTTTGCCAATTTCACCTCAGGCTCCACATCTCCAAAAGTAAGGATCTCTCCACAAACATGCTCTTACAAGTTACCTTCAGTTCTGTCAACGGTCCCCGTCAGAAGGAACTAGCACTTCCCAAGTTTCAGGGTTTCCCTGTAGAAGTTTCCACTAGGGTAACACACATGGCCTCTCTGCAACCCCTCGTTCCCTTATTCCTCAAGACACGACTTTGCTTATTGGCGAGACTGATGAGGAAACTGCTCGACTCAGTTCCTTCTGTGCCAGGGGTTGGCAAACTCTAGCCCGTGAACCAAATCCAGCCCGCCACCTGGTTCTGTAACTTAAGTTTTATGGGAACGCGACCACACTGGTTCCTTCACCTACTGTCTATGGCTGCTTTCACACCTCAACAGCGGAGGCGAGGTGTTATCACAGAGACCAACCACACAGCCTGCAAAGTATTAGCCGTGGGCGCTTGCCAGATCAACCCTCCTGTAACACCACTGTTATCCTGGCTGCTTAAGAACTTATAATGGGCACCTACTATCTGCTAAAGCAGTGGTCCCCAACCGTTTTGGCACCAGGGACCGGTTTTGTGGAAGACGGTTTTTCCACGCACAGGGAATTGGCGGGGACGTGGAATGGTTCAGGCGGTAATGCGAGTGATGGGGAGCGATGGGGGGCGATGGGGGGCGGCAGATGAAGCTTCCCTCGCTTGCCCACCTCTCACCTCCTGCTGTGCCGCCCGGTTCCTAACAGGCCGCCGACCACTACCAGTCCTTGGCCCAGGGGTTGGAGACCCCCGTGCTAAATAAAACCTATTTCTGTGCAAACAAGGGAAGGCAGATTGTTTTGCGGAGGGGGGGATTTTGTTGCTATTTCTCAGAACTTTAAATTCTCTTTGAGAACAGGGATACACTTGAGAATAGAAGAAGGGTTTCGGTGTTGATGACCTTTTCTGGGTGGGGGCCAATTTGGGGCAACGCAAACATTGTTAAATCCTCTCTGGCAAGGATGTTCTAACAGAGCTGTGTATAAAAAAAGTGAGAGAGAGAAAATACCAGGCAGCTTTCTGCTGTAGTCTGGTAAATTGAATAGAAGTAACTCCCTGCGTGGACCAATTCCAGAATCTTTAGGAGAGGGGGCACACATGAAAGAGACATTCACATTAGTTCTAAGGGCCTCAACTCCCATCTCACTGGGCCCAGGTGGCAAGAATCAGAAAGGCAGACACACGGAGATGCAGAGGTAGGATTGGGACTCTCCACTGAGTTCTTTCATTAAACAAAAGAACAACACTCCTGGGTGACCACAGACTGGACTGTTAACCCTCCTGGGTAAACAAAGCAACAAATTGTGGTGTAGTGGTGGCTTTGCCCTATGGCCAAAGGAGAATGCAAGCCTTTCTCTCCATCTTCTCTAAGTCTACAGTATAGAAGTTCTTGTTAAGGCCGAGAGTCAAAATGACCTCCAAGAACCCAACCTACCCACCATGTTAGAAGGTACAACTTTTGGAGGAGAAAAGGGATATTGGGTTGGCCAAAAAGTTCGTTTGGGTTTTACTGTATGATGTTATGGAAAAACCAGAACGAACTTTTTGGCCAAAGGAAACTGCTCTTTCTATTGCTTCCTTCTCTTAGAATTAAGTCTTCCTCTTCACGCATTTAACGGGAAGGGCTCTTACCACTTTTAAGGCCCAACAGGATCATGGTTGAGCCCAAGGTAAAGAAACCCAGCAAGGACAAATAAGGCCAGATCTGCTCTAGACTTTAGGAGGGAGGGCCCTACTTTCTTTGGTTTTGTTTTTCTGTGCTGCATTTCGAAAGAGTGGGGATGACACTGAGAGCCAAAAACCAAGGTTTGGCCCTAGGGGGAAAAAAATTCAGAGAGGCTACTTGGTCTGCTTCTGATCTAGGTCACAGGCTGAAGGACAAAAGTATTCCTTTCAAATATTAGGTCTGGCTTAACAAACCAGGGGAGAAGCTTACCAAGGGGTTACAAGAGCCTAGCCAGGAGTACAGCCCAAACATAAGAAGTATAGCTTTATGGTGAAGACCAAATTCTCTGGAGCCAGACTCCCTGGTTCATCTTCCAGCCCTGCTTCTTACTAGCTATGTGACCTTGGGCACGTTTCTTAGCATCCCCGAACCTCTGTTTCCTCAACTAAAGAGGGGAGACTAGGGGCCTCCCTGGTGGCGCAGTGGTTAAGAACCCTCCTGCCAATGCAGGGGACACGGGTTCGAGCCCTGGTCTGGGAAGATCCCACATGCCGCAGAGCAACTAAGCCCGTGCGCCACAACTACTGAAGCCCAAGTGCCTAGGGCCCGTGCTCTGCAACGAGAAGCCACCACAATGAGAAGCCAGCACACTGCAACGAAAAGTAGCTCCCGCTCGCCGCAACTAGAGGAAGCCCGCGTGCAGCAACGAAGACCCAATGCAGCCAAAATTAAATTTAAAAAAAAAGAGGGGAGACTAACAGTTCCAGTTTCATAAGATTGTTCTGATACGCCTTCTCTGCTAGAGATATTCCTTGGTAGACATAGCAGGAAGAGTTACGGCCACAGGGTCTGGGAGGGTCTAATCCTAGTTACATAGAGACATGAGAACACTGTGCTAGCCAAGTACATCTCCTTACTGCTCCCTTCTCACCTTCTTCTCAATTCTATTCTTGCTGTGTTAGTCCGCCCTGCCGAAAATGCCTTCCCCCTACTTTATCTGTACCTATCCAACCCTAGCACAGTTCTACCTCCTAAAATACCAGTGTAGTTACAATCAATACTAGGCAATTTAACACTTAATTGTCCTTTAATCCTTTCATGATGCCTACATTAATCACTCCTAAGAATTAAGAAATTGTCACTGTTAAGACGAAAATGTCATCTAGCTCATAGTAGGTACTCAATAAATGTATGGGCGCTGTGGGAAAGGATTCGGAAAGTATACAAACATGTCTCAGCAGGAGGTCATTATCAGTCATTAGTAAGACACACTGGGCCTTACAACTTGGTCTGTAGAGCATGGGCTCCGGTGTCAGACAACCTAGATTCAAATCCCAGCTCTACTGCTGGCTAGCTGTGGGATCTTAGACAAGTTACTTAACCTCTCTGGGACTTGATTTCTTCATCTGAATAATGGCTAGAATAAGAACAATCAACCTCATAGCGTTGTCGGGTGGATTTAATGAACTCGCGTAAAGCATTTAGCAGAATGCCTGTAAGTGTTGGGTTACATTGTGTTAGTTGTTAATGCTACTGTAAATTGCTTTATCAGATTAAGTGAACAAGGCCTCCTAGGAATGAAACACAAAGCCTACATATTCTGATAGAAGGAACTACTAAAAAAGGGTCAAAGCGTAGGGTCAGGCATGGAAAGGGCTAGCCCCAGGGAGGAGCTGTAGGGAGGGGCCCTGGGGGGCCTATGCGAGGCCATACTATGAAAGAGGGCTCCTAAGTCTAAAACACGCAACACAAACTTCTCCCAGCTTCACAAGTTTGTCTTAGGCTGGTTTTCATAGTGACTGGAGTACGCTAGCCTGGCCGAAGTTGTGCTCTAGGAAAGAAAAGGGCTAACATTGCGTTTCTGAAAGACTCCCATTTGGTTTATTAAGTAATTAACTTCCTGATGCACAGAGGACAAAGCACTGAGGGGACCTCTGAAGCCAATTAAAGCCCAAATGGCTGGATTGCTGCAAAGAATAGGTTCACAGGGAAAAGCCTTCCCTTTCTGAGGCTACCTCCCACCAATCCACTAATTAGACTGGGGAGAGAAAGAGCGGATGGTGAGGAAGCAAGGAAATGGCAACCTGAAGGTGGGGGGGGGGGGAGGTCTAGGAGCCAAAAGGAAATTAGGGAAAGCTCAGGCTATCCCCCAGTGAGTGTGAACAGAAGCAAGGCAAGCACAAAGCACCACAGCTGGCCCTCTGCTGGACCGGGAGCACCGACCCTCTACAGAGGCCCAGAGCCAACTTGTACTGGTCAATAATGTGGGTGACGCACAGCTACTCTGGAACCCCAGGCTGGCCGCCGAGTCTCAGAATATTTCCAAGAGGCCCAGGTCATTCGCACTCAGAGTCATTCTAATGTCAAGATGAATCAAGCAGAGCACAGAAGATAAAGCTTCCAAAATGAGCAGGTTGGGCTTGTAATAAACCAAAATTTTTTTTATATATATATAAATTTATTTATTTATTTATTTTTGGCTGCACTGGCTCTCCGTTGCTGTGCGTGGGCTTTCTCTAGTTGCAGCGAGCGGGGGCTACTCTTGCTTGTGGTGTGCAGGCTTCTCATTGTGGTGGCTTCTCTTGTTGTGGTTGTGGAGCACGGGCTCTAGTGCGCAGGCTCAGTAGTTGTGGCGCACGGGCTTAGTTGCTCCGCGGCATGTGGGATCTTCCTGGACCAGGGCTCGAACCCGTGTCCCCTGCATTGGCAGGCAGATTCTTAACCACTGTGCCACCAGGGAAGTCCCTAAACCAGAATTTTATTCCCTTTCCATATTATTTGAAATTGTATTTGAGGTACACATTGTTCTTCCCCACCAAGCTGAAACGTCGAATTGTGGAACCATCCCTGAATTACTTCTCTATTCCCTACTAGGGCCTAGCACGGTGCCTGTGCAAAGTAAGTGCTCAAGAGATATAAACATATTCCAATTCAATAAACATAAAAAATGACTAAGGATGGGAGAAGAACAGAACTAGGAAAAACAGTTTCTGGTCATCTGCAGCAATATTCCTTCTCTTTGTGGTTTTTCTGCTCAATCACTTTGACTAAAGTGTATGGGCACACCAAGAACTATTTAGCAAGATGTGTGACAAATTATATAAGAAATACAGGGCTTCCCTGGTGGCGCAGTGGTTGAGAATCCGCCTGCCAATGCAGGGGACACGGGTTCGAGCCCTGGTCCGGGAAGATCCCACATGCCGTGGAGCAACTGGGCCCGTGAGCCACAACTACTGAGCCTGCGCGTCTGGAGCCTGTGCTCGGCAACAAGAGAGGCCGCGATAGTGAGAGGCCCGTGCGCCGCGATGAAGAGTGGCCCCCGCTCGCCGCACCTAGAGAAAGCCCTCGCACAGAAACGAAGACCCAACACAACCAAAAATAAATAAATAAATAAATTTAAAATTACCTTTCTCTTCTTTTTTTAAAAAAAAAAAAAGAAAAGAAATACAATGCATTGGGATCTAGATTTCATTATGTTTCCCCATAGCCA
This sequence comes from Balaenoptera borealis, assembly GCF_965194805.1. Taxonomy (NCBI): domain Eukaryota; kingdom Metazoa; phylum Chordata; class Mammalia; order Artiodactyla; family Balaenopteridae; genus Balaenoptera; species Balaenoptera borealis. The sequence continues at coordinate 107,917,649 of NC_138881.1, forward strand.
ACAATGGCCTAACTTCCTAAAAAGTGTCCTCTAAAAAAAGAAAAAGGAAAAGATATACAAATTTTTAACTTCTTTTTAATCATGAGATTCAGCTCTAGGTGCTATGTAACTTTAGGCAGTGCTGTATAGTAGAAAGAGCACAGACTTTGAAGTGTATGACCTTGAACAAGTTACTTAACCTCTGAGCTTCTGTTTCCTATCGGTAAAATGGCAGGTTATTAACAGACCCTGCACCTCATAGGATTTTATTGACTGACTGATTGATTGATTGATTTTGGCTGTGTTGGGTCTTCGTTGCTACACGTGGGCTTCCTCTACTTCCGGCGAGTGGGGGCTACTCTTCGTTGTGGTGCGCGGGCTTCTCATTGCGGTGGCTTCTCGTTGTGGAGCACGGGCTCTAGGGCACATGGGTTTCAGTAGTTGTGGCACGCAGGCTCGGTAGTTGTGACGCATGGGCTTAGTTGATCCGTGGCATGTGGGATCTTCCTGGACCAGGGCTTGAAGCCATGTCCCCTGCACTGGCAGGTGGATTCCTAACCACTGCACCACCCAGGGAAGTGCCCCTCATAGGATTTTGAGGTTTAATCCAGTTAACACTTCTAATACACTTAGAAAATGCCTGACAATAGTAAGCAGTTAATAAATTTTAGAAACTATTTGTATGAGGATTAAGTGAAGTTAACTGAGATGAAGCATGTAGAACAAAGTTCACAGCTTGTACCTACTTAGGACTCAAACATGTTTGGGTCCATCTGGTACAATCTGTAAAGAACCCTAAAGAAAGCTATTTCTGCCTAAGGTGAGGAAGCTCCTGGAGAAGACCTGTAGTACAGGAAGGAATAAGACACACTGACCTTGATCAGGAAATGGGCAGGAGGGGTAAAACAGCTTAGTCATCAGGAATCCTGAGTACAGTGTGATGTCTGCCACTTGGATCTGTTTCCTAGCCCAATCCCACATGTCTTATGTCTGAATAGGGAGGAATGAAATAAGTAAGGGTGTTAAAGAGTATTACTAAAAGGTGTAAGAGAAGGAAAAGTGTTGAGCTAAGTAACTTTGGAGGTGAGTGGAGATTCTAAGACTAAAGACAAAAGACAAAAGGAAACATACACAAGCATACTCTAATTGAGAAAGTTGTTTCCCACAGGGCTATAGGTTAACAATTCTGATGCCACTATACTTGTAAACTAGAAGTGAACAATTCAGTAAACGGATGGCAGAGGATGGGAGCCTGGTTTCTTGCTGTTGGAATGGGAGGTTACAGACAATCAAGGGAAGAGGCTAGAATGATCCATGTGGTAAGAGTTGAAGACATCAGTTTGAACTCACGCTTAGCTTAATATAGATTATGGTTATATACAGAAATATTTATAGACATATATGTCTTACTAACTCATGTATATACACATATCTCCTTACTCTGTCAGGTAAGAGGGCCTAGAAGCACTGGCACCTCAATAGCAACAAGCACACTTAGCGCCCAGATCTTGGTTTCTAATACCATTCTCCAAGAAAAGGAACCAGGGCTCCTTGAAGAAATGACTGACTGTATGAATGGGACAAGAAATTAAGAAACTACCAAGAAATTCAAGAATCGCTTTGAAAAAAATCTGTGTGTGTGTGTGTGTGTGTGTGTGTGTGTGTGTGTGTGTGTGTGGAGAGAGAGAGAGAGAGAGAGAGAGAGAGAGAGAGAGATACTGATGAGGATATATCAAAAGGGACAAAGAGATGCAGGAGTCAAATGAAAGAGTTTCCAATGGCCAAAGTGGGAACTGTTTAAGCAAGAAGTTAATAAAGTAGTAGAACAGTCTATACTCATTAATCATGGTAGTTATGTTCTATAAAGTCTCCACAAACACTGAATTGGTGAATACTGAACTATTACTCCTAGGGGAAATACAGGCTTAGGTTCCTGCAAGCCTCTGGTCACAACGTTTTCTTTAACTGACCAATAACATAACCTTGTTTTATGTGGGTTTCTGTTTAAAGACAACTTATTTAATATATATTGTTGAGTCATTAACATTAAACTCATGGCCTATAATTCACACCTGAAAAGCTTATCTAATGTATGTATGTTCTCTCCATCACAGCCTTATTGTACTTAGGAACACACTAGAGAGTACTTCAGCACTAAGCTTGGAAGGCATTTTAAACACTGAAATTAACAACAACGACAACAACAAAAAAGAAACAAAGATAGACAAAGATAGGGAAAGTGTGACACTAAATAGACTGTAAAAAGGATACTCTGTTTACCATATGAGAGGTAAAATAAGAAGGCAGAGCATCGCCTTGTTCAACCTCAGCTGGAAACATGCATGTCAGGTTACTCAAGTTTTTTGTTGCTCTGCATGTCTACAAGTGAACATAAATGTGCCAGAAGTATTGCTTTGGGAGCTACACATAAATTTTAGCAAGCAGGCAAATTCAAAAATACAGAACCCATGAATATTGAGGACTATACGAGGTTGTAACCCAAACTTTAAAATAAATATTCATGAGTCCACACTAACATAAATAATTATATAAATAAACAAATGAGGGAGGACAGACAAGTCTCCTGTGGAGAAAATTCCAAATAATTTATGTTGATACGCTGCCCTCAAGATACTCCCCACACCTTAAACGTTGGCTGTGCATAGTGACTTCCTTCCAAAGGGTAGGATATAGAAAGGTGTTTAAAAAAAGAGAAACTTTATAGTGGAGAAACCTGACAAACACTACCTCAGCCAGGTGATCAAGTTCAATGTCAACTACGATAAGCCATGTTGACAGCAGGTACCGTTGTATGTGATGAGAATGGCACTTTACCTCTGCGGTCTTCCTCCCAAAAAACTACAAACCCAAGTCTAAACGTGAGAAACATTAGACAAATCTCAATTGAGGGATATTCCACAAAAAGCCTGACCAGTAGTACTCCTCTGAATTGTCAGGGTCATCAAAAACAAGTAAAGTCTTAGAAATTGTCACAGCCAAGAAGAATCCAAAGAGATATAACTATTAAATGTAACACTGTATCCTGGATGGAATCCTTTAACAGAAAAGGAACATTAGGAAAAACAGAGGAAATCTGAATAAAGTATGTACTTTAGTTAATAATGAATCAATATTAATGCATTGTTAATTGTGAAAAATGTACCACAATAATGTAAGATATTAACAATAGGGGAAACTCCGTGTACTATCGTCTCAACTTTCCTGTAAATTTTAAAACTATTCTGAAATTTTTAAAAAGTTGTAAGGTTATCAGCAGTCCTCAAGACCCCTTACAAAAAAAGTAATACAAATGAGAGAGGCACATTCTCCCCTACTTTGGGACAAACTATTCAGGTGCTCTGGCACCATGAACATTTCTGTGCTTTGTTGTCAGTGCCCAGAAGAAGAGCAAACAGGGTCAGGAGAAGCCATGACAGTTCAGGAGAACAGTGGCAGCAAGAAACAGCAGAGCCTTAATGAGAGATAGTAAGAACAGGTAGATACCCAGTTTACATCCAGCAAAGCAACAACAGCACATGGCAAGAGCAGACTTGTTCATAATCACATGAGAGATGACCACTAGGGACTTCCCAAAGGATTTAAGGGACACTAACAGGGGACTGGCATCCTGCCAGAAGCAGGGAGAACAAGAGCCAGTGGTATTGAATTATATACTGTTATTGTTAAGACTGTTGAGGGAATTCCCTGGTGGTCCAGTGGTTGGGAATCTGCATTCCCATTGCAGGGGTCGCTGGTTCGATCCCTGGTGGGGGAACTAAGATCCCGCATGCCTGATGGCGCGGCCACAAAAAAAAAAAAGACTTTGAGAAGTGGCACCTGCAGTGTCCAGCCCACGTGTCTATGCTGGAGTTGGCCTACCGCAGCTCGCAAGAGCCAATTATTAAAATGTTCAGATATTTTGCGAGCCAGTTATTAAATACAGCCATTATTCAAAATTCAATGATGCATATCTTCAATAAACAAAAACAAAAGGTAATACTCCAAACCCATTTCCTAATTCCTGTACTCCATCTTACTATTATCTATGCCGTCAAGGTTATTTGTGTCTATAATATTTGTGTGGTGGAAATACCCTATAATAGCGTGCTCCTGCCCATCTCTTCCGACTCCTTGCTCAGTTATTTTACAACTATAGCTTGACGAGTCAGTCCAGTTAGTCCCCAGTTGTGGGGAGTGCTTACAACATGGGAATTTGAAAATGCTAGAAATCGACTTGATTTATCACATTGTTGACTGTCTAGACTTTAAAAAAGTGATGGCAAAAGTGTTAATAACAGCATTTTGTGTTGGATCTGTAGCTATTACACTGTGCCTAACACAAAGTGGAAGGACATTTTCTTCCAGTATTTGAAAACTGTCATCCAACTCAACAAGAGGGTTTCTTACATCACATAAATAAATGAAGTCCTGCCCTGCATCTCTGTTGCTTCACTTTCATCTTCCTTATTAACAGATTTGAAAATATCAACCAACACTATGTCTGGACTACATTTGTTCAATCACAACCATAGGTTGGATATGATACAATTCTGCAAGAACAAAGAAAGCATTCTGTGAGAATAAACTGGCTACATGAAACTCAAAATAAGGAGTAATATCTATTTATTTTTTATATGGTGTGCTACCCATCTTTGTATCAGTAAAATGTAGGAAAACACCTACACACCCATTTTATTTTTCTAGAGAGTCTGCTGTTAAACCTTTACCAGCACAACACAGGCTCCTTGAGCCTTTACTCTGACTATACATATAAATATATCTATCGATAGTCACTACAGTCCTAGTCTCTGTTTCCAACCTGGGAAAACAGATATGAAAGAAGGAACTGTGTGACGCAGGTGGGCAGAGGCTGAAGAATGAGCAGGGAGACATTTCAGAGATATCCTCTGAATACTGAAGGAATTAGGACCAAACCTCGCAAGTGTTAAGCGGTTCTGGCCACCTGGACCAGTTGCGAGCAATCACAGCTCTTTTCATTCACCCTTGTCTTCCAAGCTACAGTAAACACATTTAATATGCAGAAGCTTCTACTGGCAGCAGAAATGGCTATATTAAAAGAGAGGGAAGCCTTTTTCAGATGGATGTTGTGAGGGCAAGGGAAAAAGTTGAAATACAAGAGTGAATAATGTAGTACTTGTGTATATGTTGTTAACGCTGCTCCCTGTCAGCTTTACCATCGCTAGCGGAGAGACAAGTCTATCATAAAAGGTGGCTCAGGGGACCTACCATCAGCCTACCTGAAGCTTGACTTTGAGAGGCTCTTGTCAATACACAGAGACTATTCCAGAACCACAAAGCCCTAGTCTTTCCTGCTGCTTTGGCCCTAATTACTCCTAAAAGTTAGCAGCCAGCACCCATCCTTGATACAGTCTTGATATCATAATATATATATGTCTGCAAGAAATATTTTCCTTTTTCGCCTTGTCTTTGAGAAGGAGCTTTATACTTTAATTTTGGTATTGTAGCTATTGCAAGTGGATTGTATAGGGAAATGGAGAGAAAAAGGGTCAAGACCATAGTCATGTCAGAGTTCAAGGCGATAGGATGCTGGAGCCAGCACAGTTTCACAAGAGCCAGTTATGCACATCTCCTCCCAAGACTACATTCAGTGACTACGAGTTGGTAGTTTAAGTCCACCCTGATGGGAATATTTGCACACAGAAATCAGCAAACGTTACACATCAGGGCTTTTCCCCCTAGAGATCCAGTTTATTAGCACATCACGAACTCAAAGGGACCTTAGTCATCATCAAAGGTAATCCCCTGGAAGATACTAAAGAGGATTGGGACACTGGGAAAAGGAGGGGGCAAAGCCAGAAGGAGTAAATTTGTGAGGGAAAGGATTGTTGAAGAAACCCTGCCCTCTTACCATCCCCTAGGTCTTGGCTCTTATTCCCTTTTCTCAGTCCTGCACTAGATAGTGTGTGTGGGAAGGGCCAAGATAGCAGTTGCCATGAATATTCCCCCAAGCGGAGAGCCACTCAGAAATCAGCCTACTTCCTCTGCCTTTAGTGTCAGACCCCTGAGGGACTCAATGGCAAAGGGGTCATAGATGCCCACCTGGTCACCAGGAAAGCAAAACTCCAGTACAGCTCAACACAATGGTCCCTAGTTACAGATTAGCTGCACATAATTCCCCAGCTGCTCAAATTGCTAGGCTGGACTCAAGTGGCAATTCCTCAAAAATAGAGGAATTAAATGACTGCGTTTCTCCACTCCCACCTCCTTCGACCCTCTCATTTTCCCTGCGCCCTTCAAATGCGCACTCCACAGGGGCACACAGCACTCCCGAAAAGCTCTTTCATTGCCCCTGTGCCTCCTCTTTAGTTGTTAGATTCTGAAACTGCTCAGGAAAGAAGCTGTTAATGTTGGATCGTCATCATCTAGCACCCACTGCACGCTCTGCGTTCACCAATCAGGCCTGGCTCTGCACACTTACTGAAATTTTCCTTTTTAGGCAAACCTTCCAACCACAAATATTTACAGTGTCTACCATGTGCCAGTGATATATAGATGTATTTATCTAAAATGATATATGGATAAATAAGGCATGGACTTTGCCCTGTCAGAGTTTACAACTAAACAAAGAAGACATACATATGTTACCCTAGTACAGGATAAAATGAAATTTAGTGCTGATGGAGGCAGAGGCCCAGAGATATGTAAGTCCCTGGCATCTGGAAAGATGAAGGCCAAAGGGAGTTAAAATGAAAAAGATTAGCTGATGTTTACTTAGCATGTGCCAGATTCCATGATAAGTTCTTTACATAAATCACCTCACTTAATCCTCACAACCACCAAGTGTTCGCGGTGAATTTAAGGTTCTTTCTTCGTTGCGAAAGAATTCGGAGACAAAGTGATAGGTAAGAAGTGGATTTATTTAGAGAGAAACACACTCCACAGACAGTGTGTGGGCCATCTCGGAAAGTGAGAGGCCTCGAAATATTGCGTGGTTAATTTTTATGGGCTGGTAATTTCATAGGCTAATGAGCAGGAGGATTATTCCAATTATTTTGGGGAAGGGGTGGGCATTTCCAGGAATTGGGCCACTGCCCACTTTTTGGCCTTTTATGGTTAGCCTCAGAACTCTCATGGCACTGGTGGGTGTGTCATTTAGTATGCTAATGTATTACAATGAGTGTATAATGAGGCTCAAAGTCTACTGGAAGTCAAATCTTCCGCCATCTTGGACCTAGTTGGTTCTCACTAGTTTTCGTCATGTACTGTCTATGTCATTCTTTTAAAGTTTGTGCCCTGCCCCCTTCCCTCCTGTTTCACAAGTAAGATAGGTAGCATCATCCTCACTGTCCAGCTGGAAAAAAAAATCAAGGAGTAAAGAGATTAAATACTTCACCCCAAATCATGCAGCTAGTTAAATGTTGGAATAGGGGTCTGCTATAGACTAGATGTTTATATCTCCCCCAAAATACCTATGTTGAAATCCTAGCCCCCAAAGTATTAGAAGGTGGGGCATTTGGGAGGTGATTAGGTCACGAGGGAGGAACCCTCATGAATGAGATTAGTGCCCTTGTAAAAGAGACCTCAATGAACTCCCTTGTCCCTTCTGCCACGTGAGAATACAAGTCATGGTCTGCAAGCCAGAAGTGGGCCTTCACCAGAACCCAACCATGCTGGCACCCTGATCTTAGGCTTCCCAGCCTCCAGAACTATAAGCAATGTATTTCTGCTGTTTACAAGCCACCCAGTCTATGGTATTTTGTTATAGCAGCCTAAAGAGACTAAGACATGGTGTATCCCAGATCTTTCTGATTCCAGAACTCCAGGCAGACTTCTAGGGAAGATAAAATGAGGTATCATACTCTTTTATTAAACGATCTCCACATTCTTCTATAACTTTAGGGGCTAGTAACAGAATTCATTCATTCTCTCAACATGTCCCAAGCACTGTTCTATAGGAGTTTAAAAAAAAAGACAAAATTCCCTGCCTTTGTGGAAGTTTTAATACAATGAAAGATAAGCCCTCTTAGGGAGAAAATCGCATGTATTGGAACAAATACTTTAATAAAGTGCTTGGAGCAGTGGAGAAGGTGACAAAGCCCATTTGATAAAGATCACCACCGACTCCCCTGTAGTGAGACTGCACACCAGAGAAACCATGGCATAACCTCACCAAACAAAGGAAGGGACACAATTATTTCGCATCAGGCAGGCAGGTCGTGGGGGAGAAGGGTGTAGGTACAATGTAAATGAAGCCATGGTTTGATGGTTTCAAAATAGGGCAGGGCTGTGTACAAAGGGGTGAACCTTAGCCCTGAGCTGAGAAGTGGACCCAGGGTCCTGTCTCCTTGGAAACTACAGAAGTAAGATAAATGTGGAATGGTGTGTCCTAAAATCCCGATCTGAAGCTCTGCAACTGGACTGGAAATCAAGGCTGTTTCCAGCCAAGAATGGGATATTCCATTATTACTGGTACGATTTCAAACAGCAAAGTTCTGTCAGCCTAAGATTTTAAGATTTTTCAGCCCTAGATACTTCTATTAATTAACAAGAAGAATTTGTTTTTATAGGTTCACAAAGGTGACCTGAGTGTTAACTGGCAAGAAGGCCACAGAAGAGTGAGGCGGCTGCTCAGTCAGTATAGAGGAGAAATTTAGAACTTTAGTATTGCCAGGACAACATGGGAGGAAGAGAGGTGAGGAGCTGAGATGAAAGCGTAACAGGGAGAATAAGACGGAGCAAGTCTGTGGGAGTGGGATGGTGTGACCCTGCCCATATACATGCTGGCGAAAGTCTACTGACCGGGGGCAGAGAGAGGCAGGGCCTGAGAGGGAGAGAGGTGGGCCCTATGTTTCATACCAAGTAAATATAGTGTGGGACAGGGACAGCATGAGTGACCAGGGAGCATATGAGGCTCCCACAAAGTTCTCCAAAATCATTGGGATGTGTTTGAACTTCGACAGGCCATGAAGTAATTTCACAACTTAGATCATAAGGGCAGGCCAGGCTGATGTAAAACATATAGGCCTCAAGGCAATTCAAAGACATGTTACTTCAACCTACAAGGAATAAATTTAGAGAACACATTCCCTCAAGAATGTAGCCACCTGGATTCAAGCTCCACCTCTATAAGTCAACACCTGACAAACTCAGAAATAGGCCAGGAAGATTCAAAAGGGCCAAGAAGCAAGCAGTTGAGACAAGCAACGTATGAAAAATTTTAAGAAAGCCAAGCTGGTTAAGACAGCACTATTTCCATGAGATGCTTCCTCAGGAAGCAGGAGGTTCCATAGGGTTCTTGTGGCCTTGCTCTAAAGGTAAAGGCAAGACAGTTAGTTGCTTGTGGTAATGGCAGTCAGGTGTCTACAGTTGTGTTATGCCAGGAGAAGGACCTAAGTGAGTGCTGTGAGACAAAGATCATTGTAAACCTGACTGTTGAAAATAAAATCTTAACATCTTGGCATCTTAAGAATATACAACCTAATCATGACTGGCCGAGACATTAAGAGTCATCAAGTGGGGGCTTCCCTGGTGGTCCAGTGGTAAAGAATCCGCCTTCCAATGCAGGGGATGCGGGTTTAATCCCTGGTTGGGGAACTAAGATCCCACATACCGCAGGGCAACTAAGCCTACGTGCCACAACTACTGAGCCCATGTGCCACAACTACTGAGCCAGCATGCCACAAACTACAGAGCCCACGCGCTCTGGAGCCCGCATGCCACAACTAGAGAGAAAACTCGCATGCCACAACTAGAGAGAAGCCCAGGCACCACAATGAAAGACCCCGCATGCCACAACGAAGATCCCGCATGCCGCAATGAAGACCCGACACGGCCAAAAATAAAAAATATATAAATTTTAAAAAAACAATAGCATTATATATTTTTAAAATAACATTATATATTTTTTAAAAAGTCATCAAGTGAATCAAGAGTCGTGGTCCTGAGCAGGGAACCACACAAATGGGCTGGAGATAGACTTCAAGACTTAGTGAGACAAATCTGTCCTTCAGGGATATTTTGTCCCTCATAGTAACTTGAAAATTTTCTTTAACTTTCAAACATTTAAAAAAAATAGAAGTATCGCATTAGGAAAAAAAAATAATCATATACCTGCTCTTGAAGAATCAGAAGATCTAACAAGATTTGGCCCACGTTCCCATGTGGTAAAAGGAGGCTGGAGTGGATGGCAAGTGTATCCTCTGCTTCCCTGAAGTCCCTGCCGGTAGAGAATGCCTCATACTCAGCCAGTTTTGCTTATTTATACTACCTGGCAGACTCCTGGAGGAGTTTGTAACTCCTGAAGTACCAAAGTTCATACTATCAATATTTTGCTTTAAAAAAAAGTGAACGCACCCCATCTGTTTACTCACATACTCCACGCTGCTTTGGGGGGCTTTTTTCCAGAATATTGTGCCTTGTAAGGCTGTTTTTTCCTGGACTGTGTGAAGGGAATCACTTCCCCTCACCCCAGGTCTCTTCTTTGTTCACTGCATGGTCAGCTTGCGGTTTTCTGTTTGGTTACCAGCATTTGTGAAGAAGGACAGTGTGACCTCTGGGGTAGGAGGACCCTTGGAGTGAAGAAAGCCGTTAGGAAATCAATCCTAAAGTGATTTATTTCCAAGCAGTAGATAGCAAGGAGGCAGTGTATATTTATCATTTGGACAAGGCCTTAATAAAGATAAATTCGGAGTTTGAGTTCCCCTAAGGAAGTGGCTTTGACTTCCGACATATGCCAAAATGCACATCACAGCTAATTAGGTGGTGTTTGAATATGCCTTGCAAGTGGCTATAGTTAGGAAGTGGAGAGGAATGATGTGTTTGTCTGCACTGAGATGTGCCACTGATGGTCTGAAAATTCCTGGGACTTTGAGACCAATGTCAAGAGTTAAATCCAAGGATATCCCCAAAGCCAATAATGAATGTGTGCTTGTTATAAAAATCTAGTCAAGACTTTGTTTAGCTGCAGCATAGAGGGCAAATGAACAGACTGACAGTTACATTCATGTGATGAATACAATCATGCATGATTGCTGGATTTCATTTTTATTGTCTCCTGTGTGCAGGTGGAGAATCCCTGCATTTACCAAAAACAAAGGGGGTGGGAGAGTTTAGAGAGCGGACTCTGTTCTCCAAATGATCTCAGAAAAACTGGTATTTCAGCTTCTCTGCCATGAGAATCAGGACCTGGAGGACTTGGATAAGGCCAGCCAGGCCCCTAGGGCACAAGATTTCAGGAGGCGCTCACTCTCAGGGTCCAGCAAGAAGAGGGTTATACTTGTCAACTGGGCACCTCCTTAAATTTTGCTCCCTAGGGACCTAACTTGGCTCGCCCTAGTCCCAACCCCGTTAGGAACATTTTTTCTTAAGTTCTGATGCTATAAGATCTCACCAAGGAAGTGGGAAGGCCAAAAAATGTGCAATAGTTACAAAATCATGTACAATAACGTGCAATAACTTATCAGGACACACTGTGCAGATAATATCGTAAATCCTTACATTGTCACAGAAAGGAAAGAGAGGGGTCAGGAGAAATTAGTAGCATGTCTGAATATCCCTTTCTCAATTCCAAAGCCTTCTAACGGAATTAAGGGCTAACAAGGTACTGCCAAAGAGCAGGCGAACCTGCAGGTGACCAGTGAGGACCCCACGCTGAAGTTCTGTGCTGTGACTAGTGCCTCAGTCAACTGTACCAGTGGGGCTAACAGCGACTAAGACTCATTTCTTCAACTAGGCTAAGAATCTCTAAGATCTTGGCAACATGATTCATTTACTCATGAGATCTTTTTTCATACGGAGCCCCAAAGGGAAACTTCAGCCCTGTCTCATGTAGGACAAGTTCCAAGTAGAAAATAGTTCCAGGTAGGGGTTTCATCCTGCCGGCAAGAGAAGAGAGACGGGAGACCTCAGGTCTTATTTTGCTTCCTGTGGCTCAAGTTAGATTACCAAGTATCCTGGGTTTTAAAACCCCAGCCTACTTCATGCCCTCTCCCTTCTCCTACTCCCACCCGCGGCCCAGAACGTGACTGCATATGTCAGGACTGAGAAAAAGAACAGGCTAACATGGTGCCAAGCCGAGAAGGGTCATCCTTATCCAGCCTTAATTGGAACCCAATTTGAGACTTTCCAAACGGAAGATCATTGAGTGCTTCCAGGTGGGAAAAACTGCCACCTCTTCAAAATTTATCAAACTGGCTCATGAGGCTCTGTGGGCACTCCCCCAAAAACAAACAAAGAAACAAAAAACAACCACTCTTGTTGAACAGAGAGGCTCTCTGGAAATGAATTCCAAACACAGGGATTAGCATTTCCTTTCAAACGGTCACAGCACACGAAGGGGAAAGGTCCTTGATAAGATGTGGTTTCCATTTGCTAAATTCCACTTAGCTCAGCTCTCTGGCGGCTTCTCCCTCGGTTTGGCTGGGCCACGTGGGAGCCGGGCTTCCAACAGAGCATTTCCAAACAAGAGACTGCACTAAGCATAGTCCAGAACTTGGCACAAGCTGTGATGCCTTTCGAAAGTTTATGCTCAACATTCTGAATTAGTTGACAGTGCTCAATTATTCAAATACTGATACTTAATAAGTACCTCTAAATGTACAAGACCCTATTCTTGGTGCTGGAGGGAGGCAGGGTGAGAAAGATGCCAACGAGATCCCAAGTCTGCTATGAGAGTTAACTGTCTAGTAAGGAGGTTAAGATATGCACAAGAATAGCTAGTATGAAGTAGGAAAAGTTACAAAGTTGTGTTAGTTTCAAGTGTACAGCAAAATGATTCAGTTATATCTATTCTTTCAGATTCTTTTCCATTATAGGTTATTACAAGATATTGAGTAGAGTTCCCTGTGCTATACAGTAGGTACTTGTTTACCTATTTTATATATAGCAGTGTGTACCTGTTAATCCCAAGACTCTAGTTTAACAAGAGCCGGAGGGGATTCTGATACACTTGACAGAGAACCCCCAGGCTAGAATTGTTCTGAGGAAGGAGAAATGGTTTTCAGCTGAGGGGCGCAAGAAACACCTGAAGAAGGAGGGCATGAGTCAGATTTCAACAATGTGACAAACTGCTAGTTGGCCGCCAAAATTTGCCCTCCGTTTCACACTACATTGCCTAGCCTCTCTCAGGTATGTGCAAGCGTGTGGGTAATTTATTTCCGATGGAATGTGAGAAGTGGCATGTGCCACTTCCAGGCCTCGACCTTGAAAGAGTGGACCCATCTTATTCACTCTTTCCTCTTCTTCCAGCTGGAACCTGGAGAGATGGGCCAGCCTTGACCACTCAGATGAGAATCACATCCCAGGGGATGGTACAGCGATAACTTGTTGAATTGACAACTTATAAAGGAACCTAAGTTCTGGAATGAAGACACAAAGCAGAGCCAGTGTCATTCTGAAACACAACAGAACTGTCACATGAGAGAAAAATGAACTTCTGAATTTTTAAAGCCATTCTACTCTATGGTCGCTTCACACACACACACACACACACACACACAGCCCCCCAACAAGGGCCCTACATTTACCCTAACAAATGCAGACAGAGAGGTGGTGAAAAGGGTATTATGGCAGGTTGAAGGAGCAGCCTAAGTAGACACAGGGGTCTGTGTGAATGTGCATGGAGTGTTCAAGGAATCACGATAGTTTGGCTGGCCGGAGCATATGGTATGTGAAGTCATAATACCGAACAGAGCTGGAAAGGTAAATTCAAAATTCAGATTATGGGATCTGGCATTGCAGGCCAGTGGTAACAGGGAGCCATAGCAGATCTAACAAGGGAATGCATAATGTTTGGGAAAATTATTCTGGCAACAGTGTGTGTAGTAAGTTGAAGTGGGGAGAGAAGAGAGGAAGTCCAGTTAAGCTTTTGCAATAGTCCAGCTGAAGAATGGCAATGAGAACCTCAATGAGGTTAATTCTAGTACAAATACAGTGATGAAACTGGCTATTCTCAATTTAGGTATTCCTCCCAAAAACTCTGATAAGAAGCTTTGAGCTCTTAGAGGTGGAACTAATGATAGAATATCTAGTGTAGGGTAAAATTTGTTGCTCCAAATTCCATAGAGAAACAGTACATCACCATAGATCTTTGAATATGGACTTGAGAAAAAAGAGGAAAGAGATTAGAATAGGGGAAAAATTTCAAAACTTGAAAAAGCTCACTATTATATGGAATGTATCCAAATATTATTTGGATTATTTTATTTATTTTATATCTAAAATTTTCTAGAATTTAAACTACAACTGAATTTTTGTAAATGAACTATTATCTTCCCAATGAGCTCCTCTCATTTCTGAGCTATTTTCTCTAATTGTCCACAGTAAACACCTAACATCTGACCTTTAGTTTCTTCGTCCCAGACTATATTATACAGCTAAAGACATGGGAAACATTTCAATACACTCTTCACTAAAGCCAAGTAGTTTGTTTATAGTTTAAATTTAAAAGTGCTCTTGTACTTTGGCTTTTCAGAAAATTTAGATGTTGTATATGAGTTATGCCTTAAAGCATGGCTCAGCCATACTAAAAAAAATAAATGAGTTTAATGATAAATATACTCCAAGTTGGTGACTGGTTAGAATTCCAGGATTATAACAGGATCTAACTGAAGCGCTCCTGAGGGTGCGAGCACACAAATATTGAACTTGAAAATTACAGGCTTCAAGTGTAGAGAGTGCACTAAAAAAGTTGATTGAAATCAATTACCCTCCTGAAAATTGGGAGGTATTCAGAGAACAATTAGGAGGAGTCCAATCCATATTCATTAATACAGAGTGGGTCCCCAAATGACAGAGATATCTGCTGTGATTAACAAAGTTAAAAAAAAAAAAAGACAGCCTCATAGAAACAGGTGTGGGGAAGGCTTACAAAGCACAATAGACAGTAACATTCTTAAATTATATTAGAAAGAAGCTGCAATCTAATTCATGATGAAATGTATTTATTTTTAATAGGAGCCAAAGTGAGGGGGCTCTGATTCAGGCATGTAACCCAACACAGTGAGGAAGTGACGAAGCCTCGTTTGCCCCTGCCCATCCATGGCTTAATTGGTAACTTGATAATAATCCATATGGTATGTCAGGCCCCAAACATAAGCAGAGGAGGGAGGCTTCTGCCTGGGAGGAGGTCCCTGGCCAGAAAGCTCTCCCCTGCCGGGCTGCCATCATATGGACAGTCTCAGAATTCACTTCAGCCTTAAGAAGTAAGGAATCCAGAGCTCTGGGTTCTAATCAAAGGCCTACCATCTATTTGCTGAGGGTCCTTGAGGGAATCATCAACCTCTCTGTAAAATGGTGATATTGGATTGGCCAAAAAGTTCATTCGCGGTTTCCCATTAGATGTGGGAAATAACATCTTATGGAAAAACCCGAACGAACTTTTTGGCCAACCCAATACTTGTCCTGCCAACCACACAAAAAAAGGTGTTTAATAATCAGGTGTGACTTTATGTACGAAAGTTGATCACTACTGCACAGTGCAAGGAATTTTTACTGTTTTGCTACTTTGTAATAGCAGCTGACTATGTGCTAGGTTCTGTGATAAGCACTTAGTATTCATTAATAACTTACTCTTCATAACTACCCTATGGAAATGGGTTCCATTATTATCCCATCTTACAGACAAGGAAACTGAGCCTTAGAGTTTAACATACAAGATCACACAGCTAGTAAATGGTAGCACCATGTGAGGCCAAGGTGTTTGATTCCAGAGCCTATTCTCTAAATCACTGCATTCCAATACCTCTTGACATTAATACTGGATATTTGCATATTATTTTGCCTCCTCCAGGCTGTTACTCCTCTGATGAGCTCCTTCTGCACTTCATAGCTTACCATGTACTTTCATACACCTTCTCATTTAATCAACACCACAGTCTTCTTTAGTAGGGAAATCATTCCCTGTATCATGGAAGACTCAGGGGAAGTGACCTGACCAAGGTCACACAGCTAGTAAGTGTTAAGTATTCTTGACAATACACTGAATCTGCCTTACCAATCTGGTTTCCTGGGTACATGGAGATCAGGAAATGTTTCCTGGGCCATCCAATGTGGGTATTCTATTCTCTGGAAATATTTTTTTAATCTAAATTCCATAATATTTAGAAATAGCAAGGCTCATAAGGTGTCAGAGCACAAAACAAGCACAGCTAAAAATTAGGGTCCGGGCCAAGCTCTACTGGGGCGCCATAATGGGGAATCTGAGCATCCAAATTGTCACTGGTGAATACCAATGACAATCCTAGAAGCAGGTTGAAGATCTAAGCCATTTTTGAGTGACTGCACCTCCTAAGCCCTTCAAGACTAAATCCATAAACAACCATGATTCATGAGCATTTTAAGCACAGCTTACAAAAGGACTCATTTGTGGAGATTTTTAACTGCAAAGAGTGACTTGTTTGAATGCGGAATTCAGCATCAGTCAATGACTGAAGGTCAGAATTAGGTGACCCCCCTTCAGCAGATTTCAAGTCAACCCTGAATCCCAGCCATCAATATATCCCCCCTCCCCACAGCCACGCCCGAAGGCAAATGAAGTACACAGGAAAGGCAGGGAAATCTTGCTTGGGGCATTTCCCTTCTGGCTCAAAGCTCTCCAGCTCCCCAGTGCCCTCCTGCTGCGTCCCACTGCCGAGCACCATCTGGTATTGCCCTCCCTGCAGAATCTCCTGTCTCTCACCTACACTTACCTAAGTGACTCTTTTCCTTAGGGTAGCACATGGGATTGCAAACAGCTCTGAGAAATTAATTACAACTAATCTGGTTTTTTGTGGGTTTTTTGGCCACACCACATGGCATGCAGAACTTCCCTGACCTGGGATCGAACCCATACTCCCTGCAGTGGAAGCGCAGAGTCTCAACCACTGGACCACCAGGGAAGTCCTAATTTGTTAATGGCTGAAAATGAGTTTCGTTATTCAGCCCCACATCTATCCCAACTCTAGAAAACAGAAGACAGCATGGTACAGTAAAGGAAAGCTGGCCTAAAAAATCCACCAGACTGAAAGTCAGGCCAACAGGGACCTAGTTCAAGGTCTCGGTGTTTCAGCTGTGTGATTTATTCTTTCTGGCATCAGTTTCTCAATTGTGACCAGAACCTGCTACCCATTCAGGGATTACCAGCACTGCCCTACATGCCTCCTGCGATCTATCTGGGCCTAGCCCAAAGTGAAGAGGACGTACATCGGATTTTTGTATGTTTTTCTACAGAATAGGACTGGCTTTACCTATGCTTATACACATTTCACTGCTCTCTAGGAGAAGCCCTCTCCTTCAATTGAGTCTGACTCTGTAGTTCAAAGAATTGATGTAAAGAGAATGTCTGAACCATTCTTCAAGTATTTTAACTTTAACTTTCGGTCCAATCTTACAGAGTTGTAAATGCCAAGATAAGAGTTTAGGACTTGATTCTCTAGGACAGTAGGAAATCATGGAAGCTTTCTGAGCAGAGGAGTGACAGAAATAGGGTGGTATTTGGAATACTAATCACTCTACGGGCTAACACCTATGCCAAGAGCCTTACCACATCACCTAATCCATAAAACAACACTGTGAGCCAGGTATTTTCATCCAAATTTTATAGAGGAGGAAACTGAGGCACAGATAGGTTACAGAACAGGTTACAGAACTTGTTTAAGGCCATACAACTATTAAACCATGAATCTGGGATATAATCCAGGTCGGTCTGATTTTAAAGCCTATGCCCTTTACCACTGTAATGAGCAAGGCAGTCCACTTGCCTGTTGAGATTCAAACCCAGGGAGCCTCAGGAAGGAAACAAAACGCTTCCATCCCATCCCACCCGTCTCCACCCGCCTCCAACTGCCAGGTGCCAAACATTTCATACAGAGATTTAGCCCGTTAACTGAGTCAGTCCCCTTCTATGCAGTGGCTCTTAGAGCTGCCATCAGTCATTCCCCCTTTATGAAGGAGCAGTTTTCCACGCTCTCACAGAATAGGATTTAACAGAGGTCGGGCAGAAGAAAGGCTGCAGGCTCTGGGAATCTAGGAGGAGAGGAAAAAGGAAGGGACAGACCATCAAGGGGATAAAAGGGAGGAAGTAGGCTAGGAAGACAGTGAAGATGAGGGACTATCAAAGGCCAAATTTCCTGACTTCGTCATTTTGCCAGGGGTTGGTTTGCATATTATAGAAAGCAAGCTGAGCAATGTTCCTTCTGACCTGGCATGAAAAGAGAAGGAATGTTCCTCAATATTCTAACCCGTCAAACTAGTTCAAAGATTCCGTTTTACTACTAAAAAACACTGGCTCAACTGGCCAAGAAGATGGATTTCTCAAAACTGTTGCCTCGGTTAACAGCATCTCTACTTCTGTTGTCATTTCTTCCCTCATACCTCATTCCCGACTCACATATACCACCTTCAATTTCTGAGCAGATTAGGGCCAAGTGTAGCTGCTCTCTTGATTTTGTGCGTTTCTTGAGGAAGGCAGTGAGCACTTCTAGACCTAAATAACAGTGGCAGCCACGGGGATATAAGGGTCCTAGAGCTGCCTCACCTGTTTAGTGCATCCAGGCTCTAAGAGCCTATGAGAGGGCTGTTCAGAGACCTCAGCTGAACACAGACCCTCACAAGGTAGGGAAATGATGGTGGGGGGAGCTCATTCATCAGAGGTGAGACCTTGACGCAGAAAAGACTCTACGGTTGCTATGACTTGCTTCAGTGGCTGGACTTTACACACACTCTGGACTCCAGCAGAGTTGTGTAAAATTTCCCTCTTACTATTGTAAATTCAAAAAAACATTTTTACCTCTTACTATTTGTCAAGCAGTTACCAGGAGACACATGAGACCACAGAGATGAAGAAAACACAATCCCCAATAACCCCAATCCCCAATAACCCCACCTTAGTAGCCATACGCTACCTCTTACATCTGTTATTGGACTCACCATTTCCTCGCAAACCGGAGGGGAAGATCCTTGAGGACAGCGAATATCCTTGTTTCTCTAGTGCCTATTACAATGCCTGGTCCATCGCAGAAACTCAATGTGTCATCGGGAAGAACAAATCTGACTCCATACTGGATCGGTTTCTTTTACTTTAACCTTTGTATTCGATCGCTTTGCTTAGTCATACGAGCTCAAGCAGGCATGAAACCGAGCAGGACCCTGTGGGGCCCTCTCAAGTACAAATCCTTCCTGTGTCCCCTCATTTCTTGTTTGTAGGAAACAGGCTTCATTCAGCCTCCTAGACCTTCCCTGAGTTCCAAAGGGCAGATTCAAACAGTTGCTAATCAGGGAAGGGAGGGAATGCAAAACAAAGGAGGAGCAGTCCAGAAACAATAGTGCAGGGTTTCCCTGATGGCACAGTGGATAAAAATCTGCCTGCCAATGCAGGGGACACAGGTTCGACCCGTGGTCTGGGAAGATCCCACAGGCCGCGGAGTAACTGAGCCTGTGAGCCACAACTACTGAGCCTGCGCTCTAGACCCCGTGCTCCGCTACGAGAGGCCACCGCAATGAGAAGCCCACGCACTGCAATGAAGAGTAGCCTCCGCTCTCCACAACTAGAGAAACCCTGCACATAACCCAACGCAGCCAAAAATAAATTAATTAATAAGTGAAAATTAAAAAAAGAAAAATTTAAGAAACAGTAATGCAGCAGTGGGGCAAGTTCCTGGTTCCTCCGGAAAGAGTTCTTCCGCAGGAACTAAAGGCGCCCACCCAGGTGGGGGATGGTAACTTCAGGCTGAGCACGGGATTCCTGGAGCACCGCCCTGCTACCTCACCACCAACCAATCAGAAGAAAGCCACACACACGTTGCAGCCCTCACCCCAAATTTTGCTCATAAAAACTTCTCCCCCCAAACCACCAGGGAGTTTGGGGGTTTTTGCGCACAAGCCACCTATTCTCCTGGCTCAGTCCTGCAATAAACCTTTCTCTGCTCCAAATTCCAACATTTCAATTAGGCCTCACTGTGCATCGGCCACAGGAACTTGTGTTTGGGAACAGGCAGGCAAAGGAATCGCTAAGGGCGTGTGGCCTATAGCTTAAAATATACATAATGGCCCCTTTCTGTGAACCCTGCCTCCCACGCTTGAGCCTTCAATTAAAATGCATTTGTTTGTAGCTCAAGGCAACATCTCAACCAGGCCCACGTTTGAAAGGCCGCAGGAACAAAGAATGTAACTAATCCCCTCCGGGTCTGGCTGGCACCAAGAAATTTGCCAGGCCTATTGCCTTTTGACCTTTCCTCCTGCCAGCACCTCCCCCTCTTAGTAGCGCAAAAGAAACTACCATCCAAACCCGGGCAAGATGGTAGTTTAGGATGGTTGGCCCACCATCTTCTCGGTTTCCTGGCTTTTCCAAACAAAGTCGCTATTCCTTGTCCCAACACCTCATCTCTCGATTTATCAGCCTTTCGTGGGGTGAGCAGTACCAGCTTGCACGCGGCAATAAATACAGGTGGCAACCAAACAGGATTATAAATAAAGAGAATCCTTTTTCACTAACTCGAGAGACTTGAATTTTCCTAATAAGTCATAGCTGCAAACGCTTTCGTTTTGACTCCTCTCCGTCAACGGTCTATGATAGGTTAACAAAGCACAAACACACTCAGGAAGCACCTTCAATTTTTAGGAACCCTTCTGTACCCTAAAAAATAACCCCGCAATAACGTAGTTGATTTTTTAAGTAAGTTTGACAAACCTGGTCTTCCTAAAGCCGGACCGCCTGCAGCAGCAACTTCTTCCAGCCCCTCTTCCGTAAAGCAACCTCCCAGATTTAAATATACCCCCGGAGGAAAACACGTTCCCTCCCAGCAACTGTTGCGTGAACCCACAGCTGCTGCCTATTGTTAAGCACCAGCGCAAAGCAATCAGACTTTCTTTGTATCAGCTGAAAAAACAAGAAAATCACACATCCACGCCTAACTGCCTCACACCTGTGCTCGCAAAGGTGGCAGCAGCTCTGAGCATCTTGTGACTGAATCTGGAAAATTGTCTACTTCAAGGAAAGTGACTCAGTAAGCTTCAAACCTCTCTGCCTGCTACATATGATTTGGAATACACATATTTGTTCCTTTTTCCTGGTAATCTTTCAAGTCTAAGCTCTACCCAGTACAGGACTTCCAGATCACAGCTATAAGCAGAGATCCCAGACCTAGAACTTAAGTGGTCAGTTGGCAAATTGGCCAATAGGACCTCCTTAAGTGCAGAGAGACTTCAAGAGAGAAACTGAAACTCAACCCATAAGGAGACTCCGTTTCCAAAAAATAATGGCACCAATTTATTGTGTGCTTACTATACGCCAGGCACTGTTTTAACCGTTATCTCAGTTCTTACAGGTAAGGGAAGTGAGGCATAGATCTGCTAAGTAACCTGCCAAAGATTGCACAGCTAACAGATGTGAACCCAAATAACTCCATGTGTTTTTTTTAATTAATTTATTCAACTCACTACTCTTAACACAATTAAAAATACTTATCTTAAACTAATTATAATTTGCTGATTTTAAATCAACAGAGCCTTTAAATTAGTAGAATTTTTATTCATTTATCTTTGCCATAGACTCCAAATGCTCTAGGCGTGGCCAATCATCAGGAATCATTCCAACTCTCTGCTCCCTTCATCCCTACCTATCAAAATCCTAAAAAAAAAAAAAAATCCTATACACCTTCAAGATCTAACTCAAATACTCCCTCCTCTCTGAACCTTTTTCTAGTCAAGTAGATAGATACAATCTCTTCTTCCTCATATTTCTCCCTTGGGAAACTAGCTTTTAGTAGATATTTTTGGTCTAGCTTTTAGTAGATATTGGGCTGATTATTTTATCCTCACCGTCTACTCAACCATAAATTCCTTAGAGGCAGAAATTGAGCCACACTCACCTCTGAATTCTCCACAGTCTAACACAATGCCTTGCAATAGTGGATCCAAATATATCTTTATTGAATTGAATTTTCAGTCGAGAACTACATTTACATCTTGCTGTGAAACAAAGAAGTGAGAACAGTGAGAGATGTGGGGAAAAAATGTAAAGTGGAAGAGATGTCGGACTAGTCCCAGCATAAGAAATAAGCCAGAAGGAAATATGTATAGCTACCACAAATCTACATGGTAAAGGAAGCTGGGAAGAGTGTGAACCATTTGGCATGAGAATGTGCCAGGATGAAAACCACAAGGTCATAAAGAGGACAACTATTAATTGCTAATATCCTGATCACAGGGTCAAGCGAACAATGGGAATCCAGCATAAGAGTCAAAATGATCAAATAATTTAAATTGGTAAATGTCAGAACATAAAGTCAAAAAGAGTCAACTAATGGAAAGGGAATAGTCAAAACCATACAGAAAGTTTAATTACTTAATGCAGTATAATAAGTGGTCAGCTGGTTTAATGTCAAATTATTTCAGTAGAATCTGGGACAGAGTATAATTTTGGAAGACTTACCATTATTGACGGGCTCTTCCAAGGTAGGAGAGGAGTAGCTTCATTGTGTAACATGCTGACAATTTTTTGGATCCATCAGATTTTCACATTCTATTAATCATCCTGTTGATTTTTTGTACAATCCCTCACTGGGTAGTCAGCAGACTAGAGAATCCAAGCTGTACCTAGATCTTTTTTTTTTTTTAATGCTTAGAAACCTTGTCAAAATCCTATAATGAGAGGACATGGTCTAGTCAGAGAGAAGGTCCACATTTGGAACAAAGCTTTGTGAAGGGACCTGATTCAGAGTTCAGGTCCCTGGCCCATTTCTTACAGTTGGGATCTGCCCAAACTCTCAATCAGTGGTTCCCATACGCCAGCTCATGGAACTGTGTCAGTCTGTGATAGAGTTTACCCCTGCTGGGGATGAAATGAAAACAAAGACAAAGATAACAAAGACTAAATTTAATTATGCTTTTGTTCTTATTTTGTGATTTGTCTATCTTTTTAATTTTGTTTTTTATAACGACTAAGTTAGTCATATAATTTAATGTAGTCAACTAAAATGGTTGTTATTATTTTAATACTCCAGCCTTCCTGCTTGCTTGTTTTTAAACTGCCTTTTCTTTCATCAAATAATAATAATAGTAGTTGGTATTTTTGTGTGTGTGTGTGTGTGTGTGTGTGTGTGTGTGTGTGTGTTCTTACGTGGCAAAATAAATTCCTGGCAATTTAATATTAGTTCTCCAAGTATATATCTACATTTACGTATACACACACAGACACACACAATTTTTTTTTCAACTGGCCTGGGAACCTCTGCTCAGAAAGATGTTGATAAATTTAACAAGGGTATGGAAGGATTAGCGCAAACCAATTCCAATTAACAGCTAAACTCAGCAGTCTTATCCAGCTGGTGGTAGGAGGCCATTTTCTTCAAGTACAAAAGACAGTAAATTTTATTTAGTTTAGTTCCTCAATAATATAAATTTCTTACAAGAGTCCATCGTAGGGAAATCTATGAATTAATATTATTAAGCTAAGGTATTAAGACACATTACTTATAATCACTTCCATTTAATGCACAGAGCATGTAAATAGTGCTTCTGAACCTTCTAAAGAGAGATGCATTCATATATTTACCCTTGAATCAGGCACTCCCATAATGCAGCATGTTTGTATTTATAGATTTTTTTCTTTGGAACTCAGCCTCACAGACACTTCAGTGCAGTCTCTCGCCATCCTTTTGCAGCTTCCTGGTGGAGATGACATTTGCTCAGCTAAAGAATAGACACTTTCTGGTTGAGTTGCTCATCACACTGATACCCCAAGGCCTGGCTGATTTGCTGTCAGAGGACTCCAGCTGTTTAGCTGCCGTGATGTGTCTTTCATAGGAAAAGACATTTCCTGGAACATCAACAGCTTGTTAAGGACTGGGGAGTGCAGGGGAGAAAACTTGAAATTTTGGAGGAACAGAGTGGTTTGAACTCGGAGGAGGCATGAAGACGCCCCCCATCTGTATTTGAAAGACTCATTGTCAGAGCTAACCTTACAATTTGTGATGAGCAACCCTCCACAGCTCAGAAGGTTGAGTGTTGGTAGGAGAAACAGTTCTATTACCCACCCTAGGGGTGAGCAGATCAGATGAGGATATAAAACTCATCAAAGAAGCTAGAAAACTCCTCATGAAATGGTCAGCAATATCACTTCAATCTGATTTTCTTTGTGCCTTGATTTCTGAAAATCAAGGATGAAGAATACTCTCGGGCACACTTATAAGACCCAGAGAGCAAGAAACTGACCAAAGATCCCTGGATTCTAAAGGACCCTTTGGGAAACAGAGTTGGTAGCCAGAGCAGGCAGGAGGGAGGAGCAAACACAGGGCTAACGAAGCTGTGCTAGCCAAACTGAAGCCCAGGTGGGCCAATTAGCTCTGCTTTCTTCCACAGCCATCAACTGACCCCTGAATTCTGGCCAGTCATCTCAAGTCTGTGCCGTTGGTCACAGGGGTCATCGAGAGAAGGTGGTGGCGGCTCCAAGTGTCACCTCTTTGTATGAGGGGCAGCACAGCAACACTTCAGGGCACCAAGTTCTATTTAATGGCCTGCTGGAGTCCTTCTACCCCCATCCCTTCCACCATCACAGCTCTTCTCATTCTATATTGTCATTGTCGCATTTCCTATTTGTTTTTCCCACTAAACTGTGGGCTCTTGGAGAACAGAAGCCGTGTCTTACTCAACTCTGTAACCCTGGCGCCTCACACAGTGTTGGCACATAGTAAGTGCTGAATAAATCTTTGCCGAATGAGTGATGAAGGGCTGCAGGGTTCCCAGCCATTGTCTTATAATAACTCACTGGAAAAAAATTCATTTTTTCTGCAAAAAAAATACCGAAAGGAAATTCACTCTGAAAATTTGAATGGATAAAAGTCTTTGCAAAAATATTACCTATGTGCAAGGGACAGATGTGGATAGTAACAAATTAAGTAGTCTGCTAGGGTAACATCAGCCTCGAAAGGTTGCTGATCAGTGGCCTAACCCTGGCTTGTGCAACTCCATATGCAACAAAACTTTTTGAATAAAAAAAAAATCATAATCTGCATTCACAATGTTGATATTTTGGCCCCAAATGTCAATTGGGAAAATGTCAGGAGGAGGAATACCCAATGAGATAGCTACTATTAGCATGTCCATTTTACAGAGAGAGAAACTGAAAGTCAGAGTGTTTATGTGATTTTCCCAGTCACTTTAAGTGCCAGAGAGCCAGGATTCAAACCCAGGTCTTAGTTTTTTTCCAAAATTTTATTTGGAAAATTTTTTAAAATACAGAAAAGTTGAAGGAGATTGAAAATCATAAACTCACCACCTAAATTCTATAATTAACATTTTTCTATATTTGTTTTATCCATCTATCTACCCCTCTATTCATTGATAAATCCATCTTAATTTTGGTGCATTTCAGAGTAATTGCAGACATCAACATACTTCAGCCTACATGCTATATGATTATAGCATGCATATCATTAACTAGTATTTAATATTTGTTTGCACAGCTTTTTACATAAAATTTACTTATAATGAAATGCACAAATCTTACATGTACATTTGCTGGGTTTTAACAAATGCATACACCTTAGCTACCTAAACGGCTATAAAGACTTAGAACATTGACGTCCCCCCTAGAAAGTTCCCTCATGCCACTTCCCAGTCAATCCTACCTCCATCCCCAGAGGCAACTACTATTCTTACATTATTCCACCATATTTAGTTTTTCCTGTCCTACAGTGTATATAAATGGAATCATAAGGTATGTACTCTTTTGGGTAATAATTCATCTATGCCATTTTGTAAATCAGTATTTTGTTCCATTTTATTATCGAGTGGTTATGGATATACCCCACTTTATTTATCTATTCTCCTGTTAATGGATACTGTTTCCACTTTCTGGCTATGAGAAATACTGCTGCTATGAACATTCATATACAACTCTTTGTGTGGACATATATTTTCATGTCTCTTAGGTATATACCTAGAATGGAATTGAATGGCCATAGGGTAGGTATATTTTAGTTTTATAAGAAGTTGCCAGACCCTTCTCCCAAAGTGGTTGTACCATTTTAACACTCCCACCAGCAATGTGTGCCAGTTTCAATTCCTCCACATCCTCACTAACACTTGGCTTTATCACTCTTTCAAATTTTAGTCATAGTGGTGGGTATGTGGAAATATCTAATAGTCTGACTCAGATATTTTTTTTATTTCAAAATGAATGCTTTTACAGCCTTACTACACAGGTGTATGTAGGTATATAAAAAATAACCAGATATTCACAGTACAAGGCACAATGTGAGAAGTGCAATATAAACGAAGTACCAAAACGTCACAGAGGAGGGAGCTAAGACTTTCAACTGAGATGTTCAGTAGGTTTTCATGATAAATGATATTTATGTATTTATTCAAAAATATTAAGAACCTATTAGGTACTGGTATATATATATATATATATATATATATATATATATATATATATATACACCAGTAACCAATATAACAATATAACAGTAACTAAAACTACAAAGGTCCTTGTCATCATGGAATATAAATTCTAGTGGGGTGAAGGGACACAATAAACAAACAAGTAAAATGCATTTCAGATGGTGATATGATACAGGCTAAAATAATTTGGGGTGGGAAGGTAGGAAGAGCTGACAGCAGGTGGTTATTTTATATAAGATGGTCAAGGCATTTGAGATGGACCTTGAAGAATTACTGGGATTCAATGTGAAGGAGATAAGTGCAGGAACTTCAAGTGGGGAAGGGTACACACAGAAAGCATTGTGTAGTAGGAAAGGTGTCGGCTAAGGTGAGTGTGCTAGGAACCTCAGGTCCATCTTGGAGCACAGTGGGAGAAGAAGCTAGAAAGACTGGGGAGGGCCATTTAGGGATCCTGTACCTACTTCAGCAGGCAACAGAGAGATAAAGAATGGATTTGAGCAAGAATGAATCTAATCATCATCTGAAACTAATTATGTATGTCAATTCTAGCTCAGTAAAAAAAAAAGAACCCAATCACAACCACACTATAGGAAAATTGAATTTGTGGCATTCTATTCAGTTGAGTAAACATTTTGCAGTATCTATTATGTGCTTCACAGAGAGGACTGTAGGAGGGAGAAACTAAAGACTATGGTGGGGAGTAGGGGAACTCATGAGTCATCTGCTATCATTGTCCAGGCTTAAGGCAATGAACATCTTAACAAAGGCTGTGGAAATGGTAATTGAATGATGGAAGACTTATTGAGGAGGCAGAATTGAGAGCCCTGGTGACTGGATGTGGTGATGGGAAGGGTGCTAATCTCTCTTCTGCTTATAGCATATAGCTACCCTCCAGTAGCAGCAAATTTGAATACTGGCAGTAGTTCCCATATAGAATGAGGCCTACCTCTTGTAGAATTGGGTCTTTTTCCATTGCCTTTGCTAGAGTGTGGCCTTCTACCCACCTCTCTAGAATAACTGTGTCTATTTGAACATTTGTGCTTCTAGGCAGTATCATAGGAATCGCAACCACTTAGGCCACGGCATCCAAGAGAATGAAAAATGCTTACTGGGATTTTTGCACATGGCTAAAAAGGTGGTTATTTCCAAGGAATATCAAAAGGAAATACCAAGGAACATCATCACCACCACCAAAATTCCTTCTTCCACTAACTTGTCAAATGCCTGACAGTTTCACCATTCAGTGAGAGAATTCAGAGACAGACATTCAACATTTAGGCCCTTCTGGAATCGTGTGCATTGAAGTTATATGGAAACATTTTTGCTTGAAAGAAGCAAGAGATTGGAATGGGTTCATGTATCTGGTGCCTCAATTACCCTTTTTCATTGAGTAGAATAAGGCCCTCAGAGAACAGGACTCTTGAGGTAAAGTGAAGATGGGTGGTGGGGATATTAAGAGAGTTACAACAGGAAACAAGCCCAGATAGAGCTCCAACTTGTGGGTGTCTGGGTGCCTATGTCAGTCAGTCAAGGCTATGAATGAACGAGAGAATGGGCCACTAGAAGGCAATCTTAGCAAGATATCTTCTTCAAAGATTTTCCCATCATCAAAGTGCTGGGTGTGGAAAGTCCAAAAAGGTAAGAATCACTGACCTAACAAATAAAGCTTTATCTGCAATAAATCAAAGCTCTGAAACTTAAAAATGCCAGTGTCGGACTTCCCTGGTGGTACAGTGGTTAAGAATCCGCCTGCCAATGTAGGGGACACAGGTTCGAGCCCTGGTCCAGGAAGATTCCACATGCCGCGGAGCAAGGAAGCCTGTGCGCCACAACTACTGAGCCTGCACTCTAGAGCTCATGAGCCACAACTACTGAGCCCACGTGCCACAACTGCTGAAGCCTGCACGCCTAAAGCCCGTGCTCCGCAACAAGAGAAGCCACCACAGTGAGAAGCCCGCGCACCCCAACGAAGAGTAGCCCCCGCTCGCCGCAACTAGAGAAAGCCCACGTGCAGCAACGAAGACCCAACGCAGCCATAAATAAATAAATAAATAAATTTATTAAAAAAAAATGCCAGTGTCATAACTTAGGTTCCTGGCCCAAGACATCTGACCATCTTCTGCATGCATCTCAAATATTTCCTCCTTCAGCGCCCTCCACTCTCTCAAAATGCGGTACTTACGGAATCACTGAGGAGAGCCTCCTTGCTCACCTCTTGTTCAGCACCTGCTGCATCCACGTCCGTGTACTCAGTGAACACCCGCTACTTGGTTAAAGAGGCTGCAGCCTTTCAGAGCAGTGCGGGGAGGGTGGATCTCAACTCACCAAGTGTCAGAGTAATGAATAGGGGAAGCGAAGCGAAGTGAAGCCAATGATCGGCAGCAGCAGGAGCTACAAAGAAACCTTCAACCGACCTCTACACTGCTCACTTTAACTAAAAAGCCGCTGAAGAAAAGGGACCTGTGAGTTATAGGACAAAAGGCAGTGCCTGGGCAGAGTACACATTGGATCGATGTGTGTTGAGTGAAAAAGTCAGAAAAGTAGCATGAGGCCAGGTAGAGATGCCCAGTGACCAGAGGTAGATATTTGCTTTTATGAGAAAAAAAATATCCTGCACCTCCCACTCCATTCTGTAGCATCTGGTTTGTCTTCTAAATGCATGAAACTGTCTCTCTTTTGTTCCTTTATTAATACTTAAGAGATGCATCTGTTTCCATGGGATCTGACTGTGGGTGTACCTGCCGGTGACTGTAGCATCACTTCTTGTAATCCAAAGAATGAGCCTGGTTTACATGGGAGACCCGCTGATTTGGACCCTACACACATGTAATTGGTGATGACTTAACCAGTGGCTACTATAAACAAGCTAATCAGGCAGCTACTTAATCTATTCAAAGAAATATTCAGCTAACCATTTATGGAAAACCCAAGAATAAATCGCGTTAAGATTTTTAAGTGGCTCTTCTAAGGACCCATATCCCAGGCAATAGAATATTAAAGTGCTTCACTAATTCACTCATCTCCGCTCAGCATCTCCATCACTTGTTCCCAGTCACTGATCACATATCTTAGCCTATGAAATATGGCTGCACAGGTATAGCTAATGCTAGGTGGTCCCTGAAAAGCTTGGAATTTGAGCTGAGAGACAAAAGCCCCAAGAGACTGCCTTAAAATGTGGAGAGTTCTCTGAATTCAAACAAGGATATTCTCATGAGTTGAAAAAAAGAATAAGAATCTTTATCCACTTCAGTTAAACTCTGTCACTCTGTACACGGTTTCCACTTGTTATATACCACTAGGATCTGCTCTACCTTGGGAAAAACAAAACACTTCTTTTAGGTCTGTAGAGATGTGAAAGAATGAACCAAGTAGCTTCTAAAATGCAGTGAACGCTCCAGGTGGTTTATCTTCCCATTTATGGAGAAAGAAGCCTTTCCTAAGTACTTTAACAGAAGTCTCCAAAACATATTCTTCAGGTGGGGGAGGGGGGAGAGAGAGAGAGAGAGAGAGAGAGAGAGAGAGAGAGAGAGAGAGAGAGAGAGAGAGAGAGAGAGAGAGAGAGAGAGAGAGAGAGGGAGAGAGACTGAGATCACGGAAGATCTGGGAGTCGAGACCAAAATATGAAGGCTAGAAACCACAGCCCCTGCTTGCCAAAGTATACCTAGGTTGAGATTAGCAGAACCAGTGGGTTCTCTATCTTAACAAAGGTAATCCAACTTATTATATCCCAGATGAGATTGGAAATGATGAAATATTTGGGAAGAGAAAAAGAACAGAGTCTGTCTCTAAATAACCAACAATAGCTTTAGTTTTGAAAATAAACAATAAGAAGAGCAGTCATGGCAATCCAGGGACAATAAGGCAAGTAAGAATAAAAGAATAAAATTGAATGGAATATTTTCCCTTACTGTGGACTATGAAGAGAGAAACTGGTAACATGGACAGGCCCAATCTGAACGCTAAGGAAGAGAGAACAAGCTAGAATGCCAGCCTCTGCCTTTACATTTCCTTTCCAACCCAGCTTGCTTTTAGCACCTCAGAGAAAAGAGGAGAGCATACATAGCAGGGAAAGTGCTGTATTTCTTGATAATGAAACGGCAGTCAGGAGACCTATCCTCTAGTGCAGCTCTGTGCCTTCCTGGCTGTGTGACCGTGGGCATTTCACTAAACTTCTCATGACTCCAGTTATCTGGTGTGTAAAATAAGACTCTTGGTTTAATTGTGTAACTATGTATACAATGCAATTGTGTAAAATAGCTCAAAGCTCCTTTAATATTATAAAAATATTATATGATATTATAACTGCTCTAATATTCTATGTTCAGTGATCCCATGTACCCAAGAAATAATTTCCAGACCACAGAGATTCAGCTGAGGAGAGCATGTACATGTGTGTGCGTGCACAGAGGAGGGAGGAGGGGAAGAGCGAAAGAAAGAAAGAATTCTTTATGAGCGCACAAGAAAACCAACCAGAAGAAAATAGATGGTTTAAAAATAAATTGATGTCTAGTTACTTTGATTTACTCTAAACAAGTCTGCAACCTGGATAGGTCGCAGCCTGAAAAGTCTTTCTTGGACACGCGCTCAGATTGTCAACACGAATCCTGCCTCAAAGTCATGCAAAGGAAATTCTCTCGTGAGCTTTTAAATCTCCATCAGCTGCTACATTGAAAATGAAGGTTAGATGAGCTACATGGTGGGGAATAAACCAACAAGACCCTATTTCTATACCGTATTTACATGGTGTTCGAGTGTAATAGAAATCTTGCTTTCTTTTCGGCAAGATGAATATGATTTTTAGAAGACAAAGAACCAGTCCATACTCAGTACAGGGGTTGGCAAATATTTTCTGCAAAAAAACAGATAGTAAATATTTTAGCCTTTGCAGGTCATATACTGCCTCTGTCACGTCTTCTTCGGGTCCGTTTTTTTGTTTTTTTATAATTGTTTAAAAACCTGGGTAGAAAAACATGCCGTAGGCTGGATTTGACCTGCTGGCAGGAGTTTGCCAAGCCCTGCCTTAGAAGAATTCTAAGCAATCAAGCAACAGTAGTAGTGAGACCACAAATCTACCAAGTGTTTAAGTGACCAAAGTTAACTGGACCTAGAGCAGGTGAATCTATCAAGCTACGTTCCAAAAGAACTGTGGAAGAATGTATAAGCTAGGCAGTATGTTGAGGCCCTTAGAGAACAGCCGCAGCATTTCTTCAAAGTATTAGTACTGATATTATTTATAGCTAGGATTTGAACCCATACAGACTGACTCCAGGGTACTGTCATATTCTGGAATAGCACTTTGTGAGTGACTTCATGGAGGCATCTCACATGTTAGATTCACAGGGGATCCCTTACTCCTTCTGTAAATCAACTGCTATTTTCTCACTGATTTACATGAAAATTTCAGATGTACTTTTTCTTAACAAATTAGTCTTAAGCTTCACCGCCTCCTTCCCACTTTCCCCCAATCTTCTCTGCCAAGTACTTAATGAGGTAAAAACAAACACAGATACGAAAGGCAGCCCAATATTTAGAGCACTCCTTTGGGAATCTTTTAATAAGCTGAAGAGTCCTTTCAAAAAATGAGGGATCCCTCAGTAGAACAGACTAGAAAGTCCAGAAATAAACTCAAACACATACAGGAATTTAGTACCCGCTGAAAGTGGTATTTGAATCCATGAGGAACAGATAGTTGAATAAATGGTGTTGACAGAACTAGGGAGAAATCCAGAAAAATGTAAAGTTGACTCCACAACTCACACCTGAGCCAAATAAATTCCAAATAGATCAGAGTGTTAACATGAAAAATAAAACCATGAAAAAGACTAGAAAAGTGAAATAACTTTAAAAATAATCTTTTGAGTGGGGAGAAGTCCTTTCTAAGTATGACACAAAACCCAGAAGCCAAAAAAGAAAAGTTCAATACAGTTGACTACATAAAAATAAAAATTCCTTCACAGCAAAAACTTCCATAAGGTTTAAAAAAAATGGCAAAGAGAGAAAATATTTGCAATTTATATCACTGAAAATGGGCTTTTTTTAATATAAAAAAAGATCTCCTATAAATCAATTTTGAAAAACCAACAACCAAATATAAAGTGGTCAAAGGATAATAGATTGTTTATAGAAAATGAAACACCAAATTAAACATGATAGTTGCTCAACTTCATCCATAAGAGAAATACAAATTAAAACCTCACTGAGATACTATTTTCCACCCATCAGACTGGTGATGATGAAAAAGTTTGCTAACACACTGTGCTAGTGAGGATGTAGGGAAATAGTCACTCTCCCAAGTTGCTGAAGGGAAACTAATCTCCATACAACCTGTATGGAGATCAATTTGCCCGTATCTATCAAATTTAAAACGCACTTACCTTTGGACCTAGAAATTCCACTTTTAGGAATTTATCCTACAGGTATGTTCATGTATAATAAATGACAAATGTATAAAGATATTAATTGGAATATTTTTGTGGTAGCTACAGATTACAAATACTTCAAATGTTTATCAATAGGAAACTTGTTTATCAATTTTGGTAGAACCAAACATTGGACATCTATATCTTACTGGTAGAAAATGCCCTGCAAAATATATACTTAAGTGTAAAAGAACATAACAACGTTTTTAGTATGCTACAATTTGTCTAAAATCTGGGGAAAAATATATGTATATGAAAGTAAGCAGAGCATAATGGTTAAGAGCATGGATTCTGAAGTCAACTAGCTTGGATTTAAATCCTGGCTCTACCACTTAATAACAATGTGCCTCAATCTCCTCATCTGTGAAATGGGGATAAGTATATTACCTACCTTGTTGGGCTTTTTTTTTTTAACATTTTTTTTTTTTTTTTTGGCCATACCACGCGACATGCAGGATCTTAGTTCCCCGACCAGGGGTCAAACTGGCGCCCCCTGCAGTGGAAGCGCAGAGTCTTAACCACTGGACCACCAGGAAAATCCTCTTTGTCGGGCTTTTTTTGAGGATTGAATTACTTAGTTAATGTTTGTAAAAGTCTGAGAACAGTGCTTGACACATAGTAAGTACTATTTAAGAATATGTTAAATAAATAAATATGCAGAGAATATACTTGGGAGTTTACATAGGAAGTTATATCTGGCTAAAGGACAAGAATGAAAGACATACTTATACCTTTTGAATATTGTATCAAAAGCTTAAATAATACCTATTTTTAAAAATTAAATAATTTTAAGTATAAATGATTTCTGTTCCCTAGCATATTAATACTTGGCCTCATCTCGTCCCACTTATCCTCTTCTTTGGTACGTAATTTCCACTTTCCATGCCTTTCACTGTTGCTTCTTACTAATTTTAGTATCCCTTTCCTTTCCATCATCTCAGTCTCCTCACTTGTCTCAAACTTTCTACATTCATTCATGATTTCACTACCTTTCTGCTGCTGACTCCCCAGGGCACCTTTCACCGAAATGGCAGCCTCACATCCTCAGAGCTAGATATCTCATCATCTCAAACTCAGCATGTCAAAGTGAGCAGGTCACCCCCCTCTCATCTCAAGCTCCCTTTTATCTCCCAAGCTAGAAACTGGATTCTTTACTTTGACTCATCCCTCCACTTCACCCCCTAGATCCACTAAATGCATCAATTTACCCTTTCACATATGTCTTCCTCACATTTGCTATGGCAGGCATATTGCTCTAGACCAAGGTGAATAATGTACATACTTATTACCTGGAGAGATTGTTAAAATGCAGATACTGCATCAGTAGGTATGGTAGCCAGCCTACAAGATGGCCTCTAATGAGCCCCATCTCCCAGTATTCACTTCCTGTATTGTTTCCTCCTATATTGCATGGAGACCTATATTGGTCTCCATGAACAAAAAATAGGAAAGAAGTAATGGTATGTTGTGTCTCAGATTAGATTATAAGACAATGTAGCTTTTGTCTTGGTTGTTCTCTCTCTCTCTTAGATCACTCACTCTGGGGAAAGCCAGCTACCATGTGGAGAAGTCACTTAGACAGCCTACGGAGAGGCCAACATAGTGACAAATTGAGATGTCCAGCCAATAGCTAGTGAAAGCTGAAGCTGCCAACACCACATGAGTGAGCTTGGAAAGAGGCCCTTCAGTTCCAGTCAAACCTTCAGATGACTACAGCTCCAGGCAAAATCTTGACTACAACCTCAGGAGAGACCCTGAACTAGAATCATCTAGCTAAGCCACTCCTAGATTTCTGACCACAAAAATGTGAGATAAATATTTGTTGTTTTAAACTGCTGAATTCTGAGGTAATTTGTTATATAGCAGTAGATAACATACAGTAGGTCTGGTGTAAGGCCGGAAAAATTCTGCATTTCTAACAGGCCCCCATGGGATACTAATGTTGACGCTGTTGGATCTTGCTTTAGTAGCAGGCCACATACCACTGCAGCAGCTTCTCACCTAATCTCTACCTCAATTATCTCTCGGCTCCAATCCTGTTACATCCCTGTTTCCCAGTGTAGGTTGGTTCCCTATTACCTACCATGTAAAGTCAAAGTGCGCAGCCTATTATCAAAATGACACGTGGAGAGGGTGTGGAGAAAACGGAACCCTTGTGTACTGTTGGTGGGAATGTAAATTGATACAGCCACTATGGAGAACAGTATGGAGGTTCCTTAAAAAACTAAAAATAGAACTACCATACGACCCAGCAATCCCACTACTGGGCATATACCCAAAGGAATTGAAATCAGTATCTCCAAGAGATAGCTACAACCCCATGTTCATTGCAGCATTATTCACAAGAGCCAAGATAAGGAAACAACCTGAATGTCCTTCATCAGGTGAATGAATAAACAAAACGTCACATTTTCCTTATCCATTCATTGGATATTCATTGAAATGGAATATCATTTAGCCATAAAAAGAAGGAAATCTCGCCATTTTCAACAACATGGATGAATCTGGAGGGCATTATGCTAAGTGAAATAAGCCAGACAGAGAAAGACAAATATTAGAGGGTATCACCTACATATGGAATCTTTTTTAAAAATCTGATTTCAAAGAAGCAGAGAACAGAATGGTGGTTGCCAAAGCCTTACGGGAAGGGAAAATGGGATGATACAAGTCAAATGGTACACATTTTCTGTTATAAGAAGACACGTTCTGAGGATCTAACATAGAGCATGGTAACTATAGTTAATAATACAGTATTGTATACTTGAAAGACGCTGAGAGCATTGTCACCACACACAAAAAAAGGTAACTGTGTTAACTATGTAAAGTGAAGGGATGTGTTAATTATCTTGATCTTGGTATCATTCTACAATGATATATATATATATATATATATATATATAAAATCATCACATTTAGTTTTTTTTAATAAATTTATTTATTTTTGGCTGCTTTGGGTCTTCGTTGCTGCGCAGGCTTTCTCTAGTTGCGGTGAGTGGGGGCTACTCTTCGTTGCGGTGCGCGGGCTTCTCATTGTGGTGGCTTCTCTTGTTGCGGAGCATGTGCTCTAGGCACGCAGGCTTCAGTAGTTGTGGCACGTGAGCTCAGTAGTTGTGGTGCATGGGCTTAGTTGCTCCGTGGCATGTGGGATCTTCCCAGACCAGGACTCGAACCTGTGTCCCCTGCATTGGCAGGCAGATTCTCAACCACTGCGCCACCAGGGAAGTCCCAACACTTTAAATATATACAATTACGTCTGTCAATTATTCCTCAATAAATTTTTTAAAAAGTCCACAGCCTGCCTTTCAAGACCCCTTAGGAGTTGGCTATATATATGCTTTATAGTCATTTTCCCCACAGCTCTCCACCAGGCACTTTCTGCACCTGTTCACCTGATCTCCTCATCGTCTTCTTCATACACCACATTTATTCCTGGTCCTAAGCTTTCTATTCGCAGTATCGCTCCTTGTTCCCTACCATCACCAATATGTATAAATGGAAGGTCTTCCATCCTCCTCTGCTATCCAAACTCAAGCTCCAAGGCCTAGCTCAGGTCCCATTTCCTCCACAAAACTTTCCCCACTTCATTTTTATCCAATAGTTTTATGAACTATTATTTAACTATTTATTAAATAAAGAATCTCAACTTCCAAGCTAGATTTTCAGCACCTTCAGGTCAGGAATAGTACCTCTTAAGTCTTTTTTTTTTTTTAATTTTGGCCACGCCACGTGGCTTGCAGGATCTCAGTTCCCCAACCAGGGATTGAACCTGGGCCATGGCAATGAAGGCACCAAATCTTAACCACTAGACCACCAGGGAACTCCCCTCTCATAAGTCTTAATAGCTCCAGGGTACCTGGCATCGGGCTGGACACAGAAAAAGTAAGTAGGTGTCAGTTGACTGAACCTGCCTGTCACGTTCAATGTGGCTGCGTGCCTACAAGCACTGCCAAAATGTACTCCCGGCTTTTAGAGCCACAGAGAGAATCTCTGCAAAACCCACCCGCCTCTTCCCTACCTCCTTCCTCTATACCAAATTATTGTCTCATTTATTTGTTCCACATCACTGACAGGTAAAAAGGTAATATTTTGAGAGAACAACTTTTATTATAGGCAGCAATGAAAGAGAAAATAATGTCACAGTTAATCCAAAAGCCATTTCATTTTGGATTTGAAATCCCTTCTATGATGTACTGTGAACTCATTAGGGTTTCCCTGAATAGTGTTGAGATCATCCATAAGAACACAATGGGAGGGACTTCCCTGGTGGTCCAGTGGCTAAGACTCCACGCTCCCAATGCAGGGGGCCCAGGTTCGATCCCTGGTCAGGGAACTAGATCCTACATGCACGCCACAACCAGGAGTTCGCATGCCGTAACTAAAGATCCCGCAAGCAGCAATGAAGATCCTGCATGCCGCAACTAAGACCCAGCGCAGCGAAATAAACATGTAAATAAATAAATATTAAAAATACAAAGAACACAATGAGAAAGGAGCCAGGGGAGACCTGAGAACACAGTGGCTGATGAAGGAAGACTATCTGAGGGAGATAAATATTGCATAGATCACCCACGACAAAGGTAATGAAAAAAACAAGTAACACAGAGATGGAGACCAGGGAGGAAGAGAGAGAGAGAGAGAACCTCGAGGCCTTGTATATTCCACACATCAGATGATAAAGACCATTTTACAAAAGGATAATATCCACTATTTTTTGAGTGTTTATTGTCAGCCATTGTGCTAAACTCTGCACGAATCAACTGATGTTAGTCCATACAACAACCCCTGTGAGATCAACGCTGCTATGGGTAGTCCTATTTCTCTGATGAGGAAGCTGAGGCTCAGAAAAGTTAAGGGATTTCCCCAAGATTGCCCAGCTAGGAGTTGTTTGAGCCGGGATTTGAACCTAGTACTACCTGAAGCCAAAAGCCATATTCTTAATCTCTACACGCTAGATACAACCCCTATCCTCATTTTGGTAGACCTTGGATGGAAATATCTGTAGCAGATTCAGGAAATTTGGAAAGCAGGAAAAAGTTTCTATTTGGTGCCCATCCACACTCAGACACCTGGTAACCTCCTGCTACATGACTTCCCTCTGGCTACCCACAGCACCTCATCAGGATGGGAAGAAATCCCAGCCTTATTCTTCCAACAAAGTATGTGTACTCATTGTATATTTCAGGCCCCTAATTCCACAGCCTGCGGGATAGCAATGAATGTAATGAAATAATCAAATCCTGTTACCAGGTAACTAATGGGTTACCCCTCCCAGGTAATATAAAGCATTAGCTCCATTAAAAGAGAAAACCCCTAAAGAGGAAATCTAATGACAGGAATTTGGACACCGTGGCAGGCCCACGGGGAAGAAGATTTGGAGCCAAAAGACATTTTCCTGCCCCTCCTCTCATGCCTATCCTTCCTTCTGGGTTTGACGTGTGCCTTAAACACATCATTGCTTGCACTTATTCAACAACCAGCAGTAGAACAAAATGTGACTTCTTCAAAAAAAAAATCTAATGAAGTTTCCAATTCTCAATTAAAAGAAACATCTCTCCATCCATCTATTTATCCCTGCCAAGCGTTTGTGTTTTGAAGCTGGAAGTTTCATTATCTGAAATTTGCAGGCAATTACTAGGTCTAGTAACTCCCAAGATGTGAGCATTTTTCCAACAGTCTAAAGTGAAAAGTGGTTTTCAGTAAACGTGTGTGTGTGTGTGTGTGTGTGTGCGCGCGCGCATGCTTTAAGGAGTCTGTTTAGAAAAGAAAGGTGTGATGAAGGCAAGTAGGGGAAGGGCCAGTGGGAATCATATCGGGCCATTTATTTGTCTTATTTGACATTGGGAGCTCCAGAAGTATTAATAAGCAGCCCTCCACGTCCCAGGGGAAGCTTTTGGATTTACAGCTTTAAACAACGACTCATCCTCATTTTGGCACAAAGTCAAACCAAAATTTGTCGTAGTTTAGAATGCTTGTTAACGAAGAACATCAAAAATTAATGCTCATTAGGGCGCTCATTAATATGCACGGTGCTCGCCAGTTTGACTTAATTAAGTGAAGCACCACTTGAAGATAATATTGTGGTCCAGCAGAGAGAGGAGGCTGCACAGGTCTGAAGGGTGTTCCCCTGGGACAGCGTTAGCAGCACTGCAGGGCGGGGCGCCTGCCAGCCTCTTCCTGAAACTCTTCCTGTTAGAAAACAGGAAGCTCTCAGAGAGCAAGTGCTGTAGCCCCTGCTGTGATGTCTGATTCCACACTCCAGTTTTCCTGTTCCAAGACATTATTTGCTGAGATGAATGGAATTGAGGTCAACTGGTACAATCAGATCTTGGCCAAGAAAAAGACCCCTAAAGAGAGAAGGAAGCTCAGGATCTGAGGCTCAAGACACAAGATTGGGGGTGGGGGATGGAGAATAATAGAAGGCAACAAAAAAAGAGACAGCAAAGTGAAAAAAAAAAAGTAGCGAGCAAGGGAGAAACAGAGTGAGACAGATATCCAGATACTGTCATATTCCAAAGCAGAGGACACACAGGTGGGGCATTACTATTTGTGTGAGGCTTTGCTAATTTTTTGTCTTGGTCAGTTTGAGGTTTCTGGGTCTGTTCTTTAAATGTTCAGGGTCATTTCAAAATCATTAATTCCAGTGGGCCACTATAGATAAAAACGAATGCTTGAGCTCTGGAACGTGTAGCCAGTGCTTTTTCAGAGAATCTTGAATTTGAAACAGAGGTAGGAAGCAATGTAGCAAACAAGGGTGCGACAGGGGAATTTGAATCCCAGCTCTACTACTTAGTGTGTAAATGTGTGACCTTGGAGAAGCCACTTCATGTCTCTAAGCCTCAGTTTCCTCATCTGTAAACTGTGAGGGTGAACTGTATGAAATTGCCATTTCATTTTTGAAGATCCAAATGTTCAAATATCAGCAATTTCATATTCAACGTAATAAAAAGATTAAACCGAATAGCATATTTTAAGACAATTTTTAAACTGTAAAATGCCAAAGATCGTTTATGATCAGTCATAACTGTTGCTACTTCAGAAAATATGCATATGGATTATATTATGCTCCACTTAATAAGAGCAGCTAAATCAAATCAAACCTCTTTCCCAAATTTTGCCAAAGGCCTTCCTGACTCAAGAGTCAAGGTTATGATAGCCACAGCCAGGTCTATCACTGTGAACCAATATTACTGACACTGTTTAAGATCATTTAAAAATGTCCTGCCCATAGATAACTAATAAGGACCTACTGTATAGTACAGGGAATTCTACTCAATACTCTGTAATGACCTATTTGGGAAAAGAATCTAAAAAAGAGTGGACATATATGCACCTATCAAAGAAGGCAGCATTATCTCTCTGAGAGATGTGTGCCCAGTACAATATGCCATTCACTTCTTACCTGGGTTGAACGGTAAATTATTCTAATACAATATCATATTCTGTATATGTATAACTGACTTACTTTGCTGTACAGCAGAATCTAACACAACACTGTAAATCAACTATACTCCAATAAAAATTAAAAAAAAAAATTTTAATTAAAAATAAAAAAATAAAAATAAATTTTAAAAATTTAAAAATAAAAATAAATAAATAAAAAATACATTAAAATGTCCTGCCTTACTGCAATAGGTATTTAACAGAAAGTGACCCAAGTAATTTCCAAGTGGGCCCCTAGATGTGTATATGTGCATGCGCACACACACACACACACACCACACACAGAGGCACACACACACCCCCTCAGCCATCCTCCTATCTCTCCTCAAATTGACCCAAAGCTGTATTGAAAAAAAAATAAGAGTACAGAGTTGTACAAGAAGTATCCATAATGGGGCTTCCCTGGTGGCGCAGTGGTTAAGAATCCGCCTGCCAATGCAGGGGACATGGGTTCGAGCCCTGGTCCGGGAAGATCCCACATGCCGCGGAGCAACGAAGCCCGTGGGCCACAACTACTGAGCCTGCGCTCTGGAGCCCACGAGCCACAACTACTGAAGCCCACGCTCCTAGAGCCCATGCTCTGCAACAAGAAAAGCCACCGCAATGAGAAGCCCGCGCACTGCAACGAAGAGTAGCCCCCGCTCGCCGCAACTAGAGAAAGCCCGCGTGCAGCAACAAAGACCCAACACAGCCAAAACTAAATAAATAAATTTATAAAAAAAAGAAGTATCCATAATGGCACACTTCGAAGTATCAATTATAACAAGTCCAAGTACTACATAGGAGAAGAGGCGGGCCAGCGAAGCAAGGAATTTTACTAGCAGTTATTCAAGTTCTAGAAATCACAGCTGGCAATGGGTCTGGGTCAAGCAGGCTAGGCAAGGTAGAGTCAGAACAAAAGGCAACAGGGAAGGTGAGGGCAAGTAGTGGGTCAGAAACCTGATAAACAAAGAGTAATCAAGAGGCCACAGATGATTGAAGCCAGAATAAGACAGAAACTGGGAGCTCTGTAAAAGGTAGAAAAAGTAGCCAAATATCCAGAAACTGAGAGATATAATAGAGGACAAATTACGATTCAAACAAAATAGAAATGTCAGTCTGGGGGGGAGGATCTAATTTAATTGGGCAAAATGTCACCTCGTCTCTCATCTGAGGAGATAGCTGGGCTTGCTGTGGACGCAGGGATCAATGCTGTGGCGTTGCCACACTGGGGCTTACCGGAGAAGCAGAATATGGGGCTGGAGTGAAGACAGAGAGGGTTAAACAAAAGACCACTTTTCATAAAGGGAGGGAGGTTATTGATGGGAAAGAGGGCTCTCTATGCAGCGAAAGGAAAGCATCTAGCATTAGAGGAGGAACACAGAAAGCCTGCACACACACACACAGACACACACGCCTCTGCCAATCAAGCTGTGAAGATTCGGAATCTCTCTGAGGAGCAGAATATGATATTGTATTAGAATAATTTACCGTTCAACCCAGATAAGAAGCGAATGGCATATTGTACTGGGCACACATCTCTCAGAGAGATAATGCTGCCCCCTTTGATAGGTGCATTGTACTGTGTCTGTCCAGCAGGCAATCTGGGTCTTTTTCTTCCTTCCTAAGTCTGAACTTCATTCTCAAACAAACTGACTGTAGGGAATTTCAGTCATGACCTGACACCCTGCTCTAGGCTTTTCCTGCTCTGAAACGATTCCCTCTTTGGGCTCTTTGTTCAGAGACATATTAGTGTGAATTTACATTTGTTGGATTGCATTGTTTCTTCGTTCGTTGTAGCATTCTCCAAACTTGGGATTTTTGTTCACTACATCGTCTTCCGGCTCATTAATGTAAATAATAAAGAACCTGGTTTCCGATGCCATTCCCTTTCAGAGCCATATTAATAATTCATTTCCAGCTTGACAGAGTCCTTTCGGCAGCTGCTTTGTTCAAGGCTTGGCTCCTCACGGTGGCGATAGGTCAATTGTCTTCTGGTGAAATTGAACCGGAGGGCCAGAGAAGGGCATTTGTATTCCCCACGTGTGACCATAGGGGATTAATGGTGTGGGGAAAAATGCACCGAATCCACTTCTAAGGCTCCCTCTGGAGACTTAGCCTCTTGTTCCCGTGTTCTTTCCGAATCTGTTCTTTTTAGCATTAATTATGAAGACAATGAGCTCAGCGCCCAAGTGTAGGAGCTGAATTCCTAGTTACACACAGGGAACGAAAGGTCTGTTTGTCGGTCAAGATATCTTTTCTCTTTTCTCTTGGAGGAGAGAATGTAATGGTCTAGTGAGGTCAGCTCAGAGTCCCTGGGGCATGCGATGGTTTATGCAGCGTCCTGTGCGTAGTAGGTGCTTGGAGTTCTGTGGGCTGATTGACTTAATTATAGTACCTGGCTGGGGCAAATGTTCCAGGGACAAGGATCCATAGGGTAATACCCACCAAAATCATCACCACTCCCCTTTTCCATCAGATAGTCCTCTGGAATACTGCGTGAAACATGTAAGTCTACAGAAAATTAAAGTTTTGAAAAACCATAGACAGGGGTGTGTAAAAGAGCCAGTTTTAGACTGAAAATAATGGGCTATGTGACAACAGGTGAAAACATTCTAGAGAGACAGCAGTGACCCTTTGCCACGTGCTGCCGACAGAGGAGGCAGTCAGTCACCTATAGAGCGTGAGGAAGAAACAGGATGGGGAAAAGCTAATGGGGGCTTTGAGTGATCAGAGAGCAGTGTCCAGTAGCAAAGTATTCAGGGAAGAGGCAGTAATCCTGTCAGGGCAGCCTCCAGGGGCTGCCCCAGGAAAGCAAGGTGCACCGACTCTGAATACAGAACTGGGAACTGGTTTTAAGACGGTCGCCCATGGCCTTCCAGTCAGCCCAAACCATTCTTTGTTCCCTGGGTGAATGGGAGTCCACCTCTGAGTATATAAAATAAAATAACATAACAAAATAAGATGAGATTGAAAGTGCTAATCACTGGAATCAAATTCATACAGACTAGAAGAAAGAGGTGAAAGCATGGTTCCTTGAATGATACATGTTTAGGGAGAAGAGGTGCTGGGGGATCTAGCCCTTTAACAAGACACTCATCTTGACACCCTCATTTCCCCAACAGTCTCATCAGGCCCTTTTATACCTCTTCCCTTCAAAGCATTCAGAGTCCTGCTCTCTACTAGGGGGAAGGGGTGATAGTATAATTAGGTTAAAAAAATTGCTAGAATGGGTCACACATCCCCCAAATAAATGTAACATCCTATGGTATGAGAGGCAGCATAGTTTAACGGTTGAGAGCACAGACCCTAGAGCCAGCCTGCCTGGATTTGCAGTCCTGGCTCTGCCATTCACTGG
This sequence comes from Balaenoptera borealis, assembly GCF_965194805.1. Classification (NCBI taxonomy): domain Eukaryota; kingdom Metazoa; phylum Chordata; class Mammalia; order Artiodactyla; family Balaenopteridae; genus Balaenoptera; species Balaenoptera borealis. The sequence goes on from NC_138881.1 coordinate 107,961,185, forward strand.
CTGTGTGTTCTTGGGTCTCTCTCTCTCTCTCTCTGTTTCCTCATCTCTAAAATGGGGATACCAAAATTAATACCTACCTCAAAGTGTTGTAACAGGGAATAACTATCTATAGTTAATATCTCTAAGGCCCCTAGTGCCTAGCATACAGTAAGTGCTACATAAGTGTTTATTAAATGAAGTTAGTTTATTAAAAATTGCTTTTGAAAGTTCTTAAAGGATGATCTTTAATGATGGGGTTTAAGTCACTACAAGAAAAGCATATTTTGGAGCACTCCTCACATCACATTGCAGGGATAACCATCTACCACTGACAAGGCCTTAAAACCCTTACGAATCTATTCATCCAGGATGGATTGACTGCCCATTGCTATCCACTTTCAATGATTCTTTTGCCATCCAGTGAACACATCCAGGACACAAGCTAAAAAGCAAAAGCTATGGTTTCTATGCCTCCGCATCTCCAGACCTTTGCCTCTTGTCTGCCTTTGCAAAGTGCTTTCAAGCTGAACACAAATCAGATTCAGCCCCATTAACAGCACCGCAGACAACCGCTGAGGCTCATTTCTTGGCAACCTCCACCCTTCCACTCACCTCCCTGTTTCCTGCTGAATCAACTCATGCTCCAACCCAGGTGGTTAAGGATGTGTCGGTAGGTCACCAGCATGGATCAATCTTTCACAGTCTGTAGGGCTGTGAAAGAAGGGAGGATATAAATGAACTAGACATCAGTCCTTGTTTGTATAAAGTGACCAGTACAACAGGAAACAAAACCCAATGCTATATGAAAAGATTTTGTCTCATACATAATAAGGCTCCCAGTGGGCAGCCTGACACCAAATGGATAGCTATAAAAAAGTTATTGCTTCACTGTGACCTGAGCAAAGATCAAAGAATGATGAAATTGATGGGATTTTAATTCTTCTGGTTTGGTACCAAATTAAAAATCTTATGAGAAGCGGGAACCTAGTAGAGCACACTGAGAACCAGGGCTTTGTAAGTATTTTGCTCCCACTCCTTGACAAAGACAGATGACTGGTAGAAATAGGCAGAAAACTAGATTACTCACATTTTGAAGACCCTCATTTGGCAAACCTTTTGGATATAGATATTGAATCAGGTTTAACCTGAAACAAAATCGAGACATCCTTTTCATCTTTACTTTGTCCCCATCCCTTTGTCTCTTATATTTCCGGTACTCTTGTATTGATCCCTGGCTTTCTAAGAGTCCTGTCCCCCTAAATTTGTCACCTCAGAGAAACCTGACTTTTTCCATCACTGACCCATGTATTGGCAACTCCCCCCTATTTTGCTCCCCTAATCTAGCCTATATCCTATTCTTTTGTAATCTGTTTCCTAAAGTATTAGTAATTTAATGAACAAAACTGTTGAGGTATCAAAGACTGAAAATGAATTAGTGTTATCCTATTTGGTATGGCGGAGACTGTTAGCTGTCCTCCAAAATCTATTCTGCCATTTTTTCCTGGTAACATGACTAGACTACATTTCCTAGCCTCCCTTCCAATTAGATGTGACCGTGTGGTTGAATCTGACCAATGACATGTGAGAATCACTTCTAGGTACCACCTCCAGGCCAAAGCTTTTAAGAAAAGGGTTTGACTCTTTGGGCTCACTCTTCTCTTCTACCAGCTAGGTGTAGATGCCAGTGAGGCCTTGGGGGGTTGAGGGGCCACAAGATGGGGAAAATTCAAATCTCTAAACAACTGTGGGGAGGAGAACCATTTTGCCAGCCTGAAAACTCATACAGAGTGTGAGCAAGAAATAAACCATTGTGTTGAGACATTCCATATTTGGTTTTACTCATTACCACAAACGAGCCTAGCCTACCCTCACTAAGACACCTGGAATATATGCATTTTTACAGATGTCTGCTATACACACAATCCCCTAACTCAAAGAGCTGAATCTCTAACAGCAATAGATTTCAGGTAACACTGATAGAGATTTTGGGGATAGAGCTTTTGGCAGTACCCATCATATCATGTACAAAGACAAATCATAGATGCATTCAACCACAGAGGATGATGGAAGGGGAAGCTGGACCAAAGCAAAGACCCATTAACTAGGCTAGGTACTGAGGAAACCTGAGCAGAATATAGAGATTGGCCTCAGCCAGGACAGTTGAGATTTCCAGAGCAGTGTCCACAGCTTCAAACAGTGGTCAGAAGGAGGAGATCCAACCCAGCAACAAGAAATTCTAGAAAGGTTCCAACCCAGAAGTCAAGCATAGTGTCTGTCAGCATCATGACTTGTCCATATCTTGCCAGTTGATAGGATACCAAGGAGTAGGCTGGGGCAGAGTCTAGGGAGAGAAGATTGGCAGGAGGTAGGCAATGTTCAGGGTGGGACACAGTCCTAGGGGGAGACAAGGCAGAATTACTAGATAAACTGTATAGTGGGAGATTAAAGCAAAAGTCACCTAGAAAGGGGGATGAGGAGCACTGCAATTCGGGGGTGGAATGAATACATAAAGCTCACTCCTGGCTCAGTGCTTCCAGCTCCATTAAATAGGTCTGAGGTTGGTGGTATATTTTCTGTCATTTTAAAAATTGATTTAGGAATAGGGTTGGGAGTGGTCTGGGCTGCAAGTGGGGCCTGTCAATAGAGGACCAAGGCACTATGGAAGGCAAAGGCAAGGGGAATGTGGGAGGAACTGGCAATTTAAAGATCCAGGTTTCAGCTAATGTCAGTGCTGGGCAGCAAACCTTCATATTCGTCGGAAAGGCATGGCTAATGTCAAATCATAGGCAAACAATTAAAAATGCATAACATCGTCTTCATTAAATCGGTACCATTAAAGACCAGAGCTATTAGCACATTTAAGCATGCATGACTAGTACCTCTCTTACCGGTGAATGAGCAAATCCTCTTTGTCCTTGCAAGATTCCATATTAGCCAGATTCAGAGAATTATCCAGCTAATATTGGCCATAGCCAGAGTTGGGACTTCTTCTGTAGAAATTGCTGAAAAATAGGCTTTCGGTCCCATTTTGCAATAGTGATCATTTCTGACATTGGATTGTTTGTTGTACATTTATTATCTGTCTCCCTCTGAGCCCTTTCACAGCAGCTAAAGTACTCCCTCTCATGGTCTCTAGGATTCACTCACAACTAACAACAGGGCATTGTTCTGTTGGATTTTTCCTCCGCAACACTTCTAACAACCCTCGAAGCCAGAACCCTGACAGCACTTAGCTCAAGCTTTGATTTAGCTCTTTGGGTCCTTTTTTTGCAAAAGAAAAAAAAAAAAAAAGAAACTGGTATGATCTGTATTGGAAGTTGGAAAACACACACACATACAAATATACGATGTACATATAACATGCATAATAGCAACTTCGCTCTCCCTGATTCTAAAAGACTTTGCTCACAGAACATCTTGCAAAATTCAACTCAATTTTAAAATGCTGTCTTGCCGATTTGGAGCGGGGTAATATCAGTGGTGCCTTACACAGGAAGGGGAATTGCTGTATCCAGTCACCATAATAAGGAAGCTGAGTGCACAGGGTGATGTGACCAGCAAAGGCCAGCCCCACTGTACAAAGCCCCACAATTCCAATCATTCATGCCAAAGAGGTTGTGAGCGCCAGGAAAAGAACTTATAGGCGTTTCCCCTTGAGCAGCCAGACTTGTAAAGCTTCTGTGACCGCCCCCCTCCACCCCGCTTCCCCACTGATCAGGCCTTATTTGTCTTTCCTGTACTCTATGCATCCTTTCTACTTTACCCCAGAGCTTGTGGTTACTGTCTCATCCCTAAGGTGAGCCCCATAGCCTCTTCCTGCTTTGTTTCCATAACCATACTTCACTCCACCACAGAAAATCAGTAACAAGAACCAAAGCCCTCCCCCTGAACACCACAGCATTGCTATCAGTTTAAAACAGCGGTTTTCACACACCAGTCTACGAAATAATGCTGGGCTGGGCTGAAGTCTCACTGATTTTTTACAAAATTAGAAAAATAAGGTCAATGTAATGAGAGTTTGTCATAAAGCTAAATGTATGCAAATAAAAGGACTGTCCTTTATTCCGGGGTCAATCCTTCTTACTTTCACTGTGGGGCGAGGGGGGCATTAAAGTGCCCTTTCCTTTATTTTCCTAAGTACTATAGTGATAGTAATTGGTGCTTGAAATTCAGCTCGGTACTTGCTTTTTTTTTGGTTGTGTGTTGGTTTTTGTTGTTTTTGTTTTTACTTTGCAAAAATAAAATAAAATATCTGGGAGAGAGAGATAAGAGAGAAAGACAAAGACATTAACTAGTTTATCAAATTAGCTCCTTTAAACATTCCAGGAATGAGATTAGAAGGTGGCGGTGGGAGGGAGGGAGGACGGATCTGTTTCAGTGGGAGGAGGAAACAGAGAGGGCCAAGGATGGCAGACTCAGCTTAAACTCCGCAGGTGAGGTGTTTTTTAAAAACTGGGCCCTGGGAGGCAGTGAAATGAGGATGTGGATAGTCGCAGAAGAGGACTTTTTTCTGATTTTATATTGAAGCCCAGCTGCCCCTATAGCCCTCTCATTTGCCCGATTACAGTGACTCTCAAAACTGCAAATTGGGATACGTTGCACTGACATCATTTGGAAATAAGACTCAAATTTTATTCTGATAGCAATTAAATTCCCAATTACCTGGAAGGCAAACACAGTTACACAAATTATCGATGCGGGCTGACTAATATTAGAACTCAAATGGTGATCACTTCAGAACTAGGCGTTTTACATCTCCTTTCCTTTTTTAAAGACGGCACTGAAATTTAGCTGAACTGGACTTTGTGAGTCAGCGGACTAAACTCCATTAATATTCTGAATATAAAATGTTAGTTTCACTTATCTGAAAATTGATCTTCTCCCAAGACTATCCCCCTTAATCTTTTTCTCCCTCTACTTCTTCATAAATGTATTATCTAATTCCGTCACTATATTATTTATCATCTATTATCATTTATTAATTCACTAGCACTATCATATAATTCAGCAATGGAATTTTTGCCATAATGCTTTTTGGTACATTTGCACACTGAATAAAACCATATTGATTCTTAAGGATTTTTATGCTCTAGAAATGCTTGCTGCAGACAAATTTGCAAACAAATTTTTATTTGGTTTCCAAAGACATTATTTTGACATGATTTCAACTGATGCCAACAAATCAAACCAAGCTCTGCAACAAATGCCTTCTTAATGGGTTTTGCGTTATTTGTTTTAGTTGACACCATTTATTATAATTTAACAGCATTTTCCTTCCTAGGAAAGTCCAAAATCAATAAAAAATGGTGACATATGTTTGTATTTATTTGGAAATACAAATGCAACCAAAGGGCTCTGTCAGTGTACGATTAATAGAGTACAAGATGTTGTGGTTTGGGGGCATCTGATTGTCTGTCTTGTAATGTGAATTTTGAAACAGCTTGGGATTCCTGCCCCTCGACTTTCAGGTTAGGATAGAATTTCACATTAACAATACATCACCTTGGATATGTGGTTTTCTATTTCAATTTGCTGCAATGTAGCTTTATCAGTTCACAAGGTGGGGAGGGGCCACAGGTGGGATGAGGAGAACAACAAGCCGATAATAAAATATTAAGACAAAGAAATAAACACATTTGAAAGGTTATTACTGTGAGAGATGCTGAAACTGACATATCTGTCTTTTCTTCCAACTATCATGGCACACAGTCTGGCAATGGAAATCCCAAAGCCCAAGATGGGGCACAGAGGTTCAACATCAAGTTCTCCTCACAACAACCCTCTGGCCTTCATGTTGACAGTAGGGAAATATGATTAAGAATTCCAAGGAGAAAAAGTATCCTGCTCTGGGTCTGACTGCCAACCCCTTCACAAACACATTTTCAGGATCTGCCTGTCCCTTGACCCAGGTTCAGTCCCTTGGTTCTCTTCTGCAGACCAGGTACAAATGAAATTCTATCATAGAATTATAACATCTCATGGTTAGAAGGATCTTAAAAGTCATCTAGTTCAGTGGCTCCCAAAGGCTAGTCCAGTGACCAGTGCCAAATCCTAATGAAATTTTGCAGGTCTATGAAAAATCGGGGCAATGTAGTAGAAAGCTACATTTATTAATGGACTTCGCTTCATTCTATTTTTGAGGTATGAAATGATGATGTACAAAACGGTAGGTTTTTCTTTTTCCTTAGTGTCCTCATTAGAGTGTGAACCTTAATTTCTTGTCTCAGATCTCCACGGGGAAAGAGCTCCACTAAAATAATATTCCTCCCTCTCTCACCCCTCATTTACTTGCCTCCATGGGAGAAGGAATGAATTATTTGATTTAATAAGTTTGAAAGAAGGAGCTGAGCATCTTCAACTTGGCCCCTTCTGAGTTTCTCACTTTCTGGAGCCATCTTGTCCATGGATGTTCTGCGCCAAACCGTTGTCCAACTGGAACAATGGCCAGGTGGATAAGTTGAGCAGGGTTGAAGTATTACCACAGCCACTTGGCTGCAGATCTAAAGCCCCAATCTCCATTTCTGCTTTATCTGTGCTAGCAGTGATATTTTATCTTCCAGCTAACTCCTGTATCTATACCTCAATTAAGAGCTAATTGCTAAAACATAGAACACTTATTATGAACAAGGAACTGTTCACATGCTTTACACTTGAGTTAAGTATTATTATCCCATTTTACAGATGAGGAAACTGACACACAGAAAGTTTAAGGAATTTTACTAAGGTTATTCAGCTAGTAAGTGCCACAAGTCTATATTCAGACTCAAGCAGCCCGGCTCCAATTTCCAATGGGTTTCAGACTCAGGAAGAGAAGAAAAGTGCTATCCATTGCCAGAAAAGTGTTATCTCAAAAATCTTATCAGGCCTCACTTGGTTAAAAAAAAATTAAAAGCTGGAAACCTATATCAGTACTTTCAATTTTTTGTTTAATCTTCACTAACTAGTCAGAGATCCAGTACTGTACCAACAAGTGACTGGCTCCAAGCATTCATGCACTTCAAGGATCGCTTCTCCCTCTTCCTGCCCATTGTTCAGCCTGCATCTATGTACCTGAAGACCTAGAATAAGAGGAAACACCATCAAGGCTGCCTTTTTCTTGCTAGAGCAGCTCCAATTGATAGAAAATGTTTCCTTGTATTCAGCTATAATCTGTTCCTAGATTTGTCATAAGTAGCCACACCACAAATTTAATCCCTTGTGGATAAAGCAGCCCTCTCTAAACATTTTTTTTCACTCCTAATTAAACATCCTGAGTTCCTTATGTCATGCTTGGAGTCCATTCATCGCACTAGCAATCCTCTTCTGAAAGGACTCCAGTCTGATTATATCTCTTTTTTTTTTTAAGTGGTTTTTTCTTTAAATCTATTTATTTATGGCTGGGTTGGGTCTTCGTTGATGTGCGTGGGCTTTCTTTAGTTGCGGTGAGCGGGAGCTACTCTTCGTTGAGGTGCGCGGTCTTCTCATTGCGGTGGCTTCTCTTGCTGCAGAGCATGGGCTCTAGGCGTGCGGGCTTCAGTAGTTGTGGCTCTCAGGCTCTAGAGCGCAGGCTCAGTAGTTGTGGCGCATGGGCGTGTCCCCTGCACTGGCAGGCAGATTCTTAATCACTGCGCCACCAGGGAAGCCCCTGATTATATCTCTCTAAAGGATGGTGTCCAAAAAGGATTCTAATACTCCAGGTGAAGCCTGGTCAGTAAGGATTAGAGTAGGCCCATTTCCTTGCTAGTTTGGGATTCTATACTTCTATAAATATCCCCTCCTTCTCTTGTCCTCCAATTTAAATAAGTGATTCTGTCAGTAACTGAATCATCTGGAAGCCCATGGCCCTGGCCAGAGGAGTTTCCAATCCTGACTATTATCTTGAAATCAATGACCAACCAGTTCACACGTGACAAGAAGGTCAGAGGTCATTTATACCCACATATATGTCTGATACCACCTGGCACTTGGCTCCTGACCCAGGTCTGCCACCAGTCCATTTTTCCATGGTTGCTAATGTTTGATGCTGACCTGATCTGACAATTGGTCTTGTCATGCCCTTTGGTTTCCCTGAAAAGGGATCTTGTCGAATACCAGGGGAGGCTGACAGTGCCCTCAGGTCTAACTGTCAGCAAGCATTTTCTCTATTCAGTTTTCTTATTTGGTCTGCGCCTTTGGCTGCTTCCGTAAAATACCAAAACATCCAACTTATTCTGTCAATAAGTCAGGCAATTCAATGGATGAAGATTAGTAAAGCCAGTTGTTTATCAGCACATAGAAAAGCATAGTAGTCCAACTGTAAAATACTTAATAGTGATGTTAAGGTAAATTATAGAAGACAGATCCTTAATGAATTGGGGAATAGTTAAGATTAGTAGGAATTGTTCCTAAACTTTGAAGGTTGATGTCATGAAAAGCAAATATATCCATCTTCCCACAAAATTTCTCTTACTGCCACAGTTGAAAGTACAGTCTTAGGCTATAGAAAATGCTGATATGACCCAATCTGGCAGGCCTTAAATTCTTATAAATGCATGAGAAAGGGACAAAATAATTCAGAGAAAGGATATGAAAATTCAGAATTCATAAACTAGTTATATCATTGAATGCCTGTGAGGCACCTTTAAAAAGCCAGATTCATCCATGAATCTCAAAGCATTTTCTAATCATCAATTCATAAATTCACATAATGCCATAAGGAAACAGGGCAATGATAAATTATTATTTTAAATATAACAACCCAAAGGTTATGTAGCTTGTCTACAGATAACAAATATGACATTTAGAAACTGAAACACGTGAAATAAATTCTCAGTCCTGCCTTTTATCAATTTATAAAGACTGCATGGCCTTGGTTGCCTCAGTAATAAATCAGTAGCTATTTAGGATTAAGTATTTGGCTTTTTTTTCTAACTAGTTTATAAATTAAACCATAAGCCACATGAAAGCATTTTGACAATGTTGTTAAGAAGGAGGTGATAGAAACCTGAGCTTTAACTAAAATGATTCCTTGTTTCAAACAAATTCACTTTGCCTGAGTTCTAATTTAGATAATTGATTTAAAAAGTTTATTTAATTTACTTTTTGAAGTATCTAAGGGATTTCCATGCTGGAGTACCTTGTGTTAAAACATAGTACTTAGTGGTGAGATATAGCATCACACTACACTTTCTAGATACTATTTTGACCCATAGAAAGAGTGAAGATGTATGCTCAGGAAGGCTCACCCAGGCTTAGGATAAATCCGTTTCCTGAAGAAGGCTAAGAGGATCAGTGGACCTATGGCAGAAGGGAGACTCCAAACAAAATACCCCCCCTACCCTCAAATAATCATGGCATCAATGCCATCTAAGAGATGTCTTCTTGGTACCTACCTCTCTCAGTATTTGTAACATGTTCTATTTGGCAATGGGGTGGTACACATGAGAACACATCTTCAGTGTTCTAATGTGATGCAACAGTAAAACAGGATTTGTCTTATAGTCAACATTGTTAGAATACATCACTTTGGTCAAGTAACAGATACCAATAGAATGTTGAGATTAAAGAAATTTGCTGTCCCAGTGCCTTTCATGTACTGAATATGAGTTTATTCCTAAAAGGAATGCTTAGTTTAAAACCTGAAGTTAAAAAAAAATGGCTAAAGAAATTTGGGGAGGAGAAGATAAAAATGACAGCAATAAAAAGATGCTTAACCAAACTGAGTTTAAAAAAATATTTTAAGAATAATTATTTTACTCTCTCAATTTGCTTATAATTTTCATGGCTGAGCTTTCTATGAAAATTGTACCTTTTGGGTTCTGTTCCAAACTAATTGCCATTTATTATATCCTGCAGCTATTCATCCTGTTTACCAGTCCTGTGGATCAGTCAATAGGCCCTTTTAATTTCAATACAAAAGTTATACGGGAATCAAAGTTTGGGATTACCAAAAGCTTTTCCCTTCCCCACCTGGAAACCACTTACCTACAGGTATGACTGAAACTCATTGAGGTCAATTGTCTCGCCCCAAGACCCTAAGGAAGACAACTTTGGCCTGAGGCCCTTCCCGTCCTGCTGCCCAGGCTCTACTCCCTTGTTCCTTCTATGACCTTTTGCTCTCTGCCTTCCTTGAGTTCGTGCTTCTCCCAGGCTGCTCGGGGGCTTCACCTTCCCTTTTAACCTAATCACCTCAATAACCCTTTCCTCTTTTTTAAAAAAATTGAAGTATAACTAATTTACAATGTTGTATTAGTTTCAAGTATACAGCAAAGTGATTCAGTTATACATATATATATATTCTTTTCCATTATAGGTTATTACAAGACATTGAGTATAGTTCCCTGTGCTACACAGTAAGTCCTCGTAACCTTTTCCCCTTGAGTGTTCTCTTCCTTCAGGGTCTTGCCCTCTGATTTTCAGGATGAAGACAAAATATCCTATAATGGAATCCCCTAGTAAGGGGAATTTAACATAGTCAAGAGTTTCAGCTCCAGAGTCAGCCTGAAATGCATTAGAATCTGTCATGTGGTCACTGAGGGCTTGGTGGGCACACCAGTTAACTGTCTTAAGCCTCAGTTTTCACATATCTAAATGGGAATAATATTATACTTATATGACATGGTTGTTAAAAGGAATCGCTATAGAAAGGTAAGAAAGTGCCTGATTCTCAGATTTTTGGCTTGAATGTCTGAGTTGGAAGGGAAGGTGATGAGTCTTGAGGATATATGGTTTATGGTGCCTATGAGTCACCAAGGTAATGCTGCCCCTGTGTCAGCTGAAAATATTGGTTTGGAGCTTAAAATAGAGAAGTAAGAGCCAGAGATACAGACACAAAAGTCATCAGACTACGCTGATACTGTGGAAATGGATGGGATTGCCTAGGGGAAAGGTAGAAAGTGAGGAGTACAGAGGATTTTGGTCAGGGCTCTGAAGAACAGCAACAATTAAAAGGTGGTTAGAGGACTTCCCTGGTGGCGCAGTGGTTAAGAATCTGCCTGCCAATGCAGGGGACACAGGTTCGAGCCCTGGTCCCAGAAGATCCCACATGCCGCGGAACAACTAAGCCCGCAAGCCACAACTACTGAGCCTGTGTGCCACAACTACTGAAGCCCATGGCCTAGAGCCCGTGCTCCGCAACAAGAGAAGCCACCGCAATGAGAAGCCCGTGCACCGCAGCAAAGAGTAGCCTACACTCTCTGCAACTAGAGAAAGCCTGGGCGCAGCAACGAAGACCCAACGCAGCCAAAAAAAAAAAAAAAGAAAAAAAATAGGTGATTAGAGGAAGAGGACCCAATAGGGGAGACTGAGGAACGGCCATAGAGAAGAAGAACCAGTAGGGATGTGGTGTCAGCAACCAAGGGAGGAACTAATTTTCTAAATGGATTAGTTATCAGTGTCAAATACCACAGAGACATGTCAGCTGAGAGGAAACATACTAGTTTACTGAATTTGACAGGTAGAGTCAGGGACTTTTGCCAGTGTTGTTTTGTGGAGTGATAGGGGGAGAAGCATAACTCTTAGACACACATTTTGAAAGACTGTAAAATTCTTTTAATGCATATCCGAAGTGGTTTCTCAGTAGACTACTAGAGTATGTTTCCGTTAGAAGTGATTGACAGGTGCTAAGTGGACAGTCCGGGAGATGAGTGCCCGACCGTCTGGATGGGCTACGTCTACAGAAAACAGGTAGGAAGGGAGCTTTGTTTAAGCAGATTAAGCAACAGCTAATGACTCTGGGAATGTTGCCTCTTACTATGCAAAAGGAGAAGCTAGTTTGTGTACAGTGTGGTTAATAATGAATTAAAACTTTAAGTCTCTTGCTGCGCACACTGATTATAATATAGTAGAGGATTAAATGATCATGTTTGTTTTAACCCAGATTTTAGCCCACCCAAAACAGTGAGGTCCATTATGTAAACTGAAGCATGTTAATCTGGCATAGAGAGAGTCAAAAGTATCTTTTCTTTAATTCAATGGAAACTGTTAAATAAATAGGGCTGCAGGCAACACAGCTAAATTTTATAGCCTGGAGCACTTTCCCTTAAGTGTTTGTTGAGCGAACTTACACAGGAAGCTAGCCTAAGCTTGTTGAAATGAAGAAGTCATGTCTTAGGAGGAGGAGTTGAGAGAACAAGGGATATTTAGCCTTGATGAGTCACCTCAAAGGAACAGGAGCACTTCTTCAAACACGTGACACATGGAAAAAGGATGAGCAAGCTGTGAACCCCAAAGTCATTCTAGGATCTATGGGAGAACTCTACATAAACAGAAATTTGCACTCCATAAAGTTCCCATTATTAATAGCTGTCCCATGATAGATAGGCTCCCTCAAGGGTTAGTCAATTCCCCACCACCGAAGTACCCAAGCCATAGTTAAATGGCCACTTGTCCCAGATGCAATAGAAACAATATAGCTGGATCAGTTCAGATTCTGTTCAGTTGCATATAACACAAAGAAAGCAAAAACTATATATCAGAAAATAAGATAATGGCTTAAATAATATAGAGAGGTATATTTCTCCTTCATATGAAAGAGGTTTGGAGGAAGGCAGTGCAAAGCCGCGGGGTGACTCCTTGGTGTCCTCACACACCCAGGTTCCTATCCTTCCATTGAATCATCCTATCACTTGTCTTCCACCCTTAAGGATTCCTCGTGGTTCCTTGGAGTTCCAACCGCCACGTCCTCCGTGTCAGCCTGAAGAAGGAGGAAATGCAGACAAACAAAAAGGGGCCCCTCTTAAATGTGCCAACTCCCTTTTAGAAACATTCCTAGAAGTCCCAGATGAAACCACTGCTTCCATATCACTGCCTAAAAGTTAGTCTCATGGCCTTGGCTAGCTGCAAAGAAGGCAGGAGAGTAGGATCTTTCATTCTAGGTAGAAAGGTATCCATCTGAAAATTAGCATTTTGGATCTAAGGAGAAAGAGGAGAAGGGATATTGGGGTAGGCGGTTGACATCTGTGACATAACAGCTATCTGATGAGCCTGAGTTGGATGAAGTTTAAGATTCTTCCCACCCCTTATATGCACCTCCACCTGTGTAACCAGCTCCCTGCATATCATCGCCTCTGTTTTAACCGCTCAGAGCGGTTGTCTTGTGTCTGGTTGGACCCGGATTAATGCTGTGCCTGAAACAACTAATCTTACTGGTTAAAATCGTCTCTCTTTTGAAAGTCCCTGAGGGAATAAAATATAGAATGAGGATGTTTTCGTGAAAATAATTAGGCAAGGAGAGATGCAGACAGCCTAGGGGTATTTCCTCAGTAAGAGAGGAGAGCCATTAGAACAACTATTCATTCAAATACCAAATATTTATCTAGCATGCACCATGTGCCAGGCACAGTTAGACACTAGAAATACAGTGGTGAACAAAACAGAGTCATGGTTTCTGGCCCCACAGAGCCTAGAGTTGGTAGAAGAATGAGCCATCAAAGAAGTATAAGTAAGAAATTAGAATTGAGGTTGGGGACCTCAGTCCAAAAGCCAACTTCAGTAACCTGATAATTTGGCCTTGGCCTTTGCCTTCATTCATGAAAGTTGGAGCACAAGGGCTATTTAGAAATGTCCGAGGAACACTGACCTTGAAACTCATCCTCTCTGGGCCTTCCTTTGTGATTCCTTAAAAGGCAGTGTTGTTCTGTGCTCACAATTTTCCAGTCCTGCTTTCCATAATCCTTGCCTTGCCTTGTCCTGGGTTATGCGGCACTGTGTCAACCCATTGTAAATATTGCTGCATTTGCAAGTATAATAACAAATTCCATGCAACTTCGCCTTTCCATATTGTCTGACAAGAGGCTATTATTGTTTTAAATTTGTACTTACATACTGTAATATTTGCATTTTGCATTTAATCACTGTCACATTTTAGTGATGGGAAGTGGAGCTGGGGACGACAATTGGTATCCTGTATTTTGACCTGAAACAGTACCTAGAGCTGGGATGTTGCCCGGACCCATAGAGCCTTCAGTGATTCATAACTCAATGATCTTAATGTGTCTGTTGACCTTCTGGATAGTTCAGTCATCACTGTTTTGTGCCTAACTTGCTTGAAATCTAAAACTACTTTATCCAAGCAAAGGGAAGCAAGCACTGTATTTTTCAAAAGTCTCCATCTTAGATGCCTTTGACAACCTCTTCCCAGTCACCTTTTCTAAGTATCTTGACTCCTCCCGTTGATGCTCCTTGTTTATCTTCTTCAGGAATAATACACCAGTTTGGACTTTATCAGTGTTGCTTATTATATTCTCCTGTCCTTTCTCAAGGGTTCTCCATCTTTCTTCAGCTGAATTGTAAGCAATTCAAAGACAGGACCAGGTCTTTTAATTTATCTTTGGTCAATGACACTATATCCCTTCTCCCTTCTTTCTGCTTCTGTTACTCTTTTGGTGAGCCTGAGATTTTACCCAATCTCCCTACAACACCTCAACCTTCCTACCCCTAGGCTAGGCCAACAACTAACCTTGTGACCTTGGTCAGGTTGCTTAGCCTCTCAGAACCTGTTTTCCCGTCCCTGTAATGGATTTGATACCTATCTCTTAGTGTTACAATGAGAATGAAAAGAGAATAACCTTTCAAACACTAGCGCCTGGTCCAGAGCCTCGCACATAGAAGAGATTTCAGTTGCTTTACTTTTCCTCTCCCTGACCCACACACCACCCAGAGAAACTGTTCTGAGACCCACACCCTCAGAGTCCTATCCTCTGTTAATATGACCACGCTAGTGAGTTTAGTGCATTTCTCCTGCTACATAATGTATTTATATTTTAAACGGAGTTCCCCCTACGGGAATGGCTTCAGTCTCAATTGAACTGACACCTGAGCACACTAATGAGTTCCCTTCCTGGTATTTTCTATCATTGTTCCCTGCTGCATTCAGAGTCATAGCACTTAGCGCAATTTGAAGTCAATTACTTCCTTCCCTTACTGTTTATCTCTCCCAATAGGCTGTATACCAAGGGCAGAAACCATATCTGCTTTAATCGCCAAACAATTTCCAGAACCCAGCAGAGTGCCTAGTACAGAGCAGACAATAAATATTTGGAGGATAGATTGACGGATGGAGGGATGGAGGGATGAATGGATGGATAGACAGATATAAGTGGAAAAATTAATCGAATAAGTAGAACACTATGGTAGAAATTTCAGGCTCACTGGAAGGATGGTAAGAGTAACATTTGGGGGCAGACAGGTTATTTGTCACCTCAAATTGTATGGAGACAGACTTCCTTGAAGAGGAAGGGTTAAGAAAAGGGTTGACTGGAGCAAATGGATTTGTACAGATAGCAAGCAAGATACATTTTGAGAATTTGCAAAGAGGATATTGTGTCTAAAGGCACAGGAACTCCTAAACCATAATGCTTATCATCAAATACTTTTCATACAAAACACCAGAAGAGGCCTGACATATAATTTATTCTGCTCTTTCCTTTGTCTCTCCTGCCCAGAATTTAACATGAAAGCCAGCTGCTTGGACCCCCAGATTCTAGCAAGAGTCCTTAGCTTCTGAAGTGAAAAACACACCACGAACAACCTATCACGGCTGAGGCATCAGAAAACAAGTTAGGTTTTTGAGTTGTCAGGTTGAAAAGGATTTGCAAGCCCCTTCCCACCTACTCTATGCTACGAAGATGGATTTCCAGAGGCTTGAGAGAGATTTGTACTGTGGCTTCGAGGTTTACAAAATGCCACCATCCGAGGAGTTTGAATTATTCCTCCCCTGTATTTCATTTGTAATGTACCTTTGCCAGCATAAAAAGTGTTAAAAGGGCATTTGGAAAAAAGAAAAGGGCATTTGAACAGTAATAAGGCCCTTAACACTTATGAGCAGCTATTTCCCTTGCAATGCAGTTGTGCCGAAGGGAAATAACCAGTAACAAACTGGGTTAACACCTTGTCTTCCAAAATCGAATACCACTTAGTTTTAGTTAGGAACCAGTGCCCAGAGTGATTAATTCCTGAAAGATGAAAAAATGTGGATTTTCAGGTAAACATTTTTGATCTAGTCCTTCTCTCCCCTACTCCCCTACCTACTCCTTACTCCAAGGGAGGAATAATTCACTCAAGAACCCCCCAAACTGGAGAACCCATCAAATTTAGGGTAAAATGCCTATGACTCAAAACATCTAGGTGAGTCCGTTCACAGTTAAGAAAATATCTGAATTGTGTAATACTTTTTCCTGGTCCTTTTTAAAAAATTGAAGTATAGTTGATTTACAATGTTGTGTTACTTTCAGGCGTACAGCAAAGTGATTCAGTTATACATACATATATATCTATTTTTTAGCATAATATTTTAACTTAAAGGTTTTTGCTTTCAAGCAAGGGGCAGTAGAGTGAAATAGTTAAGAACATAGACTCTGGAGTCAGGAATGTATTAGCTTGAGACCTCTGGCAAGTCACTGAGCCTCTCTGAATCTCAGTTTCCTCAAATGTAAAAAAGAGAATATACCAATACCTACTTAATAGACCTTTTCTAAAGGTTTTAAAAATCATCAGTGAAAGTATATAGCATAATCCTGGCTTATTCTAAGTGCTTCCTATATGTTAGCTAAGTTACTGCTAATCTAACCAAGTACGTCTAAGTAGATTTACTTAGCCACCTTTGAATGGTTATTCTTAGACTACTTGCTTTAACATCCTGCCTTATTAAGTGGAGACTTCTAATTGGTACACTAATATTTATTTATAAATGAGTATTTCTAAAGTGCTTGAAATTTTGTCTTGTTAACATTATTCTTCGTTTTCTTTACAAATAGTATATTTAAAAAACTTCATTCAGCCAACAATCTTAGTATCACCACAAACACCAGTTAACAAGATTTTACCATATTTTGATTTTTCAAAGTACTTCTGGGCACTTAAACTTAAAAAAAAAATTCTTTTCATACTTTTTTCTCAAATGCAAACAAAAATTGTCCTGAAAGGGGTCTACAGGCTGCAGGTGAAAACTTGACATTCAGCCAAGACTTAATTCAGAGTCGATAAAGTAATACTCCTATGCCTAGGTAGATGTGTAAATTTTCTTCACATGATAAATAAGCAGGCTGTGATTTCTATCAAATCAATCTTGGCTTGAGTCAGTCCTTCTCTAATCAATAAATCTGGATGTGCACTGAAATATGAAGTCAATATATGCAGTGTTACATTTACTTCAAACTCCT
This sequence comes from Balaenoptera borealis, assembly GCF_965194805.1. Taxonomy (NCBI): domain Eukaryota; kingdom Metazoa; phylum Chordata; class Mammalia; order Artiodactyla; family Balaenopteridae; genus Balaenoptera; species Balaenoptera borealis. Next base: position 107,978,281 of record NC_138881.1, read on the forward strand.
TCATCAAAAATGCCTAGCAATTTTTCTATTATTGCCATAAATTCAAAATACCAGGCTTATTTCATTTTCTTTTAACTACCATTTTAAAGTTTCTGGGTCCTGAAAAAGCTCTTACTCGGATGTGGTTAGAAATCCACATAGATTCTCTGAGCCAATCAATGCAGTAGCTACAATTACACTGAAATGCACTATAAAGCAGAATTGCATATGAGGCAGCATTAGTGAAAATGGAGGTGTTTGAAAGTTATTGCTGGGATATTTGGAGTTTTTATTAGCAATTCTAAGAAATTGGAGGCTTTTGGGTAATGTGTGAATCACAGAAAAGATAGCAACCATTTTCTGGCCAAGGTTATGGGCCTTCTACTGCTTCCCTGACCAATATTCCTTTTCATTGTGTATATGTGTACAACACAACCAGCCTCATTGAAGCCTTCCAATCTTGGCAATGCAATAAGTTTGTGCAACTTTCTCAGAATTTTAAGATTGCCGGAAGATCCCAGGCGTCTCATTCCTTTTCTGTGCTCAAAAGAATTGTGGTCAGCCCTCTTTGTGTCCTTCTAGACTTGCTTCCTTTTAGTAACTGCTCCTAACACTCTTTACTAGGGGCTGTGGGATATTCTGGAGATCAGTTCTTGCCATCACCCTCACATCACCACCTCAAAGCTATGCGTGACCAGGATCTGTGTCTATTCCAAGCTTACGCAACTCAGAAGGCGTTGTCCTTCATTTCCAGTTGTTTATTCCATTGTTAATGGGTGCATTTTGACTGTTGCTCAAGACTCCTAGCTCAGGGGTTCTTATACTGGGGTCCATGAATAGAATTAAGAAGTCCTGTGAATCTGGATGGGAAAAACTTAAATATGCACTTTCACTAACGTCTAACTATAATTTAGCATTTCCTTCAACTATGAATGTACAAATCTCAGTTAATATTAGCAGTAACTGTGAGTTTGTCACCAATAAAAAAAATCACAGATATTTTCATATCACATTACAGGTGTTACAGATATCTCAAAATACCATTTATGCTTGTTGCTACTTCAAAATTATGATAATTATTAGACCCATCGGTCGATCTTATAATTTGGCAAACTATGCCTACTGTCTGCTTTTGTCAATAAAATATTAACTGGAAGACAGCCACGTTAATTCATATACATATTGTCTGTGGATGCTTTCCCACTACAGATGGCAGAGTTGAGTAGTTTCAACAGACTATATGGTCCACAAAGTCTAAAGTGTTTATTATCTAGCCCTTTATAGAAAAAGCTTACCAATCCCTGATTGAATACCTTAAGATGGAGGCATATATACTATTACTATATTACAATTTTAAAATAATTATTCTAATTGTATTTCAGAATAATTGGTCTTCTTTTACGTTCTATGGATTTTATTGTATTCATTTAAAAACATTATTTTGAGAAAAGTTCCAGAAGCTTTACCAGACTGACAAAAAGGTTCATGAAGAAGAAAAGCTTAGGAATGCCTGGCTAACTTGAGAGTGAAGCTCAAGTTGTAAGACTGAACATGTAGATTTACTTCATGGGTATTTTTTGCCCTCAGCAAATAGATTTAACTACTTAACTGTGGAATTCCTTCTGCTCTTCATTTTACTTGACTGCTTTATTATCTTAACTTCGTTTTATCGTGCGTTGTTTTATTAAATAGTCAATTTGTTCAACAATTTATTTATTGAATGCCTACTATGCACCAGACACTGAGGATACAGCAGTAAACAAAACAGATCAGAATCACTGCCCTCACAGAGCTTACATTCTAGCTGAGGGAGATATGCAATAAATAAAACAGTGTTATGTGAGATGGTGACAAGTGCTATAGATAGAATATAAAGCAGAATATATGGATGCGCTTTTATCAATAAATGGAAGACCAGAGAATGCCTCACTGAGAAGGTAGCACTTGAGCAAAGACCTAAAGAAGGTGAGGGAGTGAGCCATGCTGGGAACTAGGGACAGACACACTGGGCAGAGGAAACAGCTAGTGCAAAGACCCCAGGGAAGAGTGCGCCTTGCTTCTTCCAGCAACGAGACCAATGAGACTGGAATAGAATAAGTCAGATAGTGAGGAGTGGAAGGTAAGATCAAGAGGTAAGGAGGTTACCGATTCTCAGCTCTCCCTGAGCCTCAGAATCACCTGGGGAACTTTTAAAAACTGCAGATACCTAGACCACACCACATACTATCCCCCCCTGGAAATATGGCTTCAATTTATTTAAGGGCAGGGTCCAGATATTGGGGCTTTATTTTTTTTAATTTTCCAGGTGATTCTAATGTGTAATAATGATTAAAAACCACTAGGGCAAGCCCACAGGCCATTGTACAGACATTCCTTTTTGCTTCAAGTGAGATGAGGAGCCATTGAAAGGTCTTGATAAGAAAAGTGACATGATCTGACTTGGGCTTTACCAGGATCTCTCAGGCTGCTGTGGGTTAGAGGGTTAAGGGTGGAATCAGGAGACTAGTTAAGAGGCCATTGCAATAATCCAAGCAGTTGTGATTGCAGTAAAGGTAGTAAAAAGTGGTTAGATTCTAACTATATTTTGAAGGATAAACTACTAAGATGGCTCTTAGACTGAGGTGGGGGGATGACAAAAAGGAAAGAGTCAAAGATGATGCCAAGGTTTTGGGCCTGAGCAACTGGAAGAATGAATAGCCATCCGCTAAAATGGGCCACATAATGGGAGGATCAGATTGTGAGGAAAATATCAGCAGTTCGGTTCTGTTACATTTCAGATTCTTATTAGATATACAAGAGGAGGTACAAAGAGGCAGTTGGATATACAGATCTGGAGTTGAGAAGATAAATCTGGACTGTAGATATAAATTTCGGATTCAACCGCATGTTCATGGTATTTGAAGCCACAAGACGGGATGCTAACACTGAGGGAGTGACTGTGGCCAGAAGTGAGAAGCAGTGGAGGATTCTGACATTAAGAAGTTGGGGAGAAAATTCATCCTACAAAGCCACCATCACCCTGATACCAAAACCAGAAAAAGATATCACAAAAAAAGAAAATTATAGACCAATATCACTGGTGAACATAGATGCAAAAATCCTGAACAAAATACTAGCAAACAGAATCCAAGAGCACATTAAAAGGATCATACACCATGATCAAGTGGGATTTATCCCAGGGATGCAAGGATTCTTCAATATACACAAGTCAATCAATATGATACACCACATTAACAAATTAAGGAATAAAAACCATATGATCATCTCAATAGATGCAGAAAAAGCTTTTGACAAAATTCAACACCCACTTATGATAAAAACTCTCCAGAAAGTGGGCATAGAGGGAACCTACCTCAACATAATAAAGGCCATATATGACAAACCCATAGCACGCATCATACTCAATGGTGAAAAACTGAAAGCATTTCCACTAAGATCAAGGACAAGACAAGAATGCCCACTCTCACCACTCTTATTCAACAGTTTTGGAAGTCCTAGCCACGGCAATCAGAGAAGAAAAAGAAATAAAAGGAATACAAATTAGAAAAGAAGAAGTAAAACTGTCACTGTTTGCAGATGACCTGATACTATACATAGAAAATCCTAAAGATGCCACCAGAAAACTACGAGAACTAATCAATGAATTTGGTAAGGTTGCAGGATACAAAATTAATGCACAGAAATCTCTTGCATTCCTATACACTAATGATGAAAAATCTGAAAGAGAAATTAAGGAAGCACTCCCATTTACCATTGAAAAAAAAGAATAAAATACCTAGGAAAAAACCTGCCTAAGGAGGCAAAAGACTTGCACTCAGAAAACTATAAAACACTGATGAAAGAAATCAAAGATGACATAAACAGATGGAGAAATATACCATGTCCTTGGACTGGAAGAATCAATATTGTGAAAATGACTATACTACCCAAAGCAATCTACAGATTCAATGCAATCCCTATCAAACCACCAATGGCATTCTTCACAGAATTAGAACAAAAAATTTTACAGTTTGTATCAAAACACAAAAGACCCCGAATAGCCAAAGCAATCTTGAGAAAGAAAAACGGAGTTGGAGGAATCAGGCTCCTGGACGTCAAACTATACCACAAAGCTACAGTCATCAAGACAGTATGGTACTGGCACAAAAACAGAAATATAGATCAATGGTACAAGATAGAATGCCCAGAGATAAACCCACGCACATATGTGCACCTAATTTATGACAAAGGAGGCAAGAACATACAGTGGAGAAAAGACAGCCTCTTCAATAAGTGGTGCTGGGAAAACTGGACAGCTACACGTAAAAGAATGAAATTAAAACACCACCTAACACCATACACAAAAATAAACTCCAAATGGATTAAAGACTTAAATTTAAACCAGACACTATAAAACACTTAGAGGAAAACATAGGAAAAACCCTCTTTGACATAAACCACAGCAAGATCTTTTTTGACCCACCTCCTAGAGTAACAGATCTGAAAACAAAAATAAACAAATGGGACTTAATTAAACTTAAAAGCTTTTGCACAGCAAAGGAAGCCATAAACAAGATGAAAAGACAACCCTCAGAATGGGAGAAAATATTTGCAAATGAAACAACAGACAAAGGATTAATCTCCAAAATATACAAAGAGCTCATGGAGCTCAATATCAAAAAAACAAACAATCCAGTTAAAAAATGGGTGGAAGACCTAAATAGACATTTCACCAAGGAAGACATACAGCTGGCCAAGAGGCACATGAAAAGATGCTCAACATCACTAATTATTAGAGAAATTCAAATCAAAACTACAAAGAGGTATCACCTCACGCCAGTCAGAATGGCCACTATCAAAAAATCTAGAAACAATAAATGCTGGAAAGGGTGTGGTGAAAAGGGAACCCTCTTGCACTGTTGGTGGGAATATAAATTGATACAACCACTATGGAAAACAGTATGGAGGTTCCTTAAAAAACTAAAACTAGAACTACTATATGACCCAGCAATCCCACAACTGGGCATATACCCTGAGAAAACCATGATTCAAAAAGAGTCATGTACCACAATGTTCATTGCAGCACTATTTACAATAGCCAGGACATGGAACCAACTTAAATATCCATCGACAGATGAATGGATAAAGAAGGTGTGGCACATATATACAATGGAATATTACTCAGCCATAAAAAAAAAACAAAATTGAGTTATTTGTATTGAGGTGGATGGACCTAGAGTCTGTCATACAGAGTGAAGTAAGTCAGAAAGAGAAAAACAAATACCATATGCTAATGCATATATATGGAATCTAAAAAAAAATGGTACTGATGAACCTAGTTGCAGGGCAGGAATAAAGAGGTAGACATAGAAAATGCACTTGAGGACATGGGGTGGGAGGGCGAACGAAACTGGGGCGAAGTGAGAGTAGCATCAACATATATACACTACAGAATGTAAAATAGTTGGCTGGTGGGAAGCAGCAGCATAGCACAGGGAGATCGGCTCGGTGCTTTGCAATGACCTAGAGGGGTGGGATACGGAGGATGGGAGGGAAGCTCAAGAAGGAGGGGATATGGGGACATGTGTATGCACATGACTGATTCACTTTGTTCTGCAACAGAAACTAACACAGTATTGTGAAGCAATTATACTCCGATAAAGATCTATTAAAAAAAAAAAAAAGAAGCTGGGGAGAGAAGGAAGAACCAGCAGAAGGAACTGGAGCAGCCAGAGAGATAGGAAGAAAACCAGGCGCGATGCCTGGAAGCCAAGGGAATTGTCTGCTACATGAGATACAGTTGACCTTGAACAACATGGGAGTTGTGTGCATCAACCCTCCACACAGTCGAAAATCCAGAATAATTTTACAGTCAGCTCTCCACATCTGCGGTTCATATAGTAGTGTAGAATGTATTTAGTGAAAAAAATCTGTGTATAAGTGGACCTGCACAGTTCAAACCCATGTTGTTCAAGGGTCAACTGTGCATTCCTCTCTTAACAAAACACTACTTAAGATTTTCTATAAATCTTCCTGATCAAGTAACCCCCAGTCCGTCCCAACCCCTGGTTCAGTAACTACTCATTCAACCAATCTCTTGGCACTTAGATATATGTTCATATGGTCATATGGACATTTGCTTCATTTTTTTAAATAAATTTATTTATTTTTTGGCTGCGTTGGGTCTTCGTTGCTGCACGTGTGCTTTCTCTACTTGCAGCGAGCAGGGGCTACTCTTCATTGCAGTGTGCTGGCTTCTCATTATGGTGGCTTCTCTTGTTGCAGAGCATGGGCTATAGGCGCGCGGGCGTCAGTAGTTGCTGCACACGGGCTCAGTAGTTGTGGCTCGCGGGCTCTAGAGCACAGGCTCAGTAGTTGTGGCGCACAGGTTTAGTTGCTCCATGGCATGTGGGATCTTCCCGGACCAGGGCTTGAACCCGTGTCCCCTGCATTGGCAGGTGGATTCTTAACCACTGCGCCACCAGGGAAGTCCTGGACTTTTGCTTCTGTTTTTCCCTTTTTATATGTCATTTCCATACATTCCCACAAGGTCCCTCTTTCCCCAAAGGGGCAGTACTTACTATAGAGAGAGGTTAAGAGCGCAGGCTTTCAAGTCAAACTGTCTTTACTCAGATTCCAGCTCTGTCATTTGCTAACTTTAGACAATGTTATTTAACCTCTGTATCTTACTTTTCCTACCTCTAATATAAAGATAATAGTATTACCTACCTCATGCATCATTGAAAAGATTAATGAGTTAATATACAAAAAGTGCTTAGAACAGTACCTAGCTCGTAATAAATTCACAACATATTGAGTTGGCCAAAAAGTTCGTTCTGGTTTTAGTACCATCTTACAGAAAAGCCTGAACGAAGTTTTTGGCCAGCCCAATATTTTTTGCTGCTATTATTATTCCTATAAACCACAAACTATGTCTTCCAAACATTTGGCACCATCACCTACCCAGCATCATACCATGACCACAACACAGCCTCCCTCTTCTCTAAGTCAGAGTTTATATTCGAGGGCACTTTCCGTATAGTGTTTGTATGTTTCCTAACCACCAGCCGGCCCACTGGGCTCGTGTGCACAAAATGTAATAAAAGCCTTTTTTTTCTCCAAGTGACCTAAAAGAAGTCTATCAATGGACCATTTATTCTTATCACAGTAGTGCAACTATATCTACAAAATTTTTTTAAATAAACAAGAATGGCTATATTTATATGACCAAATTTGTTTTATTAATATTAATGTTTAAGTCAACTGAATTTATTAAAACAAGATTTCATTTTTTATTCTTCTCCCCTTCTTTTCTGTGGAGGGTAAGAGGGACTCTACATAATTAACTTCTATTTACCCTTCAGATCTCATGTTAGACAGCACTTACCCCAGGGAGCCTTTATTCCCTGCTCTGTGATCCCTAAGTCCCTCTGTGTTTGTTCTCATCTTGACACCAATCACACTACATTAGAATCACCTAGTTACCTGTCAGTCTTCCCCACTCCAGGAGCTTAAGTGTTGTGTCAATCTCCTTCCCTAGTGACTATAACAACACTTAATGCATCATAGGTGCACAAGAAATATTTGTTTATTTGTTATTATAGCTGAGTTATTCCCAGTAGCCAGTTTGGTAGGATTTTTTCCTTTTCACCCAAGACCTTTAGTGTTGTGTAGGTAGAATCACAGTCCAAAATAAAATGCAAAGATATCAGGGGGAACCTTATTATCAGATTAGAAACTATATCTACAGTGGGATTTGAAGGAAAATTAGACAGCTCCTATACAAATATGTCCTCTACCAGACCATCTCCTTCAAGACCATAGATTGCCACAGGTTCACAGATTATAGGATGATAGCAAAAAAAAAAAAAAAGCAACATTCATTGAATGCCTTCTATGTGGCAAGCATATTACATATGCTATCTCCTTTAATCTTCACAATGACTCTATGATATGTGCATGACTACTCACATTTTACAGATGAGGAAACAAAGTCATAGAGCTTGAATAATTTGCCCAAGGATACACAGAGAATAAATAAAGAGCCAGGCTTTAAACATAGGTCTGCCTGACTCCACATTTATGTGTTTTCTATTATTCCACAGCGACACCCAGGAGACAGATCCTAGATAATTAAGTCAGAATGAAAGCAAAATACAAAAAGTAGCCTGTGAGGCGGCTCTGTGCATGGAGGGCACATGGGCAAAAATGGTTTTAGGGACAAACAGTCTCATGCCTACTGTGGTTAGCAGAATAATGCCCCCCCAAAGGTGTCCATGTCCTAATCCCTAGAACCTGTGAGTATATTACCTTACCTGGAAAAAGGGATTTCGCAGATATGATTAAGGTTAAGGAATTTGAGATGGGGAGGTGATCCTGGATGATCCTGGAGGACTCTGTGTAATCAGATGGGTCCTGTATTAGTTTCCTGTGGCTTCTGTAACAAATTACCACAAACTGGGTGGCTTGAAACAACAGGGGTTTATTCTCTTACAGTTCTGGAGGCTAGAAGTCTGAAATCAAAGTGTCAGGTGGGACACGCTGCTTCTGGAGGCTCTGGGGAGACTCCTTCCTTGCCTTGTCCAGCTTCCGGTGGGTCCAGGTGTCCCTCGACCTGTAGCTGCATCACTCCAATCTCCGCCTCTGTAATCACACGGCCTCCTCCTCTTCTCTGTCTCTTCTCTCCGTCTATGTCAAATTTCCCTCTGCCTTTCTCTTCTAAAGACACTTGTCATTAGATTTAGAGCCCAGCCAGATAATCCAGGGTGAACTTTTGTCTCAAGATCTGTAATTATATCTTCAAAGAACCTTTTTCCAAACAATGTAACATTCACAGGTTCTGGGAATTAGGATGTAGACATATATTTTGGGGGGCTAAAGTTCAATTCACAGGTCCTTAACAGTGGAGAACCTTTTCCAGCTATGGTCAGAGGGAGATGTGACTACAGAAGAATGGTCAAATAGATGCAACGTTGCTGGCTGTGAAGATAGTAGAACAGGGCCACAAGCCAAGGCATGAAAGTGGCCTCTAGAAGCTGAAAAAGGCAAGGAAACAGATTTTTTCCCTAAAGCCTCTAGAAAAAAAAAATGCAGGCTTACCCACACCTTGATTTTAGCCCAGTGAAACTCATTTTGGACTTTGGACCTCCAGAACTGTAAGATATCAATTTGTATTGTTTTAAGCCACTAAATTTGTGGGAATTTGTTACAGCAGTGATAGAAAATTTATGCTGGTATTGAGGAAATTTAGAGTAAATGTTTGGATCAGAGCAAGTGTGGAAGCCAGAATCAAAAGGGCAGGTGGTGGAATAGAAGATGTAAATGCCACAAGGCAGAGCAGGACAGATGGCAAGAACGAGGAAAGCCACAGGAGGGAGATCAGGACAAAGAAAGTAGAAGAACTGGTATGCATTACTAATACCTAGAAGCACTCTTGACAATGGAACATCAGGCCAGGGGACTGATGCTAAAGTAGGGAGCCCAGACCTTGTAGAGAGAACACAGTTGGAAGCACACTGTCCAGTTAGAACATGTGTGGGCAGGAAAGAGTGGTGTCATCTGGCAAGCCTATCCATGCAGAATTGTCTGCCATTTTCACATTACTCACTATTTGAGTTAAGGCATTTAACGTCCTCCTTAAAGTTCAAGTTTCATACTAACATCACCTATTTAATTCAGAGAGAACTTGTTAAAAAGACTTCCTAGTCAGTCGCTTAACAAGGTCTGAGAGAAAGACTCCAAGACTGATAAGCAAATTCAGATAAGAAACAACTAGGAAATTGTTTACCATATAGAGCGTAAGTCAGGGAAAATTACTGAGCCTGGCATGTGGTATGAACAGAACAAATGGCTGTTGAATGGATGAATGAATACCTGAATGAATGAAAACACTGAAGACTCGGGAAGTTGGTAGGACATGATGACTTAAAGAAAGAAGGATGCACAAAAAAGGCAGTGGGACTCTAAAGGCAATCTTGGCCTATGTAACCATTTTCCTGAAAGCTGGTCATGGATAATACTTCCCCATGACTGGGCTGGTGTGTCTTTTTATAGCATTTATCTCTTTTCTTAAATAACTTTATTGTTTCTAATTCCTAATTTCAAAAGTAATACATCTCAAAGATGGCGGAAGAGTAAGACGCGGAGATCACCTTCCTTCCCACAGATACAGCAGAAATACATCTACACGTGGAACTGCTCCTACAGAACACCCACTGAACGCTGGCAGAAGACGTCAGACCTCCCAAAAGGCAAGAAAATCCCCACGTACTTGGGTAGGGTAAAAGAAAAAAGAAATAACAGAGACAAAAGAATAGGGACGGGACCTGCGCCAGTGGGAGGGAGCTGTGAAGGAGGAAAGGTTTCCAGGCACTAGGAAGCCCCTTTGCGGGCAGAGACTGCGGGTGGCAGAGGGGGGAAGCTTCGGAGCCGCGGAGGAGAGCGCAGCCACAGGGGTGCGGAGGGCAAAGCGGAAAGACTCCCGCACAGAGGCTCGGCGCCAACCAGCACTCACCAGCCCGAGAGGCTTGTCTGCTCACCCGCCGGGCCGGGCGGGGGCTGGGAGCTGAGGCTCGGGCTTCGGTGCTAGCCGGGAGGGAGTCCGGGAAAAAGTTTGCAGCTGCCGAAGAGGCAAGAGACTTTTTCTTGCCTCTTTGTTTCGCGGCGCGCAAGGAGAGGGGATTCAGAGCGCTGCCTAAACGAAATCCAGAGACGGGTGTGAGCCGCGCGGCTATCAGCGCGGATCCCACAGCAACAGGGGCGCAGAGGGAAAAACGGAGAGATTCCCGCACAGAGGCTCAGCGCCGAGCAGCGCTCACCAGCCCGAGAGGCTTGTCTGCTCACCCGCTGGGGCAGGCGGGGCTGGGAGCTGAGGCGCGGGCTTTGGTCGGATCGCAGGGAGAGGACTGGGGTTGGCGGCGTGAACACAGCCTGAAGGGGTTGGCGTGCCGCGGCGAGCCGGGAGGGAGCTGGAGAGGAGGTCTTCAGCCGCCGAAGAGGCAAGAGACTTTTTCTTGCCTCTTTGTTTCGCGGCACGCAAGGAGAGGGGATTCAGAGCGCCGCCTAGACGAACTCCAGAGGCGGGCGCGAGCCGCGGCTAACAGCGCGGACCCCAGAGACTGGTAGGAAACGCTAAGGCTGCTGCTGCCGCCACCAAGAAGACTGTGTGCGAGCCCAGGTCACTCTCTACACCGCCCCTCCCGGGAGCCGGTGCAGCTCGCCACTGCCAGGCTCCCGTGATCCAGGGACAACTTCCCCTGGAGAACACACAGCGCGCCTCAGGCTGCTGCAACGTCACGACGCCTCTGACGCCGCAGGCTCGCCCCGCCTCCTCCATACCGCTCCCTCCCCCGGCCTGAGTGAGCCAGAGCCCCCGAAGCAGCTGCTCCTTTAACCCCGTTCTGTCTGGGCGGGGAACGGACGCCCTCAGGCAAGGTACATGCAGAGGCGGGTCCAAATCCCAAGCTGAACGCTGGGACCTGTACGAACAAAGAAGAGAAAGGGAAATCTCTCCCAGCAGCCTCAGAAGCAGCGGATTAAAGCTCCACAAACAACTTGATGTGCCTGCATCTGTTGAATACCTGAATACACAACGAATCATCCCAAATTCAAAAGGTGGACTTTAGGAGCAGGATATATTAATTTCCCCTTTTCCTTTTTTTGTGAGTGTATATGTGTATGCTTCTGGGTGAGATTTTGTCTGTATAGCTTTGCTTTCACCATCAGTCCTAGGGTTAGGTCCGTCCAATTTTTTTTTTTTTTTTACTTAAAAAAATTTTTTTTCCCTAATATATGCTTTCTTAATATTTTTTTCCGTATTTTCTATTTTTAGAAATTAAAAAAAATTTTAATAAGTTTTTTCATATTTTATATTTTAAAAAATTAAAATTTTTTTTTCTAAATAAATTTTTTTCTTAAAAATCTTTTTCTTATTTTTTACTATAAAAAATTAGTAAATCTATTTCTAAAAATTAAAAAAAAATTTTTTCTGAATACATTTACTCTTAATAATTTTTTTCTTATTTTTTATTATAATAGCTTTATTTTATTTTATTTTATCCTCTTTTTATCTTTCTATTTTTTTCTCCCTTATATTCTGAGCTGTGTGGATGAAAGGCTCTTGGTGCTCCAGCCAGGCATCAGGGCTGTGCCTCTGAGGTGGGAGAGCCAACTTCAGGACACTGGTCCACAAGAGACCTACCAGCTCCACGTAATACCAAACGGCAAAAATCTCTCAGAGATCTCCATCTCAACATCAAGACCCAGCTTCACTCAACGACCAGCAAGCTACAGGGCTGGACACCCTATGCCAAACAACTAGCAAGACAGGAACACAGCCCCATCCATTAGCAGGGAGGCTGCCTAAAATCATAAGGCCACAGACACCCCAAAACACACCACCAGACGTGGACGTGCCCACCAGAAAGACAAGATTCAACCTCATCCACCAGAACACAGGCAATAGTCCCCTCCACCAGGAAGCCTACACAACCCACTGAACCAACCTTACCCACTGGGGACAGATACCAAAAACAACGGGAACTACGAACCTGCAGCCTGTGAAAAGGAGACCCCAAACACAGTAAGATAAGCAAAATGAGACGACAGAAAAACACACAGCAGATGAAGGAGCAGGGTCAAAACACACCAGACCTAACAAATGAAGAGGAAATAGGTAGTCTACCTGAAAAAGAATTCAGAATAATGATAGTAAGGATGATCCAAAATCTTGGAAATAGAATAGACAAAATGCAAGAAACATTTAACAAGGACGTAGAAGAACTAAAGAGGAACCAAGCAACGATGAAAAACACAATAAATGAAATTAAAAATACTCTAGATGGGATCAATAGCAGAATAACTGAGGCAGAAGAAAGGATAAGTGACCTGGAAGATAAAATGGTGGAAATAACTACTGCAGAGCAGGATAAAGAAAAAAGAATGAAAAGAACTGAGGACAGTCTCAGAGACCTCTGGGACAACATTAAACGCACCAACATTCGAATTATAGGGGTTCCAGAAGAAGAAGAGAAAAAGAAAGGGACTGAGAAAATATTTGAAGAGATTATAGTTGAAAACTTCCCTAATATGGGAAAGGAAATAGTTAATCAAGTCCAGGAAGCACAGAGAGTCCCATACAGGATAAATCCAAGGAGAAACACGCCAAGACACATATTAATCAAACTGTCAAAAATTAAATATAAAGAAAACATATTAAAAGCAGCAAGGGAAAAACAACAAATAACACACAAGGGAATCCCCATAAGGTTAACATCTGATCTTTCAGCAGAAACTCTGCAAGCCAGAAGGGAGTGGCAGGATATACTTAAAGTCATGAAGGAGAAAAACCTACATCCAAGGTTACTCTACCCAGCAAGGATCTCATTCAGATTTGATGGAGAAATTAAAACCTTTACAGACAAGCAAAAGCTGAGAGAGTTCAGCACCACCAAACCAGCTTTACAACAAATGCTAAAGGAACTTCTCTAGGCAAGAAACACAAGAGAAGGAAAACACCTACAATAACAAACCCAAAACATTTAAGAAAATGGGAATAGGAACATACATATCGATAATTACCTTGAATGTAAATGGATTAAATGCTCCCACCAAAAGACACAGACTGGCTGAATGGATACAAAAACAAGACCCATATATATGCTGTCTACAAGAGACCCACTTCAGACCTAGAGACACATACAGACTGAAAGTGAGGGGATGGAAAAAGATATTCCATGCAAATGGAAATCAAAAGAAAGCTGGAGTAGCAATTCTCATATCAGACAACATAGACTTTAAAATAAAGAATATTATAAGAGACAAAGAAGGACACTATATAATGATCAAGGGATCGATCCAAGAGGAAGGTATAACAATTGTAAATATTTATGCACCCAACATAGGAGCACCTCAATACATAAGGCAAATACTAACAGCCATAAAAGGGGAAATTGACAGCAACACAATCATAGTAGGGGACTTTAACACCCCACTTTCATCAATGGACAGATCATCCAAAATGAAAATAAATAAGGAAACACAAGCTTTAAATGATACATTAAACAAGATGGACTTAATTGATATTTATAGGACATTCCACCCAAAAACAACAGAATACACATTTTTCTCAAGTGCTCATGGAACATTCTCCAGGATAGATCATATCTTGGGTCACAAATCAAGCCTTGGTAAATTTAAGAAAATTGAAATCGTATCAAGTATCTTTTCCGACCACAACGCTATGAGACTAGATATCAATTACAGGAAAAGATCTGTAAAAAATACAAACACATGGAGGCTACACAATACACTACTTAATAACGAAGTGATCACTGAAGAAATCAAAGGGGAAATCAAAAAATACCTAGAAACAAATGACAATGGAGATACGACGACCCAAAACCTATGGGACGCAGCAAAAGCAGTGCTAAGAGGGAAGTTTATAGCAATACAAGCCTACCTCAAGAAACAGGAAACATCTCGAATAAACAACCTAACCTTGCACCTAAAGCAATTAGAGAAAGAAGAACAAAAAAACCCCAAAGCTAGCAGAAGGAAAGAAATCATAAAGATCAGGTCAGAAATAAATGAAAAAGAAATGAAGGAAACAATAGCAAAAATCAATAAAACTAAAAGCTGGTTCTTTGAGAAGATAAACAAAATTGATAAACCATTAGCCAGACTCATCAAGAGAAAAAGGGAGAAGACTCAAATCAATAGAATTAGAAATGAAAAAGGAGAAGTAACCACTGACACTGCAGAAATACAAAAGATCATGAGAGATTACTACAAGCAACTCTACGCCAATAAAATGGACAACCTGGAAGAAATGGACAGATTCTTAGAAATGCACAAACTGCCGAGACTGAACCAGGAAGAAATAGAAAATATGAACAGATCAATCACAAGCACTGAAATTGAAACTGTGATTAAAAACCTTCCAACAAACAAAAGCCCAGGACCAGATGGCTTCACAGGTGAATTCTATCAAACATTTAGAGAAGAGCTAACACCTATCCTTCTCAAACTCTTCCAAAATATTGCAGAGGGAGGAACACTCCCAAACTCATTCTACGAGGCCACCATCACCCTGATACCAAAACCAGACAAAGATGTCACAAAGAAAGAAAACTACAGGCCAATATCACTGATGAACATAGATGCAAAAATCCTCAACAAAATACTCGCAAACAGAATCCAACAGCACATTAAAAGGATCATACACCATGATCAAGTGGGGTTTATCCCAGGAATGCAAGGATTCTTCAATATACGCAAATCAATCAATGTGATACACCATATTAACAAATTGAAGGAGAAAAACCATATGATCATCTCAATAGATGCAGAGAAAGCTTTCGACAAAATTCAACACCCATTTATGATAAAAGCCCTGCAGAAAGTAGGCATAGAGGGAACTTTCCTCAACATAATAAAGGCCATATATGACAAACCCACAGCCAACATTGTCCTCAATGGTGAAAAATTGAAACCATTTCCACTAAGATCAGGAACAAGACAAGGTTGCCCACTCTCACCACTATGATTCAACATAGTTTTGGAAGTGTTAGCCACAGCAATCAGAGAAGACAAAGAAATAAAAGGAATCCAAATCGGAAAAGAAGAAGTAAAGCTGTCACTGTTTGCAGATGACATGATACTATACATAGAGAATCCTAAAGATGCTACCAGAAAACTCCTAGAGCTAATCAATGAATTTGGTAAAGTAGCAGGATACAAAATTAATGCACAGAAATCTCTTGCATTTCTATACACTAATGACGAAAAATCTGAAAGTGAAATTAAGAAAACACTCCCGTTTACCATTGCAACAAAAAGAATAAAATATCTAGGAATAAACCTACCTAAGGAGACAAAAGACCTGTATGCAGAAAATTATAAGACACTGATGAAAGAAATTAAAGATGATACAAATAGATGGAGAGATATACCATGTTCCTGGATTGGAAGAATCAACATTGTGAAAATGACTCTACTACCCAAAGCAATCTACAGATTCAATGCAATCCCTATCAAACTACCACTGGCATTTTTCACAGAACTAGAACAAGAAATTTCACAATTTGTATGGAAACACAAAAGACCCCGAATAGCCAAAGCAATCTTGAGAACGAAAAATGGAGCTGGGGGAATCAGGCTCCCTGACTTCAGACTATATTACAAAGCTACAGTAATCAAGACAGTTTGGTACTGGCACAAAAACAGAAATATAGATCAATGGAACAGGATAGAAAGCCCAGAGATAAACCCACGCACATATGGTCACCTTATCTTTGATAAAGGAGGCAAGCATATACAGTGGAGAAAAGACAGCCTCTTCAATAAGTGGTGCTGGGAAAATTGGACAGATACATGTAAAAGTATGAAATTAGAACATTCCCTGACACCATGCACAAAAATAAACTCAAAATGGATTAAAGACCTAAGTGTAAGACCAGACACTATCAAACTCTTAGAGGAAAACATAGGCAGAACATTCTATGACATACATCACAGCAAGATTCTTTTTGACCCAGCTCCCAGAGAAATGGAAATAAGAACACAAATAAACAAATGGGACCTAATGAAACTTAAAAGCTTTTGCACAGCAAAGGAAACCATAAACAAGACCAAAAGACAACCATCAGAATGGGAGAAAATATTTGCAAATGAAGCAACTGACAAAGGATTAATCTCCAAGATTTACAAGCAGCTCATGCAGCTCAATAACAAAAAAACGAACAACCCAATCCAAAAATGGGCAGAAGACCTAAATAGACATTTCTCCAAAGAAGATATACAGATGGCCAACAGACACATGAAAGAATGCTCAACATCATTAATCATTAGAGAAATGCAAATCAAAACTACAATGAGATATCATCTCACACCAGTCAGAATGGCCATCATCAAAAAATCTAGAAACAATAAATGCTGGAGAGGGTGTGGAGGAACGGGAACTCTCTTGCACTGTTGGTGGGAATGTAAATTGATACAGCCACTATGGAGAACAGTATGGAGGTTCCTTAAAAAACTACAAATAGAACTACCATACGATCCAGCAATCCCACTACTGGGCATATACCCTGAGAAAACCATAGGTCAAAAAGAGTCATGTACCAAAATGTTCATTGCAGCTATATTTACAATAGCCAGGACATGGAAGCAACCTAAATGTCCATCAACAGATGAATGGATAAAGAAGATGTGGCACATATATACAATGGAATATTACTCAGCCATAAAAAGAAATGAAATGGAGGTATTTGTAATGAGGTGGATGGAGTTAGAGTCTGTCATACAGAGTGAAGTAAGTCAGAAAGAGAAAAACAAATACAGTATGCTAACACATATATACGGAATCTAAGGGAAAAAAAAAGCCATGAAGAACCTAGTGGCAAGACGGAATAAAGACACAGACCTACTAGAGAATGGACTTGAGGATATGGGGAGGGGGTGGGGTGAGATGTGACAGGGTGAGAGAGTGTCATGGACATATATACACTACCAAATGTAAAATAGATAGCTAGTGGGAAGCAGCCGCATAGCACAGGGAGATCAGCTCGGTGCTTTGTGACCACCTAGAGGGGTGGGATGGGGAGGGTGGGAGGGAGGGAGATGCAAGAGGGAAGAGATATGGGAACATATTGTATATGTATAACTGATTAACTTTGTTATAAAGCAGAAGCTAACACACCATTGTAAGGCAATTATACTTCAATAAAGATGTTTAAAAAAAAAAAAAAAGTAAAATACATCTCGAAAGAAAGGGAAAAAAATGCATGTAATCTCATCACCCCAAGATAAAAAGAGTTATTTACTTGGAGGATTTACTTCTTTTTGGTTTTGTTTTTTTTGGTTTTGCTTTGTTTTGTTGGAAATGGCAATAAGCTTTTTAAGATTTATTTATTTTTTTAACATCTTTATTGGAGTATAGTTGCTTTACAATGTTCTGTTAGTTTCTGCTGTATTACAAAGTGAATCAGCTATATATATACATATATCCCCAAATCCCCTCCCTCTTGCATCTCCCTCCCACCCTCCCTATCCCACTCCTCTAGGTGGTCACAAGGCACGGAGCTGATCTCCCTGTGCTAGGAACATTTACTTCTTGTCTTAAGTCTTTCTCTATAACTCCCTATGTCTGTGTCTCAATCTCTGTCTCTGTGTGTGTCTTTGTAAGTGTGTGTGTGTGTGTGTGTGTGTGTACGTGTAGTACTGTATTTACTGTTTTATAAATTGCTTTTATTTCTTTAAACACAGCACATATTGTGGTTGCTTTTCCAGGTCAGTGAATATTCTATTACAACATGATTTTATATGACTACATAATATCTTGACCTATGAGCGTACATAACTTATTTAACCAATCTCCTATTGTCTTTTTCTTATAATTTTCTGCCATTAAAAACAGTAAACATTTTTATAATTATTGCTTTCCACACGTCTCTAATTATTTCCTTAAGGTAAATTCCTACAGGTAGAATTGCATAATTTGTGGATTTAGATACATATTGTCATGTTACCCCCATAAAGATATTTACCTATTTACGTTCTGACTTCAGTATATGAAAGTTCAGTTTCCTCAAATCTTTGTCAACACAAATTATTATCAACTTTTTTAATTTGTCAATGTGATGGATGGATTTAGTTTGTATCTGTTTGATCGCTAATGAAGGTCAATATTTCTTCATTTATTTATTGGCCTTTTTCTGTTTCTTCCTTTGTGAATTACCTTTTATGTCCTTTGTCCATTTCCCTATTTATGTTTTCATCTTTTTAAAATTAACTTATAAGAACTGTTTAAACAAACCAATTATACTTAATATCTGCTGCATTTTCCCATTTTTGTTTTCCTTTAATTTTTGTTTATTATGGATTTTTAACTTATAAAGGGGGCTTAATATGTTTGTTTTTGTAGCATTAACTCAATTTCTCGGTGTGTACCTTCCCGATTTTATGACTTTGCTGCTATGCTTAGAAAGATATGTTACTACAAGAATATGTAAATACAATAAGTACCTATATTTTCTTTTCATTATTTATATAGTTTTATTTTCACATTTTAATTTTTAAACCATTTAGCAAGTTTCTATTGAATGGTATGAGGCAAGGGTCTGATTTTAGTTTATTGTTAGTATATAGCCATTTATGGGGTAATGATTTTTCACTAGAAACTCACCAAAATAAATCCAGGAAAGGGTGTACTGATTCTCGAACTAGTGAAAATTCTTTTCAAAACCTACATTTTCCATACTGCACCTTACGTTTCAGCAAGTAATGAATTCTGATCTGCAAACACAACCCAGCATGCCAGCATTTGCAGAGGTACCCATGAGCCAACGAAATAGCAAAGCTCCTTTGCAAGCAAAAGGTCAACTTCCCAGTGTGAAGTCTCCAATCACAGACTCACATTCATTCTCAAATCGCCCTAACACAAAGAAAACAGACATATTTACTTTTCACACGATTCAAGGGTGAATTTTGCTCCGAAACCAAGTCAACAACCAAATCTCTCTCTTCAACAAGCTGAAGCACATTCCACACTGGTCTCTGGATGAAAGACCCTCTGGTAAACTCGGTGAGAGCAACAAGAAAAGAGGGATTTTTCGATTAGAAGAAAATGCTTCTGTTTCACTACAGGCAGTGTTTTTTGGACCTAAATACTGTTGGTTCTGAGTTATATTTTCTATAAGATGTTACCAAGGCAAATGCTCAGGGAAAAAGCAGCTGGAACCATTTGGGGGTTACTAATTACAGGGCATCACAGGTACAATTTATAATCCTCCTTGACAGATGTGACCCATTACATTAAGCATTGCTGGCAAGCTAGATGAAGGCTAGGAAGAGGTTGGTCTTTGAGTAACACAGCTTTCCAGCAAACTTCTCCATTACAAACAACTGCTGACATGATACAATAGGAAGATTTTTATTTTTTGGGCCACGGCCTGCCGCATGTGGGATCTTTGCTCCCCAACCAGGGATCGAACTCACGCCCCCGGCCATGGAAGCATGGAGACTTAACCACTGGACTGCCAGGGAAGTCCCAAGAAGATTTTTTTAAAGACCAGCTGGTTTTTAAATATCTCACTCCACTCCATCCAGTACTGATGTTGCCGAACCCAAGTTCATGTGCCTGATGTACAGTGAGGCCAAACAAACTGAAGCGTTGGAGTTTGGAGCAGAGAAAGGTTTATTGCAGGGCCATACAAGGAGGATGGGCAGCTTGTACTCAGAAAGCCTGAACTCCCTGATGGTTTTCAGGGAAGAGTTTTTATAGGCAAAATTTGGGGGGCGGGCTGCAGGGTGTGTGACCTTCCTCTGATTGGTTGGTGGGGAGGTAACAGGGTGATGTTCCAGGAATCTCAACCATCAGCCTTCTGGTTCCAATCAGTCTGGGGTCCATGTGCCTGTGCTCAGCCTGAAGTTATCAGCCTCCAGCTGGGTCGGGATCTTAGCTCCTGTAGAAGAACTCAGAGATATATATCAGATTGTTATATATATCCCTTGAGGAGGAACCAGGACCCTGCCCCCTTGCTGCAGTACTGTTTCTTCAGTGCTTTTCCTTTGTTTCTGCATTGCCTCACTCTAATTAGTAACTGCTTGAATCTGCCCTTTGGAACTCAGGGAAGGTCTAGGAGGCTGAAACCTTTTTCTTACAAATAAGAAATAAGGGACTCAGAAAGGCTTTTGTATTGGGGAGGGCCCCACAGGGTCCTTCTCGGTTTCATTGATATGCAAAGGAATGCCCAGACAGTTCTGTTAGATTATTAACTCTGCCTATATTATACATCACCACTGATTTCAACATTTATATCAAAAAGATTTTTCTGGGTCTGAGTCACAATGTTCCAATTAAAATATTTTTAAAATTAAAAAAAATATTTCCAATGATTTTCATCTGGCCCACGATGCAGCTATAACATCAATACTGTATAGAAATGAAAGCTTAGTTCAAAGCATTTCAGGAAGAAGAAAGTGTTAAAACAATCATCATCTCTGTAGGCAAAACAGATAGGTGATTGATTGGCTTTTAGGCTTTCCAGTCTTCCTGAGATGGCCTGGAAGTATGGCCAGAGGGTTCCTCAGCCACAAATACAGAGAACTATTGTCCCTGCCACACAAGCAACAAAGTCTCAAAGAAAAATCACATACACCTTTAATCATTATATTTCTAAGCTCTCCTTTAAAGATAAAGAAAACAAAAATGTAATTTATGTTTACAGTTCTGTGACACATAAAAAATATAATTAAAGTACTAAATCTCTCCAAAGAAATGTGATGTACAGAATTAAATTCAGCATTTAGCTGAAAAGAGTCCCCTTGGAGAGATCAGGTTGATATGTGAGGGATTAGTTTTGAAGTCCTATTGCTGATTTTTTTTTCAAGGGATGGTATTTTGGCCAGCCTTACTCTGATTTCTCCTCACAACTGTCAGTCAGAATGAATTACAGGGCATATTACCTGAATCCCAAGATCTAGCTACATTAATAGCCCCTGATTTTTGTTCTTTCGAATGCCATTTAGATATATGGAAGTCGTTCTTTCCTATCATATTTCCAGCACCCTCTGACAAAGCAGCATTTAACATTTCCCACACAAGAGGGATTTTTTTTTTTTTTGTAATGGATTTCGGAATACAGAAAGTTACAGAGTTTATTTTTTAATCTTCTTTATTAGTAGCATAAAACTGTCAACAGCTTATGCTAGTCTTGAGAATATCAAGCTGATTTAAGAGAAATTTTCCTCAACTGGGTGAAGAGTGGGGAGAGGAGATAAGAAAATGGAAGAATACAGAGAGAGGGGCCATATTTTTTTCCCTAAAAGACTTTGATCTAAATTTTTTTTTTGTAAAAACATAGTTCATCTCTAACATATTATTAGCTCTAATAAGGATACCACAAACTCAAAAGGCTCAGACTGTAAGCTTGAAAAGCTGGGTATGTTATTTACCGACTTGGGCACTGATCACATTTGCTTGTGTGAATCTTGAAGACGGATTTTTAGCTCATCTCAAGAAAAATCTATTGGGAGGCCATATATCTGAAAGTGCCGTCTTCCTCCCTTGTAGGATGGGAGCCCCAATCAATCTTTTGTGTTATGACCAGGTGTAAGTCATAAAACAGCAGTTATTGCAGGTTTTATGGAGCTGAGAGCTGGGACACTCATGAGGAGGATAAGTTCATAATAGCCTTAAAGAGCAAACTATCCTTCATGGTCCTAGGTTTCCATAGAGAGGCTGCTCCAGTGATCAGCAGCCTTGCTTTTTTACCGACATTTCTTACCATTAGAAAACACTTCTACCTGTAACCAGTTAACCTCACAGGTAGAGATGCGTGAGGCTCTTCAAGTATTCAAATGTGCCTCATTAACTCAGTATGGGTCTCTATCCATGGCTTTGAGCCTTCCTAAAAACTATATTCTCAGCAGCCTGCACCACACCTTTTGAGGTAATAAGTCTTTTCTTTGTCTGAAATTTGCCTTTTGCAAACATTCAAAAAGGGATCCTTCACTACCATATAATTGAAGTGTCTTTACCATCACCTCCACCACCCTATGAAGCCCAATCTTTCCCTTGGCCTGTGGTGTCTAGCCTAACACCTTATCACCCCACTACTCCAAGCCACTGAGCGGAAATGTGTAAAGCCTAGAAGTGTCTTCACTTCTTATAGTTCATACTGTCTGCTCTCCATGTATCAGCTAACTCAATTTGAATGCTAACCCATATTGGCATAGTAACGGAAAGGGACTAAAGGAGTCTACAGGAAACTAGCATAGATGCACTTCTTCTAGAGCCTTCTGGAAAAAGTGGTGTCCCCACTTTTGTTGTCTAATCTAATTTTACTCATGATAGAGAGGTCCAAGGCAGGTTGGAGGGATGGGCAATAGGGTAATAAGAGTAATAAAGGGGAGGGTTTCCCTGACATCCAGTGGTTAACGCTCCGCGCTTCCACTGCAGGGGGCACGGGTTCAATCCCTGGTGGGGGAACTAAGATCCCGCATGCCGTGTGGCGTGGCCAAAAATAGATAAATAAATAAAGACGGAAGGGATATTAAAAAAAAAAAAGAGTAATACAGGGGGTAAGATGTAGCGTCTTAAGAGCTACAGCAAATTACACCACGTAAGAAGTCACCTACCCAGATGTCTTTTTTGTGAGCTCTCAGAAAGTGGAGACCATCCCCTGAATCAATTATTTTTTTACTTAAACACACAGGTTTCCCTTTGTATAATGATCACGTTATTTCATGAGTGTTGCCTTAGTTTCTCACCCTGTGGGCCAGGCCCTGTGCTGGGTGCTGGGATTCAGCAATAAATCAGACACAGGCCCAGCTTCCAGGTACACCTTCTGGTGGGAAAGACAATCAACAAAGAGAGAAGCCCAAGATCTCAAGGGCACCATATCCTTGCTGAGAAGCACCAGAAGGAAAGTTTTGCGGAAGGAATAAATTCCACATGGGATGACATTTAAGACTGGATACCTCTGATTTGGGGAAATATATCACTTAAAACAAAAAATAAAATTATGCCACAAAATATGAAGGGAGCTGACCTTTTGTTTGGTTTTGCTGAAGTGAGTTTATATGTAAAGGAAATTTTTCATGGAACCCCTGACAAACCTATGACAAATGGCCCCAAACCAAAGTAGCTGAACTTTGAATTAGCCAGAACATCAGTGCTTCTCAGTGTTCTTGTGATCTGGAAATACTTCTTTTTCTGCATTTTTCTGTTTTTGTAGAGACAGAATTCACATACAGTAAAATACACAGATTTTAAGTTTTCAGTTCGATGTTTTGACAAATGTATACAGCCCTGTAACCATCACTCAAAACAAGATATATAATATCCACATCACCCCAGAAAGTTCCCCTTGCCTCTTTCTAGTCATTTCCATGTACACAGACACTCAGAGACAATCAGTGTCGTAAATTCTTCTATCAATATAGATTAGTTTTGCCCGTTCTGGAACTTCACCTGCAGGGAATTGTACAGTATTTACTCTTTTGCATCTGGGCAGACATACTAGTACTGGGGACAGCACACTCGAAGGGATTAAAAGACTCAAAACAACATTAAACAAGTGAGCAATAAATACAAAACAATCCCCGTGGCAGTGTTTCACTATCTCACTGTGTTTATAAAAATATCCAAAGTTATGTGTTCATTTCACTGCCCTTCAGCCCTAAATCATTTAAGTCAAACTGGTTGCTCCACAAGAAAAATTCTCAGATGTTCCAGGACACACACGATCTTTCCTTGATGTGGCCTGACATACTATGTCTATTATGTCTTCCTCAAGCAGGTAGTCCTTGGCTCTACTTTCACACAGCACACATCACTCTCAAAGTGTGATTCCTCAGTTGTGACATGCATGCAATTTACATGATGATCACAATTTCCCTGTGCAACAGGGAAGGCTTCAAGGACACCACTGTCCTGTAGTACACCGGGTGAAAACCACTGGGGAGAGACATTCATGCCAAATGAAACAAGTGTACTTGCCTCCCTATGTCAGGTTTTGTTCTACCTTCATTTCCTTACTAGGTCATTGAATAACACTGCGCATCATAACTGGTTGCACCAGTTGGATTTTCCCTGCCCCATTCAGCCCAGATGCTGCTGTTGTTTTCCACTCTTTAATCAGAACACAGAACGCCACATGCTGTGTGCATCAGAGAGAAAACAGAGCAGAAAAGACAGTTCAATATTGGAGTTAACTGGGTAGGGACAAAAAGGATGTCTTATATCCAAGACTCAAGCCTTAAATATTTCCTTCTTCTGACACTGGGAAATAGTTATGATTATATGAAATTCTGTGTATGTAGAAGATTGTAGAGCTGACATGTACAGATGCTTAAATATGCACATGTTAGCTGGAGGCCAAAACTGGTTCAAGATCACAAGAAAGGAGAATCATTCTCAGATATGTGACTGCTCTTTTCATTTATATTTTTGCCCTCAGTGGATTATTTTTTAACAAGAGCCTTCTGCCTCAATTTCTACCACCTCCTTAATGGATTACTGAGTAACTTACTGTCTGTGGGGAAATGGGACTACTGACAGGCAAACACATTTTCAAACATTCTTTAGAAATCCAAACACACTTCCATTTCTGCTGTGGTTACAATCCTCTGGGGGAGGAAGTTTCAACTTAACCCTAGTTTAGCAATTTGCTTTGTGGTCCTCTCTGCTAAATACTGGGCAGTGTGAGGTCTTCGGTCTCGGACACACAGGAAAGATGGGGACATCTCAAGCTAGCCTGGTTAAGAGACACATTTCATAGAGTCTGGAAAGGTAAAGCCAAGAGTGGCCTTTGCCTTGAAGATGACAAAAGACTACACTTAAAGGCAGAGTTGTCCTGGATCTTGAATTTGAGGCAAGATCTGAGAATAAAGGTTGTTTTTTAAAAAAATAGATCTTTATTGGAGTATAATTGCTTCACAATACTGTGTTAGTTTCTGCTGCACAACAAAGTGAATCAGCCACATGCATACACATGTCCCCATATCCCCTCTCTCTTGAGCCGCCCTCCCATCCTCCCTATCCCACCCCTCTAGGTCATTGCAAAGCACCGGAGCCGATCTCCCTGTGCTATGCGGCTGCTTCCCACCAGCCAACTGTTTTACGTTCAGTAGTGTATGTATGTCGATGCTACTCTCACTTCGCCCCAGCTTTGCCCTCCCACCCCATGTCCTCAAGTCCATTTTCTATGTCTACCTCTTTACTCCTGCCCTGCAACTAGGTTCATCAGTACCAGTTTTTTTTTTTTAGATTCCATATATATGCGTTAGCATACAGTATTTGTTTTTCTCTTTCTGACTTATTTCACTCTGTATTACAGACTAGATCCATCCACCTCACTACAAACAACTCAATTTTGTTTCTTTTTATGGCTGAGTAATATTCCATTGTATATATGTGCCACAAATGTCCACTGACAGATGAATGGATAAAGTTTTTGATATATATTTTGTGGAGCAGCAATTTCCTACAGATATGAGTTACAGTATTCAGTTGTAGAAGAAAGAAACTCATTTTATTTATTTATTTTTTGGCCACATGGCTTGTGGGATCTTAGTTCCCCAACCAGGGATCAAAACCGGGTCCCAAGCAATGGAAGCTCGGAGTCCTAACCACTGGACCACCAGGGAATTCCCAAAGAACCTCATGATAATCTTGACACCACCCCAGTCCCACCCTGGGTCTATGGGAACAAGCACACCATCCCTTAAGATATTCTGTTTGTGTACTGGAGGCCATTTAGCCCAGTTAGCTTGGGCTCGAAGCTAAGGCCAAGCTACTTCTGAGGGTGTCCCTCCCCTGTCTCACCATCGGTACCCAAAGGGAACTTCAAGCCAGGAGATCTGGGCTCAGAGAATAGAGCTTCTCAGGGGTCCAGCTCTGGTACAGAGTTTCTTAGTGATGCCCTCCTACTCACTACCCCTGAATTGAGTTTCTAGAAACAGAGCGAAGAGTGGCAGGTAGCTGGTGGCTGATTCCAGGGATTGTCACAAGGCAAGCAAAATTTTCCACTGCTCTAGGCCCAGGAAACCTTTTCCTGAATTTGGTCTCAAAGGGGAATGTAGCTGTATGTACAAATTGAAAGAAATCTGGGAGAAGGCAGGAGAGAAGAAACCCGGGTGCCATTTACCATTATCTTGATAAAATGGCAGTGACACACACTCTGCCTGCCACAATTAGGGTGATAAATGCCCGTTTCTTTGAGGCTTGTTTGAAAGTCAATTATGTAGATTATTTGGAGAATACTGACAGATGGCTTTCTTCCCCAGATGAGACAATCAAGCTGAACTTTGATATGTGCATAAAAAACACTGTCATTTCTCAAACAGAGGAGGCCTCCCTAAGAGGTCAACCAGAGAATTGGATGAAATTTTGCCATGGGCCACTTCTGATGAACCCTGCCCTTAGGTCTTTTTTGTCTCTCCCCAGATCTCCCTCTTCTCTGACCCTCAATGGAAGCTTTGCTTCTTTTCATCTTGTAGTCAAATATCGATCCTCCGACCTGTCGTCAAGGTTTTGATTAACACAGAGGATTGCCACGTAAGCAGCTTTTTGTTTGTTTTCAGCTAATTCGTTTTTTATTATTCACTTGCTGCAGTAAATCTTTCTTCTTTTATTGTCCAACCACCAAACAGAGAAAAATGGATTGATTTGAGCAACTAAATAATTCAAGCTGCAATGTATAGTAGAGGGTGTGGGCAGAGAGGAAGGATTAGGGGGAGCCAGAGAAAGCTTGATGCAACATTGCCCTTCAGTTTTCTTAGTTCTCCCCTGATCCCCAACCCAGGTTACAATGATTTTGATTAGATTGTGAGGGGGTTTATGGACATGGCATTGTGGTAATGCAGCAGTGATTTAAAGCAATAAAAGTTTAGAAAATGATTGTATAAAAAGTCTTCCTTTACCAAAAAACAATAGAGATGCACCAGATGAGATCTCTTGCTTGTTACTTTTCATTATATGAGGTAATTCATTTGGCACAATTATTTCAGTCACGAGGTGTACTTATTCATTTTTTATTCTTGAAGGCACAAAGCAATCTTCTCCACTGGCATTTACTGGTGGCACCAAGTAGATGGAAAAGTTTGAAGAAAGCAGCCCAGCAAAAAAGAGCCAAAGATATCTAGATACAAAAATGAACAAATCAAAGCAAAAAAGCTGCTAACCTGTTTGTTAAAGGCATCGATTTCAGGATAAGGAAAAATGGAGAAATAATAGAAGAAGAAAGAAGAGAAAAACAAGAATGAAGGGGATATCTGTTTCCACCCTCTATCATCTGCCCTTCTAGTCCTCTGTTCCCTCAGGTATTCAGTGTGCTCAGCCTTCTTTAAACAAAGCACAAACATGCAAGCTATGAATAAAAAGATGGATAGGCTTCACTACATGAAAATGTAAAACTTCTATATATAAAATACATCATAAACACATCAAAAAAAACAAACCACAGACTGGATTTACAAAGCATATAACTGGCAAAAGATAGAGATCCAGAATATATAATGAGTTTTTGAAAAATCTGTAAGAAAAACAACACAATAGGAAAATGAGCAAAAGACTTGAACTAGCATTTTACAGAAGAGGGAATTCAAATGCCCATTACACATACGAAAATACATTCAACCTCAATAGTTATCAAGACAATACAAATTAAAACAGTAAGGTACCATTTCCACTACTAGAAAAAAGGCAAAGTCTGACAATACCAAATATTGTCAAGAAAATAGAGAAAAGAGGAATTTCATACACTGGTGGAATTTCATATACAAACATAGCTCGTTTCACTGTGTTTCACTTTATTGTGCTTCACTGATACTGCATTTTCTACAAGTGGAAAGTTTGTGGTAGCCCTGTGTCAAGCAAGTCTATCAGCACCATTTTTCCAATAGCACTTGCTCACTTTGTGTCTCTGTGTCACATTTTGACAATTCTCACAGTATTTCAAAGGTTTTCATTATTATTGTGTTTGTTATGGTGATCTGTGACCAGTGATCTTCGATGTTACTATTGTAATTGTTTCGGGGCTCCATGAACCACATCCATATAAGATGGCAAATGTAATTGATAAATGTTGTGTGTGTTCTGACTGCTCCAGCAAGCAGCCATTCCCCCATCTCTCTCATCTCCTCGGGCCTTCCTATTCCCTGAGACACAGCGATATTGAAATTAGGTCGATTAATAACCTACAATGGCCTCTAAGTGTTCAAGTGAAAGGAAGACTCACACGTCTCTCACTTTAAATCAAAAACTAGAAATGCTTAAGCTTAGTGAGGAAAGCATGTTGAAAGCTGAGATAGGTCAAAAGCTAGGTCTCTTGAGCCAAACAGTTAGCCAAGGTATGAATGCAAAGGAGAAGTTCTGGAAGGAAAATAAGAGTGCTACTTCAGTGAACACACAAATGATAAGGAAGCGAAACAGCCTTATTGCTGATGTGGAGAAAGTTTTGACGGTCTGGATAGAAGATCAAACCAGCCACAACATTCCCTGAGCCAAAGCCTAATCCAAAGCAAGGCCTTAACTCTCTTCAGTTCTGTGAAGGCTGAGAGAACTGAGGAAGCTTCAGAAGAAAGGTTTAAAGCTAGCAGAGGTTGGCTTATGAGGTTTAAGGAAAGAAGCCATCTCCATAACATAAAAGTGCAAGGTGAAGCAGCAAGTGCTGGTACAGAAGCTGCAGCAAGTTATCCAGAAGAATTAGCTAAGATAATCCATGAAGATGGCTACACTAAACAACAGATTTTCAGCATACATGAAATTGCCTTATATTCCAAGAAGATGCCATCTAGGACTTTCATAGCTGGAGAGAAGATGTCAATGCCTGGCTTCAAAGCTTCAAAGGACAGGCTGACTCTCTTGTTAGGGGCTAATGCAGCTGGTAACTTGAAGTTGAAGCCAATGCTCATTTACCGTTCTGAAAATCCTAGGGCCCTTCAGAATTATGCTACATCTACTCTGCCTGTGCTCTGTATTTGGAACAACAAAGCCTAGATGACAGCACATCTATTTACAACATGGTTTACTGAATATTTTAAGCCCATTGTTGAGACCTACTCCTCAGAAAAAAATTCCTTTCAAAATATTACTGCTCATTGACAATACACCTGGTCACCCGAGAGCTCTGAGAGAGATAGACAATGAGATTCATGGGTTTCTTTTTTCATGCCTGCTAACACAACATCATTCTGCAGCCCATGGAACAGGAGTAATTTTGACTTTCAAGTCTTATTACTTAAGAAATATATTTCATAAGGCTCTATCTGCCATAGATAGTGATTCCTCTAATGGATCTGAGCAAATTAAACTGAAAACCTTCTGGAAAGTTTTCACCATTCTAGATGCCATTAAGAACATTCGTGATTCGTGGGAGGAGGTCAAAATATCAACATTCACAGGAGTTTGGAAGAAATTGATTCCAACTCTCATGGATGACTTTGAGGGACTCAAGACTTCAGTGGAGGAAGTCACTGCAGGTGTGGTAGAAATAGCAAGAGAACTAGAATTAGAAGTGGAGCCTGAAGATGGGACTGAATTGCTGCAATCTCATGATGAAACCTTAGTGGAAGAGGAGTGGCTTCTTACACATGAGCAGCACAAGTGGTTTTTTGAGATGGAATCTACTCTTGGTGAAGATTCTGTGAGGAGTGTTGAAATGACAACAAAGAATTTAGAATATTACATAAACTTAGTTGATAAATCAGGGGCAGATTTTGAAAAGATTGACTCCAATTCTGAAAGAATTCTACTGTGGGTAAAATGCTATCAAACAGTATTGCATGCTACAGAGCAATCTGGGAAAGGACGAGTCAATTGACACGGCAAACTTCATTGTTGTCTTATTTTGAGAAATTGCCGCATCTCCCCGAACCTTCAGCAGCTACTACCCTGATCAGTCAGCAGCGTCAACATCAAGACAAGACCCTCCACCGGCCAAAAGATTACGACCCTCTGAAGGCTCAGATGACAGTTAGCACTTCTTAGCAATAATTAATTTTAAAAGTATTTTTAAATTAAGGTTTGTACATTTCTTTTTTTAAAATTTATATTGGGGGATAGTTGATTTACAATGTTGTACTAGTTTCAGGTGTATAGCAAAGTGAATCTGTTATACATACACATGTATCCACTCGTTTTTAGATTCTTTTCCCATATAGGCCATTATCATTTCTTTAGACAATGCTATTGCATACTTAATAGACTACAGTAGAGTGTACAAATAACTTTTATATGCACTGGGAAACCGAAAAATTCATGTGGCTCACCTTATTGCGGTGGTCTGGAACCGAACTGCATCATCTACAAGGTTTGCCTGTATTTTGGGATATCACATAGGAGAGTAATTTGGCAACATCTAGTCAATCTGAATATGCACATTCCCCAATGCCCAGAAGTTCCACTTCTAGTCATTTATCTTAGAAAAACTCTTGCGCACATGAAGAAAGAGCATGTTCAAGGTGTTTGACACAGCACTGTATTAGGAAACAATCTAGGTACTCAGCAAAAGAGAAATGAATCAATTGTGCTATAGTCATACCGTGTAATACAAGGTATGACTGATCTAGACATGCATGTTTCGAAGTGGGTAAATATAATCATAATGTTAAATGAAAAATGCAATGTGCAGAATGACACGTGTACCGGAAGTCATTTATACAAAGTTCAAAAAACAATAATACCGTATACTATCTGTGAACACACACACACACACAATATACTAACATGCATGGGAAGCATAGACACAAACTACAGGCTACAGGGTACCTCTGAGGAGAGAGGGGAGAGCAATGTAATCAGGGAGGCTGGAGTACAAAGGGGACAACAACTCCATCCAGAACACTTTATTTCTTGCAAAAAAGGCAAGACATTAGCATTTATTAACTTTAGGTTAGAGTCATGGGTGGTCAGTATATTGATCTTTATACTTTTCTGTTTGAAATAGTTCATAATCCAAAATTAAATACCAAACGTAAAATAGATAGCTAGTGGGAAGCAACCACATAGCACAGGGATATCAGCTCGGTGCTCTGTGACCACCTAGAGGGGTGGGAGAGGGAGAGTGGGAGGGAGGGAGACGCAAGAGGGAAGAGATATGGGAACATATGTATATGTATAACTGATTCACTTTGTTATAAAGCAGAAATTAACACACCATTGTAAAACTATTATACTCCAATAAAGATGTTAAAATAAAATAAAATAAAATAAAACAAGATAAAAGAATTACATTGTATCCTACCCCCCCGTCAAAATGCCCATTCCAATGCACTTCTCTTATAAGCAAATTCCTACTAAAATGTTTATCCATTCAGCAAATGTTTATTGAGTATGCACTGTATACCCATCCTTTGCATTTAAAAACAAATGATACCTGAATCCAGATGAATGAATCCCTAATTTAGAATTTCAGGTACCAACACAGACCAGTAGTTAAGATTTAGGAACCAGCAGGAGGAGCGTTCATGGTATCTCTCGAATACTAACCCAGATCTGGGCAGAAAAGAGAAAGGAGAGAGTAAAAGAATGGAAAAAAGCAAGTTGGGGAGAGCAGGCAGTGAATTAAAAAAGGAATACCTGGGAGCACCTAGAGCTTACAAAGTTGTTACTATGCTTTAGAAGAAGCACTTTCTCCCTGTGAGTGGTCCTCCTTCCTGCCTTTTATAGATCTATTCCAGTGCTTCAACATTTCAGCAGTTCGAACGTAGGTGTTAAAACCCAAGCCTTTGGTTAGCCTCTGGTACTCCCCATGTCAACCCCAAAGCGGGAGTCAGAACTACACCACATCAAAAGAAAAACCCTCTGAAGTAGTAGTGGATGGTGTCGGTTTTACTGGAGATTCTGTGGTGAGAAGGAGGTTTACATCAAAGAGAAAGCAACTCATCAAAATCCTCAATTCCTTGTATGTAATGTTTTTGAAAGGACAAAATTTTAGAAATGGAGAACAGATTAGTGGTTGCCAGGGGTTAGGAAGGCTGGAGAGGAAGGAGTTGCTGTGGTTATAAAAGGCAACACGAAGAATCCTTGTAGTGATGGAAATGTTTTGCATCTGGAGGTGGTGGTAGACACACAAACCTACACATGTGATAAAACTGCATAGAACTGAACACACACACACACACACAGGAGTATAAGTAACACTGGAGAAATCTGAATAAGATGGCTGAATTGTATCAATATCAGTATTCTGGTTGTGGTCCTGTACTATAGTTTTATAAGATATTATCTATCATAGGAAGAAACTGCGTAAAGAGTACATCAGATCACTCTGTATTATTTCTTATGACATTTGAATTTACAATTATCTTAATAAAAATTCAGTTAAAATAAATAAATACTATTAGTAAAATGAAAAAACATCCTCAATAGGCATTTCTCCCCTTCAACAACCGGCTGCCAGTTTGCCAGTTTCTTCCTCTTTCTTGCTCCTGTCTTCATTCAACCTTCTTCTTATTTCTTGTCCTATCAGTTTAGCTCTATCACACCTCTCAATCTTAGGCAGTAACTAAATTAATAAGCTTCCAGGTAACTTATCACAACTTTCAAAGGTGGATCTCTCCCTAGACTGGAAAGGCATTAGCAAGCATTATCTTAAAGAGACCATAATGAAGTTACTTAAAGATACCTAAAATGCCTTGATAAAATTAACAGATTGACCAGAAGTCAATGGTCAGTCACATATTGCTAGTAAAAGCAAAAAAAATAAAAAATAAAAAAAATAAACAAAAATCACCACAAACTCAACGGCGTTAAAGAACAACCATTTCTTCTCATTCATGAGTCTGCAGATTGACAGTGGTTGGCTGATCTAGACCGAGTTCAGATGAGCAGTTCTGTGTCAAGCTGCAGGTTCAGCTGGGCTTGGCTGCTTAGAAAGGACAGGTTCAGGTCCACTTATGACTGTTTATTCTGGGACCCAGGATGCAGGTACAGGTCTTCTTATGTGATGGCAGAGGCACAAGAGACACATGTATACTTCATGTCTCTGTTTACATCATGTCTGCTAACATCCCACTGACCAAAGCAAGTCACATGATTGAGTTCAAAGTCAACGGGTGGGGAGGTGTACTCATCCCATGGATTTGGGAGAAGGAAGTAGATATTTTTGAACAGGAATCTAATCTATCACATCAATCAACGTATATCATTTCTGTGCTAAAGACCTGACATTCGTCTGTTACCTTCCTGGCAAATGTTTCTACTAAGTCTCCCCCACTAAACTTCTAGAAATCATCAAATGCTCTCTTTAGGGAATATTGAATCACACCTTTACTGGAGTGAAGGAGATAAATGGTGTTATTTGACTTGAAGAGGTATGGGTCCATGGGTAGAATGCGCAGGGAAATCGTGTCACGTTGATGGGTTAGGAATCCCACAAATTACCCAGTGGATCCTCCAATGAAAAAAATGTTCTAAAGAACCCAGCGTGTCAAGGAAGGTGAAGAGAGGCATTTTGATCATATGGTGGAAACTTAACAGAGACAGATTTAGTTCCTTGTTTTATTCATTCATTCATTCAATAAATATTTATCGTCTCTCTACTATGGGCCAGGCACTGTGCCGAGGGCACGTGGAGAGCAAAACAGCTGACATACCTAAGACTGTGCAGTACCATAAAAGAAAGACAGTGCTGCGATAGAGAATAATGATTGTGGGAGGGGAAAGGGCAACTTAGATTGAGTTGTTGGGGAGGCCTCACCAAAGAGGTAGCATTTAGGCTGAGACCTGAAGATAAAAATTAGTCATGTGAAGAACTAGAGAAGTCACATACTCAAAAGGTATAGATCAGAGTTTATTGCCTATAACATTGATGAGAAAAGTTAAAGGACCAAATGACATTATTGATGGATGTCATTGTAACTGTTTAGAGAAAGACACCATGAGAAAGAAGCCTATGGTATATAAAAAGGGAAACAAAAGGGATACAGTAGCTCTTCGTCCTGTCATTACCCAGCATCATACCCTCCACTGAAAGGTGCCAAAGTATATTGTACTTAGCAACGAAAGATTGATTGATGTACTGCCCCAGCTCTCCTACTATGGAGCTAGCAACCCTTAGTAAGTCACTTTCCCTTGCAGATCCTCAGTTTTCTAATCAGTAAATAAAATATTGCCTAAACCGGTTTTATCCAAGTGTATCCCTCAAGACTCTTGTTTGCTGAGATGTTAGCAGATGTTATGCACAAAAGACTGTAACACTGGCTAGAGTTAAGCAGGTTTCTTTACTGCACTGCTTCCCAGAAACTTAAAGTGTTCTCACATAGTGAGAACCTCTAAGAAGGAAACAGACTGGGCTGTGTGTTTCCAAAACTCAGTTGATCAAGGAACCTCTTTCACTGGTCACATTCCAGAGATAACATTCCAAGGAACACACTTTGACACTCAGAAATGCCGCACTGGATGCTCTCCAGGTCCAGTCCAGCTCCAAAGGGTTCTGTGATGAGCAAACTCACCTCAGAGGGAGACTCTGGCTTTCTTTTTTTTTTCTTTTTTTTTTTTAACAACATCTTTATTGGAGTATAATTGCTTTACAATGGTGTGTTAGTTTCTGCTTTATAACAAAGTGAATCAGTTATACATATACATATGTCCCCACATCTCTTCCCTCTTGCGCCTCCCTCCCTCCCACCCTCCCTATCCCACCCCTCTAGGTGGTCACAAAGCACCGAGAGGGAGACTCTGTTGGTACCAGATTTTCTCTTAAAGGATGTAATTGTACCTCAATTAACCAAAAAGAATTAAAATAAGGTTCGATCCTAGTCCTTTTTATACCAAAAGCTACTCTTCAGTCAATACTGTAATAGCAAGATTGTAGAGTACAGTATACATGTAGAACTTAGGCTACAATTAAAAAGGAAAATAATTATCAACCAGATAGTAAAGACAAAATTACTTTTCTACTGAAGCTTGGGAGCGATGATGAACAAAAAGAAGTGGATTGAAACAGACCTATGCTGAAAACCATAAGAATGGCATACTTTCTTATTTAAAATACTTCCTTGTTCAATGTATCCTGAAATCATGCCAGAAGTTTAGGAAATATTCCATGATTAAGTGTGATTAAGTGTGAAGCATGGAACTAACTAGCTAGCCTTTTGTCTTCTTCAGGAGATCATCACCACATCAGTCATTTCAGGATTATTTATTATCTTTCCTCATTTTGTGCCATTTGGTCAGAAAAATGGTTAGCAATTCCTTTAAGCCACTTATAATTTACCATGTCGATGAGTGTGTCAGCTTTGTCATTTTGCAGGTTATTTCCCAGGTAATAGACATGCATTCATTCTATCTTTCTATGCTTCTGCCATTCTTAACAAATAAAATCCAGGGTACTAGAGCCATCCATGTGCGTCCAGATAACTGAGAACATTCATTTTGTCCCCAGACTGTGTGACCTTGAGCAAGTCCTTACCCTCACTGGACCTGAGGGACTTACCCTCACTGTAAATGAGTTTCCTCATTTACAAAATAAGTGATTTGGACGAGA
Organism: Balaenoptera borealis; assembly: GCF_965194805.1. Lineage (NCBI taxonomy): Eukaryota > Metazoa > Chordata > Mammalia > Artiodactyla > Balaenopteridae > Balaenoptera > Balaenoptera borealis. The sequence continues at coordinate 108,014,229 of NC_138881.1, forward strand.
TATTAGCTAAAGTTCCTCCGGCTCTAAAATTCTCTGATTCTATTTTGCATTCTAATGCAAATTACTAGAAAATTATACATTTTATTAAAAAATCCCCCTTCCACCTACATACATTCTATTTTCTAAATATATTTTTTAAATTCTTAAACTAGCAAATTTTAGATACATAAAAAGAGAAGTAATTAAACCTCCTAGAACATTCAGATTTACAATTCTTTCATTAATTAATGTAATTTCAGGTGGAGACAAAATGAAATAAAAGCTGGAGTGATGACAACTTAATAGCTTATAATTTTAATTGGACAGTATAAATATCAGCTTCTCTGGCTTCTCATGTGTACTTCTTCAATTTTCCCAATATCTTAGTCTCTCACTAATAATATTTTAACCAATTGCTAGTACTTATTAAGCATCTACATATGGAATGCCCATTCCTGTACTGCTTGCTGCAGAGGATTCAAATAGACTTCACCGACTTCAAAAAGCTTCAGGTGGGGTCGGGGAAGCAAAACCTAACTCCAAGAAACAATCAGAGACTGATATCAGACAATATATAATTAGATGCCAAACTGTGTGGTGTAAGCAAGCAGTTCTCAACCTTTTTCCCCTCTACAACATATATAATGAATAATGTTCCCTCTACTTGGAATAGAGTAGGGACTCAATAAATATTTATTGAATGAATGTATGAATGAATCTATACATGCTTAAGATAATCATATCCATTTGAATAAAAGTGATTGAAAGGGATGTCCATTATAGGACTAAGCCACTTGATACACACATATACAGATATACATATCTGTATATCCATATAGATATAATCCCTCCCCAAATAAGTTATTATTATTATTACCAAATTAAAACACGTTTCACCATTGGTATTGCAATAACATGGTTGAGAACACTCGGCAGAGACTGTAGGTCCCATAAGAGCTCAGAGAAGACAGAGGTTGCGATGGAATGAAGTAGTTCCCAAGTGCCTTCATGGAGGCAAAGGAAAAAAGGACTTCTTGAAAATGGGTAGAAAGGATAGACCATAGGGAGTGAGGAGGGGAGAATAGACATGAGGTGAGCCGGAGGCAGTGAGGACGCAGACCTGAAGTGGAAGATCTCTGTTAGGGAGCAAAAGGAGACAGGTTTGGATCGCTAACGTAGGACCAGTTTACGGCAGGCCATAAAAACCAGGCCGAGGCACTCAGAGTTGATCCCAATGGCAACAGGGAGCTATTGGAGAGACTCATACAAAGGCCTGCAGAAAAGGGGTTTGTGAGCTCTGTGTGTATATCTATGGATGAATGTAAAAGAGACAGGGTGAAAAAGATGAGCAGGGCAAGATTTATCTTTTTTATAGACCTTTTCTAAAGGGGTGGCAACTGAAGCCTGGCATTTTAATACCATTTTATGAGGCTTCATACATTTTAATTAATGTTAAACTGATTTATACCCCAAGGGGTTATACACAAATGGCACAATCAAATATAATAAAGGAAGACACATGTGCACAAGTTTGCATGTGTCTATACGTATTTATAGACAAATCCTTCAGCTACATTTGACTGTGCTTCTTTTAGGAGGGCCAGGTTCCACCCACACCCCAGTCTTCCTGGCTTCAGTCAGGAAGGCAGAATTAACCGCACACGACAACTTGGCGGGGGGGGGTTATTGCCCATTATGTGATCTAAAACAACTTGAACAGTGTAAAAACGTGCTGCTCTAAGAAGAAAAGGGAGGGGCTTCCCTGGTGGCGCAGTGGTTAAGAATCCGCCTGCCAATGCAGGGGACACAGGTTCGAGCCCTGGTCCGGGAAGATCCCACATGCCGCGGAGCAACTAAGCCCATGCGCCACAGCTACTGAGCCTGCGCCCTAGAGCCTGCGAGCCACAGCTACTGACCCCACGTGCCACAACTACTGAAGCCCATGAGCCTAGAGCTCGTGCTCCGCAACAAGAGAAGCCACCGCAATGAGAAGCCCGCGCACCGCAACAAAGAGTAGCCCCCACTCGCTGCAACTAGAGAAAGCACCTGCGCAGCAATGAAGACCCAACGCAGCCAAAAATAAATAAATAAAATAAATACATTTATTAAAAAAAGAAGATAAGGGAGATTAGCCACGTAGCCCACTTTGCTGGCCCCCCTGTTGTGCTTTCAACTGTAGACTGTGTTTATTTTTTTCATCCTTAAATCAAGTTTCTTAAAAGCTGGCCATGTATCTTAATGCAATCGCTTGCATTCTCCCTCTGGGAAGGAAGGAAGGAAACAGGACTTTCCTTACCCCGTAAAGGAGAAACAGAGAAAATGTTATTTAGCTGGAGTGTGTGTGTGTATGTTGAGGGGTGGGGAGCAGTGACGTACAGGGGATGATAAGAGAATGAAGTTTTGGCCTTTCTCACCTTATGACCCCAACCCTAACTACACTCAGACCACCTAGATTCTGCTGGGGTAGGTGGCAGAGACACTTGGCCATAAGTGCAGGAGAGGAATTAGAAGCATAAAAGAAATGAGACTTTGAATTTATAAAGCATTTTATGCTTTACATCTTTTATCCCATTTAATCTTCATCCTACTCGCACATGATAGAAAGGTCAGGGATTGTTCTCTCCTTTCTTTGACAGAGGAAGAAACGGAGATAAAGAAAGCTTGAGTGACTTGCCTAAGATCTCACAGATAGGCCATATACATACTTTTAAAACAACTCTGCTGAGATATAATTCACTGCCATAAAATTCACCATTTTAAAGTATACCCTTCAGTGTTTTTTAGTATATTCACAAAATTGTGCAAGCATCACTGCTAATTCCAAAACATTTTATCATCTTAAAAAGAAACCTCATACCCATTAGCAGTGACTTTCTACCTCCTACCTCCTCCCAGGCCCTGAGAAATACTACCCTACTTTCTGTCTCTGTAGATTTGTGTTTCCTAGACATTTCATATGAATGGGATCACACAATGCATGGCCTTTTGTGTCAGGTGTCTTTCCTTAATGTTCCAAGGTTCATCCATGTTGTAGCATGCATGTTTTTCTATGCTCAAATAATATTCATATATATATATATATATATAAAATACATTATTTTTTATTCATTCATCAGTTGATGGGAAACACACTTCTCAAAGATTTTGACCCTGCATAGAACCTAACTTCAGATTCTAGGTTCAGAGAATATACCTTTAAGACAGAGAGAAAAGAATCTGTGATGGTTAATTCTATGTGTCAATTTGACTGGGCCAAGGGGTACCCAGATTAAACATTTTTTCAGAGTGTGTCTGTGAGGGTGTTTCCAGGTGAGATTAGCATTTGAACTGCCCTCCTCAACGTGGGTAGACATCATCCAATCTGTTGAGGGCCTGAATAGAACAAAAATGTCTAGGAAGGAAGAATTTACCCTTTTTGCCTCCTGCCTGCCTGCTGAGCTGGGACACCAGTCTTCTTCTGCCCTTGGACTGGGATTTATACCATTGACGCCCATGGTTCTCAGGCCTTCAGACTCAGACTGGAATTACACCACCAGCATTCCTGGGCGTCAAGCTTGCAGATGGCAGATCGTGGGACTTCTCAGCCTCCATGATTGTGTGAGCCAATTCTTCATAGTAGTGAGGCTACACCAGGTCCTATTAGTTCATATCAAATATTGCATATATGAACCAATAGGATATATATATGATATGTATATATCATATATATGATACATATTTCCTATAGGTTCTCTGGAGAACCCTGACTAGTACAGTATCCAAAGGAGAATGATGGTCCTAGGCCCTCAGTGGAAACATCTCTTGAGCCAAGGTTCAGATTGTGATTCTGATCTGGGGGAAAGGAATAGCAGACAGGACTATCAGACAGTGTAACCAGATCCTTGGGTATGAAGACTGACCTAATTCTAAGCTTCACAAAGCTGTTTAGGGATATTCAGGAGGTGCAGAGGGACACTATTAAACACCTTGACTCTAATGAAATTGGCTCAGTACTGCAGCAGTCCTGATATAACCATATGACCAACTAAGAAGAGCTGGGAGAGACAGAGGCAAGTGGCTAATAATCTTTACCTATTTCAAAAGAACACATCATTGAGAAAATAGTTTCTACTGGGCTCCATGGCTTCAAATAAATATTTCCATATACCCCAATATCTCTCTTTACCTTACCATGTACACTTCTCTTCTGCTCCTGTCCCTTGAGTACCTCCCACTCTCAGTTCTCAACCTGTATATGGTACACTTTACTACACCGCCCATCTCACATCCATATACCCAACACCTGTCAGAGTGGGAGGGAAAGAGTTTGAATCTTGGAGCTATTCAGTAAGTTGAAGCATTCTAGCAGCAGAGGGCTGAGAGGCCATCTGAGTTTCTGTTGGTCCTTGGGCTTCACTTTAAAGGAACTCTTACTATTTAAAGTATCCTGTATTGACAGGGTAGTCATGTTATTTCTGAGGTTTGAGAAAGACCTCTAGGGGTGAAGAATACATTTTAAAGAAATTTTTGAAAAGATTAAGACCATCAGCAGATCCAAAAATAGGACGAGCACCTACTTCAACAGAGGCTAGTATGAATCTCTATGGCCAAACACACCCTACAAAGACGCAAATGGAATGACTGAAGTAAAGCATCTCCTGAGAGGCAAAGGACTGCAAGGAAGCTTCTAAAGGTCATTTTGTTGTCTAGGAAGCATTGAGAAAACAAAGGGAAAAATATGGTTTAAGAAAATCAAATCCCTGTAGCATAAGTGTCATTTAATGCAATGAATTCCTGAATATGTCGCAAGTAAACTAAACTCTTGGAAAGTAAACTCCACCTTCTTCACTTAACTCTCCAAAATGTTTTCTCCTCATTTTATTTTTTTTTAATATTTATTTATGCATTTGGTTGTGCTGGGTCTTAGTTGCGACAGGCGGGCTCCTTAGTTGCAGCACATGGGCTCCTTAATTGTGGCACACGGGCTCCTTAGTTGCGGCATGTGAACTCTTAGTTGCAGCATGCATGTGGGATCTAGCTCCCTGACCAGGGATCAAACCCGGGCCCCCTGCATTGGGAGCACAGAGTCTTAACCACTGCGCCACCAGGGAAGTCCCTCTCCTCATTTTAGATGAACTTCCATAGACATTTGGTCCTAACATTTTTGTTCTAAAGTTTTGCTGTCCACTTTGGTCTTTTTCTCAAGTGCTTATGATTTAACAACGTACAATGAGTGAAAGAAGCTCTGTATGCAAAAGAGCCCAGCATTGAAACCCATGGTAAACAAAATCACCATTTTATCATGTGAATAATCTTCCCCTAACTTGTATGTTCCCTCGGGTTGGATTAGTATAGTATAGTTTCTTAAAGGAAGACCTATCTGAGTGAGTGTAAAACTGAAACAATAGCGTGGGGTCCTGAAAGCAAAGGGTCTCCTTTTGAGGCACCCTACCCAAACATATAGGTAGACTAGAAGTAGAAATCCACGTTCATGACTTTTCCTTCCCCATCCCAGCAACAAGGCCTGGCTGATCCCATGTCCCTCTTACTCAGGATCCTACTCTCTGTTGCAGTAAGTAAGAAATAATGGATCTGATAAACAGATTAAACTAACCATTAATGATATATTGGTATATTTTTCTGTGACAAAGTTTTCATCCAGTTTAAATACATATTTCCTTGGCAAGAGCCTTAGGATAGGATGTTTAGGATGCAAACATGATGATGGGGACCTCCTCAGGCAGACTGATGAGTGAAAACCCTTTAGATTGAGAAGGACTCCTGATGCCCCTTACACCACCTATCAATTCTACCTAATGTATAAAGCCAATCTTGCTCACAGATTGCAGTGTTCCCCAAATTCAGCCATTCATATCTAACTTCACACGTCTTTCCATACATGAATTGCCAGTACTATGATTTTCTGTGCATTATGTATCAGCAGTACTATTATTTACTCAATATTTTCTTTAAATTAACTTTTATTCAAATATCTACCATAGTCTCATTCTATGTTAGAATATCTATAAAATCGTGGGTCTTTGTGCTAGCCATATGAAATCTTTTAGGTAGTGCACAAATGAACATTTTTATTTCAGTATTTATGGATTTATTACAAAATAACCCACAATTGCCCAAATAATCAAAAAATCCAGATAAAAATGTTCATCTGTGTACTACCCAAAAGAATATATTACTAGTGGCACATATACCATACTTCGGGAAACTCGAAATTAGTCCAGTCCAATCATTTTGAAAATCATGAGATTTCATCAAAGATAAAGATGCAAATGCCAAAAAATGTATACAGTTCAGAAAGATCTTAAAGGCTTTTCTCCATGCATAGCATCAGCAGGAATGGCACTGCACAACCAGGTCCTGATATTCTACAGCAAAATGTCAGCAATGATTGACCAGGCTTCTCTGAAGATGCCAGAGCCCCCAACCGCTGAGGGTTAGTCAAGTGTGCCCTGTGTCAAACTCAAACTCCAGCTCATATAATAAAGTTTACATTAAAAGTCAAGGTTTTGATGAATGTCACACTTGGAAGCCAATTAAATGGGCTAAAAGGAAGATACAATTTCCCATTGTCTAATTGACTTGTAGCACCTTCAAAGTAATAAATTTGTCACATTGAATTATTAATGAGAAACGAATATTTGATTTGCTGCCTTGAATGGAAAATAGTTCATTATCGGATAGCATTGTTCCTGCCAAATAACATCTGGCATTAGGAGAGTTTAGGGACAATATGACTGAAAAGTGTATTTTTCTTCATTACTATATTTCCCATACCATACACCTCTTTAAAACAAAACCTTATGATCATTTTAACGGGCAGAAATGGTACCTTCTATTTGGAGCTTAATTTTGCATTAATTTTCATTGTCATAGACATAAGGTTTCTGCAATATTTTCAAATGCTCAAACGTAGGCTTGTAGTTAGGAAGAGGAGTTCTTCAGACCTTATTATTATTTTTTCCACATTTTCTTTAAATCAAGTCCTTTGTTTACTTTTTACACCTCCTAAGCTATAATATCCATGAAACCATGGGGTTTTTCCACTGTGTATCAAGCTACACATGTGCTATTAAAATATAAAATATTGACCTGTGTACCAAATATAATTATCAGTTACGCACTTTGGGTGACACTGCACGTACCATGTTTTTAGAAACACTGCATTAAAAAACACGTATTAAAGTGGGTTCTTGAGAAAATAAGGCAGGAAGAAAGTATGTAATACACAAAATAAAAATTTCAAAACATATCCTTTTGGGGAAGAGACTTGGGACCTATTGAATTTGTTACTCTTTTATTAAGAAATCCTCTACCCTGTATAGCACAGGGAACTCTACTCAATATTCTGTAATAACCTATATGGGAAAAGAACCTGAAAAAGAATGGATATACGTATATGTACAACTGATTCACTTTGCTGTACACCTGAAACTAACACAACATTGTAAGTCAACTATACTCCAAAAAAAATTTTTTTTAAAAAGTATAATTCTCCTGTACCCATTTCATCCTACCCAAAATATGGTTTATTCCTTTTCAGAAGTTTTTAAAAAAATAAATTTATAAAGATAAAAGAAAGAAATCCACTACCACCACCCCATCTCACTCCACCAAACCCTGTTTTCTGCTTTATTTTTTTTAAGCTGTGCATATTCTTCCCTCTTAGAGCCTTCCCTGACTCCCCCAATCAGTTCTGATCTTGTTTTCCTCTGAAATCCCATAATATTGTGTACTCCTTTCAAGGCCCTTATCCTATTCTGACATCAGCTGTAGTTATGTTTGCACTGGACCTATTCCTCTCATAGGTGCTCAATAAATATTCTTTGAGTTGAAAGAGTAGAGCACAAACCAGGATACCTTGCCAAGTCTAGCTAACCTCACAAACTTTCGTTTATTGGGAATCTTGAATGGCAATTAACTGAACACCAAGACTGTGTCCAGACACAGATAATGATGATGAAGTTATAGGAGGGTTGGGTGAACATACAGAGATGTTGTGTGTCTTGTGTTGGATGCTGAGAGTCTCATTTCAGCTTCTGTTATAAGTGGCAGTGTGTAGCTTTTTGCAATGCTCTTTCCATAAGCCTGCCTACTGGGGCAACATGCCTTATTTGATGGGTTCAGCAAGTAGCAAGTAGGTTTTTTTTACATAAGCCACATTTCTTGATCACGTCTGTGCTGTATTCATTATGCTCACTCCCTCGACATCAATAAGTCAGTTTTGAAGAGCATCCGATGCTTTACAGGGTATTATGGAAAGCCCTCTTTCTGAATAATGCAGTTTTTCTCATTGTCTCTGATTACGTACAGCTCTTCAATGGAAAATAGGATATTATAGTTTTTTGAAGATTTGTTCCTCAACCCTGTTTCCTAAACCTAAGGTCCAAAAGCAGAAAAGAATAACATATATCTAGAATAATTACGTCTAGGTATAATCTCAGTATTTTTAAATATGCAGAATCAGGAGAGCTATTTCATGCCCCTTTTCCTGCCTTGGCAAAGGACTAATATAGGGTGATATATAATGAGTATCATTTGCTGTACAAGCAGACACATCATACTCACTCTAGCAGACAGGCAATGCCAAGATGACATTTATTCTACCCCAAGGAAGGTAGAAGAGGAGTTCTGGAATTGGTGCCTGCATACAGGGTACAGAAGTCCAGTTACCCAAATGATCATATCCGCTGCTCCTCCTACCATTACAGGCACTAATGGGTTATTTGTCCCCCCACTGATGTATTTTTTATGTTTGGTAAAGGAGTCAAGATACCTTATAATTAAAGATATGACAGGAGAGAGAGAGAGAGAAAAACATGAACCATTAACTAGACTAATGGAGCCAAATTTTTGTAATAAAGAGAAGAAAGAGATATTTGTGAAAGAAAATATTAATTAATATGACTATATGACTAATGATAGGCACAGTGGTTGTGTAAAAAAACTGTTCTGAGCTTCCTGGCAGCCAGTGCAAGAGTGGTGTGGAGTGATTACGCAACACTCATTATCTAATAACAAGGCAAATCAGATAAAGTAACTTTGTCCTAACACTGAATTCTAAGAATTTTTTTGGATGAATCATTTTGTAGAAAAAATTAACAGCATAATTTAATCTATCAAACCTTTATTCAACTAGAGGCCTGAAATTAAAAAGCAAATAAGACCCAATCACAGACCTTGAGACACCAACAGTAAAATTAGTGCAGTATAAATGTGTGAATATATGCATACATATTTATATGTAGATATAAATATGACTCAGTGTACTTGAAGTAGGTTCCTAAAGGGGAGGGTTCTAAAGAGAAATTCTCTTACTGCTTATTTTTCGGTAGAGCCAGTGAGGGATATAGCAATCTAGTGCAATGGTCCTCAAAGTGTGGACCCCAAACCAGCAGCAACTGAATCACCTGGGAACTTGTTAGAAACGCAAAATTCTGGCACCCACTCCAGACCTACTGAATCTGAAACTCTGGGGTTGCGGCCCAGCCATCTGCATTTTAACAAACCCTCCAGTTGATTGTGGAGCACTCTAACATTAGGGGACCACAGACTTAGTAGTACCCACCCCTAATCTTTATCACCCTCCTTGGGATCCAGATATGAACTCTTTCTCCCCAGCTGGGGAACCAGATTGCCTAGGTGTTCTGACGTGTTTGGACTTTCAATCCCTGCTCCTACTCCAGAATGCTTCCTAAAGCACAGGACAAAAACATATATATTCTAAAATAAATTTCCTCGAGCCCACTCAATGCTTTACACGTGTCAAAACTTCAGAACTACCTGGGATAATAAACTCAATTTCAAAAGTAAATTTGATCTCTTTTGTAGATAAAATGTAGCTAGAGATCAAACAATGTAAATGATTCTAGCAGTAGTATAACAAATTTTGGGAATTTCTTTAGACTTTAAAATAAACTGCCAAACAAATTATTCTATAAGTGAGGACCACAGAAATACAGTAATGTCTCATATTTCACTCAACTTGAGATCACTTTTCTAGAAACCTTATTTATCTGCAATAAGGTGGAAATAAAGGAAAATAAGCAAAAACAAAGCTAAATTAAATAATAAACAAAAAACAAGTTTCAAAGAAGCAAAAGTAGATATCATGACGTCTATGTTCTAATGTGGTTTAATTTAATCAGAGGGTAATTTCTCAAGCTGATATTCAGATACCATTTTTATTTTAGACATCGTTTTAATAATTATGGTTTAGTGGGACTGTTTATTGATTGACAGCAGCAGGAAATTCACCTGGGGGACAGAGAAGACCAAGGAGAAGGTAATGAACTCCCCAACACCAGCACCAGAGGACATGCCATGTCTTCCAGCCATAAATACCGTCCAACCCATATAAGTCTAAGTCAAATCATCAAAATTTGCCCGTCAGCTTTGTAGTCAATTGCTGACTGGTCGATGGACTTAAGTTCCTTGCTTTTTCACCTTTTTAGTTTTAGTTTGTATTTTGCCTTCATAACAGCATTTTGAGGAATGTTCAATTTATTTCTGCCTTAGCTCCCTCCAGCTACAGCTGGAGAATGAGAGGCAGAAAGAAAGAGGGAGACTGAGGGTGTAAGGAGAATGCATTCATGGGAATATGCTGTTGTAAAAATGAAGTCTTGTTAACATTTTTTCAAGAGTATCTTAAGATGGTTACATTCACAAGAATTCTTCATACTCAAGAGCATAGTCAAGAATGCATCCAAAGGTATATTTAAGAACATATTTTAAATATAGTCACTATATTCAAGGAGCTATTGAAGACTATATTAAGAATTTATTCAAGAACATACTCAAAAGTATATTCAAGGATATATTCAAAAATGTATTAACTATACTTAAAATGTATAAAAGAATATATTCTTCATAAAGATATTTTCTTCAAAAATATTCTCTTTATATGTGAGTTCTTTTTAATATAGTCAATGACTTATCAAACAATTATACTTTCCTTGTTCATATACTCTTCCTATTTGTGACACTGCATGTTCAAAAAGGAAAGTAAAACCAAATTATGCCTAATGTTTGTTTACTTTCCTTCTTTGGCATAGTCCAACTTATATTGACTCAATTTAAGCAAAGATAGATGCTCACAAGGCAACAGAAAGCTAAGCTTTCTTTACCTCCTATCAAGAGAAAACCACATGAGAAGATGCTCAACATCATTAATCAGGAAAATGCAAATCAAAATCACAATGAGATATTACCTCATACCTATTAGAATGGCTATTACCAAAAGACAAGAGACAATGAGTATTAGTGAGGAAACCACAAAACATCACACTACATGTACAGCACAATATAAAGACATTATCTGACCATATACAGTAGAATTCCATGGCACTGAATGTCACTAATACTATAAATCAATATCCTGATAATAAATATCAACATGAAAATGTTCACTTTTTTTTGCTATTGAGTTGTGTGAGTGCCTTATATATTTTAGTTATTAACCACTTATCAGATTGCTGGTAAATATTTTCTCAGCTTTTTAGTATGATATGGGTGAGGAGATCTAGAAACCTTGTCGAATGGAAAGGAATTGAAAGTACTAAGAAAGTTTAACCTGGACAAGAAAAATCTTGGATGTACATGCAAACAGCCTTCAAATACATGAAAGGACTGGCAAGCAGCTGATGGATAGATTTACAATGTGTCACTCAGGAAAGCTAATAAGGGGTTGAAGTTGCAGAACAGTAGGTTTTGTCTCCACTGTGGAGCCCGTGCCCTAGATGATAAGAAGCTGTCCCTGGAAGTGGACAAACAGGACAACACAACATCGTAAGTCTCTCCCAACTCGGAGGTTCTGAGTCTAAGTTGTTCAACAAAGGTATGCGTAAAACCAAGTGGGAAGCTTCCTTAGCTTAAAAAAGGTTTCCTTAACCAGACAGGTGCCTATTTATTCAATAAACACAAACACAGAGGAGATATTCTGGGGGGGGGGGTGGAAATCGATACTTTTAAAGATAAAACCCATCAATGTTACTTATGTCAAATGCCTAGAGTAAATTAAGTTTACAACTTCAGCAGACTGTCATGTGAAAGTGTGGCAGCGACTAACAAATTGCATTACCATAGTACTACATCACTCACAAAAGTATTATTGGTAGTGACAGAGGGATATTGAATTTAAATTATTCATTTTTATTGATCGAACAGCACATCTTAACTAGGAAACAAGACGAGCTGAGATGTTAGACTTGGATTTTACCTTCTACTGAGGATGACCCCCCCCCCAAAAGAATATGTGTGTATGAAGTTGAGCCCTGTAATAAGCATTAATTAACTCAAGTTTCCTCTGGATACTCTTGTACCTCTGTCTTCTCTGTCCATGCCCACCTAGGCGGGGACCTAGGTACCCAGAGCCCTGTGTTTCAATGCCCCCACCACCTTGAGCTCCCACCTTACCCTAGCAGTAAGCTTCATTCCTGATTTCAAAACCATGTGTTGAATACTTTTTCTGTGCTAGACACCGTGCTGGGCATCAGGGATACACAGATGAGTATGACTTTCTCTCAAGGAAGACACAAGATAATGGAGAGAAAGAGACACATAAAACTAAACAAAACAAAACAAACTGCAATAAAGTGTTGTACATTTCTCCCCCACCATTCAAAATCCCCTATCCTAAGCTCTGTTATTCTCATACTTAAGGAGATTCTTAACCTTTGGGGAAATCACAAAATCCACCTGAGAATTCTATAAAAGCTATGGACTCTCTCCCTACGGAAAAAATCACAAACAATACATATGTACGTACATAAATATTTCACTAAATTTGGGGGAATTCAGAGATCCCCTGAAGTCTAAATAAGGAGCTCTAGAGTTAAAAGCCTAGAAGTTCATGATGATTAAGTAGTTACTGTTTTCCTAATTCTGAAGCATTTCATTTGTCATGGGGGAACTTCTGGAATCTAAACACATTGAGGCAAAAGAATTAAGTGACTGACGATGGAAATTTTAGGATTCTTGAAAGGCCACCGAACTATCCCACACAGATGGCCTCAATCAAGAGATGTATTGTTTCTAGGTCTTGTTCACTGTTATGAAGTAAATAAATGCCTGTCCTCCCAAAATTCATATGTTGAAGCCCTTAGCTCCCCAGTGTGGCTATATTTGGAGATGGGCCCTTCAAGGAAGTAATCAAAGTTAAATGAGGCATAAGAGTGGGGCCCTGATCAGATAGGATTAGTGTCTTTATAAGAAAAGACACAAGAGAGTTAGGACTCTCTCACAAACACACACACGAAGAAGTCATGTGAGCACACAGCAAGAAGGCTGCCACCTACAAGCCAAGAGAAGGGCCTCAGAATGAAGCCTACCTTGCTGACACCTTAATCTTGGACTTCCCAGCCTCCAGATCTGTGAGAAATAAATGTCTGTTGTCTAAGCCACCCAGTCTGTGGTAGACTAGAAGACTAATACATCCACCAAACAAAAATTATGTCATCCAAGTTCTTTATAGCACTTTCAGACATCTGTCTGTCACCTCCAAAACCTCCCTTGTCAAACTTTTTAATTAAACAAAGACAGGAACATTAGTCCATCCCCCTCAGAAAAACAGCAACACAATTTACATCCATGAATTTTATAGTTGCAGAGATGTCGATCTTAATTGATTTGGGGTCTTTTTTAATTAAAACATGTATAGTTGTTGGTAGAGCTTGAAAATTAAGCAGCTACCATTGGGCTCTAGGCACAGAAGTTTCTCTGCAGCTGAGGAGCAAGTAGCCCCAAGTAAATAGCAATCGCCTGGCTAGCTCTGCCCACTACCCTGTTTTAGCTTAAGGCCTTGTTACTACGCAAAGTGTGGTTGATGGACCAGTAGTATCAGCGTTACCTGGGAGTTTGTAAGCAATGCAGAATCCCAGGCTCACCCCAAGCTCACTAAATCAGAATTTGTCTTTTTTTTTTTTTTCTGAAAACAAGTTTTATTTAAATAAGGGTTCAGAATTTGTCTTTTAACGAGATACCCAAGTGATCTGTGTGAGCATGAAATTGGAAAAGTGCTGCCTTAAAGAACAGCTTAGTCCACACTGCAACAGTGCTGAGTGGACTCTCAGGTCTCAGGAACTTGGACTGTTGGGTACATAAGTTTAAGGATTAAGGTGCTCCCACTGGATTAGTCTCACCATCTAGCAGAGTGCCTGGCACCTAAGAAACTGCAATAAATATTTGTTCATTGATCCATTTAAAAATATTTGTTGAGCACTTACTATGTGTGAGGCGCTCTGCAAGGCCTTATGGATACACTATTGAGAAAGTCCTCGTGGGGCTTACAATCCAGTGCAGTGTTTCTCTAAGAGGTGTCACCTTACCACGTGTACCAGAATTATAGGGGGTGGGTATATGTGTCAAAAACCAAATTCCTGGGACCCACCACAGATCAGCTGAATCAAAATCCGAATGACTATGGCCCCCGGAGTCAGCATTTTAACAGGCACCTCAGGTGACTTAGTGGATGTTGGAAGATCAACAAATAAAGTCATTCATTCACCAGTTTACTGAGCTCCTAGTATGTGCTAGGCATCGTTTTAGGCACTGGGGATATAGCTGTGACCAAAATTCCCTGCTTTCATGGAGTGCACATTCTAAATGGAGGAGACAGAAAATAAACAAACACATATGTCAACTAGTGAGCAGTGCTATGAAGAAAACTAAAGCCAGGGCTAGGCGATGGGGGTGCTATCTCGGGGCGGGTGGTCCAGAAAGGCCTCTCTAGAAAGGTGATGCATGAGCCAAGATTTTAATGAAGTGATGGAATGAGCCAGGCAGATATCTGGGGAAGAGTTTTCCAGGCAGAAGGGACATTATGGGCAAAGACCCTGTAGGGGGAGAGTGGCCGACCTGTTCAAAAATAGAAAAGAGGCCAGTGAATGGGATGGTGGGAAAATGATTGGATAAGAGTCAGAGAGGTAATACAGGTGTGGGAGTATGGACAAGTCCTGTTGGGCTTTGCAGCCCATTCTAAGGATGTTGGCTTTTACACTCTGAGAAATAGGGATCCACTGGAGAATTTTACTCAGAGAAGCACAATGATATGATTTATGTTACTATACGGTTTACTCTGGTTGCTGTGTAGAGTACAGACTGTAGGGGTGTATTACTTAGGGTAACGCTAGGCTGCTGTATCAAAAAGACTCAACCTTGTGGTAGCTTAAAGAACAAAGGAATTTATTTCTCTCAGAATAGCCTTAATGTGACTACTTCAAGTCCATAGGGCAAGTCTATTTCTCATGGTAATTCATAGGCCCAGATCCTTTCCAAGTTGTTGCTCTGCCATCAACTAGCGCCTTGTCATAGTCTGCAAGGTCAAAGCCAGATTGTCAGATATCCAGCTTCCAGCAGACAGAAAAAGAGGATGAGTGTTTAGAGGAGGCAAGCCCAAATGTCCCAAGCCCCTGACTCAGAAACGGCACATGTCACTTCTGCTAACATTCCATTGATGAGAACTTTGTCACATACCCACAGCTAACTGCAAGCAACGTTGGGTTATGTGGTCCAGCAGGACAGCTGTGCATTCAGCTGTATTTCTTTGGCTATATAGGAAGAGTCAAATGGGTTTTAACGAAAAGCTAGTAGTGTCTGCCATAAAGGGCAAAGGCAAAAGAAGGGAGATGTTGCAGTCATCCAAATGAAAGATGATGGTGGCCTGGACTAAGGTGGTGGCAGTGGAGGTGGGGAGGAGTGGCTGGCTTATGCATATACAGTCCACCCTTGAACAACATGAGAGTTAGGGGTGTCGACTCTCCACGCTGACAAAAATCTGAGTATAACTTATAGTCTACCTTCTGAACCCACAGTTCCTCTGAATCCAAGGCTCTGCATCTGTGGCTTCAACCAACCATGGATCGTGTAGTACTGTAGTATTTACTATTGAAAAATATCTGCATGTAAGTGGACCCACGCAGTTCAAACACACACTGTTCAAAGGTCAAGTGTACTATATTTTGAAGGATTGGCTAATAGAATGGATATGGTTGCAAACGTCAAGGATGCCTCCAAGAAGTTTGACCTGAATGACTTGAAAAAACGAGTTGAATGAATGATCAGATGAAAAATATTCCACCCAAACCAGACATTTCTCTCTCCTCCCCACCTTCCTAAACCCGACACTGCATCCTAGTGTGAATAGGACTCAAGTCTTTCCTTGAAAGCCAGATTTTAAATTTCAATTCTACTAATTTCTGTGTGTATGTTCTTAAGCAAATAATTTCATGCCATTGGGTCTTAGTTTCCTCTTCTATAAAAGAGAAATAATAGTAGTATCTACCTGATAAATTTACTGTGGAGATTAAATAAGGTAAAGTACAGGAAGTATACAGTATAGAGCAGGACACATAGGAAACACTCTGTAAAAAAACAGCCCAAAACATGTGACAAGGATTAAATGTGATTAGATAAAGCCTTTGTCAAGCATATAACACAATTCTTGGCACATGGTAAGTGCTCAATAAATGACATATGTTATTATTAAAAGGCTAGAGTTGCCAAAGACAAACTTAATGACTTCCCAAATTTTCCCAGAGACAGCACTGAGAATAGAATGTTCTCGCAACACAATGCAGAAACTAGACAAACATGCTCTATAGAGTTGTTGGACTATTAGAAACATTTCTCTTAGACCCCCCCAGCTTATAAGCATCAGCCATACTTTCTCCCCATCCCTGGTACACAGGATCCTGAAATCCTCCATCTTCTAGTGTCAGAGAGGAATATAAACGATCTTCATTCAAACCATAATGTTGCTACAGTTTCATTAACCACTCATAATACCTGCATGTTGCAGAGGAACAAAGCATCCATCAGAAACTAAACTCAAGTCTGTCGACATGAGTGAGTGCCGGCACCTGACAGGCTAAAGAGACTTGCAGAAACCAGACAGAGCAAGGAGAGCTGTGAGAGCCACTCGTCTCCCTTTCCTCCTTGGTCTTCAGTGTCACTCACAACCAACTAGATCTCTGATGAGGAAATGAGGTTTCTATTATGATCCATCTGCTGTCATCTCCGTATCTGCACGTCGTCCTACACAAAACACTTTGCAAAACACTTTCTCACACGTTGATAGTTTCAACAATTCTACAGGGACTTATTCATTCCATTTTACAGATGAAAAACCTAAGAGTTAAGAGGTAAAGTGGCTTGCCCCTAATTGTGCACAACTAGCAAGCAATCTACATTCATTTATTACAAAGTAGGGAACTGCTACAGCTTGCATTTAAGACCTTTACAGTGAAATTCTGAATTTGCATCATCATACTTGTGTTTTCCCTCAATTGATAAGGTTTCCTAGTATAGGTGCCCAACCCAAGTTGGGATCTGTTAATCCTGAGCCCACCGTCCCCTCATAAAAAATTAGTGAAACTCATAGCATTTGAGTTCTTCAGCTCGTTCGTGTTCTTCCCACCCATTACTAGAAGCTGAGTCATTCCTGAGCAAAATGTTCCAGATTGTCTCCCACGGCAGTACTTGCCTCCTGCTTGACTTGAGTTAAAACCCTGAATTCACACCTTCTATCTGAGAAGCACCGTGCAAATTACTTTGAGTTTTTCTGAGCCTCAGTTTCCTCGACTGAAAAATTGAAATCGTAGTGGCATCCCCTTCACTGGGCTGTTGTAGGAAACAAAGTAATGTCTGTAAAACACCAGGCACACCCTAGTCATCCAATAAATCATGATGGTGCGGTGGGGGAAGTAGTACTAATTATACAGTTTCCAGATCATTCCCTTGCCGCTTCTTCTCAAAACACTTATCCCGTTTCTCCTCAAGACCTTATCTGCTTGATCTGTCGAATCACCTCCCAACCTGCTAATGATAACATATATGCATTTTAATGAGATATTTGAAATACTTGTCCCAAAGAATAACAAAAACAAAAGTGCTGTACTCCAAAGAAAGAGATTTGGCGGTCAGTTTTATTTTGGGTACACACATATTCTGTAGGCAGCCCTTTATTCTATCTGGTATAAATGCAGACCTGACTGGGGTGTTTGTTTGCCTCCAAATCTAAGAGAAAAAGAGCGAAGAATGGCTTTCACTAGGTATTCCAGAAATTGACTTTCAAGCCAAGCTGTTTGAAATGTTATTTTGAAAAAAAACAAGCGAACAAAACCAAACAAGCCTTTGTTATTCCAACCTCCCTAGCTCCCCGACTCCCTACATCCTAGTCCTCTACCCCCAAGGCAAACACACACATAAAGCAAATATTTTTAAACACCAAGTAAGCTGTGTAAAAGATCATAATGTTCTGTCACATGGGGCCAAGGGTAAGTGTTGTGTTGTGTTGTAGTCAAACGCATTTGATAAGAAATAATGCATGAGAAGGGGAGCACAGGTGCCGTCAGAAATGTGCAAAAATATTTCTATGCCTCTCAGAATTGATAAACATAAAAAGGCTGAACACAGAACAAAATCAGTCAGAACCTTCTCTTCCTGAGAATATTTGATCTGCCATGGTTATTTCTGAACACCCTGGTGGCCCATAAGGTGTGATCAAATCTTTTAGATGTAAGTTGATCTTTTCCAGGGGAGCAAAAGATCCTGGCTAGGGTATCTGGCTGCTGTGGGTTTTGACATTTCACTCAGACATTGGTAAAGACAAAAGGGCTGTGTCATATGTTCATCCAAGTGAAATTAACAATGCAGAATGCCACCCTATTCCTCAATTTATAATCTCTTCCAGGAGGGTTTGTCATCCTTGGTAATTTCCCAAAGAACCCAAATCTGAATCCTCTTGGCTGTGCGGTAGTATAAGCCTTTCAAACAAGAAATGGTTTTCCCAAGAAGCTTGGATTTCCCATGGATCCTGCCTGAGGTCTGCGTTAGAAGTCAAAGGTACTACGTCAGGCAATAGGACAATTAATTCAGAAAATTTTAAGTACAAACCAGGGCCAGCCTGATTAGGAGGTAGCTATGTTTATAATTCCTCATCAGCTGGCCATATAGCATCAAAATTCACTCCTCTGGAGTAAAACACAGAGGTGCTGCTTAAAAGTTATGGTCCCCAAAGAGGAGCATGCATATATTAGTCTATCAGGAAGGGGGCCTTATCTTGGTAGAGCCAGAGCATTTGGGTATGACCAGTGGCATGTAGGTCTGAAGGAGGCCCTGGCTTCTGGAGTTTAGGGGTTGGAGGGGGTGGAGCAGGTTCTGAAAGGACTTGTGGACATAAAACTACGTAATCAACTAAACAATTTTGCCAAGAGCCAGCCCTCTTGGCTTTCCCCATCTCTAAGAATCACATAATTCCTTCTTACTTTACACTAGCCCCTGAACAACCCTGAATGATAATCGCTCATTATCACCATGGTAGGGATTTAGTCAGCCTTATTTGACAACTAGGATATGCAGAGAACACATTTCCTCACTCCCGATGTTTCTTTCCATGACTCTAGCTCCTCATTTCCTTCCAGGAAGAGGGACTTACCTAAGTGGTCAGAAAAAGCCTGTCCTGTTTGTCGCATCCCCTTTACCTACCCTTGCTCTTGGAATTAAAGCTCTCAACAGAGAGTGTGTGTCCTGCTCTGCTCCTCTAAGCAGAAAGTTTTACATGAACATAAATATCCATAGCGAGGGGAAAGGCAATGCAATGGTCTCGTGCAGCCTCTGGGTGGATACCTCTGGGATGCAGTGTTAGGAAGCTCACTTATCCACAGATCTAAGCTACATTTTCTAATATCAGCTTACTTGGGAATAAAGGGGCAAATTTCATTTCCCATCTGCCTTGCTCCTTTTCTTAAGTATCTGTCGGCTCAGAATTCAAGGTGCTATTCATTGGACTTCCTCAAAGCCAAACACCTGATGCATTGGACCAAGACCATGGAGAAATAGACAAGAGCTAGAATTAGCAGACTAAAATAACACGAGAATCTCTGGGTAGAGCCAGGGCACGTGGTTGTAGGTCTTGGACTTCAGTATTTAGACAAGATATTTCGAACTTGGCAGTCTATTGAGGTTTATATTGGGCCAAGAGTCTGGTTTCTATAATTATGCAATTGGCTATTAAATATACAAAGCCAAAATTAACCGCTGGGTGAGAAACTTCTCCAAATTGAGTTGAAGTTCACAGACCATGGACTCCAGATATTTGGATAGACTGGCCTCCCTGGCAAGGCTACAACCAAGATTTCTTCCATCTATCATTTCTCCTTCAGATAATACTGAGTTTCTGCCACAAACTTTAGCAATTCTGAGTACTGGATATGGACCATATAATTTTGCCTGGGATAACTTCTCTAGGGACTGTGGATTGGCCTATGTATCAGTTGTCTGTCACTACCTAACAGATTGTCCCCAAACTTAGTTGCTTAAAATGAGAACATGTATTATCTCAGTTTCTGTAGGTCAGGAACTGGGTGCAGCTTAGCTGGACCTTCCATGTCAGGGCCCGTCAAAGGCTGCAGTCGAAGTGTTATGCATGGCTACAGTCACTTCAAGGTTCAGGTAAAGGAGGATCCACTTCCAAGTCCTCTCACATGGCTGTTGCCAGAATTCAGCTCCTCAAAGACTGAGGGCCCCATCCTTGCTGGCAAGTTCCTTGCCACATGGCTTCTTCCAAGGGCAGCTCACAGCAGGACAGCTGACTTCTTCAACTCAAGCAAGTGAAGAGAACCAGAGAGGGAGAGACTGCTGCAAAGATGGAAGTCACAGCCCTTTGTAACCTAATTACTGAAGTGACACCCCACCACTCTGACATGTTCTATTTGTTAGAAGCAAAGTCCAGCACACACACAAGGGAAAAGGACTCCACAAGGGGTGAATTCTAGGAAGCAGGGATCAATGTGAGCCATGAGGTGACTATCACAGACCGTTTATTATGTGCTTGTTTGCCAACTGGGAATTATGGGGCCAGTGATATGATTGGCTCGTCAGTTCTATTAATTCTTTGAACTAAGTGAAACATCAGAGACTTGGCATTGAACTAATACAAACGCTAGGGCCCTGAAGTGACCATACCCAGTCCAGTAAGAAATAGCACATGCTAAAACTGCTAAAGAATCCCCAACTCTGCACAGGCCTTGAGAACTTTCCTAGTTAAGGCTGAGCAGATTAAGAAGCTAAGGAGATAGCTTTTGGTCTTTAATTTCTTCGTGCTTTCCCTCATGAGGACAAGAAAACTTTAGTTTGAACTTTGGAATTTAAGAAATGTGTACTTTTATTTCTCTGGACTTTAACTGAAAAGTACAAGGGGGGTTAATATTTGGACTTTAACATCCCCCTGGAAATGTGATAATGGCAGATTATATTCAAATGAGTGGCATCTTATTGTTGCACATTAGCGTAGCATGCTGCTATTATTAATGCTGTCCTTTGATCTTACTGGATATGCTCCCTTAGGCAACTTAATGTAGCTGGACATCATTTGAAAAGGGAAATAGAATAGGGAATAAATTTTCATCCTTGAGCATGGCATGATCTTGATATTGATTTAATTAATGTAGTCTTCGAACACATTTCAGAGCCTTCTGAAATGTGCACTACCATCTATACTGCCCATCAGTGGTCCCAGTAATTGCTATTGGGGAAGTAGCCTCCTCAAGGTGGGAGAGGACTGTCCTCATAAACTGCTGACTTCCTCCCTCCATGGAGATGGCTTGATGGTTAAACACAGTGAGTTAAGAGAAAAATAAATGGAGAATTATTAGGGGAGACTCTTCTTCCCACTCTGGATGTTCCTTTCAGTACCTGTAGAGAAGAGCTTGTAGTTGAAAAGCTTGGGACAAGGCACTCTGCATGCATAGCTATGCCCAGGATATGGCAGACTACAGAGGAGTTGTGTTCTGCTCCGATTTCTGCCAAACAGTGAGAGGCGCCTGCCCCTGTAATAGCGTCCTGCGGTGCTAGGGCACAATTTGTGACCAAGGGGGTAAGTCTCCCTAACACAGGAGCACAGTACTGGAAAGCCCGCTTGCTCATAGCTATAAGCCGCATCTTCCATTCTAACCTTTTATCCATATTAAAGCTAATATTTTAGACTCTATCTCCAGAGTCCTTTAAATTTCTCAATTGTTCAGAAGTCAAGGCAAGTAAAAGTGCTGTGCTATTGATGGGCTTCCTACTTGCTCACAGAGAGTAGTGGTCTGGATATGAAGGGCATTTTGGTTCTCAAGGTGGCAGGGGATAGAGAATTCCAATGGGGAAGCGGTAGGGGTGGGGGGGGACCCTGCACAGACACCATGAACATCCTAGAAAGTTGTCACCCAAAGCAGGGAGTAGGACCCTCAAAAGGGAGACGAGTCTTAACCACTTGGCTGAGGGCCAGCTGGTAGCTTCCAGAATCATAGGACTATTCTCAGAACTTTACTTTCAAACTCAAAAACCCCTTTAAGCCCACAAACACTCACTTTTTAAAATTCTCCTGATTCAACAAGGTCTGAAGGCTGAAGCAAGAATTGAGCAACTGTGATAAATAGCAATGTGATCAGTGGCTTATTTGCTCTCACAAATGCTCATTGCCTCTGGGGATTTTCCTGATACTGGGGGACAGGAATTGGAAAATAATGTCTTTCTCTGGGTCTAGAAGAGTTTTCTGTCATTTTCTTCATTTTTGTTGACACTTCCCCAATAATTTATGAGCTTCCCTTGATATGTGGAAGGATCGATAGCTATGTGTGTCTTTGGGAACTAAGTGACGAAACAACACTAACGTGCTCCAGTAAAAAATCACCACATTTCTCTTGTCATGGTCAATATTTGAAGCTGGTAAAACATAGACGTGAGTCTTTCTTTGTGAATATCTATGTCTCCTCAGATATTTAGAAGCATGGATCTCTTTCTAAATGCCAATGGGCAGTAGTTTTCCCAAAGAGCTAAAAAGCAGCATTAAGGGTATCAAGGAGCCCTCTCAGGGCTGCCATGGAAAGAAAGAGTGAAGAGGTAGGCTCCATCTCTTCCCCAACTATCTGGCGCATCTTTGTTTTAATCTGTTTTATGCATTGAGATTTCCTGAAATACTTCATTTGAACGCAGAGTCCCACAATTTTTAAAAGTTTAAAAATCCAGGGCTTCCCTGGTGGCGCAGTGGTTAAGAATCCACCTGCCAATGCAGGGGACACGGGTTCGAGCCCTGGTCCGGGAAGATCCCACATGCCGCGGAACAACTAAGCCCATGTGCTACAACTACTGAGCCTGCGCTCTAGAGCCCGCGAGCCACAACTACTGAAGCCCGCGCGCCTAGAGCCCGTGCTCTGCAACAAGAGAAGCCCCCGCAATGAGAAGCCCATGCACCGCAACCAAGAGTGGCCCCCGCTCGCCACAACTAGAGAAAGCCCGCGTGGAGCAACGAAGACCCAACGCAGCCAAAACTAATTAACTAAATAAATAAATTTATATTTTAAAAAATCCAACAGCAAAAATATAAACAATCCAGTTAAAAATGGGAAAAGGACTTGAAGAAAATGACAGAAAACTCTTCCAGTCCCAGAGAAAGACGTTATTTTCAAATTCATGTCCCCAAGTATCAGGAAAATCCCCAGAGGCTATAGGAATTTGTGAGAGCAAATAAACCACTGATCATATCACATTCCTCCAGAGAAGATATCCAAATGGCCAATAACCACAGGGAAAAGCTGCTCAACATCACTAATCATTAGGGAAATGCAAGTCAAAACCACAATGAGATATTACTTCACACCCATTAGGATGACTATTACAAAAAAATAGAAATAGAAAATAACAAGTGATGTGGAGGATGTGGAGAAATTGGAACACTTGTGCACTGTTGGTGGGGATATAAAATGGTGCAGCTGCTGTGAAAATGGCATGATTGTTCCTCAAAAAATTAAACATAGAATTACCATATGATCCAATAATTCCACTTCTGGGTATATACCCAAAAGAACTGAAAGCAGGAACTCAAACAGATATTTGTACATCCATGTTCATAGCAACATTATTCAAAATGGCTAATGATAAATGGATAAATAAAATGTGATATATACAAACAATGGAATATTACTCAGCCTGTAAAAGGAAGAAAATTCTGACACATGCTTCAAAATGGAGGAAACTTGAAGACATTATGCTAAGTAAAATAAGCCAGTCATAAAAGGACAAATACCATATGATTTCACTTATATGAGGGACCTATTGTAGTCAAATTCATAAAGACAGAAAGTAAAATGGTGGTTGCCTGGGGCTGGTGGAAAGGAGGAATTGGGAGATACTGTTTAACGGATGCAGAGTTTCAGTTTGGGAAGATTAAAAAGTTCTGGAAATGGATGGTGGTGATGGTTTAACAATCCATCATGATGGATGTGAATGTACTTAATGTCACTCACTAAATGGTACACTTAAAAATTGCTCAAATGGGGCTTCCCTGGTGGTGCAGTGGTTAAGAATCTGCCTGCCAATGCAGGGACATGGGTTCGAGCCCTGGTCTGGGAAGATACCACATGCCGCGGAGCAACTAAGCCCGTGTGCCGCAACTACTGAGCCTGCGCTCTAGAGCCTGGGCTCCACAACAAGAGAAGCCACTGCAATGAGAAGCCTGCGCACCGCAACAAAGAGTAGCCCCCGCTCACCGCAACTAGAGAAAGCCCGTGTTCAGCAACAAAGACCCAACGTAGCCAAAAATAAAATAAATAAATTTAAAAAAATGGTTCAAATGGAAAATTTTAACAATTTTTAAAAGTTTAAAAATCAATGTTCTATTAGACCTTACAGTTTTGTTGATAGTGAGAAATCTTTCACAATGTACAAGATAGCCCACCTTTCATCAGATGGTATCAATGTGTCCTTTAGGATGAAGAATTTATGGATATTCTATTTTCTAAATGTAAACACTGCTTGACATGAACCAAACAAAAACACATTGAGACCTCAGCACAGATTCAAGGATCAAATCCACTCTGGGGGAGAGTTCAGGAAATGGGATGCAGAATGTATGTACAGAGAAGTACAGAGAAAGGCCTAGAGCTTTCAAAATTGTTGACCTGTGTTACCAGTAGCTTCCATAATGGTTTACTACAAGTACACATCAATAGACAAGGTTCCGAGACCAAGCTAGGGGAGAAGAAAAGTTGAAAACTAGGAGGTAAAGTGGATTTGGTTGGATGCAGTTAAACCCAGAAGCCAAAGTTGAAGCCTGGACTAAAAAGACCCTGAAACTGAAGAACAATGCAGACGGCAGAGAAGGACTGAGACATAGGCATAAGCATAGTGTGACAAAGGGGGGTGGTAGGAACAGTAGTCCTTAACCATCATGAATATCAGGACACAGGTAGCACTCCTCACACTATGCCACTGGGGAAGCTCACCCAACCTCGCCCCAAAATTCTGAACCAGGTGAGGTGAGATATTGGTGCCCTTGGTTAGATTATGGTCTCATTTAACATTTCATTTAATATACTGGTGGGTCAGCCTAAAACATGTCTCTGTTGTTAGAGTTGCATAACCTAAATATTCAATCTTCACCCAAAGTTATATAGAAGCATCTTTACCTTGAGAGCCTTGGCCCTAAGGGTAAGAGCAGTAGTTAAAGAAAGAAATGGGTCAATGCTTATAAGCTTCATAAATAGAAACTGTAATTACAATTGCACCTTTTTTTATGCAATAGCTGAGTCCCGAAGAATTGTGGATAAATGCAACTACTTTTCCCCACTGACAGAATGTAATAGCTCAGAATCACTTTATTTTTTATCTCCACTTGATCCTAAATGGATATAGGTGCCTCAGACTTTAGGTATTGATTAAGAACATGTGTGTAAAGCAACTAGCCCAGTTCTAAGTGCTTTTCATGAATTATCTCATTCATTCATTCATCACAACAAGCCTCTGAGTTAGGTGTCATTATAATCTCAGTTTTTAAGATGAGGGAATGGAGGTGCAGAGTGGTTAAGTGGCCTAAAGTCACACAACCATTAAGTGATGTGGACCCAGAGTCCAAATACTCAATCACTACATGGCTCAATGAAGATGAAAAAGAAAGAATGATGAAGAAAAGGAAGAAAAAGAGGAATAAATAATTAAGCTTACCCCTGCTTCCTCCCATGGAGTTGAATATGGTCCCAGTAGCAAGAGAAGGCGGTTCCATATTGCGAATGCCCCAGACCACTTTGGAACTTGACTATGACCACCTCACCATCAGATGTCATAGATCCAAAGTCAAACGTCTCTGGCAGGTCTTTTTTTTTAATTAATTAATTTTTTTATTGGAGTATAGTCGCTTTACAATGTTGTGTTAGTTTCTGCTGTACAGCAAAATGTATCAGCCACACATATACATATATCCCCTCTTCCTTGGATTTCCTTCCCATTTAGGTCACCACAGAGCACTGAGTAGACTTCCCTGTGCTCTACAGTAGGTTCTCATTAGTTATCTATTTTATACATAGTAGTGTATATATGTCAATCCCAGTCTCCCAATCCATCCCAACCCCACTTCCCCCCTTGGTATCTGTACATCTGTGTCTTTATTTCTGCTTTGCAAATAAGTTCATCTATACCATTTTCCTAGATTCCACATATATGCATTAAAACACGATATTTGTTTTTCTCTTTCTGACTTACTTCACTCTGTATGACGGTCTCTAGGTCTATCCACATCTCTACAAATGACCCAATTTCATTCCTTTTTATGGCTGAGTAATATTCTATTGTATATATGTACCACTTCTTCTTTATCCATTCATCTGTTGATGGGCATTTAGGTTGCTTCCATGACCTGGCTATTGTAAATAGTGCTGCAATGAACATTGGGTGCATGTGTCTTTTTGAATTATGGTTTTCTCAGGGTATATGCCCAGTAGTGGGATTGCCGGGTCATATGGTAATTCTATTTTTAGTTTTTTAAGGAACCTCTATACTGTTCTCCATAGTGGCTGTATCAATTTACATTCCCACCAACAGTGTAAGAGGGTTCCCTTTTCTCCACACCCTCTCCAGAATTTATTGTTTGTAGACTTTTTGATGATGGCCATTCTCACTGGTGTGAGGTGATACCTCACTGTAGTTTTGATTTGCATTTCTCTAATAATTAGTGATGTTGAGCATCTTTTCATGTGTGTTCTTTGGATAAATGGCTATTTAGGCCTTCGGCCCATGTTTTGATTGGGTTGTTTGTTTTTCTGTTATTGAGCTGCATGAGCTGTTTGTATATTTTGGAGATGAATCCCTTGTCAGTTGCTTCGTTTGCCAATATTTTCTCTGGCAGGTCTTAAAAGTGTGTTCTCAGAGGGGATACAAAATCGGCAGGAACCACTAGCCTTGCTCAAGGTCAGAGAAGCAAGAGAATAAAGTCCAAATTCTTTGGCAATGTCTCACTACCCATTCACTGCCCTATAGTCTAAAGAAACAGACCCGCTTG
Organism: Balaenoptera borealis; assembly: GCF_965194805.1. Classification (NCBI taxonomy): domain Eukaryota; kingdom Metazoa; phylum Chordata; class Mammalia; order Artiodactyla; family Balaenopteridae; genus Balaenoptera; species Balaenoptera borealis. Next base: position 108,041,515 of record NC_138881.1, read on the forward strand.
CTGTGGATGAGGATACTCAAGGTCAGAAGAGCAGGAGACCTAGAAGCCAGAATACCAAATAGCTGTTCGTGAGAAAATCCACCAAAGGAATCTTTAGACAGAGGCTCTGCATGGTCCTCCAGCAAAGATAAGCATCTCCACTGTACTTGAATGTTCCTCTTCCTTGTTCTTTTTTGCCTCTACAACGCAGAATCTTCACTGACCTGATTTTCATTGCTTGCCAAGTCTACCCAAATTCACTGCCTGAGGTTAGTAAAAAACAAACAAAAAAAACAAGCATATAGAGTCAGTTCTGCTATAACACTACATATGCATTTTTAAAAATCACTGCACTAAAAAAAAAAAAAAAAAAAAAAAATCACTGCACTATGCAAAATTGAGCAACAAAACCCACAGGGTTTATGGGGAAAATGGGATTAGAAGAACAATAATAAAGACATCAGTGACACGTTAAACCAGATAGGAAAGGCAGCACAATTTTACACATGTTAATGGTTAAGAAATACACAACTACTACAATAAACGTGGCACTTTACCTTGAAAAGACCTGAAGTTTGCTTGTGAGCGTAGCAGGTTCTGAGCTATTGTGAAGTGGTGGAAGGAGTGTTATCTGAAATCAGATGGAAAGTTGTAACACTAGATGTGGATGGGTGTGCCCGGCAGCTGTTTGAGGTGTGTGTTTGATGTTTTACCACACAGCTCAGTTAAGCTTGGTGCTGTTTTCTGCATTCACCTAGCATTTCTTGCTGATGGAATCATTCTCAAGCAAACACGAAGTTCATGTCATGCTCAAATTGTTCCTTAACATATCAATTGGAACAAACTCGAGTTTTCAAAACAGATGTTATAGCAGAACTGACTTAGTGATTTAGCTAGTGAGAAGATGGAAGACAGTGGCAGAATGGAGTATTATCAAGGACAATCAGGCTCCAATTAAAACTCCAGGGTACCTTCCCATCTACTGTAAAGACCTGCACATACAACTAAAGAAAGCATCTTGGTATATTTCCTCTTTTGTTTCAAGATCCTAAAACAAAATTCTATGGGAGCTGCAGGTCCTATTCATGCCCTAGTGTGAGGCGCTGACCTGGACCTGCTGTCTCCCCCAAAATCGATAGGACAGTTAAGTAGGAGTCTTTGGAGGGTTATTTGACACTTAGAGAAGCTTCACATCAACCAGTGCTTAATAATAAGCCCAACTGAACTCAATAAAGACAGAAACAGTCCCGAGTGTTCCTTTTAAATTCTTTGCCTTGATTTTGTGCCTTTGCATATCTGATTCCCTCCACCTGGAATCATCTCCCCCCTTGTGGTGATTTTTAAAATATGTCCACATATTCTTTAATACTTTCCCATGTCAAGATGTGGAGTTTAACTCCCCTCCCCTTGAGTATGGGCTGCACTTACTGACTCACTTCTAACAAATAGAATTATAATAGAAGTGATGGTACATCACCTCTGAGATGAGGTTATAAAAAAGATTGTGGCTTCCATCTTGGTTTTCTCTTTCTCCCATTTGGATCATTTGCTCTGAGGGATGCCCGCTGCCATGCTGTAATGTTCCTTAGAGAGAGGGCCAAGTGACAAGGAACAGCCCACAAGAAATGGAGACCTGCTGACAATCACGTGAGTGAGCTTGGAAGCGTATTCTCCAATCCCAGCGGGGCTTTGAGATGACTACACCCTGCTGACAGTTAAATTGCAACTTCGGGAGAGACTGAGCCAGGCCCATTCAGTTAAACCACTCCCAGACTCTTGACTTTCAAATACTGTGTGAGATAATAATGTTTGCTGTTTTAAACTGCTATGTTTGGGGTTAACAAGCTAATAGCGGTTATCTATCTATTAGCAGTTAGATAACTAATACAACTCTTCCCCATCTGCTTCACTTCCATTTGTTCTTTAGAAGCAGCTGAAGTGTATCCTAGTTCATGAAATCATCCTGACCACATTCTGCTACTGAACCCATCCAGTGTTTTGTTTTACTCTTGGTTATTGTACATCTTTAGCTCTTAAACTTTCATTTGGTGATTGTTTATATTTTTTTATTTCTTTGTTGAGGCTTTCATTCCATTTCTTTCAAGGATTTCACCCTTACTTGTTAGTGTATTTTTATAAACAATAGCTGATTTAAAATCTTTTCAGATAATTCCAACATCTGTCATCTAGGATGACATCTGTTGATTGTCTTTCCTCATGTGAACTGAGATTTTCCTGATTCTTCATATGCCTAGTAATTTTGGATTGTATGCTGGATACTTTGGATATTGCCTTATGAGTCCTTGGAACTTGTTTAAATCCTATGGGGAATGTTGATGTTGACATTTCTGTTTTAGTGGGAAGTCAGTCTGGTTAGGTTCAGGCATAAGTGCCGATCCACCTTCTGTATGTTGTGGTTCCCAAGTCTGTTTCATTTTCAAAGCCTTTACAGCACCATCCAAGTATGTCTCATGTATCCACCACTCAGTAAATAGTCTGGGACCTGAGCGGTGGTCTATCTGTTTAGTTCTCAAAGTTTTCGTTCTGCTAAATAGGGTCTAATCCATACATGTTCACACAAGGTTGAGCTCCAGAGTTTATAAGCAACTTTATAGGGTCATTTTCCCAAGCTTCTCCCTTTCTGTGATTTCCTTGGCACTTTCTGCCCCCGTGAGACATCTTTTCAGTCCTCTGGCCTGAAATCTGAGGCTTTAGTTACTCTGCACTATTACAACCGTGTCCTTGTTTAGGTCCAAGCAGTTGGGGGGAGAGGAAGAAAACCAAGGGGAGTTGACCCACCCCTCTTTGAATCACAGATCCACCGAAGAGAGAGGAAGATTCCTTGTCCTTCAAATTTTAACTCCTACAGGCTCCAATTATCAGCTTCTGCTACTATTGCCACACGATTTCTTGGGAGCTGGAGCATTAAGAAAAGAGAAAAGAAAGAGGGAAAAAAATGGAAGATTTCCACACTACGTGTTAGGAGTTTCCTTTTCCATTCTTGAGCCAGAATTAGATTACTTCTCCTAGAGCTGTCTCTTTCTGCTTCCTGATGGCCACTTCTAGAATTCTGATGTACTAAATTCAGGCCAGGGTACATCAGAAGGGAAAAAATAGCATACTCACCACCAGTTCAGAGGCACTTTGAATTCTGGTTTTCTTTCCCAATTTGCTACTATTTACTTTCTTTCTTAAAATTAATTTTTATTGGAGTAGAGTTGATTTACAGCGTTGTGTTAATTTCTGCTGTACAGCAAAGTGAATCAGTTATACATATATCCACTTTTAGATTCTTTTCCCATATAGGTCATTACAGAGTATTGAATAGAGTTCCCTTTGCTATATAGTAGGTTCTTATTAGTTATCTATTTTATATATAGTAGTGTGTATATGTCAATCCCAATCTCCCAATTTATCCCACCCCTCCAGCTACTATTTACTTTCAGACTGCTCACTGCTCCATTCATTCTGTTCAGGTTTTATCTCTGTATACAACTGGGGAGACAGATGCTGACTCCATCTACCCCAGAACTGGAACTCCATGATGCTGTATTATAATTATCTAGATTTGCTTTTCCATTTCTCCCCAGAAGTGCCTTAGGACAGGGACTCTATGTATCTCCCACATCTAGAACAGAACTTGGTATAACATTGGTGATGAATAAATTATTCTGTAATAAGGGAATGAGTGAAGGCTCTAATGAAGGAAACCTACCCATTTCTAGAGTCCAAAAGCAAGGAAACCAGCTTGTCAGCAGAGTCACGGGGCAGAGCTTATACAAGTAGGAAAGGGTTACAATGCCCTCTTCATGTAGTGTTACTTTTTTCCACAGAGGCCTTCTGAGGGCAATGCTCCCATCTTTGCCATCTAATCCATTATTACTTGCATGGCAGAGACTTCAGACATAGTAGTAAAGGAATGAGTGTATATAAAAATGACTGTCAATCAATAAATTTCAGTGAACAAGCCCATAAGATCTCTTCCACTCTATGCTAGGCACAGGGAGAATAGAAAAGGAGGAGGCATTGTCCCCGTTCTCAAAACACAGTTACAATACAGTTACAATTTATAAGACTAACTCATACTGAAAATAGAAAGAATTCAACACATGACATCAGGAAAGGTGTAATTGTGAAGAGTACTGTAGCAGTTCAAAGGAGGTGCAGATCAGCGCGGCTGGCACAGCTACGACAGAGGAAGAAGCAGGCCTTGAGATGAGTCTTTAACGATGGGTTAGAATGTAGTCAGTGGAGGTTTTTTTAGAAAGATTAAGCGGCACAAGCAAAGGTGTGAAGATGGGGAAGGACATGAAGAACAGATGGACCCGACCAGAGAAAAGATTATATTTGATGAGCCATAGAGAAGCCTTAGTGTTCTGTACTTATTGCTGCATTCTGGCCATACTGTCAAATAATATTAAAATCTCAGGGCTGGGAGGGATCTTCACTTATTCAATCTTCTCCAATGCCTAAGGCCTCTATTGTTTTGTGAATCCAGTTCCCCCACCCTCCTCCCAACACACACACACACACACACACACACACACACACACACACACACACCATCCTCCACCCTCTTTCTGGCCACATTGGTCCATTTAGAATCAGTGTTTCTCCCAGGACTATTTGGAGAAGTATCAGAAAAAAATTTTCTCTCTCTCCTAGTGTTGCTAGGACACCACATGGAGAGAGCCTGAATGCAGAATAAAGGAAAGCAAAGACAAACAGGGCCAAAAAAAAAAATGGTGAGACAGAGCCTGATGACATCACTCGATCCCTCTAATCAGAGCCCCTGAAGTCACTTCCTTGTTATATGATACAATCGAGTCCATTTTTAAGCTTTTTGAACTGGTTTTCCGGCATATACCACCAAGAGTCTTGAATAACATGAGCCTTCTCCACACTCTCCTCTCTAATTGGTTAGGCAGTTTTGTCTTGGAGTCTCCAGATTATAAGGCGATCGTTTCTTTCTGAGGCAGCCCATTATATCTTTAGACAGCCCTGAGAGAATATTATTCCTTTTATTGAGTTAAAATTTGCCTCCATGTTACTTCATCTTCTTGATTCTAGTTCTTATCTCTGGAGCCAAACAGTGCAAAGGTAATGCCTCTGGCACATTCATTTGAGGGCAGCTTTGATGTCTTCCCTGAGACAGCTCATACTCAGTTCCTCATGGCATAGTCGGCACGACTTCAAGTCCCCTTACCATCTTGGTCACACTGCTCTGAATTGGTTCCATTTTGTAAAAGGTGTTGTCTAAGACTAAATGAAAAATTCTAGGGGTAGTTTGACCAATACACATTACAATGGAATTATAAATTCTCTCACGTTCTGTTATCACAGTGATTATCAACTTAAGGTTTCCCATTGTAATTGCTTGGGGAGCTTTAAACATACTGAGTTCTAGGCTCTACCCTCAGAGATTCTTTTTCAGTTGAGCTGGGTCGAAGCCTGGGAAGCCAAAGGTGTGACCCACCATATTAATGGATCTTTAAAAACGCATAGACACAACTCATAGCTAACTTATATTTGAGCTCACTGTATATTAAAACCCCTAAATTTGTTTTACATGAGCTCTGTTAAGCCACACTCTGTATTTAGGTAATCACTTTCTTGGCCTTCCCCCATAGTATTTTATGCTTATGTCTATTACATTTCATTTTGCAGATTCAGCCCATCTACCAAAGCTGTCATATTTGCAGAATCTTAATTCTGGCTCCCATTGTGTTTACCATCCCTCTGGTAGATCTGATAAGCCTGTTTTTTAATAACTTCAACCAAGTCATTAATAAAAATGTTTAAACAAGTTGAGGACAGAATCCTATATCTTGTTACTAGAAATCATCATACTAACACTGTCCAGATCTGTACCCATACCTTTTGGGTATATTACCTCAACAAGATTGACATCAAGTTTGCCAGTCTGTGTTTCATACAATCAATCCATCATTACTTCCTTTCTAAAAACTAGAATTTCCTTTGGTCATCTCATGACTTCCTGAAAATGGGTAGAATTCAGAGTTCAACTTCCTCTTCAACTTTTATAGCCTGCAAAAAAACCTAGAAATGAATGTCTGTGATTGTATCTGATGTGTGACTTTCACTTTTAAGACAGCTGTGGCCTTTTGAGAATTAAGACACTGGAATAACTAGCCTCTCCTTCCACTCCAACTTTCTGCTGCAAAATTGAGCACTACAGACATTAGTAATCATCAAAACACTCCAGCGGGAACCAAAGAAAGGCTCCTTTTCCCATCTTAGCTCAACAGTGTTTTCCTTCTTTGTTCATTACATTTGCTATCATTGTACTTCTCCAGTAGGGGTTGCTAAAGTGTGTGTGCTGGTGAGCGGTACGATTTCCGTGTCATCAACTTTTATCTGTGGCTGTACTGTAACTTTGAGTGTTGTGCTGTTTTAGCATTCTCTTTGGGCTGGGAGCAAAGAGAGAGGCCACATTATTATTTAGTAGAAGCTGCAATTGAAGAATCTGGGCAGCAAGCATAATAAGGGAGGAGCAGAACATTCTTTTGTTCTCACACAGCTGCTTGCTTTTTACCTCCATATTTTATATGTTCAGATCTTGCCTGTGAAATGCTTTCATGTCTCTCTCCCTCCCTCTCTCATGTTCTCTCTTTCCTTACCCCCACCTTCTTTTTCTCAGATACATTGCTATATCATGTTCTCATGGTGGAGCCTCTCAGTTTGATTTGAATTCATTATTTTTGTCAGTTTTATTCCAATGAGATGGCATTTCTTGAGCACACATGGAGAGGGAGCTGAGATGAGGTGAGGTACTCTCATGAGCATGGCTGATCCTAACAGAATTGGTTGATAAGCAAAGTTTCTCTGAGGTGCCCCTGCCCTCAGCATCTTCTTCCAGGCATCTTCTGCTTACACACAACAGCTCCCCTTCTTCCCTGAATCTGGTCTTGCAGGTCAAGTGCCGACCTGCCGTGCATTTAGGACCTGTACCTACTGTACTACTTCTTCTGCAGCTCTTGGGAAGGAGGCTCTGGTGTAAGAGCATGAGTACTGGCCTTGGTCAGCTCAGCTCCATCACTGATTTGCTGTGTGTCCTGGTCCAGTCATTCAATTTCGCTAAGCCTATTATTTCATCTGTGCATTGGGATAACAACAACAGGAATGCTGACCCCATGAGATTGTTCTGAGGATTTAAGGGATATGAGAGGATTCCATAAGCTTTGATCAATAAACTAAGAAGAGTGGGCTACTGAGTCTTCAGGCCCTCATTTGAGCTATGTGTATATATTATCAGTTGTAATACTGATAGCTAAAATGTATGAGGGTATCTGCCAGCCACTGTTCTAAGCACTACACACACACGTACACCACACATCATGTGTGTACATGTATACCCACGTAAATAAAAACCAGGAGTCTTCTGGAAACCATGCCAGCTACCTGTGCTCTCTTAACTCACACAGCAGAGACACTGTAGTACACAAGAAAGAGCACAAAGTAGGGCATCAGGAGCCCTGAGCTATAGGCCTCACTAAGCCATGAGTTCACTCTGCAACTTTTGGCAAGTCACCCCCAGCAGTGGTGAACTAGACAATGCCCACAAACGCTTGCTCTAATACACTGAGACTAATAATAGGAGGAGACGGAGCACTAATGGCAACACAGCAAGAGTCCCTATTTCAGTCCCTCACTGGACATACTGGTGGGGAAGAATTGGTTCCCATGCCAATTACCAGGGCTGGCCCAGCCTTTAGGTTCAGCCAGTACAGTACGCTGGGGTCTCTCCTGAAGGGCCTGGAGAGGATGATGAAGATGAGCACCAGCTTTCCTGTGACCTGTGGAAACCTACTGCCTTCAAAGGAATGACAAGAAATGCCCCAGCCTTGATTGTAACAGGATTCCTGTTGCTGGGTCTATCCAGATTCAAACACATCTCACTCCTCATTCCATTAAATACTCTATAAAAGGTCTCAAATATCATCCTCCAACCCCAAAACCCAAGCAGTCCAGGCCCCATCACCAACAGCTGAGGCAACTTCTTCTTCTGCCCACCTACTGATACAAAAGACTAACAAGGGAAAGTCACACCTAATTGTCACCCTAAGAAGATTCCCTACCTTCCTCAAAGGACACTCCAAAGCATAGATATTTTCCAAGTGGCCACTCAGGTGGTATGAGAAGAAAGCCACCTACTCAAATTGTTCTCTCCCATACCTAACGTCTTCATGCATGAAATTTCACTGTATATCATTTCTTTGAGGGACACATCCTGCTAATATGTGGGAAAGGTAATACATTAGACCATTAACACATTAACCTATAATTCACTTTATCAGGTAAGTTTGACAGAGAAAAGGTCCTAAAGGCAGTGGGACACAGGACAAGAAAACTTTGACAGTGATGATGGTGAAGAGGGTAAGAGATATCCAGAGCTGGAGGACACGCCTTGGGTTGCAAGCCTGGCCTGGGAAACATAAGGGTATGTGGAGTATGGAAATAGAGAGGGATACTAGAGGAAATATATGCTTTTCTAATCATAAATACCTAAAATCTCATTTTTCCTTATAAATCTCAGCCTTGGTAAATAGAAGGGGAGGGATCCTTGCCAGTTTTCAAACAGATAAAGCAAGGCCAAGAAACATGACTTTGCCCAAGGTCACTGACTTTATCAGGAGGTGCACCTGGGAGCAGTGGAAGATAACACAAATTCAAGTCACTCCCCTTCTCTGAACCTCAGTTTAACCATATTCAAAATGAGGAGCTTGGACTAACCAACCCCAAGACCCCCTCTAGCTCTAACCTCCTATAACAAAATTCTCAAAAACCTGCTGATGTCTTGTAAGAGCAAACAGAAAAGATCTGGGCTCCAATGATATTTCTACTCTGAGACAGATTATTTTTTTAGTCAATATATATTGAATGCTTAATATGTGCCAGGCACTATGTCAGGCACTACACAAGGCCCTTCATATGTATCATCTCATTTAATCTTCCCAAAACCCTATGAGAGAAACACTTTTATTGGTCCTATAAGGAAACTGAGACTCAGAGAGGTTAAATAAATTTTCCAAGATCACACAGTTGATAAATGATAGGGCCAGAATTCAAAGCCAGGGCTGTCTGATTCCATATCCTGGCTCTAACCACTGTTTATCAAAGTGATGGCAGAGCACATATTATCATACTCCCAGAATGACCAAAAACAAGAAAAAAGTAAACAGTGGCTGTGTGATGTCATGGAAAACACAAGCTTTGGATTCAGACAGATATGGGTGTAAACTCTGACTCTGTTCATTTACTTACTCTAAGCCTAAGTTTTTTGATCTGTAAAATGGGGATGAAAGGGCTGATATCAGAACTAAATCAGAATAAATGACGTAAAGAATGTAAAGCACCTGACACATGGTAAATAATGAGTTCTCTTCCACCATAAAGTCCTACCAATTAAGCTTATGAACCAAAGGGTAAATGCCATCATAATCATACTCTTTTCCAGGCTCCACCTGTTGTGTGGTTCTAAAAGACCACCAAGAATGAGGTAGAAGAGCTGCCTTATTTTTTGCAAAACAACACTGGGTCCCACGCATCCGGTAGAAAGCAGCTGGCCTAGACATTTTTTCTTTAGCCTCTAGGCCACACGCTCTGCCTTTGAGCAACTAGTGAGGAGAACCCTAAGAAGCCAAAAGCAATGTCAAGCCAAGGGCAGCCTGCCACTGCTTCAGTTCCTCAAACAGACTCTCTTTGACACCGGCATTTCTGTCGTTGAGGAAACAGGATTCTCTGAGTCCTAAGCAGATGGTGTGTGAGTTTCGGATCCTCCTACCCAGGTGGTGGAAGAAGGGTGCAGAGGCAAGAGTGAGACTGCTGAGCCCAGGCTGTGTCAAAAGCCAGAGAGAGTGAAATGGCATTGCCTTGCCCCAGCTCCATGAAGACTCCCTCTCTGAAGAAATATAAGAAGAGAACGCTGGTGGTGACTGCTACTAGCTACTAGTTTGCTGAACATACTCAGGGGAAACAACAAGAAACATAAGATGCCTTTAACCTTTACTGAGCTCCTGAAGTTCACGACACTGCTGTGAGGGAGGCTAGCCAGAGATTATCACCCCACCTCACATTTGAGGCAACAGGCTTAGAGACGGTAACTTACCCCTAGTCCTGCAAATATGAAAGGATAGAAATAGTATCCAAGTCCAAGTCTGTCTAGATTCTTTTCTAAAGTTCACCACGTGGGAAAAAACAGAGTCATGGGGAATGCACCAGCACACAACCGTGTGACCTGTGGCTTCCTGTCAGCAGAATCCATACCAAGAGACCTATAGACGCTGATGCTGCATTTGCAAAGGGGACCAAGAATAACAAATTTAGTTGAGGGAAGTAGGAACTTTGATGCCTCATACAGTAAGTCCCCATCAGGCTCTGAAGCCCCAAATAAAAGTAGCAAAATTTGGCAGAACTAGCAGAGCTGGAAATAAAAAAGAAGAAAATCCCATTCCTTAGCAAGAACTATCTTCTAGGAGAAGAGGCCTGGAAATAGAATAAGCAGTGAAGAGAGTAGAGATTTAAAAGGTATCCCTAGGCTTTAGAATTTAAATCAAAATCATATGTTCATTTAAATTTCATGTGAAAACATAAGTCCTCAACCAAATATTTATATGGTCATAATCAGTCTATCAGTTGCAATAATGTTGCATAGCAAACCATCCCTAAACTAAAAAGCTTGAAACAACAATCATTTTAGGGACTTCCCTGGTGGTGCAGTGGTTGAGACTCTGCACTCCCAATGCAGGGTGCCTGGGTTTGATCCCTGGTCGGGGAACTAGATCCCACATGCATGCCATAGCCGAGAGTTCGCATGCCACAACTAAGGAGCCCACAAGCTGCAACTAAGGAGGCCGCCTTCCACAACTAGGGAGCTCACGTGCCACAACTAAGGAGCCAGCAAGCCGCAACTAAGGAACCTGCCGGCTGCAACTAAGGAGCACACGTGTCACAACTAAAGGAGCCAGTGGACCGCAACTAGGGAGCCCACCTGCTTTGCCACTAGGCCAAAGAAAATCACATGGCCAAACTCGACATTAATGGGGTAAGGAAATATAGCCCTCTTACAGAGATTGGGGAGGAAGGTCAAGCGAGTGAACAGTAAATATATCACAGCCAGTAAAATTTTCAGGTATGTGGCAGTATTTACTTAACTTAAGAAGACAGCAGTGTATGGTGGCAAAAAGCTTAGGCCATGACATTAGGCATACTTGAGTTAAAATCCCACTTTTCCACTTAGTGTACTAGCCTTTTGCATTCAATCACCATCTTTTACGTGTCAACTGGGGAACAGGGAGAGAGAAAGTAGTCAAAGTTAGCAGAATATTTGTTGTACTTAAGGCATCACCCCAATAAAATCTTAAAATTGCTACAACCAAGAAGAAACATTTTTAGGTACTCAAGAGTTCCAGTTAATTAAGTTTTAACTTTTTTTAAACTTTGATTTCAAAAAGAAAAAGAATCATTTCCTGCAACAAAGCAAAATTACTCTAAAAAATGGAATTGAGATTTGACCCAGGTAAGTTGGAGTAAGTAAGACTTTTCTCTCACTGAAATTAACCACAAAGCCTGGACAGACTACATTGAGCATCTATTTAAAAGGTAAATAGCAGCAGGGATTGCAAGGAAGAATACCAGAATTGGAGGCATCACCAACCCAGCAGTGAGTTTAGCATTTTATCCCCTCCTATAGCCCTGGCCAGAAATCAAGGCAGACAGAAACCCAAAAGTAAGCACTATGGTACAGACAGAGAAAGAGAAAGTCCCAAAAGAAGCTCTCTAATTCTGGCTGGAGGTACAGGAAAGGAAACTACTAATGTTCATAAAGTGGAGGATAACCCTGGTGAACAGCCTCTAGGTGATCATGCAGCTATAGCAGTGGCAGTGGCAGCAGCACTTGGCTCAGCAGTTTGCAAGAGCCAAAACTCTGAAGGAGGCAACTTTTCTCTCCATTCAGCTGAGGTGTAGCTCCAAGAGAGCAGAGCTAAGCCCATTACTTTTTTACACTCTTTCTGTCCTCTTGCTGCTTGGCCCTGACAGTAGTATAATTATGAAAGTAGGGGGTTTCTGGCTAAAAGACAAAAAAGGAGAGCCCCAGGGAACGAGAAAATATTGGGGAGATTGAAGTGGGAGGAGCTCATGTATGCAACCCCATAAAGTTGCTTATGAACTCCTAGTCTCACTCCCAACCTGGGCACGTGTGGATCTGGTCTGAATCGGCATACCAACGATTTCAAGAACTGAACTAAAAGATAGACCACAACCCAGGTCCAAGTCTGGCCACTGGGTGGCACACATGCAGACAGATTCAAATAGCACAGCAAGTGTTTTGAAAACTAAACTGACATAGGAACCTCAGCCTACAGAAAGAGTGTTGGCACTTGGTTTGAACTGAACCAGATGGATTACCTGATTAAAAACAAAAATATCAACATGCTCAATAAGATTTAAAGACCCAGAATCTCATAATGTAATATTCAAAATGTCCATGATAAAGTCCGAAATAACTAGGCATATGAAAGACAACAAAAATCTCCACTCACCTAGGAAAAGACAATCAAGAGGTCAGTCATGAGATGATACAGATGTCAGAATTATCTGATAAAGACTTTAAAGCAGATATTTTTAAAATGGTCAAATGAGCAATTATGAACACTCTTGAAGCAAACAGTAAAATACAAAGGTATTTGTAAAGAAATAAAAGATATATAAAAGAACCAAGTAAAAATGTTAAAATTGAAAAATACAAAAATAAATTAAAAATTCACTAGATAGACTCATTAGCAGAATGGAGAGGGCAGAGAAAAGATTCTGTGAATTTGAAGATAAATCAACAGAAATTACCCATTTTGAAACGTAGAGACAAAAAAAAGAGAAAGGTTTAAAAAAAGTGAACAGAGCCTCAGAGACCTGTGGGACAATAAAAAAAAAGTTTTAACAGTAGTGTCCTCAGAGTCTAGAATAAGAAAAATAGTGGAATGCTGAAACAACATTTGAAGAAATAATGGCTGTAAACTTCTCAAGCTTAGCAAAAGAAAAAAAAATACAAATTCAAGAAAATGAGGAAAACTCATATTGGATAAACCCAATGAAACACATGCCAATGTACATTATAGTCAAACTTCTGAAAAATAAAGACAAAAAGTCCTGAACACAATCAGAAAGATATGATGCAATACCTATGGGGGACAATGTTACAAAGGACTGTATATTTCTCATTAGAAACCATGGAGGAGAGAAGGAGGTGGCACGGTATTTTTAACATGCTGGAAAAAAAAAAAAAAAGAATTGTCATCCCAGAATTCTATATCTAGTGAAAATATCCTTCAGTAGTACGGTAAAATAAAAACATTCTCAAACAAAGGAAACTAAATTCATAAACAGCTGACCTGCTCTTAATTGCTGACATAATTTCTTCAGATACAAGGAAAATAATACTGGGAGGAAATTTGAAACCTTAGGAATAAAGGAAGAACAAAAAAACTGTAAATATCTAGATAAGTATAACAGAAAAGAGCAGAAGAAATATTTGAAGTAATAATGGCTGATATTTTACCAAAATTAATGACAGACCCCAAACCACAGATCCAATAAGCTCAGAAAATATCAAGTAGGAAAAATAACATAAAATCTACAACTCAGCATATCATATACAAACTGAAGAAAACCAAAGACGGGAAAATCTTGAAGGAAATCAGAGGGGAAAATCCACTTTACCTACAGAGGAACAAGGATTGGAATTACACTGGACTTTTCAGAAACCATGCAAGCAAGAAGAGAGTGGAGTGAAATATTTATTCCACTCTTCAACAGTGAAAATGTTGAAAGAAAAAAAAAGTCCACCTAGAATTTTATATTTAGCAAATTCATCCTTCAAAAGACCCTCAGACAAAAACTGAGGGAATATGTTGCCAGTAGACCTGCCTTGCAAGAAATGTTAAAGAAGTTCTTCAGAGAGAAGGTAAGTGATATTGGTCGGAAACTCAGGTCTACATAAAAAAGGAACAGCATCAGAGAAGGAATAAATGAAAGTAAAACAGAATATATACCTTTGTATTATTCTTGATTGATCTAATAGATAATTCTTCAAAGTAATAATAGCAACAATACACTGGGAGATTGTAGCATATGAATAAGTGAAATAAATGACAACAATGTTATAAGGGACAGGAGGAAGGAAGTGGGAATACTCCGTTATACTCTGTTAAGAGGTACCTGTACTACCCATGAAAAGACATAGATAGATTAAAAGTGAAGAATGGAGAAAGATATGCCATGCTAACACAAATCAAAAGAAAGCTGGAGTAGCTATATTAATTTCAGACAAAGCAGACTTCAGAAAAAAAGGAAATTATTAGAGATAAGGCAGGATACATAATGATAACGTGGTCAATTCTCCAAGAAAATATAACAGTTCTTGACACGTATGCACCTAACAAAAGAGCACCAAAATACATGATGCAAAAACTGGTGGACAAATCCACTACTCTATCAGTAATTGACAGATCTAGCAACCAGAAAATCAGTAAAGACATAGATGACCTGAACAGCATCATCAATCAATTGTGTCTAATTAACATTATAGAATAATTCATCCAACAACAGCAGAATACACATTCTTCTGAAGCTCACAAGGACATTTACTAACAAAGACCACATCACAGACTATAAAACGCACCTTAACGAATTTAAAAGATTAGAAATCATACAGAGTATGCTCTCAGACAATAATGGAGTTGACCAAGAAATCAATAACAGAAAGATAGCTGGAAAAATGCCAAAATATTTGGAGATTAAACAGAAGACTTCTAAATAACACATGGGTCAAAGAAGAAATCTCAAGAGGAATTTTAAAATGTTATGAACTATGGATTTCCCTGGTGGTGCAGTGGTTAAGAATCCACCTGCCAATGAGGGGGACACAGGTTCAAGCCCTGGTCCAGGAAGATCCCACATGCCACAGGGCAACTAAGCCTGTGCGCCACAACTACTGAGCCTGTGCTCTAGAGCCCGTGAGCCACAACTACTGAAGCCCGCGTGCCACAACTACTGAAGCCCGCGTGCCTAGAGCCCGTGATCTGCAACAAGAGAAGCCACAGAAATGAGAAGCCCGTGCACCACTATGAAGAGTAGCCCCCTCTCGCCGCAACTAGAGAAAGCCCGCACTCAGCAACAAAGACCCAATGCAGCCAAAAATAAATGAATAAATAAATAAATAAATAAATAAAATTTTAAAAAAAATCTTCTTAATTACCATTTTAAACAAAAAAATAAATTAAATAAAATATTATGAACTCAACATGAAAATACAACTTAGCAAAATTTGTAGATTGCAGGAAAAGCAGTGCTTAGAGGAAATTCATAGCATCAAAATGCATATGTTAGAAAAGAAGAAAGATGTAAAGTCAATAATCTAAGCTTATGTATTAGGAAAGCACAGAAAGAAGAGCAATATAAGCATAATGAAGGCAGAACAAAATAAATAATAAAAATTAGAGAAGATATCAGTGAAATTAAAAACAGGAAACCAATAAAGAAAATCAATGGACCAAAAGCTGGTTCTTTGAAAAAAACAATAAAACAGGTAATCATCTGTAAGGCTAACCAAGAAAAAAGGGAAGACACAAATTACTCAGAAATGAAAAAGGGATCATCACTACTTTTCCCATGGTCATTAAAAGAAAAATTAATAGTATTATGAATAATTCCATGCCCACAAATTTGATAACTTAGATGAAACAGACCAATTCCTTAAAAGACACAACTACCAAAGGTCACATAAGGAGAAATGGATAATCTGAATAGGCCTATTACTACTGAAAGTATTGAGTCAAAAATTAATAATTTTCTAAAAAAGAAAACACAAGGCCCAGATGGTTTCAGTGGTGAATTCTACCAAACATTTAAGGAAGAAATTATACCAATTATCTACAGTCTCTTCCAGAAAATAGAAGCAGAGTACGTTGCCTAACTCTTTCTATGAGGCCAGCATTAGCCCAAAACAAAAACAGAAAAAAATATTATAAGAAAGGAAAACTATAGAGCAACATAGCTCATGTACATACATGCAAAAATCCTCCACAAAATATTACCAAATTGAATCCAGCAATGTGTAAAATAAATTATGCACCACCAACAACTGGAATTTATTCCAGTTGTGTTCAACATTCAAAAATCAATTAATGTGATCAATCACATCAATAGGCTAAAGAAGAAAAATTATACAATCAATCAACAGGTTTTTAAAAATTTCACAAAATCCAACCTTCACTCATGATTTAAAAAAAAAAAAAATCTTGGCGAACTAGGAATACAGGAAAATTTAACTTGGTAAAGAAAGTTTAAAAAAACCCTGTGACTAACATCATACTTAATACTTAGAAACTAGATGCTTTATCCCTAAGATTGAGAACAAGGCAAGTATGTCCCCTTTTACTACTGCTACACTGTACTGGAACATACTGGCAGTCTTAGCTAACACAATAAGACAAGAAAGGAAATAAAAGGTATAAAGATTGGGAAGGAAGAAATAACACTGTCTTCATTCACAGATGACATGATTGCCTCTATAGAAAATCCTAAAGAATAGACAAAAAAACCCCAAACAAACAAACAAAAAAACCCTCCTGGAACTAATAAGTGATTATAGCAAGGTTGCAAGATATGAGGATAATATACAAGAGTCAACTGCTTTCCTATATACTACCAATGACAATTTGGGGTTTGAAATAAAAAACACAATACTAAGGCATTACATAATGATAAAGGGATCAATCCAACAAGAAGCTATAACATCTGTAAATATATATGCACCCAACATAGGAGCACCTAAATACATAAAGCAAATATTAACAGACATAAATGGAGAAATTGTCAGTAACACAATAATAGTGGGGGACTTTAACACCCTACTTACATCAATGGAGAGATCATCTAGACAGAAAATCAGTGAGGAAACATTGGCATTAAATGACACATAAGACCAGAAAAGAAATAGATATATACAGGACAGTCCATGCAAAAACAGCAAAATACACATTCTTTCAAGTGCACATGGAATGTTCTCTAGTATAGATCACATGTTAGGCCATAACACCAGTACCGATAAATGTAAGGAAGACTGAAATCACATCAAGCACCTTTTCTGACCACAGTGGTATGAGACTAGACACCTGCAACAAGAAAAAAACACAAACACATGGAGTCTAAACAACATGCTACTATGCAACCAATGGGTCAACGAAGAAATCAAAGAGGAAATCAAAAAACACCCTGAGACAAATGAAAATGGAAACAACAATGTTCCAAAATCTATGAGACACAGCAAAGGCAATTCTAAGAGGGAAGTTTATGTCAATACGGGCCTACCTCAGGAAACAAGAAAAATCTCAGATAAATTATCTTACATTTAGGTCTTTAATCAAGTTTGAGTTTATTTTTTATATGGTGTTAGAGAATGTTCTAATTTCATTCTTTTACATGTAAGACCAGATACTATAAAACTCTTAGAGGAAAACATAGGCAGAACACCCTCTGACATAAATTGCAGCAAGATCTTTTTTGATCCACCTCTGAGAGTAATGAAAATAAAAACAAATGGGACCTAATTAAACTTCAAAGCTTTTGCACAGCAAAGAAAACCATAAACAAAACAAAAAGACAACCCACAGAATGTGAGAAAATATTTGCAAGCAAAGCAACAGACAAGGGATTAATCTCCAAAATATACAAACAGCTCATGCAGCTCAATATCAAAGAACAAACAACCCAATCAAAAAAATGGGTGGAAGATCTAAATAGACATTTCTCCAAAGAAGACATACAGATGGGCAAGAGGCACATGAAAAGATGCTCAGCATCACTAATTACCAGAGAAATGCAAATCAAAACTACAATGAGGTATCACCTCACACCAGTCAGAATGGCCATCATCAAAAAATCTGCAAACAATAAATGCTGGAGAGGGTGTGGAGAAAAGGGAACCCACTTACACTGTTGGTAGGAATGTAAATTGGTAGAGCCACTATGGCGAACAGTATGGAGGTCCCTTTGAAAACTAAAAATTGAGCTACCATGTGATCCGGCAATTCCGCTCCTGGGCATATATCTGGAGAAAACCATAATTCAAAAAGATACATGTACCCCAATGTTCATTGCAGCACTATTTACAATAGCCAGGACATGGAAGCAACCTAAAAGTCCATCAATGGAGGAACTGATAAAGAAGATGTGGTATATATATATATATACAATGGAATATTCCTCAGTCATAAAAAATAACAAAATAATGCCATTTGCAGCAACATGGATGGACCTAGAGATTGTCATACAGAGTGAAGTAAGTCAGACAGAGAAAGGCAACTATCATATGATATCACATATATAGAATCTAAAAAGATGGTACAAATGAACCTATTTACAAAACAGAAATAGAGTCACAGATGCAGGAAACAAACTTATGGTTACCAAGGGGGAAAGGTGGGGGAGGGATAAATTGGGAGATTGGAATTGACATATACACACTACTATATATAAAATAGATAACTAATAAGAACCTACTGTATAGCACAGGGAACTCTACTCAATACTCTGTAATGACCTATATGGAAATAGAATCCAGAAAAAGAATGGATATATGTATATGCATAACTGATTCACTATGCTATACAGCAGAAATTAACACAACATTGTAAATCAACTATACTCCAATAAAAATTAATTTAAAAAAACAAAACAAAGAAAAAAATAGGAAAGATCAATAAAACTAGGAACTGATTTTTTAAAAACATAAACAAAATTCATAAACTTTTAGCCAGAGTCATCAAGGAAAAAAAGGGAGGGCCCAAACAAATAAAGTCAGAAATGAAAGAGAATAAGTTAAAACCAACACAGCAGAAATGCAAAATATTATGAGATTACTACAAAAATTTATATGCCAACAAATTGGACAACCTAGAAAAAATAGATAAGTTCCTATCTTCCAAGGCTGAATCAGGAAGAAATAGAAAATCTGAACAGACAGATTACTAGTAGCAAATTTAGTCAGTAATCAAAAAACTCCCAGGACTTCCCTGGTGGCGCAGTGGTTAAGAATCTGCCTGCCAATTCAGGGACATGGGTTTGATCCCTGGTCCGGGAAGATCCCACATGCCACGGAGCAATTAAGCCCGTGTGCCACAACTACTGAACCTACACTCTAGAGCCCACAAGCTGCAACTATTGAAGCCCACGAGCCTAGAGCCTGTGCTCCGCAACAAGAGAAGCCACCGCAATGAGAAGCTCGCATACCGCAATGAAGAGTAGCCCCCACTTGCCACAACTAGAGAAAGCCTGTGCTTAAATAAATAAATAAATAAATAAATAAATATCTCCCAGTAAACAAAAGTTCAGGATCAGATGGTTTCACTGGGGTATTCTACCAAGCATTTAAAGAAGAGTTAATACCTATCCTTCTCAAAATACTGAAAAGGAAAGAATACTTCCAAACGTATTCTACGAGGCCAGCATCACACCAATACCAAAACCAGACAAAGACCACACAAAAAAAGAAAATCATAGGCCAATATCCCAGATGAACGTAAGTGCAAAATTCCTCAACAACGTATTAGCAAACAGAATTCAGCAATATATTAAAAGGATCATAAATCATGATCAAGTGGGATTCATCCCAGAGGTGCAAGGATGATTCAATATCTGCAAATCAATCAACATGATACACCACATTAACAAAATGAAGAATAAAAATCTTATAATCAACTCAATAGATGCAGAAAAAGCTTCTGACGAAGTTCAACATTCATTTATAATAAACACTCTCAACAAAGTGAGTATAGAGTGAATATACCTCAACATAATAAAGACCATATATGAAAATCTCACAGCTAATATCATACTCAATGGTGGAAAGCTGACAGTATTTCTTCTAATATCAGGAACAAGACAAGGATGCCCACTCTGACCACTTTTATTCAACATAGTATTGGAAGTCCTAGCCACAGCAATCAGAAAAGAAAAAGAAATAAAAGGCATCCAAATTTGAAAAGAAGTAAAACTGTCACTGTTTGGAGATGACATGGTACTATACATACAAAATCCTAAAGACACTGCCAAAAAACTCCTGGAGCTCATCAGTGAATTTGGTAAAGTTACAGGATACAAAATTAATATATAGAAATCTGTTGCATTTCTATATACTAACAATGAACTATCAGAAAGAGAAATTAAGAAAACAATCCCATTCACAATGAAATTAAAATGAATAAAATATCTGGGAGTAATTCTAACTAAGGAGGTAAAAGACCTGTACTCTGAAAACTATAAGACATTAATAAAAGAAATTGAATATAACACATAGAAATGGAAAGATATACCATGCTCATGGATTGAAAGAATTAATATCGTTAAAATGTCATTACTACCCAAAGCAATCTACAGATACAATGCAATCCCTATCAAAATACCAATGGGATTTTTCACAGAACTAGAACAAATAATACTAAAATTTGTATGGAACCACAGAAGACCCTGATTAGCCAAAGGAATCTTGAGAAAGAACAAAATTGGAAGTATCACACTCCATGATTTCAAACTATATGGCAAAGCTATAGTAAACAAAACAGTATGGTATTGGCACAAAAACAGACACATAGATCAATGGAACAGAATAGAAAGCCCAGGGAAAAGAAACCGCACTTATATGGTCAATTAATCTTTGACAAAGGAGGAGAATATACAATAGGGGAAAGACAGCCTCTTTTTAAATAAATGGTGTTGGTAAAACTGGACAGCTACATGCAAAAGAATGAAACTGGACCATTTTCTTACACCATATACAAAAATAATCTCAAAATGGATTAAAGACTTAAATCTAAGACGTGAAACTATAAAATTCCTAGAAGAAAACTTAGGCAATAAGCTCTTTGACATTGGACTTAATATTTTTTTGATCTTGTCTCCTCAGGCAAGGGCAACAAAAGTAAAAATAAACAAATGTGACTAAGTCAAACTAAAAATCTTTTGTACAGCAAAAACCAAACAAACAAAAAACAAAACCTTCAACAAGACAATATATTGAATAGGAGAAATATTTGCAAATGATATATCTGATAATCTGTTAACATCCAAATTATATAAAGCAATCACACTACTCAATATTTAAAAAGCAAACAATTTAATTTAAAAATGAGCAGAGAGGGCTTCCCTGGTGGCACAGTGGTTGAGAATCTGCCTGCCAATGCAGGGGACACGGGTTCGAGCCCTGGTCTGGGAAGATCCCACATGCCACGGAGCAACTAGGCCCGTGAGCTACAACTACTGAGCCTGCGCGTCTGGAGCCTGTGCCCCGCAACAAGAGAGGCCGCGACAGTGAAAGGCCTGCGCACCGCGATGAAGAGTGGCCCCCGCTTGCCGCAACTAGAGAAAGCCCTTGCACAGAAACGAAGACCCAACACAGCCAAAAATAAATAAATAAATAAAATTAAAAATAAATAAATAAATAAATAAAAATAAAAATCCTTTAAAAAAAAAAATGAGCAGAGAACGTTAGTAGACACTTCTCCAAAGAAGACATACAGATCACCAACAGACACATGCAAAGATGCTCAACATCATTAACCATCAGGAAAATATAAATCAAAACCACAATGAGATATTGCCTCACACCTGTCAGATGACTATTATCAAAAAGACAACAAATAACAAGTGTTGGCAAAAATGTGAAGAGAGCCCTCATGCACTGTTGGTGGGAATGTAAATTGGCACAGGCACTATGGAAAATAGTGTGGAGGTTCCTCAAAAATTAAAAATAGAACTACCATACAATCCAGAAGTTCCATTTGTGGGTATTTACCTGAAGAAAACAAAAACACTAATTCAAAAAGATATATACACTCCTATGTTCATTGCAGCATTATTTACAATAGCCAAGATATGGAAGCAACCTACATGTCCATTGATGGATGAATGGATAAAGAATATGTGAGATATATATATATATATATGTGTGTGTGTCTGTGTGTCTGTGTGTGTGTGTGTGTATATATATATATATATATATATATATGCCATCACTATATACACCATTCTAGACCATGTCAATTTCACATCTTTAATGCAGATTAAAGATGTAAACATAGCTTAACAGCATGGTCCCAACTGGGCCACATCAGAGATTCAATTACATCTGTCAGGTGGAGTTAAATGATTCCTTTTTTACCACTCCACAAGCCAATTACATCAATTGGTTTCTACTGGTACAAAATCTTCCTCATAAAGGACACCAGCCATATCTCTTCTTGGATTTCTGTTGAATGGGTGGAGAACCCAGCTAAAGATATGCTTCTGAACAGACTGTAGGGCCCCTAAGAACTAATCCACCAAGGAGCATGTCAGGCATAGTGAGTCAGATTTAGCAAGAAGGGCTGAGAATGAGGGGCAGGTGGAGTTTCCAATTACAGGATAGTTGTTGTTGCCTAAATCCATCTCAGCCCAGCTACTCCGACTGGGCAAATGTGTACTCTGGGATATAAGGACTGAGTAAAAGCCAAATGAGCTGACTAAACTTTGTAACACCTCAGGACTCAAATAACCATGCCATGAGATTCCCCTAAGGGAGCATAATGCGGGATGGAGAAAGCTATGCCCCCTCTGACTTTGCAGTTGATTGCCAAGGTCTTATTGCTCTGTGAGGACTGAGAGCATCGATAACCAGGCCAATCAGCAGGAAGTAGCAGGCTGGCAAGGCAGTAGCCACAGCACTGAGGGTCTGGGGCACAGTATCAGCAGCACTGGTGGTGGTCTGGCTAATTCAGAGCTCATGTGAGATAACCCCCAGGGACTCCCATAAATACTTTGGCAGGGTCTTTTTTGAGAGTGACAGGCTTAAAATTACTGTGTGAGCAGATAGGGGCCAGAGCCAGGGTCGGTTGGTTACAGCCATAAATCAGACAGGCTAGCACAATGAAACGTGATGCAAAAATAACCTTCACAGTAGAACGACTATACCATTATTTACTCTCTGACAACAGCAGTTGTTTCCTTGGTGCCATTAACTGATTTGCTAGTATTAAAAAGCTAGTAATTAAAATGACAAACTCACATGGACAAGTCGATTAAAGTCTTTGGTTAATCAATTCCTTCTCAATGCGTGTAACTGTACTTCCACAAAACCTGCATCCATTTGGACATAATTAGTGAACATGTTCTTCGTCAGTACCAGGACAGAAATGACACATTAAAATAGGACCCTAGAACCACATACAAACCCTGAGAAAGAAACATTAAAAAGTGGGATAAATATAGGAAATCAACGATATCACAGGAAATGTCAGTCATCTCGTTGGCTGGGTTCTTAGTGACAGGCAAACATTTCCCAAAATGCTTTTTTTTTCCCCAAAGTGCTTTTTATATGATTAAAGTCACTTTTCTAGAGAACCATACTTCCACTTTGGGACGGCTCTTGAACTGGAATAATGGCCAACACAACACTTATTGGTCTTACTATGAGCCAGATACCATTCTAAATATTTACATGTAATAATGCATCCAATCCTCCCAAAATCCCTATTAGGCAAGCACTTATTATCCCTATTGTGCAAGTGAACAAAATAAGGCTCAGAAAGTTTACGTAGTTAGTGAGTGGCAGAGCCAGTATTCCAATCTAGGAAGTCTGATGTCAGAGATGAAGGTCTTAACTTTGAATGCTTTCTGTGTGCACCTACTACTTGCATCTAGCTCCTGGCTTCCCAGAGTCCTCCAGAGTGGTACTCCATCACAGCCTACCCTTCCAGGCAATCCCCATACAACATGGAAAATAAGCGAAACAAAAATGCACTTGTTCATGAACTTGTCTGTCCAGCCTGCTCTCTCTATGGACAAGTAAGTGTGCTGTTTCATTGGAAACTATCTTCACTCTTTCACTCCAAGCAAATAGACGAGCAGCATAATAATTCTCCCAGCACAAGTTTAAGGTACTTAATCCGGCTAATAAGACAGAACCGTTCTACCCTGCAAGTGGATATGATCCCCGTGACCAGCTGTTAGTAGGACATGCATTTTAAGTTGGTTCTCCAGCATAGAGATGGCTTTTACCAAGTCATCCTCATTCTCTACTCTGGCCCAAGGCTCAGTCTCACAAGGAAATCGGCCATCAAGGGTAAATACATCTTGAAGATAAATTTTAACCAATTTATCAAAACTGTTTCTTCCATTTCCCCTGCTTTATATCACTGTATATCACACACTTGATGATCTAACCATTTTTCATTTTTTGTTTCTGTACAGATAAACCTAACTTAGAATCCCAGCTCTGCCATTTCCTAGATCCATGTGCGACCTTGGGCAATTTACTTAACCTTTCTGTGACTTAGTTTTCTCACTTTAAAATGGGTACACAGATGTCTCTCCACAAGGGATTTAGTGAGGGAAAAATGAGCACACATGCGAAAACATCTGGCAAGAAGGATATAAAATAATATATTATCATTTTGTTTTAAATTGTGTAAATTCCCAGAAGGACAAATAGTTGAAATCAAAAATGACAATAGTCTTTTAAATACAAGGAGACAGGAATTTTGATGGATTACAGTTTACAGTTGTCTATCTTTGACCCTTCACTGCTCAGTATTAATGATCTGTATAGGCTGTCATTTTCTTGGCATTCAAAAAAGACCAGAGCTCAACCAATCTGTGAGCACAGTCTCTAGTAACTGCACAGGTAATTTCAACCCTCATA
This sequence comes from Balaenoptera borealis, assembly GCF_965194805.1. Classification (NCBI taxonomy): domain Eukaryota; kingdom Metazoa; phylum Chordata; class Mammalia; order Artiodactyla; family Balaenopteridae; genus Balaenoptera; species Balaenoptera borealis. The sequence continues at coordinate 108,066,245 of NC_138881.1, forward strand.
AATTCAATTCCAAGTATCCACCATTTTAGCCAATGCCTAAACTAAACACTCGGGTTTTCTAAGAACAGTGTCTAAAGCTAAGTTATTGGCCCAAATTTCCAGAGAGTGGGTTCAAATGCCAATTAAAATAGACTATAGGGAATCATGAACGGGCCATTTAGCTGCTCCAGAATACCTCAAAGTATATTATTATTCTTTCTCTCACCCTCAGGCATTCTGGAATACCAGAGTCCAGACCAACATAAAGAAGTGTGCTTCCAAAAAAAGGAAAATTCAAAATGGCAATTACAGAAAGAAATTTGAATCCACCGGACAAATTTTCAGCAAGAAATTAACATGCGCCACATTCGCAAAATGTATAAAACAACCCACCCCCCCTAATATCCATATTTTAAATTAAACCTTTATTAAATATTGAGATCAGCTGAGTTGCCATCAATATTACACATGTCCTGCATAATCATACATATTTCATTAACTGCATATCCACAGCTTTCTAATAACATTTCCATTTGGACTTCCTGTCATTGAGGCTTATAGTAGCATATAGGAACTTGGAGTCCATGAGGAAGGGAAGGAAAAACATAATAACCAAAATATGCTTTCATTCTCACTGTCAGCAGGAACTGTAGCTTGAGACACATAATTGAAAAGCAATACTGGCTTGAAATACTGCATTAGGCAAGAAAAAACACAGTGGCAGATTCAGAACAGAGAAAAGAAAGCATAACATTGTTTACCAGAGGTAATTACAGGTTTTCAATATTTTTTTATTCCATTAGTTATCATTTCACCAAATTTCCTGTCTTCATTTGCATGAAAGAAAGAGCTCTGACATTCGCTTCTGCAAAATACTCATTATCTGGTAGAATTTTGAAAGCTAGAGCACAGACACAGTAAGAGGCACAGGCAGGCAGCCATCAAGTTACAATCCAATGACTCAGTGTTCTGTTATTTACTTGCTTAATTTCTGACACTTGCCTTTCAAGCCATCTCTTTGATTTGAATGGATGCTGCATGCACTTAACCTTCACCTTTATTTTTTTCTCAACCAGTTTTCAGGTCATGCTTGTCTTAACTTGGCCAAGTAGAGCAGGGCAGGGTCATTGTGAAATGTCAGTGCCAAAACAGATTTCCAAAAGCAAAACCAAGGATAGGATGGGGTTTGTTTGCCTGGAGAACACGGGCAGGGTATCACAATCTGGCCTTTGAGCCAAAGAGAATTGGGAGCAGATTTAGGATCAAATATAGGGTCATCGCAGCAGGGGATGACAGATCCAAGTGAATGAATGTGAAAGAGTCAACATTCATGGGCAAAACTGAGGCCAAAGCTATAAAAGACCTGAGAGTAGGGTGGATACAGACAAATCCTATGGACAGCATTTCCTTGGTATCAGGCATCTTTTGAAGGCACAGGACCCCAAGCTTTTAGATATGCCTCTATCAGTATGAAGAGCCCAAATCTATGCATGTTAAACTCCCATGATGCCTAGCAGGTGTGCTTAGAATAAGTGCTTAGAAATCGTCTAAACAGCGTGCTGAAATGTAAGTCCATGATCCTTTATATGCAATTCCAAAATACAAAGGGCTCTGGGATGGAAAGATATTTATAACTCACTTGGTATCAAAATCTGACAGGAACAATTGTGAGGTTATTTATGGCCTATATTCTTCATAGAGTGAATACTTATACATCTTGCTGCAGAAATATTATGTGTTTGATTATAAAGCACAGCCCCACACTCCACTGAGGATACTGTAAAATCTTTGATAAACACATTGATTCTGCCTGTTCTTCTTCAACTACTGTTGAAGAGGAATCAGATGCATCTTGTGGGCTGTATGCTCAGCAAAGAAGTGTCTTTCACTGAACCATGACAATAGACTGGAGCCTGGCCTGTGCTCTTGACAACACACTATTCCATGCTCTTGGCAGTATAGTATTCCATGCTCTTGGCAGTATAGTATTCCATGCTCTTGGCAGCATAGTGTTCCATGCTCTTGGCAGTATAGTATTCTATGCTCTTGGCAGCATAGTATTCCATGCTCTTGGCAGTATAGTATTCTATGCTCTTGGCAGTATAGTATTCCATGCTCTTGGCAGCATAGTATTCCATGCTCTTGGCAGTATAGCATTCCATGCTCTTGGCAGCATAACACTCTTCGGCATGGAGCCACTGCTCTTTATGTGCAGGCTCTAGCTCGTAAGTAGGCAAAGCTACTACTGTGAGGTAAGGAGGTCTGGGAAAGACCCTCCTGCCCATTCACTCATTCAAAAAATTAACTGAGGGGCTACCATTGCCCAGACCCTGCCCTGGGAGATACAAAACTGAGTATAGTGAGAGAAGAACACAGAAAATTACCACTCACTTGTTATGATTTGATCTCAGGATATAACAGGAAGGAACTAAAATGTCCTACCCTATCCCTGTCCCCAACCTCACCTCCAGCTAACAGATGCCTAAATGTCTAAGGGTAGTACTTCATCTCATTAGCTAAAGGTCAAGTTCCCTGCTACAGTGGCCCTTTGGGTGGCATCAGTCATTTCCCCCTCATGTGGCAGAAGTTCCTCACCCTCTCCTCCTAGAGCAGGATTTCACAGGGGTGGGATAGAAGAAAGCCAATGGGGTCTGGGAACCTGTCAGGTAGGGTAGGGGAGTAGGAAAAGGGAGAAAAGGCTGGCTCACCAAGAGAAAACAAAAAGAATGAAGGCATGCAAGAGGGAGGAGCTATGGGGATATGTGTATATGTATAGCTGATTCACTTTGTTATAAAGCAGAAACTAACACACCATTGTAAAGCAATTATACTCCAATAAAGATGTTTAAAAAAAAAAAGAATGAAGGCAGCAGGTGGGAGTGAAGAACACCAAGAACAAACTGCTAGTGTTAAGACTTTTACCAAGGATTGACTTTGAAAGTTGGGGCAGAGAGGAGACAGACAAGTATGTGGAGGATACTGCAAGCCAGACTCATCTGTTCAAGGTTCACATGGTTGCTCCTGCTTTTCTTTACAGTAACTGTGATTCAAACCATTGAGAAATATGTCTTTCCCACATTTCCCACTCCCTTACCCTCCTGGACAGGCTCCCAGATCCACCAAGATCTCTCTTCTAGTCTGAACACCACTTGGGACTGTGTGATTATAAAACAAAAAGGCACATGGGGTATGGCTCTTGCCCTCTAATGAAATCAAGGCCACAGATAATGTCTATGAAAGGCTTCATGCACAAAATTAGGGAAAGACATAAAGTTTCACTTATGGGCATAAATGTATGTATTATAGAAGAGATTAATGCACATTTGATGCTTGATGTTGATAGATCAAACTCTCAATCTCTCTTTCTCTTCTCTACACACACGTACACACACACACACACACACACACCTCTCATACATTCTCCACTGTCATTTTCATAAAAATATACCTAAAAATACCAACATGTCCCTATCCAAACTACGTCTTCAAGACTCTTGCATCCTAAAACATCCAAAACATACTTTGACAAATAATTTGAAAATATCTCCACCAAAGGCCAATTATTTTTAAATCAAGAAAAATTCTACATCTCAGCTCTAGTCTGCACCCTGACTCCGGGCACAAACTCGGCATCTAATTTTAATTAGGCATCTTACAAATGTGTGATGAAACTTGTAAGGGGACATCAGTGTGAGAGTGTGGGTGACACAGAACAGACATATCCCCAATGATGGAAACGCTCCAGAAAGCTCCTCTTCTTCCCAGAAGGCCATCTTCACAAAACAGATGACAGCACATTTAGCTTTCTTCAGTGAAAGGAGCACACCTGACAGGCCGGTTTGAGAGCGTGCCAGCGACTTCAATGAGGGCCTCCTCCCTAGAAGACTCTCATTATCTGGCTTTCCATGCCCCTCGGCCCCAGCAAGAGGGAGTAAGGCAAAGTCCAACAAGTTCAATCAGTTTCAGCTTCACAAAGGCAGAAAAATACCCAGCTAGACTTGCCTTCATGATACAGCACCTTTAAATATGACTTGGGTGTCTTTTCTGTGCTTTTTTTTTTTTTTTACAAGATCCCTCTGTTTGCTTGTGATCTGCTCACTGCAATATAACACATGAATAAAACAGTGCAACTGTGTTTGTTTTAATAAGGCCATTCTGAGCAGCTGTTTAACGATCCATGGTGTTAAATGAAAACTACAGGTGTTCCAAATGCAAACCGTATGGCCCAGGGCCCCCCTTATTACCGCTCCACAATTAGCAGACAACTGCTCTTAGGCTGCGCAAAGAATTGCCGCCATCATCATTACATTATTTCTTAATTTCATTCTCTGCCTAAGTGTCTTTCCCCAAAGGAAAAACCTGCTTGGCATGGGAAAGCATAAGAGTGACAAAACTAAAAGGGAGGGAGAAGACAAACCACTCCCTATCTGACCACAGGCAGGCCTCAGTTAAGGGGGAAAGAAAGGCTCAGCCCCTTGAGGAATCTTCCAGAGTGGCTTGATGGCCAAACTGAGCAAAGTCTTGCTGAAACTACTGGTGTTCATGAGGATTCCATTAACTCTTTCTTCTTCGTGGTTCTCCAAGCTTTATTACTCTGCTAAGCCAAATTATCAGAAAGCTATATGACTGGACCCTATCACCCCAGCTTCTGCTTTTACACAACTATAATTTTAACCTCACGACCTCAGCTTTCATGGAGGGTCCATAAAATAAGCAGCAAAGGAGGAAAGTTTCTGTCTCTCCTGTGAAATTGCTATCTATAGCATCATTCATTACGTAGCTCAGTACCCCATTCGTAAAGATGCCTGAGCCAAATTTAATTAGAGCTCAGGAACAAGTTTATCTTGTCATATCAATGGGTATTTTCTTCTCCAAAACTAGTAGCTCTCAATTCTGACTGCGCGTTAGAATCATCTAAGAGTAAACACACTTGCCTGCCAGCTCCAGCCCAGTTAAATTCAGAGTTCTGGCAGTGGGTGCTGGGCAGGGGTGTTGAGCTGTGCAGCTCCGGGGGGGTCACCATTTACAATGTGCTTGGCCAACCTCCAGGATTATACTCTGCAGCCAAGACTGAGAACCACTGCCCCAGAAAATGAGTTTCATAACTCATTGCTTTTGCCTCTTCATTTTGGTCACTAAGAAGCTCAAAACTAATTGTATGGACTTGCAGTAGTTTTCCTCTGCCAGAATTTTTCAATATAATTTTCCCTCTGGATCCCCTTGCATTAATGGCTTTACCAGTGCTTTATTTTTTTTTTAATTTATTCATTTATTTATTTTTGGCTGCGTTGGGTCTTCATTGCTGCGCGCGGTCTATCTCTAGTTGCGGCAAGCGGGCTTCTCATTGCGGTGGCTTCTCTTGTTGTGGAGCTCAGGCTCTAGGCACGCGGGCTTCAGTAGTTGTGGCTCACAGGCTCTAGGGTGCAGGCTCAGTAGTTGTGGCACACAACTTAGTTGAGGGCTTAGTTGCTCTGTGACATGTGGGATCTTCCCAGACCAGGGCTCGAACCCGTGTCCCCTGCATTGGCAGGCGGATTCTTAACCGCTGCGCCACCAGGGAAGGCCCTTTACCAGTACTTTAATGTCAACTACCAAATATTCTTTTTGGAGACAAAGTGAAATAAAACAAGGAAATAAAATAAGGCTTTGGGGGGAGGCACAAGTAGATCAATATACGGATCTCTTATAATCACCTCAGACTTAACATGGTCAAAAATGAACTCCTGGTTCCCCTCATACTAGCTCTTCCCCAAGTCTCCCCCATGGCAGTAAAGGATGCCCCATTCACCTACTTGCTCAAAAGTCATCTTGACTCTTTTATCTCACATCTTGCAAACATCAATAGGTCTTGGTACTTCAGTCTTCAAAATATATGTAAAATCTAACCACTTCTCACCATTTGCACTGCTACTGGTTTTCTTGATTTGGGGTTTTGTTTTCGGTTTTGCTTTTGTTTGTTAGCCTCAAACAATCCTAGAATCTCTGGGGCTTCCAAAAATAAATATTTATTTCTTGCTCAAGTTACATAAAGGGCTGCAGCTCAACTGAACTCAGCTGAGCTCTCTGGGATGAGCTTAGTTCCACACGTCAACAAAGGACCCAGGCTGAAGGCCATGCTATCCTCATGGTGGAGAGCAGAAGCTCAGGGGCGGCAGAGCCAAACCACTACAAGTGCATTTGAAGCTCTGCTCTGATGGGATATAGGTTACATCTTCTCATATTTAATTGGCCAAATCAAGTCACATGGCTAAACCCAAAGTTAAGGGGGAAGGAAAATATACTCAGCATACAGGAAATCTTGGCAAGGAAGAAACAAATACTTTTGAACAAATATATAATTACCATAGCCTCCTAATGGCTATCATAGTTACCACTCTTATTCCCTATATTTTTTTTCTCAACACAGCAGCCAGAAGATTCTTCTTAAAATTCAAAACTGATCATGTAACTCCCTTGCTTAAAACCCTCCAATGGCGTCCCACCACATCTAGAATCAAATACAAATGCTTTGTTCGTTTGTTCAAAATTCCCTTCATCATCTGGTCCCTGCGTACGTTTCATAGCACTCTCCTCTTCACAGATCTGCTCTAGCCACGTTGATCCTCCAACTTACCTTCCCCCCAGCCCCCAGGGCCTTTTCACTGGCTAGCTCCTCTACCTGGAATGTTCTTCCACTTGGTTTTCACAGTCTGGCTCCTTTTTGTCATTCAGAACTAAGTTTAAGTGTCACCTCCTCAGAGAAACCTTCCCGGACAACATAATCTAATGTTGCTTCCCCCCACCCTGTCACTCGCTATCACAAAACCCTGTTTTAATTACCTGCATACCATGTATCACTATGAGAAATGATCTATATATTTTTTTACATATTATATGGCTCAAGTTTAAGCTATGTGAGGGTAGAGGCCTTGTCTGTTTCATTCACTGTTTTATCTACAGCATCTAGAACAGCATCTGAAAAATCATAAGTACTCAATAAATATTTGTTGACTGACTCAACCACTCCCCAAGTAACGCTTCTCTTTGTAAATCTTCAAGTAAATAAAACAATAGTGGATTCTTCACGCATATGATAGGGGATTGAACTTGATGACCTTTCACGTCTCATCAAATCTGAAGATTCTATGGTTTTCCAGCCAAGTCCCTACATTTGTGCAGCAGTTTCCTGTTTGCAAAGACTTTCACAATGATTACCACTTTCGATCCTCACAAGAACCCTGTGGGGTTTCCAGGTGTTGATACAGATGAGGAATCAACTTTATACTTCGGGCCAGGGTAAAGCAGAGGTAACAAGTGAGAAGAACACCTTTTCAGGCTGACCCTTTAGCACACAGAGAGATCTAAGCAGTCTGAGCTAAGCTCTTCAGGTTCCAAACTTCCCCCCCAATCCCTTTAAGACATTCAGGCACTGATACTGATGTTGTGCACCAGCCCCAGCCATCACTTTTTTCTCCTAATCCAGACTTCCCTACCCTATACCTCTCCACTCAGCTGGGTCTGGTCAGAAGAACCCCTGTGAGTAGACTGTGACCTTTCCCAAAGCAGTTTTTTTTTAAACAAATTTATTTATTTATATTTGTTTTTGGCTGTGTTGGGTCTTCATTGCTATGTGCAGGCTTTCTCTAGTTGAGGTGAGTGGGAGCTACTCTTCGTTGTGGTGTGTGGGCTTCTCATTGTGGTGGCTTCTCTTGTTGTGGAGCACGGGTTCTAGGTGCACAGGCTTCAGTAGTTGTGGCACGTGGGCTCAGTAGTTGTGGCTCGCAGGCTCTAGAGTGCAGGTTCAGTAGTTGTGGCACATGGGCTTAGTTGCTCCGTGGCCTGTGGGATCTTCCTGGACCAGGGCTCGAACCCGTGTCCCCTGCATTGGCAGGTGGATTCTTAACCACTGTGCCACCAGGGAAGTCTCCCCAAAGCAGTTTGTTTTCCTTTTTGCGAAAGGAAACAATCTCCAGAAATAAATGAGGTGGGATTCTCTGGCTGGCATATAGCACATTGGTATGAGTGGTAACATGGCGAGGGGCGTATCTGACCGTTTCCCTGTCTACAGGTAAGCAGAAAGAGAAACAGGTGGGCCGATTTCACCATCTTACAAAAATCAGTGTTTTCAATATGGTCTCCAATATGGAATTCTGTTTGGGGACTGCATGGCCAATGAAATCATTTCAGGAAGACAACAATAAACTCAGTTATGGGCAAGCAGCATGCATTTTGATTGATAGCATTCATTAAAGTGTGGACCAGCAAATGAGCCAGACTTCTGCAGTATGTAACTGTCCTTGGAACAATCTTCAGGGAGGGGCTGAGTCTGTTGAAGCATGTCCAAACGCTCCACCTCCCACCTGCCAGTGCTCAGAGAGCTTCACAGAGAGCCTTGCCTCTGCTGGTTCTGCTAACATATTTGGGGCTTGCCTCTGGACCCCAAAGAACCCTGCCTCACTCTAGAGAAGATCACCCACCCTGGCCTTACCTGTCCTCACTAAGAAGGGAGCTAAAGTCAGAGCAGAAGAAAGCAACCCTGCTCAATGAGACAGCAAGACCATCAGAGAGGTTGTGAAAACACGTTTAATCTTAAGTTTGGGGAACACTATTCTCAATGAAAGGTAAAGGGGAATGCAGATGACCACCACATGGCCAAGTTTAGAAAACAGGAAATGGAGGCTTCCCTGGTGGCGCAGTGGTTAAAAATCTGCCTGCTAATGCAGGGGACACGGGTTCGATCCCTGGGCCGGGAAGATCCCACATGCCACGGAGCAACTAAGCCCGTGCGCCACAACTACTGAGCCTGCGCTCTAGAGCCCGTGAGCCACAACTGCTGAGCCCACGTGCCTAGAGCCCAGGCTCCGCAACAAGAGAAGCCACCACAACAAAGAGTAGCCCCCACTTGCCGCAACTAGAGAAAGCCCGCACACAGCAACGAAGACCCAACGCAGCCAAAAACTAAATAAACTTTTTTTTAAAATTTATTTTTACAAAATAGGAAATAAATACTGATGGAGAACAGTGCTTGACTCCTGAATCTCCTACGCCCAACTACCGCCACCCCTTTGGTAGATCCCAGTATAATTCCCTCAGTTCCAAATGCGAATTCCCATTTCAGGTTCCCTTAGCAAGTATAATATGTTAGGGTGCAGGTATAAAACAAGCATAAGTAGAAGATAAAATTGTGTATGGGTGCAGAGGAATTGAAGTTTGGAGAAACAGAGGGGTCCGATCATGCAAGATGTTACATGGAGGGCTGAGGAGTTTGGACATTCATTTAATGGTAATTCCTGTCTGGGGCAGGGAAAGTTGGTGGGCAGTGGTGACAACAACAAAGAGAGGCTACTTGTGAATCCTAGCTCTGACATCACTCACAGGCGCAATAAGCTGTTTAAATATAGGAACTGGAGCAGCACCTGCAAGTCCCTGTGACTTATCAATACCCTCCTCCCACTGACCCAGCCGCTACCATGCTGAAATGCCAATAATAATATAACAACAACAATAACAGTATTAGTCACTAACCTTTACTGAGCACATATTATATTCCAGGAGCTTTTCTAAATACATGATAGAGATTATGACTCTCTTCTCTAGTTCAAGACATTAAAAGTTCCTGATAAAATGCATAAGTTATTTGGGCATAGTACATTAATCCACTAACAACCACTCACATCTAAATATTCACCAGATCACCATATTAATGAAGAGTGGTGTGCAGAGAAATAACATGGAAAGAGTTTCTAGAAGATTCATTTGACAGCTGCGTAGAGAGTCAATTAGGGCTAGAAAGAAGCTACAGCCCTGCACATGAGTTAGGAGGCTGTTTTATAGGAAATCCAATTGCCAAATAAAAGATTAAGTTGTAATTGATATAGCATATATATTTTATAAATTTGGAGAGATGTGTGTTTATGTACTTATGTATACACACATTTATTTATGTATATGCTATAAAACAAACCCAATCAGGTGGGCCCTTTTAAGCAGTAAACACACAGCTGTGGGTATGGAAAGGGAGGCCCAGAGCTAAGTTTTGGGGTTAGTTTTGGCCCTAGACACAGCCAAATTGCTCTGCACAAGAAAATCTGTAATACCTTTATATTCCTCCAGAGAGGACAGAAGAAAAAGTAAAGAAAAGGGAAGAGGCCATGAAGAGAGAGCAAGGAAGCTAACCAACATGGTGGGAGACTGGAGCTCAGGTTGCAGAAATGGCTGAGGGACTTTGAAGGACAAGGATGACCGCCACTCCATCTGAAGTTGTTTGCAACTGTGGTAAAAATTTCTCCATATCCCCCAAGCTTCAGTAACATCTGCCACATCTACTTTCCTTGTGTGAGTGGTTTGTTGGGGGAAATGAAGAACAGGGGCTTTGTTCTGAACTTGAGTCAACATAGTATAGAAGAGAAACAGCATGTACAGCACAGTAAGAAGACCCTGAAATAAAACAGCCTCCGAAATGGCCAGCGCTCAGAGCTACGGGGGACTGTATAGCGTCAGCACGCTGGAAATTCACAGCTTGCAGAGGGCTTCGGACTTCCCACAATCTCTGGGGTAGAGGTTCCAGCCAATCTTATTTCGATTTTAAGGATAATGAGGGTGACCCTAGCTGATGTCTGGAAATGTATAGGATTTTCTTAAAGTGAAATGCAAAAGCAAAAGGAACTAGGAAGTTTTTCAACACAATTCAGTTGCCATAGGCTTCTGATCTATTTTTCTTTTTCTTCTTTACTTTCTTTTTCTCTCTCTCCTTCCTTCTCCCTCCCTCCCCCTCTCCCTCCCCCTCTCCCTCCCCCTCCCTCCCTCTCCCTTCCCCTCCTTTCCCTCTCCCTCCCTCCCTCCCTCCCTCTCTTCCTCACTCCCTCCCTCTCTGTCTCAGCGTTTTCCCCTCTCACTCAAAGCAGGAAACGGTAAATTGCAAAAAAAAAACGATTCAGTAATTCCAATCCCAGGTAGATTGCACCTAAAATCTGCAATCGGTAAGTGAGCTTTATGAAGAAAGAAAACTGATCAAGGTAGAGTATTGCAAGCCACATGCCAGTGTCAGGCAGGGAGGCTGCAGCTGCACTGTCAGTTAGAACATTCTAATACGCGGCTATGAAGACTGACACTTTGGAAGTAATTAAGTATTAGATATTTTTAGGTAATTGCAGCTGCAGGAACACACAACCTGTGCATTTGGGAGATTGAAGGCTTGATAGTGGCTTTTTCCTTGGAGGCTGCACTATCTTAATTGTCCCTAATCATTTTCAACACCTATGGTGTTTTGTGATTGCCTCAAGCATAGCAATTGGTCAAATGTGAACCAAGGGGGAACCGCTGCCTCTTCTTTTTTGCTAAGTATCATGAAAAGCAGCAGAGGCATATTGGAATATCAGACTAAACCACAATGACAGAAATAGCCCATTGACATGCTAGATTCCCATTAAGAGCATACACTGCTACAGCTAATTTCCTATGGCTAGTAGGGGATTCTAGGAGGCAATAATCGTTCTGTCAAGATGCTGAGATTGTCAAAGATGTCTCTTTCTAGCTAGAGAAAAGAAAGAGAGGAAAATCTTAGCTGATCAGTATTTTAGTTAACATATTGGTATTGTGTGTTTCTACTGTGCGATCAAGCCCTAGGCTATACATTATGGGGGCAACAGAAGGGGCCTCAATACCAACAACAAAGAATTCACAGCAGCACTTTTGCATAGAATCATAGACATGTAAAGCTGGAAGCCACCTTGAGAATCAGCTGCCTCAGTGGTTCTCAGCCTGTGGATTTTAATCCACACATTAAAATCACCCACAAGCTTTTTTTTTTAATAACCCACAAACTTTTAAAAACTATCATACCTCAGACTCACCCCTGACCAATCAAATCAGATTTAAAACTACATATTTTTACGTATATTTTAGAGCTCCCCAGGCGATTCTAACGTCAGCCAGGGTGGAAAACCACTTATTCATCCAACACCCTTATTGTACAGGTGAGAGAACTAATACCCACAAGGTCACTGCCCTGTGATGACAAATGTACACCTAGAATCAAGCCTCTGGACTCCCAGTGAGTGTTCTTTTTCCCCTCTTGTAATGCTGCTTCCTGTCAAAGGAATAAGACTTAGAGAAGGTAAGGAACTTGCTCAAGGTCACCCAGATTTTAAGTGGTAAAAATGAGACTTGAACTCAGGTAGTATGATTCCACAGTCTGTGTTTTAGCCACTATGCTGTTTGCATCCCCAAACAAAGCCAATCAACAGGATCAGGCTTAGTGCCAAATGATGCTGAGACCAGTAGGGCTGGAGGGATGCGGAGGAGGGAGTGGTGCATAGCAGGATGCCAGACTGGAGCTGGACTTGGAGATCCAGGTAGGACTTGGAGAAGCTTACTTGCCAGTTTCAGGGGAATGGTAGTGGGAGTGATGTCAGTGAGGGGATAGAGATGGGAACCCACGGTGTATAAGGGAATTAGTACCATCATTCTTTTTTTTTAAATTAATAAATTAATTCATTATATTTTTGGCTGCGTTGGGTCTTCGTTGCTGTGTGCAGGCTTTCTCTAGTGGCGAGTGGGGGCTACTCTTCATTGCGGTCTCATTGTGGTGCCTTCTCTTTGTTGCAAAGCATGGGCTCTAGACATGTGGGCTTCAGTAGTTGTGGCACGCTGGCTCAGTAGTTGTGGCTTGCGGGCTCTAGAGTTCAGGCTCAGTAGTTGTGGCACATGGGCATAGTTGCTCCGTGGCATGTGGGATCTTCCTGGACCAGGGCTTGAACCCGTGTCCCCTGCTTTGGCAGGCAGATTCTTAACCACTGCACCACCAGAGAAGTCCCGAGTGCCATCATTCTTGAAAAATAATTCCAAATTTAAAAGTTTCAAAAATAAAGAAGCAACCTAAATGTCCCTCAACAGAGGAATGGATAAAGAAGATGTGGCACATATATACAATGGAATATAAGCCATATATCAGCCATAAAAGGAATGAAATTGGGTCATTTGTAGAGACATGGATGGACCTAGAGACTGTCATACAGAGTGAAGTAAGTCAGAAAGAGAAAAGCAAATATCATATAATAACGCATATATATGGAATCTAGAAAAATGGTATAGATGATCTTATTTGCAGAGCAGAAATAGGGACAGATGTAGAGAACAAATGTATGGCTACCAATGGGGGATGGTGGGTGGGGATGAACTGGGAGATTGGGATTGACATATATACACTACTACGTATAAAATAGATAACTAATGAGAACCAACTATATAGCACAGGGAACTCAACTGGGTGCTCTGTGGTGACCTAAATGGGAAGGAAATCCAAAAAAGAGGGGATGTGTGTATATGTGTGGCTGATTCACTTTGCTATACAGCAGAAACTGACACGGCAGTGTAAAGCAACTATACTCCAATTAAAAAAAATACAGATACTGAACCAAGAAGGTGGAGTAGAAGGACATGCTCTCACTCCCTCTTGCGAGAACACCAGAATCACAACTAGCTGCTGGAAAATCATCGACAGGAAGACACTGGAACTCACCAAAAAGGATACCCCGCATCCAAAGACAAAGGAGAAGCTACAGTGAGATGGTTAGGAGGGGCGCAATCACAGTAAAATCAAATCCCATAACTGCTGGGTGGGTGACTCACAGACTGGACAACACTTATACCACAGAAGTCCACCCACTGGAGTGAAGGTTCTGAGCCCCACGTCAGGCTTCCCAACCTGGGGGTCCGGCAAGGGGAGGAGGAATTCCTAGAGAATCAGACTTTGAAGACTAGGGGGATTTGATTTCCGAACTTCGACAGGACTAGGGGAAACAGACTCCACTCTTGGAGGGCACACACAAAGTAGTGTGCACATCAGGACCCAGGGGAAGGAGCAGTGACCCCAGGGGAGACTGAACCAGACCTACCTGCTAGTGTTGGAGGGTCTCCTGCAGAGGCGGGGGGTGGCTGTGGCTCACTGTGGGGACAAGGACACTGGCAGCAGAAGTTCTGGGAAGTACTCCTTGGCTTGAGCCCTCCCAGAGTCCACCATTAGCCCCACCAAAGAGCCCAGGTAGGATCCAGTGTTGGGTTGCCTCGGGCCAAACAACCAACAGGGAGGGAACCCAGCCCCACCCATGAGCAATCCAGCAAATTAAAGTTTTACTGAACTCTGCCCACCAGAGCAACAATCAGCTCTACCCACCACCAGTCCCTCCAATCAGGAAACTTGCACAAGCCTCTTAGATAGCCTCATCCACCAGAGGGCAGACAGCAGAAGCAAGAAGAACTACAATCCTGCAGCCTGTGGAACAAAAACCACATTCACAGAAAGATAGACAAGATGAAAAGGCAGAGGACTTTGTACCAGATGAAGGAACAAGATAAACCCCCAGAAAATCAACTAAATGAAGTGGAGATAGGCAACCTTCCAGAAAAAGAATTCAGAATAATGATAGTGAAGATGATCCAGGACCTCGGAAAAAGAATGGAGGCAAAGATCGAGAAGATGCAAGAAATGTTTAACAAAGACCTAGAAGAATTAAAGAACAAACAAACAGAGATGAACAATACAATAACTGAAATGAAAACTATGCTAGAAGGAATCAATAGCAGAATAACTGAGGCAGCAGAACGGATAAGTGACCTGGAAGACAGAATGGTGGAATTCAATGCTGCGGAACAGAATAAAGAGGAAAGAATGAAAAGAAATGAAGACAGCCTAAGAGACCTCTGGGACAACATTAAACGCAAGAACATTTGCATTATAGGGGTCCCAGAAGGAGAAGAGAGAGAGAAAGGACCAGAGAAAATATTTGAAGAGATTATAGTCGAAAACTTCCCTAACATGGGAAAGGAAATAGCCACCCAAGTCCAGGAAGCACAGCGAGTCCCATACAGGATAAACCCAAGGAGAAACACGCCAAGACACATACTAATCAAATTGGCAAAAATTAGACAAAGAAAAATTATTGAAAGCAGCAAAAGAAAAACGACAAATAATATACAAGGGAACTCGCATAAGGTTAACAGCTGATTTCTCAGCAGAAACTCTACAAGCCAGAAGGGAGTTGCATGATATACTTAAAGTGATGAAAGGGAAGAACCTACCACCAAGATTACTCTACCCAGCAAGGATCTCATTCAGA
Source organism: Balaenoptera borealis (assembly GCF_965194805.1). Lineage (NCBI taxonomy): Eukaryota > Metazoa > Chordata > Mammalia > Artiodactyla > Balaenopteridae > Balaenoptera > Balaenoptera borealis. Next base: position 108,081,319 of record NC_138881.1, read on the forward strand.
TTTGATGGAGAAATCAAAAGCTTTACAGACAAGCAAAAGCTAAGAGAATTCAGCACCACCAGACCAGCTCTACAACAAATGCTAAAGGAACTTCTCTAAGTGGGAAACACAAGAGAAGAAAAGGACCTACAAAAACAAACCCAAAACAATTAAGAAAATGGTCATAGGAACATACATAATTACCTTAAACGTGAATGGATTAAATGCTCCAACCAAAAGACACAGGCTTGCTGAATGGATACAAAAACAAGACCCATATATATACTGTCTACAAGGGACCCACTTCAGACCTAGGGACACATACAGACTGCAAGTGAGGGGATGGAAAAAGATATTCCATGCAAATGGAAATCAAAAGAAAGCTGGAGTAGCAATACTCATATCAGATAAAATAGACTTTAAAATAAAGAATGTTACAAGAGACAAGGAAGGACACTACATAACGATCAAGGGATCAATCCAAGAAGAAGATATAACAATTATAAATATATATGCACCCAACATAGGAGCACCACAATACATAAGGCAACTGCTAACAGCTCTAAAAGAGGAAATCGACAGTAACACAATAATAGTGGGGGACTTTAACACCTCACTTACACCAATGGACAGATCATCCAAACAGAAAATTTATAAGGAAACACAAGCTTTAAATGACACAATAGAACAGATAGATTTAATTGATATTTATAGGACATTCCATCCCAAAACAGCAGATTACATTTTATTCTCAAGTGCACATGGAACATTCTCCAGGATAGATCACATCTTGGGTCACAAATCAAGCCTCAGTAAATTTAAGAAAACTGAAATCATATCAAGTGTCTTTTCTGACCACAACGCTATGAGATTAGAAATGAATTACAGGGAAAAAAACGTAAAAAACATAAACACATGGAGGCTAGCCAATACGTTATTAAATAACCAAGAGATCACAGAAGAAGTCAAAGAGGAAATCAAAAAATTCCTACAGACAAATGACAATGAAAACACGACGATCCAACACCTATGGGATGCAGCAAAAGCAGTTCTAAGAGAGAAGTTTATAGCTATACAAGCCTACCTCAAGAAACAAGAAAAATCTCAAATAAACAATCTAACCTTACACCTGAAGGAACTAGAGAAAGAAGAACAAACAAAACCCAAAGTTAGCATAAGGAAAGAAATCATAAAGATCAGAGCAGAAATAAATGAAATAGAAACAAAGAAAACAAGAGCAAAGATCAATAAAACTAAAAGCTGGTTCTTTGAGAAGATAAACAAAATTGATAAACCATTAGCCAGACTCATCAAGAAAAACAGGGAGAGGACTCAAATCAATACAATTAGAAATGAAAAAGGAGAAGTTACAACAGACACTGCAGAAATACAAAGCATCCTAAGAGACTACTACAAGCAACTCTATGCCAATAAAATGGACAACCTGGAAGAAATGGACAAATTCTTAGAAAGGTATAACCTTCCAAGACTGAACCAGGAAGAAACAGAAAATATGAACAGACCAATCACAAGTAATGAAATTGAAACTGTGATTAAAAATCTTCCAACAAACAAAAGTCCAGGACCAGACGGCTTCACAGGTGAACTCTATCAAACATTTAGAGAAGAGGTAACACCCATCCTTCTCCAACTCTTCCAAAAAATTGCAGAGGAAGGAACACTCCCAAACTCATTCTATGAGGCCACCATCACCCTGATACCAAAACCAGACAAAGACACTACAAAAAAAGAAAATTACAGACCAATATCACTGATGAATATAGATGCAAAAATCCTCAACAAAATACTAGCAAACAGAATCCAACAACACATTAAAAGGGTCATACACCATGACCAAGTGGGATTTATCCCAGGGATGCAAGGATTCTTCAATATACACAAATCAATCAATGTGATACACCATATTAACAAGTTGAAGAAAAACCATATGATCATCTCAATAGATGCAGAAAAAGCTTTTGACAAAATTCAACACCCATTTATGATGAAAACTCTCCAGAAAGTGGGCATAGAGGGAAACTACCTCAACATAATAAAGGCCATATATGACAAACCCACAGCAAACATCATTCTCAGTGGTGAAAACCTGAAAGCATTTCCTCTAAGATCAGAAATAAGACAAGGATGTCCACTCTCACCACTAGTATTCAACATAGTTTTGGAAGTCCTAGCCACAGCAATCACAGAAGAAAAAGAAATAAAAGGAATCCAAATTGGAAAAGAAGAAGTAAAACTGTCACTGTTTGCAGATGGCATGATACTATACATAGATAATCCTAAAGATACCATCAGAAAACTACTAGAGCTAATCAATGAATTTGGTAAAGTTGCAGGATACAAAATTAATGCACAGAAATCTCTTGCATTCCTATACACTAATGATGAAAAATCTGAAAGAGAACTTAAGGAAATACTCCCATTTACCACTGCAACAAAAAGAATAAAATACCTAGGAATAAACCTACCTAGGGAGACAAAAGACCTGTATGCAGAAAACTATAAGACACTGCTGAAAGAAATTAAAGATGATACCAACAGATGGAGAGATATACCATGTTCTTGGATTGGAAGAATCAATATTGTGAAAATGACTATTCTACCCACAACAATCTACAGATTCAATGCAATCCCTATCAAATTCCAAATGGCATTTTTTTATGGAACTAGAACAAAAAATCTTAAAATTTGTATGGAGACAGAAAAAACCCCGAATAGCCAAAGCAGTGTGGAAGGAAAAAAATGGAGCTGGACGAATCAGACTCCCTGACTTCAGACTATACTACAAAGCTACAGTAATCAAGACAATATGGTACTGGCACAAAAACAGAAATCTAGATCAATGGAACAGGATAGAAAGCCCAGAGATAAACCCACGCACATATGGTCACCTTATCTTTGATAAAGGAGGCAAGCATATACAGTGGAGAAAAGACAGCCTCTTCAATAAGTGCTGCTGGGAAAACTGGACAGGTACATGTAAAAGTATGAAATTGGAACACTCCCTAACACCATACACAAAAATAAACTCAAAATGGATTGAAGACCTAAATGTAAGGCCAGACACTATCAAACTCTTAGAGGAAAACATAGGCAGAACACTCTATGACATAAATCACAGCAAGATCCTTTTGGACCCACCTCCTAGAGAAATGGAAATAAAAACAAAAATAAACAAATGGGACCTAATGAAAGTTAAAAGCTTTTGCACAGCAAAGGAAACCATAAACAAGACGAAAAGACAACCCTCAGAATGGGAGAAAATATTTGCAAATGAAGCTACTGACAAAGGATTAATCTCCAAAATTTACAAGCAGCTCATGCAGCTCAATATCAAAAAAACAAACAACCCAATCCAAAAATGGGCAGAAGACCTAAATAGACATTTTGCCAAAGAAGATATACAGATTGCCAAGAAACACATGAAAGAATGCTCAACATCATTAATCATTAGAGAAATGCAAATCAAAACTACAATGAGATATCATCTCACACTGGTCAGAATGGCCATCATCAAAAAATCTAGAAACAATAAATGCTGGAGAGCGTGTGGAGAAAAGGGAACCCTCTTGCACTGTTGGTGGGAATGTAAATTGATACAGCCACTATGGAGAACAGTACGGAGGTTCTTCAAAAAACTACAGATAGTACTACCATATGACCCAGCAATCCCACTACTGGGCATATACCCTGAGAAAACCATAATTCAAAAAGAGTCATGTACCACGATGTTCACTGCAGCTCTATTTACAATAGCCAGGACATGGAAGCAACCTAAGTGTCCACCAACAGATGAATGGATAAAGAAGATGTGGCACATATATACAATGGAATATTACTCAGCCATAAAAAGAAATGCAATTGAGTTATTAATAGTAAGGTGGATGGACCTAGAGTCTGTCATACAGAGTGAAGTAAGTCAGAAAGAGAAAAACAAATACTGTATGCTAACACACATATATGGAATCTAAGGGGAAAAAAAAAGGTCATGAAGAACCTAGGGGTAAGACGGGAATAAAGACACAGACCTACTAGAGAACGGAGTTGAGGATATGCGGAGGGGGAAGGGTAAGCTGGGACAAAGTGAGAGAGTGGCATGGACATATATACACTACCAAACGTAAAATAGATAGCTAGTGGGAAGCAGCCGCATAGCACAGGGAGATCAGCTCAGTGGTTTGTGACTACCTAGAGGGGTGGGATAGGGAGGGTGGGAGGGAGGGAGACGCAAGAGGGAAGAGATATGGGGACATATGTATATGTATAACTGATTCACTTTGTTATAAAGCAGAAACTAACACACCACTGTAAAGCAATTATACTCCAATAAAGATGTTAAAAAAAAAAGAAACTTTAATAAAGTTACAGCATATGCATGAAAAAAAAATGATGCAGACCTACTAGAGAATGGACTTGAGGATATGGGGAGGGGGAAGGGTAAGCTGGGACAAAGTGACAGTGTGGCATGGACATATATACACTACCAAACGTAAAATAGTTAGCTAGTGGGAAGCAGCCGCATAGCACAGGGAGATCAGCTCAGTGCTTTGTGACCACCTAGAGGGGTGGGATAGGGAGGGTGGGAGGGAGGGAGATGCAAGAGGGAAGAGATATGGGGATATATGTATATGTATAACTGATTCACTTTGTTATAAAGCAGAAACCGACACACCATTGTAAAGCAGTTATACTCTAATAAGGATGTTAAAAAAAAATAAAATAAAATAAAAAATAAAATATAAAAATGTGCAATCTATTTGAGAGAGAAAAAAATAAAATAAAATAAAATAAAATAATTGATGACTAAACAACCTGCTGTATAAAAAAATAAATAAAATTAAATTAAAAAATTAAAAAAAGATAAATTTTTGTAAAATACTGTACATAAATAAAATCAAAAGAAATAAAATCGTCAGCAAACTTTAGTTAAGTAGAAATAGTTGGAAAAGTCATCTTTTGCTAATATTTTAAGGTTGTGTTGCTTTATAATCTATATCTCCACCTATTCCAAAAAGATTTGCAATCACTAACCTTGAAGTGATGTTGTTAAGTGCTATTAAATTTATCAACATTTATTTACCAACGAAGAGAAATAACTAAAAATTGAGAAAAAAAAATACAGAGTATACTCTATCCAGGTTCATCTCATTTTCTCTCTCTCTCTCTCTTTCTCTCTCTCTCTCTCTCTATATATATATCACACATATATATTGATTACCTTTGTTTTGGAATGCAGATAGAGTGGTGACTAAATGCACAGACTGTATGTATACATACATATATGTGTATGTATATAATTTGTTACATATAATTAATTTCTATATAGAAATTTATATATATTTATTTAATATGCTCATATATAATTTATTTTCTGAGCCATTTTAAGGTAGACTACATACATTAATTCCCTTTACCCCCTAATACTTCAGTTTGTATCTCCTCAGGACAAAGATATTCATTTAGATAACCACAGCACAGTTATTAAATTCACAAAATTTAACATTGTTACAATACTTTTATCTTATCTACTGCCCATATTATTTCATCAATTGTCCCAATAATGTCCTTTATGGCATTTTGGTTCCTTTAGTACAGGGAGCAACCTAGCATCATGATTGCATTTAGTTGTCATGTCCCTTTAGTTTCCTTTAATCTCAAATATTTCTTCAGCTTTTGTCTTTTATGACACTGACATTTTTGAAGAGTAGAAGCCCATTGTTTTATAGACTGCTCCTCAATTTTCATTTGTTTGACTTTTGCTTATGATTAGATTCAGTTTATGCATTCCCAGCCAGAAAACCACATGAGCAATGTATCCCACTCAGAGCATCGTGTTTGAAGGACACAGTGTCTATCTGTGGGATTGGAAACTGGTCAAGGCATTGTTCAGTTTTCCTGCTGTATACACTTTTTCACTTCATAACCAAAAAGCAATCTATGAGGAGACACTTTGAGACCATGTGTACCTCTAGCCCCTCACTGAAATCGCCTCTGCCGAAGTTAGCATCTATGGATGACTCTTTCCTGAACCCTTCTATACTATGATAGCAGCAAAAATGATGATTTCCCTACTCCACCACTCCTTCCGCATCCATCAGTTGGCATTTTACTGTTAGGAACCCCTTCTCCCCTATCTCTTTGTTTGCTTATTTATTTATTATTGGTGTGCACTTTAATGGTTCCTACACCTGGCTCTGCTATTCACAAGAGGGACTGGCTAGAACATTATGGTAGAAGCCTGCGGAGGTTCCAAGTATATACCGAAGGGTTTTCACATTTTAAGAGAGAAACAAGGCATGATTATCTGGTGATAAAGGGAAAAAACCCTACTAAACCTATAGGAAGTCCTGGTGGGGGAGTTAAACCAGACATAATGCCCACTAAATGCAGCTATTCTTAGTAATAAACCTGAAATTCAAACACAAGCACTCTGCTGTTAGCTTGAAAGCACTGTACCTATTTAAATATAGCGTCTCAAATTTCAACCACCAGCACAGCAAGGATTATTCCAGGAACCTAGTTTTGTCCAAAAAAAGTTACATTCAACTAAATGCATCATGACAGGTAGATTTCTCACAGCTCCAGAAATAGATCTATGTTCTTTGGGTGGATTGGCAGAGCGAGGGATTGGACTACAGGAGGTGGTAATTGATCTGATAAAAGTCGCTCAAACTGTGAAAAAATTCATCCTGCTGAGATTTCAGGGTGTGTTAGCAGTTCAGTTAGGGTTTGTGCAAACCACACCACCAACACTGAGACGCTTTAACAATCAAGAGCTGATGAGGCCCAGGGGAGACTTTATTATCAGTAAATAGAAAAATCAGGACGGCAAATCCAAAGAGCACTTTACAGACCAGCGCCTTTGGGTTCAGGTTGAAACAAGTCATGTGAGGGATATGCATCAGATTTCTTCACTAAAGCACACAGCAAAGGCCATATCTTTTCCCAAGTGTCCTTATTTTTCTCTCTTATTTTACCCTCTTCCCAAAAGCAGACTCAAATGTGAGTTCCTTTGGTCACAGCCAGGTCTGGGCAGGCCAGGTAAGTTTGGAATTGCCTTCTGTCTGCGTTCCCCCAACATAGAGAGGCTGCAAAGCAATGGTTTCCTTATATTTTCTGAAACTGAAAATCCCAGTCATGGTAATCAAAGCTGATACCAACTTTGGTTCATGCCATCTTATGGAAGATGTTTGTACTGCCTCAGAATGTAAAAAGTTGTCAGGGAGATATGGTCTGCATGAGAAAATGCTGGAATGTTTTGGAAATGTCAAAAGTTAATGAGCCTAAGAGGACAGTTTTTAAAAAGATCTCACTCTAGAAAATTTAGAACATAGGGCTGATGTACACGTATAAAACAGCAGGAATTTCAGGCACTTCTTTTATTAAGCTTTGGTTGTATTTTTTAACTTTTGGAAGTAATCATTGCTATTAAGGTAATAATTGTTACTGGTTTACATGAAGGATTCAGGTTCTAAAAGCCAGAAGTGAGTTCCCTAATTTCAAACTGTATGATGGGTCTATTGGTCCATCAAAAGGATTTTTCATGCTAACAAAGTCTCACTTCCTGAGTCCAGCCCCCGTGAGAACCTTGAACATTTTGTTGATAACCAACTAGTGAGTTGATTCTCTTCTTGAAAGATCTTAAGTTTCGGTTCCTGGAAGGTCCAGAGCAGAGGAATGCTGGCTGTTATGCATAAACCACACATAGGATGCTTTAAAGCACTCCTGACATGTTGGAGACACAAGATTCAAATTTGCTATTAAGCTACTGTAATATTGTTCAATTTCTGAAATGATTTTGTGATCTTTAGAATGATGGGATTTCTCATAGAGCTCTTTGGCTTTGAAACATACTTATTCACAACATTTGTCACATGCAGCGACATTCAGCTACAGCAAATAGGCTTAAAACCATGAGTTCTCCCTGCTGGAATAGTTTATCATTATGCCTAGGCATCCTCAAATGCAATAAATGTGGAAATTCGGAATTGAAGGGCTTGATTTCCAGTCTCATTGGCCTCTCTCCCTTTGAATCAATGTGGTGCCACTGAGTTCAGCAATAAAGCATCTCATGCTAACAGAGAGAAAATATCAACTTTCTTCCTGTGCATATGTGAATTTGGCAAAATATCAGTAAGAAGGCAATATAAAAGTAAAAATGATTTAGCCATCATGAATATGAGAAGGTGAATTTAATGCATAACTAACACCCTGCAGAATTTGTGGTTCTGGCATATTGGGGGAGGTGAGACATTAATTGAGTTAAGTGTTGGAAGAAAACCACTTTTCTAGTGATAAAAGCAAAGCAGTAGTCTGGATGCTTTTCTCTAAGTAATGCTACATTTAAATCACCTTATCATCATCATCATCATCAACAACAAAAGCGTGCTGTTTAAAATGTTCCGTTTCTAGGCATGCACAGCCTAGAGAAGGCAGTATCCATTTTCTCGCATTACTAGATCTAGTGTCTTGCCTGGTTCCTCTCCTCTCCCAGGGCACCACTTCCTGCAGCTGAAGCCATTCTCAGAGTGATCCGCAAGCTCTGGGACCAACATGTTCCTCGTCAAGGAGGAAATTGAAGGAACAATACTTCAGGGCTTCAGCGGATGGTCTTCCCTGCTCCAACCGTGCGGGACAGAAAATGCTAATGATCCCTAACTTTCATTCCCTCCTTTTTCTTTCAGTGTCAAAACCACCCAACCCAGTTGTCGCCAGGCTTCCAGCTCACCCAATGTCTTCTTGTATCTGTGCTTTCTTTCTGCTTCTAACCTCTGCAGGGCTGTTCGCCTCCTTTCAAGGACAATTGTGCCCTTGATGGATCTCCCTGATGCCAGCCATCTACCTGAACTGCTTCCTGTTGCCTGTGCTAGCTTTTCTGGACCTGGAGCTGCATCGGTTATGGAGTCTGCTACTATTACTAAACACTAACATGCTGGTTAATCTCCAGTTCTAGATCTCTCTTGCCCTGGTCCATCCTGCTGCTTCTAACACTTCTTTTTTTAAATAATTTTATTTATTTTATTTTATTTAATTTTTGCCTGCGTTGGGTCTTCATTGCTGTGCGCAGGCTTTTCTCTGGTTGCAGTGAGTGGGGGCTACTCTTCATTGCGGTGCATAGGCTTTTCATTGTGGTGGCTTCTCTTGTTGCGGAGCACGGGCTCTAGGCACGTGGGCTTCAGTAGTTGTGGCACACGGGCTTCAGTTGTTGTGGCTCGTGGGCTCAGTAGTTGTAACTCGCGGGCTCTAGAGTGCAGGCTCAGCAGGTGTGGCGCACGGGCTTCACTGCTCCGCAGCACGTAGGATCTTCCCAGACCAGGGCTTAGAACCCGTGTCCCCTACATCGGCAGGCGGATTCCCAACCACTGCGCCACCAGGGAAGTGCTGCTTCTAACACTGTTTCACGTATTTACCACTAACCATACCCTGACTTGAATGACCAGTTACTTATCTCATGTGTTCTGGATCGAAGCCAATTCCTGACTTTTCCTCCGCCACCCCCTATTAAACACAACCCTCTCTTTGTCCTTTCCCCCCAGGGCCCTTTTCTTGCCACCTATCAAAATTGTGACTTTCTTCCCCTGTAAGAATGTCAGCTCCATAGGGCCAGAAGCCATATATCCCTAACACTTAGCATAGTAAGTGCTTAGTACCTATTGGTCAAAAAAGAATGATTTTTTGCATATTTATTTGCTTCCTCTCTGTCTCATCCACTGAAAAGATCTTGTTCACCACTATAAGCCCAGATCATCACACAGTGCCTGGTATACAATAGGAGCTCAAAGAATGTTTGTCCAATGAGTAAAAATGAATTCTTCCATTGCACTGTAATTCTGGTGGATAGAAAGAAGCATGCATATGCAAAAGGTCAGACTGAGTGGCCCAAGAAAACCTCTATTTCAGGAAAGTTATACTAATATAAAGCACAAAAAGTTTATTTCTAAAATTCCTACAAGTTATCAAAGACCGGGGCAAGTGAGGTACTCCCCTTGGACACAAAATGTAAGGGGCCACAAAAGATTCAGGATTAAGATAAATAATATTTTAGTGCAAGATTTTTTTAAGTCAAAAAAAATGTAAAAATACATGCTGAACAAAATCTCAAAATTTTAAATAAAGACAGGATCAGTAACAGGGCAGTATCTAGCCATATTGGAACCTGAAACAAAAGAAAAATATCAGTAATACTGCTTGTTATTTATCATGTCCCCTGCCTTCTAAAGATGATGATTCCCAAGCAAAATGTAAGTGTGGGGTGCCATATGAGGCTGTGAATTAAAGAAACCCAGAAAAAAGTTAAAGTGCTCTCTATAAGAAAGAGGATAGACGTGAAATAGAATCTAGGAGGAGGCAAGAGACCAGAGGAGTTGAGGAGACAGAACTAGGAGAGGAAGGAAGAGGGGATGACCAGGAGAGACTCAGAAAGGAAAGAGACTTTGGGAGAGAGCTGTCCAATGAGAGACTTTTAGATTCAATTTCACTCTGTGGTGTGCAATGTAACCAGATCGTCCATTCCCCCGTGACATGTTCAGCAAAATGCTCATTCCGCATCAGTGTTTTGGGAAGCGGATTTATTTTGCAGGGGTTGACTGACAGAGCACTGAATCTTGTCCCAGGAAAAGCAGAGGGCAAGAGCAGAGGCTACCCAAGGGGAATACAGTCGAATAACTCACCAAGCTCGAGTAATGCTACCTCAACTGTTTCTGGAATCTGTCTGCTTCCTTCCATCTCTACTGCCTGCCCCCATCACCTTAGGTTCTCATTGTCACCTTTCACCTTAACCATGGCACTAAACTTCTAACTGCTCAAGGTTTCATCTTCCCTGGTCTCCAATTCATTCCTCACACTGCAGTGCCTAAGCTTTCTCAAAATCTCATGTCACTCCCACTGCGCCTAAGACAAAGTGTAAATATTTCAAAATGGCTTCAAAGCCCTTCACGATCATGCCCCAGCATTGTCTTTTACCATACCCCATTATCCTCAATCCACCTGATACACTAGACTCCTTCAAGTTTTTTAGCACATAGGGCCACAATCGCAAATTCAAGAGCTGCACCTCAAAATTATAATCATTAAATGACAGTGGGATAAATGAAAGACAATCAAGTCTAAGATCTGCTTCATTACCCAAACTATACCCAAAGAAATTAATTTGGTTTATGGTATATCATTTTTTTCTTGTTTCATTCTGTAGTCCAAGTCACCCGTAGTATGACACTGAAATAGATATTTTTTTCTTTGACTGGATTATAAATGGCCCACATAAAGATATAATTCAGGTTATTATATCCAGAGCAGAGAAGAAACATTACTAAATTCTTTCATCAAAACCTTATTTACATTTCTTTTGTGAAATATTCATTTCTCTGCTCCAAACAAGATAGATTACTTTCATTAAAGTCATAATGCCCATTGGTAAAAAGTAATGTACTTGAACTTTCCATATTCTTAGACTGACCACAGGGAGACATGTCTACAGCTAACAAAAGCCTATTCTTCTCAACAGAGATATAAACTGCACACAGACATATGGATTTGCTGGTTGTTCTGTCTTCTCCTTAGGCTTTTGCTACTCTTGAATCTGGATACTGACCTAAATTCGAGTGCTGTGCTCTTCAATATGGTAGCCTCTAGCCACCTGTGGCTATGTAATTTTTAATTAATTACAATTAAAAAAATTAAAAATTTAAATCATCTGTAACACTATCCACATTTTAAGTGCTCAATAGCCATAGGTGGCCACTGGCTACCGTACTGGACAGTGCAGATACAGCATATTTGCAACACTGCAGAAAGTTCTATTGGACAGAGCTGCTCTCACACATTCCAAAGCTCCCACCTCCCCACCCCACCCCGTGCAGGGATTCAGATGGAGTTCTAACTCCTGAGCTTCTGCCCTCCACATCCTGAAAAGATTTAGATATTTAAAAAAATCCCCTATTACACCTCAGCTTCAGTCAAAGCAGAGACTCTGACAGCTTTATTACTACCTTATCAAGTCACTTCATGATTTTTTTAAAAAAAATTATTATTCTAAAACACCATTTATCCAGACCGGATTTGGTAGCTGGATGAAGTCTATTCATTTAATAGAAACTGATTTCCAGCACATGATTCCTGGCTTCCTTGCCCCCTAATGTGCTCTGTACCCAGCAGTGCTCACCGTAGACGTCCTTTCCAAGAAAGCTTCCTTCCATCAGCCACATTCACAGATCCATTTAAAATCATGTTCAGGCATTTGCCTTATGTTTTCACAGTCACAGGAAATTACTTCTTTCACTTGAGTTTCATTTCTTTCTTTCCTTTTTCTTTTTTTTTTTTCTTTTTCAGGAAAAGACTGTCTACCATAGCAATAAAGCATTTGTGTTCTCTGCAGCTAGATAATTGAAGAAGAAACACTGACAGGCATATTGCTATATCAATAATGCACTGTCCTTCACAGACAAAAGGCACAGCTACTGACCCACCTCTAGTAAAGCACAGGCCTTGAACTGTGTCTCCAGTGCTGAGAATGGGTTTGTCTTAACCCTTTTGATAATGATCATTTGTGTCATACCTGCCTGGTGTTAGGGTGCCACCTGTGGCCAGATTGGGGCTCAATCTGTGACCAGGGCTAGTACTCATCTTTACCTACAGTTAGGAGACAATGTTGTGGCTAGAATCAATGTTCAACTTACATTTGATGCTGATGGCTAGAAAAGACATGAGGGTTAGGGATAAGTAGTTGTGTGTTCTAACCCCTTAGCCCAGTATGGCACAGATAATAATAGTTTGGGGCAGAAATATACAACTTTCTCCTCCACCCCAAGGATAGTACATTTTGAGGCATGCATGAAGTCCACCTCCCACGCCAGACCTACGCACCATGAATCAGTCATGGCTTTCTTTCCTGCTGTGTTCAGATGAGACCTCAAATGACTTCTCACCACAGTGCCCTATTCAGCCACTACCATTCAGTCAGAATTGGCCCAAAAGATTAAACCTATTTATTATCTTTGCTCCAGAGAGGTCCATGAACGAAGCAGCAGACTGCTCCTGGAAAGAAGATCTTCATGGTTCTGACCATTTTTTGAGGTCAGAGGAAGGGAACAATCAACTTAAGGGTAGGACCTGAGGCAAATAAAAATAAGTGTCAAACACTCCCCTGATTCAAAGGTGAAGAGTTGACACAGGCGGCCTGAGGAGGGATGGGGAAAAGGCAGGAAAGCGTTATTTCCAGGCCACCTGCTCTAGTCCTAAATCTGCATGCTGTTGGAAGTAACATGGTCTTGTGCCAAGTGGATATATTTGCACCTCTTTTTACCTTTTGCTGTATGAGTCACTGAATAGTTTCAGCCTCCTGGTTTCTATGAGCAGCCACCAAGAAATCCCCCTCAAAAAAACCCAAAAGATTCAACTCATTTTACCATCCCCTAGAAATGACTTACCAACAGTGGAGACTGAGCCCACAGTGGCACCCTTCTTTTCTGGGTATGCCCTTCAGTCACTGGAAAGCATCTTCCTAGTTGTCTCTCTTCAATTTTAGAACCACACATACTAGATTTACTGCCTTTCCGAAGGCAACTGGTCCTCAATTCTACTGAAAGCTTTAATTTCATCATACTTGAGAACCAAGTGCCCCTACAGTTTTAAGCTCTCAAACTTTCTCCAACCACAATTCCAAAGGATCTCAGTGTTGTAGTGACCCTTAAAATTCATCTAGTCCAGCTACCCATCTATTACTTGGATCTCCTTTACAGCACCCTCAACAAGTTGCCATTCAGTAATTCTTGGACCATTACAGAGCCAGGGCCAGGCTAATCACTATTTCCCAAGGCATTCATTCCACCAACATCTTGCACTCTGCCTTTCCATATCGGCACGGTTCCCACGTCTGTATATTTCTTCCTTATATTGTGCCAAAAATCCCTCTCTTGGTTCCTTCTACCCATTGGCCCTGGTTCTGCTTCATGATACCTTACCAAAAGAAAAACATAAGAAGAAGGAATCTGTTCTTCCTTCCACATCACAGCCTTTGAGATGTCTGAGGACAGTTATCATGACCATTTCTGGGCCTTCTCTTCTCCAAGCTAATCAGGCCCTATTCCAATGGTTGTTAGCCATCAAGTCCCTTCACCATCCTAGTCATCTTTTACTGAACATGCTTTGGCTTGTCAATCTCACTCTTCAAGTCTCAGAACTGAATATTTTAAGTTTGACTTGATCATAACTGATTAAGGCAAAGCTGTTATTTTTCTTTTTCTAGGTATTACTTCTGTATTGACGGTATTTAAACTGGCATTTCCTTTCTTTGGAGATCATCTCATACTCTTGACTCACTGAGCTTCCTAACCCCTTATATTCCTCCTCCTCATCACTGCATCCAATCTATCAAGTCTTCTTTTAAAACAGTTCTTGGGTCTCTCCCTCTCTTCTACTCAAATAACTCCCACCCGTGATTTGGTCCTAGTTACCTCTTACCTGGATTATTACAATGGTCTCCTAACTGATCTTCCTTTCCCCTAACTGATCTATTCTTTCTCTTATTCCAGTTCATCCTCTTGCCTACTACCACTACCTAATACATCACGTTGGTGGTAGTTTAGTGTAGTCATTCAGGGCTTGGACTTTGGAGCCAGACTACTGGGTTCAAATCTCAGCTATACTGTTTATGAGCTCTGTGAACTTGGGGAATTCATCTAATCTCAAAGAGCCTTATTTCATTCATTTTTCAAATATGGCTAATAATGGTATCTATCTCACAGAGTACAGTAAATGAGGTACCGCATATAAGTTAGCCCCAGGCTTGGTGCATAGTAAATGTGCAATACCTGTGAGCTATTATCATTATATCTGCTGTTGTCACTCTGCTGATCGAAAATCCCCAGTGTTCTTCATTGCCTATCAAATGAACTGAAATATCTTTTACCCAGTATCTGAAGCTCTGTAAAATCTAACCCCAAACTACTACAAATCAGCTTGATTACTTTGAAAAATTTACCTGTTTCCTTACCTATAAAATGACATTAAATTATCTCAAATGCCCCTTCAGGGCCAGACAGTCTATGATTCAACCTTTCTAGTCATTTGGCCCCTCATATCCATATGTACTATGCATAGTTTCCTGAAAAAAAACCTTGTTATCTCTACCCTTTGCTCATGCCATTTCCTCTCCTGGGAATGCCTCTCCATCTTGTCCTTCAAGATATTCAAATGCTATCTCCTCTATGAATCCTTCAATCAGAATAAATCACTCTCTCCCCTGAAACTCCTAGAACAACTAGTTTCCTTGGCTCTGTGATTCTGATCACATCCTATACACATCTTATATCCCCTACCAGACTATATGGAGATACAGAGCTCATTGTGTCTAACATTGTGCCTCCCACATTGTAGGATATTACAATGTTTATTGAATAAATGAAGAATAAAGCTTTACTCATATGTAACACAAAATTTTCACTGTGTTAGTGTATGTACCTTCAACCGATCTTTCCCTGACATATATTCTTAACAAATATTCAGAAAATTAGCAAATACCCACCATACAACTCTGAGCACTAACTGGGCATTCCTTATTCCTTTGGGAACTTCTAATTACAGATGGTTAGACAAAAGCATTGTTTTCTAATAAAATAATTTGTTCCCTAAAAATGAATATGTCAGAATAGTTAAAGTCTAGAAACTGTAACTATAAAGGCTAGGAACAACTAAAGTCTAGAAAATTGAGTAAGAAGAGAACTCGGCCAAATCAAGAATGCTGAGAAAACAAGAAAGAGCCGTCCTTCCACTCATGGGAAGTGGCTGCCTGCTCAAGAAGATGGCCTGAGTGCTCCATGAAGACCTCTTGTGACAAACCACTTTAGCTATGATAACATCTTCAAATATCAGAATAGTTGAGGTTGATTATGTCTCCCTCACACACAGCCCAAAGTTTCCCTTACACAAAGTTCTTTATTCCACCTGCCAACTTGTGAGACACAAATTGTCAGAAATCCCCACCACAACTCACTTTGTCCTGTGATGATACTGAAGGCCCTAGTTTCTGATTGGACACTGCAAAAAAGGGAAGGCATCTGAGAGATGGCACAAAAGAAATTACTTAAGCCATAATTTTGTCAAAAATGAGAGATGTAACCCTCTGAGTTTTGAGAAAACTCCTGTAACTTCCGGTGGGTAGCAATGCCCTTGCTCTACTCCCTTATTATGAGGGAAGTCCTCCCAGTCTTATGTGGCATATCATGGGGATGGAACATCTCAGAATTTAGGAGACCTTTCTCCCAAACTCAAAATTATCAGTACAAAGCCATAATACATTTCAATATTTATCAATCACCTCTCACTTTCTGCTCTTCAATGCACTTTCATATACGTTTTAATTTAACTTTCAAATACAGTTTCCCCTTGATCAACTCAAGGGTTAGAGGTGCTGACCCTTCATGCAGTCAAAAATTCACGTATAACTTAGAGTCAGCCCTCTGTAACCCCAGTTCCACATCTGCAGATTCAACCAACCACAGATCAAATCATGTCGTACTGTAGTATTTGCTATTGAAAAAAATCCTTGTATAGTGAACCTGAACAGTTAAAACCTGCATTGTTCAAGAGTCAACTGTACTGGAAATAATGGCCAGTCCCTGTCCTGAGCACTTAACGTGAATTACATCATTTAATCCTCACATAAATCCTATGAGGTAGGTGCTGTTACCATCCTCATTTTACAAATGTGCAAATCAAGACATGGGGAAGTTAATAATTTTCCCAGTCAGACAGCTAATAAATGATGGAGCCAATATTCACAATGAAATCTGCCTGACTAGACTCAGTAGTGTTTAACAAATATACTATATATATAATATATAATCATAATATATTGACACTTTGTAACCTGCCTGTGAAAAATTTTGTAGAAGATTTCAATGTTAATAAATATAGCTCTACATTGTTATTTCAAATGCACTTTTAGCGTTTCATTATAAGGCTGTACCAAAATTTATTTAATCACTTTTTGATAGAAATTTTGGTTGTACCTAGTTTTTCACAATGTCAACAGTGTTGTGCTGCAAACCTTGTACGTCTATATATCTTCATGCACATGTATTACTATTTTTTCAGAATAAATTCTCAGAAGCTTTATGCCACTTTTAGGATGTGACAGGAGAGACCTGCAAAATAATATTTCAAGGAAAGTCCCCAAGGGAAAGAGCCAAGCCAATGGCTTTATAGAGTCAAACACAAATTCAAAATGCAGATGCGCATAATGGAGAGCAAAGAGAGAAAGAACAAAAGCAAAATAGCAAAAATCAAAGAACAAATAAGAATAATTTGTATACAGAGTCAAGGAGATAAGTGAAAAAGAAAAAGCTAAAGCAAAACTGAAGTTGGGACCTATGAACACTTGAGAACGGGTGAGTAAGAAAGAAGAATATTGGCTGGTGGTGGCCTTAGTGGACAAATTGGACAGATTGACAGTGCAAAAAGAGAAATTTGGATCATAGAGTTCTCTTCAGAATTATTTTTGGAGCAGAGAGAAGGGAGGGATCGTGGTCTTATGTTGAGGCACCAATCAAAGGAGAAAGAGACAGCTGGTAGAAGAACTGACATGACAGCTCCAGAAGCGAGCAGCAGGATCCTGTTGTTGAAAAAGAGAAATGCTCCCAGCCCTGCCGGCCTCACTGCTGAGTTCAACATGACTTTGGAGGATAGAAGCTTCAGCAAAGCTTTGAAGGCTACTGTTTTCAGTGGCACCTGAGAGGAAGGGGAAATGGTCATCAAGGTGACATAAGGAATCTAGCTGCAGAAGGTGCTAAAATTGGCAGAATGCTAGAAACAGCAATAAAGGATAGGCAATATTTGACTGACAAGTACTTGGATTTCTCTGGAATTCTTTAAATGTCAAAGGCTGTGAAATGTGTCTGGATCAAGAAAAGGCTTTGGTATGTGATTTTCTTCTCAAACTCTTGCAGAGAAATGAAATGCCAGATGTATTGATTAAATTGAAGAAGATAGGACATAGCAATGGGTGGGTAAGGGAAGAAATTGATGTAATAGTGGAGCAAGGAAAAGCTACCGTTATATGTGGTCTGCTACACCTCTCTTATGGAAAATGATGCCATGTGTGAGAGAAGCAGAATGTAAAGATGAAATTGGATGGTTTCTATGTAGCCAGTTACATGTTTTTCAGATGAAATCATCCTGGCAATATGCACAGAAGGCCAGAGAAGCTGGAGTCAGACAAAGTGAAAAGTTATAAATATAGAAACCAAAGGGAAATATGCTTGTAGCAAAATTCTATAAGTGGTGAAAGTTCTTGGCATCTACTCTGTAGCAAAAGAAGACACAGGAAGAATTTGGGAAATCAAACTAAATCTCAGAAGAAAATAAAATAAATGTGGAGCATTCAGAAGTTATTAGAATAGAGACTAAGATTGAGTACATAGTTTTGCTGGTATAGAGTCATCCTGATGGGAACCATTGAGGTAGCTATCTTGAACAATAACTTCAACATTCTGGAAGTTCACATTTCAGCACCTAGAAAAAGAAAAGCTAAGCTTGATCAAGGTGGGGTTGTTAGAAAAATTAATTTAGTGAAAGACAAAATACTTGAGTTTAGACATCAGAGAGACCTCAGCTTACATCTCAGCTTTGAAACTTACTAGCTATATGGCCTTATGTAAGTTATCTCTCTAAGCTTTGGTTTCTTCATTTGTAAATTGGGATGATAATGGTATTGATCACTGAGAGCTGTTGTGAGGGACTGATGAAATAATACACATAAGGTTCTTAGAAGAATTCCTGGCATACAAGAAGTGCTCAATAAATATAGTGACATAAGAAAGAATACTCACCAAAATTTTAACAGTAATTGTCTCTTGGTGGTGAGATTTGAGTTCTTTACTTTCTTTTTTAATTGTTTTGCCTCTTGAATGGACTTTTTCAATAATCTTATTTTCAAATAGTTTAAGACTCACAAGAAGTTGCACAAATAGTACAGAGTTCCTGGGTACCCTTCAACAAGTCTTTACCAATGTTAATATCTTATAAAACTATAATATGCTGTCAAAACCAGGAAATTAACATTACTAAAATACTGTTAACTGAGGTAGAGACTTTCATCAAAGTTCACCAGTTTTTGTATGTACTTTTTTTGCATATAGTTCTATAAAATTTTACCACATTGTAGATTTAAGTGATAATCACCACAGTCAGAGTACAAAACTGTTGATTATTTTTATGAGTAGCAGCTTTTCTTTTAAAGAAAAATATAATATTATAATTATAGTTATATTTAACTCTCCTTTAAAAAATTCCTACCAAAACTTATGGGATGCAGCAAAAGCATTTCTAAGAGGGAAGTTTATAGCTAAAAATGCCTACATTAAGAAAAAAGAATGATCTCAAATAAACAACCTAGCATTACACTTCAAGGAACTAGAAAAAGGACAAAGTCAAAAGTTAGCAGAAGGAAGGAAATAATAAAGATTAGAGCAAAAATAAAGGAAATAGAAAAGAGGAAAACAATAGAAAAGATTATGAAAACTTAGACTTGATTCATTGAAAATATAAACAAAATTAACAACCTCTTAGCTAGACTAACCAAGAAAAAGAGAGGACTCAAATAAATAAAATCAGAAATGAAAGAGAAGACATTACAACTGATACTACAGAAATACATAAGATAAGGATCATAAGAGATTACTATGAGCAATTATACACCAATAAATTGGACAATCCAAAAGAAATGGATAAATTCCTAGAAACATACAACCTACCAAGATTGAATCATAAAGAAATAGAAATTCTGAACATGCCAATAATGACTAAAAAGACTGAAACAGTAATCAAAAACCTCCCAATAAAGAAAAGCTCAGAACCAGATGGTTTCACTAGTGAATTCTACCAAACCTCTAAAGAAGAATTAATGATCATCCTTCTCAAACTCTTCCAAAAATTTGAAGAGACGGACTTCCCTGGTGGCTCAGTGGTTAAGAATCTGCCTGCCAATGCAAGGGACACAGGTTTGAGCCCTGGTCCGGGAAGATCCCACATGCCGCAGAGCAACTAGGCCTGCGTGCCACAACTACTGAGTCTGCGCTCCAGAGCACGTGAGCCACAACTACTGAGCCCGTGTGCCACAACTACTGAAGCCTGCGTGCCTAGAGCCTGTGCTCTGCAACAAGAGAAGCCACCTCAATGAGAAGCCTGTGCGCCACAATGAAGAGTAGCCCCCACTCACCACAACTAGAGAAAGCCCACATGCAGCAATGAAGACCCAATGTAGCCAAAAATAAATAAAATTTTAAAAATTTTTTGAAGAGGAGGGAACACCTTCAAACATATTACATGAGGCCAGCAGTACCCTGATACCAAAACCAGATAAGAACGTTATGAGAAAAGAATACTACAGGCTAATGTCCCTGATGAATATACATGCAAAAATTCTCAACAAAATATTAGCAAATCAAATTCAATGGCACATTAAAAGAATCATGCACAATGATCAAGTAAGATTTATTCCTGGCATACAAGAATGGCTCAACATACACAACTCAATAAATGTGATACATCACATTAATAGAATGCAAGATTAAAATCTTAACGATCCTCTCAACAGATGCAGACAAAACATATGACAAAATTCAACATCCTTTCATGATACAAACACTCAATAGAAGGTGAGAAAATAAAATAACAGAAAACTTCCAAACGGTAGAACAAAAATGACAAGGAGTTAGAAAATATAAAATATTAGTGTCTTATAGAATCAATTCAGGAAATCTAATATCCAACTAAATTAATCCTGGGTCCTGAAATAGAAAGAAGAGAAAGTGAAGGAGAGGAAATTATCAAATGAATACCATAAGAGAATTTTCCAGGCCTGAAAAATAGGAGTCTCAGATTAAAAGTACTCACAAAAGGTCCAACATAATGAGTGTTAATAGGCCCTAAATCAGGGCACAGCATTGAAACTTCAGAACATCTGGGAAAAGAAAATTTTCTAAAATGAAACTCACAAAAGATTCACATAGGAAGGGTAAGGGGACTTACATTCAAAGGAATAAGAATCAAAATGGCATGGGACTCTTTTCCTCAAAACATTTTGTTTTGAAAATATTAAACTTACAGACTAGAGGAAAGACAGGTAGAAGGAATTCCCATGTACCATTCACCTAGATTCAACAACTGCTAGCATTCTGCTAAATTTGCTTAATTTCAATAGGTAAGTAGGTAGGTGTAAAATTAGGTAGGTTGGTGGATACAATCCAGGAAAATGAAAAAGAAAATTGCATCATAAGACCTGTACAGCAGGCTAAGGGAGTAACCAGTCCAGATAGGAGGAAGGGAGCAAAGAACCTTAAAGGAGGGAAATCTTCAGTAAAGGGGGTCTTATGAGAGATGGGTTAATATGATGGAACATTTGAGAGAGGAGAAAAGGACAGGTGGGAAGTATATTTGATGGAGCAACTTGGAAAAAATTAAAGAATACTATTTGCATTATTGTAATGATATAATCACTGATACCATTTGATAAAATATAGTGACATAGGGGCTTCCCTGGTGGCACAGTGGTTAAGAATCCACCTGCCAATGCAGGGGACACAGGTTCGAGCCCTGGTCTGGGAAGACCCCACATGCCACGGAGCAACTAAGCCCGTGCGCCACAACTACTGAGCCTGCGCCCTGGAACCCGTGAGCCACAACTACTGAGCCCACACGCCACAACTACTGAAGCCCGTGCGCCTAGAGCCCATGCTCTGGAACAAGAGAAGCCACCGCAATGAGAAGCCCACGCACCGCAATGAAGAGTAGCCCTTGCTCGCAGCAACTAGAGAAAACTTGCGCGCAGCAATGAAGACCCAACGCAGCCAAAAATAAATAAATAAATTTTAAAAAATAGTGACATAACTATATTGAAAGGATGACGAAAATGATGTAAAATATATGAGAAAGCTAAATCATTATCTACCACCACAAAAAAATCATTAGATATTAAATTTTTTAAGTCAGTAAGTAGCAGAGTGAGCATATTGTATAGAAACATGGAAGTAAACAACAGAAAAAAGAGCTGAAAATGTTTGCTTCCAAAATGTGAAACCCAGGAGTGCATAAGGAAGGGGGAAGGGACTGAGGATTTTTGTCCTAAGTCCCTTAACTTTTTAAACTATGCAAATAAATTACTTTTATTTTAAAAAAAATAACACGTGACTTCTGCTTCTTGGAAGATGGAATAAATATATTTCCCCTTATTCCCTACACTAATTACAACTAAAAATCCTGGAAAGCACATATAAAACAAACATAGGAAGATTCTTGGAGGTGGAGAGAAGAAGGTAGACTAGCTAGGGACCTTAGGAGCTGAGGAACAACACAATGGTGAGTTCCTTGAGTTTTCTTTTGCTTCATATATCTCAGGCTTGGAGATGAAGAAGCTGGCAACCCAGAAACATAAATAAGTGTAGACAAAAAGAAAGCACAGACTGAAGCCTGCTTTCATTAGCCCAAGAACCAGGAAAGCCTAGCAAGACAGAAAACTTTTAGTCAATTACCACTCTACTCCAGTCAAACACCACAGAAAAAACTGTAGCTCCTCCCCTACCTTTGCCAGCAAAGGCTGAGTGAGAAGCCTAGACTTCTTATAAGGCTGTAAGGTGCTGCCCCCAAACCTCCTCTCTGTTGGCACCAAAGAAGACCATGTAGGAAGTTGGGATTTCATCCCTGCTCAGTGGTAATGAGGTCCCCATTAGTGGGGATCACCTGGAAAGCCTGGACTTCCACACACTCTCAGCAGTAATAAGGTGTCCCTCTCCTTCCCAATGGGGTGGTGTTAGAGGAAGCCTAGAGGAGAGGCAGTGGTGAAGGTAAGATGGGGAGCAGTAGCAAGGCACCCCTACTCTTCCCATCCAGGGAGTTATCAGTGGAGGCCTAGTGGGGAGGTAGAAATCCCACCCCTGCCCAGCAAAAGTGAAGATCCCTCCCTTGGGTGTCAACAGAAGTTAAGTAGGGAATATATACTTCTACCCCCACTTGGAAATAATGAGTTGGCACCCCTCTTCTCCTGCCAGATCAGTGTTAATAAGGGCCGGCTAAAACAGGTTTAAAAAAGTTTCAGAGCTTCACAATATAATAGCCAAAATGTCCAAATTTCAATAGAAAATTACTTGCCATACCAGGAACCAGGAAGACCTGTAACTGAATGAGAAAAGACAATTAATAGGTAGTAACACCAAGATGGCACACATGTCAGAATTATCTGACAAGTATTTTAAGCAGTCATCACAGTCATGCTTCATTGGGCAAATAGAGATTTGGGGGGAAAGAGATTTTCCTCCTAACAGAGATTTGGGGAAAAAATTAAAAACTCAAAAAAGAAATAGAAAATATAGGGCTTCCCTGGTGGCACAGTGGTTGAGAATCCACCTGCCAATGCAGGGGACACGGGTTCGAGCCCTGGTCTGGGAATATCCCACATGCCGTGGAGCAACTAAGCCCGTGTGCCACAACTACTGAGCCTGTGCTCTAGAGCCCGTGAGCCACAACTACTGAGCCTGAGTGCTGCAACTACTGAAGCCCGTGCACCTAGAGCCTGTGCTCCGCAGCAAGAGAAGCCACTGCAATGAGAAGCCTGTGCACCACAACAAAGAGTAGACCCCACTCTCCACAACTAAAGAAAGCCTTCATGCAGCAACAAAGACCCAACACAGCCATAAATAAATAAATAAATAAATAAATAAATAAATTTTTAAAAAGAAAAGAAAATATAGAGAACAAAATGTAAATTTTAGAACTAAAAATATAAAATAACCAAAATATAAAACTCAAGTGATGGTCCCAACAGCAGAATAGAGGGGATAGAGGAAAGAATCAGTAAACTAAAAGTTGGAACAATAGAAGTTATCCTATCTGCACCAATAGTGAGAAAATAGACTAAAAAATAATAAACAAAGCTGCATGGACCTGTGGGACTATCACAAAATATCAAATATTTGTGTCATTGGAGTCCTTGAAAGAGAGGAGAGAGAGGGTGGGGCTGAAAAAGTATTCAAAGAAAAATGGCTGAAAACTTCCCAAATGTCATAAAACATATAAACCTACAGATTCAAGAAACTAAGTGAATCCCCAAAAGGGTAAATTTAAAGAAATTCACTTTTCACATCATAATCAAACTTAGTCAAAGAAAAAATATTGAAAGCAGTGAAAGAGAAATGTTCCTTACCTATAAGGGAAAAATAATTTGAATGATAGCAGACTTTTCATCAGAAAGAGTGAATGCCAAAATAAAGTGGCACAACATTTTTCAAATGCTGAAACATAAAACTGCCAACCCAGAATTCTGTATCCAGCAAAATTATGCTTCAGGAATGAAGGGAAAATCAAGACATTCTCAGATGCAGAAAAACTAAGATAATTTATTACCAGCAGACCTACCTATAAAAACGGCTAAAGAGGGCTTCCCTGATGGCGCAGTGGTTAAGAATCTGCCTGCCAATGCAGGGGACACGGGTTTGAGCCCTGCTCAGGGAAGATCCCACATGCCGCGGAGCAACAAAGCCCGTGCGCCACAACTACTGAGCCCGCGTGCTACAACTACTGAAGTCCATGTGCCTAGAGCCCATGCTCCACAAGAGAAGCCACCACAATGAGAAGCCCACGCACCACAAGAAAGAGTAGCCCCCGCTCGCCACAACTAGAGAAAGCCCGTGCGCAGCAACGAAGATCCAATGCAGCCAAAAATAAATAAATTTATTAAAAAAAAAAACGGCTAAAGAAAGTCCTCTAAACAGAAAGGAAATGATAAAAGAAGGAACCTTGGAACATCATAAAGGAATAAAGAACACAGTAACCAAAAGTATTGGCATATACAATAGACATTCCTTCTCTTGAGTCTTCTGAACTGTGTTTTATAGTTGAAGCAAAAATTATAACATGCAGTTCTAAACATATTTAGAGGAAATGTTTTAAATAATTATATTACAGATGGGGAGGGTAAAGGGACATAAAGTGTGGTAAGGTTTCTATACTTCATTCAAACTGGTAAAATAATGACACCAAGTAAACTGTGATAAGTTATGTATATGTATGTAAAATGTAATACCAAGAGCAATTACTAAACATGTTATACAATGAGATACACTCAAAAATGTTATAGATAAATCAAAATGGAATTCTAAAAAATGTTCAAGTAACCCACAGAAAAGCAAATTAATTAATTACTTAAACATAGAAATAAAAAAAACAGAACAAATAGAAAACAAAAGGTAATATGGCAGACTTATATCCTAACATATCAATAAGCACATCAAGTGTAAATGGTCTAAATACACCAGTTAAAAGACAGAGATGAGCAGAGTGGATGTAAAAACATGACTCAACTTTATGCTGTCTACAAGAAACTCACTTCAAATATAATGATATAGACAGGTTGAAAGTAAAAGGAGAAAAAAGATATATCATGCAAACATTAATCAAAGGAGACTAGGAATAGCTATACTAATCTCAGATAAAGTAAACTTCAGAGTAAAGAAAATTACCAGAGACAGAGAGAGGCATTACATAATGACAAAAGGATTAATCCACCAGAAATACATAGCAATACCAAATGTGTATTCACCAAACAACAGGGTTGAAAAACATATGAAGCAAAAACTGATAGAACTGGTTTTAAACTTGTACAGACAGAACTCTTTCTCTAGAGAAATAGACAAATCTACAATTATAGTAGCAAACTTCAACAGCCTACTCTCAACAATTGATAGAAAAACTAGACGGAAAATCTGCAAGGATGTAGAACTGAACAGCACAACCAACTAACAGGATCTTATGTAATATACAGAGCACTTCACCCAATAACAGCAGATACACGTACTTTTCAAGTGCCCATGGAGCATATAACAAGATAGGTCATATCATGGGCCATAAAACAAGCCTCAACAAATTTAAAAGAATCTAAATCATACCAAGGGACTCAAACAAGAAATCAACAATAGAAAAATAACAAGAAAAATTTTAAACACTTGTAAACTAAATAACACACCTCTAAATAATCCATGAGTCAAAGAGGAAATCTCAGGGGATATTTGAAAATACTTTAAAATAAATGAAAATGAAAACAGAACATATTCAACTTTGTGGGATATAGCTAAAGCAGTGCTTACAGGAAAATTTACAGCACTAAAATGCATACATTACAAAAGAGAAAAAGTCTCAAACCAATAATCTAAGCTCCTGGCTCAAGAATCTAGAAAAAGAGAAAGAAAATAAAATCAAAGCAATCAGAAGGAAGGAAATAATAAAGAACAGAAGTCAATGAAATTGAAAACAGAGACACAATGGAGAAAATCAATTAAAAAAAGAGCTGGTTCTTTGGAAAGACCAATAAAGTTGACAAACCTCTAAAAAAACTGACAAAGAAAAAAGAGAAAACACAAATTAGCAATATAAGGAATCAAACAAGAGATATCACTGCAAACCTTGCAGACATAAGGGAACACTACAAACAACTCTACACACATAAATTCAACAACATAGGTGATATGGGCTGATTCTTCAAAAAATACAACAGCCACACAACTTCACCCAATATTAAATAAATTGAATAGCACTATAACAAAATTGAATTAGTAATTTCAAAACTCCCCCACAACAAATCTCTAAGCCCAGATAGTTTCACTGAATAATTATACCGAACATTTAAATAAGAATTAACACCAATCTCATACAATTTCTTCCAGATAATAGAAGATAATATAATTCTTCCAATTGTAAAATCAATATAATTAATTTTCTAAAGCTAGTATTACCCTGATATCAAAACCAGACAAGGACAGTACAAAAAACTGTACAGACCAATTTTCATCATGAATACAGATGCAAAAATCCCTAACAAAATATTAGGAAAAATAATTCAACAACACATTAAAATAATTATATACCATGATCAACTACAGTTTATACCAGGATGCAAGGCTGGTACAATATTAGAAAAATCAATCAATGTAATATTAACAAGCTAAAGAAGAAAAATCACATGATCATATCAGTTGATTCAGAAAAAGCATTTGACAAAATTCAACACACATCATGATAAAAAAAAATTCTCAGAAAAATAGGAATGGAGACAAACTTTTCTCAACTTGATCTAGAGCATCTACATTAAAATCTATAGCTAACATCATACTTCACAGTGAAAGACTAAGTGGTATCCCCCTAAGATCAAGAACAAGGCAGGGACTTTATCAAACTCTATCAAAATTTAAAAGTTTTGCTCTGCAAAAGACCCTATTAAGAAGATGAAAAGACTAGCTACAGAGTGGAAGAAAATATTTGCAGAGTACAATATCCAACAAAGGACTTACATCTAGAATATATTAAGAACTATTAAAAACTCAAAAGTAAAAAAAATTCAATTAGAAAATGAGCTAAAGACATGAAGACACACTTAACCTAAGAGGATGTACAGATGGCAAATAAGCACATGGAAAGGTGCTCAACATAATTAGCCTTTAGAGAACTGCAAATTAAAACTACAATGAGATATTATTACACAACTGTCAGAATGGCTAAAATAAAAAATAGTGACCCCAATGCTGGTGAGGATGCAGAGAAACTGGATTGCTTCTATGTTGCTGGTGAGAATGCAAAATGGTACAGCCATTGTGGAAAAGAGCACTTTCCAATAGCATGAAACATGCTATTGTCATACAACCCAGAAATTGCACTCCTGGGCACTTTTTCCAGAGAAATGAAGTCTTAGGTTCACACAAAAAACTGTACACAGATATTTATAGTAGCCTTATTCATAAGAGACAAAAACTAGAAACAATCCAGG
Organism: Balaenoptera borealis; assembly: GCF_965194805.1. Lineage (NCBI taxonomy): Eukaryota > Metazoa > Chordata > Mammalia > Artiodactyla > Balaenopteridae > Balaenoptera > Balaenoptera borealis. The sequence goes on from NC_138881.1 coordinate 108,109,118, forward strand.
TGTCCTTTAACGAGTGAATGGTTAAACAAACTGTGATATATCCATACCATAAAATACTACTCAGCAATAAAAAGGCTTAAACTATTGATACATGCAGCAACCTAGATGAATCTCCAGGGAATTATGCTGAGTGAAAAGAAAAAAAATCAGTCTCAAAACCTTACATACTATATTATACCATTTATTTAAGATTCTTGAAATGACAAAATTTTAGAAATGGGGAACAGATTAGCGGTTGCCAGAGGTTAAGAAGTAGGTGGAGGCACGAGGGATCCTTGTAGTGACGGAAATGTTCTGTATCTTGACTGTATCAATGTCAAAATCCTGGTTTTGGTTGTGCACTATAGTTCTGCAAGATGTTACCATTGGGGGAAACTGGATAAAGGTTACATGGGATCTCTCTGTATTATTTCTTACAACTTTCATGTACATTTATCTCAAAAATGAATTTTAATTAAAATAATAACTATTGGTCTTAATTAAGAAAAAACGAAGCAGTTATTAACTCCAGGATAAACAAAAAGTTGTACACAGAAAGACATAATCATCATAGTATGCTATTTGGCTCAGCAGTGAAACAACATTTACATAGTTATCATAAGGCAAAATACCGATTTGAACTGAATCAGTATTTCAGCTGAATACTAGATTTGAACAAAGATGATGATTTAATTATAGCGAGAGTATATAGGAAAGAGAAGATGAGCAGGGAGTGATGTAAAGTGCTAAATATTCATAATCCATAATAGAATGTCAGTAGATGTTGTCTGAAGTCCATATACCAAGAAATAGCAGGAAAAGCCTATTTACAAAAATGGAAATACCACAAGGAATAGTCAAGAGGGTGTTAGTCTTCTAGCAGGTTGGATGTGAAGGGAGGGAGGGAATGGGCAGGGGCCTGCTATCTGGAAAGCCTTTTGGTACTATTTTATGTTTTACCACTGTGCATGTATTACTCTGATAAAATTGGGTAACATTTTTAAGGAAACTTGATAAACTTTTTAAGAAAGGGGAAGCATTTCAACTACATTCCCAAAGCCCCATCCCTGCTAATATGTATTCGCTCTTGTACATACTCAATCTTTCTGGAATGTAAGTTCCACAGGGGCAGGAATTTTTGTACTACTTCTTTAAACTGTTACACTTCAGCACCTAGAACAGTGTCTAATAGGGTGTAAAAGCTCCATGAATCTTGGTTAAACGAAATTATTTTCAATTTCAGTAGAATAGGCGCCGCTCTTCCTACCTCAAGGCTTTCCACCTGTGCTCTGGATCTCCTCTGTTCCCACCTCTCCAGGGACCTCAGCTCATCGACATATCCTTTTCTTTCCTACATTTTCAACACCCTCTCCCTCTAGCGTACAATGTGTTCATGTCTCTCCTGGCATGCCTACATATATAAATAGCCAACTACCACCCAACTGCTCACCTCCCATTCACGACCAAATTTCTTGAAAGAATTGTCTACACAGTTTCCACTTCCTCTCCTCCGATAAATTCTTGACCCACTACATTCTGGCTTTAGCCCTCACCACATCATTGAACAGGCTTCAGTTAAAGTTAGCAATCCCTTCTATGATGTAAAGTCCTACAGAAAGTTCACACTCTTTATCTCACTCTGTAGCATTTAACACAGTTCTCTGCCAACTTCCCTCCCCCTCCCCTCCCCCACATATCTGCCTATTCTTTATATTGCTCCTCTGGAGTTCTGTCTTTGGCTTTTTCCTGTAGTCTGCATACTTCCTCTGCATGTAAACTCTACACTCACTCTAATGGACAATTACTCTATATGTCAAAGGTGGAAAGCTGGCTGCTTGAAGCTTGATATGATCTGCAGATAGGTTTTGTTTGGCTGCCTTACCAGATTCTTTTAAAATGTGAACGCCTTTGGGCAGGGCCTATGCACATCTTTTCTCTTAACCCCATATCAGCCCCAGCCAGAATCATCCATTTATGTTACCTGCCTGGATCCTGTAGACATTTGGATTTGCAACTTCTGATACTGTGACTCTCAAAACTATACCTGCAGCCCAAATTACATTTCTGTACTCCAAACAATATAGTCAACTTTTGGCCATTATTTCCATTTGCATATCTGACAGGTCCCTCACACTCAACATGGGTAAAACAAAGCTTATAAATTCTCCCTCAAATCTTCTCATCCACTTGAGTTCCTCTTCTGAGTGAATGGCACTCCCTGGCACCCAAGTTCATCCTTGCACTCTATCATCCACCTTATCACTTGCATTCCATTGGTTAGCAAGTCCGTCAATTCTACCCCCTAAATATCTCTCAAATGTATGCCCCCTTCTTCCTCCCCACTGCTGTATTTGTAACTCAGGGTCACATCAGCTCCACATGGATGATTGTAATAGCCTCTATAAGGCTTTTCAGGATGAGGTCCCTATTGAACCCTCCAGTGTTCTCTCTTTACCACTCAGTTCACACCCTACGTTCAAGCCCAGCCCTTCTGGAAACTCTCCAGGTTCTCTACACCTCGGTGACTTTGCATGCGCTCTGTGCTCGAAATATCCTTCCATTTTCTCTCCTTGAAACACCCTTCTTATATCCCACAGCTCAGGAAAACCCATACTCTCTTTCATATTTCAACTCAGACATTACCACCTCTAGAAGGTCTCTCCTGACACCTCACATCCTGTCTAGGACAGGTGCCCGCAGCACTTCTCACCCACTGCCCCCATTAAATTAATTTCCTTGTGGGCAGAAAAGGTATTTATCGCTGTACTCCACATGCTTTTTTTTCTCTTTTTTCTTTTTTATTCCACACGCCTTTTAAAGTGCCTGGCACACAATAGAGCATCAATACGATTTTTTAAGTAAATGATTCTCTGAGTAAGTCTATCTCCATTAGATTGGTGCCCAAGAGTCTTTGCAATTCAATTCCATATGTCCATTTTCATCTGTATCTCACACTATACCCCTACATATATATTTAATGCTCCGAACAATGTAAACAGTCAAGAATATCACATTATAGGTTTTGACTAGGGAGAAAGTCTGTAAAACCCAACCCTTATTATTCATAAATTGAGATAAATTGCCACTATGACTGTTGAATAAGTAACCAAATTGGTCTGCTTCATTCCCTGAAGCCCTCGTGCTGGTTTCCCACATCTATCATTGCTCATGGTTTCCTCAATATCTCTTCTTATAATAAGTCTATCCCTCATATACCAGATTATATACTGTCTTCCTTAAACCTGACCAGCTCGACGCAACCAGAAATAGAAGTGACTGCTTCTTCCCCTGAGCAGCTCTACACCTTGGATTCTCTGATAACTATCCAATTTTGCCTTGCTTCGTAGTTATTTGTGCGCATAGCTTTTATCCACTTCCTGACTATAATCTCCCACAAAGCAGGGACCATGTCTTTTTTGACCTTTGAATGCCCTATGGCATCTTGAACGTAGCAGGGACTCCATGAATATTTTTAAATACATATTAAACAAAATCAGATCGGGAGCATTTCACCTAATTACAAATGCACTTGGCATTTGATTATCATCCCCAAAGCCAACTGCTTTGTGAATTTGAAAAAATAAAACTCATCCATGGTAACTATTAAGTATTAATTTTCATGGTGGTTTCCTATTTACAAATGTTAACATAGGGGAAAACGTTTTCAAAGTCACTGAGAGGAATAGACACTTTGGTTTCCATTTCTAAAGCCAAAGCTACAGGATCCATTTCCATATGGTCTGCTTGGACAGCAAAGGGATGGCCTCAGCTTCCACCTGAAACTATATTGGCAACTCAGAGGTATCTCTTCAAACCCTGAGTAGGTCCCCTGGAGCCTCCCTGAGATAAAGAGCTGTAAATTTGCCATTGCATAACCCAGTCACGGAAAGCACGAAGGAGCTCACGTTTTCCTTCCCTTCATAGTAGACATTTAATTATATGATAATTACTTACAGCTTGCTGCTCAGCTTCTACTTGTATGAAATGTAAATTACACTTCACTCAAAAGTGCAAGATGAGCATTTAAAATACTTTACTAGATAGATTTAAAGAATTTTCTGACATTTTTTCCCAGGCCAAGAATTAGAAAGGCGATATACCTTTGAGGGAAACTTTCATTTGGATACCAAGGAAGTTGAGTTCTTAACGAATACCTGAAAGAGAGGAAAAACTTCCAAGGAAAAAAAATGTATATTGGGTTTTGAACAAGCTCAGTGGCCTCAGTAAAGCCAAAGCCTCATCTCTGAGAGTAAGTCAGTCACTCTATTAACTGTGCTTACTGGTAGATTCATTAACTGAGTTTTACTGGCAAGGCTGAGGGAAAGAAAAGTGATGGCAATGATAAAATAATACGATTTGAATGACTGCTTTTGGAAATGAATGTCAAATGTGTCTTATTATTCTTCTAGCATTATTTTCACCTGACATTAGAATTATGAACTCCTAACAGAGGTCAAGTGATTGGGAAAATCATTATTATTTCCACTGCTACATTATGCATGTAAGTAGAAAACCTAGTCTGAGCAATACAAAGCCACAGCTGACTCAAAGAATCATGAACCATTCTCCTTAAACTTTTCAAGGCTTTGTCATTGTTTATTGCCAGCTCAAAATTTAAGAGGGTTCAAGATTACTCTCCATGATATTTGTCTCCGGTTTCTCACCCAGGGTCTTGACAGAAAAGTTCAAAGAAAGTAGGAAATGAACAATAGCTGGAAAAGCAGAGAGGTAACAAATTTTTTAAGTAGGAAATAAATATATAGAAATTTAAAGCAAATTATTTACCACTGTTTGATCAAGAAATCACTAGGAATTCAAGGTCAACTACTACTACTACTACTAAAAGACCTTATACTTGTAGAGGATTTTATTATTTTCAAAGTATTTTCACACAAAATCATAGCATGTTAGAACTGTAAGGAGCATTAAAAATCATGCAGTGTAACCCTCTCTCTCTAATATATTCATTCTTATTTTATTTTTATAAGCTTTTAATTAAAGTATAACACACACAATAAAGGTAAATCCTAATTGTACAGATTGATTAATTTTTATAAACAGCACACATGTTACCACCGCCTACATCAGGACTTAGAACATTAATCAGCATCCCAAACATCTCTCTAACGTCCCTCCTGGTCTACCATTATTCTGATTTCTCTATCATCATTGACTAATTTTGCCTGCATATGAACTTGATATAAATGGACTCTCCTTTGCATCTAGCTTCTTTCTCAACTTTATATCTGTGAGATTAATTCAGTTATTTGGTGTAGTAGTAGTTTTTTTTTTAACATCTTTACTGGAGCATAATTGCTTTACAATGGTGTGATAGTTTCTGCTTTATAACAAAGTGAATCAGCTATACATATACATATATCCCCATATCTCTTCCCTCTTGCGGCTCCCTCCCTCCCACCCTCCCTATCCCACCCCTCTAGGTGGTCACAAAGCACCGAGCTGATCTCCCTGTGCTATGCGGCTGCTTCCCACTAGCTATTTTACATTTGGTAGTGTAGATATGTCCATGCCACTCTCTCTTAATTGCTCTATGACATTCCATTGTGTGAATATACCACAATTTATCTAGTCCAATGTTGATGAACATTTGGTTTTCTTTCGATTTGGTGCTATTACAAATAATGCCGTTATGAACATTTTGCACATATCTTTTGGTGCACACACATATGCATTTCTGTTGGAGAGATGATAGATGATAGATAGATAGACAGATAGATAGATGATAGATAGATAGATGGGAAGAAAGATTTGTAAGGTCACTGGGTACACACACATATATTCAGCTAGAGTAGATGCTGTCAGTTTTCCAAAGTGGTTGTACCAATTTAGATTCCAATCAATAATGTAGGAGAGTTCTAGCAGCTCCCCATCCTTGACAGTACTTGGTATTGTTGGTCTTTTTAATGTTAGCTATCCTGATAGATGTGTAGTGGTATCTCATTGTGGTTTTAATTTGCATTTCCCTGATGAGTAACAATGCTTGCTGACCATTTCAATATCCTATTTTGTGAAATAGCTGTTCAAGTCTTTACAATTTTTAAATTGGGTTATCTATAGTTTTTAATAGACTTCTAGAGTTGTTTATATATATTCTGAATACAAGCCCTTTGCCCATTATGTATATTGCAAACATTGTCTCCCACACTGGTTTGCCTTTCACTCTCTTAATGGTGTTTCTTAGATGAATAGGAATTTTTTATTTCATAAAGTCCAAGAGAGAGGACTCAAATTACAAATACAAGGAATGAAAAAAAGGATATCACCACAGATACTATATATGTTGAAAAGGATAATATCAACAACTCTATGCCAACTCTTTTGGCATAACATTAGTCAATTCATTGTTGATTTTCATCCTATAAGCTAACACCACTATATAAATGTAAAGAAAGATTAGAAAATAACCTCTGCATTGTTACTTCAAAACTATGGAGATTTCCCTTCATTTATTCACCTATTCCATTCTTTTACAACTTCTAAACATCAGATATTGGAAGGTGATGGGGGTATAACAATGAACAAAAAAGATTAGTCCCTATCCTTATGGAACCCACAAACCAGTGGGAGAAACTAATATTAACAATCACCTTAATAACTCATTACCATTATGGCATGTGCTAAGTAGGATAGCTACAGGGTGCTATGCATGCATAAAATGGGAGTCTAATTAGAGTAAGGGGCCATGGAAAACTTATCTAAAAGAGTGACATATAAGCTGAGTCTTGAAAGATGGCTAGGAGTTTGCCAGGTGAAGCAGGGTGGAGGGGCAGGGAGGATGAGAAAGGGGAAATTCAGAAAGGAGAGCCCCTCCCCCTTCCAATATCCATCCACGCATGCGCGCGTGCGCACTCTCTCTCTCTCTCTCTTACACACACACACACACACACACACACACAGCCTACCTAGAGTGGCCTTGTGACCTGGAAACCTGGGGATTCAACAGCTCCAGGTCAAAGTTAAAAGAATGCTGTGTTCTAAAGCCAAGGCAAAAGGAAGCAAAGAGTTAAACTGCTGTTCTAAAATGGAAGTGTCTCTGAGGTTGGTACCTCAGATAAAGAGGTACCTAGAGCTTTAAGACGGTGTCCTCAAAACTGGCAGGGCTACTGGAGTTTCACAGATTCCACAAGTAGAGAATATAGGTACCCTGTTTCCTGACAGTGCATAGGGAAGTGACAAGACCTCAGAGGAAAATGGCGAAGTGGTATCCAAGGAAGGCTAGACTGCAGGCCCCTCTAGGGCTCCCAGCCTAGATGGAAACCCCTCGGCCTCAGCTTGAGGCAGAATCAGCAGAGCTGTTAGCCTTGAAGAGACCAGCCAGTATGTAGACTGAAGACCTGAGGACTCCCTGTGATTGGTGTCCAAGACACCCAGCACTTAACGTGACCCTGGAGGCCTCAATAATCACTGACATTGAATTTTCTACCAAATTTGGGCAGGGCTATGTGGTCTCTAAACAGATTAAATCATGTTTAGAGAACAAAAGAAATACAATATTTCTTTCAATCCATATTTTGGGGTAAAATGCTGGGAAGAAGTAGTGGAACCTGGAAAGTCTCAAAGCAGTTTGAGCTGAGCTACAGGTGTCTTTTATAGGATTCCCCTGGCCATAAGTGGGGAAGGAGCAATTAAAGGTGCAGGGCCAGTGTGGACAAATGCTCGATAAACGGAAGAAGGAATGGTCCTGGCCCTTTCAGGGACCCATGCCAATCCCCAGAAAGTCACCCCTTCTATCTGACCTCCATCTCTCCCACAGGAGTGACGCATAGAAAGAAAGTTGGGCTGCCTTACCTTAATCTATTGCTTCCCAGCAGTGAAAGTAGGCCTCCCAAGTGGCTGCCAAGGTTGTAGGGGCAAAAATGTGCTTCACACTTAACTGGGAAAGAAGCTCCTCCTTGAGTTATGTGTCATTAGCGGATCCTAATGTCATTAGGTACAAGAATCAAAATTTGCACAGAAATCATTGCAGGGAATTGTTTCTTCCCCATGCTGGTATTGATTTCCCAGCACCGTTAGCTGCTTAATGCTACTGCTTTTAATTGATTACTCCAGGGGAGTCCCTCAATAGCAGGATTCTTCAATTGAGACGCTAGGACATTCATTGAATGTGATTCGACCACCCCAATTGACTCTGGAGACCTCTGCCTTTCTATAGCACAATCAGAACAGTCCCACACAGCTTAATAAATACTGTGGCCCTTGCAAATGCAATACTCAGGCTACAGCCCACTTAAAAAGATGAACCTGTCCAGTTGTGTTTACCTGCTAAAAATCAGTGATCAAGTCATACGTTTGTAACTACACCCAAATTTTGGTATCTGAGGCTTATGTTAAAACCTCTTCTTGTTTCCACCTCTGTCTGTGAAAACTCTAAAATGCCTGAATTCACCCTCATACCCCTTAGTAAGTAGTTGAGTGACCCTAGCTAGACTCTCCCTTGGTTAACCAGGGGTATTGCAGTGTTCAGTATTTGCTACTGAGGACTGAAGAAGCTGAGACTTCATGGTCACTACTGAGGACTAAAGAAGCTGAGAAGTGGGGCTTCCCTGGTGGTGCAGTGGTTGAGAATCTGCCTGCCAATGCAGGGGACACGGGTTCGAGCCCTGGTCTGGGAAGATCCCACATGCCGCGGAGCAACTAGGCCCGTGAGCCACAATTACTGAGCCTGCGCGTCTGGAGCCTGTGCTCTGCAACAAGAGAGGCCGCGACAGTGAGAGGCCCGCGCACCACGATGAAGAGCGGCCCCCGCTTGCCACAACTAGAGAAAGCCCTCGCACAGAAACGAAGACCCAACACAGTCAAAAATAAATAAATAAATAAAAATTAAAAAAAAAAAAAGAAGCTGTGAAGTGTTGGAGTGAAAGCATTCTAAGGCAAGGACAGCTCAGGGAGCGCTTCAATACCTACTAATGTACCCAACCCACAGCGGAGGCTTCTTGTCTTCTGATTCACTTTTCTCTTAAATGTTGGCCTCAGGAAAAAGGCTTTGGTTCATCAAGTCAATCCAACTGACCAAATATAGAGTGCCTTGGTGGGGTTGCTATAAATGTCAACTCACAAATTCAGGTGCACGAGAATTTTTTTCTTATAACTTAGTCTATTTTGAGCTCCCATTCCTCCAGGTAATATAAAACTTAATCTCAGTCCATTCAAGCTATCCCTGCAATCTCTGAGGCTGTGGCTAAGACAAGGAGAAAGTATTTGATCTTTAGTTTTCTGCTGTCCACGCTGGAACCCACTGACAGGTACACTGTCATGTATGGCCTTAACTGTCTCTGCACATGTGTGCAAAGGGCTATTCAAATTCCACCCAGGCCTCAATTACAGTTGGACTCACATCACTGCCATGCCTCCTTAACCTTGAGTTGGAGTTTTCTCAGGTCTTGAGGACCCTCATGGCCATCCAGAAAACATTTGGTTCTCCCCATACCTCACCTGAGTCCAGGGAATGATAAGGCTGCCTCAAGCCCTGTCCCTGCGGTAACACCTGCAGCCAACTCTACTCCACTGCTCTGGAGCCGGGCCGGGCTCAGGGGAACACTTCAGGCTTGTTGCCTCTAAGTGGGGAGAGGCCAGTAGTCCAATCTGCTCAGTTTTCTCCATCCCTCTCCCCTTTGTCTTCAACTTGGGTCTTGCCCCACAGGGCAGGTTACAGCACCTCTGTTAACAAGGACTTTTGTTCTAACTCACTCCTCTCACATCCCATGAAATTTTCACCTAGTCTGGGGAGAAAGAAAAACTTGCTCAGATTGATCCTGTATCCTTTCAAATCTAGTACGTATGTCATGAAGTGTATGACCTGGGTTCTTTAGGGCTTAGGATTTTGAAGCTCAGAAGTCCTGGTTCCTGAAACTCTAAATAGGCTTTTAAAACTCCAAGGCTGAGAATTAACTTTTTAGTTTTCTGCTTTTCTACTATAATAACCTTTCTCTTAGGTGATGAAATTTCTTTGCTGAATATGGGAAGGGCTAGGTGTAAAGACACACACACACACACATACACACATGTAGGGGATAATTTATTAAAATATTATCCCAACATGCTACTGTATACTTAAGGCCATGGTAGAAACTAGGGGAGACAAGAAAAGACACAGTCTATGTGCTAAAGAGAATAAAGTTTCATTACAGAGACAATGATTTATATATCTGAGATACTCAAAAGATGCATTGTCACATATAATCCAGGGATAGCTTGAATGATACTCAGAGTGCTATAAAGAAGCCAAATAAGAGAGCTATCAAGATGAACCGTAGGGGTCAGAGACAGTTCCATGGAAATGATTGACCTGAAAGGAAGAAGGTAGGAGGAGGTAATAAATAAATAATTTAATCTCGAAAACTTTTCTCCAGGCAAGTGTCATGGCCCTTATATTAGGCTTTTTATGGTGTTTTTTCACTGCTCTCCCACAGGTTTGACGAAAAAACCTATTTCTGCCTTTCAAAAACTAATGTGCCCTAGAGCTTAATTCACTTATTATTCAACATGTACTTATTAAACACCTACAGTATGCTGAGCCCCATGCTAGGTACCATTAGGGATATTTGCATAGAAGGGAATCACCTGGATCTCCTACCAAGAGGGAACCATATAATGGGCAGTGTAGGGCAGAGCAGCGGTTCTCACGCTGGAGCGTGCCTCAGAGTCACCTGGAGGACTTGCTAAAAGACTGCTAGGCCTCTCCTTCAGACTTCCTGATTCAGTAAGTCTTTCACAGTGCCTGAGAATTTGCATTTTCAATGAGATCCCGAGTGATGCTGATGCAGATGATCTGGCAGAAACGACTGGCATGATGGTTAAGAACCCAGAGGACTTATGGTCAACCAGAACTGGGTTTGAATCCCAGCTCTGGCACTTAGGAGCTGTGCAACTCTGAGTACGTTATTTAGCTGCTCTGAGCCTCAAGTTTTTTATCTGCAACACTTGATTCAACAAGATTCAGCAAACAGCTTTCGAGATTTGTGTCTTAAGGTACAGGAGAAATAGCAGTAAGCAAGATAGACATAGACCCTGTGGGGTGACAACCATTCAACACAATCACAAAAGGTACTATGTAATTACCATTGTGATTAGGACTGTAAAGCAGGAGGGTGGTATGCTATGGAAAACAGGGAAAGCTAATCCAGGCTGAATGGTCAGGGGAGACATCACTGAAGCTGGCTGATACTTGAACTATAAGTAAAAGAGCCCTTGTTCATTAGTAGGGTCAGTAGGGTAGGGCTGCTACAATTTGTAGCTGCTGGATGGACAAGGTATGATAGGGAGATGGGGCAAAGAGGAGCATGGGTTATAAAAGGGGTGGACGAAGCTGGTGGTAGTGGGTGGGGCTAGAGGGTGTGGCCAGTGGAGGAGGGTATGGTGGTGGACATGACAATGGGGAATTGTGGTGGGCTGATGAGGATATTGGGGTGTAAAGCCTGGTGGAAGTGGTGCATGGAGGGCTGTGGACTTGCTCACAGTAAGCAAAGTTGGTGGCTATGACTTGTAAGTGATGGTGGTGAGTAGCATCGTTATGAAGACTAAGGGGGCATTCCTTTAGGTAAATGACTCAGAGAAGGTAGTGACTTTTAAGTTGAGACTGGAAGGTTGAAGAGAGAGGTGAGGTATACTCCAAGCGGAAGCAATTGCACGTGCAACAGCTCTGAGACAGTAGGGAGCTGAGGAGCCTATAGAGACTCAGGGCAGCTAGAGGGGCACAAGTGAAAGAGAAAACGGTGGAAGAGGGGGCTAAAGAGGTGGATAGGAGCCAAACCATGAGAGCCTTGTAGAGGTTGGTGAAGAGTCTAGTCTTTTTCCTAAGAGTGATTACAAGCAATAAGATCAGTTTGACATGTTCAAATGCTCACTCTGGCTATATTGTGGATAACAGGCTGGGGGTGGACGGCTCCAGTCAGGAGTTTGGAGAAGACTGAAATAATCCAGCAACTCAGCACCAAGTCACATTTTTCTACTGACAGAATACAGGTACCTCCATAAGCAGAGCTCTTCCATGTCTTCCTCCCCTGTGATTCCTTGCCTGGTATCCCAGTTGTGGGACTACATCTCCTACACAAAAACCTGTTTCCCAGTCTGAATCTCAATCTGAATCCCTAATACCCACTACCATGATCCCTTGATAGTTAACCACCAGCTAATCTGGACTCTGCCAATTGCCAGCGACTTGGATGACCATTGTCAACTCCTCACTTCTGCTTAGCCAACAACTGGTTCTTGGTTTGTCATTGTGGATACTTACACTCAAATCTTACCTGCTCTTAGCCCTCCATGGTATCATTTGATTCTGAACCTACCCTGATTGGATTCCAACTATCATGTACTCAAGTCTATAATAACTAAATTATGAAACCCCGAAATTACATTCTTGTCCCAGTCCCAGCCTTCCCCTGACCCACTAAACCCTCATGAATTCCCAAGTCTTATCTATTCCAATCTGGCCTGTTCCACCACCACTCAAGCTGTGGTTCTACTAGCAGGTATTGTTGAAGTGTTAGCCATTCAAGAATTAACATAGCCTGGGACTCAGACCACATCAGGTCTTGCTGTCTGAGAATTGGATGTGGGCTGTTTGAGATTCTTGGACCCTTGTGATTATACAACTTAAGCCTGGTAAACAAGTCAGAGCTGCTCCTTTACAATACCTGAGCTCCCTAGTCCAGTTCCTGGGAAGTCAGCATTCATATGTGAATGGATTTTCCTGAGGCCTCCTGGAAGTTTAACAAGGAAATCTCTTATATATCCTAGACTACAGGCATCACTTGGGTGACATCGTGGCATTCACTCTCAGGCAATCGCCCTGGGAAACAAGAAATCTCTCCATCCTGGGTTGCTAGAAGAGCATATTAACTGTATAGGTCAGATAGGCATCTCTGAATGTGTGTGTTAAAGCCCAACTGACTGGGTCCAAACTCCTCACATTCAAGTCATCAAACTGCAAGTGAAGATGGCGGGGAGGTGGGGGGATGGAGAGGTGAAGCTACTAATGGGTTCAAAGTCCCTCAGTTTTCTGGACTTGCATTAGAGTTCTCTGGGAATGAGATCAGAGGAAGGGAAGGCAGGTGACCATGTGTGATGGTTGCAGACACAGAAGGCAGGTTTTTGGATTCAAGATCCTTCATCTGTAAACCTACTACCTCTTATTGTAAACACCAAAATACTTTGGTGGTTGGGGGTTGCAGTGGGGGGAAGAATTCTCCCTCAGAAAGAGTCATCTCACAAGGAATCTGGGAGGTCTCCTGATCAGGGCCCCATGGTGGGTTTGGTGCCAGGGGGCTGGTGGCAAAGGGTTTATAGGTTAGACCAAAGAATTCCTGGGAGCCAGAAACTCAAGGCTCTAATAGAGAAGTATCTGGCAGGCCCAGACCAAAGAGTTGAAGTCAGAGGACGCTAGGAGTCCACAATAGGTAGTAGAGGTGGCGGGATGTCAGAGTACCAGAAAGAGAACCAACCCGACAGGGGCGACCAAAAAGCAGTCAGTCCCAAAGTCAGGGAGTTTGTAGGACTCAGCAAGCACAGGAAGTTCTTTATTTCTTTAAGCTTATGGGGAGCTCTATGGAACAGGCTTGAAGCTGGATTTGTCACAGAGATGCTGCTCACGGGGACTTCCCTGGCAGTCCAGTGGTTGAGGCTCCATGCTTCCAGGGGGCGCGGGTTTGATCCCTGGTTGGGGAAATCAGATCCCACATGCCACGCGGCAATAAATAAATAAATTAAGTAAGTAAGATGCTGCTCACAACCAGTGAGTTTTTCACTGGTTGGCCCCAGGACATAATAAATTCCATAATAAATGGAATTTAGTTTTTAGGTTCTCTCTCTTCTCTTTTGGCACCCTCTCATCCCAGGCGTCACTTGCTGTATCCAGCTACACAGATCCCACTTGTCAAGTCTACCCTCACGATGCCCCAGGGCCCAGAAATCCCTGCATCCTGGGTCCCCTTCCATGCTCTCTGCCAGCCAGCCAGAAGAAGGCATAACAGACTACTGAATGTTGCCTAACACACTTTTCCTTTGTATTTTAGTGGAAACTTTTAGCAATTGTGTCCTTCAGTGATAGCTCCCAAAAGAATAGTTCTAATATTGTGAATTTCTGGCTCTCTGGCATATCTGGGAGAATTTGGAGGGCTGGCTTAAAACAACACAGATTTATTCTCTTATGGTTCTGGAGGTCAGAAGTCTGAAGTGGGTCTCAATGAGCTAAAGTCACAGTGCAGACAGGGCTTCCAGTTTCCTTCTGGAGGCTCTGAAGGGGAAATCCATTTATTTGCCTTAGTCAGCTTCTAGTAGCTAACTGCCTGTATTCCTTGGCTTTTGGCCCATTCCTCCATCTTCAAAGTGCATCACTCCAGCCTCAGTTTCTATCATCACATCGCCTTTTCCTCTGCCTCTGGTCTCCTCCTGAGTCCCTCTTATTATGACCCATGTGATTACATTGGACCCACCCAGATAATCCAGAATAATCTTCCCATATCAAGCTCCTTAACTCAATTGTATCTGCAAAGGCCCTTTTGCATATAAGGTTGCATATTCAGTTTCCAGGGATTAGGATGTGGAAACATTTAGGGTACCATTACTCACCCTACCACAGGGAACATTTCAAATTGTACCATGGTTCAAACTTTTTCTATGTCTGCACATAGTTTATAGATTAGAGATTTTAAAGAAATGTGAAATAACTCAGTGTTACCTTTACTCAATGATCATCATCTTCCAAAGGCTGTATGTGGGTGGAAGGAGGTGACTGGGAGGGAGGGGGTGCATATTACAAAAGTTCTGCAATGAGATATTTGAAATTGGCCTCTTACCTGAGTAACTCCACTGCCAATTAGGACCAGCCTCAGCCTTGTGCTTTCATTTGAAGCCTCGATTCATGACAATTCATTTCAGTGCTTCTGCTGCTTTTCCAATACAATTTGTTCTTGAGCCCAAATGGTGCTCTCAGACTGGTTGGAGATTGAAGGCCAGCTTCCTTCAACTCTGGCCTTGATCGAGGAAATAGGAAGTGGACATTTGGAAAATTTATCTGGGAAGGGAGGGAAATTAAAGCTGAAGGGAATCCAATTGTTCTTCACAAATGTCTAAAGAAATTAGAGCAACGGTGACTCAAAATGACATCCTACTTAGTTTACAAGCTCCCACTTGTTCAGCACTCTGTGGGGCAGGAGACAGCCTGTCCGGGGACTCTGCACAAGCCTCAGAAGCGGAGGGCAAGGACAGAGTGGTGAGCAAGATGGGACACTATCCAGGGCCATCACTTCCAAAAGTTTGCATTCTAGGAAGAAATACATATAATAGCTACCAGTGAGTGTGTGCTTCCTATATACTAAGCACTGTGTTAAGCACATTACATGTGTCTTGTCATTTACTTTAACCTTCATAACAACCACGTAAGGTAGTTAATATTACGCCATTTTATAGGTTAGGAACCCAAGGTGCAGAGACATTAAGTGACTTGCCTAATGTCAAAAACCTCCTACAAGGCAGAGGTAAAATTTGAGCCTATGTACGTCTGGCTCCAAAGCCCATGCTGTTATCCACTATGCTATTATACCACTCCAAATGGACCCTTGGTTGGGGAATTCTGTGTTAGAGATGTAGAAGTTTATGGTGCCAAATAAATCATCACACCTGCTCACTAAAACTATTGTCCTCAAGGACTTAACTTCCACCCTAGGGGCAGCATCAGGGATGACTTCACCAGATTTTTATGAGTTATAATATTTGGGTAACAGGTGAGATGGAGCATCTGTAGCTTTAGAAACCAATTATGTGATCCGATGCTGGCCAGGGCCAAAGATAACATAGTACACGTATTATCATGCAGGGATAAACCCCCTTCTGGAGAAGAGTTGTGTCTGAACAGGCTCTTAATTCCAACAAACATCCTACTTGGAATGACCCTCAGTTTTCTCTTCATATACATTTTTAAAAGCCCTATCCAGCCACTCCCTACACACCTTATGAATGGAAGGAGCTCTAGGTCTCACGTCCTCCAAGCTAAAGCTTCCATATAGGGACTTCCCTGGTGATGCAGTGGTTAAGACTCTCTGCTCCCAATGCAGGGGGCCCAGGTTTGATCCCTGGTCTGGGAACTAGATCCCACACGCATGCCACAACTAAGAGTTCACATGCCACAACTAAGAGCCTATGTGCCGCAACTAAGACCTGGCACAACCAAATAAATAAATAAATAAAAATTAAAAAATATATTTATTTAAAAAAAAAAGCTTCCATATGTCTCAGAGTGGGGGAGTGGGAGGCACAAACTATTGGGTGTAAAATAGGCTCAAGGATGTATTGTACAACACGGGGAATATAGCCTACATCTGGTAATAACCGTAAATGGAAAGTAACCCTTAAAAGAGTATAAAAGGGACTTCCCTGGTGGCACAGTGGTTAAGAATCCGCCTGCCAGTGCAGGGGACACGGGTTCGACCCCTGTTCTGGAAAGATCCCACATGCCGCGGAGCAACTAAGCCTGTGCGCCACGACTACTGAAGGCCACACGCCTAGAGCCCGTGCTCTGCAACAAGAGAAGCCACCGCAATGAGAAGCTTGCGCACTGCAGGAAGAGTAGCCCCCGTTCACCGCAACTAGAGAAAGCCTGCATGCAACAGTGAAGACCCAACGCAGCCAAAAGTAAATAAAATAAAATAAATTTATTTTAAAACGTATAAAAATTAAATTAAATTCAAAAGCTTCTATATGTCGTATTTTTCCAACCACCCAGACTGGCTCAGAGGTATGAAGGACTTCAAGGGCCTTGGATCTGAGATTTTAAAAAAGAAAAAGAAGGTATGTAGCTACCTAACTCAGAAGAGTTAGAAAAGGCTATACTTTGGAAGACTGATCATAGGAGCCATCTAAGGTTGTGCGGGGCCCTCAGCTTAATGATGGAGGCAGAACATTGTCAAGACTTGCGCACTGGGAGCTGCTCCTATGCCTCAAGCCAGCAGCCACCTCCTCCATTACGTATCATCTCAACTCCAGCAGGTTTGGGTCATTCATTCAACAGATCTTTATTAAGGACCAATTATGTGCCCAGCACTGTGCTAGGCACTGTGGGGGAATACAAAGATGCACGAGACACAATCCTGCTCAAGACACTGTATCTATCTTGCTAGTCAGACTCCCCAGCAAGTACAGGAACGGTAGAAAAGCGCGGAAACAGTGATCACGTTCACTTAACTCGGGGTCATTTTCATTTTCGTCCTATTTTTTTCCCTGTACCCTTCACTCCACAACTCCTCTGTCCCTGCTCTCATTCCTTGAACCTCAAACTGCCTTTCCTCTCCCCTCCTCAAATAATGACCCATTTTTTGTACTTCAGTATCTTCCTGTTGCTTCATGAAGATTTACCCCCAACTACCTCTGATACCTGATACCTTCACCTATTTGCAGGTATCACACTACCCCAATCTTAACACATACACCACTAACACCACCCACAAAAACAATGCAGCCCCTAGTTTGAGTTTTGAGATCATGCTAATCAAAGAAGTAGCAACCACTTGGTGACAGCATACCCAAATTCAAATAGCAGGAACTATTTCTAAGTGAGAAGGAACAGCCTGAACTTACACAACTAAAGTTAGAAAATGCCAGGTACGCAAAGTTAAAGTTAGAAAAAGATAACCATGTCACATCTATAAAGTAGTATCAGTTGTACTCAGGAAGACAATTGAGAGTGTTGCAGTCCTGATAACTGCAAAAGAGAGAGAGAGAGAGAGAGAATGCAAAATTTATTATGGGAGTAGAGAGTACATCCTCCAGGCTATAGCCACAAAAAGAGCCCTGAGTCCTAATGTTTTAGTTCTAAATGCACAAAGCCTGTTATATCTCCATATTCCCTTAGAGAAAACTGCAGTTAGACTAATTGAATAATCCAGACTTTTGGAAACAATGGTAAGCCAAATGAAAATGCATATATAGCGTTTTTCTTTCTGGTATAATGGGTCATTAATAATAAGATACTTAAAATAACACAAGCAGCAAGCGTACGGCTTTGGGAACTGCACTCACTGGAAGTCAAATCCTCCTCCGGGATTTGCGTCAAATGTCAAATGAGCTCGCACTGATGTTGAAGGCGGTGGGCTGGCATAGATATCCTCCCGAGGCTCTTGAATTCTACAAAAACACAGAGACTATATTCTAGTTCTTAAGTAGCCAGAACACGATAATTATTAGCAGCCCAGCACAACAAACTTTCCCTGATATCTTTAGAAATGCGGGACTCAGAATAGCTTTTCAATTGGCCCCTTAGTCGAATGATCTCCAATTGATTAAGAAATGCCTACGCCTTGCATCTGACATGCCTGAAAAACAAACAGCTTTTCCCTTTCTTATTAGAGCTTTTCTAGTTTTAGAGGAGTCAGTCTATAGTTTTCATCCATAATAAGACACCCAAGCCAAGAAGTTCAGTGGTAAAAAGCATGGAGTATTTTAGCTCAGCTGGCATGCATATGGCCAAAGTCAATCAAAAGAACACATTGAGCCCCTACTATGAACCCATGCCCGTGCCAGCTGCTATAGAGTAGACAGGAAAAGTATTGGCAGAGTGCCTGGACTCAAATGCTTACCATCTAGTTGGGAGATAAGATTAACATAAAAAACAATCAGCTAAAAGACACAATGTGTTTTCAGTTGGATTGTTCAGAGACTAGGTGCTATGGCATTAAGAAAAGGGGAACGTGAATGTGGACTAGCCTGTTGTCAAGAACTGTGAAGGGTCTGAGATTTTACTCTAATTACGAGCTAGCAAATTCGCCTGCCACACCTTCATGGATACTGGTAGAAAGTATGAGACTCCTGGATTAGAGATGGAGAATTTATTGCTCATAGCAATAGCAGTAGCAGGCATAGAAGCATTTTTGCATTGGTTCCAAAGTCCCAGTTCCCACAGGGCAATGTGAAGAGGGCCAAATGACACCTATCTATGAAGTAGGTTGCATTACAGGAGAAGAACCCTGAGTTTAGGGAACTCGAGCTTATACAATCTTTTTATAATGGGTAATGGGCAATAAGCATGCCTGCCCTTTGCTCCAGAGGCAGACACTACCTCTCTATTGCAAGGATTCTCCCTCTACAAACATCCTTGAAAAAAACAGTCCAGAACGATGGGAAGTCAGCACCTCACTTGTAAGACATTCAGATACACAAGAGACTCAGTAGTTAGGTGAAGGATTGCGGTGCCATGGATTTGGTAAGAGGTGCAGATCACAGCACAGGTGGCTCATGTAAATCCACGTCCATTACAGAGCACATGTCCTAAAGATGAGGAATATTCTAAAATTGCTAATCAAATCCTAAGAGGTCCCGAGCTGCAAAGGTCTTTGTCCAACATGCTTGTTTTGCAGACATGGAGACTGAGTCCCAGAGAAGTCAAGTGGTCCTAACACCATTGTGATGTACAACTGGCACGTGTCCTAGGTCTGATTAGACAGGTATATTCTGTGCCCACTGAACACTGTCCTACTCTTCATAGTAGGATGCTGGTTGAACACCTCATTAGAAATAAAATTACCACCTGCACCAGGTTTACACTAATGTTTTGACATCTACAGCACTCGTTAAATGAACCGTAAATCCAATACACTGAAGTCATTTTCCACTGAATCAAGTCCAGCTTCAGTCAAAAGAATTATCATTGTGATATACTTAATGCCTGGCCTTTGCAGGGGGTCCCCGACTAGATCATTTTAGACGAAGAGAAAAAAAAATGGTGGCGTCATAAAATAGTGCTGACTAAATAGGTCACACTGCAAGCATCCTAACCCAGAGCTGGGAGTTTAAGGACAATAATCAACTCACATTGACTACTTGGTGAAGCCATGTAAGGATTCACAGTTCTTTGTTTACTAATCTGTCTGTACTTCACCACTGACTCCAGATCACAAGGGTCATAAATACTACTGCTTGCTTTGTCTAAGAACCTTTGGCCCTTTTCAGTTTGCATAGCAACAGAGCTGCGGGAAAGGGTGAGGGGGGAATATAAGAAGTATCCGCTACTAAAATGGAACCCAAAGTATAGATAGACCTTCTTGTATTTGTGGGGAATAATAATCCCAGGGCAAGAAAGTTAATCAAACTGAAATATATTTTCTGGTTGGGTTTCATTAAACCTGACCCAGAAAGTCAGGAGCGAGTATTGAATAAATGAAAAATCTACTTGTGAGTTTCTGATTTTGTATGCAAATCATGCCACAGAGTTAGAAAATATAGCTCTTTCCAAAATCAGGAGTATACTGGCATATAAAAGCCAAATACGGAATGCAGTTAAGTGTGTCCCTCAGCCCCCAACATCATCTCCCACCTCTAGGCTTCCAATGGCCTAAGGTTGACTAAAAAATCATTGCCACACGTTACTGGCTTAAGATGAATTGACTTGTTCTGGCTTCATGAATTACATGAACAGGAGACTAGTATTGAGATCAAGGGAGATGATAATCTCATTGCACCTGGCAGTCCACACCTGAAGTATTCATTTGTGGGCACCATATGTAACAAGAAACTTTGAAAATTATAATGTGTCCAGAAAGCATCAACCAATATGATTAGGAGACTGGGATTCTTAGCCTTTGAGGACTAGTTGAGGAACCTAAAGATGTTTAGCCAGGAGACGATTTAGTGGGAAACCATTAGCAGTGTCTTCAAATCTTTGCAGGGTTATTATTTTAAATAAATCACTTGGTCTGGGTGACTCCAGAGAACAAAATGGGGCTATTGACATTGTTGAAAAAGAAAACAGAAGTCAACCCAGTAAAAGAAAGAACTTTCAAATAATTGAAGCTATTTAAAAATGGAATGGGAACCAAATAGGGCAGGATGAACCTTCTGAATAGGAGATTCCATTTGCAGTGTTACTCTCCCCCATAGGGCTTATTACACTCACAGGGTCTGGGAGTTAGGACCTTAAAGCAGCATGCTTCCACTAGACACCAGGACCCTCAACCCTCCAGCTGCAAAGCCTCTGGTGCTTTGAACCAATTAGAATAAGAACAATCTATCTCTGAGCAGAAAGTCCGGATCCTGCAAATAAAACCTTTAGTTTTTTTTCCTTAGAAACTTCGTATCACAGGACCATAGGCTGTTGGAGGAAAAGGACTTCTAAAACCATCTAAGCTTCCGATTAAGTCCACATTACAGACCCTGTGAACAAAGGATACCCAAGAAAGTTGCAGAAGAAATACCTGTGGACAACTTGACATGTTACATCAACTTATGTTATTTTTCAATCAAAAAATGGGCAGAAAATCTAAATAGACAGTTCTCCAAAGAAGACATACAGATGGTCAAAAAGCACAAGAAAAGATGCTCAACATCACTAATTATCAGAGAAATGCAAATCAAAGCTACAATGAGATATCACCTCACACCGGTCAGAATGGCCATCATCAAAAAGTCTACAAACAATAAATGCTGGACAGGGTTGGAGAAAAGGGGACCCTCCTACACTGTTGATGGGAATGTAAATTGGTACAGCTACTATGGAGAACAGTATGGAGGTTCCTTAAAAAACTAAAAAATAGAGCTACCATATGATCCAGCAATCCCACTCCTGAGCATATATCTGGAGAAAACCGTAATTCAAAAAGATACATGCACCCCAATGTTCACAGCAGCACTACAATAGCCAAGACATGGAAGCAACCTAAATGTCCATCAACAGAGGATTGGATAAAGAAGTTGTGGTACATATATACAATGGGATATTACTCAGCCATAAAAAAAGAATGAAATAATGCCATTTGCAGCAACATGGATGGACCTAGAGATTATCATACAAAGTTAGACAGAGAAAGACAAATATCATATGATATCACTCATATGTGGAATCTAACTTTTAAAAAAGATACAAATGGGGTCTTCCCTGGTGGCGCAGTGGTTAAGAATCCACCTGCCAATGCAGGGGACATGGGTTCGAGCCCTGGTCCGGGAAGATGCCACATGTTGTGGAGCAACTAAGCCCATGAGCCACAACTACTGAGCCTGCGCTCTAGAGCCCGCAAGCCACAACTACTGAAGCCCACACACCTAGAGCCCATGCTCTGCAACAAAGAGAAGCCACCGCAATGAGAAGCCCGCGCACTGAAACGAAGAGTAGCCCCCGCTCGCCGCAACTAGAGAAAGCCCGCATGCAGCAACAAAGACCCAACGCAGCCATAAATAAATAAATAAATAAATAAATAAATAAATTTATAGCAAAGATACAAATGAACTTATTTACAAAACAGAAGCAGACTTATAGATATCAAAAACAAACTTATGGGTACCAAAGGGTAAATACTGGGGGGAAGGATAAATCAGGAGCTTGGGATGAACACACACACACTACTATATATAAGATAGATGACCAACAGAGACCTACTGTATAGCACAGGGAACTCTACCCACTATTCTGTGATAACCTATATGAGAAAAGAATCTAAAAAAAGAATGAATATATGTATATGTATAACTGAGTCACTTTGCTGTACGCCTGAAACTAACACAACATTGTAAATCAACTATACTCCAATAAAATTAAAATATTTTTAAAAAAACTTACATTACTCTTGCCCTTAATTATATACACTCTTAAGTCCCTTTAAAAATAAAATTTCTACTTTGTGCCAAGCTGACAGTGCCAATGGTTTTACTCTTTGCTTCTTCCAACATCTTCTATCAGTTCACTGGAGAGTCAAGCTGAGTTGTAGACCAAATCACTGCATCGACTATGTTCTGTAAGCAAGAGCCCCTGACGCCTATATGAATAATGCCCCTTGTAGCTCCTGCTGGGCTGTAGACACTTCTGAATATCTGCCACACCCTTCATCCAGCTCTCTGGCCCAGGCTGTATACTACACGCTTCCCCTCTGCTACAGAGAGCCCAATTGCAGGTATAGTAACTCTAAACTCAGTGTCTATACCAGAAAGAAACAAGGAAGTAGATCTTCTCTCTGTCTTACTACATTTTCCACCCACATAAGCATGCTGAGGTGCGCCTTATTGGCTCAGGACCCACTGCACAGTGAAGAGAGAAATTAGGACATGCATATAGCTTCTCTGGCTTTCTCACAGTGCAGACCTAGAGAAGAACATTCTCCCCTTACACTTTCTGTCTGTTCAAGCCTGGCTGTTGATATACTAAAGGAGGAGATTTAGGGAACTTAGAAAAATCCACTCCCAACAATGTCTATCTTTCAAGCCGTATTCCCTGGCATAGAATTCTATTTTGAATGTCAAAAGCTGAAGGTTAATGTTTTCTTTCATATTTTATTCTCAATCCTTTTTCCTTAGCAGTCGATGGATGTCTTGGGCTGAGAAAAATATCACGTACCCCAAAATGCAAATAAGAAAAACACATTTATATTTTTTCAAACTATTTCCTCCATTACATGTATGATCATTTATTCAGCACTATTCATGGTATATGTATTTTATATATACTATAACACTGTATAAGTCAGGATTCTTTCAGAAGCATGTGAGAGAAATCCCATTCAAACTGCTTAAACAACCAACAAGCACCTACTGTATAGCACAGGGAACTCTGTTCAGTATCATGTAGCAAGCTAAATGGGAAAAGAATTTGAAAAAGAATTAGATACATGTGTATGTATAACTGAGTCACTTTGCTATACACCTGACACTATCACAACATTGTTAATCACCTATACTCCAATATAAAATAAAAAAAATTTAAAAATAAATAAATAATTTTAAAATGATTAAAAAAAAATAAGGGACTTATAAATTGGGAAGTTCAAAAGGTAACCTGCTTCAGGCACAGGTGGATTGAAGAGCTCACGTACTCTATCTTCTCAACTCTCTTCTGTGTGTTGGGTTCACCCTATAGACAACTCTCTCCATGTGCAAGGGAAGATGACTGCCCATAGCACCAGGTTTAAATGCTCCTAATTTAGAAATCCAAATAGAAAAAAAAGTTTATATCCATCCCAGCACCCAAAAGTCAATCCAGAGAAGGCATATGGTTGATCCCGCTTAGATCTGTTGCCCATCTCTAGACCATTGTTGCCAAGGGATAAGATATCAATACTATAAAAGGTCCATCCTAGATTATACCATCACCACTATAGGCAGGGTTAGAGGGGCATCATGATTAACGACCCCACCAGAATCACAGGGAATGGCAGGACAGTCCTTCAAAGGACATAGAGGGCTGGACATAACAAAACATCAGATGATGACCCCACAAGTATCACCTCAATCCTTAAAACTCTTCAACTTATTCTCATTTAATTGAAATAAGCTAAATATCTTCCCCAAAGTCACATAGCTGTGTAATAGAGCTATCTTGACTGATTTCCGATGTCCTTTCTCTTTCCCCTCCATCTTCTATTTTTAATGCCACCCCACCCTCCTTGAATGGTATCCAGTGCCCTCTGCTTCCATCTTTTAACCCCAGTCAAACCTGTTCTGAGAAAAGGAGTTGACAAACTCATTCACACTTAGCTCTCTGCCACTGAGTAACTGAGATTGAGTTATTCCTCTAGGGGAAATTACAATTCAGCATATATCAACTTTAGGAATCAGAAAGGCTCCATAATTAAGGGGATGAATTTAAGACTCCGATAGACCTAAATTTTGGTCTTGTCTCCAACACATTAGGTATGTGATCTTGGGAAAGTTATCACTTTGAGCTTCAGGCTAATGCATCTGTAAAATGGGAATAATAGCACAATGATGTTATAAGGATTAACTGAGTTAGATCTGTTAAAATTCCCAGCCCCAAACCTGTCACACAGTTCATGTTAAATATTTATTTCCCCTATTGCAAAGGAATTATTCAAGTTTTAGTTTTTAACCCATAGGTGAGAGGAGTTTGGGGAAGGCCAGAGGCCTTTCCTGTTCCTCTGAAATCATATCATAGAAACGCC
This sequence comes from Balaenoptera borealis, assembly GCF_965194805.1. Lineage (NCBI taxonomy): Eukaryota > Metazoa > Chordata > Mammalia > Artiodactyla > Balaenopteridae > Balaenoptera > Balaenoptera borealis. The sequence goes on from NC_138881.1 coordinate 108,133,987, forward strand.
TTATATGTATATAGCCTTAGCATCTTAGAATTTTTCACATACCTTAGCTCTTTTGATCATTTTAACAACCCATAAGGGAGGCAGGGCAAACCTTGTTAAGTGCTATTTCACTGATTAGGAAATGCAGGTCTCGGAAAGTTGAGTCACTTTGCCAGAACCAAGGTGTTTTGCTTTCTAATCTAGAATTATCTTCTGATGGGTAAGATCATATCTCTTGGTAGTCATGGTGGGAAAGCAGTTTCCTCTCTCTAGTTTCCCACATGGAATTTTTTCTCCTCCTTCCCCTTTCCCCACCACTAAGCTGTTCAGTTTGGGCTGTTTTCACGGGTTTGTCAGAGATGCCATGAAAAACTTCCTTTACATATGAACTCACTTCTGTGAAACAAACAAAAGGGCTTCTCCTTTCATAATTGATAACATAATTTTTATTGTTTTAAGTGATATATTTTGCAAAGTTAAAATGATTCAGTCTTAAATGTCACCCCATGTGGAATACATTCCTTCCAGAAACCTTTGCTTCTGGTGCTTCTTAGCAGGGATACAGCGCCCTCCTGTGAGTCTCTGCTTCATTGATTGTCTCACCCACCAGAAGGTCTACCTGAGGACCAGGCGTGTGTCTGATTTATCGCTGTAATCCCCAGCTCCCAGCACACGGCCTGGCCCACAAGGTGAGGAACTAAGCCAATACTTGTTAAATAAAGTGATCATTATACAAGGAGAAAACTGTTTTATTGATTCAACAACAATTAGAGGATAGTCGCTGCCCTCCAGGAGCTCAATGTCTACTTCAGAATGTTTCATATCCCCCTTTCTAAGATCCTGGAAATCAGTGGCTGGGTTTTAGTCATCTCTGTATCCCCATCACCTAGCATAATTCTTGGCACACCCAGTGCTTCTTAAACTTTCCCATTTAACTATCCCTAATGGTAGAGTAGAGTAGATACCTATTCCTGAAGGAATATAGGGGCCTAGCTTGAAGTACCCTTCACAAGCAGAATTTTCTTTGAAGTCTTGTGTTCTACCTTAAAAATTCATATAAATATTATACTATATTCCACAACACAGCCATTTATATTTTTTAAATATTTAAATTACTTAATAGGGAGTAAAAATATGCTCCAGAAAGATGTCCATACAATGCTAACTCAAACACCCATCCAAGTAGGTAAGATGCTCTAAATTCAACTTATCAGGCCCAGTGGAGGGCTTGATGGCAGTTTTCATGAAGGACCTGGTCTTCCCTGGGGCTGATTGGCAAAATTAGGAGTGAGGATGAATTGTGCTTGGATTTTTGTCTAAAATGATTTCCCAGAATGTCCCCAAATGTCAAGCTTCATTTGATAAACTAGGCTACATTCCAGAAGCAGGGGAACATAGCTTTCTGTGGGGGAGGAAGAGCAGGGAGTGGGGATGGTGTAGGAAGGACTGGCCTAACTGGGGGCATTTTGCTTTGCATCAGTTGGAGAACTCCAGTGGTTCAGTCGCTGGCCACATCCGAAAGTATCTGCTCTGACAGCAGTGGGCCTGAGTGTGTCGCAGGACCATACTTAGGCCAAGGGTGAGGGGACATGGCAAATGAGAAAAGAACAAAAACAACCTAAAAAGAAAGGGGCATGGGATGGTACTACTTAAAATCATTGTTCTACAGAAAAAACAAACAAACAAAAAATAGCAGTTGGGATGAATTAGAGAAAAATAAAATGGTTTTCAGGAAGCCAGTACCTATGATTCCAAGGCCAGTTTTGTTATTGTTGTTGTTCTATTTTATGGCCCTAGATTGAGCCCTGATCCAGTCCTTCCCAAGTTCCCAACCCAGGCTGTAGTTAGAGACCTAACCCCAAAAGTCATGTCACAAAGTGAATGGTTGACCACAAAAGGGACAGCTAAAATAAGGTGAAAGATGCAGACTAGAACAGCACTTCTCAACTTTAATGTGCATATCAGTCACCTAAGAATCTTGTTAAAATGCAGATTTTGATTCAGTAGGTCTGGGATGGGGCCCAAGATTCAGCATTTTTAACAAGCACCATGCCTGCTGATCCAAAGGCTACATACTGACTGAGTAGCAAGGGTGTAGATCTAGACCTCTTCTCACTAATGCTCACCTCCTGGGTTCACTCTCAATTTTGATAGTCCCTAGGTGAGCCCTTGAGATTTCAGAGAAAAGGTGCAATTTGAATTTACAGCAATCAAGTTTTACTCCATGCTATCCTTACACATAAGTGCTTTTTATTGAGCACTATGTACTATAAATAATCCTGTCTCCCAGGGCTAAGAAAAATACATCTGGAGCAAAAGAAAGCAAGCGATGGGCAATAAAAACAATAACAACTTGGGCAAAAAATGATCTCTTAGTTACTAATGCTCTGTGACCCAAGACACTAATACAAATCTAATACAAGTATGGGATAAAAGGAATAAAATGTATGTTACCTACTATTTTGTAAGTACTCTCACACAAACATTGACAGAGACAGCTCAGGTAATACAACAACCAAGGTTGGTAAGGGGAAAGACTAATCATGCTGCTGAGCACATCGTAACTCTTCAATAAATAGTAACTTCTCAATAAATCTTGAAACTGACAAAGACAGATTTCAGAAAGGCAAGACTTGTTTTGACAGGGGCAGGGATACATCATGGAAACTAGAAAACCTTAGAAATGCAGAGGAAGACAGCCAGGGTTCTTCAGAGAAACTGAACTGATATATACAATATTATATGTAAAAGATATTTACTTAAAGCAATTGACTCACATGATTCTAAGGGCTGTCAACTCCAATACCTGTAGGCCAGTCTGGAAACCACAATATCTGTAGTTTCCAGACTGGAAACTCAGGCAGGAGGTGATGCTGCAGTCTCGAGGCAGAATTTCTTCTTCTCCAGGAAACTTTGGTGTTTGCTCTTAAGGCCTTCAACTAATTAGAAGGCTCCCACACACATTATCAAGCATAGTCTCTTTTACTTAAAGCCAGTTGATTACAGATGTTAACCACACCTACCAAATACTTCACAGCAACATCTACATTAGTGTTCGATTAAATAATTAGGTAATACAGTCTAGCCAAGTTGGCACATAAAATTAACTATCACAGAGACTATTCTAGGTCATTGTTTCTTAGCCCTGGCTTCACATTAGAATCACCTGAGGGTTTTTTTCTTTTAAATATTAAAGCCAGACCTTACTCTCAAGAGGTTCCATAATTTTTCATAGCTCACCAGACGATTCCAATGATCGGTGCCGTCAGGATGGAGAACCACTAATTTAGAGACCAATTCTCCTCCTTTCACGGATGAAGATGCTAAGGCCAAGATGAGAAAGGAAAAGTTTTTTCCCAGCATCTCTTTATAATCAGGGTCCAGGTCTGGAATTCCTAACTTATAACCCAGTATGTTCACAACACCTACCTCTGTCACCTTCATCCCCTGACTAGGTGAACTTACAAAAGGATTTTCCATAATATTATACCTTGAATTTTGCTTGAAAATAATTTGGTATTAAGATTGGAAAGAGTAGGTAGGGTGGTACAGATAAAACAAGAGTGACCATGAGGTGATTATTGTTGGAGGCAGGTAATGCGTACCTGAGGGTCTGGTACTGTTCCCTTTACTTTTGTATTACTCTGAAATTGTTATTAATACTTTTTAAAATCAAAACCAAAAAGGGAATCCCATACCACTGTCTAACTCTATATTAAGGTATCAGCTGTAATTAACTGGCTTCCACTAGATTTGAAGAAGCCTTCCCTACTTTTCAAGTCTATAGCTGGAAGCATAGGAGAATAGTCTGTCAGTCATGGTCACTTCCTTGTAGCTGTAATGAGTATTCATTCCTGGAATATAACCTGTCTTGAAAATAATAAATAAACAAAACAAAACAAAAATTTATTTCATGTTACTAACAAATGGGAAGAAGGTGCCTATTAAATAGCCATAAATGTTGGAAAGAAAGCTGTATAAAACAGGCTTGACCTTAGTGAGTTGCAAAGCACTAGACTGAGGTGCCCATATTAACCATGGAAAGGTTATTCTGCTGTTGTTGCATGAATTATTCTATAGATGTCACTTAGGCCAAGTTGGTTGATAGTGTTGTTCAAGCCTTATGTAACCTTGCTGATTTTCTGCCTAGTTCTTCTATTCGTTATTAAAAGTAGAGTATTGAAGTCTCCAAAAATTACCGTCAAATTGTCTATTTCTCACTTTAATTCTGTCAGTTTTTGCTAGATGTATTTTGGAACTCTATTGTTAGGTACATATATGTTTATAATTGTTTGTCTTCCTGATGGATTGACCCTATTATCATTGTAACATGCCCCTCCATCTTTAGTAATTTTTTTTTGTTTTAAACTCTATTTGTCTAATATTAGTAAAGCCATCCCAGCTCTGTTATGATTGCTGTTTGAGTGGTATTACTTTTCCCATTATTTTACTTTGAAATTATTTGTATAATTGAATCTAAAGTGTACCTCTTGAAGACAGCATATGGTTGGATCTTGTTTATTCTTAATCCAATTTAACAATCTCTGCCTTTTTGTTGAAGTGTTTAATCCAATTACATTTATTGTAATCACTTATAGGGTAGGATTCATGTCTGCCATTTTGCTATTTATTTTCTATATATCATATCTCTTTTGTTCTTCTGTTACTCCTTTATTGTCCTCTGTCTTAAGTGAATATTTTCTTTTTTTTTAATCAGAAAACTGATATCGATTTGTTAGAATTTTATTTAGACTTTTGGATACTTTTTAAAAAATATCTTTATTGGAGTATAATTGCTTTACAATGGTGTGTTAGTTTCTGCTTTATAACAAAGTGAATCAGCTATACATATACATATATCCCCATATCTCCTCCCTCTTGCGTCTCCCTCCCACCCTCCCTATCCCACCCCTCTAGGTGGTCACAAAGCACCGAGCTGATCTCCCTGTGCTATGCGGCTGCTTCCCACCAGCTATCCATTTTACATTTGGTAGTATATATAAGTTCATGCCACTGTCTCACTTCGTCCCAGCTTACCCTTCCCCCCTCCATGTCCTCAAGTTAAGTGAATATTTTCTAATATACCATTTTGATTTCCTTTAATGATTTGATTTTTAACTATATTTTTGAGTTATTTTATTAGTGGTTGTTCTAGGATTTACAACATACATCTTAACATAGCAAAATCTACTTACAGATTTTTACTAACTTAATTCTAGTAAAATATAGAAACTTTGCTCCAATATAGCTCCCTTCTTCCCCACTTTTGTGCCATTACTGTTATATATTGTACATCTATACATGTTATGAACACAAAAAAATATAGTGTAATAATTATTGCTGTATAAATCTTTGTTTTTTTAAGAATTTAAGAGAATAAAGAAGAAAAATATAGAGACTTTTATATTAACCTTCATATTTACCATTTCTGGCACTCTTCATTTCTTCCTATAGAATTGAGTTATACTCTGGTGTCATTCCCCTGCCTCAAAATAGATCTATTCCCTCTCCCCTGCTTTGTGCTATTATTGTTATATATGTTGCATCTTTATATGTTATAATTGAAACAGTACTATTTTATAATTAGAATTTTATGCAATTATCTTTTAAACCAGTTAAGAGAAAAAAGAGAATATATATTTTTTATACTTACATACTTTGTTTCTTTGCATGTATTTGAGTTAACTTTTGGTGTCACTTCCTTTCAACCTGAAGAATTTCCTTTAATATTTCTTGTAAAGCAGGTTTTCTAGCAACAAAGTCTTTTGGTTTTGTTTATATGGGAATTTCTTTATTCTGCCTTCATTTTTGAAGGACATGAATTTTTCTCCTCTTATGAGGAGAGCAGCACTGCTAGAGAGGACAGACTCCAACAAAGCATTGCAGGAAGAAAGGAGGAGGGAATATAAGACTCTTGGATACGCAGTTAACACTTGATAATAATTGGAGAAAGGAGGAGGAGAGGAAGGAGCAAGAGAAACAAGACCTAGAGGGAAACATAGAGTTACTGATTACAAATTATATTCCAAAATTAAAGTAGTAATAATATTCCCTATGTGTACAACCTTTCCCAATTTTCAAAATTCTTTCATTTCCATTTTCTGTTTCTTCTTCTCAAACATCCTGTGAGTTAGCCATGACAAGAATTCTTATCCCCGGTCTCTTACACTACTCACAATTTTGTTGTCAGTTCTCTCTATATATTTATGGAGCCAGACTTCCTGGGTTTAAAACTCTCCTCAGCCACTTACTAGCTGTGTGGCCTTGGGCAAGTTACTTAGCTTCTCTGTGCCTTAGTTTCTTTACCTGAAAAAATGATATGATAGTAGTACCTACTATATAAGGTTTCTCTGAGTACGAAATGAGTTAATATTTTTAAAGTGTTTGGAAGAGGGCCTGGCACCTAGTAACTACTATATATGTTTGTTAAAACACATAAATTGCCAGCTGGGAAACTTCCTAGCTGTGTGACCTTAGGCGTCAATGTCTTCATCTGGAATATAGGGACGACAGTACCTGCAAAATTGTGGTTAAATTTACTCTTATACATTCGCAGTGGGAGTGTTAGCATTTTGGAAAACAATTTGTCTCTATGTATAAAAATCTTTAATTTTTAAAATTGAACAACTAAAATTAAATAAATTTCTACATCTCTAGAAGTAATCCGAAATATGGTGGTAGAGGGGTATTTTTCCCATGATTAGTCATTGTGAAAGAATTTATAATAACAGAAATATGGAAGCAACAATAGAGGAACTGTTAAATAAATTATTGTACATTCACTTGATAGAATATTTTGCAACCATTAAAAATGATAGTAATAAAGTGCTATTATAACATGGAAAAACTGCTTACACTCTAGCCGGATAATAAGTTATATGCATAGTATTATTCTAATTATGTTAGAAAATGATATTCCTGTTTTTTAAAATATTACCAAAATTGTAAAAGTGATTGTTTGAGACAACCAAACTAAATTTTTCTTCTTTTCTAATTTCCAAACTGTCTTTTATTTATTTATTTATTTATTTTAAAAGCTTCTCTTTTTTTTTGACTGCATTGGGTCTTCGTTGCTGCTTTCTCTAGTTGCGGCGAGCGGGGGCTATTCTTCATTGCGGTGTGCGGGCTTCTCATTGTGGTGGCTTCCCTTGTAGCGGAGCACAGGCTCTAAGCGCACGGGCTTCAGTAGTTGTGATACGCGGGCTCAGTAGCTGTGGCACACGGGATTAGTTGCTCCGCGGCATGTGGGATCTTCCCGGACCAGGGATCGAGCCCATGTACCCTGCATTGGCAGGTGGATTCTTAACCACTGTGCCACCAGGGAAGTCCCTCTTTTATTTTTTTTTAATGTAGGTTTAAATCATACTAATCTCTGTCCTGTCTACATAACAGGCTTAATGTGAGGATTGAATGAGACACTGACATATATGAAACTGCTTTGTAAACTCTCACATAACAATCTTATGTAAGGTGTTATTATTTCATAGAGAGTTATGTGCAATCTGAACAGGTCCACAACTGCACTAAATGGCACTTCTGGGCAGTGCTTTCCACATTTTCACATCAGGACACACATAGAAAATGAAAATGTTTGTCAGCATACTGAGGAAAATGGACCAGGCTCCTTGCAGCCAGATCAAGTGGTCAGGCTTCTGACCACTCCAGGCCTTGCCCCACCTGAGGGTGAGAGCACCAGTATCTCTGCATACCAAATGGAAATCTCTGCGCTATTGGCCCTACACTCTCTTTAAAAGAGGCCAAGAAATGTAGAGTCCAAAGATCCAACACTTTGTGATCTTGGACATTTCACTTCACCTCTCATTTACAAATGGTGATAGCAATATTCCTTTCCTTCCCAGTCTAAGAGGCTAGTGAGTTATCAAGGGAGATGATGGATGTGAAAGTACTTTGTTTGGAAATAAAAAAGATGAGGACATGAAGTGGACACTATTATTCTTTCACATTTAAACCCCAGGGAGGGGCCTTCCCTGGTGGTCCAGTGGGTAAGACTCCACACTCACAATGCAGGGGGGCCAGGCTCGATCCCTGGTCAGGGAACTAGATCCCACATGCTGCAACTAAGACCTGGCGCATCTAAATAAATAAATAAATATTTTAAAAATAAATAAAGTAAACCCCAGGGAGGGGTTTCAACACTAGGGAGACTAGAAGCCAGTGTATTTTTAAATGATACACATATGCTGCTCATTTATTCTGTGAGTGTTCCCTGTTTGCAAAACACTGTGCTAGGTGCTGAGAATCAAAATTTCCCATTCTCCTAAGAAAAAACTGATGTGTTTTTTTGGCCATAGCAACAAGTAACCCTTAGAGCCATTTCTTTTGTCAGTGACATTTGGTGCTAGTAGTCATGCTTCTGAAAGCCAACCGAGCAGTAGTAAACCCATGCCTGGGAAAGTCAGCCAGTCCACAGCAGGTACACTCCAGTCACCATGTTGCTATAGCTAAAGATGGTAAATTCCTAAGCACTTCTGCTTCTGAAGCTCACCAATCCCCAAATTCCGTGCTTTCCAAAACTGTATAAGGTAAACTCTCTGCTTTTCTTAGAGCATCTACACCTTACAAGTGAAGCTCTCCCTTACTTAAGCAAGCAATAAACTTAGCTTTTGTTTTCAGCCATTGAGTAGTAGCCTTCAACAGTACTAGAAGTACTAAAAGATGTTATATAAGTGAGCCAAAGATGTTCTCTATATATTAACCCTATGATGTTGACTTCTTCATAGCAGGCTGGGATCTGTTGGTTCAAAAGCCAATAGGTGCAGGGGAGGGGGGATAAATTAGGAGTTTGGGATTAACACATACACACTACTATGTATAAAATAGACAACCAACAAGGACCTACTGTAGAGCACAGGGAACTATAGTCAATATTCTGTAATAACCTATAAGGGAAAAGAATCTGAAAAGAAAAAATATATATATATATATATGTATAACTAAATCACTTTGCTATACACAATATTGTAAATCAACTATACTTCAATTAAAAAAAGCCAATAGGCAACAAACTCAAATTTTTACACATCCAACTGTTTCAAATATAGCCCAGATAGGCAGATAGTTGGCCATTTAGAGCCTCCCTGCTTTGCATACCTTGCAAAAGCACACCTAACATCTGCTAGCCACAGGTGAAATAAACCCTATGGCTATAAAAGACGACAAGCCACTGCTGCCCTTCAGAGCTCCCTGACCCAGCGGCTTCCCATCATGCTGCTGAGCAATGTCACCTAGATGTGTAAACTCCCTCTCCAATTCCCCTCTTCCCTGGAAGTTCCTTGCCCTCCTGCCTTTCTGGGTGGTGGCCCTTGTACCATAGCCTAGGGAAGGTCTAATGCTGTGAGGGACACTCCCCCACCTCCACCATGCAAAGCTGTCAAACTGGCACCCAAATCAATCTTATTGTGTATTACTGCCACCTTGTGGTCGTATTGTTTTCCTTAATCAGCCCAGACATGCCCTCAAGCTCACTACAAGGAGAAATTAGGCTGGCTTGGCTTTCTGCGCTCCAGGTTGATGGGGGAGTTACGACAAATCCATTCAGATCGGTGGCTAGTTGATGGATATAAGCTATTAGTGATCAGATTTGGGAGGGGGGAAGAGGTCATCAAGGGCAGGAGTGTGTCAGGACTAGCTTCCTGGAAGAGGTGGAAATGGAATTGGGTAGTGAGATGACTAGGCAGAGAAAAGGTTCTAGAAACCAAAAGATGAAACCAAGAGAAAACAGGTCAAACCACTCATCAGTGGGGTGATGTTTTCAAATTCTAAATCTTGTTGAAAGACCTAATAGAACTAGATTCCCTGACATAGGTCAAATACTAAAAGCTAGCTTCTACCAAGTGGATCTGCATCTAAGTAGTGTGTCAAAGGCTATTTCCCCTCCAATGGTGCTAGAGTAAAAATGCTGCACATGAAATGATCACAGGCTAAGTAATGTGTGGATCACGATACAGAACAGCTTTATGATCCACCTGTCTTCCTGGGTCTAAGTAACCCCGGAGAGAAATAAACTTTATAAACACAGAGGAAAGATTACATCCCACCATGGCTTTTCAAACACAAAAAGAAATGCTCATAAATATTCTTTGATTTCACTGGTAACAGCAGGTGCTTGCAGGAAAATAAAACTGTCCTTCCCCTGCTGTCCCCAATCTTCCAAAGGCATCCCACTGCCCTGATCAGGTTATCCTCCTTGAAACAAAGTAACTTTTAATAAAGTGGGTCGCTGGCAGGGAGCACCTGATATGATCACACACCTGTTATAATAGGGTTTAATTCTGCTTCAGATGTGCTAGTTTTAATAAAAAAGGATTGAGCAAATCAAAAATAAATTACATTGAAAGGTCAGGCTTATTGCTTGTACAGTTATGTTAACTTCCCCACCAATACTTTTAGAGACTGTATTTATGAGACCTTTTGATTTGGGAAAGAGAGGTATAAAATACATCTACAATTTCCCCATTATTTGCAGCAGTATTTAATTTTCAAGTGTCAATTCCAAGCACTTAACTATGGCATTCTTTAACAGGAGTAAATCTAAAAAGTATGAATTGTTTACAGAATGCTATTATTCAGTATATTAATAAAACAAGCTTTCCTATCCAGTGGAAAGTTAGAAAAATCCTTCCAGAGTTTATGCAGCATGCTAATTCACTTGAGTGCATGTGGAGCATTTATTAAGAATGTGTTGGCTCTTAATATGAACGAATATATTCCTCTGACATAGCATCTCCTCTGCCAGAGGGAAGCCTGCTTGATTTACTAACTAGGGATGATGGAGCAATGATCCACCCAAGATTATTTTCCTGATCTTTCTAATGGGACATTCAAGTAGATATAGTGAGTTTGTTTCTTTGCTCAGCTTCGATTTAGCTAGAAGTATTTCCATATGCAATTCCAAATGTCCTTCCCTGTTCCTAGGTTGGTTTTATAATCCATCCATCAAACATAACAGAATGTTGAAGGGGACTTCTATTGCCCCAAAATTGGTGACTATGGTCCAAAACTGAAGATAAGTAATAAATAATAATAATAAAAACAAACTTGCATGACATTTATCATGTACCAGGCACTGTACTAAGCAGTTTACAAACCTTAATCCAATTAGTTCTCGCAATAACTCTATGATATATATATTATTTTATTATTATCCCCATTTTAGAGATGAGGAAACGGAGGCACAGAAAATGTAAGTGAACTGCCCAGGAACACACAGTTTGTAAGTAGAAAATTCAGGATTTGAACTCAGGCGCTCTAGCTCCAGACTTGAAGTGTCTTGTAGCCTAGATTCTCTCATAGTCTAAAGAGAGCCACCAACAAATGAGACCAGATATTTTCCCCAGGGCTTACTGGACATGCTATCATCTACTATCCTCTACGACCCTCCACCTCCAGTCTAGTCCCCTGAGACCTGGAGGAAGGGAGAGAGCAACTTTTTAGAGTTTTCAGCCTGGTGGAAAAGAAGAAAAGGTTTTTCTCTTCCCACCACCAAAGGCAAGTGAAGTAGGGGATGGACCCCAAGAGAAGCTTTCATAGATTTGAGGAGAATGTAAGAAGAGGAGACTGGTATCTTCAGACTGGGATCGTCCAGTAGACCCTACATACTTACTCTCATACCTTTGGGTGCAACAGTATGGGAATACTTAAGAGAGTGTGATATAGATTCTCTCAAGGCAGAGGGTGTGTGTGAATATTGAGGCTGGCCCTGCTCCTCACCTGGAGATTTCTGAAGGCAGGTGACTTGCTGGAATAGTTCATCCCAGTAGGATATGAAAGGATTGTGGTGTAATGTAACTTGGAGGAGAACAGGATGATACTCCCACCCCCAGATCCCTGCTGCCCTTGAAAGTCATCGAAAAGGACCACAGCAGCGGTGTGACTCCACATGCAGGATCGTGGAATAGAAGAGGAGGAGCCTGAGCACTACCCAGACAGCTTCAGGGCCAACAGTCATGGCGACCCAACTAGTGACGAGGTTGGGCGCATGGACTTCTGGGAATGCGCCAGTCTCACAGCTGGACCGTGGGAGACCAGCTGCCCCTCTCTGCGCGAGTTCGCAGTCACACAGGATGCATCCGTGGAGCTAGCCACCACTCCCATGAAAGCCACATATGCTGCCTGTGTTCACAGATGGTAGCCCAGCAGCAGAAGCTACCGGCAAGAGCTAGAAGCATATCTAACCAAGGTGAGGCCAGGGGCATCTCCCTACCCCAACAGACAGCTAAAGTAGAGAGCAAAAGCAAAGGAGCCAAAGGACAAGCAGGAAGGGGAAGAAGAATGGGGGTGAATACCACACCCCTGTACCTACTCCTAGTTCTCCTATCCATCCATCTACACAGAAACGGGGTAAGGCGCAACCTCTGAATCAGATATGAGATTGGAATTTTTAATAGACTAAATTTTACTCACTGATAAGGACCAGAAGGTTATGAATTTAAAAAGGGAACTCAACAAATCAAGTTTAGAATCAGCGTTCAGAAAACATGAAACCTTTACACGCTAATACCCTACTAACTTAATGTTCCTCAGTGAACCAGTTACAGCAGAATTTCATGGTGGGGGTTGCTGGAGAGCAGGAGAGCCTCTTTAGCAGGCTGCTGCTGCAGGAGTGCAGAAATTACTCTTCAGGCCCTTCGTTTCAAAGATTACAGGTCTATGTAAACATTCTGACCTGCCATGGTTCAGTTTCAGTCTGTCATTCCTGGATTTATGAGCAACAGGTGCTGTCCAGGCCACCAGCCTCGGGGAGGATACAATCACACACAAAGAAACAGGAACAAAATCATCCTTCTCTGGCTCAGTTCCCACTTGCATAATTGGAGGAACTCTAGCCTCATCCACATACTTCCTTTTGGCTCAAGTTAGCTATGGTGAATAGAAGAGGAAGGATCCTTGGGGTGTTTTGCAACTTCTGCCTTAGGCCATATTTCCACATAGTTCCTGGAGACCAGGTCCTGACCACTCTTTCCGGAGCCTACCGCATGGTCGCTGCCCAAAGAGTCTACTGCCGTTTGCTGTCTCAGCACTCCACCTCCATTATACTGCTAGTGTCATCATCAGCACTGTGGCAGGCCTCTTCCGTACTGGCACTCTTCATCTCATACAGAAATACTACACCAGAATGTGCTGGTACATTCCAGATACTACATGGGAGCCCTCTCTCCCTCAGACTCTGACATTTGTCCCAAAGGACAAATGTGCCAGCAGCCTATATGAGTGTCAACCCACCACAATGCCCTTGTTAATCCCTCACTCCCCACACTAAGTTGGTGGACCCTAACTCTCTCTGTTACCGAGGTTAGCTCCTAATAATATTAGATATGTATTGTGCAAGTACCCTGTGCTCAAGCACTGTATCAATACTGTGATAACTGTATTAACACACTCCATCCTCAAAACCACCCAATTAGGCAATTCCTGGTTGGGATTAGTTCTGCCTGGAAAAAATGGAAATAAAAAGGAAGTAATAATGGCTTAAACAGCATGGCACTTCATTTCCACTCATGTTCAGGGAGGACTGGTATGATACCCCACTGTGTCAGAGACCTAGATTCCTATTCCATTGCTCCATCTTGTGTGTGGCTTCCATTCTCATTGTCATTTCACAGTACTGGTTGGCTGCTGGGGCTTTAGCCATAATGACCCCATTCCCTCCAACAGAAAGTGGAACAGGAATGGGAAGGGTTTGCCCTTCCCTTTAAGGACACTTCCTACAAGTTGCACATACTGCTTACAATTCATTGGCTAGAACTTAGTCACATGTTCACACCTAACTGCAAGAGTGGCTGGGAAATGTAGTCCTCATTCTTGATGACTTCATGACCAGCTAAAGAACTGGAGTTCTATTGCTGATGAAGAAAGGGGAGTATGTTTGGGGGACAATTAACAATCTCTACCACAGGTAGGTACAAGGCTCCCACATATGACTGTGCATTTTGTGGATTTAGAAAAGCTGAAAGATGAGAGATGAAATTTAGCCAGTGCCCACTAACGAAACTAGTGTGCCATAGCTCAAGGTTCAGTGAGCCCAGAAGAAGGAGTGCCTTTTGTATTAGGTTAAACCATATGAAATTATCATTTTCGTACATCAAAAATGATGGAGTATCAGCAATTTCATATGGTTCAACCTAATAATATGACCATACCACTGCTCTGCCTAATGGGGAGGGAGCCCTAACGGCTAAATATTTAGCAACCAGCTCTCTGGGGACAAAAGCCCTTATTTGTAGTATTTGCTAATTTCCATGATTTAAATATACTCCCACTGTGACCAATCTCAAACCTCCAACTTGACATCACTGAACACAGAGTTGGGAATATATATGCAATAATACAAAATTACATAGTATTTCCACATACAAATATATGTATATAATCTCAAGAGCATATAGAAGTAAAATGTAGTAAAAGAATTAGGAAGTGATGAGTTTTGCATATTTGTTTTCAATATAGTTTTTATTTGTAAGTTTATATAATTTAATTTTTAACAATGGCTATGTTTAAAAATTGGCTTGCAAAATTTCCTGAGAAGTTAACAATTGGCTCTCGTGAGCCAGAATGAGCTGGCTCTAGCACACCCTTGGCTAAAGGTCATAGTCCAATCATCCAGTCATTTGACCCACGCAGCAAATTCCTTGCTTCCTTCTGTAAACCAATACCGAGCCACCCACCCCTCCAGCCTTCCAGATGTGTGAGTTAAGTGAGTATTTATTGCTTGGCCTACACCCTGAGATCTCTGTCCATATAGCAGCACTTCTTTAACCTATTCTATTTATCTTTTCAGCCTATACTACCCCTTGGGATAATAAAATCTATATGTACTCTCTACTGGGTCAAGTCTACATTTCCTTAGTTTACTTATACTAAAGTAATCTTGTTAGTCCTCTAGCTTCAGAAAGGGCCCCCTACTGATCTTTCTAGGATCCAACAGCTCCATTTTCTCCTTCTCCCCATTCCCCCGACCCCCACCTTCCTGATAACAAAAATCTCTGTCCTGTCATCCATTCCTGCTCTATGTAGAAGAAGCCTAATATTTTGTCCTTGTGGTCAAATTTATCCACCTACCCATCCATCTAGGAAATTTATTCCCATATTCCCCTTGGCTAGTCTCACCACCTCATCACAGGACATAGATTAAACTTAAAACTCCATATAAGGTCCTTCATGAGTCTGTATAAATGCCTTTCCAGGGACTTCAAATACTGTCACTCCTTACCTCACATTTCACATTCCAGCAACACTGAAAAGCCTGGAGTTGTTTACACTTTCCCAGGAGTTTCTTGCCTTGTGCTGCTGGTCTTCCCTCCACCTGAAATGCCCTCTCCTCCTCTCCCCACCCCACACAATAATGTTCACTTGTCAAATGCTTGGTCATCTCTCTTCACCTCCTCCATGAAGCATTCCCTGATACCTCGAGCCACAATTCGTTCATTTCTCTACTGCACAGCTTCTCTACTCTGTACATAACTCTACTGTTGTGTGACACAGAGGGTTGCCAGATTTCACAAATAAAAATACAGGACACCCAGTTAAATTTGAATTTCAGGCAAAAAATGAATAATTTTTAGTATGTCTCGTGTGATATTTGGGACAAATTTATGTTAACAATTATATATTGTTTATCTCAAATTCAAACTTAACTGGGCATCCTATATTTTCTCTGGCGACTCCAGTGACACCACACTAGCGCTCCTCTCTGGCAGCTTGTCTATGAGTTCCTTGAGGGCAAGGACTTCAGCTTGCTCATCTATGTATCTTTAGCACCATGCAGTCCTTAGCACATGGTAAGAGCTTACTAAATGTATTCGGAACTACATTTGGGTACTGCTTTATACCATTTGAACTAGTTTACGTACATCATTTTATGGAGTCTCACAAAAACCCAGTAAGGTTTTAAAAAACAGATATTATCATCTTCATTATACCAATGATAAAACCGAGGGCCAGAGAGAAGTGACGTACCCAAGATCATGCAGTGCAACCACAACAGAGGCAGAACTGAGGCCAGGTCCTCCTGAGTCCCTAGCTCTTTCCACTAAGCCACACCGCTGTTTTTCTGTGTGTGGCCACAGATTTTATGCAACTTTGCAATTTTCAGAACTATCTCTAAGCTTTAAATAAATGATTATACTTGTTTTGGTTTTAAATGATATTATGCCTCTATTGGTATAACAGTGACTTTCATATAGTTTGAGATGCTTGAAATTGAGCCTAGTGAATTTTTAATTAGGTATCAATCAAATCGAGAGACTGGTTATAAAGCATCATTTTCCAGTAAAGTCAGCAACATGGTAAATGATTTTATTGGTAAACCATGAGCTTTCTTTACATATTTATTATTATTATGTCAATACAGTTTTCCTCTATCTGCGTATGTATAGCAGTTGACAATATCAGTCACATTATTAGCTTGGTTTCCTCTGCTTGGCTAGCTTTTCAGCTGTGGTAAGTGAAGTCTGCATTCCCTGTCTCAGCACTTCCGAAGAAGTGGCAGTTACAGTAAAACTTATATTAACTTGCACCCAAGTAATGAACCCTCTGTTAATTGAAAAATTTCTGCACTTAGCTGTTATGAAAAAAAAAAAAAAGCAATTACATGAGGATGGACTGACAAACTTTTCCCCAGAAACATTTGACAGTAGTCTATTCAGTCCAATTTCCTGTACTATTTCCATCTAGAGTTCCAGATAGTAATGGGCAATACGCACCTTGGCCCTTACGAAGGGCCCAGCTCTCTAGGTGCCATAGGGTTCAAAAGAGGCAGGAAGAAACTAATGTTTATTAAATGACTACTATGAGTATCTCTGGAAAGATTCTCAAGAAACCGGTGACCGTGCTTGTCTCCTGGGAGGGAAGCTGAGTGACAGGGGGGAGAGTGGTAACAAGGAGGCTTATTTTGCACTACTGTCCCTTGTGTACATTTTGAAATTTTGATCATGCACCTATATTACCTAATCAAAGAAATTAATTAAACGTGGTTGTAAATGCCCACCGTGTTCTTAGCATGATCGAATAAATTCTCACAATGACCCTTTGAGATAAGAATTGTTATCTCTATCTTTAGAGAGAGAAAACTAGAGCTCAGAGAATTTAGGTCACTTGCCTCAGCTCACACTAGTTAACTGAGGGAACAAGAATCTGAACAAGGGTCTGCCTCACTCCAAAGCCGTGTTGACTATGCTGTTCCCCAAAGAAGATGAAAACCCAGTACTTATACTTAAGGACAATCTTGTTGGAGAACTAAGACATAAAACTCTGAAGAGTTAATTACTGTATTTCACTGATTCTAAGAAACACATTTTAAATGTTCTGAAATTATTAGGATGTGTCTTCCAATGGACGGCATGTTGTCCTATATTTGGTGGTGTTTTATTTTTCTCAGTGGTTCATTAGATAATGGCGTGTTTTTCCACCAATGGTATCTAGGAGTCAATGAAATATGGTTCCAATAGAATGCAGAGAGAATCGAAAAATCCAAACACGCAACACAAGCAGTAAGTGCTGTAGTCCTGAGGAAGGAGCATTCTCTTCTGTAAGAGTTGCTAGGGAAGGCTCTGTATTGATCTGAGCTAAGCCTCAGTGAGTGGGTAGTGTATCTGTTATCCATTGCCACAATAATGCTGTGCAATAAACCACCCCAAAACTCAGTGGCTCAAAATGACAGCCATTTATTATTTCTCTCAAGTCTAGAGTTTAGCTGGGCAGTTCTGATCATCGAGGCTGCATTTGTTCATATGTCTGTATATGGTGGGCTCTTGGCTAGGGTCACTCATGTTTAGAGATGAGCTGGCTGTTGGCTGATCTGGTTTGGCCTCTGCTTGAGTGAGGGGTGGTGTGGCTCTGCTGTGTTTCTGTTATGTGTTTCTCGCATACCTCCAACAGGCTAGCCTGAGCATGTGCTCAGGGATATGGCAAGACAGCAAGAGCAGATGTACAAGAGTGAGCAGGAGGAAATGTGCAAGCATTTTCCAAGCCTCCCCTCGTACATGTTGGCTAACATCCTGTTGGGCAAAGAAGGACATGGTTGAGACCTGAGTCCAGAGATGGGGCAGAACACACTGCCTACAATGGGAGAACAGAATAATTATGTCCATCAATGCAATCAATCCATCACAGGTAGGCTTCAGATATACAGGCTGAGGAAAGGAAGGCTTTGCTTGATGGCTAGGAAAGAGGAGAGTCAGCCAAATAGACTGTATGTGTGTGTTTGAGGTGGTGGTTACATCAGCAAAGACAGAACCAGGCTAGGCTATATCTGAGTTCATTTAGGAACAATGTTCACAATGACGACACAGAATCATTGTTTGAAATAAGGATAGAGCCAATACGGGGGGAAGGGATAAATCAGGAGCTTGGGATTAACATACACACACTATTATATATAAGATAGATAACCATCAAGGACCTACTGTATAGCACAGGGAACGCTACTCAATATTCTGTAAAATAGATAGCTAGTGGGAAGCAGCCGCATAGCACAGGGAGATCAGCTCGGTGCTTTGTAACCACCTAGAGGGGTGGGATAGGGAGGGTGGGAGGGAGGGAGATGCAAGAGGGAAGAGATATGGGAACATATGTATATGTATAACTGATTCACTTTGTTATAAAGCAGAAACTAACACACCATTGTAAAGCAATTATACTCCAGTAAAGATGTTAAAAAAATATTCTGTAATAACCTAAATGGGAAAAGAATCTGAAAAAGAATGAATATATGTATATGTATAACTGAATCACTTTGCTGTACACCTGAAACTAACACAAACTGTAAATCAACTATAATCCAATAAAATTTTTAAAAAAATAATTTAAAATTTTAAAAAAGGATAAAGCCAATAGTCCAATAAACTCAGCCTCCCCACCTCTGCACCCAGAAGCTCCCGAGGCTTACCCACGGAACCCTAAGTCTCTACCAAATACAGTTGGAAAACTACTGCATGGCACTCTTGGTCCCAGCAGCAGGCCTCCCCTGTCTTTGTTCACCTTCCTAGGGCAAGCATAATGAATTCGGCTTGGAGTGCGGGCACTCTGGCCCTGGGGAAGTCACCCTCCAACTCAGCCATCTTGTGAAGCCAAAGCGCCTTCCTCACCAACCAGGGCACCATTCCTCGTGTTCGACTCCAGAAAGAGGTCCCCACCTCAGCAGATGAACTTTAGAAAGGACACGTGAACAACCTCCTCTCTAGGATTCCAATTTGCACCCTAATAATGTTTGCAGAGATTTCTTCCCTGTGATATTGGTGGATAATCAACCACCTTTGAGTTCTGAATCACACTGAGGATATCCACAGCACTGAGAATTTTTCTTTTGAAAACAAAAGGGAAATCAATTTCAGCCAATTCAGTTATTGCCATTTTATGAAATTAAGGTGCTCAATGTAAATTAATGTTTTGAATGTATGCCTTTGATCAATAGGTGTAATTGTTGTTTGGAATCACACAAAGCCGAAAGAAAACCAATCATTCCTGACACTGTAGGCTTTATACCACGCAGATAAATCCCAAACACAACCGCACTGAGTTCAAAGCTTATGTGCCTCCCTCCCAATTTTACAAGTCAGCTCTTAAAAAGAATGTAAACATGTTCACTCTTTGCCTTCCTTTCTGTGCAAACTGCTCTGGATTTTTAATTAAAAGGATCCATAGACCAGAGTAGGGGCAGTTGTTCCTGATTGGTCACTTGTACAGAAAGTGACTAATATAGTTCCTTATGCTTAGTAATGATATCACTACTAGGAAGTATATATTAAACAGAATATACTGATGTAGAGCCCTCAGGCAAAGCTAGCCTGATTTTATTATTATTGGAGGACCACTGCAGCCCCCGCCCCCAATCAAAAGGATTACCCCATGAGCTTGTCATAGCGTACAAAATTCTTATTATTTGTCATTGTCAGGGTACACAGAGGCCTTTTCCCTCTTAAGCCCCAGGATCCAGTCTGTCTCAGTCCAGTTTCCCATGCTCTCATGAACAGTGTCTAACACCCACTGAATACTTACCAATGGGCCAGGCACTCAGCTAGCACTTCACATGCATTACCTCACTGAATCTTTACAAAATTCTGTTAAATAGGTAACAGTACCCTGATTTCAAGATGCCAGTAATTTTAAGATTCACTTTATTGTTTTTTTAATATTTATTTATTTATTTACTTGACTGGGCCAGGTCTTAGTTGTGGCACGTGGGATCTTCGTTGCTGCCTGCGGGATCTTTTAGTTGCGGCATGCGGCATCTAGTTTCCTGGCCAGGGATTGAACCCAGGCCCCCTGCATTGGGAGTGCAGAGTCCTATCCACTGGACCACAAGGGAAATCCCAAGATTCACTTTAATTTAATAAATCTTATATGAATCCTATACACTGATTGTGTAAGATACATATCGAATATAGAGGTGTTAAAATGTTAGAATCAGGAAAATAGGTAATATCCCCATTTACAGATGAGGAAACTGAAGTCCAGAGGAGAAAAATAACCACTCCAAAGTCACAGAGCTAGTAAGCGGTGACCAGCGTTCAAACTCACATCACTGATTCCATTGCCTATAGAGGCACAATCTCTTTACTTCCTTGGCCACACACCTTAGAAGTCTTGCTCCTCTCCTCCCCAAATGTCACCTTGCATTCTCTTTCATGGAGTTCTGCTAACCCCTAGAGCCCAGCTGCTAGGGTGACACAAATACTTAGTTTCTTCCTTCCAGAAGACCTCAAACAACCAGAAACAAATGATCATGCCAGGAAATAAAAACAGTATCATCTGGTAATAAAGGTGCAGGATCAGTGATTTCAAGATGTAAGACCTAATACATGCAGCAATCTCTCTATTCAGCACCAAAACCACTGAAATATAGAGGAATCCTTGAAAGAGATAAAGCATGTGGGATGGTGTTAAAGAGAGAAACTAGAGCACAGCATAGGCAGTAAAACTCTGCTGTGGTAGATGAGAGCAGTACAAAGGATGTTTCATGCCCTCAGGTGGTGGAAACAGGAAGAGCCCTCCCACCTCCTCCATCCATAGGCCAGGTAGTAGCAACAAACAACAGTAGTGTCTGCATCCAGGTGGGAGCCATGAGTATAGGAGCTTGAATCGAACAGACATCAATGCTTTAGGTATAAGATTGTCAGACAAATTACAGGACACCCAGTTAAATGTGAATTTCAGATAAGCAATGAACTTTCTTCCCCATAACTATGCCCCATATACTGCATGGGACATACTTATACTAAAAAAGAATTTATTGTTTGTCTGAAATTCAAATTTAAATTCAAAAATTCTAACACTATAAGACTTTAACATGCAATATATGGGACATACTTATATTTTAAAACGTCATTACTTAGCTAAGACATGGAGGCAAACTAAATGTCCACTGAGAGATGAATGGATAAAGAAGATGTAGCGTATATATATATATATATATATATATATATATATATATATATATGCGCAATGGAATATTACTCAGCCTTAAAAAAGAATGAAATAATGCCATTTGCAGTAACATGGATGGACCTAGAGATTATCATACTAAGTGAAGTAACTCAAAGAATGACAAATATCATGATATCACTTATATGTGGAATCTAAAAACATGATACAAATGAACTTATTTACAAAATAGAAACAGACTCACAGACATAGAAAACAAACTTATGGTTACCAAAGGGGAAAGGGGGGGATAAATTAGGAGTATGGGATTAACGGATACACACTACTATACATAAAACAGATAAACAACAAGCACCTACTGTAGAGCACACGGAACTACACTCAATATCTTGTAATAGCCTATAATGGAAAAGAATCTGAAAAAGAATATATATGTACATATATACATATTTATAACTGAATCACTTTGCTGTACAGCTAAAACTAACACAATACTGTAAATCAACTACACTTCAATTTAGAAAAAAACAAAAAAAGTAACTGATGTGAGATTTAACTGGGAATTCTATTATTTACTCAGTCTGCCAACCCTATTCATGAGTCTAGCAAACCCTGAGAGTAATAGAGAGCACCCACAGCCAAAAGAATAGCTAACCATGTCCTCCAGCCAGCAAGATCTACTCTCCTCTAAAATAGTCACAGCAAACAGTAGCAACTTCCACCTAGTCCGTCAACCAGATTGTACAAACAGAGGCAAGAACTGTCAAACATTTAAGGAAAACTCACACCATTAAAGAGAAGGTGGGATGGGGGGAGGTGGGAGGGAGGTCCAAGAGGGAGGGGATATGGTATACATATAGCTGATTCACTTCATTGAACAGCAGAAACTAACACAACATTGTAAAGCAATTTTACTCCAATTATAAAAAAGAGAGAGAAACCCACAGCCAACGTCATTCTCAATGGTGAAAAACTGAAAGCATTTCCACTAAAATCAGGAACAAGACAAGGTTGCCCACTCTCACCACTGTTATTCAACATAGTTTTGGAAGTTTTAGCCACAGCAATCAGAGAAGAAAAAGAAATAAAAGGAATCCAAATTGGAAAAGAAGTAAAGCTGTCACTGTTTGCAGATGACATGATATTATACATAGAGAATCCTAAAGATGCTACCAGAAAACTACTAGAGCTAATCAATGAATTTGGTAAAGTAGCAGGATACAAAACTAATGCACAGAAATCTCTTACATTCTTATATGCTAATGATGAAAAATCTGAAAGAGAAATTAAGAAACACTCCCATTTACCACTGCAACAAAAAGAATAAAATACCTAGGAATAAACCTACCTAAGGAGACAAAAGACCTGTGTGGAGAAAACTATAAGACACTGATGAAAGAAATTAAAGATAATACAAACAGATGGAGAGATATACCATGTTCTTGGATTGTAAGAATCAACATTGGGAAAATGACTATACTACCCAAAGCAATCTACAGATTCAATGCAATCCCTATCAAACTACCAATGGCATTTTTCTCAGAACTAGAACAAAAAATTTCACAATTTGTATGGAAACACAAAAGACCCCGAATAGCCAAAGCAATCTTGAGAAAGAAAAACGGAGCTGGAGGAATCAGGCGCCCAGACTTCAGACTATACTACAAAGCTACAGTAATCAAGACAGTATGGTACTGGCACAAAAACAGAAATATAGATCAATGGAACAGGATAGAAAGCCCAGAGATAAACCCATGCACATATGGTCACCTTATTTTTGATAAAGGAGGCAAGAATATACAATGGAGAAAAGACAGCCTCTTCAATAAGTGGTGCTGGGAAAACTGGACAGCTACATGTAAAAGAATGAAATTAGAACACTCCCTAACACCATACACAAAAATAAACTCAAAATGGATTAATGACCTAAATGCAAGGCCAGACACTATAAAAACAGAGGAAAACATAGGCAGAACACTCTATCACATAAATCACAGCAAGATCCTTTTGGACCCACCTCCTAGAGAAATGGAAATAAAAACAAAAATAAACAAATAGGACCTAATGAAATTTAAAAGCTTTTGCTCAGCAAAGGAAACCATAAACAAGAGGAAAAGACAACCCTCAGAAGGGGAGAAAATATTTGCAAATGAAGCAACTGACAAAGGATTAATCTCCAAAATATACAAGCAGCTCATGCAGCTCAATATCAAAAAACAAACAACCCAATCCAAAAATGGGCAGAAGACCTAAATAGACATTTCTCCCAAGAAGATATACAGATTGCCAACAAATTCATGAAAGGATGTTCAACATCACTAATCATTAGAGAAATGCAAATCAAAACTACAATGAGGTATCACCTCATACCGGTCAGAATGACCATCACTAAAAAATCTACAAACAATCAATGCTGGAGAGGGTCTGGAGAAAAGGGAACCCTCTTGCACTGTTGGTGGGAATGTAAATTGATACAGCCACTATGGAGAACAGTATGGAGGTTCCTTAAAAAACGAAAAATAGAACTACCATATGACCCAGCAATCCCACTACTGGGCATATACCCTGAAAAAACCATAATTCAAAAAGAGTCATGTACCACAATGTTCATTGCAGCACTACTTACAATAGCCAGGACATGGAAGCAACCTAAGTGTCCATCGACAGATGAATGGATAAAGAAGATGTGGCACATATATACAATGGAATATTACTCAGCCATAAAAAGAAACGAAATTGAGTTATTTGTAGTGAAGTGGATGGACCTAGAGACTTTCATACAGAGTGAAGTAAGTCAGAAAGAGAAAAACAAATACCGTATGCTAACACATATATGGAATCTTAAAAAGACAAAAAGGTTCTGAAGAACCTAGGGGCAGGACAGGAATAAAGGCGCAGACGTAGAGAATGGACTTGAGGACATGGGGAGGGGGAAGGGTAAGCTGAGATGAAGTGAGAGAGTGGCATGGACATATATACACTACCAAATATAAAATAGCTAGTGGGAAGCACCTGCATAGCACAGGGAGACCAGCTTGGTGCTTTGTGACCACCTAGAGGTGTGGGATGGGGAGGGTGGGAGGGAGACACAAGAGGGAAGGGATATGGGTATATATGTATACATATAGCTGATTCACTTTGTTATACAGCAGAAACTAACACAACAAAGTAAAGGAATTATACTCCAATAAAGATGTTAAAAAAAAAGAGAGAGAAACAACAAACTCAATAAGTGAAAGAATTTAAGTTAGAGGAAACAAAATTAATAAGAAAATCACAATAAGAGCTTCACATAAGTTTGGTTTGTTCTCTCAGAGAGATATGGAAGGATATTACATCCAGAAACCAGGAGTAAATGGTTTTGAATAAGAACTGAAGATTATTTTTAAAGCTAATTAGAGATCTTGAAAATTAAAATAAAACTATTGAAATAAATATCTCAACAGATGGGCTAAACAGCAGATTAGATTTACATGAAAAGCAAATAAGCTGCAAAATTGAACTGGGAAATTATCCAGTAGAACCCAAAGAGTTAAGAATATAGAAAGTACAAAACTACAAAGACATAGAAGTCAGACTCAGAAGTTTTAATATCAGTCTAATAGAAGTTCCAAAAGAATAGAACAAAATAGAGAGTAAGCAATATTTGAATAAATAATAGCCAAAATTTTCCCAGAATTGAAGAATGATAATGAATCTTTGATTGAAAAGTTCCAACAAGTGCCAAGCAGGATAAATTAAACATACACACACACACACACCCTTAGACACATTGTAACACAATTTCAGAAACCAAGGATAAAGTGCTAAAAGCTACCAACAAGCAGAAAGAGAAGTCAGATTACCAGAAAGGAATGAGAAATCAAGTTGACATCAGACGTCCAACTGCAACATGGGATGCAAGAAAACAAGGAGCACTTCATGTTGCTAAGGGTAAATAATTCTGAACCTAGATCTCTATCAAGAAGAGGGGTAAAATAAAGACATTTTCAGCCACACAAAGACTCAGAAATGTTACCTACCACAAACCCACACTGAATGGTGGCTATATTACAGAAGGAAGAAAATTGAATCCAAGAGGAAGTAGTGAGATTCAAATCCAAAACTATCAATATGAGAATTGGGGATGGAGAGAAGAGGGTAGTAGAAACATGCTAAGGTTATTATCTTCTCAGGAAGATGAATTAGATACTTACTAAGTCTAGTGTTAGAAAAAATATAACTTTATGTGTCTGTTAAAAATTTAAGGGTGATTGATAAAACATAGAAATAAAATGTATAATTTTCCACCTTGAAAGAGGGGGGAATAAAAAAATCTCAATCCATTCAACAGGAAGCAGAAAGGGAAAAAAATATAAGAAAGTGAAAGCATGATAGTTTTATAACAGAAAATAAGAAAACAGGAATAACCCTATACACATCAGTGATCATAGTAAATGTGAATGAATTAAACTTATATATTAAAAGACAGTAAAAATGATCCAACTAGATGTTATGTGCAAGAGAGACACTTAAAACAAAATGACTCATGCATTGAAAATAAAGAGCTAGAAAAAGATAACACCAGACAAATGATAACAAAAGGAAAACCGGTGCTGCAATATTAAGAGCAGATAAAATATAAATTCAAGGTAAAAATAATTCAGAATCAAAGAGAGAAACATCATTTTGACAAAAAGAGAGAACACTCCACTAAAAAGATATAACAGTTATGAACCTTTCTACACTTATGAACAGAGGTTGAAAATATAGACACATAAACTGATAAATGTACAAGAAATCATGCTTTATGTAAGTCACATCACAATAGGAGAATTTAACATATTTCTCTAAGAAATTGAGAGATCAAGTAGAGAAAAAGTAAGAATAAAGAAAAATTGGAATATTACTGAGTGATAAAAAAAATGAAATTCTTCCATTTGCAGCAACATGGGTGGACCTAGAGGATATTATGCTAAGTGAAATAAGTCAGAGAGAGACAAATACTGTATTATCTCACTTATATGTGAAATCTAAAAAACAACATAAATAAACAACCAAACACAAGCAGACTCATAGATACAGAGAACAAACTGGTGGTTGCCAGAGGGAAGGGAGGTGCAGGGATGAGTGAAATAGTTGGAGATTAAGAGGTACAAACTTCCAGTTATGAATAAATAAGTCACGGGGATATAATGTACAGCATAGGGAATATAGTCAATAACTTTTTATGGTGACAGGTGGTAATTAGATTTATCGTGGTGATCATTTTGTAATGTATAAAAATCACAAATCACTACATTGTACACCTGAAACTAATATAATATTGTAAGTCAACTAAACTTCAATTTAAAAAAGAAAAAAATCATTTGGGGAAAAAAAGAAAAATTGAATAACACAATTAATATATAGAAATTCACATTCAACAAATAGAGAATATATCTTCTTTTTAAACATACACAAATATTCACCAAAAAATGACCATTCATTAGACCATAAGGAAATATCAAATTCCAAAAACATAATGTCCTGTAGGCCATGTCCATTGTTCTTAATGCAATAAAATTGGAAATCAACTACAAAAAGATAGTTCCCTAAAATCTTTATACCTGGGACTTCCCTGGTGGTGCAGTGGTTAAGAATCCACCTACCAATGCAGGGGACACCAGTTCAATCCCTGGTCCAGGAAGATTCCCACATGCCGCGGAGCAACTAAGCCCATGTGCCACAACTACTGAGCCTGTGCTCTAGAGCCCACGAGCCACAACTACTGAGCCCGAGTGCCACAACTACTGAAGTCCGCACACCTAGAGCCCATGCTCCACAACAAGAGAAGCCACCGCAATAAGAAGCCCGTGCACCACAATGAAGAGTAGCCCCCGCTCACCACAACTAGAGAAAGCCTTCACACAGCAACGAAGACCCAATGCAACCAAAAATAAATGAATAAATACAATTGATTCTTTAAAAAGAAAAAAAAACGCTTTATACCTGGACATTTTTAAAGAACACAATTCTAAATAACTCTTAGACTAAAGTATAAGTAAAATACTAACACAGTATTGTGAAGCAATTATACTCCAATAAAGATCTATTAAAAAAAACTAAAAAAAAATAAAGTATAAGTAAAATGGGAATTATATTTAGAACAGAACTAATCTCAAAGCATTAGGAATGGGTGCTCCACTTCATTAATCATCATGGAAACACAAATCATAGCTACCACCATTACATAACCATCGCATATTCACCAGAATGGCTAAAATGAAAAAAAGACAGAAAAATACCAAGTGAGGTATGCAGAGCAAATAGAAATCTCATACACTGCTAAAAGGAGTGTAAATATTTAGGAAAACTGGGATGAAACAGCTGAACGCATACATACCCTATGATCCAGCAATTCCACTCCTATGTATATACCCAACAGAAATGCATGCATATGTTTACCTAAATAGATGTACAAGAAGGTTCAAACCAACTTTATTTGTTATTGCTAAAAACTGGATGGAAAAAATCCAAATATAATCAATAATAGAATGGATAAATAAATTAACTGTAGTATATTTACACAATGAAATACTATGCAGCAAGGATAATGAACCATTACTCACATCAATGAATCTTACAGACATAAGGTTAAGTGAAAAAAATCCAGGTTCAAACGAGTCTATACTGTATCATTCCATTCCCATAAAGTTCAAAAACAGGCAACACTAATCTATACAGTGTTATAAATTAGGACAGAGGTTACTCTTGGAGGGGAGTGGTTGGTGATGACTGGAAGGGGCACAAGAGGGGGCTCCTCAGATGCTTGTCATGTTGTTTCTTGACCAGGGTGCTGGTTACACAGGTGTGTTCAGTTTGTGAAAATTAATTGAGATGTACACTTTTGATTTGTACAGTTTGCTATATGTATGTTACACTTCAATAAAAATTACCAAAAAAACTTAGATATGTGGCCAAATAGTACTCAAAAATAAACTTAGTCTTAAATGCATGTATTAGAAGTAAAGATTGAAAATAAATGAACTAAACTTTCAACTCAAGAAGGTAGAAAGAAAACAATAAAATAAATCCAATGAAGGTAAAATGAAAAAATTATATATGTAGATAAAAACATACATTGGTAAAATATAGAATAAAATTCAAAAAACTAGATAATAAAAAACCCAAAAGTGAGTAATCTGAAAAAATTAATAATGTAAACAAATATGGATAATGTATTTTAAATATATTTATTTAAAGTATTTATTTAAATATTATTAAATATAATATATATTATTTTCAGATTCTTTTCCACTATAGATTACTACAAGATATTGAATATAGTTCCCTGTGCTATACAGTAAATCCTTGTCATTTATCCATTTTATATATAGTGGTGTGTATATGTTAATCCCATACTCCTAATTTATCCCCCCCCCCTTTCCCCTTTGGTAACCATAAGTTTGTTTTCTATGTCTCTGAGTCTGTTTATGTTTTGTAAATACATTCCTTGTATCATTTTTTTAGATTCCACATATGTGATACCATATGATATTTGTCTTTGTCTGAATTACTTTACTTAGTATGATAATCTCTAGATCCATACATGTTGCTGCAAATGGCATTATTTCATTATTTTTATGGCTAATATTCATATATATATATATATACCATATCTTGTATAACATTGTAAATCAACTATAGTTCAAAATTGAACTATAAAAAAGAATATTTTAAGACAGCCGCATTGTTCAACTTCAAGGGTTCCTCCTGGAGTTGCACAGTGGACACCCTGCAAGACTTTACTGCCTTGATTTTAAATAAAATGTACACTGTTATTTTAAAAAACTAAATTTTAAAAATTAAAAAAATAATGTAAACAAAACTTTGGCAAATATGACTATTTTTCTAAAAAGAGAGAAAGCAAAAGAAGCAATATCATGAACATAAGGGTATAACTAGAGATAAATTGGGGACTAAAAATTACAAGAGAATACATATTATGTACAACCTAATACCAATTAATATGAAACCTTAAAAAATGGACACATTCAAGGAAAATACAAATTACCAAAATTGTCCCAGGAATGAACAGAGAATCTTGAATAGACAAAAAACCATTAGGGAAATTTTAATAGCATCCAAATTTTTCTAATATCCCCAAAAAGTCCCAGTGGTTTTATTGATGCATCCTATCAAAGCTTCAAGAAAGCAATACTTAAATGCAATGAATAGAAAAAGTTCTGGAAGTATACAACCAAACGGATAGTAGTGGTTACTTCTGGAAAAAGGAGGTGGAAATTATGATCAACAAAGAGATAATAAATAATATTTTCATTTCTATGAGAAGAATATACTCATGTATTCCTTGTGTAATTTATAACTCCTTTAAAAATTGGCCTACAATTTAAACGCCAAAAACGTCTTGATCTGTACCTAAATTGAAGACCTAAATAAAATGGACAATTTCCTATATAGATTACCAACACTGACTCCAAATTCACCACTTCCCAGCTGTGTGATCTCTGGCAAATTATTTAACATCTCTGAGATTCAATTTCTCTGTAAATGGTGAGTAATAATAGTACCTTCCTTACAGGTGTTACAAAAATTAAAATTAAATGAATTAGACAAGCGCTTAGCACAGTGCCTGGCACATAGTAAGTGTTCAACAATTGTTAGTTATTACCATTACTATTCACTAATAAAATAAATAATATTAAGGTAGTACAGAGGCCACAGAACCTTACAGCAATCTCACAGTGACCATCCCTAGTGTGTAATTCCTGACTCCCCTCTGAGTCAGTGGTGACTGGGATCCCCCTCGGGATTCTGTCTTCTACTCTCATTCCTGACCGTGGGCCGCACTCTCCCTCCCCACCCACAATTCCGAACCACTTCAGGGAAAGTCACATGGAGTTTCCTTTTTTGTTTCTTTCCTTTTTAAAAATTATTGTAGCAAAATATACATAACAGAAAATTTACCACTGGAATCATTTTTAGGTGTACAGATCAGTGGCATTAAGTACATTCACATTGTTGTTCAACCATCACCACCATCCAATTTCAGAATTTTTTTCATCACACCAAACAACTCTGTACCCATTAAACAATAATTCCCCATTGTATATTCTTTTTCCTGGAATTCCCTCTTCTCTGCCTAAAGATACTAAGCCTTTGTCTCCAAGGACACTTAGCATCTCTGAAGCTCTCCAGACTGGGTGGCTTCCAGTTCTCCAAGCTTCTAGAATGATGGTCTCCGGGCCTTTCCTCACCGTCAGTACTTTCAGTGAAAGTAGGGAAGGTGTCTTTTGAAATATAAATATATTTACAGGGATAATGAGCCATTTTAAGTCATTAAAATCTTACTGAGCTACAAATAACCTGTTATGGATTGAACTATATCCCTCAAAAACTCTTATGTTGAAGCCCTAACCCCCAGTACCTCAGAATATGACCTTATTTGGAATTAGCATTGTTGCAGATGTAATTTAGTTAGGGTAAGATGAGGTCATACAGGAGTAGGATGGGCCCCTGATCCACCATGACTGGCATCCTTATAAAAAGAAAACCATGTGAAGAGACAGACATGAACACAGGAAGAACACCATTTGGAGTCTTGCTGCCACGAGTCAAGGAACCACCAGAAGCTAAAAGAGAAGGCTGGAAGAGGATTCTTCACTAGCACCTTCAGAGGGAGCAGGGCCCTGCTGACCCCTCGTTTTTGGACTTCTGGCCTCCAGAACTGAGATAATAAATTTCTGTTGGGCCAAGCCACCCCATTTGTGGAACTTTGTTACAACAGCCCGAGGAAACTAATACAGTCACCTACCAAAGAAAATAGGATAGGGAAATTTTGAAGGGCAATGGAGGGTTGGTGGAGTGTACTGGTTTTCTATTGACCTGGGTAACAAATTACTCAGAGTATAGGGCACTTCTGGGGAGAGTCAGCTTAGGTTAGAGGCCATAGTTGGGGGCTATGGACAATAGGGGGCATTATAAGGGTCCTGGGTTCCTAGAAGACTCAGAATGTCTATAAAAACCAGGCCTGCTTACTGCCATTCTCCTTATGTTTCCAAGGTTACTTTTTTCTGGGTCTACCTGATGACTCCCTGATGCCACATGATATATAACTTCTTCCTTTTCTGTGCTATTTTTTTGTTCATCTAAAGAGAAGATCTCTTGGGAGCAGATAGGCGACGGAGGAGACCGGTCAGAGGAAGGCAGGCTCTCCCGTTTCTAAGCTGTCCAGTTTGGCGTCATGAAGCACTACCTAGCGTTCAGCTCACATGCTGTTTAACTGGAGGCTGACTTTTGTCTTCTAAAGGGCAGCAGGCTACCCTGGATATTAGGGAGGAGCTTTGAGACATGGCATTTGGAATGAGCTGGCATATTCAATCTGCCTTTCCCAGAAGAGCTGGAGGCAGGGCCCACTTCTCTGTCAACCATGGTGTGACTTCCTTACTATTGACCACAGGCTCAGGAATCCAAGAAGATCTTCTTTCAGCCAGCAGCTGTTGTCTAAGAGCTGGAACTGAGGCCAAAGAGGCCTGACTGGAAAGCTACCCTGTAACCCTCCTGATCTGCCTGGTGGTTGAAAAGGCAGGACTCTTTCTCCAGAGCTTGAAATTGGCCCCCCCTTTTCATTAAAAATGAAATTCACGGAATTTAGAAGTTCTTGAGGTTAGAATGTGCACTTGCTGAAATTGGCTCTTAATGGTCTCTCCCTTCTCATCTGTGTCTTCCTGTGTTCCAGCCTCCTGCCAGTGTGCCCATAATACAAAGAAAACAACCCCTTCTCAGCAAAATACCTCGAGGTTCATGAATGACAAATAGCTGAAAAGGGAGAGAGCCCGTGCCTTAGTTGACTATATAAGTTTAAAATGTGTCATCTCTTATTTTTAATTATCTTTTGTTTTTTAATTTCCCTGGTGGATCTTTGCAGAAGTTAGGTAACCATAATTACAAATCAAAAGGAAGGTCCTCCCTACAGAATAATTGGCAAGATTTTCAGCCATAATCATCTTGACCAAATATCTAATACATAATCATGCCCTTGGCATTTGCAAATATTTTCCAAGATCAGACATGGAAGCAACCTAAGTGTCCATTGACAGACGAATGGATAAAGAAGATGTGGCACATATATACAATGGAATATTACTCAGCCATAAAAAGAAACGAAATTGAGTTATTTGTAGTGAGGTGGATGGACCTAGAGTGTCTCATACAGAGTGAAGTAAGTCAGAAAGAGAAAAACAAATACAGTATGCTAACACATATATATATGGAATCTAAAAACAAAATGGTTCTGAAGAACCTAGGCACAGGACAGGAATAAAGACGCAGACGTAGAGAATGGACTTGAGGACACGGGGAGGGGGAAGGGTAAGCTGGGACAAAGTGAGAGAGTGGCATGGACATATATACACTACCAAACGTAAAATAGCTAGCTAGTGGGAAGCAACCGCATAGCACAGGGGGATCAGCTCTGTGCTTTGTGATCACCTAGAGGGGTGGGATAGGGAGGGTGGGAGGGAGGGAGATGCAAGAGGGAAGAGATATGGGAACATATGTATATGTATAACTGATTCATTTTGTTATAAAGCAGAAACTAACACACCATTGTAAAGCAATTATACTCCAATAAAGATGTTAAAAAAAAAAGAAGATGTGGCACATATATACAATGGAATATTACTCAGCCATAAAAAGGAATGAAATTGAGTTATTTGTAGTGAGGTGGATGGACCTAGAGTCTCTCATACAGAGTGAAGTAACTCAGAAAGAGAAAAATACCGTATGCTAACACATATATATGGAATCTTAAAACAAAATGGTTCTGAAGAACCTAGGCGCAGGACAGGAATAAAGATGCAGATGTAGAGAATGGACTTGAGGACATGGGTAGGGGGAAGGGTAAGCTGGGACAAAGTGAGAGAGTGGCATGGACATATACACACTACCAAGTGTAGAATAGATAGCTAGTGGGAAGCAGCCGCATAGCACAGGGAGATCAGCTCGGTGCTTTGTGACCACCTAGAGGGGTGGGATAGGGACGGTGGGAGGGAGACGCAAGAGGGAGGGGATATGGGGATATATGTATATGTATAGCTGATTCATTTTGTTATACAGCAGATACTAACACAACATTGTAAAGCAATTATACTCCAATAAAGATGTTAAAAAAAAAGTGTATCCCTTTAAGAAGACATTAAATAAAAAAGTAAAATGAAGGAATTATGGCAAAGTTTTGCATTGTCACTATTTTGTCAAGCTTTTTGAAAGGTAGTATAAGCTCTGATGTATGGTGTGATTCATTCACTCTCATTCAGCAGATATTTTTAAAGAACTTACTATATTTTAGGCAGCAGGCTACACACGAGGATACAGTGGTAGGCAAGATGGACCCTGCCTGCACTGAGCTTATGGGCTAATTAGGAAGATTCACAACTAAAGCAGCAATTGCAATAATGTGTGATGCATTCTGTAAAGAGTTAACCTCTCAAGGAGCTGTGAGACTATGATGGAAGAACATTTCTCCTGGACTTGGGAGTGGGGGTGGAGTTGGGAAGACTTCCCAGGGGAGGGGAAATTTCCGCTGAGACTAGAAGGATGAGTTAGTCTGGCAGTATGTGGGTAGATGGGCGTTCCAGACAGTAGAAAGCCATACAATAGGCTAAAGCTCTGAGGCTTTGAGTAGGGTACATACAGGGAACTGAACCAAGTCCATTATGGTTGGAGTATTAGTGTAAAAGAGAGAGAGGTCTGGTTTAAAAAAAATGAGGTTGGGCAAGTGGACAGATGCCAGGTCATAAAAGATTTTCTAAAATTTGTTAAGAAATTTAGACAGTTTCTTTAGGCAATGGGAAGCCACTGAAGGCTTTTGGGCAGGGAAGTGACATGATCAGATTTATGCTTTAAAAAGCACACTCCGGCTGCAATGTAGAGAACTGACTGGAGGAGGGGGAAAGAGTAGCGGCAGGGAGACCAGTGAGGTAATCGCAGTAGTCCAACACAGAAATGACGGGGGTGAGTGGTCGTCTATGGTGCAGTGATGGAAATGGACAATAGTGGAGAGATTCAAGAGATACTTAGAAGATAAGATGAACAGGACTTGGTTATTGACTGAATATGGGAGAGGGAAGAAAAGTTGTCAAGGATGAGTCCTTGATTTAGGGCATAGAACTCTGGGTGGTTGGCAAAGTCATTCACTGAGAAACAGAACACAGGAGAAGGTGCAAACTTGAAAGGCTATGGGGAGGGGAAGGAGATGAGTTTAGTACTGGAAATTTTGAGTTTGCAGCACGTGTACCCCAATCTAGACTTACCCTATTTTACTAATGTTTTCTCCAAATGGTTCCTGGTATAGACCTTCAACCCAATTAGTCAGTCTCCTTATATTGTCAACCTCATGTTAGTTTCTTTGCATCCCTCTCTCTCCTCTGTCCACCAAAAGCCTTCCAAGTCAAACTTAAGAGTTCACCTTCTCTCAAAGGCCTTCCTTGACTCCAAGTCACCCTGATGGTATGCTCCCCTGCCCTAGTTTTAGCAGTTATCACACACTACTTCTAACTTATTAGTTTTCTGTTTGAGATATGTTAGCCTTACCACCCTAGTGAGACTGTAAATTCTTCTAGAGCAGCAACTATGTATTTACTTGCCTATCCACTCCCACATGCCAGACACAGGCTATGTGCTCAGCAAGTACCTAATAAAAAACATTTTTCTACTGGAACTGGTATGCAGCCTTCCTTTTTAGTTGTTAAGGCAGCAAGACCAAGCCCCACTCTCTGTTATCTGTGGTATGCTTATTGCAAAGGATCTTCATTCCAGGGCATTTGCCATAGTTAATGAGGGGGTGAGGCAGGAAGATGTCAATATTTTAGTTGCAGTAAAGTACAAAAAACAGGCAAATGCCCCAGGAAAGAAAACAACAGCAGGCACTGTGCTCAGGAATCTGGGACCTTTATGAGACATCCTCAAACCCCAGCATGGGCCTGGCCTCAAGAATGAACATTTCACACTGAGAGGCACTCATTTTTAAAGAAGGTCATGTTTGAGGTCATAGCAAGTGGACTGTATCGCTTTAATGGGGACAAGATAAAAATCATACATTTTTTAAACAAGGGCTGTTGGAATGACTTTGCCTTGGCTTATGATGCATTTACCCTGGAAGGAAAGCAGGTAAACATGGTTGAGACTTTCATTAAGCTATAAAAATTGATGGAGCCAATTACCTCCCTCTGAAAATCAGCCAATATAAGGAAGAGGAGAGGAGAAGATAAATGGCTTGAAAATGGAAATGGGGCACTGATAGAGCTATGAGTGGCATCAGGCAGTCTCTGATTTTCATAGTGGCGCACAAAGAAGAGGGGTTCCTTCTGAGAGAACAAAATTTGACTGAAGTCATCTTTTGCCAAGCACCTTTGGCTCCTATAAGCCTCTGTGTCTACCCCTTTTGGGGATGATATTAAAATACAGGGTTCTTGGTCTTTCCTCTGTAGAACCCTATAGTGTAGTCGGTGGAGCCAAGATAAAGATAACCGAAATAACAAGAGAACATTTACAAATTGGTATGAGTGGAAACATAATGTAAATTAGCTTCAAGCACTTAGGAAATGGGGACTCCAGGAAGTACATGATGTGTGTGTGTCCACACATGTGTGTGTGTGTCCACACATCTATGTGTGCCCACTTGTGTCTGTTGGGGGAGGTGATGGTGCAATAATCTGGGAAATGGAGCTTCATCTTGAGGAAGTGCATGAGCTATAATGTTGGAGGAAATGGAGCATTCTCTGTAACTGTATGAGCAGTGGGTGCAGAGGCAAAAATAAAATAGGGCATGTAAAGAAAAGGATTTTAAAAATCAGGCTATTTAAACCAATGGTTCTTTGTGAGCAAGGCTGGGATTGGGGAGTTGGCCAAACAGGCATGCAAAGGTTGGTAGTGAGGAAAAAGTTGGATTGATCAGTTGAGACTAGTTTAAGGAGAGATCCAAAACCTACGGTTAACATCATACTTAATACTGAAAGACTAAAAGCTTTCCCTCTCAGGTCAGGAATGAGACGAGGATGCTTGCTTTCACCAATTCGATTCAACATCATACTGATGGCTCTAGTCCAGTCAATCAGGCAAGAAATAAAAGGCATCCAGATTGGAAAGGAAGAAGTAAAACTATCTCTACTTTCAGATGACATGATCTTGTATATAGAACACTAAAGAATCCACTAAAAAAATTATTATCACTAATAAACAAGTTCAGCAAGGCTGCAGGGTACAAGATGAATATACAAAAATCAACTGCATCTTGATGAACAATCGAAGAATGAAATTAAGAAAGCAATTATAGGGCTTCCCTGGTGGCGCAGTGGTTGGGAGTCTGCCTGCCAGTGCGGGGGACACGGGTTCGAGCCCTGGTCTGGGAGGATCCCACATGCCGTGGAGCAAATGAGCCCATGAGCCACAACTACTGAGCCTGCGTGTCTGGAGCCTGTTCTCCACAACAGAGGCCGTGATAGTGAGAGGCCCGCGCACTGCGATGAAGAGTGGCCCCCGCTCGCCGCAACTGGAGAAAGCCCTCGCACAGAAACGAAGACCCAACACAGCAAAAATAAATAAATAAATAAATTTATAGGAAAAAAAAAAGAAAGCAATTATATTTACAATAGCATCAAAAAGAATAAAATATTTAGGAATAAATTTTAAAAGAAGTGAAAAACTTATACTCTGAAGACTACAAAGCATTGTTGAAGGATACTGGAGATCTAAATAAATGGAAAAACATCCATCCCATGTTCATGGATTGGAAGAATTCATATTGTTAAGATGACAATATTCCCCAAATTAATCTACATATTCAACATAATCCCTATCAGAATCCCAGCTGATTTCTATGTAGAAATTTAGAAACTGATTCTAACATTAATATGGAATTGCAAGTTTCCCAGAACAGCCAAAACAACATTGAAAAGGAAGAACAAAGTAGGAGGAGTCACACTTCCTGATTTCAAAACTTACTAAAAAGTAACGGCAATCAGGACAGTCCGGTAGTGGTGCAGGATAGACATATAGATCAGAGGAATGGAATCACGAGACCAGAAATAAAACCATATGTCTAGGATCAAGGGTGCCAAGACCGTTCAGTTAGGAAAAATATCCTTTTCAATAAATGGTACTGGGACGGCTGGATAGCCTTATGCAAAAGAATAAAGTTGGACCCTTACCTCACATCCTACACAAAAATTAACTCAAAATGGATCAACGGGGACTTCCCTGGTGGGCCAGTGGTTAAGATTCCTTGCTCCCGATGCAGGGGGCCTGGGTTCGATCCCTGGTCAGGGAACTAGATCCCACATGCCACAACTAAGACCCAGAGCAGCCAAATAAATAAATAAATAAATAGTTTTTAAAAAAAGGATCAATGACCTAAATGTTAGAACTAAAACTACAAAACTCTTTAGAAGGGAACATTGAGGCAAATCTTCATGACCTCAGATTTTGCAAAAGATTCTTAGATATGACAACAAAAGAATGGGCAACAACAACAATAAAAGTAGATAATTTGGACTTCATCAAAATTTAAAACATTTGTGCTTCAAAGGATGCCGTGAGAAAAGTGAAAAGAGAATCAACAGAATGGGAGAAAATATTTGCAAATCATATATCTGATAAGGGATTTGTATCCAGACTATTTAAAAACTCTTATAACTCAACAATAAAAAGTCAAATAACTCAATTTAAAATATGGTCAAATGATCTGAATGGACATTTCTCCAAAGAAGATATACAAAGGGCTTTTCATTAACACATGAAAAGACACTCAACATCATTAGTCATTAGGGAAATGCAAATTAAAACCACAATAAAATACCATTTCATACCCACTAGGATACAATAAAAAAGATAAACAATAACAAGTGTTGGGGAATCTATGGAGAAATTGGAACCCTCATACATTTCTGGTGGAAATGTAAAATGGTACAGCCACTACGAAAAACCATCTGGCAATACCTCAAAAGGTTAAATATAGTCGTCATATGACCCAGCAATTCCACTCCTAGTTATATACCTAAGAGAAACCAAAACATATGTCCACACAAAAGTCTGCAGACAAGTGCTCACAGTAGCATTATCCATATAGCCCAAAAGTGGAAACTCAAATGTCCATCAATGGATGAATGGATAGACAAAATATATATATCCATCATACAAGGGAACATTATTCAGCTATAAAAAAAAAGAATGAAGTACTGATACATGCTTCAACATGGATAAGCCTTGAAAACATTTTTCTAAGTGAAAGAAAAGTCACATCAGACCACATACTTTATGATTCCATTTATACAAAATGTCCAGAGGAGGCACATTTATAGAGACAAAAAGCAGATTAGTGATTGCTTAGGGATGGGACAAGAGAGAGGAAATAGGGAGTGGTTACTAATGGGTATGGAATTTCTTTTAGGGGGAATGGAAATTCTAAAATTAGATTGTGGTGATAGTTACACAATTCTGAATATACTAACAACCATAGATTGTACACTTTAAATGGGTGAATTATATGGTATGTGAGTGATATCTCAATAAAATTGGTATTATGAGTTGAATTGTGTCTCCCAAAAAGACATGCTAAAATCCTAAGTGCCAGCAACTGTGAATATGACCTTATTTATAAATAGGGTCTTTGTAGATTTAATCAAGTTAAGATGAGGTCATCAGATTGGTCCCTAATTCAACATGACTGGTATCCTTATAAGAAGAGGGAAACCTGGACAAAGATACATAGGGAAAATGCCGTGTATGACAAAGGCACAGATTGGAGTGATGCAGCTGCTAGCCAAGGAACACCAAGGGTCGATGGCCATCACCAGAAGCTAAGAAGAGACAAGGGGTGATCCTACCCACAATCTCAAAGGAAGCATGGCCTTGCTGACACCTTGATTTCAGGCTTCTAGCCTCCATAACTGTGAGACAATAAATTTCTGTCATTTTAAGCCACCTAGTTTGTGGTACTTTGTTATAATAGCCCTAGCAAAATAATAAAGCTATTTAGAACATAAATAAATAAAACAACACAAAGAGTTTCAACTTGTATGAGATATCAGAGATAACACTGGGGAGTTCCCTAGAGGTCCAGTGGTTAAGACTTGGCACTTTCACTGCTGTGGCCCAGGTTCAATCCCTGGTCTGGGAACTAAGATCCCGCAAGACGCAAGGCGTGACATACATACATACATAAATAAATAGTAGAAAAAAAGAAATAACACTGGACTAAGAGTTAAAAGACCTAAATTTTTGTCCCAATTCTCTCCTGACTCACTCTATGATTAGGCAAGTCACTAACTCTGAGCATAAGATTTCCCATTTACAAAATGCAGGGATTGGGTTGCATAATTATTAAGGTCCCCTTAAGGATGACATTCCCTACCATTAATAGAACTCATTCCTTTTTCAATTCTGAAAATGTTAGCATAGGGCCCCAAATTCATATGACACCAATAAAAAGTAGTGAAATATTTTATAATCAAATTAACTCCTTCCATCTTGAAGCTCTTTTGCTCATCTTGAAATCTCACGGGAACTAAAACCACCACTGTTTATAAGACAAGGATGCCCACATTTGCCACTTTTATTCAACATAGTATTGGAAGTCCTAGCTACAGCAATCATACAGGAAAAAGAAATAAAAGCATCCAACATGGAAAGGAAGAAGTAAAGCTATCACTGTTTGCAGATGACATGACACTATACATAGAAAACCCTAAAGACTCCACCAAACAGCTATTAGAATTAATAAATGAATTCAGTAAAGTTGCAGTATGCAAAATTAGTATACAGAAATCTGTCGCATTTCTATATACTAATAACCATCTATCAGAAAGAGAAATAAGAAAATAATCCCATTTACAATTGCATCAAAAGAATAAAACACCTAGAAATAAATTTAACCAAGGAAATGAAAGATCTGTATTCTGAAAAGTATAAGACATTGATGAAAGAGACTGAAGACAACAAAAATAAATGGAAAGATATACCGTGTTCTTGGATTGGAAAAATGGAAAGATACCATGCTCATGGATTGGAAAACTTAATATTGTTAAACTGTCCATACTACCCAAAGCAATCTATAGAGTCAGTATAATCCCTATCAAAATATCAATGACATTTTTCATAGAACTAAAAGAAATAATCCTAAAATTTGTATGGAACCACAAAATAGCCAAAGCAATCTTGAGAGAGAAGAACAAAGCTGGAAATATCATGCTCCCTGATTTCAAACTATATTACACAACTCAATTTTTTTTAAAAAAAAAAACCTATTAAAAAATGGGCAGAGGACCTGAATGGACATTTCTCCAAAGAAGACATACAGATGGCCAACAGACATATGAAAAATGTTCAACATCATTAAGCATCAGGGAAATGCAAATCAAAACTACGATGAGATATCACCTCACTGGTCAGAATGGCCATCATCAAAAAGTCTACAAGTAATAAATGCTGGAGAGGATGTGGAGAAAAGGGAACCCTCCTACACTGTTGGTGGGAATGTAAATTGATACAGCCACTATGGAGAACAGTATGGAGGTTCCTTAAAAAACTAAAAATAGAGTTACCATATGATCCAGCAATCCCACTTCTGGGCATATACCCAGAAAAGAGGAAAACTCTAACTCAAAAAGATACATGCACTCTTATGTTCATCACAGAATTATTTACAATAGCCAAGACATGGAAGCAACCTAAGTTTCCAACAATAGATGAGTGGCTAAAGAAGATGTGATGTGTGTGTATGTATGTGATGTGTGTATGCATGTATATATATATGTATATATAATGTGTATGTGTATATATATAATGGAATATTACTCAGCCATAAAAAACAGAATGAAATCTTGCCATTTGCAACAACATGGATGGACCTAGAGGGTATTATGCTAAGTGAAATAAGCCAGACAGAGAAGGACAACTACTGTATGATTTCACTTATATGTGGAATCTAAAAAACAACACAAATGAACAAACAAAACAGAACAGAAACAGACCCATATGTACAAAAAACAAATTTGTGGTTGCCAGAGGGGTGGAGGGTGGGGAAATGGAGAAACAGGTGAAGGGGATTAAGAGGTACAAACTTTCAGTCATAAAATAAATAATTCATGGGGATGTGATGTACAGCATAAGGAATATAGTCAACAATATTGTAATAACTTTGTGTGGTGACAGATGGTTACTAGACTTACTGTGGAGATTGTTTCATAATATACATACATAAATGTTGAACCACTATGTTGTATACCTGAAGCCAATATTGTATGCCAACTATACTTCAATTAAAATAAAATAAAGTAAAACAAAATAAAATTAGGATCTTAAAAAAATCTACCCATT
The DNA here is from genome assembly GCF_965194805.1 of Balaenoptera borealis. NCBI lineage: Eukaryota > Metazoa > Chordata > Mammalia > Artiodactyla > Balaenopteridae > Balaenoptera > Balaenoptera borealis. The sequence continues at coordinate 108,175,720 of NC_138881.1, forward strand.
CTGTGTAAAGGAGACTAGAACGATTTTACCCATATCTCAGGGAAACATCAAGGACACTTATGGGCTCCTGGCAGCTATGGATTGAAAATAAAGTCTTCCATAAGAAGTCATATTCTAAGTCTGTGACATATTTCTGGGTGGGGGTGCTCACTTATATATTACATGGAATAGGACAATAAATTAACATAAAACTTGGTCTGAAATTGGTTAAAACTCCCACGGTTCCTGCAGAATCAAAACCAATTTTTAGAGACACCTCCACATCCTAGGGTGCATGGAACACCCATAGAAAAGACAATCTTGAGTTTATAATAAAAAGGTAGAAACCACTTGAGGAAATTAACCACCATGAGGAAGAGTCAGCTGTCACAATAAACAGCAGGATTACCATCCAAGAAGCGCACAAAATAAATAGTTGAAGGAGATTATAAAATAGGCATGTTTAAAATAATTAAAAAGACAAAAGAAGAGCATAGGACTTTGAAGAAAAAAGATGAATTTAAAGGAGAAACAAAAAGAACTTCTCAAAATAAAACATAGTCATTGAAATTAAAAACTGAATAGAAAAGAACTGAAGACTAAACACAGCTGAAGAGAGACTTTGTAAAGAGCAGAAGTTAGCTGAGAAATTAACTTAGAGAGATAAAAATGGATGGAGAACGTGAGTGATTAAAATACCTAAAGATATAACAAGCAGAATAGTATTAAAGAAATACTATTATTTTAAAGGTCTCGTTTACAATAGATAGAAAATGAGTTACAGAAGAAATGAAGAAAGAGAATGGGGAAGAGGCAATATTTGAGGAGATAATGGCTGGAAATTTTATAGAACTGAAGAAAGACATGAGTTCTCAGATTGAAGAAGCACATTGAGTCTTAAGCAGGATTAATAAAAACATGGATAGGAGGGATAAGCACCAACCTCTAGATAATGCTCATGTCTGAAGAGGAAAGGAGGGAAGGGTATGACACAATGGATAGAAGGGGAATGAGTCTTCAATGGTATGATGTACCATTTTGTTTCTTTTTAAAAATTGTCTGCAAAGGCAAATTTATAGAAAAAGAAAGTTGATTAGTGGTTGCCTGAGGCTGACGTCGGGAATGGGGAGTGACTACCATGGACATGAGGGATCTTTTGGGGGTGTTGGAAGTCTTCAAAAATTGAATTGTGGTGATGGTTACACAGTTCTGTAAATCACTGAATTCTACTCTTAAAATGGTAAATTTTATGGTATTTAAATTATATGTCAATAAAGCTGTACTTTTAAAACTATCTGTAATATATTTAGCAAAACATTATAATGTATGACTATTGACATAAAAAACAAATATGTTTGTATATGCTATTAAAAGCTTTTTTTAAATGACGGGGCATAGTAGTTGGTTTCTGCCTATAGGTCTGATGGCTCAAGTCAATTGCTTTTTGGAAAGAAAAGAATGTGGGACTTAAAGATAGTGTTGCTGACATAATAACAGTGATAATAATAGCTACTTTATATATTTGATGTATTAATTTAGATACATGCATATTTAAATTTTAAGTTAGGGATGTTGATTATATTCTCTCATTCTGTGAAGCCAAATCAATGTTTGCATCTTCCTGGATCACTTTCTGCATCATCTAACACAATTTTCCAAAGCACATCATTTTCACTACTGAATAGTAGCATAAGATACAGCATTTCAAATATACATATATGATGCTCTCTCTAGTAAAAAAATGTTCCCAGGCAATAAGTTATACCTATAGGCATAACATGCATAACAACTAGTCCATTTTTTCTGACTAATTATTTAACACAGTGATTAAAAGAATAAGCTCTGGAGTTTGACCAGCTAACATCTATTGAGGACTTGCTAAGTGTCAAGCCTATCAATCTTCACAATAACCCTTGAAGTAAATATTGTTATTTAGCACCATTTTTCAGAGGAAAAAAAGAAGTCTCGGAGAAGTTGAGTAATTTACAGCTAGTGAGGATCTGAAGGCAAGTGTCTCTACTCTAGCTGCTCCTATCAAAAGTCTAACTACCCAGAGCCATGTTATAAAATTAACCACAGGGTCTGGTGGAAGGAGTGTTGTCCTAAACTCTTGTCAGTGCTGTCAGATTAAAACTTTGTTTCCAGTTCAACCAAGGATTTTAGGTAATTTTGACACCAAGGGTTCCAAAGAATTCAGATATCTTTGCCAGAGTTTTTCAGATTGTCTTTTTTAGGAAGGTTCCAAGTCCACCAAATCATGGATAATCTCCCTGTTGCTTCAGCTCTATAGAGGAGCTGGGAGTGTTGGCTGACTCATTGGCCAGGTAGCAGGTCAGAGATGGCTGACTTTCGCTGGCAGCAATGGAATTTTTTAAAATGTATAAACCCTAAAACAAAGGCAAAAGTAAAGAGACTAACACTGGACAAGAAATATCAGTAAATTTCTGAACACAGAAAGCAGATGTAGAAGTGGTAATTGATGAAGTGTCACTGGACAAGAAATATCAGTAAATTTCTGAACACAGAAAGCAGATGTAGAAGTGGTAATTGATGAAGTGAGGCAGAAGAAGCAATAGCTAGAAAATGCATAGAGGAATACAGCCAAGAAAGGAGGCAGTATGCCCTCTATCATCCCACAAAAGCTTATTGTTCAGAAGCACCAGAGACAACAAAAAGTAGGAGTGAGGTGTGGAACTGACAACACAGGAATTAATTAAAAGTCTGTATGTGGAACAGTTGACTCTCCCCAATGTCCAAATGCCCATGCACAGAAATATTAACCACCAGATTTTTTCCCAGGTGAGGAAAAGGGGACTTCTTCTCTGGAGAAATTAAACAGTCCTACAGCAAAGGCCTCTGCTTTCTGATCTTTGGGAGTTCCCTATCAGATGACTCTAATGTGAAACATACCAGTTGACCAGCTTTATCCAAGCACAGAGTTCCCAAGCAGTTGTTTATATTTTATTTCATTATTCTTATACATGAACCCAAGGATCATCAGGCATTTGAAGAAATTTTTCAATGGAGAAGAGATCAATAATAAACAGGAAAATGGCCCCAAGGGAAACAGCAATAGTTCAGGGAATAAAGAAAAGTAAAAAAGCAATAAAAATAAAATAATTTTTTATTGTGTTAAGAGCACTTAACATGAGATCTACTCTTTTAACAAAATTTTGAGTGCACAATACAGTATTGTTAAATATAGGCATTATGTTGTACAGCAGATCTCTAGAATTCACTCATCTTGCATAACTGAAACTTCATACCTGCTGAACAACTCCTCATTTTCTCCCTCCCCCTAGTCCTTGGCAACCACCTTTAAACTCTCTGCTTCTTTAAGTTTGACTATTTTAGATGCCTTAGAGAAGTCAAATCTTGCAGTATTTATCCTTACCTGACTGGCTTATTTCACTTAGCATAATGTCCTCTAGGTTCATCCATGTTTTAGGATATGAAAGGATTTCCTTTCTTTTTAAAGTTGAATAATATTCCATTGTACTTATATACCACATATTCTTTATTCATTCATCCATCAATGGACAGTTAGGTTGCTTCTGTGTCTTGGCTATTGTGAATAATGCTCCAGTGAACATGGGTGTGCACATATCTCTTCAGGATACTAATTTCAATTCTTTTGGATATACACCGAGAAGTGGGATTGCTGGATCATGTGGTAGTTCTTTTGGGGGTTTTTTTGTTTGTTTTTTTTTAGGAAACTCCATACTGTTTTCTATAGCATCTACACCATTTTACATTCTCAACAACAGTGTACAAGGGTTCAAATTTCTCTAAATCCTGGCCAACATTTCTTGTCTTTTGTTTTTTGATAATAAAGGTTGTGAAGAGATAACTCATTATGGTTTTTTTGGGTTTTTTTCTACTTCTGCACTCTGTGTGCTACAATGCTCCCTAGATATTAAAAAACAGTGAATCAAATTCATTATGGTTTTGACTTGTATTTCCCTGATGATTAGTGATGTTGAACACCTTTTCATATACCTCTTGGCCATTTGTAAGTGTTCTTTGGAGAAATGTCTGTTCAAGTCCTTTGCCCATTTTTTAATCAGGTTGTGTTTTTCTGCTAATTGAGTTGTAGGAGTTCCTTGCGTATTTTGAATATTAACCCCTTATCAGATATATGGTTTGCAAATATTTTCTCTACTCTGTAGGTTGCCTTTTCACTCTGTTGATTGTTTGCTTTACTGTGCAGAAGCTTTTTAGTTTGATGTAGTCCCACCTGTCTGTGTTTGCTTTTATTGCTTGTGCTTTTGGTGTCATGTCCAAGAAATTATTACCTATACCAAGGTCATGATGCTTTTTCCCTATGTTTTCTTCTAGGAGTTTTATAGTTTCAGGTCTTACATTTAAATATTTAATCCATTTTGAGTTGATTTTTATGTATGGTGTAAGATGTAAGATGTCCAGTTTCATTCTTTTGGATCCCATTTATTTACAATAGCATCAAAAAGAATAAAATACTTAGGAATAAATTTAACCAAGGAAGTGAAAGACTTTTACATTGAAAATTACAAAACATTGATGAAAGAAATTAAAGAAGTCACAAATAAATGGAAAGACATCCAGTGTTCATGGATTGGAAGACTTAATATTGTTAAAATGTGCAACCTACCCAAAGCAATCTACAGATTCAATGTGATTCCTATCAAAATCTCAATGGCATATTTTTACCAAAATAGAAAAAAAAATCCTAAAATTCATATGGAACCACAAAAGGCCCTAGTAGCCAAAGCAATTTTGAGAAAGAAAAACAATTTTAAAATAACATCCTCATAGAGATTCATGATATTGTATTCCTAAAACAAGGACAAAATGCTAAGACAAGGGACCAATGAGAAAAAAAGAAAGAGATTGTGTCAATTTAAAATGTAATTTCCAAAATAAAATTTAGTGACAAGGTTGAGCATGAAGCTGAGGAAATTTCCCAGAAAACAGAATGAAGGCACAAAAAGGTGGGAAATCTGAGCAAAAAATATAAGACACAGAGGATCAACTCAGAAATTCTAAATCTGATGAACAGGAGTTTCAGAAAAGAGAATTTAGAGAGGAAAGATCAAGAAATTATCATAACAAAGAATATAAGAGCATTTTATAGAGCTCCCTGAAGAATAGAGTTTCTATACCAAAGAGGCCTCCTCAGTGTCCAGTGCAATGAATCAAAAACACTCCACGGGCTTCCCTGGTGGTGCAGTGGTTGAGAATCTGCCTGCTAATGCAGGGGACACGGGTTCGAGCCCTGGTCTGGGAGGAACCCACATGCCGCGGAGCAACTAGGCCCGTGAGCCACAACTGCTGAGCCTGCGCATCTGGAGCCTGTGCTCCGCAACGGGAGAGGCCACGATAGTGAGAGGCCCGCGCACCGCGATGAAGAGTGGCCCCCGCTTGCCGCAGCTAGAGGAAGCCCTCGCACAGAAACGAAGACCCAACACAGCCAAATAAATAAATAAATAAATAATAATTAAAGGTGCTAATAATTGAAGAAAACAAAACAAAACAAAAAACACTCCACAACAAGCCACATCATTGTGAAATCCCAGAACACCAAATATCAAGACAAGGTGCTAAAACTTCCAAAGAGAACAAAAGTGGTCATCTACAAAGGTACAAGAATCAGACTGGCATCATATTTTTCATCAGCAACACCAGATGCTAGAAGACAACTGAGCCACACCTTCAAATTCTGAAAGAAAAGTACTTTCCAATGACAATCCTCCAACTACGAACTTATCAAGTGTGAGAATAGAATCAAAACATTTTCAAACATTTAAAACTCAGAAAGTTTACTTCTCACACATTCTTTCCTGGGAAGTTACTTGAGGATCTATCCCTGGAAGAAAAAGTAGTTAACCGAAAAAAAAAAAAACAGACATTGAGACCCAAGAACCAGTGGCTCCATCCAAGAATTGCAGTGAAGAGAAGTCCTAGGATGATTGCTGCTCCTTAGAACTGGGGAACAATCCGGGCAGAATGGAGCGACTTCTTGATGCTTTTTTTCATCAATTTTTTTCCTCAAACTTAGAGGGATTTATTACAAACTGATTTACCTTTCAGTGAATAAATATTTTTCCAAAGTATATAGTTTCTTCAGTTTGACCTCATTTTCTCCTTACTCCGTTAAATTCTAGCAAAAGTAAATTGAATAATTTTGATTAAAAATATGTATTATATGATCCAAATTTTATCAAAAATTGGTTTGTACATAGTAGCCTACGTGCCCATCAAGAGATGTATGGATAAAGTAGATGTGGTACATATATACAGTGGAATACTACTCAGCCATAAAAAATGAATGAAATAATGCCATTTGCAGCAACATGGATAGACCTAGAGATTATCATATTAACTGAAGTAAGTCAGAAAGAGAAAGACAAATACCATATGACATCACTTATGTGTGGAATCTAAAATATGACACTAAATGAACTTATTTACAAAACAGAAACAGACTCACAGACATAGAAAATAAACTTATGGTTACCAAATGGGAAGCAGGGGAGGGATAAATTGGGAGTATGGGATTAACAGATGCACACCACTATATATAAAATAGATAAACAACAAGGATTTACTGTATAGCACAGGGAACTATATTCAGTATCTTGTAATAGACTATAATGGAAAAGACTCAAAAAAAGAATATAGATATATACATATATATGTATAACCAAATCACTTTGCTGTACACCTGAAATTAACACAATATTGTAAATCAACTATACTTCAATAAAAATAAATAAATAAAATTGGTTCTGTACATCTATCACTGATCTGTCTATATGTGTGCAATCAGATAGTCTAAAATGCTGTTAATCTCATGTTAATGGTGATTGCACCAGGGTGATGGGAATTGGGGTGGTTTTAGTTCTCAACTTTTTACTTTGAATTGTTTGAACTATTTATAACGAGCATGTATCATTTTTAGAAGAACAATAAAGTCATGTTGAAATGAGAGGATTAGACTCAAAGGTCTCCAAAAATCTCTAAGCTCTAAAAGTCTATGATTTAATAGTCTATGAAGCAAACACAGATTCGTAATTCAGTGATGTCTCCACATTCTTTTTTTTAAATAATATTTCACTGAAACTTCTAGCCTCTTTGATCACTGATCTTTGCCTAGGCTCAAGGTCTATTGGAAAACAACTAAATGACCTCAAATAATTAACCTTAGAGGACACTGTGTTCTCATCAACCAAAAGCAATTTTTTAAATACAAACAAAAATTTTAAAACAGGAAGCAAACTATCTAATCTAAGAACAATAAAGAAACATCAACTTACACATAAAGTAGTTTTAATATTTAATTGTAATGACTGTAAACTGTCTACTTAGAGAGGTTGTAAATATATCTTACATTGGCATACTTTTCTTCAAAACAAGCAGTCCAAATATATTATCCAGTAGGAACATCCACTATTCCCCTAACCTCCCAGGTCTTTCAGACCTCTGTATCTTTGGACACATCCTAATGCTTTCTCCCTCATCTATAATTTGGACAAATGCCATTCACCTGGTGAAACTCAGTCCCTCCTACAACTACAGGCCCATAGTACTTGGCATATACCTCTGTTATAACAGTTCTCAGGGCCACTGTGTGTAATTGTGCAGGTTGTGCACTGCACAAAGGCACCCAGATGAGGGAGTAAGTAGGTGTGCAAATCTATCCTGAGCTTAGCGGCCAAGCCAGGTTGTACCTGCCTAGAGGAAGTCTCTTTATTAAATTTGAACAAAGGTATCTTATAGATTCACACTGACTTTTAGAGTTGTTTGGATTGAAGTCAGAGTTTACTCATCTATTGCCCCTCCTAGAGTGTGCACTCCTCAAGGACCTAGCATAGAGTAGGCACTTAATGTTTGTTTAATGGATCCTGAACAAAGATAAGATATAAACAGTTCCCTTAATCTCTTAACATCAGAGTGAAAACAAGTGTCAGGCATCTTTCTCTCCCCTTATTTAGGTTGAAAAACATTTCTCATAAAGTTGTACAGAAGAAAATAAAACTATTATTTCATGAGTAGCAACTCAATGTCAGGAACTTCACATATATTATCTCATTTTATGTTCCAAATAACCCTACCTATTAAGTCTTACTAGGAGGGATAGTCAAAATACTTAACAACCAGTACAGCATGGGTACCTACCAGTCAGAGTGGACACTGGCCCAATCAGAACAGAGCCCAGCGGCAAACAACTGATCCACCCATGCTGGTAAGGTTCAGCTGAAAGTCAGCCCTGAGTATTTCATCCCCACATTACAGATGGGCAAATGAATGCTCAGAGAGGTTAGGTAATGTGTCAAGCTCGCATAGCTAGTAAGTGGAGAAGCTAGGACTAGACCCTGATAAGTCTGAGTCCCAAAACCAGTGCTCTTTCCCCCATACCATGATGCTTCTCCCTGGTCTCTAAAGCCCAGCAGAAGTGTGACAAGTTGGGCTTAAGTTTCCTGATGTCTAGTCCAATGTCTATTCACTAGACTACTTCACTTCCCCAAAGAGGGATAACATTGTTTATGACTCTAAAATAATGACCCTCATTCCATAAGTCACACACAACAAATAGTCCTGTTGCTTTAGAGTCACACCTCATATCTTAGTAATTCTGAACGAGACATTTCTATCACTTTATACATTGAAGAGGTTAGCAAAAGGAGACAATCCTTGAATAATGCTCCTAGCTCCCTATGCAGTTTTTAAAGTCTGTATTCTTTAAATCTGAACTACATAATGCAGTTCCTTTCAGCAAATACACTTCAACTGTTGAAGAATATACCAAATGTAAGTTTGTTCTGTGAAAGTTCAGGGCAATACTTTGCATCCTAGACATTTTATTATCGGTTGATGAATACTAGCTTTTTTCAAGACCTCATATGTTCTCTGAACATAGTTTCATTTTGGGATCCTGTTATTTACCCAATCCTTGCATCAGCCACTGCACAGCACTATGGCCAGACACTATACATCATGGCACAACCCTACTGGGAATGAAAACACTCAACAATGTTTGGTTTCTTCCAAGGTTGTTTTCCATTACAGCCCTGTAGGAGACTCTAACAAATTTGTTTCTCCCATGAAATCAGTTCTTTTCTGTAAAGAAAAGGGGATTTCTTCCTTAGGTCAGTTTTACTACAATATAATACTAACCTACAGGTAATTGACTCATTCTGATTTGTGACCAAAATTTATTTTTCTTGCAATAAAAGAGTGAACCTAAGGAAAGATTATCGCTTAAAAACGCTTTTCTAAAGATCCGATTTCTCCTCTTTTTACAGAAATAAATGGTGAACGTTTTTAAAATGCAAAATTTGTAGAAAGACATGTTGAAATTGCTTTAAAAGAAATCAACCAAAGTATGAAATACATAATTTACAACTACACTAATGCAAATATGCATAGAAAATATTGCACATATGCATTTTGTAATACAGGTTTTGGATCTTCTTTCCAAGCAAGTCATGGGAATGGCATTCAAAATATTTAAGAAACAGTGTAGCACGGACATCAGCCAATCAAAATGGAGGCCATTCTAGCTCTGAAATAGAAGCCCAAACTCCTCTGCTAGACTACAGATTAACTTTTTAATTGCTGGGTAGTAAGAAGATCTTGGGGTTCCCTGGGAGGGGTCAGGTCATCTGGGGTTGGGGGGCACTTGAGGGGCTCAGGGAAGGAACTATTTACCAATCACTAAGAGGTATTCAATATTTTAATAACCAGTACAGCTGGTTATTAAACAATTACAAGTAGTATATTTTGATTTATGTTTTAATATTATATTAGATATTACCATATTAATCAAAATAACCAGTATGGTGGGTACCATCTGAAAATCAACTTTGCCAGTCAATACACTATACTCAAAATGTTCATCAGTGCCTGCCAGGCCCCAGGCCCTTTTTCCAACTCCCCTACCCTTAGCCCTGCTGCCCAGGCAGCCATGTTCTATGCCATATTACTCTGCCCTTCACTGGCCACAGCCAACAGGACTCAGGGACTCACAATCCAAAGGCTGAAAATCCCTAGGCCAGCCAGCAACCCTTTTTGGCCTGACACAAAAAAATAACCTGGTCAACCAATCCGATTCCTAGTCTTAGAAATTTGAGTTAGGAAATACAAGTAACAGTTAGTACTTTCCTGGCAGGAAATGAGAATGCGAAAGGTGATAACAAAGATATCACAAAATACACAAAGGATAGGAGGAGCTTGGGTTGGACACAGTGGCAGCAGTTAATCATGGAACTGTGTGTGGACATCCCAACCGGCATCCGAGGAAGGGTGGCAAGCCAGGTGCCAGGAGGGATGGGACACAGGGAAAACTCTGTTTGGGGTTTACAAATATAGGGGCTCCCAGGCACACAAGTGACAGAAGACCTAGAGAAATTCTCCTGGATTGAAACTACCAACAAAACCCCACTTCAACTTGATCACCAGAGGCCTGATTCAAGTACCCTAAAACGGCAGTTTTTAAAGTGTGATTCCTGCTTTGGATATACACACTACTATGTATAACATAGATAACTAATGAGAACCTACTGTATAGCACAGGGAACTATACTCAATACTCTGTAATGGCCTATATGGGAAAAGAATCTAAAAAAGAGTGGATATATGTATATGTATAACTGATTTACTTGGCTGTACAGCAGAAACTAACACTACATTGTAAAGAACTATACTCCAATAAAAATTAATTTTAAAAAATTTAACAATAAAAAATTTAGGGATTGGTTCAAGATGGCAGAATAAAAGGATGTGTGCTCACTCCCTCTTGCGAGAGCAACAGAATCACAACTAACTGCTGAACAATCATCGACAGGAAGACACTGGAACTCACCAAAAAAGATAACCCACATCCGAAGACAAAGGAGAAGCTGCAATGAGACAGTAGGAGGGGCACAATCACAATACAATCAAAACCCATAAACACTGGGTGGGTGACTCACAAACTGGAGAACAATTATATCACAGAAGTCCACCCACTGGAGTGAAGGTTCTGAGCACCGCATCAGGCTTCCCAACCAGGGGGTCCGGCAATGGGAGGAGGAATTCCCAGAGAACCAGACTTTGAAGGCTAGCGGGATTTGACAGCAGGACTTCGACAGGACTGGGGAAAACAGAGACTCCGCTCTTGGAGGGCACACACAAAGTAGTGTGCGCATCAGGACCCAGGGGAAGGAGCAGTGACCCCAGGGGAGACTGAACCAGACCTAACTGCTAGTGTTGGAGGGTCCCCTGCAGAGGCGGGGGGTGGCTGTGTCTCACCATCAGGACAAGGACACTGGCAGCAGAAGTTCTGGGAAGTACTCCTTGGCATGAGCCCACCTGGAGTCCATCATTAACCCACCAAAGAGCCTGTAGCCTCCAGTGCTGGGTCACCTGAGGCCAAACAACCAACAGGGAGGGAACCCAGCCCCACCCATCAGCAGTCAAGTGGATTAAAATTTTACTGAGCTCTGCTCAAAAGAGCAACAACCAGCTCTACCCACCACCAGTCCCTCCCATCAGGAAGCTTGCACAAGCCTCTTAGATAGCCTCATCCACCAGAGGGCAGACAGCAGAAGCAAGAAGAACTACAGTCCTGCAGCCTGTGGAACGAAAACCACATTCACAGAAAGTCAGACAAAATGAAAAGGCAGAGGACTATGTACCAGATGAAGGAACAATATAAAACCCCAGAAAAACAATTAAATGAAGTGGAGATAGGCAACCTTCCAGAAAAAGAATTCAGAATAATGATAGTGAAGATGATTCAGGACCACAGGAAAAGAATGGAGGCAAAGATCAAGAAGATGCAAGAAATGTTTAACAAAGACCTAGAAGAATTAAAGAACAAACACCTAGAAGAATTAAAGAACAAACAAACAGAGATGAACAATACAATAGTGGAAATGAAAAATACACTAGAAGGAATCAACAGCAGAATAACTGAGGCAGAAGAACGGATAAGTGACCTGGAAGACACAATGGTGGAATTCACTGCCACAAAACAGAATAAAGGAAAACGAATGAAAAGAAATGAAGACAGCCTAAGAGACCTCTGGGACAACATTAAACCCAACAACATTAGCAGTATAGGGGTCCCAGAAGGAGAAGAGAGAGAGAAAGGAACCAAGAAAATATTTGAAGAGATTATACTTGAAAACTTCCCTAATATGAGAAAGGAAATAATCAATTCCAGGAAGCGCAGAGAGTCCCATACAGGATAAACCCAAGGCGAAACATGCCGAGACACATAGTAATCAAATTGGCAAAAATTAAAGAGAAAGAAAAATTATTAAAAGCAACAAGGGAAAAATGACAAATAACATACAAGGGAACTCCCATAAGGTTAATAGCTGATTTCTCAGCAGAAACTCTACAAGCCAGAAGGGAATGGCATGATATATTTAAAGTGATGAAAAGGAAGAACCTACAACCAAGATTACTCTATCCAGCAAGGATCTCATTCAGATTCGATGGAGAAATCAAAAGCTTTACAGACAAGCAAAAGCTAAGAGAACTCAGCACCACCAAACCAGCTACACAACAAATGCTAAAGGAACTTCTCTAAGTGGGAAACACAAGAGAAGAAAAGGACCTACAAAAACAAACCCAAAACAATTAAGAAAATGGTCATAGGAACATACATATCGATAATTACCTTAAATGTGAATGGATTAAATGCTCCAACCAAAAGACACAGGCTCGATGAAGGGATACAAAAACAAGACCCATATGTATGCTGTCTACAAGAGACCCACTTCAGACCTAGGATACAGACTGAAACTGAGGGGATGGAAAAAGATGTTCCATGCAAATGGAAATCAAAAGAAAGCTGGAATAGCAATTCTCATATCAGATAAAATAGATTTTAAAATAAAGAATGTTACAAGAGACAAGGAAGGATACTACATAATGATTAAGGGATCAATCCAAGAAGAAGATATAACAATTATAAATATATATGCACCCAACATAGGAGCACCTCAATACATAAGGCAAATGCTAACAGCTATAAAAGAGGAAATCAACAGTAAAACAATAATAGTGGGGGAATTTAACACCTCACTTACACCAATGGACAGATCATCCAAACAGAAAATTAATAAGGAAACACAAGCTTTAAATGACACAATAGATCAGATAGATTTAATTGATATTTATAGCACATTCCATCCAAAAACAGCAGATTACACTTTCTTCTCAGGTGCACACGGAACATTCTCCAGGATAGATCACATCCTGGGTCACAAACCAAGCCTTGGTACATTTAAGAAAACTGAAATCATATCAAGCATCTTTTCCGACCACAACACTATGAGATTAGAAATAAATTACAGGGTAAAAAACGTAAAAAACACAAACACATGGAGGCTAAACAATATGTTACTAAATAACCAAGAGATCACTGAAGAAATCAAAGAGGAAATCAAAAAATACCTAGAGACAAATGACAACGAAAACACGACGATCCAAAACCTATGGGATGCAGCAAAAGCCGTTCTAAGAGAGAAGTTTATAGCTATACAAGCCTACCTCAAGAAAAAAAAAATCTCAAATAAACAATCTACCCTTGCACCTAAAGGAACTAGAGAAAAAAGAACAAATAAAACACAAAGTTAGTAGAAGGAAAAAAATTATAAAGATCAGAGCAGAAATAAATAAAATGGAAACAAAGAAAACAATAGCAACAATCAATAAAACTAAAAGCTGGTTCTTTGAGAAGATAAACAAAATTGATAAACCTTTAGCCAGACTCATCAAGAAAGAGGGAGAGGACTCAAATAAATAAAATTAGAAATAAAAAAGGAGAAGTTACAATGGACACTGAAGAAATACACAGCAACATAAGAAACTACTACAAGCAACTCTATGCCAATAAAATGGACAACCTGGAAGACATGGACAAATTCTTAGAAAGGTATAACCTTCCAAGACTGAACCAGGAAGAAACAGAAAATATGAACAGACCAATCACAAGTAATGAAACTGAAACTGTGATTAAAAATCTTCCAACAAACAAAAGTCCAGGACCAGATGGCTTCACAATTGAATTCTATCAAACATTTAGAGAAGAGCTAAAACACATCCTTCTCAAACTCTTCCAAAATATTGCAGAGGAAGGGACACTCCCAAACTCATTCTATGAGGCCACCATCACCCTGATATCAAAACCAGACAAAGATACTACAAAAAAAGAAAATTATCGATCAATATCACTGATTAATATAGATACAAAAATCCTCAACAAAATACTAGCAAACAGAATCCAACAACACATTAAAAGGATCATACACCATGATCAAGTGGGATTTATCCCAGGGACGCAAGGATTCTTCAATATACACAAATCAATCAATGTGATACACCATCTTAACAAATTGAAGAATAAAAACCATATGATCATCTCATTAGATACAGAAAAAGCTTTTTGACAAAATTCAACACCCATTTATGATAAAAACTCTCCAGAAAGTGGGCATAGAGGGAACCTTCCTCAACATAATAAAGGTCATATATGACAAACCCACAACAAATATTCTCAGTGGTGAAAAACTGAAAGCATTTCCTCTAAGATCAGGAACAAGACAAGGATGTTCACTCTCACCACTATTATTCAACATAGTTTTGGAAGTTCTAGCCACAGCAATGAGAGAAGAAAAAGAAATAAAAGGAATACAAATTGGAAAAGAAGTAAAACTGTCACTGTTTGCAGATGACATGATAGTGTACATAGATAATCCTAGAGATGCCACCAGAAAACTACTAGAGCTAATCAATGAATTTGGTAAAGTTGCAGGGTAAAAAATTAATGCACAGAAATCTCTTGCATTCCTATACACTAAAAATGAAAGATCAGAAAGAGAAATTAAGGAAACAATCTCATTCACCATTGCAACAAAAAGAATAAAATACCTAGGAATAAACCTAATTAAGGAGGTAAAAGACCTGTACTCAGAAAACTATAAGACACTGAGAAAGAAATCAAAGATGACACAAACAGATGGAGAGATATACCATGTTCTTGGATTGGAAGAATCAAGATTGTGAAAATGACTACACTACCCAAAGCAATCTACAGATTCAGTGCAATCCCTATCAAACTACCAATGGCATTTTTCATGGAACTAGAACAAAAAGTCTTAAAATTTGTTTGGAGACACAGAAGACCCCGAATAGCCAAAGCAGTCTTGAGGGAAAAAAAAGGAGCTGGAGGAATCAGACTCCCTGACTTCAGACTATACTACAAAGCTACAGTAATCAAGACAATATGGTACTGGCACAAAAACAGAAAGATAGATCAATGGAACAGGATAGAAAGCCCAGAGATAAATCCACACACCTATGGTCAACTAATCTATGACAAAGGAGGCAAGGATATACAATGGAGAAAAGACAGCCTCTTCAATAAGTGGTGCTGGGAAAACTGGACAGCTACATGTAAAAGAATGAAATTAGAACACTCCCTAACACATATGCAGAAATAAACTCAAAATGGATTGAAGACCTAAATGTAAGACCGGACACTATAAAACTCTTAGAGGAAAACGTAGGAAGAACACTCTTTGACATAAATCACAGCAAGATCTTTTTTGACCCACCTCCTAGAGTAATGGAAATACAAACAAAAATAAACAAATGGGACCTAATGAAACTTAAAAGCTTTTGCACAGCAAAGGAAACTATAAACAAGATGAAAAGACAACCCTCAGAATGGGAGAAATATTTGCAAACGAATCATCGGACAAAGGATTAATCTCCAAAGTATATGAACAGCTCATGCAGCTCAATATTAAAAAAACAAACAATCCAATCCGAAAATGGGCAGAAGACCTAAATAGACATTTCCCCAAAGAAGATATACAGATGGCCAAGAGGCACATGAAAAGCTGCTCAACATCACTAATTATTAGAGAAATGCAAATCAAAACTACAATGAGGTATCACCTCACACCAGTTAGAATGGGCATCATCAGAAAATCTACAAACAAGAAATGCTGGAGAGGGTGTGGAGAAAAGGGAACCCTCTTGCACTGTTGGTGGGAATGTAAATTGATACAGCCACTATGGAGAACAGTATGGAGGGTCCTTAAAAAACTAAAAATAGAATTACCATATGACCCAGCAATCCCCCTATTGCGCATATACCCAGAGAAAACCATAATTCAAAAAGACACACGCACCCGAATGTTCATTGCAGCACTATTTACAATAGCCAAGACATGGAAGCAACCTCAATGTCCATCGACAGACAAATGGATAAAGAAGATGTGGTACATATACAGTGGAATATTAGCCATAAAAAGGAACGAAACTGAGTCATTTGTAGAGACGTGGATGGACCTAGAGACTGCCATACAGAGTGAAGGAAGTCAGAAAGAGAAAAACAAATATCGTATATTAATGCATATATGTGGAATCTAGAAAAATGGTACAGATGAACCGGTTTGCAAGGCAGAAATAGAGACACAGATGTAGAGAACAAACATATGGACACCAAGGGGGGAAAGCGGGGGTGGGGTGGGGGGTGGGATGAATTGGGAGATTGGGATTGACATATATACACTAATATGTGTATGTATAAAGTAGATAACTAATAACCTGCTGCATAAAGTAAAAAAAAATTCAAAAAATAAATTTAAAAATAAATAAATAAAACTATGTAAGGAAATTCTTGCTGCAAAAAAAAAAAAAAAAAAAAGAAAAAAGTGTGATTCCTGGACCAGCAGCATTGATATCACCTGGCAACTTGTTAGAACGCACATTCCCACAGAAGCAGAAACTCAGGGTGGAGCTCAGCAGTCTGTGGTTTAATAAGCCTTCCAGGTAATTCCAATCCAAGCTCCAGTTTGAGAACCAACCCCCTCAAGCTGGCTTTGCCAAGACTGCCAGCATTATCTGGAAATGTACTGCTGCTGCCCTTAGGGTATCTCAGGGGTAATCCTCCCAGAGGCAGATTCTCCAGTTGGTCAGATTTGCTGATCAAGGAACTCACTTCTCTGCAGTATGTGTACGCCTACCAGTTCCAGTATAAAATCCACCATCCCCAAGCAGCTGCAGGATGCAGTATATACTCTGAACCAGGAATCATAGACAGGCCCAGGAATTGAAGATTTGAAGATGCCACCTAAAAGTTATAGACACTGAGTCTGATGAGCAGCTTTTCATGTGCTCTTTTCGTATTACTTCTAGATAAAATCGGGTTGCCTTCCTCCTGGAAGCGGGGGGAGCAGGTGTTTGTGGCTGAGTTGTAATAGACCGTTTTAGGCAGAGGCAACTTTGGTCCTGCATGGAGGAGAAAGGTTGGTGCACCAACGGGCAAGAAACAGACTGTAGGGACACGTCAGTTACTGCCTGTTAGTCCACTTCCTGCCTGCACCCTCTGCTGCTCATGCTGCCAACTTTTATATCACATGACCTTGTCCTCTAGCCATAGGGTGTACCCCCGACCCAGGCGCAATCAAATCAATCAAAACACTTACCTACGACGTGACCTGATGTAGAAGGTGATCTGTACCCCTATGAGTCTCCCAGTAAAAAAGGTGAAGGCTGAAGCAGTTAGAAATGACAGCTGAAGCTTACCAAAATTGCCCTGAGGAGGAGAAGGATCTATGAAGGGTCATAGCAAGGCAAAGTAACAACAAAAACAGAATGCATTGCACAGCATGGGCTTCCAGGAAATAAAATCGGTAGGCCATCCATCCATTAAGGCTAATCACAGAGAGAAGCAGAGATACTGAGAGAGAACGACAGTGACAGGGACAGTGAGAGAGACGTCATGGAATCCTGGAGAGAGACGGACAGCGTAACTACCTGGATTGCTGTTGGCTGGTGTCCTTAGGAGAGCCACCTTTCCGTGTTTAGATGGTCAGAGTGACTGAAATGCCTGAGGAGGGGGCTATTTAAATTAGTTTGAGTGTAAGAGCATGTGAGGGCGATTAACAGGATGAGGGAGAGCCAGAGTCCATTAGAAAGACAAAGACAATGAAAGAAAGAAACAGAGAGAAATACACACAGACCAACAGAGACAGAGAAAGACAGTGCCTATGGATGCAAAGCTTGAAGGGCATTCTGTCAGAGACAGGGTCATGGCCACGACCCCTTCTCCCAGGAGTTTAACCTGAAGTCCAATTAAATGAAGAATGAATGAATGCATGCACAAATGAATAAATAATAAATTAATAAATTTTAAAAGGAATATGCAAAGCTAATGACCTTTGTCAGGATGGACACAGGTGACGCTGGCCAAGGCCCAGTGGCAGAAAGAGCAACACAGCTTCTGAGATCAAATCAGTATAAGAGTAGAAAGAGATGGCACTAGTGGGCCAGACCTTGCCCAGTATAGTCAAAGAGGAACAGAAGGACTGGGTCTGTGGGGTGGCAAACCCAGCAAGCAATCTCAGCCCAGCTCTTCCGGTGGGTGTCCTGAAGAAAAGTTAGTTAATGCTTCTAAAGAGCTCAAGTGTTCGAATTTCAGACCAGTTTTGTTTTTTTGGCCATGCTGCACAGCATGTGGGATCTTAGTTCCCCGACCAGGGATTGAACCCGTGCCCCCTGTGGTGGAAGAGCGGAACCCTAACCACTGGACCCCCAGGGAATTCCCCAAACCAGTTTTTGATAGAGCACCTTAACTCAGTGGTGGCCTGGGTGAGGATCTCACGCAGGCACCTGGGAAGTGATGGGAGTGGGAGTGTTCTGCCCCAGACTTATCAGTTCAGTCATCATACGTGGCAATGCACAGTCCAACACCAGCAATGGCCTCAGTGGCAATCAAGGAATCACAAACCTTGCCAACTTCAGTGGCAGCAAAAGTGGCATGGAGGGACTTCCCTGGTGGTCCCACGGTTAAGACTTTGTGCTTCCACTTCAGGGGGCCAGGGTTTGATCCCTGGCCGGAGAACTAAGATTCCACATACCTGCACGGTGTGGCCAAAAGAAAAAAAAAAAAAAAGTGGCATGGGAAGCCTGTTCTGAAGTAAACAACTTAGGGTAGCAAAGGTGGAGGTTTCCAGCCTCAAAAGGGTTTATCTGAATTCTGGCCCAGTGCCAAGAGAGGAGTAGCAGGACCAGCCCTAGGCCTTGGTAAACACATGGGGCCTTAGGGCATTCCAAGACAACACAGGACATTTGCTCTTATGGCCTCTATTCTGACCCTGCCATTTTGACCCCCAGGACATTTTTGCTCTGAATTTTGCTCTTGCCTCCACCCAGAGTATGGACCATTCAGGTTAGAGGAATTTAATTTTACTAGGCGTTTAATACCTCTGTTTCAACTTATAAGACATTTCTGGGAATGTAACTAGGGATTTGACGCCTTGAAAGCAGCTGAGCCCAGGAGAGGAAAGACACCATGTGCTAATCTTCCCAGTTATAGAGTCCTCCTGCTTTACCAGTTTATAGCAATGATAACCTCCAGCATGGTGCCTGAGAAAGAAAAAAAAAAAAAAGGCAGCCTCTGAAATCTGAAAGCTGGTAGTCTGGTGCTCACAGCTAGGCCATGTGATTCTTCTATTGGACATTAATAAGTTTGCATAAAACTAACTTCAAACAAGGTTATCCTCAGAATGTGAGACAAAACAAGGGCACTTCATAATTTTAAGCAAAAGTCAAGGTCACTGTGTCCCAAACCAACTACCAAACACTGCCCCCTCTTGGCTAAAATGAGGAACTGCTATTTCTTTACCAGTTACAGCTTTATTCTCTCTCCAGCTGGCCCTCCCTATAAAAAAGATTTTATTGAGATACCCAGTCATAGAATTGTCCCTGATTTCTGACAGAATCAATCTCAAATGAACCCTCATTTCCTTAGACCCTCCCTCTACCTAACTAAAGCCCAAATCCTATAATAGGCTCTTTCTACTAACCTCTCAATGAGACACCCCATGGCTCCCCAAGGTGTGTGTACTCACCCTCCCTGTAACAAGTAATAAACCCAACTTGATCAACTCAGGTGTGTTCCCAGTGGGCTGTAGCTGAAGGGCATTGGCATGCCCCTATAATTCATTCTTTTAATTGATTTATTTTGTCTTTATTGTATGTTTGTGTGTATGTGTGCGTTTTGCATGGAAGGTGGAAAGACATAAACTTTCAATATCATATTTATGATTTTGGAGGGGTAATAGAGTTTTACATGTTGAGTGTAAAATATCTACAAAAAGTTTAAGAAGAACAGGTAACCAGCCATAATTATATTAGGAGAAACTGCCTGTTTAGGTTGTACTATGATAAGTAATGTTAATTATTAAACCACCTGAGTCTTTTAGTGGAAATTTGGTGATATTTTAACAAAATGGGTGTCAGTTGGGGGGCTCAGGGATGCATAACATTTTTTTCCCATTTAAAGTAATGGTAATGGTAATTGCAACTTTGATTCAGGAGGATTTGCACCAAGGGAAATTGCCAGGAACAAATCACAAGGGGAAAGATTATACTCATAAGCATTGGATGTGCAATAGCATAGATCCACCCTGAAGAATGGGAAATTTCTGGAACACCTGAGGGGAGGTGCTCACAATTTCCTCATGGAATCACCAAGAAATTAATATCAATTTCTAGGTCATAATAAATATAACTGGTAGACCTAATCAACACAAAATAAAATGGTCAATGTCTAAAACAGCACAGGGTAAAATTTATTAGAAACAAAAAACTGAAAAAAAGACATGTCATTTGTAACACTGGAAACTGAAAACTGACCTGAGAAAATTTAGACTTGGTGGAAATAACCACCATAGAAAAACATGGCAAGTTGTGAAATTGCACAAGATAAAATTTTTTACTGACTATAATTTTACAGAAAAATCACACGTTCTTAAAAAATTTAGACATGTAAAAGTTGACCGAAGGAAACAGACTTTGATAAAAATAAAGTCCACAAGTTACAATTTACAATGCAAAGTAAATTTTACTATGAAAAATAGTTTACTGATAAAGCAAATCCTTACTGTAAACTTAAAATGAAACTAATGAATCCCAATGAAAATACTCTCAGTAGAATAAAAATACAAATGGAAAAAATCTGTACAGTTTAGAAAATTGATCAAGGACTTCAGTTGGCTTAAGGGAATTTGTTTCAATAAAAATTTGCTCAATAAGAAAAATCATCAATGTTGGGGTATTAGTTAGGATATAGCTCCATATACCAATGACAACAAAAATCAAAAACAGTGGCTTAAACAGATGGAAAACTATTTCTCTCTCAAGATAAAGTCTGGAAGTGGGAGCACCCAAGGGCTGGTCAGGCAGTACCATGGTCATCAGGGACCCAGGCTCCTTCTATCCAGCTGCTACACCATCCTTGACGTGCATCCACATAACTCAAGATGGTTGCTCAAACTCCAGCCATAATAGCCACATTCCAACTAGCAGGAAAGAGGAAAGGACGAAGAAAACCTCTCCTTTTAAGGACACTGTCCAGAAGTTGCAATGTCACTTCTGTTTACATCTCATTGGTCGAAATTTAGTATGCAGCCATACCTAGCCACAAAGGGAACTGGGTAATATAGTCTTTTAGCCAAGTGGCAATGTGAACATCTGAAAATAGATATTCTTATTACTAAGCAAGAAGTAAAAGCTGTATATTGGGAGGCAATTAGCAGTCTCTGTCTCTTTCAGCATAATTGTGATATACATGATTGTACTCAGAAACAGGGCATCCAAATGTTCTTGTAGCTAAATAGACGGGGGATCCAAATTGTTGGCTCAAAAACACTACTAGTTCAAATGGTAGAGTCAAAAAGGCAGGTACAAAATATCTTTGTGCCCTTCACGGACACATCAGGAAGGAAGGTTCTAAGTGACTGACTCTGGACTTTCCATTGAGCTGTGTACAAGGGGACTCAATGTTATAATTTGGGGTACTACTAGAGGGCTGTTATTTGCACACTAACTATAAAACAGGACACCTCAACAGCAGAAGCTCGTGGTAGATTCCCCTTCACCCCCATCTTGTATCCAGACCTTTTGCAATGTAACTTTGCAGCATCTCCCCTGGAGAAGTGGAGTCAATTTCCCTATCCCTTGAATCTGGTCTGGCCTTGTGATTCGCTTTGACCAGTAGAATCTAGAATGAAATCCAAGCGTGGGCCTCAAGAAGGCCTTGCAAGCTCTTGCTCTTTCTTTTGGATCCCTGCCAAGCTGCTGTGTGAAGAAGCCCCAGCTAACCTGCTGGATGATAAAGAGACATGTGGTCAAGTTACCCCCATTGCCCAAGCCAAAAATGAGTGACTCCCCACAACCAGGGTCACCTAACTGACCGTAGTAGACATGTGAGTGAGCCCGGCCAAGACCAAAAGAACCACCCACCTGAGCCCAACCCACAGAATTGTGAGTTAAATAAATGGTTGTTTTAAGCCACTAAGTTTTAGAGTGGCTTGTAGCAAAAGCTAACTGATGCAGAGCCTAACTAAAATAAAGCCAAACCAAGCTCAGTTATCTTCAAAGCCTGAAGCTGACAATTCTGAATATTCTCCTTAGCATATTAAGTCCAAAGTCCTGCACCCTGGGACATACAACCACTAGTTAACAGTTCCATGAGGCTTGGGCAGTGCATCTTGCCATGCTCCAGCACCTAGCATTGTGGAAGATCTCCACATGAAGAAAATTATGGCATGTAAATTATTCACACATGGTTTATATTGCTTTTCTTAACTATAAAATAAAAGTGAATCTTTTAAAGACATAGTCCATCCATATTCAAATTTTAGCAGTAGATGTGCATTTATAATACAGCATATGAAAGAATCACTTTTTCTCCTACTATCGTGACCAGCAACAGTTGCCACCTCCCAGAAGACTCAAAATACTGTGACACTGTCATACAATTAACCACTGTTCTCAAGGACTCATGTTCACTGACAAACTGTCTCACCAATAATGACAAAATGTGGTAAATAAGAAATCTCACATAGATGATACGATTCTCATGAGAAGTTATCAAGTTTGCATTCTCATTATAATGGTACCTCTTGTGATATCTTTTATGCTCATCAGTGTTCCAGCCATATACCAACATGGAATCAACCACAGGCCATAGGAACTGACCTGGCTACAGAAGCTGAGCATCTAGGCAGTGTAGCATAGTGTCCATATTGGCCTCCAGGGGAAGGGGTTCAGAGCTCCTCTCTGGTCCTCTTCCTATCTCTTACAGGAGTCGTGGAGGAATGCCGGAGTGATGGGTAAGATTCCCAAACACTTGTTGTATCACAGTTTCTTGTGGGTGGAGCCTTGAGAATATAAACAACCCCATATGGATGGAATGCCTCTTTCTGGATTTCCCTCTGGAGCTGGTAGCTGTGAGTTTTTTTCTCATAGGAGTGGCAAATTCTGAGATTTGATTTTGGCCTAAGGGAAATGCTACGCTATTCATCCTGCTTTGGTTCTGAGTTCCAGGCTGCCTCTACCCTAAGCTGCCTTGTGATCAAGCCCAGCTCAGTAGAGTCCTGAACTAGCGTTTGGAGCCTATGTGCAAGTTAATAAAATGTTACTTTGCATTCTTTTGACACTCTTTCATGCATATGCATCCCTTGTGGAACACCAAGAGTGGTAGGGCCAAGGCACAGTTTAAGTATTCCTGAGTTCCCTGGCCTAATACCACCATAATTCCATCCCTTAGTAGTACCTGTACCCTATCTCCACTCCTAACACTGACATGGTCTCAGTAGACAGAGCAGAACTACGTCCCAGAAACAGACATTTAGAGAGCAAAGTCCCACAAAAGAGATTGAGGTTCAGTTTCCAGACTTGAAGCACTATTCTGCAGGCACAGACTATAATCTCCCATGAGTAACAGGCAGGTGTTCGTATTGGTGCAAATAATCATTTTAGGAGCTAGCCTTGTTCCTGACTTCAAAGTGCAGAAGCAGCAAGGTCTGCAACACGACCTAGGTCTCCCTAAACGAAGCAGTGTGACATTTTTGGCCTACTGGATGGTTAGATCCAAACAGTCATATGGCCAACTAGATGGCAGGTCCAGATTGTTCCTCTTAATCTTGTTTTAACCTGCATCCAGGGATAAAGAGAAAATGATGATGAGATAAAATTCTGGGGTATCGTATGCCTTCTCTGAAGTTTTCTGAGTCCCTTCTCCACCACATGTTCTCATGCTGACCCTGATTTGGGCATCATCTAAATCCTAATCTATGAATTTGTAGAAAGAAGATAAAGGGATAGAGTAACAAAAAATAACTGTTAGTGATCTGCAAGGTTTAATCAGGAGACAATACATTCCTTGCGATGGCTGTTCTGATCACGTATCTTCAGTGAGCATTGGCCAAGTTCCAATCGTGGTTGTGGATTTCAGAGACTTCCACAGTGGGATGCAATCACTTCAGGGAGGTAGAGTTCACTGGTAAAAAAGACTGAGGCCTTTACTGCCTGGGGAAGGTAGGCTTGTGGACTGAGTTGGAGAGGAAAATTTCAGGAAAGAAAAAACAAGTCCAAAAGTCAAAAAGACTTTAAATAATGCCTATACCTAGAATGCCCTGGCTGTGAGAATTGGATTGGCCCAGACACAGTGGAAGGCCTTTACCAGGTAACATGATTACAGGATATTTTAAATGAACTAAAAACTCTTGTCCAGGAGATAATTTGAGCTCTAGGAGTGGTGGAAGGCAAACTAGGAAAGAATTAGGAAATTAAGGAAAAGAAGAAACACTGAGGTCTCGGAAACCATGATGGACATATATGAAAGGAAAAAAGGGCATACAAAGATATAACCAGACCTAATTGTAATCAGCTATCACGAACGTAAGGGAGGCCATCTATCCAACACACACTGGGAAACAGTAGATGGAATACCATGCCAATCTTAGTAGAAAATGGGTAAATTACCATATTTTGGCAATGCTCTCATATGGCCAGTACAAAAACTAAACGGCATTTGGAGACTTACAGTTGATTCTAGCCCAGAGGTAAATGAGGTATCAATCCCAGTTGATGATGATGGTCACATACCAAATAGTCTAGCAAAGATGGGACCTTATTCAAAGATCTTTTCTGTCTTGGATATAGCAAATAGGCTTTAGTGTCTACCACTGAAGGAGATATGTTAGTTCAAAACTGTATTCATGATGGGAGGTAGACAGTTGGACATAAATAGTACTCACCGTCAACCTCCCATAGATATATGGAGACCCTAAAAAATAGGCCACATAATTTGATAGTCCTACATATAGACAAATCTAGTATCATGTCACAGAAGGAAGATCAGAAATTAGCCAAGCATACCTTGGGGGCAATATGGAAGGCAAGGTTGAAAGACAAGGGAAAGATATAGCTTGAATCTGACTACAGTGGCCTAGGTGAAAGTTTCCCCAGTGGGAAAGCAATGTATCAGGAAAGGGACAAATAATCAGGTCACTAGACCAACAGATGAAAAAAAAGCCTGCTATCACCAGGCTTCTGTAATGGTTACATGGCACAGTACGATGAGAAAGGCCAACACGTGGTCCAGTTACCTAAATGAACCACTGCTACAGCAAAGGGGCACCAACCAGCATGGAGAACACCTAAAGACACAATAGCCCGGGTACTAGCTTTGGCCTTACCAAAAACTTGGGAACCTTTAACTTCTGCCTGATAATAATTCCCAGTACCATAGCTATCAGTGATACAAGAAAGTCTGGTTTGTTAATGGAGAGAAATGAGAACCCAGTACTTTGTACCAGTGCAAAATATCCTGGACCAGTCACGTCACACACTGTCCACACAGGGGTAGATCTTCTAAGAACAGATCAATGATATACTATCCAGTCATTATTCTCCTTAAACACCCCACACCTTTTTATGAAATAACTAAGGGCTAAGAAGAGCTATGCATACAAGGTGAGTGTATTAATTTGGGTTTCCTCAGAAGCAGAACCTGAGACAAAGATTCTAATGCAAGTAGTTTATTTAGGAGTTGGCCCCAGAAAACACTCAAGACAGGAGTGAGGAAGTGACACAGGGAAATGAAAGCAGTCAATAAGGAGCGTGTTATCAACACAGCTACTACTGCGGGAGACTGGAGCTTCATCCCATGAGTAAACTCTGGGGAACCATACAGATGACATACCTTAGAGTGACCTTGCTTAAGGGGTGCGAGAGCTCTTGCACTTACACACCAGCTCCAATCAGCTTTTGGTCAAGAGCCACTCTGAGGTGTTAACCCTCTTCCAGCCTACTGTGCAAAGGGTAGAAAAGCCTTCAAGGCCTCTGATAAAGCCCTCAGATAAAAAGATACTGGCAGTTAGAAATCAGCTGGAGCACACAGAAATAATACGGCGGAGGGATAGGGAACAACTACATGTACCTGAACCACAGGAAAATCTTACCCCTTCTCTACTGGGGAGGGTAGCTTAGGCAGACTAAATGAAGGAGACACGGGGTAGAATACTGATAGAAGTTTGAAATTTGATGGCAACTGGAGGATTTCAAAAAAACACCTGGAGAGAAAGCATGCGGACACCAGCATCATCATTGAAACTGGCCCGGGAATCTGTACTAGCTGCCTTGGCTACTGCACCATAGAGGAGAAACAATAGACCACACCGGGGACCTTTGCCAATAACTGGGAAAAAATAGCATTTCATTTTGGTGACAGTAGATAGTTTCACGAGTTAGGTAGAGGCTTTTCAAACCAAACACCCAGCAACTAAGATAGCTGCAAAGATTCTAGTCCAACAACTTCTCTTAACTAGGAGGTCTCATATAATGGACCAAATTTGGGGGCATATTTCATGGGAGAGTGTGTAATCTGATAAGAATCTGGGTTTTCCAGACAGCATAAGCGCTAGTAGGCCAGGGAGCCAGAAGGAACTGTGGGATAAAGACTGAGAGACAAGCAGCTATGATGAAAATGAGAGATTTCTGAGGTCTCTGCCTTCTTTCAATTCTAAGGAAATTAGGGCCCGAGTATCCAATGGATCAAAACAGATGCTTTACTAGGGCCTCTGTGGGAGCCTGAGGGTTACTGGGAAACCTATTCACCTCTTGTCTTCTACAGAGAGGCCCTGAGTAAAGGAAACCACTCAGAGTCTCTGTACTTCTATTCACTTCCCTCCTTCACATTCTCCAAACAAAGAAGCAGGTTGGGTCAGATTCCAGTACAATCTGTAGACCGCTTTTACTGGTGGGCTGGATCACTGCGCATTTGTCAAATTGTATTCATAGATACAGCACTCGCTTCTGCTGCTTCTGGTCTCTGAGCAGCTGACTCAGTAAACTGACTATCCTGCTCCCTCAATCCAACACGGCAGCCAGGTCTAGGGTTACTATCCTATCAGTCTAGGCCTCTTGTGTGAAATGGGATTTATTTGTTGGGAGTTTTAAATCTTCTTTGACACTTTAATTTCTCTGTGGAAAACTGACCATAAGAGGGGTTTCAAATAGAGACCTGGGGCATTCTGCATCCCCAACATTGTATTGTTTGGACTGTGCTATCATCAGGTGTTCACTGTATGGACCTCCTTGGTAGGCTATGTTCAACAGTGACGCCGTACGTAATCTAGGAGAGCTAGATTTCACATCTCTTTGGTCCAAGAAAGAGCCATGATATAGCCAGGGAAATGGCCCCATGAAAAGACTGACAGAACTTACCTGCAGATTTTCTCTCTTAAAGTAGATGGTCACATACAGCTTAGCCATTAACCCCTTTGGGTTAACAGAGAAAGAACAAGAAGTAGAGATTGTTAAGTTTCCATGAAAGAAGTTCAAAGAGCCTAATTGTACCTGCTCCCGCCCTCCGTCTTCATTCCTCCCCAAGAAATGCTGAACTGATTGATCAGAGTCCGGTACCCTCACTGGGCTATTTTTCAGTGCACAGAACTTGGGGGTATTAATAAGACCCCCTAAGGTATAATTTTCTCCATCTCAGATGACTGGAACTTTTAATCTCATTGGAGTGGAAAATTCCAAGATTTCATTTTGGGCTTAATAGTTCTGGATTGAAGTTTGGAGCCAAAGCACCAGCTAGTGAAGTATTACTTTGCTTACCTTTGCCTCTTTTGTGGACCTTATAGAAAGGGCAGTTAGGCCAAGGACAGATTTGGATATCTCTGGGTCCCCTGACCTAATATCATTGTAAACTCATCTCTTAATAGCACCCTAATTTCATCCAACCTCCAACAGAGTACAAGAGTCTAAGTCCTAATAGTGGAAACAGTAAAAAGAATCCTATCAGGAGCATGGCAGTAAGAAATATGAAGTCTGGACAATGAAAAAAGACTTGGAAGAGTCCAGCAGACAGTGGGTTGTCATTCTAGAAGATCTAGTCCTATGTTGCAGAACCCCAATGAGAATGAGGATGTGAAAGACGCTGACTTGCACTCAGGGCTACCCAAGGTTTGCCAGTGGCACCCTAAATAGAGTCCGATAGGAAATGCAAAAGATCTTGGGAGGGGGAGAGAGCAACTCTTTAGTGGTCCAAATTTTGTTTTGATAACAAACACCACTGTCCTGCATTCCCAGCTTTGCTTATTTGCTATGTGTTTCACACTAGGTTCTGATCCATTTTCCCTGTTCCCTTATAACCTGACCTTGACTCTGATTAAACACACACTAACAGTTTCGTGTGACAGCCCCTGTGGCAGAGGCAGTAATGTAAAAACATTCTATTTGTTCCCCTACATTTGCCAGTCCTCTTGCACATACACAGGACCATGTGACTAGTTTTGGACAATGAAATATAAATGCATGTGACATTTGTCACTTCTGGGCTGAGGCAATAAAGAGCCTATATGCGATTCTCCAGCCTCTTTTTCTCCTACAGCGGCAGCTGAATGGGCCACATGTTCCAGATGGTACGGCTGTAAAACAGTGGAGCCTCAGTCAGCCTGGAGCCTTGAGGGACTGTGTGGAGCAGATCGCCTCCCAGCGTGGGGTCTGCAGTGTGGGAAAGATAGAAGCTCTTGGTGTGCAAAACCTCTGACACTCTGAGATCATCTGTTATCTGACCATACTTGTATTCCTATGGAAGACCCTCCCCCTTGCTTCTGCATGCATAGCACTTACTTCATACTCTTAACTTAGTTGTTAATAAATCTACGTGTTATACCCAGACTCCCCTGGACTGGCTCTATGGGACAAAAGATCAGGCACAAGTCAGCAAGCAAAGCTTTGACTTTCAACCAAATACATAGTTGTGAGCAATTCAATTCAGTAAACACAACTATTTTCTACTGCACAAAAAACAGGAAATAATTAAATTTCTTATAGACGTTTCTTTATTATACTTTCCCACTTGAATATTTAGAGAATAATTTAAATGTAATGCATACTGACAGCAAGCACAGTATCAAATATTAGTTTTTAAAATTTTTTTCTGTTCTCACCCTTTATTCCTTTAGGAAAAAAATATTTAGATGACCTCAAAGAAACAATTATTATGCTAATCACAGTATGCAGTAACACGTACAAGCCCATACTCAATAGAAAAGAAAGCAACAAAGAAGTGAAAAAGTCTTTCTCCTCAAATCATTTTAATTCAATTTTCCACAGCCATATAAATTTAAAGTATGAAACAACAATAATACAGCTATAGAATCTAGGTTCTCTTTCAAAGCAGCGGCATATAAAACATAGAAAAGCTAAAACCTCAGCACAAGCTTCAAAAGAACAAGGACTGAGAGGGTTTTGATGAAGACATGAAATGCACAAAATACAGTACACAAAAATACTAGAATGCATAAAATATAAAGCTACACATTTCAGGTAGAAAGCATTGTAAAATATATAAAATATGCAAGAAATCAAAACCAAAGAGATTTTTCTTAGAGTACCATGAATACACTGGAACTGGCAATTAGCATTTGAAGATGGGAACAAGAAAATAGCAGTTTCCCATTTAAAACTTTATTTCTAGGCTTTAGGATTTCACCTTCTTGACATCCTTCTTTCCAGAGCTCTCAGTAGCTGACTCTGCTTTTCTTTTCTGTGACTAAAATGGAAACAGATTTAATGTTCTGCTCCAATATGCACATTTTTAAATGGCCCAACAATGTTAAATCTAGGATGTAAATGCATTAAAAAAAAATTTTAACATGAATATTCACTTAAATGTTATACTCACATTTAATGTTCTATATAGCCCAACAAACTATGTAACCCAATGTAAAATAACCTCCAAGCATGTTTCTTTTTAAGAAAAGACATAAAATACCCATCAAAAATAGTCATCAAGTTTCTACTTACACATGGTACTATAAATGTATGCTTATCTTAAAGAACTACTTAATACTTAGAGTTTTCTGGGAAAAAATGTTATTTATGAGTGTTTTATTTTTTAAATCTTATGACAGATGTTAACATACCATATTTCATATATTCTATGATGCACATTTGTTTCCCACTTTAGCATCTCTGAAATCGGGATGCATCCTATAATTGATGACAAATCATAGTTACTTGGCAGCAGTTTTTCCTAGTGGCACATAAAATAATGCTGTGTCTTACAATGGAAGGCATCTTAGACTTGATGAAATATGGTAGTTTACTTAACCACACTCAAATAATATGATCTATTAAAGAGTATTTGAAATTGTAACTATACAAGGCAACCTGACTGAATTAAAATTAAGTCATCTTATTATTCAACAGTTAACTTATTACCAAGTAAACCAAGAAAAGCTTTGCTGTCTCCTCAGAGTTCTTATTTGCACTCATAGTTCCACAAAGATCAGAAAACTTATTTGATCAAATCAGAACTCCCAGTTTCAACCTCAGTCCCACCCCACCCCACCCCTCTCCTACTCCCCATGACAACTCTAGTCTCAATTCAAAGGATTTTACTTGCATTATACTTCTGCTTAAAAGTCATGAGGAATTTTTTTAAAATACTGAGCCCTGTTACTATGGGAGTTCCTAACCATATGTTCTACAAACAAATAGGAAGCATGTGGTTGTAGTGTAATTCTTTTTCTGTCAAAAACAAATCAGCATTTCATAAAACCAGTTTTTATAATAGGTATCACTATGGCATTAAACATAATATAGGCATTTTAATTATGTAAAAAAAATGGGATCTACCTAAAAGTTAGGAAAATGCTGAAAATTTTACCATTGGAGTTTTAGTTGCCCGTTTCTTCTTTTCTGCTCTCTCTCTTTCCTCAATTTCCATATTTTCTTTCTCAATCAATGAAATCAGAGTATTACAGCGTCTCTGGAATTCCTAAACCAATTAATACAAGACTTTTAATTTCTTCAACCCCGGCACAATCTTTAAAAAGTGGTAATTCTTTAACTGTATCATTTTTGTGATACAGAATTTCTAAGTTGGTATTCTTCAGAACAATATTCATACAGAGTATATTCCACCAAAAATATGAGAAGTGAATAAATATCATTCAGTGGGTAAATGGGTAAACAAACTGTGGTACATCCATACCTTGAAATACTACTCAGCAATAAAAAGGAAAGAAGTATTGGTATATGCAACAACCTGGATGAACCTCAATGGAATGACGCTGAGTGAAAAAAGCCAATCTCAAAAGGTTACATACCGTATTGTTCCATTTATATAGCATTCTTAAATGACAGAAGTTTAGAAATGGAGAACATATCAATGGTTGCCAGGGGCTAGGGAAAGGGGGGGAGAGTGGGTGTGACTATAAAGAGCTAGCACAAGGAAGTCTTGTGGTGGTGCTAGTTACACGTATCTATGTGTGATAAAATTGCACTGAACTACACACACGTGTGCACGCACACCCCCTCACACACACACACACACACACTAGTGCATCTATAACCAATGAAATCTGAATAAGCTCTGTGGATGGTACTAATGTCAATTTCCTGGTTGTGACACTGTACTGTATTTATGGAATATGTTACCATCTGGGAAAACTTGGTGAAGGGTGCATGGGCCCTCCCTGTACATTTCTTTACAAATTCCTGTGAATCTTAAGTATTTTGAAACAAAAAGTTAACAAAAATCACATACACAAAAAAATAAGAGGATGTCCTATTGTCAAAGCACATTTTGGAAGTACTCAGTTTACAAAAGTCAAACAGATTTCTTTTCTACAGGGCTGCTCAGAGCCTTTAAGTTCCTCATGAGCACTGCCAACCACTAGGGTAGGTGATGTAAGAAGCAAGCAATTCCCCAAGCTATTCAAACAGCAGAACTCTCTTCTCAAAGGACATCTTGTGGGATCAGAGTTCTGAGGAGGGCGTCTCAGGAAACACTGATGCATTTGTTAATTCAGAGCCAACAATAGTTGAAAAGATTCCGCATTAACCTTGCCACTACCTATATTTCACTGCCAGCAAATCAATGCATCCAAACTGTAAACAGTTTTTATGAACATATGGTGAGCATTAAACATATGATTAATATGGATGCTCATATATATTAACCCTGTACACTTTGCTGTCTTTTAAAGGTAAATAAGTTTAATATCAAAGGATAAATAACATTTAAAAATGATTTCTTTTTTGTATAAGCAAAAATATCTAATAAAATATAAAACAGCTAAACCCTCAAATAAAAATGTAGATTTATTGGCAATTAAGAACTCCAACCAAAAAACGGTCCAAGTACAAGAATAGAAAACTCATGGGACTCCCCTGGTGGTCCAGTGGTAAAGAATCGCCTTCCAATGCAGGAGACGCGGGTTCCATCCCTGGTCGGGGAACTAAGATCCCACGTGCCGCGGGGCAACTAAGCCCGCGTGCCACAACTACTGAGCTTGTGCGCCTCAACAAGAGAGCCTGTGTGCCGCAAACCACAGAGCCCACGCACCACAACTAGAGAGAGAAAACCTGCATGCTGCAACCAGATAGAAGCCCGAGCACCACAACGAAGAGACCGCGTGACATAACGAAAGATCCTGCATGCCTCAACGAAGATCCTGTGTGCCGCGACTAAGACCCGATGCAGCCAAAAAAATTAATAAAAATAAATAAATAAAATAAATATTTTTTAAAACTCATAAAAAATTAAAATGTCCATATATTAAAAATTCTTTTTCAAAGAAATGCAAAGTAAAACAATGATGTATTTGTTAAATTAGCAATGACACGTTCATGCAAGTGTGTGTGTGTGTGGTGTGTGTATCCGGTGTTGGCAATAAGATGAAATGGGAGCTCTCATTCACTGATGATGGGATGCCAATGTTAAAAATTGTGCCCCCCACAAAATCTGTAAGTTGAAGTCTTAACACCCCCGCAATGTGACTGTGTTTGGAGAGAGGACCTTTAAGGAGGTAATTAAGGTTAAATGAAGTCATAAGGATGGGGCCCTAATCCGATAGGTCTGGTATTCCAAGAGGAAGAGACACCCAGAGATCCCTCTTCTCTCTCTCTCTCTCTCTCTCCACTCACACAGAAAGGGTCATGTGAGGACACAGCAAGAGGACACCATCTACAAGTCAGGGAGAAAGGCCTCACCAGAAACCAACCCTCCTGGCACCCTGATCTTGGACTTCCAGTCTCCAAAGCCATGAGAAATTTGTTGAAGCCACCCCATCTACAGTACTGTGTTATGGCAGCCCAAGCAGACTAAAATACTATCTTTCTAGAAAGCAATTTGGGAATATCAATGATACATCTTAAAAATTTCATACTCTTTGAATGAACAATTCCACTCCTAGATACTTAATGTAAGGCAATAAGAGATGTATATGAAGATTTACAGAACAATATTTAGAGCAGTGCCATTTTTAGCAGAGAAGTACTGGGAACTAAATTTTGGGTACTTTGTCAATTACCATATACATACATACACATCTTACTATATATGCATATACACAGCAGAAATACCTGAGAGAGTACTAACTACATACAGTGTTACTAGTGGTTAACAGCAGCTATTTCTGAAAGTAGGAGCAATGGTAACTTTTATTTTCTTCTTTATACGAGCATGTATTTTCTAAATTTTCTGCAATGAACATTTAGGTCTTAGGCAATCTAACATTTTTAAGAAATGGCAAATTTTTTAAATACATTTTATCTTTCCAAATAAAAGCCAGAAAAATGGCACACAGAAATATTATCAACTATTCAAGCATTTTCTACTCTGTAAAATTCAAGCCCAAAAGAAGGCAGAAAACCAAAGATAGTCTAGCCAGAAAAAAATTCTTCATTAACAAATTATTGTTTGACTATTAAAAATAACCTTACAAAACACTGGTACATTCATGTTTCTTGTGCATCCTCAATTACCCAAGGTTAAATAATTTAGGAAAAATAACACTGGAATTTTCCTTACTTACCAAAACAATAGTGGTATCTTTAATATGCAGACCAAGCACTCTTCACAGCTTCATTCAGTAACACACATACAAATTAAACAGCATGTTATTCAATTTATCTATTATAGAAAGGGCTAAGTTGACCCCAATGAGATTTGATTGTTGGTTTCTAGGGAGACTAGATAGAGTCTTTATGTGAAGCTGATTCTTGAATCATTAAGCTATACCCTCTGGCTATTATTATTCTCAATAAGTAATAGTTGCCTGTGACTGCAGATATCTTTAGATTCATATTCATGGTTCATAATGGGTGATTCAGAAAAAAACTAATACTTTTGAGACAGTCTCATATGCAGTGAAACAGAATATTTCAAAATGATTATAAATAGACTGTATAATAAGTTCTTACCTTCATTCCTTTTAACCTGTCACTAACTACAGACAGAAAAATAATCTAACTCTCTGGAGAAAGGCACCAAGGAATGAGTGACTCTGGATGTTACCTTCCTAGCATAGGTAATGCCACTTTCTCTAAAGATACCAACCCCATCTTTTATTCACATGATTGAAGACTGCCTAACTAAACAGATGGTATCATAAACAGAACACTCGCTAACACCAGAAATTACAAGGAGGCCAGATTACCAATAAAATAGCGATTCACTTTTTGAATAACTAAGTGACTATGAAATGACTATGAGAAATTTCATGATGTCAAAAGCACTTTTATCTTATATAATTTTGCCTTTCACATACATATTCCCCTAGATTCTTGTACCTTTTTAATCTTCCTATTTTCCTCGGATTACAGGGAGTGGTTCATGTGCTCTCAAACTGTTTCCACAATTCTGTAGTCTAATTATCTCTTTCTCTCACGATTTCCCCATGCTGGATTTAGGAATGAAATTGGACGGAGAAAAATAGCACACAAGAGGAAGAGAGGAGATACAAAAACAATAAAGACAACAGAAGAGAGTAGGAAAATGACAAATGGAAAACTGTTCTGCAGTGTTAATAGCTGTGGCCAAAGGAAAAAAAAGTACTTTGTGTTCACACATGCGCAAGAAATGCTAGATTTTTAAAAGGTTAAACAAATTTCTTCATGGCAGGACTTCTCAGAGCTTTTAGCATTCTAATGTAGATTGGAAGGGTCAAGGGCAGGATTCAGTATCAGCATTTCCCAAATTTATTTGAACACAGAACCCTGTTCTGCATATTGTATACAGTAAGGCCCCTCCACACAAACCGAGAACTTCCAAAGATGCGAACGTGCGTTCCATCTTGCAGCTTGCCCTCCGTCTCCTACTGCTGACGATCCTTCAGCTCTACCGTCTCCCACCTCCTCTCCCTCCTCCAGTCAGTAACTCTTCTTGCCTGTTCACTCGATGCCAGCCCCTATATGCCAGCTATTATACTGTACTACTGTACTTTTCAAGGTACGATACTGTAAGATTTTAAATGTTTGATTTTTTGTATTTTTTATGTATTATTTGTGTGAAAAGTATTATAAACCTATTACAGTAGTACTATATAGCCGATTGTGTTAGTTGGGTACCTAGGCTAACTTTGTTGGACTTACGAAGAAATTGGACTTACGAACGCACTCTCGGAATGGAACTCGTTCGTATGTAAGGGACTTACTGTATTTGCAAATCCTGGAACAACGTTTGGTAGAAACCAACTTGGGAAATGCTGTGCAGGGTAAGAGTGATAGATAAGACTAAGTTTGAATCAAAATACAAAGAACCTAGAAGCTAAAAACAAAGAACTAAGCAATTTTACTTAATTCAGTTGACAAAAGGATCTCACTGATGATTGTTAAGCAGGAGGAGTCATGTAATCAAAGGTGTATTTTGCACTCTGAAATCTTCCCTTGATACAGAGTCTCAATAGTGGGAGCTCATAAAATTACAGACTCTCAAGATTGGAAAGGACCTTTAAAAATTATTCAAGTTGATGCTGAATCCCTTCTACTAGGTCCTTACTAATTAGCTATTCAGCTTGTCTGAATTCTTCCAATGACGGGGTACTCACTACCTCCCAAGGCTGTCTATCCCACGTTCGGACAAGTTAAAAATGTTCCCTTATGCAAAGCTACAATGTACTACCTTATAGTTTCCAACAATCAGTTCTAGGTCTCACTTTTGTAGTCAAATTGAACAAGCTGATTCCCTCTTCTGTATGACAATCTTTCAAATATTACAAGGCAGCTCTCATGGCTCCATCACAATCACTGCAATTACCACCAGACCTGCCAGACATCCCTCTTTTAGGCCAAATAGCCTCCCCCTTTACCCATCCTTCATTTAACACTTTTCTTGAAGGACTGTATAACACTTATGCCTACCCTTGGTTATATTATTTCTTTCCTTCCACCTTTCTTACACATTCTTTTAAACCAGGGGTCAGCACATCCTTTCTGTGAAGAGCCAAACAGTAAATACTGTCAGCTTGGTAGACCACATGGTCTCTGTCACGACTGCTCAGCTCTGCCATTGCAGCATGAAAGCAGCCATAAACGATGCACAAGTGAATGCGTGTGGCTGGGTTCCCATAAAACTTTACAGATACTAAAATCTGAATTTTGTATAATTTTCACACGTCACAAAATAGTCTTCTTTTGATTTTCTTTCAACCATTTGAAAATGTAAAAATCATTCTTGGCTTGCAGGCCATACAAAAACAGGTAAAGGGCTGCAGTTTGCCAAGCCCTGTTTGAAACTACAGTCTTTAGATTGACTTTAAACAAACTGTCTGCCTTGGTTTTCCGTATCTTTTTAATGGTTTATAATTCCATTCAATGCAAAGTCACCCAAGTTTCAACTTTTGAATACTAGGATATGTCTCTCTACCTTTATTTAATAAATAATGGGATGTTTGCAGTAAGTAGCGTTGCCCTGTACTGTGTGGTGAATATCAATCACGCCAGGCACCAAGTTCAAACATCCTCTGGCCCAATACTCAGCTTCAAAGCATCAATTCAAAAGGCACAGAGAGCATCAGTAGACTTGAAGTGACTTATTGAAAGAGATTAAAGAGACTCCACATTACATTTCTTATGTACTAAAATCCTAGACACTAAGCCTGCCTAAGTCTGAATGACAGAAGGTTGCTGCCTGTTATGGTTGAAAGTCAAAAGCAGGTGAATGAGCAAGAGCAAAAAAATAAATAAATAAATTGCACTCCACATCTGCACATCTAAATTGGTAGGTGGTTCTATAAAGTCAGAATCTTCTTCTACAGTTCTTAGTAAAACAAAATGGGTGTTTTTTTCTCCTTTGCTCTTTTATAAACTCCCTATACTTTACCTTTGGGAGTTGATACCTTCAACTATACATTATGTGGTATATTTCCTAGGTTCTTTGTCACTTTGGAACCTCTATCAATACTAACAAAAAGCAATGGCATTCTATACTAAAATCTCAGAGCCCAAGCACACTGGTAGTTAGATGGGAGTTATATATTCTAATAATGATAATTAAGAAATATATCCTATATTTCTTAAACAAGTATCAAATGTTATGATAGTTTTACCTAACTGCTGCTACTTAAACATCGTTATTTGTAAAATGTCACATACCTCTTCACAATACATAAATACATAAAACAAACTCCTGTTAGTGCATGTATCAT
Organism: Balaenoptera borealis; assembly: GCF_965194805.1. NCBI lineage: Eukaryota > Metazoa > Chordata > Mammalia > Artiodactyla > Balaenopteridae > Balaenoptera > Balaenoptera borealis. Next base: position 108,213,486 of record NC_138881.1, read on the forward strand.
ATTTCAGATTGTTAGAACAATTCAGTCTTAAATCAAACACTATAGTTACTAATAAAACACATGATATTTACAACTGGCTACTCAAACAAAAGCTGCAGGGATTACAGCCAAGTAAAGTCTATCATTAGAAAAAGGTAGATGAAAAGAAAAGAAAGGAAAGGAAAAGAAAAAAGAACTCAAACCCGTTGCTACATTTCTTCACATTCTATCCAAATGTGATCCAACTGTAGGGGTCTATGAGATAGAAGCATACTGAAGTACGAAAGTTCCATGCTCATTTATTCACTGAACGCCTACTTTGTGCAAGGGTTATGCTGGTACTTTTAGGTGTAACCATTTGCACCTGAAAGTTAAGAGAGCAGTAGTAAAAAATGACTCTGGGGCAGATGGTGCTATATTAGCCAAGGGAAGTAAAAGAAGAGGAGGAACAGAGAAAAGACAGAGATATAAATTTGGGAATTGTCAGCCTATATGGTAGTTGAGGTAGACATTTGCCGACTTCCACAGAACAGTATTTCTAAAATGTAAATCTGACCATGTCACTGCCCTGTTAAAATCTTTCAATGACTCCCCATTTCCTATAGAATAATGACCAAAGTTCAATACCAAGGACAGGGCTCTTCATAATTTGGCTGCCAGCTCCTTCCTCATCTTCCAGGACTTCCCTACTCACACTCCAGCACAACCTACTTGCAGTTTTTGCATGTGCTGTGCTTGTTTCTACCTTTGCACATGCTGTTTCCACAGTCCCAGGGCCAACTCCTTCCTGGTCATTCAAGACTCAGTTCCAAGAAGGACCTCTTCTATGAAGCCATTCCTCTGACCTAACCCTCAAGGCAAAGTTAAACACAACCCCTTCTGTACATACCTCTATATAGGACCTTTCTGAAAATTAAGGCTGAAAGGGACATTTTAGTCTTTCAAGCACATTAGGAAACAATATATCCCTATAAGCATAAATATATTTTAATATTTTCATAATTCTACAGTCAAGAAGAACCCATCATTAATTTTACATTTTACCAATTCTGTGAATAATGTATTAATTCATATCCTCACACTTCATTAAGAATGTAATGCTCTAAGAAATCAATATTAGCTGTTATCACACAATTAAGTACTAATACACAAAATAAAAAGTCATGAGTGGCCTTCTTTATAAAATTTCCTAGGCTATGCTGCATAAGCAACAAACAAAAGTGCTATTGTGACTATAAAACAGGTTGGAAAATTTTTAATTTGACTTTTGTTTTTCTAAAGTATCTATAAAGAAAATCCTTCTCTGACTGGACAGATAATTTATCAAATATCCTGTGCTGAACTAATAATTTAGTTAATGTTTACTATCAATGATAAACCTATAAAAAGGGAAGCAAGCTAATAAAGAGCTATAGCAATATTTTCTAAATAGTATTTGTTCTCCTACAATTCTGATGAGGAATATCATGTTCTTAATTTTAAATAAGGAACATTTTCATTAATAATAAAGCTGTGATTTGAAAACAAACAGCAATAACATGAAACTTTTATTACATTGTATACAACAGTGTGTGATTCTCTCTCTGAGATACTACCCAAAAAATTCATTTAAACTACTACAAAAGGCAGGGTAATTGTAATAACTAATTACTAATACCCTGATTCAACTCTAAAGTCCATGGCCACAGGCTATGTACACGGAGCTTCTTGCGAGGCTAGGAGAGGAAAGAAAAAAGCTTCCTAGAGGCTAAAGAGTAAGAATATTTTTTAACTAAAATTAAGAGTCAAAGCAACCCTGCAAAGGAAGCATAGTGGCTATATCAAGAAATGTTCTTTATTTCAGAGAGCCAAATTCTGCTTTTTCTCCTTTAAGTACTTAAAAGAACCTAAGCAGGTCCAAAGAATTACTGATTAAACTTTGGATACTTTCAATATGTCCTTTCCAGTAAACTTATGTGCTAGGTATTTTAGACTTCTCAGATTCTTTTCAAATCTCCCAGTCACGTTAGTCTGTCACTAAATGAACAGAGATAATGCCCTGACATTCATTCCCTAAAAGGAATTAATGAGCTAATGTTGGTAAAGGGATTGGCAACCTTATAGTATAAAAGGTAGTATATAAATACAAAGTATTATCTTTTCCTCTTACAGTCATCTGGCAAAGGTCCTTTTAATTCTGATAGTTTTTAAATGTCCTAAGACTAAGACCTCATTATAATACACTTTTTTCTTAGAAGGAAAATGGTAGGGCAATTCATGTACTCTGAGCTTAAAAATCTAAATTGATCATATCCTTCCTACTCGTTTATGTAGTTCAATAGAGACTGATTACTTACTTAAAGACCACACAAGTTCTCAGAGAAAGAAATCACAGTCTTTTTAGCACAGAGAAACAGAACTAAAACTCATTTTCTCTTTTGTATAGCCAGCATTTTTAAATGGAGAAGAGCCTCAAAGAAATTTTCAACCTTTAGCTGAAGGCTTTCAAAATGCGGCATATTTAGAAGTGGAGGTTCATGCCTTTAAGTATTTTAAGACTGTTAAGTCAGAAGCCATGAATTCAGTACTTTGAGATCTCTGAATAAAATATAACTACCAAGGTTTCTTTTTTTTTCCCTAAGTATTTCACACTATTTATTGGTGTCTCTGGGAAAGAGTCATCTTTAAGCAAGATTATGTTTTTAAAGATAGCTTCTTTAGTAAGCTAAGTTGAAAGTTTAATCATTAATAAAATTTTAATTTGAACACAGTGACACACTCACATAATGAATCAAATTACATCCTCTTTTATTTCTAAGATGGGGTTTTTCAATGAAGCAAATTATTTTAATTTTGGAAATCACAAATGCCTCTTTCAAGGGGGAAGTTTCACTTCCTAGATTGTGAATGTGATTCACTATACAAGACCAATTATTTAAAATGAGGGGAAAAGAGATCATCTAGAAATAATAGTAATCTATTTCTTTAATTCCCTAATGATTTTTATTATCATGAAACGTTCCAAAAAGATGGTCTAAATATATTCATGCATATTTTAAAATATATTACTTATATTCTAAATCCAGAAATATACGCAAAAATTGTCCATCAACTAGGAGGGAAATAATATAGTAGAAAAGTTAACAAAAACTCTGGACTAAAATATTTAATATGAAATAAACTACTATATGTTTTGAAAGATTCTTTAGAAATCATAAATTCCACCTTCCAGAACATAATTAAGGACAGAATTGTCTTCATTTTTAACAGACAAAATAAAAGTTTCATTTTTCAATCACATATGTAGTTAATATCCACTCTTTGGAAAACATACATTAGAGATTTAAACCTCTTGGTAAAGAAAGAGGTAAATGTTTTGTTGAAAGATGGAAGAAAAGATTCTTTACAAGGGAGTTCAGAGACATCTAGTGGTTGTTAATAATACACCGGATTTCTTCCCGGAAAATGAAATAAGGTTATGTATGTAGTTCTACAGTCATGTTCGTATTACAAATAATATAAGATTTTCCTTGCTCTTTTGAATCTGTTTCATCCTACTGCTTTAGTTCAATGTTTCCAGAAACTGAAAACAGCATTAAACTCAACCTTTTAAAAAATTAGTGAACTATCACTGAAATAATACTAAAAATTCAGCAAATGTTCCATCACATGAAAGGGCATGTATGATCGAAAACATGATTCATCAACAAATGCAGGTGGGCATTTGTCTTTTACAAGCTGCTGATGCCGCTCTAAATTAGATCATTATACACATAAAACCCCAAATGGCTAAAAATTTTAAATGCATGGCTTTTGAAAGGAGTTCTCTGCTAAACATGGTCATAGATGCACCGAGCTAGAAGGCACCTTAAAAGGCCAACTAGCTCACTGCCAAAGTCTTCAGACTGTCAAAATAGAATCTCATCTTCAAAGCTAATAGAAAGCTATTTAACACTGTTCTTCAATAATCTATTTCAACCATCCAAAGAACCCTGTCAAACAACTCTTCCCTACATCCAACCTCAGCCCTTCATGCTACAGATTAATTCCTATTTTTTTTTATTCTTTTCTCAATTCTTCCTACTGTATCTTATTAACATATACACCTCTTCCTATTCTTTTGTACAAGTATAGCACTTTACATTCATCCCTACAATTGTCATGTTGCAAGGGAGATTCAATCAATTCATCATTCCAATTTCTCTAGTTCCTTTTGGATTCTGGCTTGATCCAAAGTATTTGCTACCTCTCCCAGCATTATGTATTCCATAAACTTGATAGACACATTCTAATAACAATCCAGGAACCCTCTAAATTTCTGTTAAAATTTTAAGAAATATCTGATCTTATAAAGCATCCACCAAAATTAGCATCTTCAATATAGCAACTCAGAGTTTTCTTTTCTTCAACTTGAACTGAAAATATAAAATGGGTCAAACAAAATGTTCAGCATTGCTTCACACCCCTATGAACTTTTGGCCAAGAAAACATTTATGATAGACAGAAACTAAAGAGAAATGTTCACTGTTTAGATTGTTAGTTTCTGGTTACTTTTAATGTTTAGGCTGTATGAATCTCCTTTTGTCTTAATTACCTCGGCTAACAAAAGACTGACGATGCCAACATTAAAAACATGTGGCATTTATTTCAATATCAGCAAGAACACTGCTAAGCAGCACTAGGATTTAACAGGAACACAATTCATGTTAGAAAGTAACAGTAAATTGCATGAAGCTAAAAGAAAATCTCTTCTTAATTATTCTGTCTCATAATATTCTTATAAAAACTCTACTTAGGCAACAATTCCTTCTCATTAAAAATAAATCCTTAAGTTATTCACACAGTCTCAAGTATCACCTGCCTCATTACAAAGGGGAAACTACCTTTAAAATGAAGAGCTCTGATGGTCACCATATTAACCAAGTAATCAAACTCAGCATCACCAAGAATGTGACAACCTGACATAATGAGCCTCCTGATGTGATGCAATGAGAAATACACATCACTTAGGCAGCATTCCTGCTGAAAATGCTTAACCTAAATCTAACAGTGAGCAAACAATGAGATACATGTTGGGCATTCTACAAAATGAGTCTGGGTACCTTAAAAAAGTCATTGTCATGAAAAACAAAAAGTTGTAGACTGAAGAGACTGAAGAGACTCAACCAAATGCAATATGTGAACCCTGACTGGCTCATCAATTTAAAAAAACAGCTATGAGAGACACTTTCGGGACAACTGGAAAATTTTGTACATGGACTGTATGCTAGATGACATTACTGAATCAACGTTAACATTTTCAGGTAGGATGATGGTACTGTGCTCATGTAGGAAAATATCAGTTTTATTTAGGAGATAAATGCTGAAGTATTTAGAGGTGAACACTCATGATGTCTGTGACTTACTTTCAAATGGTTCAGAAATATAGATCTGTATATAGATTAATAAATATAAAACACAGATCTGTATTTCTGAATATAGATATGTTTCTGTATTTCTGAGTACAATATATAGATTCTATATGTATAGACAGATGCCATGTATGTATGTATAAGTACATACACACATATACTAGTGAGAGGAGAAAGCCAACGTGGCAAAATGTTAAGAATTAGAGAATCTAAGTAAAGGATGTATGATATTTGACATTTTTCAAAAGAAAAAGTTGGGGGAAATAAGTAAGAAAGGAATACGTACCATGGCGGTTCTAGACTTGATAAACCAGTCAAATCTAAACTGAGGAGCATTCCGAACACACTGTCTTAATTCTTCATACACGTTTTCTCTATCAAAGCCCATTTTGTGTAACATACAAATCAAGAATCGATCTTCTTCCTCAGTATAGTTCTTTCCTTTGCTGGTTCCATACTGAATACGTAACTGATGAAATGGAGCCTTGTATCTTGCAATCTGTAAATTTAAACAAAATAGGGCTTTTGACTAAATGTGCAATAATAATAAGTCAAAGCTAATCACCATTTGATCAATTAAAACAATCTATTGGTAATTTGACAATTATGAAATATACTACTTTGGCATCCAGGGCTTTCTTGATACTGATCCTTCGTTGAATTCTTGCTTCTCCACGTTCAATTTGAGCCATAATTTTCTCAATGTCCTGTAATTCATTGCAACGTTCCCAAAATACAGCTGAAAAACAGAGTTATTACTTTACAATTCTATCATCTTAAGTAAATGAATCCAAGGAACTGTAGAATGAAGAATTAGCAGGAAAGGATACAGTGAACTTACACTGTTTATAATTAAGATTCAAATTCATCTGTATATATACGTTCAATTATTAAATACTCCTAAGGTGTAATAAATGAGGGGTATTAAATACCTCCTTCCATTTAAAAGTAAGACCTCAACAAGGAGGTTTTAGGTTAGTGATTTTCCTTTCATGAAATATTACGAAGTTTTTCATTATCCATCCCAGATGACTAGAATTTCAAAAGATACTACAGATACTGATTTAAGCTATGCTTTTATTCAAACATTATATAGAAGGCACCAAACACATAAAGTGAAACAGAAGAGGGGGTGGTCATATAAACTTAGAGAACATAGTTTCCTAGCAAGCAAAAATAAAAATGAAACTATTATCAACAGGTCAATCAAACTTCCTATAAAGCAGCAATTTCTACTGAAACTGTTACTTCGCTTTTGGAACCACTCACTATTCTTACAGTATTTCCAGTGACACACAGCTTGTTTTTTAAACTTACTTGGAATAGCCTCTTCTTTTAAAAAAAAAAAAGGAAAACCAAGTCACCCAAATTTTATAAATGAGCTAAATGATCTGGCTGCATTAATAGGTCACATCTTATGACTTCAGGTGAGAGGCCCTCTAATGACATATTCTACATTCTCAAATTTTTTCATTTTTAGAGTCTATCAAGAAAGGAATGTCAGTACTCTGATTTTTATAAGCACCTGTATTCATTTATTCATTCTCTCACTTATTCATTCAACACAATTTAAACGCCTACTATGTATAAGATACCACGAACAGCCAACTGTAAACATTTCGTCTCTTATTGCAACCAACTACATAAATTCATTCAAATCTCCCCATGCTCTGACTTGGCCCCAATTAAGCTGCCCTGAGCTAGTCATGCTACCTGGCTTGCTGTCAATTTGAGGGAACATCTGACATGGTATTTTTTTTTAAATAAGCTCTTTTTTAAAATATTTATTTATTCATTTGGCTGCGCCAGGTCTTAGTTGCAGCACGTGGGATCTAGTTCCCTGACCAGGGATCGAACCCAGGCCCCCTGCATTGTGAGCACGGAGCCTTAGCCACTGGACCACCAGGGAAGTCCCGACATGATATCTTTTTAAATCATTTTTTTCTTGCAATTTCATACACACTGATGCTATCCCCCTTCCTAACTTTTGAAGAAAATTCTACTTCAGAAAATCTCTCTGCACATATCCTTTTATACTCCTTTCATTCAACTCTTGCTGCTAAAATTTCTCTCTCTCCTCTATTTTTCCCCTCTTTAAGTCCCCAAATGTCCTAAACTTATGTGATAAATTTTAAGGGTAGTAGTAATGTTATACTGTTATCAAAGTAAAGGACGTTCATAGACTTGATGTTATGCTACACGAAATAAAAACTCAAATATAATCCATCTCTCAAGTCCCTGGCAATCACCAGAAGACCCTTTCAGATTTCCAAAAGAAAAAAAAAGTATCTGTTCTCTAATTAAACATGGATTTATTCAAGCATTAGCACCATAAATAAATGAAAAATTGTGCCTAATCTATATTAATCTTTGGTATATTTAGTAGTATTCCAATGTTTCCTCCCTACTATTTTTCATGGCAAAAATGCAGAATTTCAGTTGTTAGGCTAAATAGGCTTTGAGAGGCTAGCTCAGAAACCTAAACCTACTTTGTAACATTGTTTCAAAAACATTTTTGTTGTTTCAAAAACCTACTTTGTAACATTGTTTCAAAACATTTTTCCCAAAACATGGGGGAAAAAATGCCCTAGATTCTATACAGCTGATATTCAGACTACATTTGAGAGCTCAACCTAATTGGATTTTAGAAACTTCCTATGTTCTTCTACATAAAGAAAATTTACTAGACATATTTACCTATTTTAATAAGATTTCTTTTCAGAAGCCTGAGGTTGGATGCACTGTGACATGGAAATCAGTATTAACTCCATATGCTTCAGCACCTGATCTACTTCTGGTCAAGACCAAAGACACAGCTAAGTAAGAGAAGGAGCTGATTCTAGGACCAATCAACAGATGTATTCAAGCAGTCTTTTCAGATCTACTCCAGCTTGCCTGGAGTTAACAGGAATCCACACATAACTTGGCTGGAGCAAACTAGAACCCTGAGAGTGTTTGAGGATCTAATTATAGGAATTCTCTACTTCAAGGACAACCTAGAAAGACAATAATTCCATCCACTGAAACTGAAGCGTTAGACTTGACTTGCCCAGAAGATGATCAAATTCCAGAGGTGGGAAAGTAGGCATTTTGCCAGTGCTCATCCAATAGCTACCCTTGTTTTATCAGTGCTATACTTGGCTCTATTAGCTAACTAGTAGGGACAACAGCAATTTGTTTTGATAAATCTTATAATCTTTTCATAGAAATACAATTATATTTTATACTTTCACTTACAGTTTATTCATAAAAGTCTAAAGGTCTCTGAACAAAGGTAAAATTAAACTGACACTAAAGAAATGCATAAGGTTACAATTAAACACCATTTTTGTAGTTGTATACAAACCTGAATACTCCATGACCTCCTCAGGAGATTTGCCCTCCACCTCTCGAGCTATATTATCAATGTCATCTCTTCCATACTTCTCATTAGCTTTAATAAACTGATTAAAATCTCGCTTAGTCCAGTTTGTGAATCCCTGTGAACAAAAAATTAAGCATCATCAATAGAGGTTAAATCAACAAATCCAAATATTGTTCTATTTAGTTCTATACAATGATACATTAAAAACAGTTCAAAAGGCTTAAAATTTTCCTCCTTATAAAATCCCAGGTTTTTTATGTTGGAATCAAAAGTTGAGTTAGTGTTATTAATAACTGCTTTTCTATCATGAAGAGAATATACTTCCCTCCAAGTACTAAAAACTGATTTATAGTTCCAAGATATTGTATAGTTTTTAACTCTGTATTTTATAGATGCCTACTACATTAAAATACAAATGCATTAAAATTAAAATACTAATGTAAATGCTGAAGTCCTGGATATTCCAGTACTTCATTTTTTTCACAGACTTATTCCCATGTGAATTAAGAAAAAATGTGGATGCATTAAATCAAAAAACTACATGAAGGAAAAAAAAAGACTGAAGAAAAATTTTTGTAGCTTTTTACATCATTCCAAACTACTGTGAACAAATAATTTCTGTTCAAAATTATATTCATAAATAGGATTCGATAAACAGAATGTTATTAGGCCTGCTCAATGTCTTTCCTAAAAGATAGAACAGTTCGACCAATCAGTGTTTTAAGTCTCTTTGGTATTTATTAGCATATCTCTGAAGTCACAAGATCAAATTTTTGTCTTCCACTCCTCATGTCCCAACCCACATAAATGTGATACCCTTGACAGAGCAAAACTCTATCCCTAGGCTTTAGTTGATAAAGATTTTAGATTATCCCACATTTTGTTCCTTTGTACTCCCATGATTTTTTAAAAGATTAATTATTTAGGGCAGTAGAGAAAGGTGATTAAAGATGACTTCAAGTACTAGGAGGGGCAAAAAATTGATTTTGTTTCTAATTATAAACTAAAGCAATTTCTCAGTTGAGACTGTATATTCACAATATATTGTACATTCACAATATACTGCAAGCCAAGTAACATTCCAAGACCGTAACTTTATTTTTGTGTTCAGGAAATAAATTTTGAAAAAAAATCATGAATATTTAAATATTTTATTTTATTCTGTGGTAAGTCCTAATATTCAACCAGTTGCAATTACATTTTCAGACTAAACTTTATGACTTCCAGGCATTTGGCTCAAAAATTATGAATGTAATTTGTAAAACTTCATTCAATAAAATTACATGTTATAACAAAGAAAATACCTATATAATAAATAAGATATAAATATAAAAGCTATCTTTCAATAATTAATGTGGGAAATTCCCTAGCACTGTGCTTTGCATATTGTTCAAAAGAATTTGTTGAATAAATAAATCTTGCTGGCTACTTTCTATACTAAGGTGGTATCATACAGTACACATGTTTGTTTATTATTTTCCAAGGATCTTTTGCACTGTAATTCTTTTTATCTTCTACAGATTATTTTGGAAGTATGACACTTGTAAAACTCATTAAAGCAACAATGACCAGAAAGCATTAATATGTTGTTCAAATCGAAATGTTCCCTACTTATTAACTATTAGCTTTTAACTATACAATGAGCACCTTTTATAGTTTCAGAAATTTCTCATCATTGTATTAAAGTTCTTTTCAAGAAAGAATATAAGGCATTTTGAGAATTATGAAATCATTCCATAAATAAAAGATTAGTAGAGCATAATTTCAGAGGACAGTTCACAATCAATAAAATAAATTTAAATTTTCAAGAATATGTAGTAATTACTGTCTATCAGGATTCATATGTGGATTAACTGACTTTATTATAATTGATAAAATGCATGTCTGATTTCTTATAATTGACACCTATATTTTGCATTTATATATTTTTTAGTATTTCTAAAAGAGTGTATTCTATAAAAGGGATAAAAAAAAATAGGGATATTTGGTCTAAATGTATGTTTATAAAATAGCCCTGAGTTGTGTTGGTGTGTCCAATCAGGGTACCAGGCCCATACAATAAAAAGTAAGTGTAATTTATATCTTTTTTTCTATTGGTTGACTAGAAGTATTTCAATCACTTAAAATATGTTACTTGTGTGAGAAGTTTTTCCTTTTCTTCAGTCTCTTCTGGTGTAAGAGGTTCAGCTCCATCAATCTTTTTTTGCTCCTCTCTTTGAGCCACAGCTGGATTTGGGATATCAGGATTCCTTGGGACCTAAGAATCAAGAGGTGTGTTATGAATAAACTGTTGAGAAAAATTAATTAAGGGTATACATACTTATATCAATATTTAGAATTATTTCAGCAGTAAACAAAATAAAGTCATACCAGAATGACACATGATCCTCTCCACATTTCTACTACCATATTACCAAAGTAAAACTGTTCTTAAATGTGCCACGTGGTATTTTACAGTTAAAAACCAGTTACAGCTAAATGCCACATTATATTCTAGATTTAATTACACTGTGGAACAAAAAAATCCTTATGATATTGTAATACATGGTAATAATAATATCATTATCCCCAACACCAACATTATACAATAAAATCTCAAGCCCAGAAACAAAAAGTTGGGTAGTACAAAAAGAGTCCATATTCACCTGGCAATACAGACCAGGGTATAGAAGTGGCAATGCACCTGAAGATTGTATCCAATGCTCTAATCAGTTCAACGTGCAACGTTGTTTAAATATAAAACCTACTAACTGGGCATTATAAGAGGGAAGGGGTAAGCAAAGAGTTCAAAAGACTGAGGACAGAAGCTCAGCTCTACAAGGAGGCAAGCAGTCAGCCAGTCATTTGTATCTCAAAACTGTAGCCCCAGGGGCCTTAGTGTGTCACCATGAACTTAGACAACCCATACAGCTCAGCAGTATAAAGCAGCATTCATTGTATGGAGTGATAAACTAAGTCACTCAGCGCAAAGCCTCACATCATTTTTATGTGCATCTGCAGTGACAATGCAGCACATTGATTTACAAGGGCAGGTATATAACATGTATAGTACATTTTATAGCATCCATCAAACATGGCAAGAACAGGGTTGGCAGTAAGCCTTCCACTGTTTGGAAGGCACACCTATCATAAATGACTCATCCTCTAGAGGTATCAAATAGTCACGGTTTTACTAAAACATGATTATAATACATACTAGAGTACATTTCTCTAATTATTATACATATTTCATAGAGTTTGAACCATAGCACTGTAATTTAAAAATAAGTATTTTTAAAACTATTGTATCCAATAGTTGTTTAAATATAAAACCTACTAACTGGGCATTAAAAAGACATACTGAAAAACAGATTCATTTGTACATAATCATCAGTACGAGACAATCAAATTAGTAAGTATTGACTAAATGTCTATTTTGTCCATAGCACTATGATAGGTGTTCACTGGAATATAAAAAATAGTGGACATGGTCCTTGCCCACAAGGAGCTCACAACCTAGTTGCGGAATTCTGAGCTATACTCTAAGAACTATAAGAATTTGGGGAGATGGAGAAGAGAGAAAGAATATTCTAGGCGGAGCAGTAAAGCAAAAACGGTGAAGGCAAAAACAGGAAGGAGCATATAAGGTTTATGTTGAGACGGGATAAGAAACAAGGCCAGGTGGAAACAGAATTAGAGGGCCTTCTGAAACTACACAGTAGGCAACAGCAAGCCATTGGAGATCTTTCAACAAAGGAGTACTGTTTTCACCTGCAAGCCTTGTGCTGGATGGATTGAAGTGGGGAAGCGACTAGAGGCAAGAGAACCAGCTAAACTGTTGTAATCTAGAAATGAGGTATGATCACCTGGCCTAGGATGGTAGCAAATGGAAATGGAAAAGAAGGTGTAAATTAAAAACGAAATGTAGTCCAGTGATACGCATGATTTAAAATGACTTTTTTCAACAGCTAAATTCCACTTTTAAATCACAGGCACACCAGCAATTCCATTCCTAACAAACATATCTATACAAAGACTTTTAGGAGAATGTTTATAGCAGCTTTACTCACAAGAGCCAAAACCCAAAAAACAGTCCAGATGTCCATCAACAAGAGACTGGATAAGCAAACTGTGGTATATCCTTACAATGGAATAGTACTCGGCAATAAAAAGGAATGCACCATTGATAATGGGACAACATGGATGAATCTCAAAAACACTATGCTAAGTGAAAGAAGCCTTACACATAATATATGATTCCATTTATGTGAAACTCTAAAACAAAAAAAACCAATCTATGGTTGAAAATAATATCAGAACAGTGGTTGTGTCTGGGGAATGAATATGAGGATTGACTGGGAAGGGGCACTTTCTATATCCTTATAGGGGCTTCAGTTATGTAGGCGTATGCATTTGTCAAAATTCATCAAATGACACACAAGATTTATATATTTCAATGTATATAACTTTTATCTTAAAAAGAATCAAATAAATATTGAACTCTGGCTAATGATATGCATGTTGAAGTGTTTCCGGGTGAAATATACTTATGTCTGCAACTTTGAAATGCATAAAGAAATAAGAAGGATATCCATTTGATAGAAAGCTGGAGAAATGGACAAATAGGTGATAAAGCAAATACAGTAAAATGTAAATTGGAAAATATATGTGGCGTGTATATGGGTGTTCACTGTATAATTATTTTGGCATTTTTCTGTTTGGAAATTTTTCATAATAAAATGTTGAAAAAAATTACAGACATAGCTTTAAAAGTTTAACAGACCGCTTCAGTCGCTGGTGAAATTACTTTGGCCTCAAATTTTTAACTTTCATTGAGGAAAACCTCTTTAATCTTAAGATATTTCTCTACCAAAATGCTTCAAACTTTCCATATCTGACAAACCATACTTTAACAAAGTATTTCATAAACATCTAATTTTATGACAGAAAATGGATAATATACCCACACAAAATAAACTTTTTATTCCTATGTAGATATCTTCAATACTAAAAATTTTCCACCTGAACTTTAATAAAGGCAAAATCAGAATATTATATCATACCATTAGATTTTAGGATCTACTGCCCATATTTTTAATACAGCAAAACTTTAGAATGACTTCATCAATGTTACATTTACAATTTTAGTTCTAAAAATTACTCAAATAAACAGCTGCTAAAAGTTTTAGAATTAGAAATGACTCAAAATTCCTAAATTCCTGTATCTCTTCCTACAAATAATCTCCTTCTTAATATTTATTATTTTTAAAAAGTATTCATTTTTTACCTCATGAGGTTTTATCGGCATTTAGCTTCCTAAAGTGATTTCAAAGTGCTGTAAAAGAATTAAGTAGACGAATTATAGGCCAATAGTACTAAACAGATACCTAGGTGGTATCTCAAGTACTCATACTGTATATATTACTGATGACCCCCAGTAACACTTAATATACAAGAAGTTATCTTTCAAGGAAACAGCTCAATTATTATTTGGACTTCTAGTCAGATAGTAAGGAATTTGTGATTAAGAGCTATGTTCCATGGAAAAGTGAAAAACTTTTTGGGGGGTCTTGTTTCTTAGGAGCTTCAGCAAGCATTTCATAGAAATATGGAATACTGAATTAAATGTGACAACACACAAAATAAAAGTAGTAACCTGAAATCAGCTCACTGTATTTTAATTCTACCACAGCAAAACAGGTGGCCCACAATGACACATTACGGAAACTCACAAAGATTATAGTACTTCCTGCATTTGTCAAATGTTTATATCCCCCCCAAAGAGTCTTTATTGAAGATATATATTAGAATGTTCTACAGCTTTCTTCAGCTTCTAATATGGCAAAACTCCAGGTTCACTCCAGGTCTTAGACTCAATGGGACTTTTGGATACTCCGGAGTTTTAAAATTCTGCAATTGAAATTTCAATTCAGTCACCTTCTTCCAATGGAAGGGTTTTAGTGAGCAAGTGACTAAAAGCATTAAGTTACTCCTCTAAGTCACAAGAGCAATGAAGCTTCTGAATATGTCTAACCTGCAACAAGGTCAGAGCTTAGACAGCAGGGAAAATTGGCACATAATGCACAGCTATCTACCAAGTGGTTAGGGCAAAACAAACAACTACTTCTCTCAGCCTCAAATAAGACAGAACTCTTTAATTCCAGATCTTATTATCAGGAATACTGCCGTGACCTTGTTGTGCTGAGTATTGCGGGGGGAAAAAACAAAACAGAAAATAAAAATGCAAATAAGCAGGCCCTGAAGAAAAATGCTGTTTACCAACTGCTTCAAGCCTACTGAGCCCTTCACTAACCACACTCCAAGTCACTACAGAATGTGACAGTGGGGACTCAAAATGGGCCAAATGGAACCATACACCACAATGCCCCCAGCTTCAGACAAAACCTCTCTCCCCTGAGCTAACAATCATTTAAGCAGAAAGAGGGAAAGGAGTCCCTTTTTGAGAACCTAACTATGTAGAGAATATCAGGAAACTCCACTACAGCAGTCCTGTTCATCTGAGAACAAACTATTGTTCCATTCATATTGTGGCTTGGGTTAGTTTTCTGGAGGTTTAGTAGGGGGAAAATAATCAACGCTAGGAATCCTTGAGAAGATATGCCCAACACTTATCAATATCATATCGTCCTTTATAGGAAGCTTTTGCAGGTGATTAACATGCCATGCTCATCTGTCTATACAGTCGGCCCTCCGTATCCACGGGTTCTGCATCTGTGGATTCAAGCAACCTCTGATCAAAAATATTTGAGGAAAAAATTACAGAAAGTTCCAAAAAGCAAAACTTGAATCTGCTGCATGCTGGCAACTATTTACATAGCATTCACATTGTATTTAAACCTATTTACATAGCATTCACATTGTATTTATACCTATTTACATAGCAATCACATTGTATTAGGTATTATAAGTAATATAGAGATGATGTAAAATATATGGGCGAATCTGCATAGGTTACATGGAAATACTACGCCATTTTATATAAGAGACTTGAGCATTCACGGATCGTGGTATCTTTGTGGGCTTCTGGAACCAATGTCCCGCAGATACCGAGGGACAACTGTACTCAAACATGAGACCCACCCAATTAAAGCACCCACCTTAGCTCAGGTCTGTAGCCCCTGGTAAAGAATGGAAGAGACAAGGTTCAGAAAGAACCAACATCCAGAATGTATTCTTCTTTGTCTTGTAAATCCCCAGCTAAGTATGCATACAGAGGATCAAGGCAAGTCTTAAGACAATACAAAGGCAATCCAGGATGGGGCTGAGGAGAGCCTGGGGCTAGGAGTGGAGTGGTAGGGGGTCGATTCCCCTTCCACCCCCACTGCCACCACCACACTCCCAGCCACCACCATCTTTTCATCTTCACACTGCAGCAGCCTCCTGGCTGGTTTCCCTGGAGAAACTCACCTTTCTCTGTGTTGCAGCCAGAGTGATTTTTAAAAATGTAAGTCTGATCATATTCTGCCCCTTATAAGTGGTTTGACCTTGAGCAAATTACTCAGGGCAAATTACTCAACCTCTGTATGCCTCAGTTTCCCCACCTGTAAAATGGGTATGTAGTTCCAGGGCTCTTCTGAGAATACTGAGTTAATCATTTTGAACAACTAAGAAGAGTAAGCAACACAAGTAAGTACTAAATAACTATCTGCTGTTATTATTCCATCACCCACCTACCCCTCTGCCTTAAAAACATCTCAAAGGCTTTCTTTGCTCTAAAGTTCAACCTAATTAATATGACCTATAATTAATGTTCAATGCTCCACATGGTCCAACTCAACCAACTCACCACCAGTTTCATCTCAAGTCATTCTCTTTCTCACCACTCCCTAGCAACACTGGCCTTCTTTCAGTTTCTGAAGGGGCAATCCTCCTTCCTACCACAACACCTTTATACCTGTGGCTCCCCCACCTGAACGCTTCTGTCCCACACTTCACCTGGCTAATTCCTGTGCATCTCTCTGATCTCAACTTAAATGGTGGTCCTTAGGGACCACCTCCCTGATCTCCCACTCCACGCTAGGTACCCACGTTATGATCCCTCATAGCACCCTTTGTAAGTACTGAAAACAAATAAACGTCACTACGCTGTGCTTTCAGCTTAATGTCTGTCTCCTCCATTAGAACGTAAGTACTGTGCACTGAGGAACCCCCTCTGTCTTATTCGTCACTTTATCCTCAGACCTTGACATAGGACCTGGCATAGGGGGGCACTCGATAAATATGTATTAAATGAAAAACAGTCCTCCTTTCACTCACACTCCCTCTCCAGTCACCTCTCTCCGGGAGGTGAGGAACAGAGAACAGTAAGGTTCCATAGCATGGGTGCCATAGCATGGGTGCCGTGCCATCTTCCCTCTGCTCGCTCATCCCTTTCCTATCTGCTCACACCTTCCTCCTTCCTATCACCCTTCGCAGCTGTCCCTTCATTCCTCCCTCTTCTAAGGTTTCCTCTCTCCTCCATCTCCTTCCAGCTGGCCACCACCCAACTGTCATGTAAGACCCTGACCCTTAACCACAAACTGCCTGTAATGAAAGGCACTATTTACATTAAAACCAGAGCTGTGGCGAGAATGTGGTGGGCACTGTATTATCACAGGGAACAGAATTTCAGTATCTCCAAAGAAGGAGCATAAACAGTTATATTAGCAGAGGTGATTTTTTTATTGCTGCTACTTGACTACCACTTGGCTCACCTCCCAAACAACATGTCAAACCACTGTAAACACAGTCCTTATTTAGGGCTGCAGAAAGAAGCAGAGTTATGTCACATGCAGAAATAGCCCAGAATGTCTGAGTGGAAAGAGCATAGCATTTGAATGCTCAGAACCTGTGTTTGAGACCAGCACCCTTGGCAACTCTGTTAGCTACCTGACCTTGAACAAGTCATTTAACCTCACTGAACTTGTTTCCTCACCTATTATATAGAGGTGATAATAACACCTATCTCACAGGGTTTCTAAGAAATCAAATGAAGTATGTGGTAAAGCATTTATTCAATTATAAGATGCTCTACACAGATATTTGGTTGATTACTGAGGTCTAACATTTCAACTTAATTCTCCTTTTAAGTCTCACTAATAATAGTCAATAAAAGTTAACAGAAAATAATGATCTAAACCTAAAAGGTTTAATAATTCTTAGTGGGATCATGTATATATTTGTTTACCTCGTGAAATCTTATTCACTACTTTATTAATTTTACTATTTTTATTTTACATTGTAAACCTATAACTTGCCTGTTTCTTCTAACATCGCTGTTTTCACTTTCTTTGAAACTGGTTTTATGCCTGATCCGATGTTCAACCATGATTACTGTACTCTTCTACAACTTCCTAAGAAGGATTTTATCCAGTCCTGTTGGTTAAATACATTCAAATTTAATCATATTTCCCTAACCAGATTATAACTAACCACTTCATTTATATATTTTTATACTTATATTCACCCTAACTTTCTTGTTCCTATTTTTATATATTTCCACTTATATTCACCTTAAGTTTCTTGTCCCTATTTATAGATATCTAAACTTTGGTACATAAATAGCAAGCAAAACTTTTTTGCTCCATTTCAAATGACAGTGCTCCCACTTTGGACAAATAGTAGAAACACTCTAGAGATTCACTCAGTTCAAAATATTTTTTTAACATCTTTATTAGAGCATAACTGCTTTACAATTGTGTGTCAGTTTCTGCTTTATAACAAAGTGAATCAGTTGTACATATACGTATATCCCCATATCGCCTCCCTCAGTTCCAAAATATTAACTAACTAAATATCTTATATATATATGGAGCTTTTCTAGGCATATTACAGTTACTAATCAAAATAACTGGTCACAGTTCCACTTGTGATAAAGGTTCACAATATGAATTTTAAAACACAGCTTCCAATTCATAAAACAGAAATCTTCATAAAATTATAACAGTGTTAATACTTTTATAATTTTGTTCATACTATTGATTATTATTTGGTCATCCCTTTCCACTCACTAGAAAGCCAATTTCAACATACAGAAATAATCTCATATGCTTAATCTCTCAATGTGATAGCTGTAAGTATGACAAACATTATATTTCACTCACTATAAACGGGTTCTTATCTACCTATATAAGTAAGAAATTTGAATTCCAAAAGATCATTTTTAAGTTCCATAATTCATTATCGTGTTTATCATTATTTTAACACCTAAGTGAACACAATCTACTAACCACCAACAGGGCTTCTATCGATCTATGAGTAATAAACACAAAAATACTATTTCTTGGTCATTTTGAGGAAAATAATCAAAAATTTCCTATCATCTATCATACATTCACTTCTATTTAAACACATACCTATTGTTTATTCTACATATTCTTTGAGCACTTGAACACGAGCATTATTTAAATGTTATTACTATTTTGAAATATTGGATAATTCTCCACTAATCTCATTTAGTGATGATCTTACTGGTGATTGGGTAGCTTGATGCTTTGCTTCTAGTTAAACCTCCACTTTGGTTTTAAAAACACCACTATTTTGACTTACTCTTAAGTTCTCTCACATTAAAATGGAACACTTTCTAGTCTAGCTTAATACATTATATTAGCTTAAAAGATTGTATTATGCTAATCCAAAAAACTGAAAAATTACCTTATAGCCTATGGTCTTTCTATAATAAAGAATTTCCTTTTCGAGGAGCTCAAATAAGCGTGGTGGGAAAAACTGAAAATCCTGAACATTTGGCTGTTTTGGAGGTCGTGGAGCCTGCGGGGGAGAAAATGCATTACATATATATTTGTTTTCAGTACATGAAGTGAACATACTTATCTTTTATTATTTCTTTTATATATAGAAAAATAAATACAATGGAATCCATTTATATGGCCGGAGCATATCAAGTACTTTTCTGTATTGTTATATTTTAGGGACTAAGATTTAGCACTAATATAAGTAAATCTGAATCAGAGACCACGTTACAAGAGAATTCTACTGTAGGACATAAAACCTGGCCTCATACTGCTTTACCTTTGGAATCTTTGGCTCACTAACACGTAAAGCCTCTCTGAAGTAGGCATCCACCGCATAGTTGGCTTTGCGTTCTCGTTTGGGAGGTTCAATCCATTCCACCATTCCAAGCTATACACGAAAACAAGAATGAGGAGTTTAATAATTCCAATTTGGTTTATAAATATCAAGCACATCAAGGTTGTAGAAGTGTGAGAAAACCAAAGCCATTAGGAAGAATCAAAACTTGCTTTGTAAAACTCTAATTGGAAAAGATACATGCACCCCAAAAGAATCTGAAAAAAAAATAACTAAATCACTTTGCTGTACACTTGAAACTAACACGATATTGTAAATCAACTATACTTCAATTTAAAAAAAAAAAAACTCGCTTTATAAGTCACAGTTATACATCCCAAGTTCCAAAACCTCATACTGTATACCAAGTTTAGGTGCAAGTGCAAGGATGGTTTTCTTTTTTTTTTTAAGTAAGTTTGAAACTTAGCTCTTCCTTAGTAATTGAGAAGAATTTGCATAATCTGGTTAATATTTTATGTCAAAATAAATAAATAGCGTCTAATATAGGCGGAAGACTAATATTGATTCTGGTAACTGTGTTAAGTGTATGAATTAGAAAATAGCTGAAAGGCATAAATAATGAATATCAACATGACAGCCATATATCCCTTCAAATCAAGAGAAATTTTAAAATAAGACCTCTTGGTAAGGTAGCTGTGGGAAAAGCCAGTGGAATCAGAAAGACCTGAATTTGAAACCAGGTTCTGCCACTTTACCAACTGTATAACTTTGAAGAAATTATTTTCTCCATCTGTAAAATGGGAATAATAATAAAACCTACTCTGAGGATTAAATGTGACCATATACGTGAAAGCATTAGGTAAACTGCCAAGAGTTAAATGTAAGTTATTATTAAATATCCAAAGTGGGGTGAACAATGATTTGGTAGCCTTACAAAACTTTACCCCAATATCAGCTAAAAAATGCAATTTAAAAGTCAATATACAAAAGTGACAATATAAAGTTCTGGAGTCTGTAGGTATGCTTTTCTAGTTCAGATATTTTTCTTGATTTCACAGTGCCTAGCCTAGTACTTTTACACAAAAGAGGCCATTAATCTATTGGGTTGGCTAAAAGTTTTGTTTGGTTTTTTCTGTAAGATGGCTCTAGTAGCACTTAGTTGTCTTTAACTTCATTTGAAACAATTCTGTTAGATTGTATGTGACAGCTGTCATATCAGCATGCATTTAAAAAAAAGACTTAATCAAAATTGGTGAATTTTTGTGTAGCCATTTTAACATTGAAGATGGAAGAAAAAAAAGCAACATTTCCAGCATATTATGCGTTATTTTTCAAGAAAGGTAAAAACGCAACTGAAACGCAAAAAAAAGATTTGTGCAGTGTATGGAGAAGGTGCTGTGACTGATCAAACGTGTTCAAAAGTGGTTTGCGAAGTTTCGTGCTGGAGATTTCTCACTGGACGATGCTCCACAGTCAGGTAGACCAGTTGAAGTTGATAGCGATCAAATCAAGTTATTGAGAACAATCAACGTGATACCACGCGGGAGGTAGCCAACATACTCAAAACATCCAAATCAAGCACTGAAAATCATCTGCACCAGCTTGGTTATGTGAATCGCTTTGATGTTTGGGTTCCACATAAGTTAAGCGAAAAAAACCTTCTTGACCGTATTTCCACATGCAATTCTCTACTTAAACATAATGAAAATGTTCCATTTTTGAAATAAATTATGACGGGTGATGAAAAATGGGTACCGTACAGTTATGTGGAACGGAAGAGATCGTGGGGCAAGTGAAATGAACCACCACCAACCACACCAAAGGTCAGTCTTCATCCAAAGAAGGTGATGTTGTGTATATGGTGGGATTGGAAGGGAGTCCTCTGTTATGAGCTCCTTCTGGAAATCCAAACGATTAATTCCAACAAGTACTGCTCCCAATTAGACCAACTGAAAGCAGCACTTGATGATTAGTCAACGGAAAATGCATAATCTTCCATCAGGGTAACACAAGACTGCATGTTTCTTTGAGGACCAGACAAAAACTGTTACAGCTTGGCTGGGAAGTTCTGATTCATCTGCCATATTCACCAGACATTGCACCTTCAGATTTCCAATTATTTTGGTCTTTACAAAATTCTCTTAATGGAAAAAATTTCAATTCCCTGGAAGACTGTAAAAGGAACCTTGAACAGTTCTCTGCTCAAAAAGATAAAAAGTTTTGGGAAGATGGAATTATGAAGTTGCCTGAAAAATGCCAGAAGGTAGTGAAACAACAGGGTGAATACGTTGTTCAATGAAGTTCTTGGTGAAAATGAAAAATGTGTCTTTTATTTTTACTTAAAAACCGAAGGCACTTTTTGGCCAATCCAATACAATTAATGGTCCCACTCTATTTGACCTCATCTACAGGCTGAGTCCTAACCTTCTTATCACATTTTAAGAGTGGATGATAAACTAAGATGACTAGAATGGTTAGAAATCATAAACTCTGTGTCTAGAGAAGTAAAGACTAAAGACAAAATGGTGGCATCCACATATGGAAAAGTCTATCAGATAGAAGAAAACAGTTCTTTGTTGATCCATAAGATTAAAACCAACATGGAAAGTCACAAGAAAGTAGATTGCTACTCAATATAATTTAACAAATATGTCTTAAGTGCCTACTTGCAAGTGTCAAGGATACAAAAATGAATAAAACAATCTCTTCCACCAAGGAGCTTATAAGCCAAATAAGAAGTATTTTGAGGGACTTCCCTGGTGGCAGAGTGGATAAGACTCTGTGCTCCCAATGCCAGGGGCCCAGGTTCGATCCCTGGTCAGGGAACTAGATCCCACATGCATGCTGCAACTAAGAGTTTGCAAGCCACAACTAAGAGTTTTTTGCCTGCTACAACTAAGAAACCCACCTCCCTCAACTAAGGAACCCACGTGCCACAACTAAGGTGCCCACCTGCCTCATCTAAGGAGCCTGTCTGCCACAACTAAGACCCGGTGCAACCAAATAAATATTTTTAAAAAACAGAAGTATTCTGAGAACCAGAGAATATAACACAGTGAAATGAAATATCCTGAGAAGAGTAAGAATCCCAACATGACCGAGTTCAACCAGAGGCTGGATGGGGGGAAGAAAAAAAAATAGAGACTAGATAACTGTCCTAGATGCTATAGATGGGATTTCTTAATCACAAACAAGGTTAGACTAAATGTCTCGTTTACCTCTAAAAGTTCACGAGATGGATAATGTGAGTTATGTAAGATGATGAGTTTTGTTTTGTTTTCCCCCTCAGATGGGTTAATGTGAGATGACAGTAATAGAAAAGATATTTTTTAATAACCAATATTTATTTGTCTCAATTGGGATGAAAAATCAATAATAGCTTAACTTTCTGAAAGTAATGTATTTGGCCATTTAACCTATACTTGTTTGAAGGTTTAGATATTCAAATTTGAAATAAGTATTAAAGGCCAATTCCTGAACTTTCAAAAACAGAATGAATCATGCTGAATTAGTTTGTTTTAGATAAGACTACATTAATACAAACTTATTCAGGTTAATTTATTCAGAATCAATGTCAGTCATTATGACTTAATTCACCAGGTATGGTTATAAACTAATGCAACTGGTTCGACAAATCTTATATGAAAATCTACCTCACTGTGCAATTTCCATATGTATGAACAACATTCTTGCAGGTTTTCAATTCTCTTCAAAGGATAGTATGAACCTATTTTATGAACCTATCTAGAAAATATGGAAAGACATAATAAAATATAATTTCAACTCAGACTATTCAGAAAAAAATCTGATTTAGTCAATTATAAAAGTCATCATAATTGTTATCATTAAAATTTCTTTATATCTGTACATCATTATTTTGCTAGAATTAGAAACACAGGAAAACTTGTTATATTAGAAATGGACAAATATTTTACTAAGCCTAATTTTCCTCTAAGAATGTAGGTAGGAAGCACCACTGATATTTAGACTTTTCACTGTTACTTTATAAAACACTCATAATAACAATAAGCTCACGGGAATAATTGTAAAATTAATAAAATTCGTATCACATAATGAGATCTAAAAAGCATATTAGGAAGGCAGTTTCCACTCTGTGTATGCAGGCTATCACCTCCATCTCCTCAGAGTAAGCCATAAGTAGTCTGAATTAAGGTTATAGATAGAATAACCACATAGATTTTGGTCAAGATACTAAAAACTAACCAGAAATAATGATAGCAACAAAGCATTATCAACATACTAGTTGCAATGCAAATTAAAATGGCTCACCTCTGATTTTTCAGTAAAATCAATACCTAAGAATAAGCTTTTTTATTTTAAAAAATTCATTCTGTCAGTTAAAAAATATAACAGCTTTATAGAACAATTTGAGTGGCAAAATAAAAATGATAGAATTGTATTATAACTCAAAAAGTAACTATCCTTGAGTCCATGTTGATATAAATAAATGAGTACATAAATAAATGGGGAGAAGGGACAGCTCTTCCTTACAGAAAAATCCCAATTAATAAATGTAGATGGAATGAAGGAAATACAAAATGACCGTAAGTAAACACCACCATAACTATTGCAGGCAAGCTCCACCAAGAGATGCTAAAACCAGTGGGCAAAAATGTGAGGAGTATCTCCCCCCACCAAGATACTTATCAATTACAAAGGGAAAAATGGGAACTCTACAGTGGAAAAACCCAGCAGACATCACCTCAACAAAGTGATTAAGGTTACTGTCCCCAGTAACATGACATAGTGACGTCATATGTTCCCTGGTATGATGTACTGAGAAAGACGTAACATCCCTTCCAACACATTCTTGCTAAAAATGCATAATGTCAGTCAAATCATGAAAAAAATGTCGAACAACCCCAAAGTGAGATTCAAACTACAAGACAACTGAACAATACTCTTCAAGAGGGTCAAGGTCATGAAAAACAAAGAAAGACTGAGAACTATCACAGATTAGAAGAGACCAAGGAGACACAGCAACAAAATGCAATGTGGGTCAAGAGAATGAGAAGACAAGCCACAGACTGGGAGAAAGTGTTTGCAAAAGACATATCTGTTAGGAGACTATTATCCAAAATATACAAAGAACTCTTAAAACTCAACAATAAGAAAACAACCATTCTGATTTTTAAATGGGCAAAAGATCTGAAGAGACACTTCCCCGATGAAATATACAGATGGCAAATAAGCAAATGAAAAGATGCTCCCCATCATGTCATCAGTGAAATGCAAACTAAAACAAAGACATACTACTACACACCTACTAAAATGGCAAAAATCCAGAACACTGACAACACCAAATGCTGGTGAGAATGTGGCGCAACAGGAACTCTCATTCACTGCCCACGAGAATGTAAAATAGTATGGCCACTTTGGAAGACAGGTTGGCAGTTTCTTACAAAATTAAACATACTCTTACCATACAATCCAACAATCGTGCTCCTTGGGATTTACCCAAAGGAGTTGAAAATCTACGTTCACACAAAAACCTGCACATAAATGTTTATGGCAGCTTTATTCATAATTATCAAAACTTGGAAGCAACCAAGATGTCCTTCAGTAGATAAATGCATAAATAAGCTGTAGTACATCCAGAAAATGGAATATAACTCAGCACTACAAAGAAATGAGCTATCAAGCCATGAAAAGACATGAAGGAACTTTAAATGCATATTACTAAGTGAAAGAAGCCAATCGGAAAAGGCGACATACTGTATGATTCCAGCTATATAATATTCTGGAAAGGGCAAGACTATGGAGAAAGTGCAAAGATCAGTTGTTGCTAGGGGTTGACGGGAGGGTGGGATTAACAGGCAGCACACAGAGGGTTTTTAGGGCAGTAAAACTATTCTGGATATCATAATGGTGGATACCAGTCATTTATACATTTATCCAAACCCACAGACTGTACAACGCCAAAAGTGAATCCTAATGTAAACAATGGACTTTGAATGATAATGATGTGTCAGTGTAGGTTTGACTGGTGTGGGATGTTGACAGTAGAGGAAGCTGTTGGGAGAAAGCAGATGGAATATGGGAAGTCTTTGTATTTTCCACGCGATTTTGCTGTGAACCTAAAACTGCTCTTAAAAATAAAACTCTGTTTTTAAAAACTGCAATGTGGGATCCTGGATTATAAACCCCGGAACAGGGAAAGGACATTAGGGGGAAAACATGTTAATTTCCTGGACTTGCTCACTGTAATATGATTAAGTAAATTGTTAACATTAGGGGAAGCTGAGTGAAGGATATATGTGAACTCTTTACTATTTTTTGCAATAAAGTCTAAAGTCATTTCAAAATGAAAAGTTTTTAAAATTACAGCCATAATTTCAGTTTAAACAGACAAAATAAATAAAATTCCCATTTCTTCAAGAGACCTTTGTTGTCCATGAAGTATATCACAAGGCATTCTTTTACAAATGAGACCACCTGTAACAAAGTCCTTCTGGCATTTAAGTAACTATATGTAAACAATAATATTATTACTAATATAATTAATACTAAGTGCTACATATTTTGTTCTAATTACTCTATAATGTAATTACTCCAACCTCCATTTGATAGGTGAAAAAACTGATTATCCAAAGTCACTTAATTATGGTTACCAAAGGGGAAAGGAGGGGGAGGATAAATTAGGAGTTTGGGATTAACATATACACACTACTACATATAAAATAGATAACCAACAAAGACCTACTGTACAGCACAGGGAACTATACTCAATATTTTGTAATAACCTATAAGGGAAAAGAATCTGAAAAAAATACATATGTATGTATAACTGAATCGCTTTGCTGTATACCTGAAAGTAACACAACATTGTAAATCAACTATACTTCAATAAAAAATACTTTTAAGTCACTTAATTAGTGATAGAGTTGTGATTTCAGCTTCAGAATCCAGGAACTCAACCACATCCTATACTGCTTCTCAAAAACAAAAGCGGTGGTAGTAGTAGTAGCAGCAACAACAAAAATGATGTTGATGGTGGTGGTAATAATAATAATAATAAACCAGCCCTTAGATAAGATCATTTTGACATACATCACTTTCACTCTACAGCACAGTATTGTGATAGGTAAGTGCCAGTGTTTTGTTAAATATATAATTGTTACGGGAAGAAATGCTAATTTGAGAGAATCTAATGGTTGAGGGTAAAAAGTTACCTTCTGTTTTTCTCTATAATCTTCTCCTTCAAACTTGTACAAACTTTGTTCAGTGTCCATTCTAAAATTTCTCAGAGAAGACTCTCCCATTTTCTGCAAGCGTTCATTCATCTCTGCAGTCTAAAGTTGAATGCATTGAAATTAGAAAATTATCCCTGAATTACTTATAAAAATCTGTGGATCTTCTATCTTTTTAAAAGTCAGGTTTTGATATGAAATATGCAATCTGTTAATTTACAAAGTAATAATGCAATGTTAACATCAAACTTGAATATAAATTTAATTTGCCCCAAGTATTTTAAATACTTAAATGGTTCTTAAGTGTTCTCACTTAGGCTTTCTTTAAAATCTTTTGTCATTGAAAATGTAGCCATATTATAATTTCTGCTGCATAATTTTAATGGGACACATGGCTAATGCTAAAACAAAGGCAAACTTGGATTAAACAACACATTTGTACACTAACATGAAACACAGTAACACAAGACTGTTCAAATTCCAACATATGACCTCAGATACATGAAAAGGTACTAAATATAACTAATCGTCAGGGAAATGCAAATCAAAGCTACAATGAGATATCAACTCACACCTGTTAGAATGGCCATCATCAAAAAGTCTACAAATAATAAATGCTGGAGAGGATGTGGAGAAAAGGGAACCCTCCTACACTGTTGGTGGGAATGTAAATTGGTTAAGGCAATGTAGAAAACAGTATGGAGGTTCCTCAAAAAATTAAAAATAGAGCTACCATATGATCCAGCAATTCCAAATTCCACTCCTGGGAATTTATTTGAAGGAAATGAAGACACTAACTTGAAAAGATACCTACCTGCACCCCCATGTTCGTTACAGCACTATTTACAATAGTCAAGACATGGAAACAACCTAAGTGTCCATCGATGGATGAATGGATAAAGAAAATGTGGTGTAAATGTATACAATGGAATATTACTCAGCCATTAAAGAGAAGGAAATCCTGCCATTTGCGACAGCGTGGATGGACCTTGAGGCTATTATGCTAAATGAAATAAGTCAGACAGAGAAAGAAAAATACCATATGATCTCACTGATATGTGGAATCTAAAAAAAAAGAAAACCTAACTCATAGACCCAGAGAACAGATTGGTTGGTTGCCAGAGGTGGGGGGGTGGGAAGTCAGTTATAAAATAAATAAGTCCTGGGGCTATAATATAAATGTATGGAGATATAGCCTCAGAAACAAAAAATAGTCTGAAAAGTAAATTCGACCAATTTGCAGGAAATACAGTAAATAAGTGAACATGGTAAAATACCCCGTGGGGATGGAATCAGCAAAGTCTAGACTGTGAGCAACTCAAAAGGCAAACAATCCAGTTTCTTCACCAAATAAATTACAAGGGAAATAATACATAAATAGAGGGAGAACCTACAGGTTAAAAAAGATACACATGACGTATCAACCAGTGACAATGTATAGACCTTATATGCATTCTGATTTTTAAAAAAAGTTTTAAAAAAGCTTAGCTACTTCTGAGATAATTGGAAATTTGAATTATAACTGGATTTTTGGGGTAAAGAATTACTGGGGTTTTTCAGGTGGGACAATGCCATCATGATTATGTTTTTAAAGAGTTCTTATATTTTAGAAATACATAGTGAAATATTTATAGCTGAAATGATATGGCTGAGATTTGCTCCCAAATAAACCAGGAAGGGGGAAGATGAACTGGGGGTGTGAATGGGGCAGGACTGGTTGATGGTTGTTGGAAACGGGTGATAAGTACATGGGGGTTCATTACACTATTCTGTCTACTTTTGCTTATGTTTGAAATTATCCATAATAATTTGTGAAAAAAGGTAAATTCAACACAAAATTGCAATATTCTGAAACAGCTTATTATACTTTAACAAATAATGCTTTAATATTTTACAAAATGTTCACAAAAGTTTCAGTTGACACAATGTATCAGTAGATAATTTCTAATCCCATGCAAAAAAGTCACAAAAATGCAGTCCTGATACAAGTGATTAAACACAAAATTTTCTGGGCTTTTAAGTAGAGTAAATACCAATATTATAAGCATGAGATACAAGGTCACTCAGTTTTAAACTCTGGTTCTTACTCTTCTCACCAAAATTTAAACTAAAAAAAAAACCTAAATTATCCCCGGATATAAATCTACAAATTCTTAGAACATGAATCATTTGAAACATGCAGTTTGAAACATGCATTTGAAACAACTCACTACAATAATCATGCTGAAATAAACTGATGTTAAAGCAATCCATCATGAAAACAAAATGCCATTTTAACTAACCTTCTTTTCCCCTCTTTCCAGAAGAGTTGTAATGTCTTCATCTGTCAGCTCACTTTCTTTAGAAGCAAAAACATGGGTGGCTCCATGACGTATCATTTGTAACATTTCC
Source organism: Balaenoptera borealis (assembly GCF_965194805.1). NCBI lineage: Eukaryota > Metazoa > Chordata > Mammalia > Artiodactyla > Balaenopteridae > Balaenoptera > Balaenoptera borealis. The sequence goes on from NC_138881.1 coordinate 108,242,846, forward strand.
TCTTTTGCCATCTTGTTAGACTGCTGGTCAATAAGTCTTCCTGATAATAAAAATAAAAGTTGTATATATTCAATGATATTCCAGAGAAAGCATAGCATATTAGTTCTAATCAGAAACTAGTACATTTAAACATAAGTAAAACTTTATAACGGAAAATTAGTGAGCTTTAATTTTTTAAATGAACAACCCTGCAAGTTTTTCTTCTACCATACCTTCTATTTCAATATGAATTTCCTTCTATAAAATTCAGTTAAAACATAGAAGGACAGAAACATTTTTTCATGTTCAAACTTCATTTCTCAGATCAAATTGTTCTGTATGAAAAGGCACCCTCTAATACATGTTTTAAAATTTTTAAACCAAACATTTTATCTGCTAAATAATACCAAGTACTTGAAAAGACATGCCACTGACATTCAACTATAAGCTAGTGATGTTCAAGTACCTACTCCATATACTGAATGCCAGGTTTCAAAATAGGCAGATTTAAATTAGCATTGTTTTTGTTTTTTTTTTAAATCAAAGTTTTAATCAGTTAAGATCTTTTTTTTTTTTTTTTAGAAATTCACGTTCTTTTATTTATTTATTTATTTATTTATTTATGACTGTGTTGAGTCTTCGTTTCTGTGCGAGGGCTTTCTCTAGTTGCGGCAAGTGGGGACCACTCTTCATCGCGGTGCGCGGGCCTCTCACCATCGCGGCCTCTCTTGTTGCGGAGCACAGGCTCCAGACGCGCAGGCTCAGTAATTGTGGCTCACGGGCCCAGTTGCTCCGTGGCATGTGGGATCTTCCCAGACCAGGGCTCGAACCCGTGTCCCCTGCATTGGCAGGCAGATTCTCAACCACTGCGCCACCAGGGAAGCCCTAGCATTGTTTTTTTAATTTGACTTTTTTCTTTTACTAAGTTTGCAGATTTTGGTCAACTTTCATTAAAAGTAATCTCCGGGCTTCCCTGGTGGTGCAGTTGTTGAGAGTCCGCCTGCCAATGCAGGGGACACGGGTTCGAGCCCTGGTCTGGGAAGATCCCACATGCCGCGGAGCAACTGGGCCCGTGAGCCGCAACTACTGAGCCTGCGCGTCTGGAACCTGTGCTCCGCAACAAGAGAGGCCGCGATAGTGAGAGGCCCGCGGACCGCGATGAAGAGTGGCCCCCGCTCGCCGCAACTGGAGAAAGCCCTTGCACAGAAGCGAAGACCCAACACAGCCAAAAATAAATAAATAAATAAATAAATAAATAAATAAAAGTAATCTCCTCTGAAGAAAATTGCCGGTGTTTTTCAAAAAAAAAAAACACCTAATTCAGTTTACACGTATAAATACCTTGTTGTATGACAATTGAGTCAAGTCTCAGTTTTATCTCAGCTCTTTCAACAATCCTTTCTTCAACAGTGTTGTCGGTGATGAGACGAAATACACGTACTGGCTTCTTCTGACCGATACGATGTGCCCGATCCTAGTAGAAAAAATCCTAATATAAGACATTGGGTATTCTGGATAAAATGTATGGTATAGCCAGCTTATGCTATAAAATTCTGAAAATAAAAATTAGTTCCTGCCACCTTTGAAACGAGGGTAAAGAATATTAAGAATATCTAGAGACCCCTGGGAACACAGAAATCTGCAAATATTCTGCTGTACCATTAATGGAAATTTCCAGAAGGACAACAGACAAAATCCCTTTAAGATGAGGACTAAAGAGAGCTGAAAGCTTCTGGATTAAGTTACTAAGTAACTTTAAGCCATTAAATACAAACATCTTCCACACTAGCAAGGAGTTTTTTAAGTGAGGGGCAAAGTAGTTAATAAGGGTTGCTTTGGTGGCAAAAGTCAGCTTTCTCTCATCAGCAAGCAGTTCTTTCTGTTTACTGAGGCAATTCAGGGATCTGTAGTAAAGGGTCATAAAAATTAATGGGCTATTAATACCCTTACTGTATGGTCTTGAACTGGTCCTATGGTTTACAGTTGGTAAAGGTGTGACAGGTGGCAAGTTCTGATAACATATAAACAGCTAGAGGGAGTGTTTTTGTTTTTTGTTGTTGTTTTTTTTTAAACATCTTTTTTGGAGTATAATTGCTTTACAATGGTGTGTTAGTTTCTACTTTATAACAAAGTGAATCAGTTATACATATACATATGTCCCCATATCTCTTCCCTCTTGCGTCTCCCTCCCTCCCACCCTCCCTATCCCACCACTCTAGGTGGTCACAAAGCACCGAGCTGATTTCCCTGTGCTATGCGGCTGCTTCCCACTAGCTAGCTATTTAACGTCTGGTAGTGTATGTATGTCCATGCCACTCTCTTACTTTGTCCCAGCTTACCCTTCCCCTTCCCCATATCCTCAAGTCCATTCTCTAGTAGGTCTGCATCTTTATTCCCGTCTTGCCCCTAGGTTCTTCATGACCTTTTTTTTTTTTTTTTTTTTTTTAGCAGCCACTGTGGAGAACAGTATGGAGGTTCCTTAAAAAACTAAAAAGAGAACTACTATACGACCCAGCAATCCCACTACTGGACATATACCCTGAGAAAACCATAATTCAAAAAGAGTCATGTACCACAATGTTCATTGCAGGGGGAGTGTTTTTAAAACACAAGAAGCGGCCAGGGCAAATAGGTGAAGGGAGGAGGCTGGTCGAGAAAAAAAAATCAAAGAAACAGGGTTCAAAACAGCCCTTGTACTAAATATAAAAACACTAGAGCCAGTAACAGTTTCAACACAGCACACTGAGAGAGAAAGCAACACCCCACACATATTTACATTTCAAACTCAAATCAGTAAATCGTGAAAGATCAGCTATCCTCTAACACTTTTAAGGAAATAAAGTGTTACCAGTAAGTTTTCCAGTTCAGTAACACTGTAACTTACTGGGGCTTACTCCTACTTAGTCACATCAAACATGCAGTTAGGTACCTAAAGCAGTAACAATTATGCCAAAGCATGTGGATTTTAAAATGTCCCAATGGTCAATATTTTCAATTCTCTATTATAAAAGAAAAGGGATGACTTCTAAGCTCTGCCTCATTGACATATGACTTTAATCGTTTTCAAAGACAGTCAGTTGTCCCATAAATTCCGGAGATTTTGAATGCATAGCTATGTTGTATCTTTTTACTTCTGAAATTATATATATCTCAAAACTTGAGTCACAGTGACTCAAGTTGTAGCTCTAGCTCAATAAATGATACCATGATGAAAGGTAAAAAAAGCTCCCTGAATCTTTTTTAAACATAGAGTAGTTTCTGATGGTGTCCTTAGGCAGCAAATGTTTTCCTGGAATATATTCCTTTGTTACCTTTTTACCTCCTTGCCCCAATTGTTTTATAACAGAAATTAAAATCCTATCTCTCCCAATTTCAGTGCTAAGGATTTTAATATATTTAGTTGTTAAGGAAAATAATACTGAAAGACTAATTTTTAAACCCTTTTCATTAAAACATATGTATGTGCCCTCTTCAATATTTAGGAGTGGGAAAAAATGACATTTCTGTTTCATGATAAAAGCCAAAATCAACACACAAATGCTATAGTTGGGCTTGGGGTGTATTTGTTTTTGTTTTGTTTGTTTTTGCAATTAGCACAGCAACTTTGTTTTCCAGAAAAATCTATTTTAACATCTACAAAACCCCTCAAAGATTGTTGTTACCCTTTTATCATAAATTACCTTTGTGCTGTATAAATAACAATAGTTTTCTGAGCTAAGGTAAATTTCTGATATCATTAAAGATTACTAACCATAGCTTGTAGATCAACCTGTGGATTCCAGTCTGAGTCATATAGTATAACCACATCAGCACTTGCCAAGTTAATTCCAAGACCTCCAGCCCTGGTACTCAGCATAAAGATGAATTTGCTACTATTAGGAACATTAAAGGCCTCTATTGCTTCCTTTATTTAATTGACAGGAGATGGAAGAAAAAGAGAGAAAAATCAAATTATATTATCAGAGTCCTTAAGAAAGAAATAAACATTTTAACATGCATGCTCAAAACCCCACTTTGTAATATTCTTCCACCTTCAAAAATATCTAAGCATCTGTCTATAAACTGTACTATGTGTACAGTAAAAAGTGTATTACATAACGTTCCTAATCTTTAGAAGCTTACATCAATAAAAAGAACAATCACAAAGACAAATTTAACTAAGCAAGTAATCAATCATTTAAATTATTTAAAAATAATAATAGTGAAAATGTTTTAATTGAGTGGGAGCTAAAATATATCTAGGGGGTAAAATGTCATATATCTCAACTTCATTCCCATTAATTTATGAAGAATTAATAAAGAAGGTATAGAAGACCAACCAAGAGAGATAAAAGTTTAGAAATGGGAATGAGAGCAACAGATAGAGGGGAAGGTAAGTAGATTTATTTCCATATGGTGAAAAGGAGCAAACAGGGAAGTAATGAGGAAAATCAGGAAAGTAATCCAGGGATATTCAGTGAAGAGTCTTAAAAATTAATAGGATGTTAATATCCTTACTATATAAAGATCTCATACAAATTAATTAGAAAGAAACACTAAGACCCCAATAGAAAAATGAGAAAAAAAAAGGACAGTACACAAAAGAACAAGTACGAATGGCTAATAAACACAAGAATAATGTTCAATCTCACTAGTAATCAAATAAATGCAAATTAAAACAACATAATACCATTTTTTAAAGATTAAAAAAATGATATACTCAATGTTGACGAGGGGGCGGTGAGACGGGCACTCTCATACATTGCTGCTGGGAGTGTAAATTGGTACAACCTTTCTGGAAAGCAATTTGGCAATATGCATCAAGAGTCTTAAAAGTGTTCATACCCTTTGACCCAGTAATTCCACTTCTAGGAATTTATCCTAAGGAAATAATCAGAGATGGGCACAAAGATTTATGTATAAGGACTTTTACTTAAGCATTATTTATAATAGTGAAAAATTGGAAACAAACTGAATGATCAACAATAGGGGGATAAATTATTTATTGTATGTCCACAGGATGAAATATTACACTAAAATTATTTTTACAATGATATTTTTTACTGATATAGGAAAGTACAACATAATGTTGAGTAAAAAGTATCAGGATACTGAACTTCATATGTAGTGTATAGAGTATAATATTAATTATTTATATATTATATATGCATAAAAAGATTGGCCAGAAATACTTTTCTTCTCAAGATTTCCTTGGTAATCATATATTACTTTCATAATAACAAAATACAGGAAGTTCTATTTTTAAGGAATGGAATGGCATGGTCAAAAGTTGCAGACAGAGAAGGTGACTCTGCCGCAGTCCATACAGCATGTAGAGGGGGCAGTACAGAAAGCAGCATGGTGTAGTGAGAGGCAATTTGGTGTAGAGGAAATAGCAAAAACCTGGGCATGAATCATAACTCTACCATTTATTACACATGTGGTTCTCAGCAAGCATTTAACCTCTCTGAGACACAGTTTCAAGTGGAGAAAATTATGCCAATACTTTACTGGACTGCTGGGAGAATTCAGCTGGAACTCTAAGTTGCCTAGCTCATAGTCGTTGCTTGACAAATGTTAGTTCCTTCCGCTATAAAAGTGAGGAGGCCAATACGTAAAGGTTACAGAAGCTAGCTGAATTTAGCTGTAGCAATGGAGAAAGGGCAAATCCGGCTGCTATTGAGAAAGAATTGCTTATTAACAGCTCGCAAACAAATCGAGTAAGGAATTAAAGGTAGTCTTCCCCTTCTTACTAGGAAAATAGATGAAATACTTATCTGAACAGCAACATAATGGGAAGGCAGGACATTTCCAAAACAAAATTAACAGCTCTCACTTTGCTATATCTTTTTTTTTTAAAGATTTGTTTTTGATGTGGACCGTTTTTAAAGTCTTCATTGAATTTGTTACAATATTGCTTCTATTTTATGTTTTGGATTTTTGGCTGCAAGGCATGTGGGATCTTAGCTCCCTAGCCAGGGATCGAACCCGCAGCCCCTGCATTGGAAGGCAAAGTCTCAACCACTGGACCACCAGGGAGGTCCCTCACTTTGCTATATCTAAAGTCAAAGCATGTGACTCAAAGTCTCTGAAGGGAGAACATTATCTAACATTTTAAGAAACCAGATAATTGGAGCATAATTAGGTAAAGTCCACATTATTCATGAGCAGAGAGATTAGACAGAAATGCAAATTGGCTATTTGAGATCAGAAAGCACCTACTCTTCTGCCTTAGTATCATCTTCATTCCGGGAAGAAGGGCCATCTTGAATGGTACTATGCTTAATGTGGATTTGGAGAAATCCATTCCCAGGAATAAATCAGCAAAAGCCCAATAAAGCTTCAAGTTATCATTTCAGAGAGGGTAAAAGACTAAAGAGCAGGGAACAGTATAAGCTTTGAAACGTCCTCATTTTTAAATATTACCACAACAGTTTTCCCACAGTGGGTAGCAGGAAAACTCTTAATGTGAAAAGGGCCTGTGCTCCTCCTGTGGACACTATCGTACACTATGCCAGGTTTCACTAAGGAGGCACACAAGGGACAGAGTGCCCACTGCAGCTATGGAAGGAGAGGGACACAGGCTGAGAGTCTTTGTGGCCTGAGAAGGGGTCCTAGAGCTGAGAGGTGAAAAGGCCTGTGTGCACTTTCATGACCTGTGGGCTATACTGCACTACATAGTACAAAAACTCTGTTCATACATATTATATGCAGTGATCCTCACAACACTGTCAGGAAAACAGAAGCCTAAGCATTAATATTACCCTTATAATAAAGAGTCAAAGATACTGAGGCTCAGAGGATTAAATAGCTTGCATGCTTAGTGGTGGAGTTGGTGTTAAGTTCAGGTCTTCTGAAACCAAGTTCAATGCATTTTCCACTATACCATGAAATCACGATCTCTGCCCAGAGCATGAGTATAGACTTAAAACAGAGGCCAAAGACAGAGCCCTGAAGGATCACAGAAAAGAGAAGATAAATTAGCAAAGCCCTCTCCCTCAAAAAATAAGTGCTTTAAAGGGCTTAAAATACATTAGACCCCTGACATTCATGAGAAATCATCTAAAATTCTTTAAGAATTTCCAAATTAGAGAAAAATACTGGGTGCTAGGCAGGCTTCCTCATTAGCTAAGTGACTCATTCCTGCACACCAACCTTTTAGTACTCCAAAATCCAAGTGCATGATAAGCTCCTACACCTATGTTGTCCATTTCAGTTGTACAAAATTTCTATAAGACTGAGATCATTCCCTTTACAAATTACTGTCTCATGAGTCTACGGTTGTTCATAAATTGAAACAATCTCAACTGTTAAACTCCATGAATGGCGAGGGTCTAATGTAGGAGGCAAATCAAGAAAAGAAAATGACATAGAATCAGGGGTCAAAGAGTAAACTGAGAAACAAGTAGTCAAAAGGCCAGAGACAGCAGTGATTAGAGGAGGTAAGGATGTAAGAGATAACTTAGGATGTCTTTGAAAACCTTGGAAAGAATGATTTGTAAAGAGCCAGTGTAATGGAAGTCCAGCTAAAGATCTCAAAGAGAGAGAGATGGTAGTGAGAAATTCAATGCACCTAGCTAAAGAAAAGGCCAAAGTTCAAAACTACCTAATGATTAAAAACATGGCTCAATTGAACTCTGATTTTTCAAGTCTTGTTTTATTTTCTCTTCCTCACCTCTCTTTCTTCATGTGGGGTTTGTCCATCCAGTCGACAATACTCGTAACCACGCCACATACAATAATCCTCCAAAATGTCCAGCAAGCGAGTCATCTGGCTAAAAATGAGAACCCTTGAACCTAAAACATTTCACCAAAAAAAACCAAGTTATTCATCTTGTGTAAAACTAACTTGAAAGTTACAAAAATAAAAGTAAACATCATATGCAATATAAATACATAGCACATGAACACTCCACTAACCACACACACACACACACACACACACACAAACACAAACACACACCTTCAACGATACGATACAGAAGTATGCATTTGTTGAGTTACACATTTTTAAGGTCTTCAAAATCCTCCACGCATATTGAGATGATTTAAAATCTGCCCTTACTAGAAATAGAGACACAGATGTAGAGAACAAACATACGGACACCAAGAGGGGGGAAGCGGTGGGTTGAATTGGGAGATTGGGATTGACATATATACACTAATACGTATAAAACAGATAACTAATAAGAACCTTCTGTATAAAAAAATAAATAAAATAAAATTTAAATGATAAAAAAATAAAAAATAAATTTTAAAAATAATAAATAAATAAAATAAAATCTGCCTTTACTCCATCCTGAGGATGTTTCTAGTCTCTCATCCTCAGTAGATACACCCCCATACTGCTTCCAAGCTTCTCTTCCTAACATACAAGTCTGATCACATCACTCTCCACAGCCAAATTTTCTATGACCACCCCCATCACCTTCAAAATAGTCCAAACTCCTTAAATCATAGTGTAAAAGGCCTTTTGTAATGGCCCCATCCATCTTCCCAGACTCATCCACTGCCACTCTACCCAGATACCACAAGCTCCACATTCCCTTCTTTCACATCTCTGCTTCACTGAAGATGCGGAACACCCTTCCCTTCCTTTTCCTCATGGTTTACTCCTACACATTCTCCCGTGCTCACCTCAACGTCATCTTTGTGAAGACTTCCCCAACTCCCAATCTCTCAGCATATCACAGCACTATCACAATGACCTGCAACTATTCCCCCTCGCTGTACTGTGAGCATCTACAAGGCAAGGACTGTTGTCTTGTGCGTCTTTGCATACCCAGCCCATAGGACAATTCCTGACAAACAGTAAATACTCAACAATGTGTGCTGAACAAGTGAATGAATGAATGACAAATGATTATGCAAAATGTTATTCATATACAATATTAAGTTACTTCACATTAATTTGAAGATTTGTAACTCACCCTGTTCTTTGAGTTTGGCCAACAGTTTATCAAGAACTACCATTTTACCACTGTTGCTAACAATGTGCTCATCTGTGGTATACGGTGGACCAGGTTCAGCACCATCAAACAGGTAAGGATGATTACAGCACTTTCGAAGCTGCATCAGAATGTTTAAGAGCCGCATCTTGTCCATTTTGCCAGCAGAGTTTAGAACATCAATATCTTTCATCAGGATTTTTGTATACCTAAAATTTTAAACTATAATTAATCATCGACTATTATAAAGGCTTAATGCCATCAAGAAATGTCCCTTTGGAAAAAAAATTAATGTCCCTTTGGTGATCTGCTTAGATTCCTATTTAAAGAAAAACAAAAAGATTTGATTTGAGACTAAATTTGATCAGCAAAGCCAAAAAATAGTGAAGATCTGAATATTTTAACTTGTATGTTGCCTGTAAACCTATTTCCTCCTGCTTTATCCATTGCTAAAAATTGCCATCAGCTGATAACAATTCAGACAACTACATCTGAATGTTTGCTGAAAGTTGGTATCTGGCTTTTACTTGTTTGAGCTAAAAACAGTTGCAATTTCTTATACCTGTCTTCATAGGTCATTTTTTTCTGATCCTATAAACATTTTTATTGTCTTTTCTAGACCTTCACCCAGGAGAAAACAGACCTACGTACCACCTGGACAGTAATAATATTTAATTATAACGACAGCCAACTTGTACTGAGTGCAAGTGCCAGGTATATGAATCATCTTGTTAAATCTTCACAACTCCAAGATAAGTACTAGGGTCACTGCCATTTTACAGATGGAAATTCAGGCAGCTAAAAGAAGTGAAACAATTTATTCAGAGCCACAGAAAGGGACAAAGCGAGGGTTTGATCTTAACGTCTGAGTCCAGAGAAATATACTCTTTACAAGTCCTCTATACTGGCTTCAATAATAGAGAAGTCACTGTATATTATAAATTATCTAATTTTATTTATATAAGCAACATTTTGCTTCTCTTAGTAGCATTATTACATTATTAACATGTTTAATTTTATCTAATTTATGATTCCTTGTGACTCCTCTTGTCAATTTCCTGCTCTGCTTGTATTTATCAATACAAGCTTGCTTTTTTCATCGATGGAAAAAGCAAGAATAACTAACAAATGTGCCAGTGACATTATCCCCTTTAACCCTAACATCCTTATAAGTAAGTATTATTATCCCCATTTTACAGAAGGGAAACTGAGATTACATAACTTGTCCAAGCTAAATAGCTATTAAGAGGCAAAGCACTGACTCAAACACAGGTCTATAGACTCGAAGACCCATGCCCTTTCCTAAAGGTTAAATAAAATACTCATCAATTTTCTATTAAAATATCTGAACTACTTAACTTGGCATTTAAACATAAAAATGTAATTTTTGAACTAAAGGCACAACTGAACCACTACAAAGCTAATTTTTAATAAATAAATTCTAATGGAAATAAAATAGCTCACCATTCTCGCTGCATTTTACTCAATCCCAAGTAAATCTTGATTTCCTTTTTAGGAGGCAGGCTCTTCTCTACATCAGTTTTTATACGTCGTAACAAAAATGGTTTTAAAACCTAAAAAGTGAGAGTTTTTATAAAAGTTTATAAAACATTCAATATTATAAACCATTTATTTCATTGACAACACCCTAATGTGAAATTTACTTCCCACTGTATAATCTGAAAAACACTACCAACACCAGTTGCCAACTTTCTTGGTAAAAAAGAACCAAGAAATGGCCCATTAGAGACTCAGAATAGGGGACCTAAATTAGACATTCATGATTTGATGGCAGAAAAGACATTAAAAATTAAGACAATAAGATTATTGACTATTGAAAAAGTACAAAATATCCTTTTTTTAAAAATCTGCTGTCATACAATATTTTTAAACCTGAGAGGAAATCTGAGGTCAGAGTATGGATCCAAGAGTATCTAAAAATGAAACAAAAATTCAAGCCATTTAAAAATGGTTAAATATATGAATGAGGAAAAAATGGTTCAATGTTAAGGAAGATACGAATGAAAAGAGAAAAAAACATGAAATAATCAGTATATACCTGCAAGGCAAATTCTATCACAAGAAAAAAAAAATCTCTAGAGGACCTGCAATGTGCCAAATACTACGCCATGAACTTGATAGAGTATTAAATCCTTACAATAAATCTTTGAGGGAAAGGCAATTATTTCAATTTTAGTAACGTCACCAAAGTCACCTTGCTAGTAAGTGGTAGAAGCAGAAATCAAACCCAGATCAGGCTGATTCTACATCCAGCTCAGTCCCTGATTAGCTGTTGTGAGCTGGGCAAGTTCTTTAACTTTTCCAAACCTGTTTCCTCATCCGTTCATCCAAAACATATAGATTTATGGTATATATGTATGCCAAGCATTTTTAAATGGGGATAAAGATACCTATTTTCAAGGCTGCTGTGACAATTTGTGGTAGTACATGTGTAGAGCTTAACCACAGTAGACATCAGTAAACTGTGGCTATTATTACTAGAGATCCATGGGAGGTAAGGAAAAGGGAAGTGTAAAAGAAGACTTCTGGTTTCCTGCTTGGGCCTCTTAAATTTGTCTAAGTGGCATTTTTAAGAGTTTCAACTGCCTGTGAGACATTTAGGCAGAAGACTCAGAAGGCAGTGGGATATGTAAGTTTAGAGCTTAGGAGAGAAACAAGGAGAGAGAAATTTGGGAGTTACAAGTATAGAGGTGGTAGCTGAAACTATGGGAGTGAACCCCCAGGGAGAGCACAAATGAAAAAGGAAGACAAAGACAAAGCCCTACAAAACACTAAACTTTCAGGGACAGAGAAAGAAAAGCCCATGATGGGGACTGAAAAGAATAGCCAAAGAGGTAAGAGAAAATCCATCCCATACCCCAGACACTAAACAGAAAGCTCTTAAAGCAGGAGTGGTTAGCAGTACTAAATAGTACAGAGACGCTAGGGCACTGACCAAAAGGTATACCCTGAACTAAGTAACTGAAAAATCACAAACACTTGTGAGGTAAGTTTCAATTGTATTTAATGGATAAAAGCTAGTGGTCAATGGATTCAGGAGTGAATAGGACCCACCAGAGACAGAGTAAACATTCCCCAGAGTTGACCAAGTTCGTGCTATCAGAGGCCCAGCTGTACTACAACTTGTGTTACAAGATTCTTGGAAGATTTGTCTTCTACTCCTCTGCATTCTTACAATAAATTCCCTATTACATAAGGTCATTTGTTTCTGGACTTGTTCTGTTTAACTCTAAATAAATATTTACATAAAGTATGATGACTGTTGGGGCTTCAAGTCAATAAATGTTTAATGAGCAGTTACTCTGGACCAGGCACACAGGGCACAATGTGGTGGAAAATAGACAGGGTCTCTGCCACATCAAGTTTACATTTTTCCAGGGTAGGGGGAGAGAGGGAGAAGTGGACAATACATGGGGGTTTTTTTTTTAGTATTATTTGTAAAGAGAGATTGAGACTCTCGTTAAAAACAGCAGACAAAAAATAGCAAATGCATCTATACCCACTTCCTCACAAAACTCCACTAAGCCAATTAAAATTATAGGTGTACATTTTAAAAAAGAGTGAATAGGGACTTCCCTGGAGGTCCAGTGGTTGAGACTCCACGCTTCCAGTGCAGGGGGCAGGGGTTTGATCACTGGTCGAGAACTAATATCCCACATGCCGCATGGTGTGGCCAAAAAAAAAAAAAAAAAAAAAAGAGCAAATAGGAGATTTGGTGGTGGAGATAGAGGGGATAAACTAAACTTTCAAATAGCTTAGCCATCAAGGTAATAAACCAGAATCAGAGCTCGAGAAGGACAAAGTGTTGAGGGATTACTGTTCTGTGTATGTGAGGTGGGGGCATCTAAGTGTGGGTTAGGATTTAATAAGGGAGATAATTAAGCATATTTACATGTTGAAGGAAAAGAGCCAACATGGAAGGAGAGGTAGAAAATTCAGTCAATAAAAAGGATAAATCAAGGGGAAAAGTCCATAAGGAAACAGGAAAAGATGAGATCCAGGGTTCATGTTGGAACAATTAGCCATTGCTGAGAGAAAGAAGACCTCTTCCACTCAAACAGGGGTAACACAGATGCAGATATCCTTGGAAGATGGATATCCTTGAAGGAGTTCCTACCTAATGTCTTCTATTTTCTCTTTGAGAAAGGAATGATGGTACTTGGTACTTGCTGAGAAAGGAGGAGGGCAGGGAACACCTGGGTTAGAGGTCTTGGGGAGACTGGGGAAAGTCTGAAATAGCTGTTCTAGGAAATGAGAAAGAATGCTGAAGAAGGCCATGTTGAAGGATCACCAACATCATCAAATCCCAGCTTATGTTAGGGAACATGAAACTGTAGTGGCTCCAACCTGTACAGTGGGTGTAATCTTCTTTATCAGTGTTGAGCAGCCCCAGTACAGAGCAGGTCACTCTGCTAGTAAGTGGTAGAAGCAGAATTCAAACCCATAGGACAGAGACACAGTTACATAATTCCAGTTTAGGGCTTTTAGGGCAGAAATGGCAGATCAAGAGAGCAAGGGAGTTTGAGATATTGGCAAAAAAAAAGTGGTTCAAGTGATAGAAAATGGGCTCATTGCTGGATACAGAAAATGTAACAGAAATGGTCTGACAGATGGGGGTAAAGCAGGGGTCCAGGCACTGGATATCTCTGTGAGATAACAGGACAGGTACAAATGGAGTAATATGAGTGAAAGAGAAGGATACAAGAAGCTGTTAACAAAGAAGGGAAAACTGGTGTTCAATGAATGTGAGGGGGTCACCTGGTAATGAATAGATGACAGATAAAAGAATGGACGGAGGATGGACTTGCAAGATAACTTGAGCCTCAAAGGAAGAGTTTTACACATGACAGTGGAGAAGCAATGGTTTTGAAATGGCATTGAGGAACTGGGAGAATACTGATGCAATCTCAAGGACCTGTGGGGTACGGGAGAGTGAACAGCCTCTATGGGAGAGAACCACATTATCCAGGGGAGAGAGCCAAAGCAAAAGAGCTGTTCCATAGAGAAGCTGAGGATATAGTAGGAGTCTGCCTCCCAAAGAGGCTATTAAAAAAGTTGAGAGGGAAAAACACTGAGACTGAGCCCAGAAGCAAATCCACAAGTTCAAACAGATTCTATAGCAGCTTGTTTTCTAACTCAGTTATATATATATAATTACTAAATTTTCCTGTCTGCTATTACTTACTGCGTGAAGTCTTTCCACAAGTTTTTGATCACCAAGGCAATTTTTAGTGTCAAACCAAGAATCAAAGTCCTGTGGAGGGGTGAAAATTCTGCAGTAAGTGCACAGTTGTTTTTTTTAATAAATTCAGTATTCTATAAATTCTTATACAACTCATATAGCAATAATTCATTTTAAAAGCACTGTCAAAAATACGTTAACTGTGATGGCCAATATTATTTACTTTGAAAACAGATAAAATACTGGAGCAGTTAACAAAATTTGAACCGCATTATAGAGGCACTCCATCAGCAGTTTTTCCTTAAAAAGCTTTTATTAGGCTTCCCCATACCACAGTAGCATTATATCCAGTTAAAAGGAGTAGGAATAAGAATAAAAAATCGAAAACATGCTAATGAAAATGTTAATCAAACAGTAAAAATGAACAAAAGCAAGATAAGGTATACAAACCAATAGATAGCTGAACTTGGTACTTTTTATTATCAATTAATATCAGTAATGAGGAAAATCAAGCTCCAAACTCCTTAAATCATTCAATTCTGTTTGCTGCACTAGCATAACCTTGTGTTAATGATAAAAACAGTATAAATCATACATTTACAAAATATGTTGCTTTTCACATCACATATTATAAACTCTTTAGTACTCACCAAATGTTAATACCTGCAATAATTAAAGATTATTTCAATGACTCCACCTGCCAAACTAGTATGCAGAAAACCCTTCCAATTTAATTAAAAGAAAATTTAGAAAGCACTATTCTGAACTCAGTCTACCTTATGTCATAAGTTGTGGTAGCAATGTTATTATATAGGCAAAGTTTAACAGGCAGGATAATCTCAAAGAAAAGAAACATTATTTCTCTAAATATCCCTGTTTGAAAAAATTTCTAGTTAAGAGCACCTTTCTGAGAAAATCAAAACACAAATAAAGAATTACAAGTGAAAAAGAACTATCAATTTCAATCTACATTCTATGCTTTGAAAACAGATGTCTGTGAACACAAGAAAATTACACTTAAAACATTTGACAAACTTACATCTGCAGAATTAAAGACATCAGGCAATAAAAAGTTGAGTAGTGCCCAGAGTTCATGCAGGTTATTCTGCAAAGGTGTTCCAGTTAGGAGCAAGCGGTTAGTTGACTTGAACTCACGAACAATCTCTGAAAGCTAGAAAAAGAATAGTTATGTCAACATTGTTTTATTTATTAGAATGTTCATCAGTTCTTCATCCAACCCAATACATTTTTTGAATAAAATAAAACTTGAAAATTAATTTTCTGTGGCAAAATATCCTGGTTCAGGTGACATTGCCACAGTGAAGCACAACTGAACAAAATATTCTAGGCATTTCTACACTTACAAGAATGCAGATCACAGTCACACCTGAGACCGTTCCCCCACTTTAAAAAATTTATTTTTTCCACTTTGGGTCCACAGAAACAGTCAGAACTCTATGGAATTCAGGCTAGTCACTTTATACAACAGTATCGCCTTCTCCCTGCCAATCATGTTCATCCACCATGCCTAGCCAACTTCTAACTTGGCCTGGTCACAATTTTTAAGCACCACACTTGAGCCCATTTTCCCCGAATATCTTATATTAACTTTCTAAATATAAAACCACAAAAATTAAAGCACAAAAAGTATAAAAGAACAGTAATCTTATCAATAAAAATGCACATTTTTATAGTGCTCTTAAATTAACAATTATTCTCTAACATGCGTCCTCTTATCGGGTATTAACTCTAATTTGAAAAGCACCACCTGGTGATTTTGCTTCAGTTGTGTCCCTGGTTCTCCCAAAGCAGCCCAGTGATCCAAAGAGAGGTTCATCATAATAATTGACGCTTTTCCTACTGTTGATGGAGTTGAATGGCAAGAAATGTTGGTATTTTTCAATGTTAACACCACACTCTAATTCACACAAGTCAGATAATTCTAGGAAATGATTTTTTCTAATCCATATGAGTACACGTAAGGTAGCTCCTCAAAAAATAAACCAATGCAAATGACATTTATACACCAAATATTGCCAAAATATTAAAATACTGTAGCATAACAGAGTTACTTAGGCTGCAACAGTTATAGCAAATGAACACCTAATTTTCTTTACATAAAAACTGGGCTCAATTTTCATTTGTCTTATATTCAATCATTTAAACTTCAAAATCATTTTAAAAACTGATTTTCATTCACATTCTGTGAATAAAATCACAATCTTCTATCACTTTTTAAATTCTGAATACAGAGAAGTAAACAAACAGAAATGGTAGTTAAAAGAAAACTTTAATAAAGATGTTGAGAACTAGCTTACCTTAGATTTTTCGTTCTTTATTCTGTGAGCCTCATCGATGACTAGGTATCGCCAGTGAAACTTTTTGAATACAGATTTTTCTTTAATTACCATCTCATAAGAAGTAACACAAACATCCCACTCTCCTGGCATCATTTCATCACGAATAAAAGCAGCCTGATGCAAAATAAAGTTCCTTATATTAGAATATGTTGACAAGATGTCACAGAATTAAAGCACCAACAGACTATTAAGAATTCTAAGAGACCCTTGGAATCATTCGGTCTCATCCATTTTAGAGATAGGAAATCTGAGGCCCAAAGATACTTTTGTAGTCAATTATCTGTATGACATGCTAATATTTTTCATCAACAAAAGAGAAGCAAAGGCTTCCATTTAAACGAGTACAGCATATTCGATGAACCGGAGAAGTTCATATCACCAGAAGATGACAATTACTAGGCTCTCTCTTCATACCACAAAGGATCAAAAGGACATGGGCAAAGGAACTACTTTCTGAATACCATACTCTTACCAAGATCCCAGCATTACCAACATGATAGCATTTCGATAAATGGAAAAAGCTCAACATACATGAGTGATTCCAACCTTTTGAGATCTCTTGTATGTCTCCTTCACTTTCTAGCAGGGATGAGTCATAAATTTTGTTAAGGGGTCATGAAAGCCCACTAATGTTTTTGTGAAATTCCTGATGTTATGAGGCTACAAATGTGATTTTATAAAGGGGACTTGCTTTATCTAGTACATGAGTCTATTTAAAACAGTGAGATTATTTAAAACTATTTTTAAATCTTCATAGGCAGTGGCCAATGTGGTAGCCAAGTTGATTGAAAGCATTTTTAACTTGTATTAACTGAATTCCAGATTATTTTTTATTACGGGTCAAAATAAAACCACAAAGGTTAACAGGGAGCAGCAAAATCTACATTGAGAAGGGACTGGTTAGTACTGTAAATCTGAAAGTACAGTGCATAAACAAAATTGACTGTTCACTGCAAAGTCATTATTTCATAAATTCAGTTATGCATCAAACACGCCAGGGACTCTTTCAACAAATATTCAATGAGTGCCCACTATGTATAAAAGAATTGCCTGGACTGAAGTAGAGGACAGATAAAAGGCCTTTGTAGATCTCAGCTGCTCCCTGGGAAGTGGTATTCAAAAAGTTAATTAAGACATTAGGGAGTTAGAGGCAAAATAAAAAGAACCAGGGTGCCAGACCCTATTTAGTCCTGCATATACCTTACCCTTATTTGATTTTGTGAAATACTCAGTTTAATGGTTCCTCGTACAGTTTCATAGAACATACACATATTTTAATTTAAATTAGCTCTTCTTTGAAATTTGTGTAACTACTTGATAGTTTCAGAGTTAAATACCTTGACAGAATATTAAAGATCACATAATCCAAAAGCTCTCATATTATAGGTGACAAAAATTAAGGCCCTTTGAGATTCATTCAACATCACAGTCAGTAGCAAAGACAGAATTAAAACCAGATCTCCTGTTTCCGTGTCCATGACCTTTGATGCCTCTGGAGTGTGAAAGGAAGGGGTCAAAAACTATGGTTAGGAATCATACCTCTAAATACTTCAGGACTACATTAGCTTCAAACAGGATCAGGATTTTCTCTAATAATTTCCTACCTCAATTAAATACCTACTGTAGCCTACATCAAATACTTTATTACCAAAATACTGACCTCATAAAGTGTTTACAGGAGGCCAGGAAAATAGAAAGATCCAATATATCTATCCTATGTGGTACAAAGGTTCAAATCTGTCTATAAATAATGATCTGGATTTTCTCTACACATAACGACATCAATCTTTAAGTGTTGCATATGGCACATTAATTATTTATGTAATTAACAATTACTGGTTCTCAAACTCTTTGACCATGGCCCACAGTAAAATTTTATTTTAGGTCGCAATCCAGTATACACATACATGTTTGAGGGCGTGTATATAGAAAGAAGCAATACATAGCCTCAATGCTACTTTCTACTCTGTTCTATCTCAATGTTTTAAAAACTTGTTGTCACCACCCACTAAACTGAACCCCAACCCATTAATGAGTGGAAATTTGCAAGACATTGACTTTGAAGGTTAGTTTTCATGATTAAGAAGTTTTTGAAGTGTCTAGAAGAATTTCAACCTCCCATGGGGTAGAGATAGGGCAGTCACCAATTAAATACATCCACCCTTTCTTGAAAACTCCCAGAGACACTTCATGAAACCCTTGGATTCCACTAATATAGTCGAAAACCACTGACATACATTTTTACTGAGACATGATGACAACACAAGCCTAGCTATTTCTCAATATCTATGACCTTCAAGAATAATTTCACGGACTTC
The DNA here is from genome assembly GCF_965194805.1 of Balaenoptera borealis. Lineage (NCBI taxonomy): Eukaryota > Metazoa > Chordata > Mammalia > Artiodactyla > Balaenopteridae > Balaenoptera > Balaenoptera borealis. Next base: position 108,261,633 of record NC_138881.1, read on the forward strand.
CCTGGTGGCGCAGTGGTTAAGAATCTGCCTGCCAGTGCAGGGGGCATGGGTTCGAGCCCTGGTCCGGGAAGATCCCACATGCCGCAGAGCAACTAAGCCCATGCGCTACAACTACTGAGCCTGTGCTCTAGAGCCCGCGAGCCACAGCTACTGAAGTCCGCGCGCCTAGAGCCCGTGCTCCGCAACAAGAGAAGCCACCGCAATGAGAAGCCCCTGCACTGCAACAAAGAGCAGCCCTGCTCGCTGAAACTAGAGGAAGCCTGCACACAGCAACGAAGACCCAACGCAGCCAAAAAGAAATAAATAAATAAATAAATAAATAAATAAATAAAACGAATAACTTCAGCAAAACAAATCAATACTTTAGAAATACAAAATTTTATAAGAAATGGTATTACATTATATAATAGCAGCAATCAGAAAGATTTCTAAGTGACTAATTTGCTACTGCGAAATATTAGGCATAAGGAAGAATCAAGCCTGTAATTCTATATTTATGAGCTCAGTATTTCAATATTTAAATTATTTATAAGTTAAATTTAAATAACTTTAAGTAATTTTTCTTCAAGCAAAATGATAAGAATAAAATCACATAATTCATTATGCTACCATTCTTCCGAGGATATCTTTTGATAACCTATCTAAATATGTAAAATAGAATAAATCTTTACTCTAAACTATGTTCTCTGGAGGCAAAATAAAGACCAAGTTTAATAATATGCTTTCTAAGCTGATTATTCATTTTGGTATTTTTGCATAATTCATTATTTTTAGATTAATTCAACAGTCCTAAAATAATTGTAGCCTACTAGATTGACAAATAGCTACTTTAAAGAAGAGCACAGAATTTCTGATATTATCTAAGAATGTATGCACACATGTATTTTTCTATTCAAAGATCAAAACTGAAAGCTCTGTCTATGCATAAACACAAAACACAAGGCTCTCTGTACAAAGAGAAAAAGTTCCATTCATGTGTGTGTGCATGTGTGCATGTAAACAAGTCAAAGTCAAAAGTAAAAAATTTAAACAAAAAAATTGAAATGCAAATTGATACATTTTTGGCATCAAAACAGCACAAACGATAGAATCGCTGATAAGATATACTGTCAATAAAGTAAGATTTTTTTAAATAAAGAATCACTTAAAAGTGCAATTCAAAATGCTTAGGTTAATGAGCTAGTTAAAAGTAAATGCCAATAAGCATAATAATGGATTTTCTGTTATGAATAGGTAACACATCTACCTCACAGGAGTGTTGTGAGAATTAGCTTAATTAATACATAAAACGAACTTACAAAAGAGCCTAACAAAGAGTAAGCACAACTTAAGTGATATCTAGTAGTAGCAGTCAACTCGAATGTCTTTTATAGCAATAAAACTTAACCCCAGAAATGATGTTATCCTTGATTGCCTTTTTAAACCTGTTTCTCACTTACTCTCGCATCCTTGTCTCCAACGAAACAAATAACACGAAGAGATGGGACCCATCGCTTAAATTCATTCATCCAGTTGTGTAAAGTCGACTTTGGAACTAAAACCATGTGAGGTCCAGGAATGTTTCGGTAATGTTTCAGGTAACCAAGCAAAGCAATTGTCTGTAGAGTCTTACCAAGACCCTGCATTATCATCACAAGGAAAAAAAATCCATAAACATTTTTTATTTAATGAAACATTTGTTAGCAGCAACTTCACAAAAGATATTTGCCAACTATCTCACATAGGGAAAAGTTAAAAGACTTTTTTTTTTTAATGAATAACCATTCCAATTCAATACTTACCCTGAGCACAAAAAGAAGCTAAGAACTTGCAGTTACAAAGTTGCTCAACAAAGCAATTTTCTATTTAGGAGACTTTTACTCCTAAAGGAGCTAGCAACCTATATTATTTTTTCTACTAGTTTGCAAAATTAGGAATTTCATGTATTTCACAAAGACACATTTCCTTTATCAGCCTGCTTATATACAGCTCTTTCTTTCCCATTGACCCCAACATTATTACAGCCCAGACATGAAATATTCAGACTATGCATTTCAAGGGGCATGTAGCTCTATACTTGCATCTCACACCCTTGAAGACCTAAGGAATCATAAAAGAACAGAATATAAATGAACTTTGCAGCCAGAAAGGACCCTAGAGATCACCTAGTCCAGTGGACTTTTTAAAAAATAATATACTGAACACCCATGAATCCACTACCTAACCTATGGGAAAGGGAACTATGTCCTATGCTGTATGACCTTTCAAAACAGTTTTTGGCTTTATCTCTATACAAGGTATACATTTCTTTTATAAACCTAAGCTTAAAGCTATTTTTATAGCATTTATCCTATCTGATATTTCACTTATGAGATGAGTTTTATGGATGTTATGCATTAAAATCTTAAAATGTTTATACTCCTTAACCAAGTAAGTCCACTTCTAGAAATCCTATGGAAATAATTTGAGAGGTGCAGAAAAACTAAATTACAAGGGTTCTCATAACAGTATTATTATATATCAAAAATATACATATATATCAATCAACATATACTATATACATATATATAATATATACTATCAACCAATCCATATGACCAGCAATAAGGGAGGAAATGAATAAAATTATGGAACCTCCCTAGGATTAATTATTATGCAGTAATTAACAATTATTTTTACCAAAATGTTTTAATTATGTGGAAAATATGTATGAATGTGAAGAAATCAGAATACCAAATCATATATAATATGACCTCAACTATGCAAAATAAATACAACCAGAGGAAAAAGACTAAAAAGAAATATGCCAAAATGTTAACTATGGTTATTTCGAGGTAACAAAATTATAACTTACTTTTAATTTTTTCTCAATTTTTTTTCCAAATTTTCTATACTCAAAGTATCTTTCCCCTTTTTAGTAATTAAAACATAGCTGGTGTCAGCATAAATTCAATATGAAGGATCTTTAGACAGGCTGCAGTCAAGAGGAGTTTGAGATATATCCTGATCTTTCTGTTGTCCAATTAACTAAGCTCCTCCCTGTCTGAGCTGACTGTAGTTTCCAACCCAGAATACTAAATATAAGGACCTTTGATTTAAAGGACTTGCCACACACCTAACAGTTGCTTAGCCAGGGATGAGTACCTACGGGACTGACTACTACACTACAAGCTATAGAGCATCAATAGTCATGTGGCCAATATGGATATGTGATTGCAAATATGGCTCCAGAGTAACATATATGAGTATCACTGCCCTCTCTTAAATCCCACCTTATTCATTTGGTCTTAAAATGCCAAACCAGGTCTTCATATACTCCTCTGACCTGATGAATTAGCATCTTAAATGGCCTTACTTTTTCTCTTTGGTCATTTTCTTACACAGTCTGCCCTCAAAATCCACAGGTTTCACATCCGGGTATTCAACCAACCACAGATCAAAATCCGCGGATGGAGAACTGCAGATACAGAGCACCCAACTGTACTACGCCATTTCATATAAGGACTTGAGCTTCCATGGATTTTGGTATCCCCGGGAGTCACAGAACCAATCTCCCTCGGATATGGAGGGACAACTGTATGTCCATCATTCCTTAGCTCATTTCCTGACTCCCAGCTGGCACTCTACTGTCAAGACTCAACAATGCTCTTCACTTTTTTGTTCCTTACACTTTGTTTGATCACACATGGAAGCATTTACATTCACTCATGCATACATTCATTCATTTAGCGTTTGGTTTCTATCCCCACCTCATTCCCAAAAGGATTTCAGGTAGCCTACAATGAAAACATGGAACATAAATTAATGGTCAAAAAGAAATAAAGAGGGGCCAAGGAAAGTAAGACTAAAAGCTAAAGAATAGGAAAAGGCACAAAGGACACAATGGGCAGACCATTAAAAGTTACAGAGATGCTCCATTTTGGTATTCACTATGGCTCTGAGCTTCCTGGAGGCCAAAGTGCAAACATCAACAAAAGTACAAGGAGGTTTTTTTTATACCATCTGAGAAAATTTCAAAAAGAATTTTGTGGCCTGTGAAAGTATATGTTCTAGAGGTTACTTAAAGAAACAATTCTAGACTTCACAAATGCCTTTTATGTTATAACTAAATAAAACAATTAGCCTCCAAACCCCAGGGGGGAAGTTCAGCTCAGGTATTTCAAATTTACATAAAATTACTGATAACTGAGAATGTGTGTTTTAGCTACCAACTCCTTACCATTTCATCAGCCAAAATACCATTGACTCCATTTTCATACAAAGAGATCAACCAGTTCAGTCCTCGAATCTGATAATCTCTCAGTGGTCCTCCTTTCACATCTGAAAAAAAAAAATCAAGGCTCTCATAATTTCATTAATACAACCAAGTAAAATTTTCTAAAACTAAACTGAAAACAAAAAACACCAACATGATGAAGTACTTACATGAAGGTGACACTTCAAATCTAACACACACGTTAGATGTTTTCCGACTCTCCGAGAGCAGCTCTTCATCTTCTTCTTGTTCTGTGCGCCTGTGACGGTAGCTGAAATGAAAAAAGAAATACCTTCATATCCAACCCAAATGCTAAGGTGTCAATTAAGTCAGTATACACTGTTAATATCTTTTATGAAAAAAGAAGGGTTATCTAGAGTCTTGCTTAGAAGTTGGTAGAACCAGCCTACATTTTTACTTATTGACTTCTACTGAGATAAGAAATATTGTTGCCTCCAAAACATACTTAAACTGACAATAACCATATTTTTTTAATATAAAATCACACTGAATAAGTGAAGAAGGAAGGGAAGTATGAAGGGAGGTAGAAGTGGGGCAGGAGGAAGGGAGGGAAGGAGAGAGGGAAGAAAGTAGAGAGACAGATGCCAACATACTCTCCAACAGAAATTAAGCTCTGCTTGTCATCTTTCTTTATTCGAGGGCGTCCCAATTTCATGTTCAGAGGAGATGTTGGAGATTTCTGTGCTGAAGGTTGAATGAAATGTGCAAAAAGTTCTGTCTGCTTCAGTAAAAATTCAAATCTCTTTGCTCGATCTGCTTTCTAATTTACAAGACAAAAGAAAAAGTAATGATTTCCTTTTGTGTTCATTCAAAATTTAACAAATACTTATATTGCACTTAATTTGTACTATGTTCTAAGCACTTTAAACATACTAACCCATTTAATTCTCTTAATAAACCTATGAGGTAGGTACTAGTATTATCCCCATTTTACTGATGATAAAACTGAGGCACAGAGAGGGTAAGTAACTTGCCCAAGTTCCCACAGCTAGTAAGTAGCAGAATTTGAAAATGGTATTTTCAGATGGTTTGAGTAGAAGCCAAGTGATCCGACAGACTTAAGAAATGCCTCAATAAGAAGTACTCTGCTTAAAGAATTGGGGTCAAAAGGCAAATCCTGAATGGTTTGGAAAGCCAACCAAGAATTTTCAAGCTTCACCTAGAAACAATTTAAATCTTAGAATACAGTGTCATCTTGTCTCAAAATACTTTCAATGTCATGGTACAATACATTTCTCTCTTCAAGTATAGTGATCTGGAAAATTGTGTTTTATGCTAAGAGTATATAAAGTTTCTCCCGAAAGTGAGGATTTGGAGAAAAAATATACACGCACACATATATAAGTGAAATAGTTGATATATGTTAACAATTAAAAATCGACCAAATGTAAAATAGAGAGCTAGTGGGAAGCAGTCACATAGCACAGGGAGATCAGCTCGGTGCTTTCTGACCACCTAGAGGGGTGGGATAGGGAGGGTGGGAGGGAGACGCCAAGAGGGAGGAGATATGGGGATGTATGTATATGTATAGCTGATTCACTTTGTTAGAAAGCAGAAACTAACACACCATTGTAAAGCAATTACACTCCAATAAAGATATTAAAAAAAGAAAGAAAGAAAGAAAAATCGATATATAGTTTCCCAATAAATCTTAAAAGGTCATATAGCTTATACCAATAAATGCAATAAAACATTTTTTCCACTAAAAAAAATCTTAAAAGATCAAGATAAAGAAAAAAACGAAGGTGATTTTTTAATTCCCAGTCACTTTCTGACCACAGCGTAGAGAACATTTGATTACCAATGAAGGATGCATAATTAATAACATCAGAATCTTACAAGAATTCATTAACATAAATGTAAGAATTAGACAAATACATTCAGACCAGTAGCTGGAAGGAGGCCAAAACCTTTCCATTTTACGTTATCCTCACTGGAATGTTGTTTTTAGAGTTGTTAAAACATTAACTGTCTACGTTAGATGTGGCCTTAAACATTAAGGCATGGAGTTCTGTAAAATCACCATGAACAGCCAAAAAATGTACTTCATCTCTACTAATTTTTATAATATTACTTCAAAAACAACCCTTTGACAAAAAAAAAAATCAGTTCTAACTGCCTATTAATTTCTCTTTTCAGTTAACCAAGTTCACTGGTTTTGAATGATCCCAGGGCATAAAAGTCTAGTTTAAATTAAAGCTAAAATATGGGTTTTAGTGACTAAAAATTAAATAATTAAATGTAGAGCAAAGCCGTAGGTGGGTGTAATTACGGTTATACTGCTTAAGCATGTAATATTTTCATACATTGGGCAAATAGCCTTCCCTCAGGAAAATGTATTACCATATTACATGTTTCATAATGTGTAGCATTCATTCACATATCCAGAGCAAGGTGAGAGGGAGAAGAAAATACCAGGCTGGTTCTGTGACCTGCTTTCTCTCAGCCATATTGATATTGCCACTTACATTTTCACTTCGTGGATAAAATATTTCTAGCATAAAACACCCTATTATGGGGTAAAGAGTGTGAAACAAAAGTGAAGAGATGTGCCTTCCAGCCCCAGCTATTCCGTATCATTTCTCTGATACTCTACTTCCTCATCCGAAAATGAGGAGATTCATTTATCCAACAAAAATCTATTATGGCGGATGATATATGAAATTACTTTTCAATTCTAAAACCTATGATTCTGTATTCATTATATAAACACATATATTTTTTAATCTTTCACATGTCCTCTATACAAATCAACTACTGTATTCACTATCCTAGCCAAGAACATATTTACCATTTTCTCTTCATATTCTGGATCCATTTCCTTTTCAGATTTAGAAGCTTTAGCAGCAAGTTTGAGTTGAAATGGAGAAAGGTTTTTCTAGAATTTCAAAGAAAATAAATCATCAAATTGCAAAGCAAGGTCAACATTCTCATTTGAAGAAAGTAAAAAGTAATTAAATACTAAATAAATAAATCAACATGGGCCATGCCTGGACCAATGATGAGAGCATGCCATGAACAGGGCTTATGATTAATCCAGTTCTGTGCACCTGAGGTCCAATTAAAAAAAAATCCGAAGAATTGTGAAAGCCAGAGAAATAACATTAATTAAAATAAAAACCAAAAGGTGGGAAAATGAGCCTTTTCACCTACTGTCTAATTTAAAGTGTAAGAAAGTGTATAACCACCAAGTAGGAGATTTAAAATCTAGACTATTATCAACCACAAACCAAAGAATTCAAGGAAAGTAAATATTAATTCTCAGAAACACTTCTTTATGTAACAAGCCAAACTTTCAGAAGAAAAGACTGTGGTTTCTGTTCCTGAAAAGATATGATTTTTTAATATTGTTTTATATTCTAATTAGAACATTTAAACTGTTTTATGTACTGCAGTGCAATCATTTATATTTAAAATAATGAAATAGTACAGTTTCAAACTTTTGGTTTATGTTAATTTTCTCCTACTGGAAAGAAAACCTTTCAAAACTATTTATAAACACGAATATTTTGTAGAAGCATTTTCTCAGGGCTATTAACTATTAACCTTTGATATTTTAAAAAATTGTAATTTAGTGAAAAGTAATATAAATCAGCTACCTTAAAATACTGAAATTATCTAGGGGGTTATCTCATACATCCTATCCTTTATAAAGACAAAGCTAGTACTTGTAAATATAAATAGATATGTAGAATACACCTCCTTCCCTGTAAGAAATCAAGAAATAAAATAATAAAAACACAAATCTACCCATTAGTACCAAAGTGGAGAGTATTGCAGTTTTAACACAGACTGCAAAGTCAAAACACAAATCTGTTTGTGAAAACTAAAGAAATTGTGTCCATTTGAGCATGGCTTTTGACAGCCTGTTCCTGAAAACTTAGGTCATAAATCAACAGAAGAATGTGAACTTAAACATAAGAAAAACATGGCTCCAGTAGTTAATAAATGTTTTCTAACATTTACTAAAATTTCTATTTTGAGGAAATCCAGACTAAGATTATGGAATCTGACCCTGGTCAGGGTTCTCCTTTGGAGCACTGATCAGATATTGGTCAGTTATTCTTAGCCCAAATAACAGCCATCTTGATTTACAGCATCTCATATGTATGTATGTGGGATGTTTTGAACGTAATTCTGGATGGATGAGAATAGAAGCTACTAAAATGCCCTCAATACCACACTTCCAAACTGTCGCATATACTAGAAACCCTATTTTATTTTCAAAGCAACAAGGAAAACTGGATAACAAAATCCACACCTTTATCATTCCCTGAAAAGCTAAATGAAATCTAGTTTTCAAGTTTCAAAATTACTTTCCCTCATATACACAAGTACATATCTAATAATGTGGGATACAAATTTCACTTATAGAAAATTAAAGCTTTAACATTAGAAGAACATTTTACTTTTTTGCTTACCTTGTGGTAGAATACCATAAAATTTTAATTATATGCTAATTAAAATTCCTAACCTTGAGCATTGCCATTAAAAGCTGTAGGTAATTACTTAATTGGCACTATCTTCCACAACAAATTTTAAAATACCTACCTTCTAAACCTTTCCATTTGTGTCTGTATATGTTTTCACAAATAAACCCTCTCATACAAGAAAAGATAAAAGGTGACTAAGATATTCTAATGAATTCCTTATGGATTTTACCATCTGGTAGTCTAGATGCCATGAGAATGCAGCACAAGGTCACCAAGATGCCCTGTCTTAAAGACCATGACCTTTTTCTTGACATTTTCATTACCAAAAATACCAACTCTAATTTTCACAGCGTTAGGTTATCCAACTGTCACTTAAACCAAGGAAGTTCAAGAAGTCCAGAAGGTAAGCAAAAATACCCTTCTGTAGCTAAATGTCACAAGATAATCCACTCTCATCTACTTTATGCATCACGAAAATGCTCTCATTCACAGCCTACTTTCTTTTATTTGATACGCAGTTCCAGCAAGTTTGATAATCTGGCTTCCCATTCTACAGAGAATAAAAGCAGCAGCAAATGACTTGGGAACGACCACTAGAAGAAGGCACACTGGCAACAGCAAGAAAGGATGGCAGAAGCCCAGGACTAAAACTTAATTTCCATTGCAGTAACAGCCCTTCTGCTTGGTGTCCAGGTTATCTCCCTCTCTCCGCTGGATCCCTTGTATTTTTGTATTTTACAATTGTTTTAAATGAAAGGTTTTGTTACATCCATGTCCTTTATCATAAACCCATTCTTTCTGATGAAAGTAGATGAAGTGTCTAAAAAGTGATAGTTAGCCTGACAATTGATGGAGGAGACTGAAAAATTATGAAAAAGTCAACACAATACCGAAGTGTCTGGGAGGTGGTTATTTAATTGAGGGGAAACAACCTCCTAGGTCTCAAATGCCTTTGTATCACTGTCAGAGTACAATAACTGGCGGACATGAGAAAAAGGTATTTAATCTGCACTTTTAGGACACCATTTAAGGCATCAAGGCAGTGTGTAAATATTTAGATTGGGGGGAGGTACCGATTTACTTTATTTGAAGCAATGGTACAAATGAAAGCACTTAAGTAGATGTTTTGGTACTATTCAGATTTTTAAGGAAAAATTTAAAAAGATGTAGTGACTAAATTAGTAAACTTCAGATATCCAGAAAGTTCCTTCCAGGCAGCACCTCATTTCCCTACGCTGAGCGGACAAATGAGATACTATTAGTGCAATTTCTGATCAGGCCACAGAGTTGTAGGAATATATATGCATCAACTCTCAGTGATTATACAGGTTTTTTATTGATTCCCAGTCTCTTCACAATTCAAAGAATTTATACACCCTGGAAATTCGACAACCTTTACTGCCATACAAAAGACGGCGGAGCACTTACATTTACCCAATCTAGGGAATAAAAGGCACCTAGACGCACTCCTGAATTTCCCAACATTGATTTATATTGATGCTTGGTATTTGGCCCAGCTTTAATCATCGATATTGTCTTACCGATCCAAGTGCCACATAGATCCTAATATGCGTATGTTTTCTATGGTTTTCACTTAGCACTACAATTGTCTTTCTGTTTAGTCAACCTTGTAACAGTAAAATATGTCACTGAAGCAACTGCTGAATTTAAAATTACTCTAATTCGCGGCGAAAGGTGTTAATTTCCCTCAATAGCTTTTCATTTGGTCGTATAGTATCATATAATGATCCAGACAAAGCCACTGGAGATCTCTAAAGCATAATTTTAATTACCTACCGTTTTTTTTTAATTGCGATATGTCTACTCATAAACGGAAAAAAATCCAGCCATAAACGATCCGTTCCACAATTTTATTATACATCAAAAATCCTTATGCCCCATCCTATTTTTTTATCTCAATTTTTTCAACGAGTTTCATAGTTTTATTTGCACGTCTCGGCCCATATGAAATATGCCTTATGGAGATAATACATATTTTTTCTGGATCTGGCTTTAATAGGTGTCAGAGCCGTCCCCTTATGTACATTAGCAGCAGTTCATCCTGGCGACGCTGAGTTAAAAAAAAATTTTTTTTTAAAAACCTGCGTGTGTCCAGGAGCCAGCAGCGCCCACTAGGAAAGGGAGGCGGAAGCCTGGAAGGCTTGGGGCCGGATTGGGGGACCATTTGGGTGGCCCTGGAGTGAAACACTATACCGTCGGGGGCGGGGCAGGAGAGGGTGAGGGTGCACACGTTGGAAATTTTCCTAAGCCAGCGTCCACCGTGCCTCAGTTTGGGGTTTGGACTGGGAGGTGGCGGGGGTACAACGCTGAGAGCTCATTTTCTCGGGGTGACACCCCCGCCTAACTCAGCAGGCGGGGACCAAACGAACAAGGGATGATTTTTTTTTTTTTCCCTGCCACCCAAGGGGCCGACATTGCCAATCAAAGAAATAAAAGTCTCTCCTATCGTCCTCCGCCTTCCAACCACCGGCACCTGGAAATTCAAATTTCAAAAAATAAGCCCCCAGCAAAACCCCTTTTGCGCCAGTGTGGGATTGAAGGGCCCAGATTTCCCAGGCAGAGGCCGACGGGAAGGGGGGGGAGAGGGAGCGAGCGAGAGGAGAGGGAGAGGCGGAGGCTTTTTCCTGCACGGCCCCATCCCCCACCCCGTTACCCCAGTTCCGGGAACGCGAGGCGGGCCGGGGGCTGTGGAGGGGCTCCCCAGCCCCCAAGTCCCGGGATAACGGGCACCCGCCGCCCCGCGCCGCGCCCGCGCCCCGCCCCCGGCCTCCAGGAGGCGTAAAGGGAAGGGGGAGGGGAGCGAATGCTAGACTGTTCCGCCGCCCCCACCCCGCGCGCCCGCCGCCCCCAGCCCAGCCGAGCTCCGCGGTACCTGTCGGCGCCCAAAGGTCAGGGTCTGGGCCCCTCGGAGGGGCCCGGCGCAGGATTTGTCCACCGCACACACACCCCCTTCCTATTTACCTCCTTCTTCTTCTCGCCCTTCTCCTTGGCCACGGTGGCTTCGGTGGCCGCGGCGGCCGCTCCCTCCTCCTTAGAGGTGGACGGCCCCGGCTGCTCGTCCTCTATGACCACAATCGTGGCGGTCGCATCAGAGGCTGCCACGGTGGCTGCCACTGCGGCGGTGTCCGGCTCCATGGCGTTGGAGCGGGAACGAGGAGGGGGACGAGCAAGGGGACGAGGGCTCCTGGGCGGCGGCAGTGGCTGCACTGGAAAGAGCTAGATGGAGCAAGGGTGGGGAATCACTGGCTTCCAACCCCTTCACTCGGGCCCCCCTTCTTTAAATAACCCTCAACCCTGCCCCACTTCCGTCCACCCACCCTACGTCATGGCCTCCCCCCGTCACCCTCCCCCCTTCCTCCACCCCCCCCCCCCTCAACGATCGCGAGACTCCCCCTCCCCACCCGGAGCCCGGGCCGGCACCGCACGACCAACTGTTGCCTGAGCGTGGGGCGCGGACAGGGGTGCAGGCGGGAACCCACAGCTCGCGGCCCCCTAAAAATCTCCTTCCCCACACGCCCCCAGCAGTCAGCCTCAGCTCCCCTCGCAGATGTGTGCAGAAAGAATCCTCTTCCCCTTAAATCTGCTCTTTGTACCTCGGGGCGCTCTCCCCTTCTTGCACAAAGAACTTTTCCTCTGCTTATAACTGTACTGTAGAAGGTCTGTCTCACCATTTGTGAAGCCCAGAACCCCTCTGGGGACTTCCCTTTCCCAGGTTCCCAAAGGGGGACTGGTGGTGCTCTTCCCACCTTCGTGAATTCTGCAGAAGGACAAGCACTCCTTCAATCTCTAGATTGCAGCTGCAAACATTCACTTACAAGGCAAAGCGTGACCCGGGTTTTATGTATATTCGCTCTGTTTTCAAGTCTGATACCTCTCAGATGGCCAACGTGCAGGAGCCCTTCTTTTGCCTTTACCACTGAATTTTAAAAGTCTTGGGGGGCAAGGTCAAGGTCCCCACAGAACCTCGGGCAACTCATGGTAGGTGCCTAATACTAATAATTGGGTTGAGTTATTGTGATTTTTTTGTGTGTTTTATTCGTATCCCCGTTGTTATTTAGTAGTAATTCAACACCAATAATATGCATGATCACGGATATAAAAGCACTTTGTAAAGGGTATGCAAATGTCAGTTATTAAATATTATTGTTTCTATTTCTCCCCACCAGTTATTTTGATCAATAACGGGAAGATTTACATCTTAGTCTTAAAACTTCAGTCAATAGGGACAAAAGATAGCAAAACATATAAAACACAGTATACCAAACAACAATCACAAAACCTACGATTTCCAAAATGAAGCAAGTATTTTCCAAAGTGGAAAGAAATCATGATTAATTTCCCTTAACACACCTTCCTAAATTCTCAATCTGAAATCAAGTGTGATTTCTGCAAAGAGCAGGAAGGCACACAATTGCCCCCCAAATATATCCCTTTTTCCTGGGGATAATACCCTAAATTCCCTTTTGTTTTAAAGCTGTGACTCCTTAATGTGCAAAAACCTTGTGAGATTTTAGCTGTTTTTGATCATTTACACCTTAGTGTGAATGAGTGTGAGATCCTGTCCAGGGACTGGTTTTGAACAGAGAAAAAGAGGCAAAGAGCAAGACAGGAGATTGAAGGAGTGTGCCACTGAGAGGAAAGGAGAGGCTGGTGGTTCTAGCTTTGCTCTGATTTTACTTTCATTATATTTTTCGCATTTACTTTAGATTTTGCCCCCAGTGCCCACGTTTCTCACCCTAAAGTACACATGTGTACTATCCAACAGGTATACGGAGTCTCAGTATTAAAAATAGTTCATATTTCTGAAGTGTCAACTTTAGTCCAAAAGTGGAATGGAATTAAGTCACTTAACAGGTCATTTGAAACACGATTTTTTTAAAATTAAAATGTGTAGATGTATTAAGGAATGAACTGCAGAGTTTGAAGTATCTCCAAATAAAAGCTTGAGACTTCCAGTTGGATATCCTACCCCTTCCCCACTAACTGTTCAGTCTCCTCAGTCATTCAGAGTTGTCTGGTGGGAAAGTTCAAGAAGCGCTGAAAGAGAAGGATGCTGCAATGCACGCATCCACCTGACTTGAGAAGGACCCTTCCAGATGAGGGCAGTGGAAGAGTTCTTTATTACCAAACTGCAGCTATGGGAGGATAGAAGTCCCCTTTCATTGCCTGGGGCTTCAAAGGAGAAAGACTCAAGAAATATTCGTTGTGTATTGATGTGTTCCTGCCTGCAAGGGTACTTTATCCTATTGTATTTCTCATTGCCAATGTATGGTATTTCAGTTACATCATGGGCTAAATGCACTTTTGTGAGGAAATCTGGGAAACTCACATCCTTTCATAACACCTTTTCTGTGGGAACATGTGTTCCAAGTTCCAAAAAAAGAATTTAGAAATTAATTTGGGGGATACATTGGCAATTTTTCTTGTATGTATATAACGTATCTTCCTTTTCAAGATGATGCGGCTGAAAGTGCTACCAAGTATAAGTTTGGCTGGAAAGGTCAATGCTTGGTCCATAGACCTTGCCACTGGATTCATGTAAATATTGCCCTTTGGCTTGTGGCAACAACTGCTATTTACAGAGCATGTGCTATCCTTATTTGCAAATCTGCCTAAAATTCATGATCTGTAGACTTTGTTCTGCAAGAGTCACCTCATTTCTGATCCTACTCAACACCTTGCCCTGTCTGCTACTACTTTCCCGAATTATGTCTCTTCATTTGAAATGGTCTTGAATTGCTCTGCAACGTTGAGGTTGGAGAACAAAGCAAATTTTTTTTTATAGAGAACCATGGGGTCATATTTGGGAACCTCAAAACAAATCCTAGTCTATAGGACAGGACAATACGTCCATTTGGCAGATTGTGAATATTGTAGAAGTTATCCAATAGTCATTTCACATAGCCAAACTTGTTTAGTAGATACCAGAATGCATGTCCAGTGGTGGTATTAAATACTTTTATAAAGTTCATAAAGGCAAGGTCAAGGGCGTTCATAAAGGCAAGGTCAAGGGCGTTCCTTCTCTATCCACTATCTGAAATTTATCACTGAAACCACAGTACGACAAAAAACCACATTGTGATGCCACTGATCAGTGTTCTTCAGAAGCTGGTACAAAGGATTCTGGTGACAGTATCTTGCTTACCACTCTAGTGACCATTCTTGTCAAAGGCATTTATGATAGTGGCATTTTTTTAAACAAATTTTGTGATGCATGCACACTTTGGTTTTAGAATTTTTTTAACAAATTTATTTTATTTATTTATTTTTGGCTGCATTGGGTCTTCATTGCTGCACACGGGCTTTCTCTAGTTGTGGCGAGCGGGGGCTACTCTTTGTTGTGGTGCCCGTACTTCTCATTGCGGTGGCTTCTCTTGTTGCAGAGCACCGGCTCTAGGCGCATGGGCTTCAGTAGTTGTGGCTCACGGGCTTAGTTGCTCCATGACATGTGGGATCTTCCTGGACCAGGGCTCGAATCCATGTCCCCTGCATTGGCAGGCGGATTCTTAACCACTGCACCACCAGGGAAGTCCCGATAGTGACATTTTTGAAAATGTGCTGTTTCCTCGATCCTCTGTATGTTAAGGAAAAGGTGATGGGATGGTAATAGCTAGTATATGTCTACCATTTCTTGAGTACCCACTATTGTATCAGGCACTGTGCTAGGTTCTTTACATATGATATTGCTAATCCTCCTGGTAATTTTATGAAATGAATATTATTATCCCTGTTTTACAGATCAGAAAACGGAGGCTTAGAGAGGCTAAACAACTCATCTAAGGTCCCACAGCTGGTGAATGACAGAAGCCAGATTCAAATCCCAGACTGTCTGGCTCCAAACCTCACCTTTATTAAGTACTCTGTTCTTCACAAGGCTTCCTCCTTGACAGTAGAAATTATGTTGAGAAAATGACTGAAAAATATTTCTGCCGATTGTCTCCATGGTGTTCGCTCTGGGTTTATTAGAAGAAACTGTCACTCTTAAGGCTCTGGTTTTATATACAGCCAGATAATTTCTTTAGCTCCACGTAAAAGTTGTTGTAAAGTGGAAGCTGGAGAATAACTTGGGATTCTTGCATGTACCCAAAGTAAATTCTTGGAACGGGAATGGACTCAGGACAGTTAGAGGTCAGGGAGGGGGGAAAACCTAACAACTTAGATGTCCAAGAAGAAGTGTTTGGCAGAATATTGTATAGTACATTCATAAATGGAATACTAAGCGGTCATTATGAACAATTATGTAATATATATTTGATGACATGGAAATATGCTTCTAATATATTGCTCAGTGAAAAAAAAGGCAAGCAAGAAAACAGAGTGATCCCACTTTTGCAAAAAGAAAGAAATTATTTACATAAGTAGATTTCCACAAAGGAAAAGTCTGGAAGGTTCCACTCTAAATGTTAACAGTAGTTACAGCAAGGTGGTGGGATTATGTGTGACTTTTTTCTTATTTTTGCTTTTCTAATCCTAATTTTCCTCCATGAAGGTATTCATGCTTATATAATAAATAACATATATATATATATAACCGAATCACTTTGCTGTACACCTGAAACTAACACAATATTGTAAATCAATTATACTTCAATTAAAAATACAGATAAAAATAACATTTTCACAAGTGAATCAAAAAATATTGCTCAAAACTGGACAGGTTGAAATAATCCCTAACAGAAGGAGTAGGAGCTAGTAGACAGGGTAAGTCAAAAAAAGGAACTATTTCATACTGAAGAGACAATGCAGTTATTTCATGTGTAATGTAACAGAAGAAATATAAATTACTGTGCTGTTTACATTAATGTTACCTGGTTAAGGAACTGTTTTTTGGTGGGTTTTTTTGACATAATCATTTTAAGTTGCGTGTAAAAGAATTTTTTTTACTTCTAAAAGTTATCACACAAAACCTAGCTCAGGAAAAAGTTATAGCCGGATTTTTAAAATACTTCCCACCCTGAAATTCTACACACACCATGCAAGCCCTAAAACATGAAACACATGCTAAGTAATCTGAATTGGATTTGCTAAAACCAAATGGTGAATATTATTAGAGGCAGAATAGCCAATTATTACCAGCTTGGGCTCTAGAGTTGGAAAGACTTGGAGTTCGAATTCTACCAAATTATTTAACCTCTCTAAGCCTCAGATTTGCAGCTGTAAAATGGATATAATTCCTAACTCAAAGTGGCTTTATGAGGACTTAATGTAAAAGTATACGTAAAACATTTAGTATGGTCTTGGCATGTAATATGCATTCAATGGATGGTAGTTAACAAAAAGAAAAGCAGGGTGATGCTTTGAGCTTCAGACTGAGCCAAGGAAAAAGCCAGGATATGAGAAAGTCCAGAACTAAAGTCCTAAACTAAATTGGGGATAAGGCAGAATTCTTGTTTGCCAAGTGATTTTCTCTGTTCGTTATCATTTATTAGGGTCAGCAATTTGGTGCAATTACACTTCCTCGAAGGTAAGTTATGAAAAAGGCAGTAAGTGAGGGAGAAGAGGGTCAGGACACCTCCCTGCTTAGAATATGACCTCCTTGAGGACAGGGACCATATCTGATTCATCTTTGCTTAAAGGCTACATGAAATGAGGTGGAGGGAAGGGGGTCCAGGCGCTGGCTCCCCAGTGGCATTGTGTCTTCCACCCTCCACATACACCCTTCAGGTGTTATGCTGCCCTCTGTGGTTTCTCCCACTTTTCCTCTTTTAATTTTGCCCTAGGTGTCCATTTTGGACAGATTTCATATTCATAATAATATATTTATAGAACACTTTTCAAGGCTCTTTTACAGCTTACCCACTCTGTGTTAAACAGTACATCAAGGACTATGATGACTTGCAGAGAAAATGGATTAGGCTTGTCTAGAGCCTAGACCAGTGGTCTCAAACATTAACACACCAGCATCACCTGGAGGGCTTGTTGAACACAGATGGCTGGACCCACTCCCAGACTTTCAGAATCGATAGGTTTGGGGTGTGGCTAGGAATTTGCCTTTCTAACAAGTTCCCAGGTGATGCTGATGCTGCTGGTACAGGGACCACACTTTAGAACCAGTGACCTAGAACAGAGCTCAGCAAACTTTTTCTGTAAAGGACCAGATAGTGAATATTTCAGGCTTTGTGGGCCAAAAGGTCTTTGTTATAATCATTAAACTCTGCTGCTATAGCATGAAAGCAGCCATAGACAATAGGTAAATCGTGAGCATGGCTGGGGTCCAATAAAACTTTATTTATGGACACTGAAATTTGAATTTCATGTGATGACATATTATTCCTTTTTTGACTTTTTCAACAATTAAAAAATATAAAAACAATTCTTAGGTCGAGGTCATACAAAAATGGGCATCAAGCTGTGTTTGCTGAACCCTACCAGAAAGAGAACTCATTATCTAAGGAAGATAAAACAAACAAAAGTGGAAAAAAGAGGCATAACAAAACAATAAACATGTGAGTAGGTGTTTAACCTTGATAGTAATCAGGGAAATGCAAATTAAAACCACAATAAGATACTGCTACACATCCACTACAATGGCTAAAAGTTTTTAAAGATTAACAATACCAAGAGTTGGGATGAGAAGCAATGGGGACTCTCATGTAGTGCGGGTGAGAGTGTAAATTGTCTAACCACTTTGGAAACCAGTTTGGCATTATTTACCAGCGCTGAACACACATGTACCCTATCATGGTAGAGAAATGGAGATGTGCCACCCAGATTCTCCTTCAAGAAAGGACATTCTATGCAGATATGGGGAATGCCATCAACAGATAGCTTCCAGCTGCCAGCTCCTTGAAGGTCTGCCTTAGCTGCAGAGAGTTGCTTTGCCCAGGGTCATGCTCTTCCTAAGATGAATGAGCAAGGCAGGAGTGTCAATGAGCCAGGCCTGACACAGAGCACACTGATGGGCACTACTTGTTCTGAAGCTCCACACCAAGTTGGCTCAAGCTTTGTCAGACTTGTGTCACAGTTCACCTTCTCCCTCGGCCCAACCCTCCTTCCTCTGCCTTTCTTTCATGGGTGTTGGTCCTAATAAACATCTTGTACTCAATACCCCATCTCAGGTTTTGCTTCTGGAGAGCCCAACCTATGACACCTTTGACCCAGTAATTCCACTAGGATAATATACCCTAGAGAAAAATCATTCTTATGTACACCAAAATCTATGTACAAGAATATTCATAGCAACTTTTGTTTATAATAGCCAAATGCTGGAAACCACCCAAATGTCCATCAGCAGGGGAATGAATGTGATGTATTCACATGATGAAATATTATACATCAATGAAAATGGCAGCAATATATATCTACATGCATGACACAATATTGAGAGAAATAAGCAAGATATAAAAGAGTGCCTACTATATGGTGCCATCCATTAAAAGTTCAAAAATAGGCGGAAGTATTTATGGCTGCATTCATAATTGACAAAACTATAAAGAAAAGTAAATAAATGATTACCACAGAAGTCAAGATAGTAATGTCCAGTATGATCTTCAAAAATTTTAATAACTGGTATGACTCAAATCCAATCGGATAGAAGCTTTCATACCTCATGAGAGTATGCTGGCTCAACACCAACACTGATTTAATTCTGGGTGGTGGAAGAAGGGGTGGTCAGAGAGAGAGGCACCTGGTTTGGAGGTGTCTTCCAAAATGCTAACAATGTTTGGTTTCTTGACCTGGCTAGAGGTTACATGGGCATTCACTTGGTAGTAATTTGTTAAACTGTACATACGTATTTTATGCACATTAAAAGCAGGAAAAAATAGACATACTATAGGAAAATATAAATGCTTTATAAACATTTACTTTAAAAAGTATAACTGTAAGGCACTGAGGAGATGGTGGGGGAGTGAAGATAAGAATGAAAAATGGGGCTTCCCTGGTGGCGCAGTGGTTGAGAATCTGCCTGCTAGTGCAGGGGACACGGGTTCGAGCCCCGGTCTGGGAAGATCCCACATGCCGCGGAGCAATTAGGCCCATGAGCCACAACTACTGAGCCTGCGCGTCTGGAGCCTGTGCTCCGCAACGGGAGAGGCCGCGATAGTGAGAGGCCCGCGCACCGCGATGAAGAGTGGCCCCCGCTTGCCGCAACTAGAGAAAGCCCTCGCACAGAAACGAAGACCCAACACAGCCAAAAATTTTTTTTAAATTAATTAATTAATTAATTTAAAAAAAAAAAGAGTGAAAGAATGATCAGAGCTCATCGTGTGCTAGCTCACTGTGTGCTTATTTGTTCTGTAACAATATGATACAAAACAGACCTTGAGAAATTCCAAGACATTCTGTAAGAGGTACAGAGAGAGAACCACTGTTGTTCAGAAGGAGCATTCTTTTCCAGCTGAGAGGTAACAGGAGGAAAGCTTCAAAGAAGAAGGATTATTTGAGGTGAGCATTGAAAAATAGTGACGATTCCAGCAGGTACAGCTGCAAAGTAGGTTTGGGGGAAAGACAGCTTTAATGAGACGTAAGGAAGAATGAATCGCATGTGATGAAGAAATTAGTCAAATTGATGAGAGCAGCATTTCCCAACTTGTTTTGCTGCTTAGCGTCCTTCGATGTTAGAAAATTTAGGAAATTCTGAATCATACATTATTTTCTGCAAGAGATACCTATATTGAATAACTACTGTGCTAGGTGCTAGGTATACAGCCATAGCAAGACAGACACCGTCATGGAGTTTACACCGACTATATCGGGACTTAATTTCTTTCTACAGGCACCATTCTTCCTGAGAGCAGAAAACAATCTAGACTCATCCATGTAAACTCAGTCGATTCGATGTTGTTTTTGTGTGTGTGTCATTTCATATTTAAACTCGGTCAGATTTAGGAGTACCCTCCCTCCCTCCTTCATGACCCTCACGTTGACTTTGAACTCCAGAGTTTATGTAAGACTGAAATAGCAGTGGTGGGGAGAAGGTGTCCACTTCTTAGGCTCTTGATATATTCTGCACTGGCCTTCCCTGAGATGTACAGTCACCCTGTCATCCATTCCTGCTGCCATCTGTGAAGGTGGCCAACTCTGCCTCAGGGCTCTAATCGCCCCGGTTCCTACTGCCGCCCAGCGCTGCTTCCCCTTGTCATAACCACAAGACTCCAGCTTCTAAGTTTTCTTTTCCTACTTGCCTCCTTCTTCTCAGTTCTGAGGCTCTTAGGATGGAGGGATAGAGTGAGTAACATAACACGTCTTGCCCAGCAAGTATTCTTCCCAAATCTTTCTCTCTTACACCCTGGACCGAGACATAAAACAATAACCTAAAAACCAAGAGTATGTTCTGCCCTTCTTTTGTGACATCTGCATTGGAATTGAGACCAGCCTCGTGTGTCACGTCCTGCCTCAAAAGGTCACAGGGTTGAGGTTAGAAGAGAGCTTGGGTAATCTTTATAGATCACCCCTTGGATCCATCAGAGTATAGATTAAATGCCGCAAATAGATAAAAACTGCATTCAAGACTTGGTTGGAATCCTTGAATTTTGTGCTTTAAAAAAAATATCAGCTTGCTTATTACTTTAATAATTTTTGTGTTTAACCTCCAAATGATGATATTAGAGAGATGGTTTTACTTTGCAGAGGTAAATTTTTGTTTAATTTTTATTCCTGATAAACGAAAAACTGAGTTGAATTCAGTCATAACTCTATTTTCTCTTTTAGGGTTTTCAAATTACTAGAGAAATCTTTATGTGCTATGTAAGAATTTTGATCAGATAAATGCAGCTTATGGGCCTGATGAGTATCATCTTGAGAATTTGTAGAATTTTAATCATTTTTACGGTCTGTATTTCAACATCAGCATCCCTTTGATTCTTTGCGGATATATGTCAAACAGCTTATGACCAGTAAAAAAATAATTTAACACTCTATAAAGGTCAAGACTGAGATGGCAAGTTAGAAGTATTCAGCTGGATGATCAAAAGAGTACCTGAGTCATGAGCACACCCATCTGACTGCCACTAGCCACTGCACTTGTTCAGTTCCTAAGGGAAATGCTGGGTAGAGCATAACGTTTGTGAAGAGTAGACTTGGGAGGTAAATCTGGAAAGATTTGTTCAGGACAGAATCCTTTTTAATAATTTTTAATTCCAATTTCTGAGGGAAAGTAGGCCTGGGTGCTGCCAGACCTGGCTATGGGATTTGTGAAGCAGAAAGGAGATCCTGGTCAAGCAGAATGAAATAGGGGAGGAGGGTGAAGGGAATTAAGAAACTAACCAGGGCATGGGAGATCCCTGGTGGCCTAGTGGTTAGGATTCCTCACTTTCACTGCCATGGCCCGGGTTCAGTCCCTGGTCAGGGAACTGAGATGCGTGGCCAAAAGAAAAAAGAAAAAAAAGAAACTAACCAGGGCAGGAATAAAGTAGCTAAGGGAAGGTGAGATGTAGAGGGGAGGAGGAGGGTCTTCAGGGCCTCCTCCGCCTTGCCTGTCCCCTTCACATGAGTCTTTCTCACCCCAAATTCCATAAGGAATGAAAAGTATAAATGGAAATATATAAATACAAATGAGCTCTTCGTTATGCTACTCTGCATGGAAAGCAATATCTATGTTGGATTTGTGTATATGAAAAGGAAGGCTTTTCAACTACTGGGGATTTAAAAATCAATGAATCATTTATGCCTCGGCTCGGCCTGCCTTCCAGCCTCTGGCTGCTGACTCACCTACTCGAATCTTCCTCCCCAGCCTCATCTGTGTTAGGCAGGCCTGTTTTTACATTTGCAGGCCCTACGCTCTCTTACTGGTGAAGGCTTCAGCCAACATCATATTAAAATGCATCCCCGTCCTGCATTAAAAATTTATATTTTTGCTATAAATTTTTGAAAGGGCTTTTGTAATTTCGCTCTTGAAATTATTTGTCCGTGCATAACTAATTTAATTTATAATGGCTGTGATTTCTCCATAATCATTATGCATACTTGGAAATTGGAAGTGAGAAGATCCAACCTAAAAATTATTTTCAAAGGCAATAGATTTTTTAATAAATTTACAATTAATAAACTTGATAAAATGTTATATTTTGTGTCCATTTAATTGAATTGTTATTTTTGAGTTTTTCATTTTTTTTAGTATTTTATAGTCTGTTTTTAAGATCTCACTTTTTAATTTTGTCTCCAGAAAGTCTGTAAGTCCTAAGCACTTAGTTATAGTTGTTTAATGGATAAAAGACAGGCACCGAACACCCATTTACTCATTTGTGTGTTTCGAGGGGGTGGTTGTGGTGATGGTGAGTGGTGAGACTTGGGCTTTCTCGAAGGTAGAGTTTCATTTATTTGAATTTTGTTCAATGACCATTTAACTCTTTGCATTGGATGCCTCTTGTATGTAAATACAAGTATAGGACATAAGGTCTTTATTCAGTTAGGCAAAATGCCATTTGATGACGATAAGTGAGAATGATCAGAGCTATACCTTAAGGAATTTACTATAGAATTGACAAAACTTGAGTTATTGGATGTTAGAGATGAAGGAGAAGCAGGGTTCCCAGATAAACCTGAAGTTTATACAACAATTTGCTGCAGGAGCAGTCCTAGGGAAATGATGAAATTAGTCAAGCTTGCCTTCATCCCCCTCTGCTGGCCCTAGGCTGAGTAGATACAAATCTTTACTCAACTTTGACTCCAGGGTCAGCTATTTCAATATATCCTAAACACCACTTCAGACTCCCTCACCCCATGACCTTCTGCTCTGCCTGCTATACTAATTCCCAAACTTAATGTACCATCTTGGGATATTTTCCCTACTCCTGCTTTCCATCTGGCAAGCATTGCCAGAGACAGTTACAGACTCATGCTGATTTGGACCACTATGGAAATCCACACCATCTGCCTCCAACTGGGCTCTCTCTGTCGCTCTAAAACCTTTATTAACTTTTCTGGATTCGCTATCACTCTCCACCAGTAACTGTTCCCTCCTCCTCTGCCCTGTTCAAGTTCCTAAACCCGCTACTCTCAACTTCAATTTCATTGGAAATTTCATCAGATTAAATGTGGTCATTCAGGTAGAGCAGTTACCACAGTGCCTGGCACATAGAGGGTTCTAAATAAAACACGTACTGTTATGACTGTTAATATTGAATGAATGCCATAATGTGTTGGATTAAAAGCTCGGGCTTTGGAGTCAGACAAACCTAAGTCTGAATCCTGATACTGCCATCTACTAGCTAATGAGCAAGTTGCTAAACCTCTCTGAGTCTTGGTTTTCTTATCTTGAAAATGGAAACAATAATATTACTACTTTAAAGGGATTTAGTGATAATTAAGTAAAAGTACTTATGTGAAACCATGAGAAGAGTATCTGTCACATGAGTACAGTGTTAAGCCACCAGGATTATTATTGCTGTTATTACTGTTAATACATCCACTTATTACTCTTTTTTTTCTTTTTTTTTGAGAAAATCATCATCTCCCTTGTGAGAGACCACAGTTTTTAATGTCCTCACCTCCTCGGTATATTTCCATTTCTTCACAACTTCTTATTCTTTTTTTTTTTTAAGATTTATTTAATTTATTTATTTTTTTATTGGCTGCATTGGGTCTTCGTTGCTGCGCACGGGCTTTCTCTAGTTGCAGTGAGCGGGGGCTACTCTTCGCTGCAGTGCGCAGTCTTCTCATTGCGGTGGCTTCTCTTGTTGCGGAGCACCGGCTCTAGGTGCGTGGGCTCAGTAGTTGTGGCTCGCGGGCTCTAGAGCGCAGGCTCAGTAGTTGCTCCGCGGCATGTGGGATCTTCCTGGCCCAGGGCTCGAACCCGTGTCCCCTGAATTGGCAGGTGGATTCTTAACCACTGCACCACCAGGGAAGTCTTTTTTTTTTTTGGCCGAGAGGCTTGTGGGATCCTATTTCCCCAACCAGGGATTGAACCCATGCCCTCGGCAGCGAAAGTGGGGAGTCCCAACCATGGACCACCAGGGAATTCCTGACAACCTCTTATTCTTTACAATAAATATTTGAGTACACCACTGTCTGCTGGGCATTGTTTTAGGTGCTGGGATACTGGAGCCTTGGAGGAAGAAATCTCTCTTCTCTAAGGTCAATCCCTCTATCTGCACCTTGGATCCTTGTCCCTCCCAATCACCAAGGGATTTTTCTTGCAACCTTTCTGCCTCCCTCTTCTAGTATCTTAAATGTCCCCCTCTTCGTTGGCTCCTTCTCCTTTGCTTTAAAGAGGCTTCATGTTTTGTCAAGAATTTCTGTTCAACCCTTCTAAC
The DNA here is from genome assembly GCF_965194805.1 of Balaenoptera borealis. NCBI lineage: Eukaryota > Metazoa > Chordata > Mammalia > Artiodactyla > Balaenopteridae > Balaenoptera > Balaenoptera borealis. The sequence goes on from NC_138881.1 coordinate 108,286,535, forward strand.
TAATTTAATTAAAATTGTATTTTGTTCCTTTTTATTTCCAAACTTCTTCAATACGTGGTCTCTCGTCTCCGTTTCCTCAGGATATCATCTCTCCTCAATTCCCTGTAACCTTGTTGCTACCCTCTTACTGACCACTTATCAAAACCACTTATTTTGTGGTCTCTAGTGAACTCCTTGACACATCCAAAGAAAGTCTCTCAATCTTCATTTTCCGTGTCCTGTTTTCAGCATTTGACACTGCTAACTCTCACCTCCATATTAATTCTTTATTTTTCATTTTCATTGATTGCGAACATTTTCAAATGTAGGAAAGTACATGGAATAACATAACCAGTGTATGTACCCTCCACCCAGTTCTATCAAATCTGGCCAGATCCACTTTCAGATTGTGTTTAAAGAAATAAATATTTCAGATATAGTTGATATTTCTTGTATGCCCCTCCCCAGTTTCAATCCTCTCCCTCTCTTGAATTTGGTGATGATCCTGACCTTTCATATTTTATATATTATTACTATTGTATGTATGTAGTCATAAGCAACAGGTAATATTTTCAGACTTTATATACTGTACATGTTTTGTAATTTTCTCTTTATGCTCAACATTATATTTTTGAGATTTTACTCTGTTCATACATGTAGCTTGAGCTATTCATTTTAATTTCCAAATAGTATTCAACTTCATGAATACCATGATTTATTTATTCATTCACCTACTGATGGACATTCAATTTGCTTCCTTTTTTTTTTTTTTTTGAGATTACCAATCATGCTGCAATGAGCATTCTTTTACATGTCTCCTTGTGCACAAAGGTTAGAATTTTGCCCAGGTCTGTAGCTAGAAATGGAATTTCTGGGTTGAAGGGTATTGCCTATACAACTTTATTATACAATGTCAAATGGCTCTTCATAGCAGTTCTACCAACCTATACTCCTTATAGCAGTGATCAGAGTTCTATGTGTTCTACATTCTCAACAGCACTTGGTATTGTCTGAATTTTTACATTTTTGTCAAAGCAATGATTGTTTCATAGTATCTCATGGCTTGAATTTTTAAAAATTTTTACTGGGGTATAATTGATTTACAATGTTGTGTTAGTTTCAGGTGTATAGCAAAGTGAATCTATTATACAAATACATAAATCCACTCTTTTTTAGATTCTTTTCCCATATAGGCCATTACAGGGTATTGAGTAGAGTTCCCTGTGCTATACAGTAGGTCCTTTTTAGTTATCTCTTTCATATATAGTAGTGTGTATGTGTCAATCCCAATCTTCCAATTTATCCCTCCTCCCTTTACCCACTGGTAACCACAAGTTTATTTTCTACATCCGTAACTCTATTTCGGTTTTGTAGATAAGTTCATTTGTAGCCTTTTTTTTAGATTCCACATATAAGCGATATCATATGATATTTGTCTTTCTCTGTGTGACTTACTTCACTCAGTAGGAGACTCTCTAGGTCCATCCGTGTTGCTGCAATGGCTTGAATTTTTAATTTCCCTGAGTAGTAATGAGGTGAAGCACCCTTTCATGTCCTTTTGGCCCATTTGGGTTTCCTTGACTATGAATTGCTTATTCATATATCTTGTCAGTTTTTCTACTAGGTTTCTTTCCTTTTTTTCTCACTGATTTGTAGGGGTTCTTATACATTCTAGATACGAATTCATTCATTCATTTAATCATGGGACTTCCCTGGTGGTCCAGTGGTTAAGACTTCACCTTCCAATGCAGGGGGTACGGGTTCGATCCCTGGTCGGGGAACTAGGATCCCACATGCCTTGTGGCCAAAAAGCCAAAACATTTAATCAATATTTTTCTAGCATCTACTTTGTTCCAGGAATGGTTCTAGGCACTGGGAATGCAGGAATGATCCAAACAGATAAAAATCCCTGCCCTCATGGAACTTACATTCTAGTAGGGGAAGGTAAACAATAAACACAATTGATAAGTAAAATAGATAGAATAATGGATAATGATAAATCCTCTGGAGAAAAAATTAATAGGGAAGAGGGATAGGGAGCATGTGTGTATGGGAGTGGGAAAGGAAATTGTTGAACTGCAATTTTAAGTAAAGTTCTCTAGGAAGACCTCACTGAGAAAGTGAGTTTTGAGCAAAGACCTGAAGAAGGTAAGAGTGCAGGCAGAGTGAACAGCAAGTGCAAAGGCCCTGAGGCAAGAGTGTGCCTGGCAAGTCCTAGGAATAGCATGGAGCAGTGTTTCATTAAGCAGAGTGAGTTGGAGAGAGTGGTGGGAGAGGAAGTCAGAGAGGTGATGACAGCTAGAGTGTAGAACCTCATAGATTATCCTTTGTTAGTTATATGCATTGAAAACATATTTTCCCAGTCTGTGGCTTGTCTTTTAAGTTGTTTATGTTATCTCGAAGTGCGTACATTTTGAAATTTAATGTAGTTAAATGTGTCAATCAATTCCCTTATTGTTTGTGCTTTTTAGTGTCTTAAGTAATCATTCTCATTCCCTATTCCAAGGTTATAATGATATTCTCCTATTTTCTTCTGAAAGTTGTAAAGATTTGCTTTTCACATTTAGATCTCTATTCCACCAGATATTGATTTTTTTTTCTCTATGGTGTGAGATAGGGATCTAATTTTATAATTTTCCATGTCGATTATCAATAGTTCCAGCACCATTTAGTGGATAATCCATTTTCCCTCACTGATTTAAAATGTCAAATATGCTGCATAACAACTTTCCATATATGTGTAGATCTGTTTTGGGACTCTGTATTTGGTTCCATTGGTCTGTCTACCTCCATACCACACTGTCTTAATTACTATAGGTTTAAATCAGTCTTGAAATATAGGTCATGGTAGATTCTTGAGCAAATGAATAACACAATTGAAACATTACTCTGGGAAGAATATTCTTATGACTGTCAACAGAGTAAAATGGTCAAAGGTGATATCACAAGGGCTTACACTAAAGTGATGGCAGTGTGAATGGCGAGAAAACAAGGAACCTAAAAGTAATTCCAAAGAACATATTAACAAGATTTGTTGGCTGATTGGCTACAGAGCAATTAGGAGAGAGGAAGCAAGCATATGGCTTTGAAATTTCAAGCCTGGGTCACTGTGTGAAATAACGATGAGTTAGTTTTGTCATCCAATGCTTTGGTAACAATGGGTTATATGAGGCAAGGGATCTGGGCCAGAGATATGTATTTGGTCCTTGCCTGCTTAGAGGTGACCTAGAGGGGGACCAAAGAAAGCAAAGGTCTGAGCTTTGGGGATTTTCCCTATTTAGGTGGTGGAAGGAAGAAGTAGGGGGGACATCTGAGAGGTATGATAATCAGTACGGTGCATTCTATTAACCATAACAAGGATTTTTTGAATGGATGACGTAGGTCCTAGTGGCCCCAACACCTCTGAGTTCCCTCATTGGTATGACTGTGCTTTGTTTCTATGGCAATCTTCAAAGTCACCAGAGCAAGTCTGTTGTCACAGGCAGCATTGAAAGCGTATCCCTTGCTGGATGTGGGGGAGACGCCCCCGGTCCGACGGGTCTCTCCCTGCAGTTCCGCAGGTTGGCCGCAGGGGGCGGAATCTGCGGCGGCCTGGAAAACTGGCGGGGGCGGGAGGCGCCGCTCTCTCTCGGGTCAGGCTCCCGGCTCCCGGCTCCCGGCTCCCGGCTCCCCGCGCCTGGCTCCCTGCGCCCGGCTCCCCGCGCCCGGCACCCCGTGCCCGGCACGGAGCCGTTTCTCTAAGGACGCGCAGCCGAGGCGAGGGGGTGTGAGGACGCGGGAGGCAGTGTCGTCGGATCCGCCCGCAGTCCGCAGCCCCGCCGAGCCTGGAAGCTGCCGGGATGGAGCCGCCGCTCCCGGTTGGAGTCCAGCCCCTTGCCGTATCCGCCTGAGAGAAGGGGGGAGGGGAGGCCGCGTGGGGCGGGGGCGGGGGTCCGCGGGACTGCGGATCGCGGCGGAGGGGCGGCTAGGGGGCGGTCAGGACCCGAGGCCGAGCTGAGCGGGGGAGGGGGGCCGGCGCGGGAGGCGCTGTCTCCGACCCTGGGGAGGGAGGGTGGGCTGAGGGGCGGGAGCCTCCCTCCACCCCACACCGCGGGTCCCCTTCCGGGCAGCGCTTCTAGAAGAGACCCTTGACTAGCGCCTGCATACTATCGAGGGTATGGAGATGAAGGGTCCTGTCCGGGAGCCCTGTGCCCTAACCCTAGCCCAGAGGAACGGGCAGTATGAGTAAGTAACCACCTGATACCCACAGAGGAGGGGAGCCTCCCATTACCTCCCAACCCCAAACCGCGACAAGCCACCCACCCTCCTCCCACTGAGGCCGCGCAGGCAACAGGTTCGGGCCCAGGTGTGACGTGCCAGTGCTCTAACCACCGAGCTTTGTCCTCAGCTTCCAAGCCGGTGGATTGATTGCTCCTCTCCGTGTGGCTCAGTGGAAGGACTCAATGGGCGGGGAAGCAGGAAGCCTGGGTTCTTAGTTCCTGCCCCTGCAACTGACATGGGTTGTGTAATCCTGGGCTAGTCAATAAAGCTTTCTGGGCCTTAGTGTCCTCATCAGTTTAATAAAAACATTAACTGCTTTAATTTATAGCCTTTGGAGTTTTAACTGGGAGAATAATAAATGCGAAAGTGGTTTACAAAAAGTATAAGTACTGTAGAAACGCTTCATTGTTAACCTTACAGAGGTGCCTTTTCTTAACCTCATTCAGCTGGTTCCTCCAGTCTCACCACCCCCTTATTCCATGTGCTTGGAGGCATATTCATTAATTCAGTAATGGTTTTGTGTAGGCCAGTAACTGCCTCACTTATTGACTTGACAGTTAGAAAAAGTAATGAAATGTGTAGAAATGTAAACGACATTTGACATTTCATCAGAGTGTGTTACCTTCCACCCTGCCTTGCACATAGGAGCTCAGTAAAGACTGTTGACTGATTGATCAAAAGATTTTGATAAGCCATCACTATACTGCTGATCTCCCTTGCCACTAATGCCTCATCTAAAGTATCCCTGATGACCATCACATATCATAGGTAGGTCCCTATCGCCGTGTGCCCAAGCCACCTCCCCTGGTTGTTCACTGGTTTCTTGACACCAGTGAAGAATTGTTGATCGCTGAAAATTTTTTAATTGTTGATCATTTAAATCCTGCCATCCCCCAACATTGGATTCTGCTTAAAAACAATTTTTCTCAGTCCCTGCTTTTAGATTGTCCAGACTCAATCTTTATCTGTGCTGTCCAGTTTACAGAGAAGAAATTCACACTGGCCTAGCCTGCCCTTTTCTGAGGCTCTTGGCGTCACTCTCAACTGGACGTCAACTGGTTCTATGGAGGTAGCTCTTCCCTAGATCCTGCTTGGTCAGTTCTGTTGAAGTGATAAATTCATTTTATTTTTCCCAGATTTCATCAAACCCTGGAAGACCAGTTTAATGAAAGTAAATTCAACAGAAAAGTGAATTGAAAAGTGGAACACCACTGCCACTTCCAAAGGCAAGAATAGGGTGGGAAGATGTAAGCCTTGGGCAAATCAGTAAATTTTTTGCGCCTCGGTTTCCTCTTCTTAAAAACAAAATTATAAGGATTAAATAAAATAGCTACATTGTTGAGATGACCACATCCCAGGATCTGGTCCCTTGGTTTGGTAGGTTTGGAACTCTATTCAGCTGATAAGGGAGTGAGCAGCTGGCCTTGAGGTAAATGCCTTATTCTATCTGGTCTCTTGTACTGGAAGAACTTTTAAACTTGCAGTGGTAGCTCTCCTGATTATTTGTGTCCTCCCCATAGAGAAATCAAATTCTGTATTCCAATTCTGTAAAAGTTAAGGGTATAGCACAACTAACACTCAGTGGCTTGATGTGTATCAGGTACTCTTCTAAGCATTTCATGAATTAGTTCATTTAACCCTCATGTGAGGGTTACTGTGAAATTGTAATATCATCATCATCATCCCCCTTTTCTAGATATAGAAGTTGAGGTACAGAGAGGTTAAGTCATTTGTCTGAGTCATTACATTGTCTGAGAAGTTTCTTTTGAAATCATTTATTGGAGACACCTGATACTGTCAAACCATATATAACCCTCAAATCCTTGTCTCTTGGGTGCCTTCTCTGACTTGAGTGTCCAGAACTTTTTTACTTTGGGCCTTTTTATCCTAGAACTTGAAGCCTATTGCATTCTTTAGTTCTGTAGTTCCTGCTATCAACCATAGGAGAAATTTACTTGAGAGACTAAAATTACAATTAAAGGTAAGGCTTTTTTGCACACAAGGAATCAAACACTAACATTCATTTTTTCAAGGCAAATGGATTATGATGCCACCTGTTGTTTCATCTTTAACCTTCCTTGAACAAATCAAAGTATTTCCTAGGGATAATGCTGGGTCTGCATTCACAATTTTTTACTCTTTTCTGTTTCCAACTACCAAATTCTGATTTCCATTTTTTTGCCATATACCTATTATTTTTCACCTTTCTGTGCTGAAAGGAATGATTAGATTTAGGTAGAATTTTTATTCTTATTCTTAGCCCTACTCTCTTGTTACAATTTATTTAGTGACTAACATGTAGTAGATATTAAATAAATATTTGTGGAATTGACTTAAATTCCCAGTTTATGTTTTGTGATGGGTTGTTTTGGGGGGAGGTTGCATTTCTTTTTTAAATTGAGAAATAATTGATGTATAACATTGTATTAGTTTCAGGTGTATAACATAATTACTTGATATTTGTATATATTGTGAAATGATCACCACAATAATTCTTGTTAACATTCATCACCACACATAGTTAACAATTTTTTTCTTGTGATGAGAACTTTTTTTTTAATAAATTTATTTATTTATTTATTTATATCTTTGACTGCATTGGGTCTTCGTTGCTGCGCACAGGCTTTCTCTAGTTGCGAGCGGGGGCTACTCTTCATTGTGGTGCGCAGGCTTCTCATTGCGGTGGCTTCGCTTGTTGTAGAGCATGGGCTCTAGGCACGCAGGCTTTAGTAGTTGTGGCACATGGGCTCAGTAGTTGTGGCACACGGGCTTAGTTGCTCCGCGGCATGTGGGATCTTCCTGGCCCAGGGCTCGAACCCGTGTCCCCTGCATTGGAAGGCGGATTCTTGACCACTGCGCCACCAGGGCAGCCCTGTTGTGATGAGAACTTTTAAGATTTACTCTCTTTTTTTTAAATAGATCTTTATTGGAGTATAATTGCTTCACAATACCATGTTAGCTTCTGTTGCACAACAAAGCGAATCAGCCATATGCATACATATGTCCCCATAGCCCCTCCCTGTTGAGCCTCCCTCCCATCCCCCCTACCCCACCCCTCTAGGTCATCGCAAAGCACCGGAGCCGATCTCCCTGTGCTATGCTGCTGGTTCCCACCAGCCAACTATTTTACGTTGGGTAGTATATGTATATCGATGATACTCTCACTTCGCCCCAGCTTCGCCCTCCCACCCCGTGTCCTCAAGTCCATTTTCTATGTCTACCTCTTTATTCCTGCCCTGCAACTAGGTCCATAAGATTTATTCTCTTAAAAACTTTTAAATATACAGTACACTGTTATTAAGTATAGTCATCACGCTGTACATTACATCCCCATGACTTATCTATTTTATAACTGGAAATTTGTACCTTTTGACCCCCTTCACCCATTTCATCCCCCCCACCCCCTGCCTCTGACAACCACCAATCTGTTCTCTGTGTCTATGAGTTCAGTATTTTTGGTTTTTGTTTTTCGATTTCACACATAAGTGAGATCATATGATATTTGTCTTTCTCTGTCTGACTTATTTCACTTAGCATAATGCCCCCAAGGTCCATCCATGTCATTGTCTGTTTTGTGATGGTTTTTAACAATACAATCCAGTTGAATCTTTACTGCTGATGTTCAACACCATTTCTGTACTATGTTACTTGGGAATTATATTGGTTTGTGTTCATTTTCCTCAAAGTAAGCTCTTCCTCCTTGACCCTTGCTTTGTCAGTCTTATCTGCTTTCTGGTCTCCATCTGGGTTTATAGGATTCTCTGCTTGACTCATGAACTTTGCAGTTTGAAAAGGGCCTGCCCCATATTCTTGTAGCCATCTTAAAATATTAAACCCCTGCAAATTAGGCAAGCAGGATCAGAGCAGAAAGACAGCATTAATACTTTTATTTCCCTTAGTCCTGTCTAAGCAGTTCCTTTCCCCAAGTTAACTCCTTCAAAGTTAACACATTTGAAAAAAATTTCAAAAAGCTAAAACGATAAGCCTCCCCAAAAGACAACAAAATGGAAATCAAACCTTTCAGAACAATGACTTCTAATATCACATGTTGAACAGGTGTATTTAGAAATTCATCTCTGTTTATAGCTTAATTAAATGTTTGTTTATTCAACCAATATTTATTGAGCATCTATTAAGTAGGTGACAAAACTGAATATAATAGGGTCTTTGCTTTCAAGGAGCTCAAATCTGAGGGAAATAAATGTAACTATAACAGAGTGTGTTAAGGTGCTCTATTTGAGGGGCAGGCAAAGGGCATGAGGCCAAGTTTCACAGAGGAGGTGATAGTTGAGCTAGGTCTCAGGAAGAAAAGAAGAGTGTTCCTGGCAAAAAGAACCACCTGAAGAGTGATTTGGGGGGAAGGTAGGAGATGTTCAGAATGGCCATTTACCAGTAGGTTATACCTTGACTGTGGGCCACTAAGAATAAGTAGTAAATGAAAATTAGTATTTCAGGAGTACATAGGAATTTAGAAATCTTGCATTTCATACTGGGGGGCCAAGTTCAGTCATGCTTACCAGAAGTACTAGCATGAAATTAGAAACCATGGTAAAAACACAAGGGATGTAAAGGCAATCTGGTTGTGATATCTGCTACCTTATTGGTCACTGGGATTATTTTGACTGATTCAGCTGGCTGGGCACCTCCTCTTACTTCTCCATGAACCTGTATATTTGTTTGAAGAGATAGAATCATTCTTTGATAAAAGCCATGGGAATATACCCAGAAAGCTGATTGATGAAATTTATAATACATTTATTCAACAAACTTGAGTGACTACTATGTGCCAGGTACTGTACTAGGTGCTAGAAATACTGTGGTGAAAAGACAGCCAGTCCCTGCCCTCAAGGACTTCACACCTAGCTATTAGTTCTTCTCTCTGGTATGCGTAATCTGAAGGTGTGTGCACTGTAATTCATGCTCTTAAGTTTGTAAACTGTTTTTAGGACATAGACTATTTTATGTTCTCTATGGCATAGAATTGTGGGTATTCAGATACTGATCACCACTAATACGCTTTTAGACCTAAAGCAATATCTATCATGATGCTCAGATCTAGGGAACAAGATACAGCAAGTCTAATAAATACAGACTAGATTTGTATACAACACAGCAATGTATTTTGTTGTTAAATGTTTGAGTTTTTCAGTAGCTATTCGTTGATGCATTCTTCTGTTTCCTAGGCTAATAATCCGGTTGCACAAGAAGGAACAGCATGTTCAAGATATCATTCCTATAAATAGCCACTTTAGATGTGTTCAAGGTACTAGCTTTAATTGCTTAGCTAGTTTTATAATGTTTTTCCTTGGTCATTATTGCTTTGTGTAATACCATACATATTTAAATTTGTCACTGCACATAAAATGAAATGTATTACACTTTGTGCAAAAAGATAACATTACTAATCTACCATTGAGAAGATGATAAGTGCTTTGTTTAAGAGCCCTGAAGGATTATACTGAAATATATATATTCTTACCTGCTACCCTGGCTGGGGTTAGAGATGTATGTAGTCTGTTACCTATGTAGGTAGTCTTTTATGCTGATGAACCTATATGTGGATTTAAATCACATTCTTGGGTTTAACTGATACACTGCTCATTGTAAAGTATCAAGGTCACTTGAATTCACATGCGTTCAGCACTTTCTCCCCACACTATCTGAAATTAAAACATTTGGCAACAAGCCTTGCCAGATTGTAATACCTTACACTCAATTGTGCTGATTCTCAAACCTTTGCATTGGTGAATCATAAGAAAATCGACTCTGGGGAGGAAATATTTGGCTTCCTGCCTTCAAATTTGGGGAAAGAGAACAGAAAATCTGTTGTTTCATCTGCTACAATGAGACTCAAAAATTGGGAGGTTTGTGTAGGAGGTGTTGCTTCTGTCATTTCACATTGCTCTAGAAAGGAAATTGATTATTAGAGAACAAGTGCATTGTGTTGCCAGTGGGTTCATTGCCTTCATCAGACAGGCATTCTGTGTCAGCTGTAGCTTCTTGGAAAACTTGAATCCTACCTTGCATGGCTTCTTTCTTAAACTACATTCAACTTTTTTTTAATCACAAAACTAATATATATATACTGTAAAAAGTTTGGAAAGAACAGAAAATTATAAAGGAAATAAGTAAATTCACATCCTTCAGAGATAAACACCTAACATTTTCCTTTTTTCTACACCTGTAACTTTTAGGGTAGGTGGGACTCATACTGTATGTAGTTTTTTGTCTGTTCCACATGCCATCGTATTATAAGTGCTTTTACATGCTATTAATAGCTGTATACTATTCCATTTTATGAATGGCCTATATTGTAGTTATTCCCTGTGTTTGACATTCAGGTTATTTTTTGTTAGTATAAATAAGTAATGAATCTTCCTGCATGTCTCTTATTTCCTTAGGATTTATCTCTGTAAGTAGAAATACTAAGTGGGCATGACTTTTTAAGAGAGCATGTATTAAGAATTAAAAATACCCACAGTGAATAGAATCCACATTGTATAGAAGAATGAAGTCTTTTATTTAGCCATTTAGCCTGCCCTGTGTGAGAGAGACATATTGAACGAGGCACCTGCATGCTATAGTAAGTTACTGTGGTCACCTCACTTTTCATAGTGTAGTACTCTTTGTTACATGCTCAGCCCTTTAAGGAGGAGAAAAGCCAAAGAACATGACGTTAGTATCCTATTAACTCTATACCTTTTTGTGCTATCAATACTTCTAGAGTCTTGTTTACCCTGTTTCTCTTAGTCTTATTTTTAATAAGAAATAGATGGCAGGTTGCTAGATTGGAATCTAGGAAAATATGTGTGCACACACACAGTAGTTCCCCATGACAAAAGGAACAGTTACCTCCTTGAGTTTTCACATCCTTTGTTTCCCAACCTGTACATCTATTTTGAAAAGTCTCTAAGTACTTCGGTTTTAAAGAATTAAAGTTATCAAATAGCAGTTGTGAACATGTAATACCTATGCCCTGATGCACTGTTGTCCCTTGCTTCATTCACCATGCTAGTAAAAGTATCGAGACTATTCTCTGATATTAGACAACTTAGGTAATTATCAGTTGCTTCTGTTGCACCTGTGTAATGGAGCCAAATATACAGTCCAGGCTAGTGAGAGAACTAGAAAAGGCTGAGCCTACTCCATTTGGCCAAGGTAGATCCAAACGAATCCCAAGGAGTCAGTACCCAGAGTTTAACTAGCCAGGAGGGTCTGGCAGGTGCCGTTGGCCAAATCCAGGAAAGTCAGAGAGGAAGAGATGGGTTGGGTCTAGACACTAGAGGTAAGGAAGGAAGTCCAGGTGAGCCATAGAGAGAAAAGAGAACTCTGAACTTGGAGACTGTGCTTTGGCCCATTTTATACTTCCTTGTTGGGTGTGGTAAGCCTTGGATCCACAAGTGTTAATGGTAGACTGAAGATAAAGAACTTCAAGTATTCTCTGCTCCTATATGGGACAGGGGTGGAGGTAATGAGGTCCCTGGGAAATTTTCAGAGACTAGATTTGAGTTAAGAAGGTAATTCACCTTTAGGCCTTTGGGGTCACTTTCTTGGCTTTTTATAAGAATTACCTAAGTGATACAGTTAGATTATATTAAATTAGTGTGTTATAGTTGAGGGGAATTAACCACCTTCACTTGGATTCACATGTTATATTCCCTACTATGGTCATTGCTTGATTTGCTTTGAGGCATTCCATGTGGTTACTTGTTAATTTTTCTTTTAGTTGAATTGCTCATAGTCTTTAGAACGTAGTGCTATTAAAATCCCCTTTGAAAAATGCTAAACAAAAAAGCAAAGGATTTTTTTCATGTGTTCTAAAACCTAGGAGTGGTGATTGAGAGAAGTAGTTATTTAGTTAGGTGTATACTTCTTTTGGTTGTAATGAATGGTTTTCTCTTCCCTGATTCTGTTCTTTCTTCTTTTCCTTCAGAAGCGGAAGAAACTCTTTTGATTGACATAGCTTCAAACAGTGAGTATCTTTCTGAATGGAGTTGATTTTCATTCAACAAATATTTACTTGAATACCCACTGTATTTAAGACACCTTTTTTACACAACTTTTATCTTACCATTTTATCCTGTATTCTCCATTTTCTTAAGGCAGCCATACAAATTAGCATTACCTCCCAAAAACATTTAGCCTAAGCTTAAGAAAAAGCAGGTGGCTGGCAAGAATCTTTAAAAAGTTGAAAGTATGATCTGCTTTTCTAATGCTGAACTTCTTTGAACTACCAGTATTGTTGCTATCAGTTAAGTCATTGCTGTGGAACTGAAAATTGTAGGAAGGGCCAGAAAGTGTTTAAAGCACATAAGGTTTATGAGTGTTTTTTTTTTTTAACTGCTGTTATGTTTTAAGCTTTTCTCCCCTCATCCATTTTTTATTTTTGCATTTTAAATCATAATGTTTTCCTTTGTTTGTTATATTATTTGGGGAGACTACAGAGTCCCTCTTGTACCAGGGATACCTTTTTTTTTCTTAAAATAATTTTGGTCTTTTATTTAAGCCCATCCTCTCAAGGCATTTCTTTATCAGCGAGAACATGGTCTTCCTTCTCACTGTTTCTGTTCTCTCATTTTTATCTGTTTGAAGCAAATCATCACTGACTTTCTGTGCAAGCTGTTCTCCATTTATCATCTAAAATTGTACTCTGATAACATGGGGAGGAGAAAATGGGCACTTGAAAGCTACTGTATCTACTCTGTGTTTGCTGTGGGAAAGAGTATATGACCACATGAATCTAAATCAAATGGGTTACCTTATCTCTTGGCTGAGTCCTTGGATGAGTGGGGCTTGGCCCTTAGCTTGGGACTATCAGTTTATACATAATTTTGCTTAGACACAGTCCCTGTCCTTGGCACTATTATTTTGTATTGCAAAGTTTAGATAGACTTTTTCTGGTTTGGGTTTTATTAATTCTTTCTTTTGGTCATAGATTTTGGAAGTCTTAAGGGTTGATCCTGAAAGGCTGAGCACTTCCAGCTTCTAGCTTCTACTGCAGATATCCAAGAGAGCAAATAACTTAATAGCTATGTCTTATTGTACAGAAAAAGCAGAAGGCAAGAACAACACTAATAAAGCAAAATTTGAGCAAAGTTTGTTCAGCAGTGACTGACATTGCTGCTGAAATCTGCTGAAATTAGATACCTAAATGTCCTGTTCTTAGTGTGGAAATAGGTATTTGATCCAAAGCTGAAAAGTTAAACTGAGCTGTGCCTTTTCTCTTACAAACACCTAATTTATAGCGTTCGTTTTGTTGGTCTCTCCTACACAGAAATTAACCATGTGTTGCTCTGTCCAGAGTTCAAGTCACTGGATCATATGGGAAGTAGTTAAGTTACCACTTGAATAAAATCCTTTGTTATTTCTGCCCATTTATTAATATTTGCACTGAAACTAGATTTTTATCTTGATCCTTAGGCTTCATATATAAACCTTTAGAGTACACAGTATGTTGCTGGAGGGAGACCTTGGGTTTGTTAAGCAGGCCTGATTTTACTGTAACTGTGTATTTTCCCACTGTCTGGATGTTAGTATTAAACATTTAAAAAAATTTTTTCTGATTATACAGGTAATACATCCTCATTATGTACAATTTGGAAAATTCAGAAAAGTTTGAAGTATCAAATTAAAATTATGCTCCTGCAACTTAGAGATCACCACTGTAATTAACATTTTCATGTATCTCCTTCCAGTCTTTTATTTATATTTTTACATAATTGGAATCCTCATATGTAGTTTTTATCCTGCATTTTCATTTACCATTATATTGTGACCTTTTCCCATGTCATTTAAAATTATTTAAAAACATGGTTTGTTTGTTTATTTTAGTATTAGTTGTTTTATTTGTTTGTTTGGTTTTTTATACTGCAGGTTCTTATTAGTCATCAATTTTATACACATCAGTGTATACATGTCAATCCCAATCGCCCAATTCAGCACACCACCACCCCACCCCACCATGGTTTTCCCCCCTTGGTGTCCATACGTCCGTTCTCTGCCTCTGTGTCTCAGCTTCTGCTCTGCAAACCAGCTCATCCGTACCATTTTTCTAGGTTCCACATACATGCGTTAATATACGATATTTGTTTTTCTCTTTCTGACTTACTTCACTCTGTATGACAGTCTCTAGATCCGTCCATGTCTCAACAAATGACTCAATTTCGTTCCTTTTTATGGCTGAGTAATATTCCATTGTATACATGTACCACATCTTCTTTATCCATTCGTCTGTCGATGGGCATTTAGGTTGCTTCCATGACCTGGCTGTTGTAAATAGTGCTGCAATGAACATTGGGGTGCATGTGTCTTTTTGAATTACGGTTTTCTCTGGGTATATGCCCAGTAGTGGGATTGCTGGATCATATGGTAATTCTATTTTTAGTTTTTTAAGGAACCTCCATACTGTTCTCCACAGTGGCTGTATCAGTTTACATTCCCACCAACAGTGCAAGAGGGTTCCCTTTTCTCCGCACCCTCTCCAGCATTTGTTGTTTGTAGATTTTCTGATGATGCCCATTCTAACTGGTGTGAGGTGATACCTCATTGTAGTTTTGATTTGCATTTCTCTAATAATTAGTGATGTTGAGCAGCTTTCCATGTGCTTCTTGGCCATCTGTATGTCTCCTTTGGAGAAATGTCTATTTAGGTCTTCTGTCCATTTTGGATTGGGTTGTTTGTTTCTTTAATATTGAACTGCATGAGCTGTTTATATATTTTGGAGATTAATCCTTTGTCCGTTGATTGGTTCGCAAATATTTTCTCCCATTCTGAGGGTTGTCTTTTCGTCTTGTTTATGGTTTCCTTTGCTGTGCAAAAGCTTTTAAGTTTCATTAGGTCCCATTTGTTTATTTTTGTTTGTATTTCCATTACTCTAGGAGGTGGATCAAAAAATATCTTGCTGTGATTTATGTCAAAGAGTGTTCTTCCTATGTTTTCCTCTAAGAGTTTTATAGTGTCCGGTCTTACATTTAGGTCTCTAATCCATTTTGAGTTTATTTTTGTATATGGTGTTAGGGAGTGTTCTAATTTCATTCTTTTACCTGTAGCTGTCCAGTTTTCCCAGCACCCCTTACTGAAGAGACTGTCTTTTCTCCATTGTATATCCTTGCCTCCTTTGTCATAGATTAGTTGACCATAGGTGTGTGGATTTATCTCTGGGCTTTCTATCCTGTTCCATTGATCTATCTTTCTGTTTTTGTGCCAGTACCATATTGTCTTGATGACTGTAACTTTGTAGTATAGTCTGAAGTCAGGGAGTCTGATTCCTCCAGCTCTGTTTTTTTCCCTCAAGACTGCTTTGGCTATTCGGGATCTTTTGTGTCTCCATACAAATTTTAAGATGATTTGTTCTAGTTCTGTAAAAAATGCCATTGGTAATTTGATAGGAATTGCATTGAATCTGTAGATTGCTTTGGGTAGTATAGTCATTTTCACAATATTGATTCTTCCAATCCAAGAACATGGTATATCTCTCCATCTGTTGGTATCTTTAATTTCTTTCTTCAGTGTCTTATAGTTTTCTGCATACAGGTCTTTTGTCTCCCTAGGTAGGTTTACTTCTAGGTGTTTTATTCTTTTTGTTGCAATGGTAAATGGGAGTGTTTCCTTAATTTCTCTTTCAGATTTTTCATCATTAGTGTATAGGAATGCAAGAGATTTCTGTGCATTAATTTTGTATCCTGCAACTTTACCAAATTCATAGATTAGCTCTAGTAGTTTTCTGGTGGCATTTTAGGATATTCTCTATGTATAGTATCATGTCATCAGCAAAGAGTGACAGTTTTACTTCTTCTTTTCCAATTTGTATTCCTTTTATTTCTTTTTCTTCTCTGATTGCCATGGCTAGGACTTCCAAAACCATGTTGAATAATAGTGGTGAGAGTGGACATCCTTGTCTCGTTCCTGATCTTAGAGGAAATGCTTTCAGTTTTTCACCATTGAGAATGAAGTTTGCTGTGGGTTTGTCGTATATGGCCTTTATTATGTTGAGGTAGGTTCCCTCTATGCCCACTTTCTGGAGAGCTTTTATCATAAATGGGTGTTGAATTTTGTCAAAAGCTTTTTCTGCATCTATTGAGATGATCATATGGTTTTTATTCTTCAATTTGTTAATATGGTGTATCACATTGATTGATTTGCGTATATTGAAGAATCCTTGCATCCCTGGGATAAATCCCACTTGACTGTGGTGTATGATCCTTTTAATGTGTTGTTGGATTCTGTTTGCTAGTATTTTATTGAGGATTTTTGCATCTATATTCATCAGTGATATTGGTGTGTAATTTTCTTTTTTTGTAGTATCTTTGTCTGGTATCAGGGTGATGGTGGCCTCATAGAATGAGTTTGGGAGTGTCCCTTCCTCTGCAATTTTTTGGAAGAGTTTGAGAAGGATGGGTGTTAGCTCTTCTCTAAATGTTTGATAGAATTCATCTGTGAAGCCATCTGGTCCTGGACTTTTGTTTGTTGGAAGATTTTTAATCACAGTTTCAATTTCAGTGCTTGTGATTGGTCTGTTCATATTTTCTGTTTCTTCCTGGTTCAGTCTTGGATGGTTATACCTTTCTAAGAATTTGTCCATTTCTTCCAGGTTATCCATTTTATTGGCATAGCGTTGCTTGTAGTAGTCTCTTAGGATGCTTTGTATTTCTGCGGTGTCTGTTGTAACTTCTCCTTTTTTATTTCTAATTTTATTGATTTGAGTCCTCTCCCTCTTTTTCTTGATGAGTCTGGCTAATGGTTTATCAATTTTGTTTATCTTCTCAAAGAACCAGCTTTTAGTTTTATTGATCTTTGCTCTTGTTTTCTTTGTTTCTATTTCATTTATTTCTGCTCTGATCTTGATGATTTCTTTCCTTCTGCTAACTTTGGGTTTTGTTTGTTCTTCTTTCTCTAGTTCCTTTAGGTGTAAGGTTAGATTGTTTACTTGAGATTTTTCTTGTTTCTTGAGGTACGCTTGTATAGCTATAAACTTCCCTCTTCGAACTGCTTTTGGTGCATCCCATAGGTTTTGGATCGTCGTGTTTTCATTGTCATTTGTCTCTAGGTAGTTTTTGATTTCCTCTTTGATTTCTTCAGTGATCTCTTGGTTATTTAGTAACGTATTGTTTAGCCTCCATGTGTTTGTGTTTTTTACGTTTTTTTCTCTGTAATTCATTTCTAATCTCATAGCGTTGTGGTCAGAACAGATCCTTGATATGATTTCAATTTTCTTAAATTTACTGAGGCTTGATTTGTGACCCAAGATGTGATCTGTCCTGGAGAATGTTCCGTGCGCACTTGAGAAGAAAGTGTAATCTGCTGTTTTTGGATGGAACGTCCTATAAATATCAATTAAATCTATCTGGTCTATTGTGTCATTTAAAGCTTCTGTTTCCTTATTTATCTTCATTTTGGATGACCTGTCCATTGGTGTAAGTGAGGTGTTAAAGTCCCCCACTATTATTGTGTTACTGTCGATTTCCTCTTTTACAGCTGTTAGCAGTTGCCTTATGTATTGAGGTGCTCCTATGTTGGGTGCATATATGTTTATAATTGTTATATCTTCTTCTTGGATTGATCCCTTGTTCATTATATAGTGTCCTTCCTTGTCTCTTGTAACGTTCTTTACTTTAAAGTCTATCTGATATGAGTATCGCTACTCCAGCTTTCTTTTGATTTCCATTTGCATGGAATATCTTTTTCCATCCCCTCACTTTCAGTCTGTATGTGTCCCTGGGTTTGAAGTGGGTCTCTTGTAGACAGCATATATATGGGTCTTGTTTTTGTATCCATTCAGCAAGCCTGTGTCTTTTGGTTGGAGCATTTAATCCATTCACGTTTAAGGTAATTATCGATATGTATGCTCCTATGACCATTTTCTTAATTGTTTTGGGTTTGTTTTTGTAGGTCCTTTTCTTCTCTTGTGTTTCCCACTTAGAGAAGTTCCTTTAGCATTTGTTGTAGAGCTGGTTTGGTGGTGCTGAATTCTCTTAGCTTTTGCTTGTCTGTAAAGCTTTTGATTTCTCCATCAAATCTGAATGAGATCCCTGCCGGGTAGAGTAATCTTGGTTGTAGTTCTTCCCTTTCATCACTTTAAGTATATCATGCCACTCCGTTCTGGCTTGTAGAGTTTCTGCTGAGAAATCAGCTGTTTACCTTATGGGAGTTCCCTTGTATGTTATTTGTCGTTTTTCCCTTGCTGCTTTCAATAATTTTTCTTTGTCTTTAATTTTTGCCAATTTGATTACTATGTGTCTCTGTGTGTTTCTCCTTGGGTTTATCCTGTATGGGACTCGCTGTGCTTCCTGGACTTGGGTGGCTATTTCCTTTCCCATGTTAGGGAAGTTTTCGACTATAATCTCTTCAGATATTTTCTCGGGTCCTTTCTCTCCCTCTTCTCCTTCTGGGACCCCTATAATGCAAATGTTGTTGCGGTTTAACGTTGTCCCAGAGATCTCTTAGGCTGTCTTCATTTTTTTTCATTCTTTTTTCTTTAGTCTGTTCCGCAGCAGTGAATTCCACCATTCTGTCTTCCAGGTCACTTATCCGTTCTTCTGCCTCAGTTATTCTGCTATTGATTCCTTTTAGTGAGTTTTCATTTCAGTTATTGTATTGTTCATCTCTGTTTGTTTGTTCTTTAATTCTTCTAGGTCTTTGTTAAACATTTCTTGCATCTTCTCGATCTTTGCCTCCATTCTTTTTCCGAGGTCCTGGATCATCTTCACTATCATTATTCTGAATTCTTTTTCTGGAAGGTTGCCTATCTCCACTTCATTTAGTCGTTTTTCTGGGGTTTTATCTTGTTCCTTCATCTGGTATATAGCCCTCTGCCTTTTCATCTTGTCTGTCTTTCTGTGAATGTGGTTTTTGTTCCACAGGCTGCAGGATTGTAGTTCTTCTTGCTTCTGCTGTCTGCCGTCTGGTGGAAGAGGCTGTCTAAGAGGCTTGATGGGACGGACTGGTGGTGGGTAGAGCTGACTGTTGCTCTGGTGGGAAGAGCTCAGTAAAACTTTAATCCACTTGACTGTTGATGGCTGAGGCTGGGTTCCCTCCCTATTGGTTGTTTGGCCTGAGGCAACCCAACACTGGAGCCTACCTGGGCTCTTTGGTTGGGCTAATGGTGGACTCTGGGAGGGCTCCTGCCAAGGAGTACTTCCTAGTACTTCTGCTGCCAGTGTCCTTGTCCCCACAGTGAAACAGAGCCACCCCCCGCCTCCGCAGGAGACCCTCCAACACTAGCAGGTAGGTCTGGTTCAGTCTCCCCTGGGGTCACTGCTCCTTCCCCTGGGTCCTGATGCGCACACTACTTTGTGTGCCCTCCAAGAGTGGAGTCTCTGTTTCCCCCAGTCCTGTCGAAGTCCTGCAATCAATTCCCACTAGGCTTCAAAGTCTGATTCTCTAGGAATTCCTCCTCCCATTGCCAGACCCCCAGGTTGGGAAGCCTGACGTGGGGCTCAGAACTTTCACTCCAGTGGGTGGACTTCTGTGGTATAATTGTTCGCCAGTCTGTGAGTCACCCACCCACCAGTTATGGGATTTGATTTTACTGTGATTGCGCCCCTCCTACCATCTCATTGTGGCTTCTCCTTTGTCTTTGGATGTGGGGTATCTTTTTTGGTGAGTTCCAGTGCCTTCCTGTCGATGATTGTCCAGCAGCTAGTTGTGATTCTGGTGTTCTCGCAAGAGGGAGTGAGAGCACGTCCTTCTACTCCGCCATCTTGTTTCCTCCAAAAACATGATTTTTAATGGCTAATATTTCACCATAGTTATGCACCAAATTTTATTAAATTAACTCCTTTATAAAATTAAGTCACTGTCAAGGAACATGGTAAATCTCTCTCTACTTACTCAGTTTCTCTTTATATCTCTCAGTAACATTTTGCGGTTTCTTCATAGCTATCATACATTTGTAGGTTAACTATTTTTTGATGGATTTTATTTGTTTGCTGCTATTGTCAGTGGAACCTTTTTTCTCTTATCTTCTAATTGCTTATTACTAGTATACAGAGCAGCTGTTGAGTTTTAGATATTTATCTTTTATCCAGCCACTTTACAGAAATTTATTTTTATTTTTGGGGGGCTGTTTATTTTCTTTTTTGGTTTTGATAGACAGCCCTAGTCATCTGCAAATAGTAGTTTTGTTTCTTTCTAGTAGCTATAACTATTAGTTTTGCTTTATGTCTCATTACACCAATAAGAATTTGGAGATCAATGTTAAATAATGATGATTTATGTTTAGGTCCTGATTTCAGTGAGAATGCCTCAAGTGGTGCTTCATTGTTGAGGATGTTATTGCCTGTTGATTTGATAGTGTTTTTTAAAACCATGTTAAGAAACTGCATTTATTTCAAGTTTGTGTGGTTTTTAAAATGGTGAATGTATATTGAATTTTATCAAACGTCTTTTGTATTTATAGAGATGGTTATATTGTTCTTCCTTATTTGACCTATTGATGGACTGTATTACACTAATTCCCTAATATTAAACCCTCTTTTATTCATTATTCAACAAGTATTTGTTGAGTGCCTTCTATTTGCCAGGCACTATTCTAAGTGCTGCACAATCAGTAGAGAACAACATAGATAAGGTTGCTCCTCCAGCTTTGGTTCTTGCTTCTGTGCTGTTTGATACTAGTGTCACGTAGATGCCTATAATCCATTAGTGCATTCCATAAACATGTGAATACCTTCCATGTGCCAGGCACTGTGTTCTGGGGATATAGCAGAAAGCAATATAGTCATGATACTTCATGAAACTTAGTGAAGGAAACAGAATTTAAACTGATAAGGTATAGTCGTATAATTGCAGGGGGTTTTTTTGGTTTGTTTTGGGGTTTTTTTTTTTTTGGCCGCATCGCGTGGTTTGTGGGATTTCAGTTCCCTGACCAGGGATCAAACCCAGGCCCTCTGCAGTGGAAGCCCAGGATCCTAACCACTGGACCGCCAGGGAATTCCCCATAATTGCAGTTTTGATAAATGCTATCAAGGAGAAATACAGAGAGTTTATAAGAGTGCTAACTAAATTAGGCAGGGTACTCAGGGAAGGCCTCTTTGAAGAAGTGATATTTAAATTGAGACCAGAGGGGATAAGTAAGAGACAGGTGAAAATGGGGAAGAGTATTCCAGGTAAAAGGAACCGCATGTGTAAAGGCCCCAAATTGGAAGTAGCTTGACACTTTCTTTGAAATGAAAGAAGGCCAGGATGCCTGAAATAAGGCTCAGACACCAAGGTAGGACAGGCTAGGACCAGATCCAGTAGGGTCTTGTAAGCCATGATAAGGAATCTGGATTTTCAGATTTTTAAAAATTGAAAGAATATGAAGGATTTTATGCCTATGTTGGGGTGCCAGTTAGGAGGCTCCTTCAGTAGTTTAAGCTAGAGAGTGTGGTGGCAGTAAGAATGGAGAGAAGTGGACAGATTTGATAAATGTTTTTGGAGGTTAAATCAACAGAGGTTGGTGTGGGTGTAGGGGGTGAGCTGAAGTGTCAAGGATGAATGCCAGATTTCTGGCATGAATGTGGATGGTGATACCATTTGCAGAAATAAGAACATTGCAGGAGGAATGAGTTTTCCTGGGGTAGGGGTCATGAATTCAGTTTTAGCTATGTTTACTTTGAGATTTCTTTGAGACATCTGAGTGTAGGTGATAAATTGGCAGTTGAATGTATGCATCTGAAGCTCAGAAGTAAAGTCTGGGTCTCTAGCACATAGAGGGTATTTGAAACCATGAGAGACGATATGACTGTATATAGAGCTGTGCTCTCAGATACCATAGCCACTAGTCGTATGTGCCTATTTAAATTAATTAGAACGAAATTAGAAAATCGGTTTCTCAGTTCCTCAGCACTAATCACATTTCACATACTCCTTAGCCACATGAGGTCACTGGTTACCATATTGGACAGTGCAGTTAAAGAACATGTCCATCATCACAGAAAGTCCTATTGGACAGTGCTGATACACAGTGAGAAAAAGGTTTAAGATTGAACTCACTCTACTTTTTAAAGTTCACATAGAGGAGGAGATGCTTCAAAGGGCACTAAAAATTAGTGACCAAAGAGAGAGATAAAATAGATGAGCATGGTATCATAGAAGCCTTTGGAAGAGACTGTTTCAAGGAGGGGTCAAGTGTTGATTTCTGCTGCTAGGTCTGATAAGATGACTGAAGAGTATCCATTGGATTTAGTAATATGAAGATTATTGGTGACCTTAACAAAGCAATTTCAGAGGGGTGGTAGGAGCCAGAGTCATATTGGAGTGGATTAAAGCGAGAAATGGGAGGTGAGCAAGTAGCAACTGTGTGTCTTTTAAAGCTTGACTGCAAAGGGGGAATGTAGAGGTGGACCGGAGTTGGAGGGAGATATGGGGTCCAGGAAGGTTTTTTGTTTTTTAAATGAGGAGGATTTAGAACATGATTTATTTTAATGCTGATGAGAAGGAGCCTGTGTGAGGAAGAGGTTAAAGATACTTGGGGGAGGTGTCTAGAGAATCATTGTGAGATTCCTGAGAGAACCTGAGGGGTTGCAATTCAGAAAGAAGATGGCCTTTGATAGGAGGACTCTTCTTCCTTGCATCAGAAGAGAAAGGAGAAGATGAGTACAGATACAGGTAGGTTTCCATGTGATGGCTTCTGTTTCCTCTGAAGTATGAGGTAAAGCTCATAAAGTATGAAGAAGAGAGCTTGAGAAGAGGGGGATCCAAAGATTGAGGATAAATGAGAAGGTGTGAATAGTGGTTCCAAATAGTAGTGGGAGACAAGTTGACTATGGAAACTTAGATTGCTTCCTATCATATAGGGCCCCGTTGAGCTTAGCGGTCAATTTATAATGGGGTGTGTGTGTGTGTGTGTGTGTGTGTGTGTGTGTGTGTGTGTGTGTGTGGTTTTACTCCCTCAGACATAAGTACAGAGAAGCCAGTTAGTTGGATTTCTGAGGGTTGGGAGTTAGCCATGTAGGTGTTAGCCAGAACAGAGTGGTAAGGCAGTTCTGGGTTTTTGCAACAGAGTGAAATGATAGCATCTGTTTGATAAAAAGGGAAGTGAAAGCAGGAGGAAGTGAATGGATACTGAGAAAGTGGAGGGATCAGTGCGCTGGAGGTTCCCATAAGAGCAGGTAAGCTGGAAGGAGTAACAGTTCAGAGTGGGATATCTGAATTAGAGATTTATGAGGTGATGGTGTTTCTGTGATGAAAGGTTCAGGGTATAACTGAGGCAGTCCCAGTAGGGACTGAGGGAGTAGGTGGCTGAGGTGGAGGGGCAAGGTCGTTGGATGAGGAAGTTGAAGGTGTTGACTGAGCTTTCTGTGCTAATTTTGCAGGGACGCAAAATTAAAGCAGGGGTGTGAGTGGAGAGGAAGTCTTAATCAGGCCTGGATTTGGAAGTTTCTGGGAAGTTGGTACATGATTTCATGGAGGAGGGAAGGGAAGAAGCTGGCATAGTCCAGTGGGTGAGCCTCAAAGGAGAAGGTATTTTTCATGAGGGAGGAGGAGAGGGAATGGTCTGGAGATGGCATTAGGACAAATAAGGACATCAGTCTTAAATTGCATAGGGTGTGAAAGACTATAAATAGCCTCTAGTTCAGAGGGCCGCAGGGGGAGCTAGTCTCAGGGGCCAGCCAGTTTGCAGGTGACTCTGATTTTCAGTCTGGATGCACTAGATCACCTGGAGGAGTGTTTTAGAAACTCCCAGTGCCTGGGCTTCACCCCCAGAGATTCTGTTTTCTTGGCTTGGGATGGGGCCCCAAGTGTCAGTATTTCCTAAAAGCACCTCTGGTAATTCTAATGCACGCTTAGTTGAGAACTACTGAGAGATGCAGGGAGTATTCAGAGGAGAAGTTGAAGATAGAGGAGTGTTTGCTGATCACAAAGAGGCCATAGGGGCTGGAAGGGAGGAGAGTAGAAGGTTGGGTGGTGGGGGTAATTTGTCCTCTTTCCCATGCAACATGGTGAGAGAGCATCTAGTGTTATTTTGTAAGCAATTTCTGGAATCTTCTGTCCGTTAAATGGGTCAGTTTATTTTTTATATTTGCTAAAATATATCTTTCAAGGACTGTGGGACAGAGAGAATATGTGTTCTTGTTCTAAGTCTGTATCAGGTAGAAACTGCTCTTTTTAAATTTTTTTTCTACTTTTAATATAAATTATCTGAGAAAGAGAGGACTACTTGTGCCCCGAAGGAGGTTTTCCCATCGTATCTTCAAGGCTGCTCTAATTGACAGTCCTTATTCATGCCCCCTCTTTTTTTCTCCACCTTACAGTGGCACCCTCATTAATTTTCTTATTGCTGGTCCTCTTGGGTGCCTTCTTTTTCATTTTTTTCCTCTATGTTTATCTCTTGTCTTCTGATCACTAAATCTGTGAATACAGAAACTTAAAGAAATGCAAAGAAAGAGAGAGTCAAAGGTTCAGAAGTGGATTTCTACCATAAGAAACTACGATTTTCATTTTATTTTCTCATCTCTTTGTTATTTACAAGTGTGAAAGAGTCCAGTTTGGTAGTCATTAAATGCCTTCTTCTGTCTGTGAAGTCTGATGTCATTGTTATCAATAAAGTGACCGATGAGCCCAGTTTGCCTGGGACTTTCCCTGTCTTAGCTTTGGAAGTCTTGAGTCCTGAGAAGCCCCTCTGTCCCAAACAACCCCGGGAGACCATTGAGAGTGTTGTGTTGGATAACCGGTATGTGCAGCCTGCATACAAGCTCCTCTTGCCCTTAAGGAGCTTATAGTTTCCAGGGCCATGAGAAAGCAATAAATGTAATAAATCAGTTAAAATAAGAATGTAAACAAGGACATGGGTTTCCTGGGTCACCATATCCAGACAGTTGATGGTAAATAGAGGGCATTAGAAAAGGGGAGACAGTATGTTATATACATAAGAAACTAAAGTCCCAGATAACTTTGCTTCTAATTATACTGGTTTCCAATTGACTGTACTTGAACCAGACCACTCCTGGACATGGGTCATTATATTGTTTTTGTGAGTTTATTCAAGACATACATTTTTCACTTGAGGTAAATGAGGTATAGATGCTTCTTTTCAGAATAATTCAAACCAATCCCATTATGCTTTTCTTTTTTAATTAGCTTATAAATTCAATTGCCAGGGTACAATCTGTACCTAGGAACAAACCATCATATTTCCTTTTTTCCCTTCACACTTCAGAGACTCTTACTATATGATTTGGATTTGAAATGGTAGGAATTTCCAGCTAGGAGATGGGAGGAGGGTGGTTGAGGAATTGATCTTCTGCTAGATTTTGGAGGTTCCTACAGTGACATTTGAGCGATATATCAGAATGTAGGAAACTGTGATTTCAGTATGTATCATATCACTATATTGGGCTGCTCATTTACACAGTTTACCAGCCTTCATTAGATTTTCCTCTGTGCATCACCCCCAGCACCACCACCACACCGAATCCCTTGATCTTATAGGCATGCTTCACACGTTAGAGGTCTGGAATATTTGCAATCTGGACCTTCTCCTATTAAATTGGTAAGTTGAAAATATCCCAAGAAAACATTATTTTCCATAGCTATATGTACATGGATTTCCATTCTTTTTAGGTGGCTGCAAAATTCGGATTCAGGGGGACTGGACCAGAGAGCGCCGCTTTGAAATCCCTGATGAGGAACACTGTCTGAAGTTCCTCTCAGAGGTCCTTGCTGCTCAGGAAGGTAACTCAAGCCTCAGCAGTTTTCTTTCTACTATTTGCATGGGACATGCTGTACAGAGGCAAGTGGCCATTAGCAAAGTACCTCACCCTTAGAGCCTTGATAGGCGATTTTTTTTTCCTTCAGGAATGGCCCCAGGGATAGGTTAGGGAATAAGTCTATTCAGCTTTAAGGACACTGAGTCAATTTCCAGAATCTTCAGTTTCATTCCTTGGACAGCTTACTGCAGACTGTAATCCTCCTCTGGTCCCAGATGATCCCAGAGCTGCCCTCATTTTCTTAGTCTCTTCCTTTGTATTCAAGAATGGCGCTGGCCCCTGCACTTGAGTGCTGAGTGAATGGCCTTTGGTTATGGTATATTCCATTCAATGGAATAGTCATTCCATTCTGACTATGACCCTTATCTCTCCAGCGCAGTCACAACTTCTTGTTACAGAGCAAAAGGACTCATCCAGCTGGTACCAGAAATTAGACACTAAGGACAACTCTTCTGTTTTTTCAGGTACTGAAAAGATTCTTTTTTTTCCCTGGTTGCTATGATTATTGCAGAGTCAATAGATTTTATCTGGGCAGATAAGATAATGTGGATTAATGTCAGTGTCAGATACCTTCTCCTATGGAGT
Organism: Balaenoptera borealis; assembly: GCF_965194805.1. Lineage (NCBI taxonomy): Eukaryota > Metazoa > Chordata > Mammalia > Artiodactyla > Balaenopteridae > Balaenoptera > Balaenoptera borealis. The sequence goes on from NC_138881.1 coordinate 108,313,048, forward strand.
GGTTTTATCAAGTCCGTACCCACTGACTCATGTTCACTCCTGATCCTTTCTGTGGCACATTAGCTCTTTCAGTGCCAGCTTAGCAGAGGGGTAAAAAGTGCAGGCTCTGGGGCCAGACTACCTGGGTTTGAATCCCAGTTCTCTGACTTACTAGTTATGTGATCTTGGTCAAATTACTTTGACAACTCTGAGCTTCTGTTTCTTTTTCTGTAACATAGGAAGATTTTTAATAGCACCTACCTCATGAGGTCTTTGAGACAATTAAGTGAGATAATGATATAATTTCTTACTATCAACCAGGCATTGTGCTAAAAGTCTTCTATAAATACTAGCTCTTATTATTCACGTTCTAAGTTAACGTAACTTACTGTCATTCTAGTTAATATGTCAGTGCTTCAGGGACAGATGTGCTTCTTCCCCCAATCTACGTTATCACTACTCTTATACCTTTCTGTTTGGTAATGCCACTGAGCAAATAGTGATCAAACCAAAACCGCTGATCAAAGCAAAGTCCTATCAATCCTGGATAAGTTGGATGTTATCTTTTCCCCCCTTCCACTCTGGGTTCTGTGTCCTTCAGGGCTTCTTGGATTTGAGGATAATTTTTCATCTTTGAATTTGGACAAGAAAATAAATTTGCAGAATCAGCCTACAGGGGTTCATCGGGAACCGCCACCCCCACCGTCTTCAGTGAATAGAATGTAAGTCCTATGTTGAAACAGATTTCCCATGTGTGAGACACACATGGGAATTGTTTAAGGCAATTTCACTTTTGAATTCCTCATTTATTTGCTAGGCTTCCACGTGAAAAAGAAGCTTCTAACAAGGAACAGCCCAAAGTGACCAATACCATGCGGAAGCTCTTTGTACCAAACACCCAGTCTGGGCAGCGGGAGGGTCTCATCAAACACATCCTGGCAAAGCGAGAGAAAGAATATGTCAACATTCAGACTTTCAGGTTAGTCTCTCTTCTTCTTACTGAGGCTAAACGTTAGTAGGTATAGGGAAAAATGGTCTTTTGGTATTTAAGGTATTAGTTTAATTAGCTTAATTCAGAATAAAAGCATAAAGAAAAGAATGGTGAGCTGATTCAAGCCCCTGTCTTTATGCTGGTCAATAACATACATATCCAAAATAATGCAAATGCTACAATTTCCCTTGGATTTTCTAATTACTAATGATACCACATCTACTAATCTTTCTATCCACTCTTAGAGAACCAAGTCAAGTTCACAAGTACTAGAGAATTGTCTCCTAGTACATTCCATAAGCAAGTGTGTTTGTCTGACCTGCTGAATTTCTTCTTGCCAATATTGGAAAATTAAGTCTGCCATTACCACTAGACTTTAATTTACCTACTTTGGGAAGTTAACTGAAGGAAGTTTCACCCAATCATCTTGATTGGGAGGTCTATCTTGGATTCTTTCCTCTATTATATTTTTCATTTCATCTTGGTGATATCCTCTTTTCTGGACTCACTATGTGTGGTGTGTGTCTTGTATCCCGATGTTCAAAGCAGCAACACTTTCTTTGTTATTTTCGAACAGCATGTACCCTTTTAGTCCAAGATTCCAGTCCCATCTGCTATCCCATTATGCCTCATTTATTCTAATTCAGTCATGACTATATCCCTATGCTGAAACCTCCAGATCTTCAGATTTCCCGTGATGCTTATATTTGTATGTAAACAGTTAAGACAGTCATGAGTTTTCCCTTCTGCTTTCCCCCTTAATACTATATCTGTCTCAACAGAATTTCCTACACAGATGTCCTTGTAATCCTTCGGGAAGTGAGTTTTTGGATTTAACTACAACTCCTTATGGAATAGTTATCCATATTAGACATCCTTATAGCATGAAGATACCTCTTTCCCATCCACAAGCTCTCCCTTCAAATATGAGTTTGGATGGAATGTAATAGAAAGGAAATGTGGTAGAGCAATTAAATTTGTGTTTTTTAAATAGAGACTTGGTTCCTTTCTGTAGGTTTACCTGATGTAAAATTTGGAGAGAATAAGCCCACTGCCTTTGTCTTCTACATGCAGGAGGGTTTTGTGTGTGTGTGTGGCAAAACAGTTTGAGAAATTATGTTGCTTATTGTGAACATTCACATTTGACCTTTGTTTTTAAATTATTTTTTGGTATCATGTATTAGATTCTTTGTTGGAACATGGAACGTGAATGGCCAGTCTCCAGATAGTGGGTTAGAACCTTGGCTGAACTGTGATCCGAATCCTCCTGATATCTACTGCATTGGGTAAAATACACGTCTGGAATTTCATTTTGGCTGTATGTTTGGTGTTAGTTTATGTGACATTTTACTTTTTTTTCCCCCCACCATTTGTAAAAACCCACTGTAGACTATATGTGAGAGTTAACTTGTGGGTCAAATTTGTGAGATCATAAAGGAACAGATACCTAAATTTGTGTAAGGAAGCATCTAATCCTCTCAAAACCCATAGAAAACTATATACTTCATAGAAACTGAGATTTGAGGTTAATTCTAACAGTGACTATTTCTAGGATATATAAGCAAAGCTCTACTGTTATCCCTTATGGAGGTTTTTTTGTTTGTGTTTTGCATAGCCTGTGCATATACTTGTGGCAGGGAGTCTTTTGAAAAGAAAACTACTTGTCCTTACTGAGCACCTGAGTCAATAGAGCAGTTCTCTAAGATTTATCTCTTCCCCATTTTTTCATCTAATGTCTCAGAAAATGGGACAGGAGGTAGTCAGAGATAATTATGGGATGTGTGTAGATTTCACATCCTCTTGTTTTCTCAGATTCCAAGAGCTGGACTTGAGCACAGAAGCCTTTTTCTACTTTGAATCTGTGAAGGAACAAGAGTGGTCCTTGGCTGTGGAGAGGGGTTTGCATTCCAAAGCCAAGTATAAGAAAGTAAGCCGTATTTAATTATCTTTTTTAGTATACAGCTAAATAGAACTCACTAGAAGTTACTCTGTTATCTATAGCTTGTTCCAAAAGAGTGGTTTAATTGAATTCTTCCCCATGTGTAATACTGGAATAGGGCAGACTAATCCTTTTTATTCCTATTTCCTAGAAAAAAAATTCCCTAAGTTTCCCGATCTTATAGTTTCATTGCTTAGGTAGTTTTTAGGAGAAAAGAAGAATTTTATTGTTCTCATAGCAATAATTAACTCAGATGATGACACATAAGGTAAGTGATTTTTGCAATGAGAGTTTAAGATTGAAATTGTTCGCTGACATGGTCAGAACTGGATGCTTTACAGAAAAGCAGTTTGAAGCATGTGGGTGCATAGGGTAAGCTTTGGAATTGGAGCAAGAACAGGAGTGTTGTGGAATTTAAATGAGCTCGAAACTTGGTTGTAAGTCAAGAATATAGTTGACTTTAGCAAGGTGGCCCAATTTGTTGGTCTCTAGAAGGCACATGGTAGAGGCTACCAGAAGAGTTATTTTAATTATGGGGCTACCATACCAAGCCCTTTAAAAGGAGTCATTTGTCTAAGTAATTTTCATCTGCATCTTCTAACAGCTGATGTAGGTGATGAGACTCCTGAAGATGTTATTCCTCTCATATAGACTAATATACATTTCAGACATATTTCTAGTTCACAGACTTAAAAGTAAAAAGGATTGTTATTTTATACATTTTAATTTCTTAGGAAATTGTAAATCAGAAACTAGGAAGAAGAGGCAAAAGGAACAAGCTGGGATAGAGGCTTTGTCATTATTATTCAAATTTTTAATGCTGCCTACTCATGGTAGGCTAAAAAGTGATTAAAATAATGAATCTAGAGCTGAGTGTACTCGTTGTCTCCAAAGACTTTTAACTCCTACTGGTCAGAGCCAGATTAGAGCTTTCCCAGAGAAATTTTGTTTTCTCTTTATGAGGTCCACTGGGAAATTAGAGGATTTGGATTCAGATTAGGGCATGGTTATATCTTCTTGGTGGAAAATTAGTTGTGGGAATTCGATATGTGGCAAAGAGTGGTATTAACATGAACCTCTTCTAATTCCCTGCAACTCATAGGTTCAACTGGTCCGCCTTGTTGGGATGATGCTCCTGATATTTGCCAGAAAGGATCAGTGGCGATATATCCGTGATGTTGCTACAGAAACAGTTGGGACTGGAATCATGGGGAAGATGGTGAGTTACTTTGGAAATGAGCTCAATTATGATTTATGTCCATGTGAAGTTCAGGTGCTAGTTGCGTCTTTGTACTAACTGTGAATAATAACTCTTGCTAACAGGGAAACAAAGGTGGGGTAGCTGTGAGATTTGTATTTCACAACACTACCTTTTGCGTTGTCAATTCCCACTTGGCTGCCCACGTGGAGGACTTTGAGAGAAGGAATCAAGATTATAAGGACATCTGCGCACGAATGAGTTTTGTGGTCCCAAATCAGACCCTCCCGCAGCTGAACATCATGAAACATGAGTGAGTGGTTAAGTCTTCCTTAGCCTTTGAATAGTGGAGGTGAGAAGAGACTAAACGTGGTGAGAAGCTATAGAAATGTGAAGAGTGAAGAGATTATTGTTTAGGGATTGGGGTCACAAAGAAGGGGGCGGGTTTGAGGAATAGCAGATGCATTGAGTCAGAGGAATTAGATTTGCTATCAGAGGAAAGGTTAGTTCTGTTAGTGGGCATCTAGGGTAATGGTAGAGGGGGTCTGTCAATTGACATCAGTTTTTATTATTTTTTATTATAAAATAGAAATGTTCATTGTGAATGTAATAAGAGGTAAAAGTAAAAAATCCCTCATTTCTTACCTCTGCTCTCCCCAGCCAGTCCCTCCTTCCAAAGAAAAACACTGTGGACAATTCAGTGTGTATCCTTCCAGATCTGTGCTGTCTATTATGACAGCCAGTAGCCATAGGTGGCTGTTGGGCACTTGAAAGTAGCTAGTCCAAATTGAGATGTGCTGTGAGCATATACACTGAATTTAGGAGGGAAAAAATGTAAAATATCTCAACTTTTTAAGTGTTGATTACATGTTGAAATGACAAAAGTTTGCATATATTGAGTTAAATGGAATTTGTTTTTTTTTTAAAGAAGGCATTGGGTTTTTTTTTTTTAATTTTTGGCTGAGTTGGGTCTTCGTTGCTGCACACGGGCTTTCTCTAGTTGCGGCGAGCGGGGGCTACTCTTCGTTGTGGCGCATGGGCTTCTCATTGTGGTGGCTTCTCTTGTTGCGGAGCACGAGCTCTAGGCGCACGAGCCTCAGTAGTTGTGGCACACGGGCTCAGTAGTTGTGGCTCACAGGCTCTAGAGCGCAGGCTCAGTAGTTGTGGCACACGGGCTTAGTTGCTCTGCAGCATGTGGGATCTTCCTGGACCAGGGCTTGAACCCGTGTCCCCTTCATTGGCAGGTGGATTCTAAACCACTGCGCCACCAGGGAAGCCCTGGAATTTGTTGTTAAAGTTATTTTCACTTGTTTCTTTTACTTTTTACATTCAGCTACTAGACAATTGAAAATTACATTTGTGATGTGCGTCCTATGTCTTCTGTTTGTTTTTTTAATTAATTATTTAATTTAGGTTTATTTTTGGCTGTGTTGGGTCTTCATTGCTGCATGCAGGCTTTCTCTAGTTGCAGCGAGCAGGGGCTACTCTTCATTGTGGTGCACGGGCTTCTCATTGCGGTGGCTTCTCTTGTTGCAGAGCACGGGCTTGAGGCACACAGGCTTCAGTAGTTGTGGCACGTGGGCTCAGTAGTTGTGGCTTGCAGGCTCTAGAGCGCAGGCTCAGCAGTTGTGGCGCACAGGCTTAGTTGCTCCGCGGCATGTGGGATCTTCCCAGACAGGGATCAAACCCGAGTCCCCTCCATTGGCAGGCAGATTCTTAACCACTGCGCCACCAGGGAAGTCCCTATCTCTTCTGAATAGTGCTGTTATAGACTTTTTCTCTATGCACATACAAACACACAAATACTCATTATATAGGATTGTATTATCCTATTTATTGTGAATCTCTTTCCAAGCCAGTAAATATAGATCTACATTATTCTTTTTACTGGCTGTGAATCATTAAGAAAAGGGGCTGTGGAGATTTAAAGACACCAATGGATAATGTGGAAGGTTAGTGAAGAATGGGACTTAATAAGGATAGAAACAAAAATCAGTTGAGGAATGGATTGTTAGTAGAAAATGGTTAGTTGTAAGGAAATTAATACTAGTAATTGAAATTCTGAGAGGGTGATGAGATTTGGAATAGTGGTTTGAGATGTGAATTAGTAGGAAAACAAAAGATAATTTGGGGGTATTAGGATCAGTAGAGAGTGGGGTAATTGAGGAAAGAGTAGGGAAAGGTAGTGATGTTGGCCTCTTTCCATATTGTCTCAACAATTAAGATCATATAGAATTCTGTTTCACAGTGGTAAAACAAGGCCTTGACATCAGTAATCATAAAATTGCCCCGAAATTCCATAAATTTATTTACCTGGGACCTTAAAGATTGGCAAAGAGACCCATTTGGAACTTGAGATAGCTCACAAGAGAACCCATTTTGGTGTGGGAATTTCAGGGTCTCCCCTGGGCGGCTCTCAGCACACCTGGGGGTCTGTTGCTGTGATTGGGAGCCTGAGGCTTCCGTGGCCTGCCATTCTCCTTCCTGCCTGGGACTTGGACTGCGGTTCTGGGGCAGGGGTAGACAGACTGGCTACAGCAGAAAGTCCTGGACCTACGTTTGCTAGTGGGCCCTGCCGGAGAGAGCTGTCATTCAGACCATGCAGACCCTAGTGGAGAGCCTGCAGAACATCAGGGCTCAGAGAGGCAGAAAACGTTCAGACTCTCTTCCCCTAGAGACCTGGCAAGTAGCCAGGTGAAATTTTGAAGCTAGTCCAGCAAATAAACTACATGCTTCTCTCAGGGAGTTAACTCCTTGGTTTCTGAGTCCCACACATACACCGTATTTCCCTGTCTTTGTTCCTCATGTGTGCAGTGCCCGTCCTCCCACCTAATTTGTAATCCCTCAGCCCTCTCAGGTGTTGATAGTACTCGCCCCCAAAGGATAGTTATAGCTTAAACCCCTAGTCAGATAGTGATAAATGAATGCTTATCAATAATCTCCCCATTTTCCTTCTCTCCATTCTCCTCTGATTGATTTTTATGCTAATTACCGCTATTTCTGTTCATGTATTTCTTTATCCTCAGTGTTGTCATCTGGTTGGGAGATTTGAACTACAGACTTTGCATGCCTGATGCCAATGAAGTGAAGAGTCTTATTAATAAGAATGACCTTCAGAGACTCTTGAAATTGGACCAGGTAATAAAATTTTATTTTATAGGTACTTTCCTAGACAGCAGATGAAATTGTTAGGTTTATGAGTTAGACCCATGGGAGTTGTGTCTTACTCTAGAAGTAGATGGAAAGGTCTCATTGTCTGGGGAAAACATTGTGACTAGTGATGCAGTGAATACACACAAGGTTTGTAGTGCTTTTATTAAGTGCTTGCATGGGAGGAGAGGAGATAAGGTTAGTGATAAAAAGTCAATATAACATTTATTCATTAAGTCTTTATCAAGAAGGGATTTCAGAGATTTGTATAAATGAGTTGGAGAATGGGTGGGGTTAATTGGAGAACACTTCCTGGAGGAAGTGGGCCTTCAGCTATGTTGATGTGGTTTGGCAGATGGAACAGGGAAAGCTGCTCTATGATTACTTGGCAGGCTCAGCAACAGCTTGGAGGTAAAAGAGGGAGGCCCTGTGAGGGGATTGGGAGGCACAAAAGAGAAGTTTGTCTGGGACAAATAGCACAGACTGTGGTCTAATGGGAACTGATTGAGAAGTTGGGGCTTGCTAGTTTATAGATGTTAAAACCTGTGTGAGAAGCATTGATATGGTAACATTTATATAAAATGATATTGAGGAACCTAGTTTTCTGTAAATTTGCCTTGGAACCTGGCACAGGACTTGAATTTTTACTTTAGCATATGGATACTGGCTGCTAAAAGTGAATGCTTCTTACTGAGGGAAGAAAATGTTTCAACTTGATTTGAATGTCTTTAAATCCTAACGTGAGACTTTTGACCTTCAGACATAGTCAAAATTCCGGTGTTTTGCAGCAGAATGGTTTTTACAGTGAGCCTTTCTTGGCTGTGTCTACCTTCACATTGAGGTTGGCTGGCTAACTTTGCATTTCTTCCTCTGTCCTGCCTCCAAAGGGGGTACAGTTGGAATAAGTTCTGAATCTTATGTAATTCTGGTAAAATATTTGAGTGAGGGTAACTTTCAAAACGATCTATTGGCTTGGCCGAAAAGTTCGTTCGGGTTTTCCGCAAGTTGTTACAGAAAAACCTGAATGAACTTTCTGGCCAACCCAATATAACTATTCACTGAATTTGGCTTTTGGAATTATCCAATCAAAATTTGTGCGCTCTTTTAAAAAATTAAAACTGTGCTCAAACTGTTACGTATAGGATGGATAAACAACAAGGTCCTACTGTATAGCACAGAGAACTATATTCAATATCCTGTGATAAGCCATAATGGAAAAGAATAAGGAAAAGAATATATATATGTATAATTGAGTCACTTTGCTATACAGCAGAAATTAACACAACATTGTAAATCAACTATACTTCAATAAATTTTTAAAAAACCTGGGCTAACATCAGGGAACTTATGATTATTCAGGTTTCATTTTTCCATTTTACCCTGACCACCATTAGCAATAAAAAATTAGTGACATGCTCATATGAGCATCCTGTCTGTGGGTGAGCTTAGATGCTGTTGGAATGTCAAAATTTAATTCATAAGGCACAGAAATTTTATGTATGTGCTCCGACAGTTGCAAAAGATACGGAACTTAGATACTTAAAAATGGCTGATCAACCCGATTATCACTTCTGTTAAGATGGTGTTACCCTGCTTATGTGATACGTTTTTCTACCTCTAGCTAAATATTCAGCGCACACAGAAAAAAGCTTTTGCTGACTTCATGGAAGGGGAAATCAAGTTTATCCCCACGTATAAGTATGATTCTAAAACAGACCGATGGGATTCCAGGTAAAATAACAAGAACCTCCTCATGGAATAGGTTAAGCCCTGATCTTATTTCTGTCTCTCTGAATTGATGAAGGGCTGGGAAATTTTTAGTTCTTGCCAGAAACAGAGAAACCTAATGGCTCAGTGCTATTACAGAAGAGGTTTCAACTTGTGTGTGCTCACAGGTGAGCTCACCTTAGAGTGTGAACTGCTCTGTCAGGCTGTCGAAGTTTTACGAGCTGCCTGCGATGCCTTATTTCTCTCACCTCAGCAGACTTGCTTATTAGATTTTTGCCCTTCTGATCTTACCCCTATTTCCTTACCTGTTGCCCTGTTCTGGCTCTTTTCCCAAACTCTTTTTCAACTCTTTAACTCAGGATACCAGAGGTGAAAACAAAGAGCCATGAAAGGTTCTTCCAGCACGGTGGTTCTCGATCCTGAGTTCACATTAGACTCTGTTGCCGGACTTTTAAAAATACCAGTGCCTGGGCCCGACCTCCACGACTGCTGGAGAAAGCTGAGAATCACTGTCTAGGGGGCCTGTTGATTTCCCGATCACCCCTAGTAAAGTGCCCCTGTCAGTATGTGCCTGGTGACTGTTTGTCTTCTACCTACTATTTCTTCGTTTCCTATGGTTTCCTACCTGGCTGAGCCCAGAAGTTTGAAAGAAAAAAGAATGCCTGGGTATAGTCAGCTTCTTTAGACTCCGAGAGCGCCAGGGCGGGGTGGGGAGGAGCCTGTCTCTGCGTCCTCCGTCCTCCGTCCTCCGAGGGAGCTGCTCAGCAAGTGGAAAGTGACTCTCACACATCTTGTGCACATTGCCTTGTTTATTCCACTCACCTGACTTGAGAGTCAACTGAAGAGCTACTGATAAGAACTTTATTTGTGTCACTGTCTGGATCAGGTGTACAGGTGTTGCTTATTTTAATAGAATGATGAATAGGCTTTTTCCCTCCCCTTGGTATTCTTATGGGCTGTTATTTGTTCAGACTTGCATGCTTAGGTGTTAGTTCATCTTTATTAGAAGAAGCTCGACTTATCCATAAAAGTCCAGGTTTAAAGAAATCTCTACTATTACCCATCTCCAGTGATTAAGCCCAGTCTAGGAATATAGGATTGGATTTTTAGATTTTATTAGTTGTCTATCTGTTGTGAAGCATCATTGCAGTTGATAGAGCAAACGAAGAGGAAGTGTTCTGAATATAATCCTGTCCTTCTGAGGGTATTTTAAGAAGGTGCTATTCTGTTTTCCCCTGGGGCAACATTATTGACGATATAATCCTAATCTTAGGAGCACCGTTTATTCATTCATTAGATAACTATTCATTGAGCACCTACTTTACATCAGATACTGTGCTAGGGGCTGAGAATGCAGTGACAAACAAGCAGACACAGTCCCTTCACAGAGCTTGCAATATATAGTAGGGAAGATAATAGTTGGAGTCGTTAGGGAAGGAGAAGCAGATAACAAGAGGGCCTAACTCAGGTCTGAACCAGTGTGGTAGGTATTCCGTTCTTGTGTGGTATGTTATTCTAATTCCTTACTTTTTTTGCAGTGGGAAATGTCGGGTTCCAGCCTGGTGTGACCGAATTCTCTGGAGAGGAATTAATGTTAATCAGCTTCATTACCGGAGTCACATGGAACTGAAAACCAGTGACCACAAGCCTGTTAGCGCTCTCTTCCACATTGGGGTAAACACTTGTTTGTTCATGCAGTCGTTTGTGTGTTAAGTATCTGTTCTTAGAGCATCATTTAGACTCAGAACGGATCAGTAATTCAGTGAGCCATAAATGTTTTCATAACCAAATAATCATTTGCAGCATTGAGAAGTTAGTGCCCTTGACCCTCCTAAATGCTGTCCATATGGCCTTTTAGTGACACAGATGTTTCTCATGCTGCATAATGGCTGGGTAGCACCCTTCACCTCCTAAAGTCATTATACATAAAGAAGAGTTCAAAGCTAGGTTTTAAAGGATGAGTAGGTCCTCATCAGATAAATAGTAAGGAGTGGAAGCACCGGGAGAGAGGTTCCAGGTAGAGGGCTGGGGACAGCAGGAACAAAGGCACAGACCGGTCAGAATACAACATAATCTGTATATAATGTTAAGAGGCATATTGTTAGTTCTACTAACTAAGATAGTGAAGTCTTCCCGTCCAGGAGCACAGGTTTTAAATTTCTCTTTAACTCTATTGCATCCTGGGCTGGATTAATGGCCAGTTGTTTAATTTTTTGTCTCTGTTGTGAGTAAAGTTTTTGTTTTCTAGCTGTGTGTTATTAGCATGCAAGTTATATCTTGGGATCTTGTTGACTTAATTTATTACAGCTAGTACATTTAGATTATTTCTTGTAGTTTTTCCAGACCTGCAGTCATGTAATCTGGCAGAATCTATATCGGGCAGTGCTTGATAGAATGGACGTTATAGCTAGACTGCTTAAATTTGCCTCCCAGCTCAACCACTTTCTAACTGTAACAATGGAAAATTTATGTAACACCCCTCTGCCTCAGTTTCCTCCTCTATAAAATGGGAATAACAATGGTACCTACTTAAGAGGATTAATGAGGTAAGACATGCGAAGAGCACAGTAGGGTAGATTTCTTTCCTCTGTGTGTATGTTGATTTTTTTGGCTTCTGAGATAGGTTCTCACCAATATGTCTTCTCCTGCTCCTGTCTTAGAGGGGAATGACTTTGGGGCATTTCCTTTATGTACAGAATCTGTTCTTCATCTTAGAATAGATGCTAAATTTTATTGAGGCAATCATGTCTTGACTTTTATCCATTTTGAAATTTTAAAAAAATAATGAATAATAATAGTATGTGTTCCTCAAAAAGTAGCTAGTACGTGCCAGAGACTGTACTAGCAATTTACACCCATCTCATTTACTCCTCACAACAATGCTTTGAGTTAAATATTTCTCATTTAACAGATGAGCAAGTGGAGAACCAGTGAGTTTAAATAAACTTCTTTAAGAGCATGCAATTAGAAGGAGAGCTGAGATTCAAATCTTAAGCCTGTTTAATTCCCAAACTTATAGGTGTTCTTTCTCCTACCCCCACAATGCCTGCAGAGTTCCAGAGAACTTACTGACTAGATATACCTTCAGATATTACTTTTAACCCACCTAATTTCTAGCTTGTGCTTGTGGACTACCCTGTTTTCTTCATTTGAGTTCTCTTAATCCATTTTTAAAAGGATGTCTTTCCCCCAGACACTAACCTTTTTGGTTTCATCAGCTATGCTTAGCTTTTCTGTTTGTATTTCTTTTCAGAACCTCAGAATATTTGTAATACTCCATACATATTAATTCAGAGCTCCTAGCAGGATATTTACAATTTTTCCATGCTTTCTGTGTATTTTTGTGTATCTTTAATAAAGGTCTACCTTTCTAGTTTTTAATACTTTTAAAATCACACAGGAATTAAAATGGGTTTTCTCTTTAAAATAAAAATAAAAGTAAGCAAAATTCACAGATAAGGCTGAAGGTCTTCAATGCCTCTTCTATCCCCTACTCCCACTTTTGCGCTAAACCCCACTCCCTAGCCAGGCCAACTACCCTTATGAATTTATTTCTTTCTAGACCAGCACTGTCCAATAGATTTTCTGTGATGATGGAAATGTTCTAGATCTATCCTGTCCCATCCAGTAGCTATTACCTGCAGGCAGCTATTGATCACTTGAAGTGTGACTGAGAGAACTGAACTTTCAATTTTATTTAATTTGAAGTAATTTAAATTTGAATGTCCTTATGTGGCTACTGGCTATAATATTGGACAGCACAGTTCTAGACCTTTTCTGTTTACCCATACACAATATGGTGGTGCTTTGTGTGTTGGTGTGTATATATCATAAATGGTCTCATACTATATGTGTTGGTCTGCAACGTTTTTTTTTTAATTCAGTGGTGTATCTTGGAGAGCTATCCGTGTTATTACATAAAGATCTAGCTCATTGTACATATTTCTTAATTCCTCATTTTATTGGTAATTTCCTTTTCTAAAGTGGATGTATCAAGTGGTGACACTCTGTGGTAACATTTTCCCCTTCATTATCCTTACTGTGCATTAAGGGTTATGATCATGATAACCCACTGAGAAGAGCTTTGATTTTATTGGGTAACCACCCCATACTTTGGACTCTTGGGCATGCTATGATTAGAGGCTTTAAGAACCACATTGTATTTCTTACCACCATTCACATCAGTGACTGTTAACAAAGGGACCAAGTGCTAAGGGGCCAATTAATTTCAGAAGACTTGCTGTGGGCTGGCTGAGATTAAGCTGAGATGGGGTTCCCACCCCTGCACTTGGTAATGGGATCTGTTGCATTGGTTCTTAGACTTTGGTGGACATCGGAATTGCCTAAAGAGCTTCAAAATGCATGGACCCCGCCCCCTGGAGATTGCAATCAGTGAGCTGGGGCATCTGTGTTTTTAAGACCTACGCCCCCCCCCCCAAAAAAAGACATACCCAAGTTGGTCCTGTCACATATCCAGTATTTTGGAAAGGGTCTTACGCTAGAGGTCCAGATATCACCTCTGCTATTAACTGTGGCAGTGAGCAACTTAATTGATCTTTTTGTACCTTGATATTCTCAACTGTGAGAAGAATAATCCTTGCTTTGGTAGCCTCACAGGTTGTTGTGAAAATAAGATGACATATGTAAAATACTTTTTGAAATAAAAAGTTGCAAAGGGACTTACCTGGTGCTCCAGTGGTTAAGATGCCGCGCCTCCAATGCAGGGGCGCGGGTTCGATCCCTGCGGGAACTAAGATCCCACATGCTGTGCGGTACAGCCAAAATAAATAAATAAAAAAAATTTTTTAAGTTGCAAAATGTTGAAAAAGAATTTAAAAAGTATAAAATTCCTCTTAATATAACACTGTAGTAGGCACCCTGGTGACGCTAGTGATTGCTTACTCCTAAGTTCTCTAATCATTATGGTTCAGATACGTAAAAACCTCCACAGTCTTTGAGACTCAGCTTTGATGTTCTTATTTTCCACACTTTCTTTACAGCCTCTACTGCATACATCAATCTTTTTTTTTAAATTGAATTTGTGAAGTTTTCTATTCTAAAAAGAAACTGGGGCCTTAATAAGTGAAAATGCTATGTTAATTATGTTTGTTTTGGGCATCGATTTGTATAAAGTTTTAATAGTAAAAAAAAAAAATGCACAGCTGTGTCAGGAAGCCGAAAGTGCTGTGTCAGATGGGAGTTTTTTCGATCTATTAGGCAAGATGATTTGTTTATCGTCATGCTTTTACTCTGATCTGGGACATTTTGTATCGGCCGTTTTCTAAAATGGCCATAGGATCTATTTACTAACATACTTTTATCATCATATAATCTGAGCATTGATATTATATTATATTGGTATTATGATTCTTGGCATTGTGCATAACAGCTAATAGAGTTAAATGCTTTAGTCATTTTTTCTGCTGTTTCAGCACTTTATGATCATTGTTAGAAATAGTGATAGGTATGTTTTGACACTGTCAGTTTGTATAGTGCAGGAAAAAAGTTTTAGCACAATCATCACATTTTCTCCACCACCAAATTACTTAACAATGGAGCAAGAAAATATTCTTCCCAAATATTTATTATTGCCAAGCTTCGTAGCACAGAGGTTTAACTTTTCCAAGAAGTTAACCAATTAACCTCACCTTTACCTTACAGTGTGTGATCCCATAATTTATGTTTGTTTTAGTGGCCTTTTTAAAGATGGTTAGACTCTTAGAGATATATAAGTTGAGAGCACATAAGACTAAAATAAGGATCTGTCTGTTTTTCTCAGGTAAAAGTTGTGGATGGAGCGAGATTTCAGAAAGTGTTTGAGGATGTTGTTTGCACCACAGTTTATTCGAAATGGTTGCTATAATGACTGGTTTTAAACTGTTAGGTAATCTGAAAGGAAGATGAGCTACGCGCATGTAAGACTGAAAAGAGGGTTCGTTTTCTTTCAGGTGAAGGTTGTGGATGAACGGAGGTACCGGAAAGTGTTTGAAGATATTGTACGCATCATGGACAGAATGGAAAATGACTTCCTTCCTTCCTTAGAACTCAGCCGGAGGGAGGTGAGCAAACACACACGCCTGCCCATCTGCTGCCCATCGTGGTCGCACAGGGGAAACCATGTTACTAGGAGAAGGCAACACAGCAAAGTCATGAAGACTGTGAGCTGAAGGCAGACTGCCTCCACTCCAGTCCCAGCACTGCCATCTAGTAGACGTGTGGCCGTGGGCGAGCGTCTTACCCTCTCAGAGCCACAGTTTCCTTTTTTGGATAAAGGGGAGGTTGTGAGGATTACCCGAGTTAATACATGCAAAGCCCTTAAAACAGCGCCGGGCACAAAGTAAGCCCTCAGATGTTAGCTGCTCTTATTTAATATTTCAGAGTTGCTGGCCAATTCATATCTCAGGAACCAGGACTTGGTCATGGGATGCATGCCCTGACCCAAGGTGGGGTTATACTCTTAGGATCCTAGGAACAATCAGAGTAGCCTAGAGAAGTAGCAAGAGCTGCCTGGCTCCTTCTCTGCTGTTGTGAGAGGGGACAGTGGGTAGCTGGCTCGCTTGGCGAGTGCACCCAGCAGTTAATAATGGTTAATAATGACCTCATTCTTTATTCATATTCTCTATGGAATAATCCAACTGACTTTCTTCCCCTACTAGTGATGCATGTTTGTGTCTGTCTGTTATTCCCCAGTTTGTGTTTGAGAATGTGAAGTTTCGGCAACTACAAAAGGAGAAGTTCCAGATCAGCAACAATGGACAGGTTCCCTGCCATTTTTCTTTCATCCCTAAGCTTAATGACAGCCAGTACTGCAAACCATGGCTTCGGGCTGAACCTTGTGAGGGCTACTTGGAGCCAAGTGAGTTTTCCCTTTACCCTTGTCTCTGCTCGCGATGTACCATCCCCTCCCTTTGATTAACTTCTTGTTTTCTAACCATACGTCTCTCACCTTCACTGTCATTGTATTGGGGCTCCTCCCTCTTCCGTTTGTCCCATCTCTCCTTCATCACTTAATGATTTTTTTAGAGGACACTTCTTCTGTTGGTTCTCATCCCCTTTTTGCTTTTCCACTGGAAGTTTCTGTTATCATGTACCATCTCTTACATTTCAGATGAGACCGTGGACATTTCCCTTGATGTGTATGTCAGCAAAGACTCTGTGACCATCCTGAACTCAGGGGAAGATAAGATTGAAGATATTCTTGTCCTTCACCTGGATCGAGGCAAAGATTACTTCTTGACCATCAGTGGAAATTACTTCCCAAGTTGTTTTGGTACATCCTTAGAGGCTTTGTGCCGAATGAAAAGACCAATCCGAGAAGTTCCTGTTACCAAACTCATAGACTTGGTAAGAGGCATCCTAAGACATGCATCTCCTTTAGATAGAATTTTCGCAGTGCTTAACTGATGTCCTCCTTCTCTCTGTGCTTCCTGTTTTGTCAGGGCTGGCAGGGGAAGTGGGGGGTGGATGGCAAGTGATAAATAAGAATAAGAATGTCACTTTAACACGCGTTTCATTGGATTAAGCCTAAAAGGAAAGAGGAGAAGGTAATATGTAATTGGCTCTTGTCAGGAATATGAGATAATACGAAGTTCACTGAATTAGATTAAAGCCTCCCTTCTCAAAGATTTATATCTTTGAGTTATAAAGATATGCTTACTTGTTATGCTCTTCATACTTTCAAGTTATTTTTATATAAATTAGCATGTATGTGAGGTCCAGTAACGGGGCGGTGGGGGGGGGAGTGGTATTATCCTCATTAAATATATGAGAAAACTGAGGCACAGAGACAATAACTTGCCCAAATAGTGACAAATCTGTCGCCCAGATTTTCTGACTCCCAGTCCAGAGCCCCTCACTATATCATCGTATCTAATCCAAGTCAGACTCAGCTGCTTGTTGGAGCCCAGGCCATAAGTGAACCTCAGAGTACCTGCCTCAGAACCCCCAGGGGTCCTTACACAAGTGCAGGCCCCTCCCCCCACTCACCTCTGGCAACGGAATCAGAATCTCAGGGTGCGAGGCCTGGGGATCTGCATTTTATCAGCATCCTGGATGATTATAACATGCACTGAAGTTTGATACAAGTTTAATGTGACTCACTCAAGAAAAGAAAGGAGGAGGATTTCTCTTTCCTGACACCAAGCTATAATATCAATGTCCTTATGGAGGAAATGCTTATTATCTTCAGGAACGTAAATTAATTTAGTAACAAGTTCATTCTGTTAAGAACCTTTCTTCTAAGTGAAAATATTGTTGGATTTGTGTGCAGACATCTTTGGGCTATGAAAGTATACTCTTGGTCTTTTACCAAAGAAAATTAGATGGCGTGACAGCCGTATGTTATCATTACCATTAGTATTCACATTGATCCTTTTGGCCTAGCCGGAGCAGTGATTGTATCATCTAGCGGGGAGGGCTAGACCGGCGGGCAGGCTGCTGGCTTGTCGGAGTGTGATCTGTTCTGTTGCCATGGAATTGTTTTAGCGATGACTCAGATGGCAGATTAAAACCCTTGAGTTCAGTCCCAGCATTCTTTCTTGGAATTATGCTTGTTTCCCTAGAGCCCTCATGACTGAGTGTATTAGCCCTGGTTGAGAGACAACCATTTTTTTTTCCAGAAATTCATATCCTGACATTCTGTTATTTTTCATGTTACTTATTTTTTCTTCTACCACCATATTCCTATCTTTTGAATGTATTATTTCACCTTTTAGGATATGTTCCAAATGAAGTTGTCTCCCTTTCTTTTTCCTACCCCTTGCCTCCATCCCAGACACCATTTCCCAGCTTTCTTTTTCCCAACTTTTATTATGAAAATGGCAAATGTGCAGAAGAATTGAAAGAACAGTACAGTGAACAACACCCACATGCCTTATAAACATATACTGACATATACTTTTTTTTTGCTCTACCATTTGAAATTAAGTGGTGATGTGTCACTTCACCAGTGAACACTTTGGCCTGCCTCTCTTAAGAAAAAGAACAACTTCTATATCAGCACAATGCCATTATGGCACCTAAGAAAACTAGCTACTCGGTATTCAGATTTCTCCAGTTGTCCCAATAATTTCTTTCATAGCTTTTGTAAAGCCAAGATCCGATCTGGGTTCACGCAGTACATTTGGTGAGGTCTCTGCAGTCTCTTTTAGAGTAGAACAGTCCTTTCCATTTTTCTTTAATGACTTTGCCTTTTAAGAGTCCAGGACAGTTGTCCAGTCAGGGGTCTGCCATTTCCTAAATCTGTCTGATTGTTTCCTCTTGGTAATTTTTAAACCTGTCTTTTTGTACTCCCTCCTCCCACCTTATTTCCTATAAACTGGAACTATTTGGTCAGAGTTGGCAGACACATTATACTACCCTTTACTGCAATTGTCCCATATTAATTAAAGTGACAAGAAGGAGACTCAACCAGCATTAAAAATGTTTATTTTATTTAAAATATTATCAAGTAATTCAACCACATTTGACCATGAATAGGAAGTAGTCAAAATCTTTAGTGGAGTTAATGGCTCTGTAGGAAGCCTTTTTTCTTCTTCTTGTGCACACATGATTCAAAGTTTTAAAAAATAGAACCCGGATCATTTTTCATTACAAAATTGCTGAGTTCTTTTTAAATTGTATGTGTGTGTGGTCACCATTTATTCTGTTAAAGCTTTTATTTTGTAGGATTTAGGGTTCTGATTCTTTTCACAGCCTGTTGCATTTAATAAATTCCTGGATCTCATTGATGAGGAAATTATCCATATTAGTGTGGGGCAGTAAACAAGAAATCTAAGATTATCTGTACCCCATTTGTAGTACCTTCCCACTCTGTTTTGGCTTGATTTTGACCTTCTGAAATGCTTTCTTAGGTTTGTTTATTCATGCTTGTTCCAAGACCCAAGATGATATTTCAAATCCCATGAGACAAGGCTATTAATAATGATACCTGTTGTCCTTTTTTGTATTATTTACTCTAAAATTTGAGTGAAACCAGAAATGAGTTCAGTGCCTGTGTTGACTCTCCCTGTACTGTTTTCACAAAGATTCTTGTGCCACATGCTCTTCCCCCCAAATGCAGAATAAGGTAACTGGCGAAAGTCCTTTTCATTCTGCCTGATAGTGACTTTGCCGCTACTAGAACTGTTGGGATTAGCACAGGTGGCAAACAGAGGAGAATCTGTTTGTAATTATCCTTATTCTTTTCCAGAATTAAGATAGATTTTTCTGGTTTATTAATTAGCATATTAAGTAGCATATAATCGTCAATATTTATTCATTATACATTGGATGCAAAATATTATGGAGTTTATGTGGGTTCTTATAATTTAAGAAAGTTTACTTGTGTGCACAATATGGCTAAATTCTAAATCGAGGTTAGTAGGGAGTTTGGTTACAGATAATCTAAACATTAACTACCTTTATTGGCTCATGTCCAGTGTGTTTAGTTAGTCAATATTTTGGAAAGTCACTTAGAATGAGAGTTGTGGAGCTTGTAATTTGTATCAACAATAGATTCCTTTCCTGTGCTGTTTACTCAAGCCCTTATATGCTATAAAAGCTTATTGATTGACCAGCTAATCTCTGTGAAAATCAGTCTCAGATTCAGCCTGTTTTGGTGTGTGAAGCTGGTTAAGTAGGGTGGGAGCAGTGGATAGAGAGGTTTTTTAAAATATTTAAATATGTTATTACTCTGTTTTATGTTATTTTTTAAACTTATTTTATTTTTGGCTGCATTGGGTCTTCGTTGCTGCACGCGGGCTTTCTCTAGTTGTGGTGAGCAGGGGCTACTCTTCGTTGCGGTGCACGGGCTTCTCACTGCAGTGGCTTCTCTTGTGGAGCACGGGCTCTAGGCGTGTGGGCTTCGGTAGTTGCGGTGCATGGACTCAGTAGTTGCTGTGCGCGGGCTGTAGGGTATACAGGCTTCAGTAGTTGTGGCGCGCAGGCTCAGTAGTTGTGGCTCGCGAGCTTTAGAGTGCAAGCTCTGTAGTTGTGGCACATGGGCTTAGTTGCTTCATGGCATATGGGATCTTCCCGGACCAGGGATCGAACCCGTGTCCCCTGCGTTGGCAGGTGGATTCTTAACCACTGCGCCACCAGGGAAGTCCCTTTTTTTCTTTTTAAATTAACACTTTTGCTCTTTTTTTGAGTATTTATTATTTATTTATTTATTTTGGCTGCACCGGGTCTTAGTTGTGGCATGTGGGATCTTCACTTGCAGCATGTGGGCTTCTTAGTTGTGGCATGCAGGCGGGACCTAATTCCCTGTCCAGGGATCGAACCCAGGCCCCCTGCGTTGGGAGTGTGGAGTCTTACCCACTGGGCCACCAGGGAAGTCCCAGGGGATAGAGAATCTTGAAGTCAGCAGATGAGTTTATACTGGAGCCAGAGGGCATCTAGATCCACCGGAAGTCTTTAATGAGTTGTATGTGGCTGTAAATGGACACATTTGGAGGAACATTCTGGTTTGCATGTAGACTGGACTAGTAGAGAGGAGGCCAGGCTTGAACCCACCAGTTAAAGGTTTGGCTTGTAAATACAGAGGTGAAAAAAGTTGAGGGATGGGGGAACCAGCTGTATTTGCGTGGGGACATGTCTATTAGGAGAACAATATCAAAAATTTGAAATAACATGAATAACAACTTGGTGATTAATTGTCCCCAGTGATCTCTCCAAGTAGGTGTTTACTTTGTCTTACTGATCTAGCGACCCATTTCTTATCCTGTTAAGTGTATGGTTTGTGTTTCTTTTTATATTTCACATGAACGAATCCTTTCTAGAACTTCAGTATCCATTCAGTTTTCTGCTTTTTATTTTTAAATTTGAATCTGCCTCTAAATGACTCTTTTTACATGATTTTAGCTGCATTTACTACTGGGAAAATTCCTCTAAGGGTGAATGCTGGGATGAAGAATGATTTGCAGTGCATTTGTAGTATGCCAGTGTTGCCCCACTGGGGACTCCTGAACGCTTTTCCCTTTTAATGTGATCAACACGTAGCCTTTTGCAGAGAGTGGGCAAGTCAGTTGAACTAAGTGATTAGCAGCAACCTTAGGACTACCTTAAGAGAATGCTCTTTATTAGTGGGAGCTAAGTGGTGTTTCTATTTTCAGAGTTGAACCTAGACTTGAAATAAATATAATTTACGCCTACTTTATGCCTGAAACCAGAGAAGTAAACTCTCAGTGTAAATCTGCTGCCCCTCCAACCAGTATCAAAGTCCTTTTGATTTCAGAGTTTTCTCTTGTATCCATTCATTTCTTTAAATAATTCTTTATTGTATTATTTTTAATTGTATTTTATTTTTGGCTGCGTTGGGTCTTCGTTGCTGCACACGGGCTTTTCTCTAGTTGCGGCGAGCAGGGGGCTGCTCTTCATTGCAGTGCGCGAGCTTCTCATTGCGGTGGCTTCTCTTGCTGCGGAGCATAGGCCCTAAGCACGCAGGCTCCAGTAGTTGTGGCACACAGGCTCAGTAGTTGTGGCTCGCAGGCTCTAGAGTGCAGGCTCAGTAGTTGTGGCGCACAACTTAGTTGAGGGCTTAGTTGCTCCACGGCACGTGGGATCTTCCCGGACCAGGGCTCGAACCCGTGTCCCCTGCATTGGCAGGCAAATTCTTAACCACTGCGCCACCAGGGAAGCCCCATTCATTTTTTAAAAGATATTATGTTCCCATTATTAGTTGAGGTGCTTGCTCTCTCCTGCTTGACCTACCTCGATAGCCTTTTAACGATTCCCTTCACCTCTATTTCCCTAGCCTTCTATTTTCCCTCTTCAGGGCTGTCGGACTGATCTTTCTGTAATACAGCTTTGGGGCCTATCACTTCCTTGCTTAAAGTTAGACATGTGGCTCCCCCATGCCTGCTGAATACAATCCAAATTGCTTTACCTGTCATTCAAGGTCCAGCAAAGTCTGACTTCAACACACCTTTTTAGATTTATTTCCTACTATTTTTCTCATTATTCCCTCCTGCTCCCCATGAACCAGATGACTAACTCTTCCCTAATCTCACCTTGTGATCTACCTTCTCTGCACCTTTGTTTATTTCTGTCCCCTCCCACTTGTAATGTCCCCACCCCATTTCTCCGCTTTAAAATCCTGTGAATCTTTCAAGGGCTAGTTAGGTTGCATCACCATTGTGAAAAAGTCCCCTGACAGCCCCAGTTGAAAGCCATCTCTCTTTCCTTTGAACCCCTGTTTTTTTGTTTGTTTGTTTGTTTTAACCATTTATTGAGAACTCATATTGGTGAATTACGGTAGTGGCAGGCCATAAATTCTGGGAATCCTTACCCCAATTCAATTGTAAACCCGAGTCAGGGACCGTGTCTTTCCCCTCTCTGTAGCCTCACTTTTCATACCCCCCCTACCCCTCAAAGACATTTAGCTCAATGCCTTGCACTGGTAGATAGTCAATGCCTGAAGAAAACCTTTTGGAGGGCTTGGTTTGACAGGTTAGTATATAAAAACTCTGCCTGGTTTTACTCATCATATCATGTGGCACATATTCATAGGAGGGAAAATAGAGAAGTCTGTCAGACAAGCAGATTCTCTATTTGTTAATAAGTAGTTCTAAATTTTAAAAAAGGTTGTGCTCCAAAATTTAGTTAAATTAGGTGTTTGGCACTCAGAATTAACTTCCACATTAAAAAGTGTTATAATTACAATACTATGAATATTGTATACTTTTTAAAGCACTGTTACTCTGATTATTTTTATTTCATTCTATATATGGTATTTAAAAGTCTAGGTAAACCTACAAAAGCATGTTTAATTCATAATGTACCTAATAATACTAAAAACCCTACCCAGCATATATAACAGTCATTTGGGACAAATGCATTCAGCGTTACTACTTGGAGTATCAGGGAACACATATTTCCCCACCACCAACCTCCTGCACATCTGTGACGGTAAGATCAGGATTTTTCCTTTTACTCTCAGACCGAGACGTGGGATTTATATCCAAGTTCTTGGCGGCCCATGGCGGGATTGGGAGTTGCTGGGGAGGTGCAGGGAGCTTTGAGAGACCAGGCCTGCTGCTGGCATACTGCGCCACCACCGCCCCACACCCCCTGTGTTTTAGACTGCTTCCCTGTCCCTGTGAGGTAAATGTTATTATCCCTGTTTTAGAGATGAAGAAACTGAGGCTCTATGAAGTTTACTAACTTGCCTGCAGTCTGTATGAAATAATAAGAGGTAGCATGAAGATTTGTACCCAGGACCGTCTGACACCCATGCCTGTACTCTTTCCACTAACCCTGCTGCTTTATAACTGTCTTTAGCCTGCTGGGAGTAGAATACATTCTCCAAGCTTTCCCCTGCCTCTCTGTCTAAGAAGCAGTCAGTTTATCCGTTTTGAGTTATCTAAGGGAGCATAGTGGTAATGACTGGGGAGTCAGTCAGACCTGAGTTCTAATCCTGATTCTGCCACTTAATACATAATAGTGTGACTGTGGGCAAATGATTTAATCTCCCAGAGCCTCAGTTTCCTCATCTGTAAAACGGGAATAATATCTACTTTGTGCATATGTGCAGACTAAATGACATTGCAGTTACTGCTCCATGGCAGATGCCCCCTAAGTGGTGGCAGTAGTTACTGTCACTGTTGTCATTGTTACATTGTAATAATAGCACAAAAGACAGAGGCGATTAAAAAGGTACCTTCTTCCCTCTCCCCTGCTTCTCTTTTTTCTCTTATACTCTATAGGAAAACACAGTAGGGGATAATGATGGATCTTATGGTCCACAAAGGTCTGAAATGAAATGAATTTGCATTTCAGAGGGACTTCCATATTTGAGGACTCTAGGGGCCCTTGAGGAGGGGAGAGGGTACCGGGCGATGGAAAGGAGTGTGAGATACTGCTTGGGAGGCTAGCTAGGGTGAGAGGTATGGCAGTGGAGAGGAGAGAAGCTTACCATCTCCTGAATGACCGCTGTCGGGCTCACAACCAAATTCTTCCACTGAAGTGGTGTCAGGGTGAGCGAGGTGCCACACAGCACAGCGGTAGGGCCTGCCTCCAGGCAGCACGGGAAAAGGAAATATCAGTGGGTGTTTGGCTGGCTCAGCTGGCAGCTGCCAAAGGACACAAAAGTCTAGGACTGGACATGTATGTTTCTTGAGTGATAGTCTCAATATGCTGCACAAAATTTGAATATGCATGATAGAGAACTTTGCATATGAGAATATGTTCCATTTTCAACAATCATGATTTATTTGAAGAATTTAAAGCTGTTTAAAATATATGTATCTAGTGAGGTAGTGCATTCTAATAATACTGATCTGTTTCTAATTCTGTTAATTAATTCTAATCATTTTCTATCTGTCAATGACTTTCTTTTCCTGCTTTGCTCTCAGGAAGAAGACAGCTTCCTAGAAAAGGTAATGCAATCCATTGGCGGTTCTGTGTTTCCCTGTGCTTGATTAACATTTAGCCATGGTCCCTGGAATTTATCCCGAGGCTTTCCCACATCAGACACCTCTGACTCCATGAGAATCCCCCAAAGTCCTGCCAGCTGTCTTTAAGTGTGTCTGAAGTACAGGAAAGATATTTATTTTACTGCACCAGTCAAGTCATTGAGACCCAGTACATAAAAGCAATAGGACTCAGGGTTCCAGATTTGTATTTTTGAAATAAGAAGTAACTAAAGAGCTGTCTTGATGTATGTGAAAGCTTGTGAGATGGAGGAGGGTACCGTTTGCCATTTTCCATTTCCGATGATAGTAAAAGCAGAAGTGAATTTCTGTTGCATTAAGAGTAATTTGGGGGAAGTGATAATAGTGATTAATTACTGAAAGAATACACAGGTACGATCAAGAAATAGATCATAGAGTAGAATCCTAGAGCTGAATGAGATCATAAGGGATCATCTGGTAGAGCTCCCTGCCTTCAGACAGGGTAAGGTGTCTTCTCCATTCTAATAGACAACCAAGGCCCAAGAAGGTTCAAAACCTCGCTGAAGTTATACTGCTCCTGACATCAGGGGCATGAGGCAGAGGGGACTAGAACCCGGGTCTTCTGAATACCCAGTGAAGGAACCGAGCGAACGCTCCTTCTGCGGTGCTTTGCCACCTCTCCATCTTCAGGCTGGAGGCTGCCTGGCTCCGCACAGGGCCATCCGGTAGAGAAACATGGGCTTGAAAACATTCTTAAAGCACTTTCACACAGTATCTAACGTGACCTCCCCACTTGGTGGAGTTTAATGCAGTTTGTTGGTGGAGATGGTGTACTGTTTTTGTGCTTCAGTTAATAGCGCTAACGTTACAGAGTGTGAGCTTATCAGGCACTAAATGTGTCCCATTGAAAGAAGAAGACAAAGCATGCCTGGTTTCCCTTTGAAAATTAGAGTTCAGGATAATTTGTGGACTTTTTAAAAAGTATTGTTTCTTGTGCATAATCTTTCTCTAGACTTCAGAGATACAAGTATGACATTTCATATTATCACACATGAATTTGAAAATGGATAGTGGATGGTGTATATAACCTACTGGCATATTATTAACCTTTTGAAACCACTGAGGATTGAGACGGCTCTGCTTCCCAGCCCTTCCCTGTTAATAGCAGGCCATGTGTCTTTTCATCTTGAACAGTGCCTTGTGTTGCCTTAATGCCTTAGTACAGGAAAAGTGCTAATTGGATGTCAGATTTTTAAAAAGTACATGAATCAGTGCTGAATAATTTATATATGGTAAGCTTGAAGGTGTCTGCTAAGGAATCTGTACCTGTGTTGCACTTGGTCCAGAAAGTGAGCAGAGTGCATTATGGACAGTGTTTTGGCTCAGATATCATCTGGATGCCTGGATTTAATACTTGCAACTGGAAAGAAGTTAGTGGGTGAGCCACTGATAGAAGGTCTGGCAACTATAGGAAACGTGAATATCAAGTGATAGATTCCCAGGGAAAGAAAGAAAGGAAGCAAAACGAATGTGAAGAAGATAGATTTTAAATGATAACCAACTGTCATGCTGCCTTCTCTTCCTTATTCCCTTAGAAAGGAGCACAGTGGCTTTAAAAGGTCACCAGTGCGTACTGAAGAACAGAACGTCAAGAACCCTCTGCTCTGTTCTAGCGTACACACTATCTGGAAGTAATGAAATGCTTCTCTTCTTTCTCTTAAAGTGACACGGCTAAATAAGGGTTGTGGATCGAATTTACAGCATTTCCTAAATTTGAACATATATCATATATGACCTTAAGCCGGAGGTGTAGGAGAGGGAAGATGCCAAAAATTCGTCACCATTTTCTCCACTAGATTTTTTATGAAGGCTGCCTTCAGATGCCTTTTAAACTATTTCAGATATCTTTTTGGTATAATTTATATTCGACTATATAAACATAAGATAATTGAATTTATTCCCCATTTTCAAGTTCAGATAGTTAGTGATCTAATTTATGTCACTTCTGGGTTTTCCTCTGAGATTCTTTCAGGAGAATCTAACATAGAGTAGAAAGTTAGGTGAAAGGAGTCAAAGCCCCAAGAAATCTTTGCTGAGCTATTACTATAAAGAATAACTTCTGGACTCAGAGCCTAGACTTTTCGTGGTATTTCTGGCTCTTGGTATGCTGTATTCAGTTTACTATTTTTGGATCTTAAGACTTTGAGTTTTAGTGCCTTAAGATTAGACCTTCTATCAAGCCTGAAATATTCATGTATG
Source organism: Balaenoptera borealis (assembly GCF_965194805.1). NCBI lineage: Eukaryota > Metazoa > Chordata > Mammalia > Artiodactyla > Balaenopteridae > Balaenoptera > Balaenoptera borealis. The sequence continues at coordinate 108,339,663 of NC_138881.1, forward strand.
TAGGTCTAATGTGAATTGTCTTTCATTCCTGAGGACCAGAGAACCTCATTTAAATCAACAATGCAAGCTCTGATATTTGTGGTAAGACCTGAAAGAAGAATAAGTTAAAAGTCAACAACAAAAAAAAGTCAACAAAAACCTAAGTAGATGCTGCTCTCTCTCAAAGTGCTCTGTTGACAATTGTAATTTAATGGTCCATGAGTCTCCGGTGGTGTGTGGGCTCTACCGTGACTGTATTGCTGGTTCTCAGTGTCACCCTTGAAAGGATTTACAGCACACAATGCATCCATGTGATAAACATAATAAACCCAAGTGGAATGCTTAACGGTTAAGTGAAACATCTAGAAAAGGAGATCATTTAACTGTGGGAATCCGTATCGAATGCCTTCTGACCAGGAGTGTCCCAGTGAGAAAATATGAAAAGTCTTAAGAGGTGAAGATGAGATTATACCCACATAAGCAGAATTTGAGGGAGATTGTTACACACAGAAGGTTTCATTGAGACCCTTTGGATTCTCACCCCTTTTTATCTATTAGGAGAAATCCCTGCTGCAGATGGTTCCCTTGGATGAAGGTGCCAGTGAGAAACCTCTTAAGGTCCCCAAGGAGATCTGGCTCCTGGTAGATCACTTATTCAGACACGCCTGTCACCAGGTGAGTGAGAGTGGGCCTGCCCTGCAACTTTGGAAGGTGTGTGAGTCCAGTGGGAAATGATAATACCTCACGTCAGTATATACAGTGCTTTTAACTTTCCCAAGCCACCTCCGCAGAGCAGCACTGTCATATCAGATTGCCTGGGCAGATGGAAGTATCCCAGTTTACAGATGTGAGAGCTGAAGCATGCAAGCTAGGTGATTTACCTAAGACCACGGCATAAGAGTAATGGCGGAGCAGGGCCGAACTCCTCCCCTGTCTCCTGGCTACACATGCTTTCCCCTGGACTGCTGAGCACCTGAATCTGTAACGCCTGCTTTAGCTGTCATGGAGGCATTGCAGATTTCAAAGTCCAAAGCAGATTTCAAAGTCCAAAGCAAACTTCAAGCCCATTTCTTTAATTTGGTCCTCACTTTTCAATCCTATCTAAAATACCTGCCACCCCTAACCCATTCTTCCAAAAAAGAAAACTTTCTTGGGACTAAATTGAAAGATAATGTTGTCTTACCTACGGAAAAGTGAAGAACTTGAAGGCAAGGTTTGGTATGGACATGCCCTTTTACTCCTGCCCTAGCATTCTGTGTATCGGTATTCGAATGTGGTTCCATGTTTGGACTCTGCCTTCTACTTGTCAGGAGGCTAGAAGCGGGAGCACCTGGTCTCCCCATGGAGTCCTCTAGTCCCATATCAGGTGCAGGCTGAAACCTTTGAAGATAATTTTCTAGTTTGAAATAAAATTTCAGACAGATTATAGAGATGATAAAGGGAAAAGGGGCCATTGTCACACCTTTTATGTATTAGGAACATATTCGTGTTCCTAATCACGAATATGCACCTCACCCTGCCCTTTGCTTCCTGCTGCTCTCCTGAGCCCTGGGTGATCGTCAGAACCTTAGTGCTGATCATTTTGCCATGTTCCATTCATTGTGACCTCTTTGGTAGGAGGACCTGTTCCAAACCCCTGGAATGCAGGAGGAGTTACAGCAGATCATTGATTGTCTGGATACCAGCATTCCCAAGACAATCCGTATCCTTTTCGACAAAGGCTTAGGAAGCTGGATGTGTACTTGCCCAAACTCTTCTTCCCACCTACATTTGATTTTTTTTTCCATCTTTATTTTCTTTGTAGCTCTCTTTTATTATAAGGTAATCATTGACTATACAGTTAATTCCTCTCAGAAACTTTCGACCTCTCTCCTTATCAGACTCTTACTAAAAGGAATCAAGGGTTAGATAATGACGACTTTTAATTGGCATGGGACATAGGGCCCACAGCCATGGTGCTGTTCTGCTTTAAGCCAATGATCACTCCTGTCACCAGGACAGGGAGGAGGATGGGAAACGTTGGTGACTAGTTTCTAGTGTGAACTGTCATTCTGCAGGCCACATTCCCTTGACCTTCAAGTTGGGCCAAACCTCCCAAGAGTCTTTGATCAATTCTGTAACAACTCAGCTGCAGCATACCTGGACCAATGAAATATCAAACCCCAATTAGGATCAGGGCGCTCTGAATAAGAGGAAGGAAACCATCCCTGAGGGAGCTTGAGGAAGGGAGCAAATCGGGTCTGAGTGTGGCCTTTTCCTTGGAGCCTCTTTCCCTTGACGGGAGTCAATCCAGCTGGCAGTAATCACTCAGTGGCTGAGGCGCTGCTCATTTTCCTGGAAGCCCTGCCAGAGCCTGTCATCTGTTATGAGCTCTATCAGCGATGCCTCGACTCTGCTCAGGATCCCCGGATCTGCCGACAGGTGAATTTTATTGCTCCGAGAATGTGTTTGAGGCATGTTCCCCCACAGAGAAATCATTGAGTTTTACCAAACCAGCTGGGCAGCCAGCTATGTGATAGGATGGGTCTGGATCTGTTGTTCATGGCAGGGCACCAGCACTGAGAGTTGGGACCCTTAAATTTTAGGTTGTGTTATTTCCTATTATATTTGCCACCCTTTTCCTGTTGACCTATTGAGTAGGGTGGATACCTCTACTCTGGGGTAAGATTAGTGAAACAGATCGTACATGGGATTCTGGATGACATGACCAGGAAGGGTGGGTGACACTTGTGAGCCTTTCTTTTTGTCTTCTTGGTGTTTGTTTTTAATCTTGAAATGATATTGATGCACAATAGCTGAGAATACCTCTGAATCAGACTAGTGAGTATTGGGAGGTGCTGCCACCCATGCTAAATGGCATTGCAGAGAAAACCACAGCCACCTGCCTAGGGAGATGGGAAAAGACTAGGCTAACACCCATCTGCTCCTGAGGTAGGGCGTGCATGCGAATGTGTGATAACTGCGTGACCTGCTCATTGAGTGGACAGGGGCCAAACAGTATGAGCATTCTGCCTCAGGAGTTATCATTTGACAGGTACTATATTGGTCATGAGTAAATAAAGGAGGAGTCCTGTAAGGGTTGGATTATAAACTACTTTTATGGCAGCTGTGAGCTCTTCTTACTCCCTTCCTCCACCTGTTATCCTCACTGCCCACCCCCTTTTTTAAAAAACAGGTGATTTCCCAGCTTCCAGGATGCCACAGAAATGTTTTTCGTTACTTGATGGCATTCCTTCGAGAACTGTTAAAATTCTCTGAGTACAACAACGTCAGCGCCAACATGATCGGTAAGAGCACTTCCCAAGAACAGCCACACGGGGGCGTTGGTCGGGACGGTCCGTGTACGGTGCACACGTGTATTCCCTCCCTAGTGTCCAGGCCCGCGCCAGTCACTTCCTCCCACTGCCCTCATTCCCTGGCCCCCCAGCCCCCATCCCTGAGGCTTCGCTTAGGTTGTGTCTGACCAAGGGTTTTCCCCTTTTCTTTCTCTCGCCCTCTAGCTACTCTCTTCACTAGTCTCCTCCTAAGGCCTCCACCCAACCTTATGGCAAGACAGACTCCAAGTGACCGCCAGCGTGCTACCCAGTTCCTTCTGAGTTTTCTGCTTGGGAGTGATGAAGACTAATAATAAGCCTTTTCCTCTTACTACTCTCCAAGATTCTAGAGGCGGAAGATCTTGGGCACCAAGTATTTCAGAATGTTTTGAAAAGATACGCCACAGGAAGGGTCTGTTGCAGAATTTTGAGGCTGTTGGCATGAAAAAGTTCTGTTTCTAGTGCGAAAGGAAGCGAGTTTCCTAATCCCTCCCTTACCATATCCTACGCAGCAAGATACTTTTAGACTTATATTGCCAAGCCAAAGTTACCATATTTTGGTGTTTTTGTGTTCTCTCTTTGTAAGGCAAAGAAATCTGTATTTACACTCCTTTACCTGGGGATGTGTTTGTTGCCCTCCTGCCCAGCTGTCATGATTGTCCTTAGCACCCGAGGCCTAAACTCTGAGATGTTCCCATTCTAGGCCTACAAGCACTACTTGCTGTAGCTCAGACTTGTCTGTAGTCCTTCGTCTAAAGCACTTTGGCCCCACCCCCTCCCCTTATCACCCCTTTGCCCTCTACTCTGCTAATACTATCATGTCAAAAGAAGTCTGGGTGAGGCTAGTGACTCCTTGGGTGTCTCCAAAAGTGAGATAACCATCTCCATGTAGTTGTTACATGCATTTGTGCATCTCTACTACAATGGCATCTGTACATTTCTCTAACATCGGCCTATTATGGATCTGCAATGGGTGGAACCATATTCTCTTGTCTCAGACCACACTTAGTAGCAGAATGTTAGGGACTGTTAGAGATGACATCTCATTGATGTGAGAGAATCACAGTCAGAGTGGAAGCACTTTGAGTGTTTCAAGAGTGAGAATATTCATGCTCAACAGGTCCTGCTTCCTACCATCCATTTTGGTTCTTATTCAAATTTTACACGAGAACCAATCCTGGGTGTCTGTGGGGCCCATCCCCCACTTAGAAATCCACCTCCAGAGCAACACTTGTACCACAGTCAAAAAGGGAGACTGCAAGTCAAGTGGGCCTCTCTGTGAAAACTGCTCCTTCCCCCAGCAGGGGCATTGAGGATAACCCTTAGAACCCCCCTCTCCGGTCTTCTGAAGTACCAGGGGCAGATGGCACCCGCTCCCTCATCAGGACTGACTCTGGGCTCTACAACCAGCTGCCCTTAGCTCCCAGTCACCTTCTCCAGTGCTGTGTAAAAGAGACTGTGCAGTAGGATGAACCAAGCACCTTCTCTCCCGCCCAAGACAACCCTCTGAGCTTGTCATTTACTCAAGCTCCTGCGGGGCAGCCCTTTTTAAAAAAAAATAATCTATGTTGGTTGGCAAACCAGCCACCAGCCACTGACTGCAAAACTGCCTGATGCAGTTAGCTTCCTCCTGGTTTTCTTTCATTAAAACCACCCTGAGTTGACTCACTGTCACATGTTCACATGAAATCCCAGGAGCCTCATGTATAGGCTCTGTGTGTGGTCTTGGGCATTGACTCTTCTAGAGCATCAAAGGAGAGAGCCGCGGAAGCACCGCCATGAGTGGTTCTCCAATTCCCCCATCTCTTATGCGTTGAGTCCTGTGGGGGAAGAAAAGGTATGTATCCTGTGATATTCTGGCTAAAGCCTCTCCTGATTGGGAATTACAGAAGTAGGAGTCAAGTTACTGGTTGCCAAATAGCTGCAGATCTGTTAGGCCAGGGGCTGGGTGTTGAGCTTAGTTAATGGCAGACTGAGCAGAACAGCGTTGTCATCTCCATTAGTCCAGAAAGGGGTCGCTGGAGAGGCAGATGGTAGAAGCTGGGGCAAGGTCGTAGCACACAGACAGGGAAACGCCTGTCCTAGACACATTTCCAGTCTGCTGCCACCTGGGGCCTTCAGGTGGTCAGGGATGTGGTTAGTGGGGCTGTGTGCGGCATCCGGCTCACTCTCCAGAAGGCAGATGCACTCAGTTGCTTTCCTGCCTCAACCTTCCTTCCAGCTCTGGTCCTGGGATGTACACAGGGTTGAGGGTTTTAGACAATCTCTAGGGAGGGGGGACAAGAAATAGAGCACAGACATAAGAAATCTGCTTCCCTGCTGTGCCTACTCCAGCCCCACCCTCTAATTCCTAAGTACCTCTCATGTACTATTTCCTAGCGCCTCTGAAGTAAGGAGTTTAGATCCAGCTGGTAGGGGAGGACTCTGCATCTATCGTTTTAGGGAAGAAGCAGTTCAACCCCACGTGGTGATGTTGCTATTAGTCTCCCTTTCACTGTTTCCTGATTCTTACTCTGTAATTGTTTGTTGTATTTCCCCCAAATGTCTTGGTCACTAGGCAAAGCTGCTAGTGGGATTCTGTATTTCATGTCATCTTTTTTATTATAATTTATTGCAAATTTTTTTTTCTGAATAAATATATGTTGTGTGAAAAACCTAAATGTGATCTTAGGAAGAACTGAGGAGGGAGGCTTATGTCACTGGGTCCCACTCGACTGCTGCAGTCCCCACCGCTACGCCTGGACTGTCATTTCCTGTCTTACAGGGAAATACCGTAAGAATTCTCAGTATATTTGCCCTTGGAGAGGAGAAGAAGCCACATATTTTCAGAGATTAATAAAGCAGTCACAGTGCTTTCAGAGGCCAGCCAAGGATTCTTGTTTTGACCCTGGGGATTCAGGCAACAAAATAACACTGTTAGGAGAAAAGATGTTGATTCTTAATGCCCATAAATGTCACACTGGGTCAGATCCATGATCGCGCCAGCCCCAGGAATCTGACAAACTTCGCTGTCCACATTTTGGGAGAACCCAGTTGGCCTTGGCAACATAGCCCCCGTAGTGTAGACATGCCTCCCGAAGAGCCTGTTTTCACGTAATTCATTTTGCAACTTCTGAAAAATCAGTTTTGAACTTATATTACCTCTTGGGGTGACAAAGTCCATAAATTTAATTGTGCTTTTTCTTTTTTGGCTCTAATCTGAACTCTGAGACTTTAAGAGGCGATCCCTAATTGGAGCATGGTGCTTATTCCCCTGCCGCCGCCGATCTCTAGTATGGATTTGGGCGTTCTGATTCCTTTCCCTTCGAGACTGAAGAGGCCTCAGCTGGAGGCTGCTTGTCAACCAGGGCCCTTTTCCAGTCCCCTCTGACTGTGAACTTGACCCTGATGCATGTGCTGATTCAGTGTTGTCATGAACGGTTTTTCTAGCCCCACCCGAAGCCTTGGCAGAAGAAGGTGTTTCCTTTTGCGAGTGATTCCCCCCAGTGGACGGAGACTGACGGCCAGCAGTTTGTACACAGCAGCGGGCGGTGTGGCAGAGCAGCCTCAGTGACTGCCTTCCCAGAGGTTAGAAACCGCGTCCCTGGCTGCTGTTACAGGAGACCCGGGAGGGCCTTCCTGACCGCAGGGCAGGTTGAAGACCTGGCTCTTAGTGTAGCCTAATGATCTAAAGCCACATGCTGCCATGGCGAGATCACCATGAAATGTTAGGGAGAGAAACTTGGTGGTGATCTGATCCAATCTCGTTGTTCTGATGGGCAAAGTCAGGCTCAGAGGGGACAATGAGTGACTTAATGTCACTTAGGTTAGTGACATGGCATGGCATAGTGGGAAAAAAGAGCTTCAGCTTTGGAGTTAGACCTGGTTCTTTTTTCTTATTTTTTTACAAAATTTTTCAAACATATAGAAAAATTGAAAGAAGGGAACAGTGAACACCCTAGACCTCTAACCTGTGCTCACCAACTGTTAACACTTTACCCGAATTGCTTTATCTCAGAGGGGCCTGGTTTCAATCTGGGTTCTGCCGCCGCCTCCTTACGCATGATCCTGGACTAGCTAACTTCTAGTTTCCTGGCCTGTCAGATGGAGTGGGCATAGTACTGATCTTACATGACTTAGCTACGTCAGTCTCACCACTTCCCTCTTAAAAACCCTCCAGTGACTTCCCAGTGCATTTCAGAAGAAAATCCAAACTTTCCCATGGCCCGCCAGGCCTTGCATTATTAAATGAGAAAGAAAGGAAGTGGCAAGCATGCTACCCGGCACGTAGTGGGCGCTGGGGAGACGTTAACCAGTCCCCGCTGCCCCTAGCTCCGCAACGTACTGTATGACCCTGGCTCTGCCGCACTGCCCTAGGCTTTCGGGATCTCACTTGATGTTGACAACCTTGTCAGCTCAGTAAATTCTGACCCCGTGCTCAGCCTGTCCCCCTTCCCCCACCACACGCCATCGCGTCACCTTCCATACTTCCGTATTTCAGAGTTTGGCCACCCATCTTTTGGAGAGTGGGGGTGAAGTGTAAACTAAACGATGAATAATGAGCTGCCACCACCAGCATGGGACAGCTGGCTGCTGTGAGCCTTGAACCTCGGGAACCCCACCTGCAGTTCTGCCCGTCCCCCCCTCTCCCCATCAGCCTCCTTTTGCTCCTTCCTGCGCCACTGTGCCCTGGCCTCAGTGCCTGGTTTCTAGCCCTTCTTCCTTCGCCTGCCCCTTTGATAAAGCCCCCCTTTAGTTTCCACCTTTGCTGCTCCTCACCCAAGTTCATTCTTTCCCAACCAATGCTCCGTTCTCCCTCACCTCGGTCCTGTGGAAGCTACTCCCATGCCCCGGTTCCCTGAGAGGAGACCAGGGCCTTGCCTGTTCCTCAGTCACACTTTGAAGCCATGGCTCTGTGCTGTTCAGTGAATGGTTCTCAACCTTGGCTACTCATTAGAATCATCTAGAGCATGTTTCTCAAAATGTGCGCCCCAAACCAGCATCACCTGGAAATAGGTCTAAATCAGTGGTTCTCAACTCTGGCTGCATAACCTGGGGTACTTTACAAAGTACCAATGCCTCGGCTCCACCGTGGACTGTTGGAATGCCTCCCAGCCACCCTCCCCTGCCCCCTGCCACTGTACTCTGACGCTGTCCTTTCACTCCTCCCAATGGGCTAAGCTCTTTCCCACCTCAGGGCCTTTGCACATACTGTTTTCTCTCCCCAGAAACCCCTTCCCCTCGCGCACTTCAGAATGCCTCAGCCTCCGTCTTTGCCATGCTTAACCCTGAGTCACCACCACCCCCCTCTCCCGACCCATTCACTCTCTTTGCTCCCATTCCTGGGTTCCTGGCACAGCATGCTGGCTGGCTGGCTGGCTGGCGGCCCCTGGGCCTGCCATGTACCATTCATTCCACAGTCCTCCTCTTCATCTCTAGCTGACCCTTCATAGACCCGCACCTCAGGGACCAGGGAGGCAGGGAATTGTAGTGGTTTTTCACACAGGCTCCAACAGCCAGACAGCCTGGGTTCAAATCCCAGCTCTGCTACATCTTAGATGTCTGACCTTGGGAAAAAGTTAATTGACTTCCCTGGACCTCAATTTCCACATCTTAAAATGGAAGTAATGATAGTGCCTCTCCTCATAGAATTGTCAAGAGATGAAATCAGCTAATATGTTTAAACGGCTTGGAACAGTGCCTGGTGCATAAGTGCTAAATAAATGGCAGCTAGTATAATTATTCCAAAACCCTCTACTAGCCTCAAAGGCCAGACCCCTCTTCCGCTGCCCTTCAGCTCCCAGCAGGTGACTGCACCCTTTCGTTTGTGAAAATGTCAAAGCGGTCAGCCGAAGCAGCCCTCTCGAAGCCCTGCGCTGCATATCAAAATGTCTCCAGCTTCCCCTCATCCCTCCCCCTTCCCGCCTGTCTTGGAAGTAAGTGGTCCTCCCTGCCAAGGCCAGCTCCTCCACCCCACCTCCTCCCACCCTTACTGGCCGTGCTCCTGTCACCATCACCCCTCCTTTTGCATCTTCTACATCAACTATTCATTCAAGTATTTGTTGAGTGTCTCCTGTGCGCCAGATGCTGTTCAAGGTGCTGAGGATATAGAAGTAAACACAGTAAAGTGGCTGCTCTCTCGGTGCTTTCTCTAGGAGGGTGGGGCGGGATGGGGTAGACAGACATAAAAATAAACCGTGCACAAGGTAACTGGAGATCATGATGAGAGCTCTGGAGAGAATAAAGCAGGGTGATGTGCCAGAGGGCACGGCAAGGTGACTTGGTCAGGGATGGTTGCTTTGAGGTGGTGATGTTTGAGCTGAGACCTAAATCTCAGGAAGCCAAAAGATCCCATATATTGATTTGAATGAAGATTACACAGTATATACACCCACCTGTCCCACAAAAAAGCTAGCTGCACAAGATCTGGCAAAAAACCTTCCAAACAAAGGAAAGAGCAAATGCAAAGGTCCTAAGGCAGCAAAGGAGCTTGCCGAGTTCAGGGAACAGCCAGGCAAAACACAGTTTGGGGTATGAGGCGTGCTGGGCAAGAGGCAGGCAGGGAGCTGATCACGTACAGAGCCCGGGGAAGGAGGCTGCCTTTTATTCGCCGTGCAGCAGGAAGGCATGATGGCTTTATTCGGGAGTCATATGATTTATGCTCCCTCTCCAAATCTTAATAACGGTAATAATAACTAATAACTATAGCTATCATTCATCCCAGATGCTGTACGAAAACACTTAACCTCACCTTTAGCCTTGACAACCACCTTATAGGGTACCACGTTATCCCACTTTCACAGGTGAAAAAAACTGAGGCTCAGAGAGCCTACCTAACTTGGTACTTGGCTAGTGGCAGACCAGAATATGACCCGAGACCAAAATTTGTGTTCTGAAACACAGCCACCGGGGCGTGACCATCGGGGAATCCCCTCAGCACATCCTTTACTCTAAACCTGTTGGATTTTCCCCTCCTCCAGTAGTGATGATATATATTGATCCATCTTGTTTTCCTCTGATAACCCTGATGAGTGATGACTATGCTATCTGCAGGCTAGAGCTAAACCTCAGCAAGGCTGACGAGCCCCTCTAGGAATTAAGCCTGTTCTCAATCACGCTGGAGGTGGGGCGGGGGGAATGGAGCCCAGCCTGTGACTTTAAATAGAGATATTAGATCAGTTCATCATAATGGCAGATTTTGGTGACTACGACTGCAGTGTCCACATTATAATCACAATAATAGCCATTAAGTGCATAATATTCTCTGCCATTGCTGCACTCCGACAATGCAAAACTCCAGATACAGAAAAGTGGCCGCATCACTCGACAATTTTCACTCTCTCATGAAGTCTTACCGCAGGGTACAAATGTGATGTGAGGACTAAGCTAAATCGTATGCCTCTACTAAAGGAGTGTGGCACACGAGAATGCGATATTAATGCCGCCAGCAAAGTTAGCGTAAAGTGTTCCGTGTTAATCAAATTAACAGAATACAGGCTTGTGAAGTTAAGGCATGAAAATAGACACCATTCAGAATCTGGACAACACACAAAAGTAACTGCATAACAAGAGCACGGGCTGGACGTCTTACTGTCCAATTATTACCGTGCTGTTACAAATGGGCTAAATCAGTGAGTTTCTTGGCCTAGGGCAGTGATCCTGCACTTGAGAACCACTTGAGAGCTTAAAAAACGCTGATGCCCAATCCCCACACCGTGAGAGAATAATTTAATTGGCCCAGGGTGGAGTCCTGGGCATGGGATTTTTAGAAACTCCCCGAGTCCCTTGGTGGACCGCCAGGATTGTGAAGAGCTCTGGGCCCAGGGCAAAGAGGCCCGAGGGACAAGTCAGACTGGCTTGGGCGACATACTCCACGAGGGGGCGCTCGGCTGCGTCCTTAGAAAAATAAAAGGGTGGGATTGCATGTGGTTTAAGGTCCATGCCGTGTCCCAAATGTTATCCTGTTTTCAGAGGGGCCTTTGTAAAATGCATACTATTCTAATCGTTTTCAGAGGGTTTCTTTTCAATTTTCTAAAATCTACAGTATCGGGAATTCCCTGGCCGTCCGGTGGTTGGGACTCTGAGCTTCCACTTCAGGGGGCACGGGTTCCATCCGTCGTCGGGGAACTGAGATCCCGCAAGCTGTGCGGCGCGGCCAAAAAAAAAAAAATCATAATAATAAACTAAGAAATGAAATCTACAGGATCTTGGGATTTCAGGTTGAAAATGGTAGATTAAATACATCCATTTATCTCCACGGCATCCACAAAACCCCACTAAATGACAGTAAAGGAATAAAAAGAAAAATGATAAATTCATATTGACAAAAGGGGGAGAGCAGGGCTTCCCTGGTGGCGCAGTGGTTAAGGATCCGCCTGCCAATGCAGGGAACACAGGTTCCAGCCCTGGTCCAGGAAGATCCCACAGGCCCTGGAGCAAGTAAGCCCGTGCGCCACAACTACTGAGCCTGTGCTCTAGAGCCCGCGAGCCACAACTACGGAGCCCGCGTGCCACAACTACTGAAGCCCGCGCGCCTACGGTCTCTGCTCTGCACGCAACAAGAGAAGCCACTGCAGTGAGAAGCCCGCGCGCCGCAACGAAGAGTAGCCCCCGCTCACCGCAACTAGAGACAGTCCGCGCACAGCAACGAAGACCCAATGCAGCCAGAAATGAATAGATAGATAGATAGATAAATAAATAAATAAAATTTATTAAAAAAACAAACAAAAAAAACCCCCCAAAACAGGAGAGCAGCTAACAGCAGCCAGGTGATTACCAGGACATTTTAATGCTTCAGAACCCTGGGAAGGCTCAGGAATTCTGAGCTACCTCTGAAGGCTGAGGAAGAAATTGGTATCAGGGTGGGCAACTAGCTGAGTCTGCCACAGTTTATAACAAAATGAAGAAAGAGCAGTATAAGCGTATTATGAGATAGAGAAGCAAACAGATGAAACTGCTAAGGCTGTAAAACGGTGGTTTCTGGGAAGTGGGCATTGGGATGGGGAAAAGCAGTTCGGAGTTTTGCTCCTCTGAAAGCCTTGTGTCATTTGACCTTTAAAATTAGGTATATACATCACTTAGATTTTTTTTTTAAAGCTGCTTTTGAAACGGGTATGGGGGGAAAGGCATGCAAATACTGTAGATGGGAATATAAACTTGTAAAAGCTTGCCGAATGGCAGCTGGGTAATACGGATCAAAAATTTTAATGTGTGGGAACATTCAGTCCAGTAGTTCCACTCCTGGAACTTATTCTAAGGAAGTAATTGGACAACCACTGCTTTGGTTATGAAATGTAAAAATTGGAAAACTATCTACATGCCCTGGACCGGAACCTTGATTTGAACAAGTGATGGCTCAATCCACACAGTGCAATTCCATGCCGGTGCTTTAAACGACGGATTTCATACCTACCGGATGGTCAAAACTTGTAAAAAAGCCCGAGGGACTTCCCCGGTTGCGCAGTGCTTAGAAATCCACCTGGCAATGCAAGGGACACAGGTTCGTGCCCTGGTCAGGGAAGAGCCCTCATGCCCTGGAGCAACTAAGCCTGTGCGCCACAACTACTGAGCCCACGCTCTAGAGCCCGTGAGCCACACAACTACCGAAGCCCCCGCGCTGAGAGCCCCAGCTCCGCAACAAGAGAAGCCACCGGAATGAGAATATCGCGTACCGCAACGAAGACCCAACGCAGCCACAAATAAGCAAATATATAAATTTATTTTTTTTAAAAAACTGTAAAAGCCTGAAAACAGGAGCTGCTCAGCATGTGATAGTGCTGGCGAGTGAACGCTGCTACAATCTCTTTGGACAAAAAAGCAAAAATTGGCATTACGGAAATGAAACGTGAACTGTACACTTTGATCAATTTTTCTCATAGGGAGTCTAAAATGATATGACTACTTAGGAAGAAAATCACCATTACGTAGTAAAATGAGAGGTGAATCAAAGGTCATGTCCCACATCCAGCTAGGTGGGACGTGCAAGAACAATAGCGATCAGAGGACCTCAGGCTGCACTGAAGCCGAACGTTTCTTAACGGAAAACGGAAATACAACAACAGTCCGTGATGAGCCGAGGAGCACACCGAGCAGCAGCACCCACAGTAACGCGAGAACATCTGTGGGTCTCGCGATCATTACGTCTTGCGGAAAATAACAAAAAAACCGGTACACCTATCTACATAGCCTTACACGCCAAGCAAACGACCTCATACGAAAAATCAAACCCCGGACGTTAAGAACCACGAAAACCAGTACTACGGCTGCAGAGTTAAAAAAAAACCACTTTTCCAAACACCACATAAACCACCCCATAAGCAGAAAAAGAAGTGCACCTCGCGAACCCTAGGTGAAACCCGCGGCGCTTCCAGTAGAAACGTGTCGCTCTAACTTCTAAGTCCCTGTTAACTTCTTGCCGGGTTTCTTTTCAATTCCACTTACACCGAGTCATGGTGGTGGCACGCAAAGTGCTTCCAGGCCGCAAACGAGCCCCTTACTTCCCACGCATCAGACCCGCGCAGAGCAACTTTTTTACTGAGAGCCCAACGGAATCCCAAACAACCGTGAACTTTTGCACCCAGCATGTCATGGCTGACGCGCGTTCGGCAAACAACCAGCTTTCTCTTTGAGTCTATTCTTTTTACACACAGATCAGCCTTGCTTACTAACGCAAGGCTTCCAAAAATTAGGCAATTTGCAGCCTGGTCTGCTCCTCAGCCGGTAAATCTTCTGAAAAACTCAAAAGAGTCACCCATGCTGAGGAGCAGATTGCGGTGTCTAACGCAAGGGGTCTTGGGAGGCAATGCCAAGGAGATTGGGACACCTTGTACAGTGAGGGTGAACGTAAACTCGGGTCAAGAGCTTGCAACAGTTCTTTCCAGTTAAGTGACTGAAGTCTCATTCTTTGAAATAATAGGCTTAAAGGAAAACTATGCCTTTACTTGAACATATATTGTTTGCATTTCATTCTGCTTATGCAAATGAACGCTGAGTCCCCGCCCCCGAGATTCACGCCCAGCGTCGGCCGAAGCCGCTTGCAGTGGCGTCTACCCGGGACCCTGACTACATGTCTTCTGCTCCTCGAGGCTCTGAGTGTGATTTCTTTGGGGTAAAGGATTTTGCTGACTGCTTAAGAAAACGTCGGGGCTCTGCATTTGACACGAGACACGGTTCACAACATAATATCAAATGAAAGGTAAAAGACAACTACAAAACTATATTTAACATTACACTTTTTCTTCCAAAAAGAGATGTCTGTGTGTGCGTTGGGCATGTGTATGCACAGAAGAGTGCTTACGCCAAAATTATGCTTACACTAAAATATTACTGGCCGTTATGCCTTTTGTTAACTCTCTATTTTTGTCTATGTTTTCAGAAATTTCTGTGCTTGACGTATGGAGAAAAAATAAGGAAAATCAATAAAAAAGATTTCATAGTAAGCAAAGATAAAGGAATTAGAAGGAAAGAATAATAAGCATAGCAGAAATACAAGACAAAGAATCCAGGAAGCCAAAATGAGTTTTAAACCATTTTTATGGGACTATAGTTGATGTCCAATGTTGTGTTAGTTTCAGGGGTACAGCAAAGTGAGTCAGTTATACATATACATATATCCACTCTTCTTTAGATTCTTTTCCCATATAGGCCATGACAGAGTATGGAGTAGAGTGCCCTGTGCTATACAGTAGGTCTTCGTTAGTTATCTGTTTTATATATAGTAGTGTGTATATGTCCACCGCAATCTGCCAATACATCCCCCGCAAATGATTGGTTTTTTTTAAAGATTTCATCAAGGAAAAGAGGAAGGCGCGAATAACACTAGGAATGAGATATGGGATGTAAACAAAGATACAAAAGTGCGGCCCGCCAGGCAGGCTCCATATCCAGTATCATTTCTCTCCTTCCTCCCTACTGAGTGTCTGCATTATAAGGGGCAGCAACGTGAGGTCATAGGTCAAACCTTCCTTAGAAGTATTGGAAGATACAGTCGAGACCATCTTCTAGAAAACAGAGCCAAACAGGAGGTAGAAAAATGGGAGCGAAAAGAGAAAAGTTAGGGGTTCGTTCCAGAACGTACTACATCTAACTAAAGGGAGTCCAGAAAGCGAAAACAAAATGGAAAGGAGAAAATTAGGAAAGAATTAGGGTGCAAAATAGATAGCTAGTGGGAAGCAGCCGCTTAGCATGCCCCAGCTGGAGTGGGGGTGAAGGTGGGGATGCGCCTTAAAATTTCTCTCTCTTCTAGCTACATCCCAAGATTTCAAGTCAGCTGCATAACCTGCCAGTAGCTCAGATTCAACCTGACATTGACCCTGACCAACTTCCCCTGGCATCCTGCCATCTCCCATCACCCAGGCTTGAATCCTTGGTTATTTTTGGTACCTGCCCCACTTCTAATCAGTCACCAATGGCAAACAACAAATATTAATCAACCACCTGCTAAGTGTACACCACTATGCAAGGTTCGGAAGGAAACCAAAATGAGTAAGACTGGTCTTCATAAGATAAGATATATGTAATATTTTTTTGAAAAGAAGGAGAGAGGGAGAAAGAAAAGAGGGAAGGAGGAGAGGGGAGGGGAAGGGAGAAAAGGTGTGATGGGACACGCACAGAAGAGAGGCCAAGATCAAGTCGTTCACAGTCTCCTCCATCCGGCCCCTCCTTGCCACTGAATTCAAACCCTCATTACCTCAGGCCTGGGGTAGCCCTCCTAATCCCTTTCTAACTAATTTCTCAGCTGCCAGTACCTCTCCCTTTCAGTCTATCCTACACACATCACTGCCAGACTTACCTTCCCAATGCACTGCTTTGGTGTCATTCCCCTAATCAAAACCACTCCAGGCCCCTCACCCCCGCTTACCACAGAAGTACCAATTCTTCAACCTGGCATTAAAGCTCTCGGTCTCTTCCGCTCACCTCTCCCCCAGAATATCCCTCTCTTGACCTTCTCGTGCCTGTGCCAGCCCCTACCACTCCACCTGCCCAAACCCTATCACACCCAAATGTCACCTCCTCCTGGAAGCCTTTCCCCATGACTCATGCCTTCCCTGAACACTTAGAACCTTCCCTTGGTACCACTATTTTTAAAACGCCACACAACAAAGGGTGTTGTTGCCACTAGAAGCTTTTGGGTTTCCCCACAATGCCTCACAGACACCAAGTGCTCAACGATATTTGGTTAACAAATATTGTCCCTCAAAGCACTTAAAGACACAAGTCCGTATACAATGGGTGTTCCCGAAATGTGTATACATTTAATTATTCATACTGAGCTCTATTACCTTTGGAGGAGTTCACATGTGTGTATGTACCTAGTAAATTATATTAATTTAGTCCAAGAAGATAATAGCTTTCAGCAGCTCTCCAGTACTATTTTCTATTTCTTTGTAGGCAACAGAATCAGCCTTGCTGAATTTGCTTCCTAAAAGCGAATCTGAAAGTTCCTCAAAAATTTAAAAATAGAGCTACCATATGATCCAGCAATCCCATTTCTGGGAATAGACCCAAAAGAATTGAAAACGAGGACTTAAAGGGATATTTACACCCCCATTAGTCACAAGAGCCAAAACACAGAAGCAACCCAAGGATGCACTGACAGATGAATGAAGAAAAAGGGCGTGGTACGTACATGCAGTGGAATATTATGCAGCCTTTAAAAGGAAGGACATTCTGACACACGCTACAATATGAATTAAGCTTGAGGAAGTAAGCCAGTCTCAAAAAGGCAAACCTGCATAATTACACTTACATGAGGCACCTAGAGTAGTCAGATTTATAGACACGGAAAGTACAATGGTAGCGGCCAGGGGCTGAGGGGAGGGAGAAATGGGAAGTTGTTTAATGGGGACACAGTTTCAGTTTTGCAGGCTGAATACATTTTGGGGATCTGTTACACACTACTGGCCCGTACACTTAAAAATTAACCACTCAAAAGGGCAGAAAAAAAATTAACCAAGTGATAAATTTTCTGTTAGGTTTTCTTTTTACCACAATTTAAACATTTTTTAATTTAAAAAAAAGTGATTCTCAGGACTTCCCTGTTGGTCCAGTGGTTAAGACTCCATGCTTCCACTGCAGGGGGCGTGGGTTCCATCCCTGGTCGGGGAACTAAGACCCCCACATGCCACGCGGCACAGCCAAAAACAGATGAAAAAGTGATTCTCAAACGGCAAATTTGACCACAACACCACCCTTCTGTTTAAAACTTTTAGTGGCTCTCCGGAATTCTTCCTGGGACCTACAAGGCCCAGTGGGTCTGAGTGTCACTGACTCTAGCCTCCTCCCATGTCCTGCCGCCCCCATTCTCTTGGCTTCAGCCACATGGGACTTCTGTCCTTGACTGCTCTCTGCCCGCTCTCACGCCAGAGCCAACTCCTCCTGTGCTAAGCTCTCCTCACACCCTTTCCTCTCCCCCAGAGCACTCATCCCAGTTTGTAATTATACATTCATTATTTGATCAAGGTCACTCTCTCCCACCAATTCAGGAACTCTGTGGAGGCAGAGACCACGTTCTTTTTCTTAACTTTCCTTGCTATGGTGTCTCTAGCACATAGCCTACTGCCTGGCACCCAGTAGCGTATGTCATTTATAACTCCAGTGTTGGCAAAGACGAGGGAAAACAAGCATGTCTGCTGCTTGTCAAAGGGTAAATGAGCATCACCTTGCTAGAGGCAATACGGCAACGTGTATCAAGAGCCTGGAAGCATTCGCAGTAGTAATTCCGATTTTTGGAAATGATCCTAGAGGAGCACAGAGGTGGAAGTCCACAGAGGTTCATCCCAGCGTCATCCATTAGGGCAAAAAACTGGAAACAAGCTACATAGCCTTCCAAACCGGAAGGTAGGTCAACACATTGCAGATTTTTATGGATAAAATACTATGCAGCCTTTACAAATAATGTTGCAGAGGAATGGTGACATGGAAAAATGCAAAGATGTAACATTGAGTGGAAAACGAGATATAAGTAGGTATGTACCGAATGTCCTAAATTAAAAAAAATCAGATTTAAAGATAATACATAAAGATAAGACATGTAATGTACAGCATGATGACTATAGCTAACAATACTGTATTGTATATTTGAAAGTTGCTAAGAGACTAGGTCTTAAAAGTTCTTATCACAAGAAAAAAAAATGGAACTCTGTATGGCGATGGACTTTTTATTTTTAGGCCGTGGCTTGTGGGATCTTAGTTCCCCAACCAGGGGTCAAACCCGGGCCTCCTGTAGTGGAAGTGCAGAATCTTAACCACTGGACCACCAGGGAAGTCTAGTGTGCAGCAATGGATGTTAACTTGATTTATTGTGGTGATCATTTCACAGTATATACAAACCTCGAATCATTATGTTGTACACCTGAAACTAATATTGTTATATGTTAATTGTATCTCAATGAAAAATAAATTTTAAAAAGGTAACACACAGGCACAAAAATGGTAGACAGCAGTCACCCCTAGGTGGTAGCACTGCAGGCAGCAGACCCTCCAGGAAGTCTATAAAGGAAGCTTTAGAAGCCATTCAAAGAGAGGCCAGGGACTTTCTCTTGAACCGCAAGCTGCTCTGCCCAGCAAGCAGAGTTTTTCCTTAAATTGCATATGTATTTGCAGTGAGTTTTGGGGTGCTGATGGAGATTACGGTAAAGCCCCCCCAAGCCACCCTCTGGTGCCAACCTAAATGCTTTTTTTTTTTTTTTTTACTTTTGTACTTGTTTGGTTTTCTGAATGTTTTATAATGAGCATGCATTACTTTTTATATCAGAGAAAGATTAAAGAAAACATTATTTCATAAAAGAAAGACACGTCTGTACGTCGGCTGAACGGACACAGTGTCCTGCTCAGGCACACTGTAGGCGGCTGGAGAGGGCCTCTCTGGCACGGAGCCGGGCCCAGTGCCCACTGCTCCCTTGCGTCCCAGGTCTGCTCTGTCCTTCGAATCTGCAGCCTTCTCTCCTCTGGCTTCTGGCACTTCAGACCAGAGCACCACCAGGCAGCCGTGGGGCTCCCTGGCCGGCCAGGGTCCCATCTTGACTGTGGGCCTCGGGGCTCTACAAGACATGTCGCTGTAAGCCATGTCCACGCACAAAGACACTTGAAAGGACCATTCAGCGATCCAGGGCCACTCCTCTACCTCTAACGGTGGCCCTGGCTCCAAAGAGCAAGGATCATTTACCGATTGTAGCTGTGGCCAGTAGATGGCAGAGAATGATTGTTCACAGTTGTAAAACAGATATTTAAAGCTACAGTGACTTTTCTCATTTCCTGATCATTTCTTTCTATTTTGAGGAGTTTGATTGACTATTCTTATAATCTCTTACTTATGGCATGAAAAATCAACAAAAACATCTTTTTTCTTTTTTCTCTTTTTTGGCTGCGTTGGGTCTTCATTGCTGCATGCAAGATTTCATTGCGGTGGCCTCTCTTATTGGAGAGCACGGGCTCTAGAGCACGCGGGCTTCAGTTGTTGTGGCACATGGGCTCAGTAGTTGTGGCTCACGGGCTTAGTTGCTCTGCGGCATGTGGGATCTTACCAGACCAGGGCTCGAACCCATGTCCCCTATATTGGCAGGTGGATTCTTAACCACTGCACCACCAGGGAAGTCCAAAACATCTTTTCAAGACTGGATTGTAATCATCTAAAGTCCATGAAGGTGTAAGCCCTTCCTTTGGCTGAAAATCAGGTGAAATTAAATAGCATTTTTCCTCCCTTGCCTCCTTCCCCATCCCTCTTCCCAGTTACTTAGAAATTGTAATTGAGAGTGGGGAGATAAATTTTTTTTAATACAGCAGGTTCTTAATAGTCATCCATTTTATACACATCAGTGTATACATGTCAATCCCAATCTCCCAATTCATCCCACCACCACCACCACCCCCCGCTGCTTTCCCCCCTTGGTGTCCATACATTTGTTCTCTACATCTGTGTCTCTATTTCTGCCCTGCAAACCAGTTCATCTGTACCATTTTTCTAGGTTCCACATATATGCGTTAATATATGATATTTGTTTTTCTCTTTCTGACTTACTTCACTCCGTATGACAGTCTCTAGGTCCATCCACATCTCTACAAATGACCCAATTTCATTCCTTTTTATGGCTGAGTAATATTCCATTGTATATATGTACCACTTCTTCTTTATACATTCGTCTGTCGATGGGCATTTAGGTTGCTTCCATGTCCTGGTTATTGTAAATAGTGCTGCAATGAACATTGGGGTGCGTGTGTCTTTTTGAATTATGGTTCTCTCTGGGTATATGCCCAGTAGTGGGATTGCTGGGTCATATGGTAATTCTATTTTTAGTTTTTTAAGGAACCTCCATATTGATCTCCATAGTGGCTGTATCAATTTACATTCCCACCAACAGTGCAAGAGTGTTCCCTTTTCTCCACACCCTTTCCAGCATTTATTGTTTGTAGATTTTTTGACGATGACCATTCTGACCAGTGTGAGATGATATCACATTGTAGTTTTGATTTGCATTTCTCTAATAATTAGTGATGTTGAGCATTCTTTCATGTGTTTGTTGGCCATCTGTATGTCCTTTTTGGAAAAATGTCTATTTAGGTCTTCTGCCCATTTTTGGATTGGGTTGTTTCTTTTTCTGTTATTGAGCTGCATGAGCTGTTTATATATTTTAGAGATTAATTCTTTGTCCGTTGATTCGTTTGCAAATATTTTTTCCCATTCTGAGGGTTGTCTTTTCGTCTTGTTTGCAGTTTCCTTTGCTTTGTGAAAGCTTTTAAGTTTCATTAGGTCCCATTTGTTTATTTTTGTTTTTACTTCCATTACTCTAGGAGGTGGATCAAAAACGATCTTGCTGTGATTTATGTCAAAGAATGTTCTTCCTATGTTTTCCTCTAAGAGTTTTATAGTGTCCGGTCTTACATTTAGGTCTCTAATCCATTTTGAGTTTATTTTTGTATATGGTGTTAGGGAGTGTTCTAATTTCATTCTTTTACCTGTAGCTGTCCAGTTTTCCCAGCACCCCTTACTGAAGAGACTGTCTTTTCTCCATTGTATATCCTTGCCTCTTTTGTCATAGATTAGTTGACCACAGGTGCGTGGGTTTATCTCTGGGCTTTCTATCCTGTTCCATTGATCTATATTTCTGTTTTTGTGCCAGTACCATATTGTCTTGATGACTGTAGCTTTGTAGTATAGTCTGAAGTCAGGGAGTCTGATTCCTCCAGCTCTGTTTTTTCCCCTCAAGACTGCTTTGGCTATTCGGGGTCTTCTGTGTCGCCACACAAATTTTAAGATTTTTTGTTCTAGTTCTGTAAAAAATGCCATTGGTAATTTGATAGGGATTACATTGGATTTGTAGATTGCTTTGGGTAGTATAGTCATTTTCACAATATTGATTCTTCCAATCCAAGAACATGGTATATCTCTCCATCTGTTGGTGTCATCTTTAATTTCTTTCAACAGTGTCTTATAGTTTTCTGCATACAGGTCTTTTGTCTCCCTAGGTAGGTTTACTTCTAGGTGTTTTATTCTTTTTGTTGCAATGGTAAATGGGAGTGTTTCCTTAATTTCTCTTTCAGATTTTTCATCATTAGTGTATAGGAATGCAAGAGATTTCTGTGCATTAAGTTTGTATCCTGCAACTTTACCAAATTCATTGATTAGCTCTAGTAGTTTTCTGGTGGCATCTTTAGGACTCTCTATGTATAGTATCATGTCATCAGCAAAGAGTGACAGTTTTACTTCTTCTTTTCCAATTTGGATTCCTTTTATTTCTTTTTCTTCTCTGATTGCCGTGGCTAGGACTTCCAAAACTATGTTGAATAATAGTGGTGAGAGTGGACATCCTTGTCTTGTTCCTGATCTTAGAGGAAATGCTTTCAGTTTTTCACCATTGAGAATGATGTTGGCTGTGGGTTTGTCATATATGGCCTTTATTATGTTGAGGTAGGCTCCCTCTATGCCCATTTTCTGGAGAGTTTTTATCATAAATGGGTGTTGAATTTTGTCAAAAGCTTTTTCTGCATCTATTGAGATGATCATATGGTTTTTATTCTTCAGTTTGTTAATATGGTGTATCACATTGATTGATTTGCATATATTTAAGAATTCTTGCATCCCTGGGATAAATCCCACTTGATCATGGTGTATGATCCTTTTAATGTGTTGTTGGATTCTGTTTGCCAGTATTTTGTTGAGGATTTTTGCATCTATATTCATCAGTGATATTGGTCTGTAATTTTCTTTTTTTGTAGTATCTTTGTCTGGTTTTGGTATCAGGGTGATGGTGGCCTCAGAGAATGAGTTTGGGAGTTTTCCTTCCTCTGCAATTTTTTGGAAGAGTTTGGGAAGGATGGGTGTTAGCTCTTCTCTAAATGTTTGATAGAATTCACCTGTGAAGCCATCTGGTCCTGGACTTTTGTTTGTTGGAAGATTTTTAATCACAGTTTCAATTTCATTACTTGTGATTGGTCTGTTCATATTTTCTGTTTCTTCCTGGTTCAGTCTTGGAAGGTGATACCTTTCTAAGAATTTGTCCATGTCTTCCAGGTTGTCCATTTTATTGGCATAGCGTTGCTTGTAGTAGTCTCTTAGGATGCTTTGTATTTCTGCGGTGTCTGTTGTAACTTCTTTTTCATTTCTAATATTATTGATTTGAGTCCTCTCCCTCTTTTTCTTGATGAGTCTGGCTAGTGGTTTATCAATTTGGTTTATCTTCTCAAAGAACCAGCTTTTAGTTTTATTGATCTTTGCTATTGTTTTCTTTGTTTCTATTTCATTTATTTCTGCTCTGATCTTTATGATTTCTTTCCTTCTGCTAACCTTGGGTTTTGTTTGATCTTCTTTCTCTAGTTCCTTTAGGTGTAAGGTTAGATTTTTTTATTTGAGATGTTTGTTATTTCTTGAGGTAGGCTTGTATAGCTATAAACTTCCCTCTTAGAACTGCTTTTGCTGCATCCCATAGGTTTTAGATCATCGTGTTTTCATTGTCACTTGTCTCTAGGTATTTTTTGAGTTCTTCAGTGATCTCTTGGTTATTTAGTAACGCATTGTTTAGCCTCCATGTGTTTGTGTTTTTTTCCCTGTAATTCATTTTTAATCTCATAGTGTTGTTGTCAGAAAAGACGCTTGATATGATTTCAATTTTCTTAAATTTACTGAGGTTTGATTTGTGACACAAGGTGTGATCTATCCTGGAGAATGTTCCGTGCGCACTTGAGAAGAAAATGTAATCTTCTGTTTTTGGATGGAATGTCCTATAAATATCAATTAAATCTATCTGGTCTATTGTGTCATTTAAAGCTTGTGTTTCCTTGTTAATTTTCTGTTTGGATGATCTGTCCATTGGTGTAAGTGAGGTGTTAAGGTCCCAAGAGTGGGGAGGTAAATTGGTCACTGCAAGCTGAAGAGTTAGATCTTATCTGCAGAGGGGTCAGCTGGGAAGGAGGGATGGAGGTGGTGAGGCAGCCAGAGGTGGGGGATGCAGAGACATGAATGGGGAGGAACAGGATGATCTCTGGACAGAAAATTGGAGAGGAAGTGGAAAGAAAGGAGACCAAAAGGCTGGTTATTGGTTGAATTGTGCCCCTCCCCTCAACAAATTCATATTTTAGAGTCCTAATCCCAGGTACCTGTGAATGTGACCTTATTTGGAAATAGGGTCATTGCAGATGTAATTAGGTAAGATGAGGTCACACTGGAGTAGGGTGGGCCTTCCTCCCACATAATGATGTCCTTACAAAAGGGATAAATTTGGACACAGAGACACACATACAGGGAGAACGCCATGTGAAAATGAAGGTGGAGATCCAGGTGATGCATCGACAAGCCCCAGAATGCCGAAGATGGCCAGCAGATGACCGGAAGCTGGGGGAGAGCCTGGAACAGATGCTCCCTCACAGCCTTGGCAGGAACCAACCCTGCTGGAGCCTTGATCTCAGACTTCCAGCCTCTAGGACTATGAGACAATAAACCACCCAGTCTGGGGTCCTTTGTTAGGGCAGCCCTAGCAAACTAGGCTCTTTCGGGCAAGGGTCTTGGAGGCAAATGAGATGCTGGCAGAAATGGACAGAATTCCTAAGCTCACCACCCGAACTAGATGACGTGATACAAAGGAGTTGCAGCTGAAGGATGAAAACCTTTCTGCTTTACCAATCTGTCCCCTTGCCCCCGACAGCCACACTTCTTGAAAGAGTCCTCTTCACCCTCTGTGTCCACTTTCTCGCCTCCACTCACCCCTCCCCACTTTCTGGCCCCTTCCTCTGACACTGCTCTCACCAAGGTCACCAGCAACCTCTGTGTCACCAAAGCCGAAGGTCATTTCTCAGCCCTCACCTTCTCCCACCTCTCAGCAGCATTCCACCCCTTCTCCTGGAATACTCCCTTCCAACTCACCCGCCGCTCGGTCTCAGGCTCCATCGCAGGTTCGGTGTCCTCCCGCTGCTAAATGACAGCACATCCTTACTCTCTAGCCTCGCTCTGCAAACCCCACTCACTCCTCCATCTGCCACCTACGAGCTAGTGAATCCCCAGACTCTCCGAAGCAGTGCTGTTCCCCGCCACCTTCTACTTCTATTTACAGTGGTGTCACAGCCCATTCAGGTCTATATTCTACAGTCAATTACTTTAGGCAAAAATTGAATATACCCAGAAAAATACCCCCAAAGTGAAATAATGTTCCCAGAACGCATGGCATGCTCATGCATGTGTACGTACACACACACACCCACACACCCGCACACACACACACAACACTATGTGCAATGGCATCTTTAAATGTACAGCCCATCCTCAGCCCAGGGAGATGGTCCTA
The DNA here is from genome assembly GCF_965194805.1 of Balaenoptera borealis. NCBI lineage: Eukaryota > Metazoa > Chordata > Mammalia > Artiodactyla > Balaenopteridae > Balaenoptera > Balaenoptera borealis. Next base: position 108,364,705 of record NC_138881.1, read on the forward strand.
CCATGACAGGCATGGGAGAATTGAGACCCGCTGAAGAAACAGCAGACCCACCAAACCCACCTCTTCATCTCACATGCATTCCAGAACACATGTTTGCTTGGCCGAAGGGGAGGTAGAATCACTAGAATACTTTCCATTGTCATTTTGTCTCTTTCTTTGGCAGCGTGAGCAGAGTTGAATTTAGGTATATGAATGCTTGTAGGAAACTACCTGCTGGATACATCCACTGGGATGTCCCACAGCTGTCTTAAAATCAATATACCCCAAACTGAACTCATCGTACCACATAAACCTCCTCTTCCTGTGCCTTCCATGAAGGGCAGCACCGTCTCACCCTGGCAATCCTCACGTCCCTTCTCTCCTTAGACAGGCGGGGCGAGGGGTGGCCCAGGGTTGGCTAGTGGTGTGCTTAGCATCAGCCAGTGAGCTAACACAAACAGTCTGGCACAGTCAAGGTGCAGTTACCTACGTGCAATGGCCCTGGTTGAGATTTTTTTTTTAACATCTTTATTGGAGTATAATTGCTTTACAATGATGTGTTAGTTTCTGCTGTATAACAAAGTGAATCAGCTATATGTGTACATATATCCCCATACCTGGTTGAGATTTAGACTTAATCCAGCCACAGTCTAGGAGACCCAGAATGCCAAGATGGCCTGCTCTGTGAGGATGAGCACAGGACATACTGTTGAGGGACCCAAGCCAGATGCCCTGCCCACCTACCCAGCTACACAGGCCCATTTAAGATGTCCACGAAGACCCTCGATGACCCTATATTTCATAGGGCACTCTCCTGTGTGACTGATTCGTAATTCATCTCTGGAGAAGTCTTATAGAATTATGTCTCATTTGCGCTCAAGGGTTGGCAAACTACATAGCCCAAGGGCCAAATCCAGCCCATTATCTGTTTTTGCAAATAAAGTTTTATTGGAACACAGTCATGCTCACTTCTTTACGTGGTGTCTATGGCTGCTTTGTGGCTGCCGACAGAGACCATATGGCCCACAAAGTCTAAAATATGTAAATCTGACCCTTTACAGAAAAAATTTGCTGAGCCATGCTCTAGACTGTGGTGATCTGAGCCCACCACCTCTGGAGGCCGGGGCCCGTTAGCAAAGCACTCACAAACCTGGAGGTTGGCCCTGATGGTAAGTAAATATCACATGGCATTTAACTTGTAGGAATTAACATATAAGTGCTCAGACCAGAAAGAGAGATAAAAATCACTGTTTTGTGCAGCGATTTCACCCCCTACCACTCAATGAGCACATAGCTCGGATGAGCGCGACATACATGGGAATCGTGAGCCTGCTGTTCCCTCAATCTCAATGCCCACGTGCTTCCCCCTGCGTGATAAGTCGTGTTGGGACACCATACAGCTGGATCCATACTTCACACCTAAACCAAGACAAATGCTCCTCATCAGAGACTGAGAAATTCTTCCCCTGCCTGAGGAGGCCATTGGCCGGGTGGTCAGGTCGGAGACACGAATGATGACTGATGCCTTGTGAAACCCAGTGACGGCAAGGAATTCGCATTGATGGAGCTGGTCTGCAGCAGGTGGACCCTTTGCCTGAAGAGAAGGTGGCCACCTTGGGCCTCCCACATTCATATCTCTCAGTGCCGACCAGAAAGTGGGACTAAAGCAACTGTTTAGGACAGAGTAGGCTGGCAGCTCACATAAGGTGAAGCCTCCGGAGCAGATCTTGATGTCGCAAGCAGACCACAGCCCCTCAGCCTCGGAGGTCAGGCAAACTGTTGTTCATTACTTACTGGAAGATAACTGGGATGCTGCACAACTCAATGGCCATGACCATGACCATGGCCTCCCCCCGCCAACCCGCCCCGATCCACAGAGCCTCCAGAGAGCCTCATTCTGAGAGACTCACAGCCCATGGAAAAGATGGAACGATTCCTGTTTCATTTTTCAAGAGGACAACTGGAGGACCCAGCGAGGAAGGGAAAGGGAGAGATCCTGAGGCACTTTAGACCCGAGCTGGTGTCTAGATCCTTGCAGAGACTCAATCTCAGACTCTGAGAAGTATTCACCTTAACAAAAACAACAAAACATGTACTAACTCATGTAGCTTTGAGGTGAATATTATTGTTATTCCCATTTTACACATGATGCACATGATAAGTTGCATATTTCTCCAAAGTCCTGGGCCCTGGAAAATAGAGACCAGGGCCCTCAGGGGCCACGGCAAAGGTTGATGGCCAAAACCTGCTAGAAAGCAGAGGGTGTGCCATTCCTAAGGGGTAGTTCACCATCACCGCCAGATAGCGCTGGGTCCGTGGTCACCTCACCCTCCCCGCCACAGCCTGGGGTGTTCCCAGGCCCCCAGGCAAGTGCCTGGAGACAGAGGGCAAGGGAGGAGCTGCATTTCTGGAGCCGGGCTCCTCAGAAGACGTTTGCAATTCCTCCAGACCAGCCTTGCACTCCAGCCCGCGAGGTCATCTGAGGCCCCACGTCTCTCAGCTCCTCTGCTCGGGGCCCAGAACCTTGGCTCTAGCCACATACTCACAGGCTCTGGTGTGGAAGAGAGAGCGGGTGGGACGTTTGCTAGTTTCTTTCTGACTGGCTGTGACCCCAGAGAGGGCAGTGGCGTGCTGGAGAGCTGGACAGCCACCCTCTACGGCAGCGCGTCCACCGGAGGGAGCCCATCTGTGAGACCCGCCTACCCCCCACAGGCAGGTATGGGGAAGGGGATCCTGAAGCACAGCTACCTTTATTTGTACGGTGGTTTCTATCAAATATGGAAGGCTGGGGATTTAAGGGACCCCCACCAGTTCGACTCGGAGCGTCTCCCTGAGTCCGGCCAAGAACAGAGAACTCAGGGCCTAGTTGTTCGATTCTTCAGATGTCATCTTGGGCCACCTGTCTACCAGCAGCTCCACCAAACAGATGTGTTGTTTAAATCCATGAGAGCTGAGGAGTGCCAACAGAACCCCTGCTGGGTGGCCACCAGCAGGGGCAGGACCCCTGGGCCCTGCCAGGGGAGAGGTCGGGATTGTAAAGATCTCCCTGGAAACCAGTCCAAACGCCAGTGTCCCATCTCGCCTCAGCCCGCACTGTGCTGTGTGACCACTGGGGGGCACCGCCGGCTCACAAGAAGCTCTGAGAAGCCAGGCCACCATTCCAGTCCCAGTCTTCTGCGGGTGAGAAAGCCGCTAGGGAAACGTGTGGCCTTCTGGAAATGTTTGGGATTTTCCTCCCTGGCAGGAAAGATCTGTCCTGGTCAGCCATGGAGGCCTGGGCTGGGCACCCCATGCCAGCCGTTGTGAAGCGTGGAGCAGAGAGGCAAAGAACAGAGGCCTAAAGCGGCCTTGGCTGGACTCCAGGCATGAGCCCGTGGCTGATTAGCTGGACCGAGCAAGGGGTGAGACCAAAATGCAGAACCAAGCAGGTATGGAAGCGAAGGAGCTGCAGACGGGGCTCTGCAGGATGTCTTGGCTCCTGCGGTCAGGGGTTCTCAGGGAAGTTTTAGCAAGGACCCTTGACCTCGATGTGTGTGGTGGCTGGGATGGGGTGTGATTAGAGGACCCGACACAGAGCAAGCAGCCCAAACTGAGACTGGGTGTGATGTTTGACGTGTCCCTCTCATTTTCCCTCATCCACGTCGTCCCCAAGTTCTTCCATTTCTATCTCAGAATACTTCTTGAATTTTCCACTTCTATCCAATTCTACTGCCTCCACCCTAGTCCAAGCCTCCATCATCTCTCCTTGATGACTCTGAGATACGGCTTCCAGATAAAATATGAGATGCCCAGTTAAATTTGAATTTCAGATACACAAACAATAATTTTTTGTATATCCCGTACAATATTTGGGATAGAATTATACTAAAAATTGTTCTCTATCTAAAATGTCAATTTCAGCAGGCATCCTGGTTTATTTTTTTTTCTTCTGATTTGTTTTTAAATCTGGCAACCCTCCCAAGAGCTTTACCAGCCTTACAGTCCTACAGCCCATTCTCTACAAAGCAGCCAGAATGAACTCACAGAAATTCACATCTAACCATGCCAGTACCCTGCTCAAAGCCCTTCAAGGATTCCCAATCACCCAGGGATGGGATCCAAGCCATCCACGTGGCACACAAGAACCCCTACACCCTGACCACCAGCCAGCTCTCAACTTCATCTCCCACTGTCCCCCCAACCCACGCTGTGGCCCCAGCATATGAAACATTCTGTTGTCCCTTACATATGCCCTGTGCCTTCACACACCCATCTCTGTCCAGAAGGCCCTTAAAGAACGCCAAGTCCGTCATCAAACTCAACCACCACCTCTTCTTGCCAAGTTCTTCCTGACATGTCCCCTGCCTCTCCCCAAGCCATACATAATGACCTTTAACAGAGCCCTTATTTAGCTGTATCAAAATGATCTCTCTGTGTGTCTGTCTGTCCTGCTAAACTGCAGCCCTGTAACCAAGGCCCAGCGGTGAGGCCAGGTAAGAACCACAGGATTGGAGATATAGAAAACATAGCCAATATTTAATTCATGAATCACTCGGTTTATTGCACCCAGTTAGCACACAACACACGTTGGTCAGAGTCGGGAAAATAGAAAGGGGAGGTGAGGAAGCACTCCAAGGAGGAGTCCGGGAAGGAGACATCTCTGCACAAGCAACGATCTCTGGTCCAGACATGGGTCTCATGACAAGGGCGGGAGTCACCCTCTGCTCCAACAGGGCCTTGGGCCGCGACCGTCTGAACAGCCCCCAGCAGTGTGGAGCTGGTCCTCCATCAAGGAGCCTTCAAGTCCCTCGGCTCAGTGGTCCCTTTGTAAGGAGTCCATCAGTAGGGTGTGACAGTTATGCACCACGGGGTCTTGTCTCTATCAGTTGCTCCTGTTCCAGTGACGTCTTTTTGTGGACGTTGCCAAACAAACTTCTTATCTAAAGTAACACTCTTTGATTTCAGACACTCTAAAACACTAGAAGTCCTATACCAGATGTTTCAGAACCACTAATATGGAAGTTCACATTGGCCACTGTGACTCCATTTAAACTACTTAACATAGCTGAACATAACTTAGATCCTATGCGTTTCACAGAAAATGACAAAAGAAAACACATCATAACAAGCCCCCTTCAAGGAGGGGTCCTAGTGTGATTCACCTTTGTACCCACAGTGTACAGCGTAGAGCTTGGCCCAGAGCGGTGCCCTCAATTCATGTGTGAGGCACGAATGAATGGGTGAATGATCGTAAGTGACTCTAGATCTCCTGAAACCTAGCCGGCGCTGGCAGTGACTGCAGTGGTAGAGGGGTCCACCAGGAGGCGGAATAACCTCAGTTTTGTTTGGCTTGTTGAGGGAGTGGTTCAGAAAGCTGCCTCCCTGGCATTCGGCTCCCTTCTCCAGTTCCAAGTTTTTGTTGGTGTTTTGTTTTGTTTTTAAATCATGGAAACACAGAGCAGGAAGGGACCTTGAGAGAACATACAGACCAGCCCTCTGCTTTCAGTTAAAAAACTCTTTCTATTTCCATTTAATACCTGCTTTCAGATAGTTAAAAACATTCTTCGCTTTCTTACAGATCAATCACAGAGAAGTTAGGAGACCTACTCCAAGTTCCACAGCAAGTGAATGGCACAAGGAGGCCTGGAGCCCACAGCTTAGCCGACAGGATCCCATTGCCTTGTCCCGCAGCCCTGCGAGGGAGGCCACCATCATCTTACACCTGAGGACACGCCCAGAGAGGTTGTCATCTGGCTGGGTCACTCAGTGGGAGTGCTGGGACTTGGACACAGGTCTCCAGCCTTCCTTTCCAGTGTTCTTACCTCTGTTGTAGTCACAAAACTTTGCTTGGCTCTTTTGGGGTGGGTGGGGGTGGGGGGGATGCCCTTTCCCGGCAACTTTGCTGCAGGCCTCATCTGGGCTCCCCCTGGGGAAAGTCTGTCTGTTCTGGGCCTGCCCATCTGAGTCAAGGTCGGCTGCTGTGCCAGCCCCAGACCCTGTTCTCCCTTCCTCCAGCTGCTGGCTCAGCCTCACCCCAGAGGGCCCACAAGGAGACCAGGGCCGCGAGAGCTCTTTGAAGAAAGCTCAGACGGGTGGCAGGTTTTCGGGGTCGGTGTTTTGCACCGTGTAACTGGTTCATTGTGGAGTCTCAGCTCAGTTGGGTGCAGAGTTCCTGAGGTGGGAGAAGCCCTTCGACCATTACTTCTTCCAGCCAACTCCCCCGTGCCCACATTTTCACCCACACTTTCACACACCTGCCGCCCCCACTGACCACAAGGCCTTTGATCCAAGGAGAAGAGCTAATTATTAACCAGTTAAAAGAAGCTGTCCCTACCCTCAATGAGCTTGCAGGGATTGGGGAGCAATTCGAAACAGACGATAACGGAGACTGAGCTCTGGGGGGTCAAGAGAGAGTGGTGGTTATAGTAGGGGTCTTGGAATCTGATAGGCCTGGAATCTGATAGGCTTTGCTGTGCGACTTTGTTTGTTGGCTTTTTTTTTTTTTTGGCCACGCCACACTTGCAGGATCTTAATTCCCTGACCAGGGATCGAAACTGCACCCTCGGTAGTGGCAGTAAAAGCACGGAGTCCTAACCACTGGACCACCTGCTGTGTGACTTTGGATAAGTCACTTCCCCTCTCTGAACTTGTTTCCTCAGATTTAAAGTAGGGGTGATCACACCTCCCTCAGGATCCAGAGGGTCAGATGAGATGGCATACAGGAAGTATGGGCTCGTGGAGGGCTTGGTACGTAGTGGTATACGATAAATGTTGGTTCTTAGGAGATCAGCAGACATTACAAAGGGAAGGGGGAGTAAGGGAAGGCTTCTTAGGGGAGATTAGGGTTGAGCTTAGCTTTAAAAGAGGGGAAGAATTTGGAAGGTCAGATGGAAGAAGATGCTTGTAGGTAAGTCTTGCCAAGCATTTGAATGAATGAATAAAAGCAAAGCCCCAAGGTTCACTTCCATCCTCTCTCATGGATGGTTTAGAGAGAGGGTCATGCAGGTGACCTGGCCCAAGAGGGGCATACCAGTGAGAAGTCACAGGGGAACTGAAGTCGTGCTCCTGATGAAAATTCAAACCTCCCCATGGGTAGAGGAGGGGTAACCCTGGGCCAAGCTGTGTGGTCTGCCTGTAATTTGTGACCCAGGGTCTGAGACCCTGGGCCTGTCCCTCCAGCCCTCCCCTGAGAAATCGACCCCTAAGAAAGTGCCTCCTGGTTGTCAGTGGATAAATGAGTGACCCCTTCCAGGAAACTGGTCTGCATTTCAATGGGGGCTGTTTGGAGACAATGCCTTATCTCCCAGGGTTTCCCAACTTTTTAGCAGCCGGAGCTCTTGTTTTCTCACTTGAGACCTCAGTGGGATTCCTTGAGCAGTTTACATCTTCAGTGTTGGCTGAATCCCAGGACCCAGAAAGCATAGTTTGCATCTGTCTGAATATCCAGGGCTCACTGGGTCCACACAAAGTCATGAGGGGCAAGCTGGGCCAGAGGGAGAAGTGCTGGTGGAACCCCTCTGCTTTTGCTATTGTTTGGACAAGCATGGTACATACCGTGTCCTTTTCTCTGCATTGCTCTCTGTGCATTGCTCAAGGGAAGCTAGGTTTGCTGAAGTTACACAGAAACCCTGAAATCTCAGTGGTTTAATACAGAAAAGGCTTATTTCTTGTTCACACAAAGTCTGATGCGGATTAGACAACAGGTAGCTGGGCTGTCTGGAACATGCGGCCTCCAAGATCTCCACAGCAGGGGGAGAGAGATGGGGAAGCACGTGTCTTAGTCATCTGAGGCTGCCATGACAAACTACCACAGACTGGGTGGCTGAAACAACAGAAATTTATTTCTCACAGTTCCGGAGGCTGAGAAGGTCAAGATCAAGGTGTCAACCGATTTGGTTCCTGGTGAAAGCTCTCTCCCTGGTTTGCAGACGGCCGCCTTCTCACTGCGAGCTCTCTGGTGTCTCCTCTTATAAGGGTACCAATCCTATCAGATCAGGGTCCCACGCTCATGACTTCATTTAATCGTAATTCCTTCCTTAACCCTAGTTCAGCCACACTGAGAGTTAGGGCCTCAACATATGAATTGGGGGGGGGGCACCACTCAGTCATAGCACATAACAACTCTTAAGCACCTCAGCCCCCAAAATGATGTACATCACTCTCCCTTGGTCAGAGTTTGTTACGTGGCCCAAACAACTGCAGGGGAGACTGGGAAATGTAGGGGAGCAAGTGGATATCTGCTGAGCACGATCTTTGCCACACACGGTCTTCTGGGCCGAGCCTGCTGAAGAAGAAACATCTTGAGGGTCAGAACAACAGCGCTGAGATACAAGGTAGGAAACACACACTCCTTAGACTGTCTTCCAGGCAGGTTCAAGGAGCCAAGACCTGGAACCTGATTCTGAATAGGATTCTTGGGATTGGGGGTGGGAGGGTAGGAAACTTGTCCCTGTGGTTGGGATATTTTGAGGTTTACTATGTCTCCTGCCCAGGATGTGGACACAAATGTTTCCTCACAGATATATCAATAGGGACTCAGGAAATTCAGATGAATTGGGCAGAGACCACACTTTGGATTCATTTTTTTTTTAATTGACATATTGCATATTTCTCTCCCCAAAGCTCTTTTTCTTATTTTCTGATAACTCATTTTCCACTACATATCAATAGGAAGAGAGCTAACAAAGGGCTGCCACAGAGGACTCTTCAGGAACCTGCTTTAACCACTAGATATTTGAGCAATATGTTCTGACAGCTTGTTTGAGGGGAAGGTCTCGGTCATGGCTTCCCTCATGGAGGCTTACAGGGCCCGTGCCTGCCTCTCCAACCTCATCCCTCTGCCTAACGACCCAGGGACACTGGCCTCCATTCTGTTCCAAGAGACCCCAAACCCTTGGCTGCTCTGGGACATGTGTTTGCTGTTCCCTCTGCCTGGAATGTTCTTTTTCCAGATCTTTGCAGTCTGCTTCCTTTTCATCTTTCAAGCCTAAGTTCAAATGCCACCACCGCATAGAGGTCCAACCACTCATATAAAGCCATGAGGTCTCCCCTGCTCCCCCAGTCACCATATAGACAGATACTCTTCATCATCAGCCAGTTTATTTCTTCGGTAACAATGATCACTATCTGTGCCTACCTGTTTGATTACTTCCTTCTGAATGGCTTGCAAGTGATTTCTCAGGGCTCGATCTACTGGACTGAGTTTCCCCAGGAAAGCAGAGATTGCGGTGTCTCTATCCTTTGTTTCCCCTATGGGAGGGAAGGGCACTGCTGACTCATGTATAAGAATATCTGAGCCCTAACATAGTGTGAGAGCTCCCAAAGCCCTGGTTGAAGTCACACATGAGATTCAATGGAGCACCTACTGTGTATGTTTAGTGCTCACTGTGTTCTAGGGCTGTAGGCAGTCCTGGCCCCTGCCTGCCTTCATAGAGCTTGCGGTTCCTACGGAAGACACATCGTCATCATCACCATTATACAAATAATAAGTGACACTTATATAGTGCTTATTACGTACCATGCTTTGTTCCAAGCACCTTATATCTATTCATTCATTTTAAGCCCTACAGTGGCCCTATGAGGGAGGCACTATTATCATTCTCAATTTTACAAACAAGGATACTGAGGCTCAGAGAGGTCAAGTAAGTTGCTTGAGGTTGCCCAGCCAGTGAGTATGAAATGAGCTATTATTAGTCACTAGCCAGGGAATTCCCCTTTTTCTGTTGTGGTCGTTGTTGACCTAGGTTGCTTAGGAAGTGCTACATCAGCTCCTACTGCAGTTTAGATCCTGTGTGCTGGTAGTTGTGGTAAACAACAACGCAGGAGGAGACCTGTGTGCACCCAGAGCGCTCCTGAATTTTCTCATTGATTTTGTATGTGAATGAATAGCTTTGAACCTCAGTGAGGCCCTTCCTTAAGAGTGCCGATTGCAGTAACTGATCTTGGCTGCTGGGGGTTGCAACATTTGCACTAAAGTGATGTTCCCAAAGCCTGGAGTGTGTGTGTGTGTGTGTGTGTGTGTGTGTGCATGTGTGCCCGTGTGTGTGTGTGTGCATGTGTGTGCGCTGGAAAGGGGGATGTTTCTCAGACCGTCACACCTAATCAATTCATGTGCTGTGCTTCGAGCACAGGACTGCTGAGGTCAAAGTGGTGATCGCAGTTTCTTTCCTTCATTCCACAGTGTAATATGGGGTGATGAGCCTGACTAACATCAGACACACTTGACCTTAAATACTAGTCCAACTGTGTACTCGTGTTATGACCTCAGACAAGTCGCTTGTAACCTCTCCGAGCGTGCATTTTCTCATCTGTAAAATGGGGCAAAAACACAGCACTTTCCTCATCGCATTGTCCAGATTAAATGAGATAAGCCTTGTGAGGCACAGTGCCAGGTACATAGCAGGTGTTCCAGAAATGGCAGCTCTTCTTACTATTCATTGGCAAGGCCTTGCTGGGCGCGCGCAGTGTGCCGGGCAGTGTGCTGTGTGTGGGAGAGGAGGAGGAGGGGGGATTCAGAGATGAGTCCGACAAGGGCCAACTTGGCTCTCTTCCTCACCCGGCCCCGGATCCAGCCAGGAGACCTTGCACTTGGACTCCCACAGAGTCCAGGCCAGAGAGAGTCACCGACCACCCACACCCGCATCGCCCACCCTCCCACCGTTGCTGGAGCTGCAGCTGGGGCGCGGGGAGCTGCTCCCTCGTGGAGGTGGAGCTGGCACAAGTTTCCAGCTGTGCACGGGGCAGGGTGGGGCGCCAGCGCAGGGCCCGTGTAACTAGGTCACCATTTCTCTGTTCCTCTCCTCAGCCTCTTGGGCACAGGCAACATGTCATCACTCTCTACCTTTTCTTGGGAAGTGGCTTCCTCTCCTTGTCCGAGACTTCCTGTTATCTGTTGTGCCCTTTTCTTTTTGCCACCTGCCCACCCCCAATCTCCCACTCCCCAATCCCCGTGCTTAGTCACCACTAGGCTCAGTGGTCAGTGGGTCCCTCTTGTCGCTGGGGAGGCTCATGGGATCATATCAATATGTCTAACCAGGCACCAGAGCGTGGCCCGTTGTTGGGTGCCGTTGGCAAGAGGAAAGGAGGGGAGGGGAGGGAAAAGGAGGGCAAGGGGGAAGGGAGAAAAAAGTAGAGGACTTGGTCTCCATCCTGGCTGACCGTGGAGTGTGTCACCTCACGCGGGAGGGAGGGAGGAAACCCAACGGGCATTCTGTCCGTAGCCCAGTGTGAAACTCTGCAGCCTGTACTTTATGCCGTGGAAGAAGTGGGGAGAGCACGGAGAGCTGCCGCACAGGGAGTGGGGCTAGGGCTGGACCTTGAAGGAGAGGAGGGATTGGGATGGGGTGGGCGGACTCAATTCTGGCCTGGTTGGGATGCAACTGTCTATCTGAGGGCTACTAGAAGGCACCAGCTGGGTGGTGAGGAGTGAAGGAGATGTGGGTCAGGCGCAGGCCAGGGGTAGAGCAGCCAGGTGGGGGCCAGAGGTGGGGACAGCAGAAGGGCACAGAGGGACCTTTGGCCAGATGGCCGCAGAGGCCATGGGGGTCGCCCTTTCTCTCCACCCCTCATTCTGTTCTCTTTGTAGCCTTTATCTTCTGCCTGCCCCCCTACTCTCTCTCACTCCTTTGGGTCTCATCATCGTCCTTTACTTCTCAGTTATTTCATCCGCCAAATAAAGCTATTCACGCTGGAGGTCGGAGACCCATGGTGTCACCTCTGCTGCGTTCCATTCCGCCCGTTCTGAAATCTGATTCAATAAGAGCTGCTGCCTTAGGGCTGCAGTTGCTCCCCGGGCTGGATGTGGGGCACAAGGACCCAGACCTTGGGTTCCCTGCTCCTGTGCCCTTGCTGCGGGCTGTGGAACAAGCCTGTTTCACTTCTCACCCAGGCTGGAGACGGGCGAGGATGCCAAGTCTAGAAATTGCTTTTCTTCCAGAGTCAAATGGCTTCCTCTCAGCACCAGTCCCTTTAATATGAGAGGGAAGCCAGAAAAGGAGATCTTTGATGTTGTTCAATTGAGAAATACATCAGGTGGGAGCGAGCCGGAAATGCCGGAGTGAAGGGCTCTGTGGTCGCTGCATTGGCGGGAGCGCTGCCTGGACTTTGTTTTTTGATGGCAAATGTCTCCCGACATAAACACAAGCAGAGCAGGGAAAAACAACCTTCAGTCCCCAAACAAACAAAACAGGAACGGGATCTGCCTCGCATGAGCAATGGCTCTTGCTGCAATGATGCAGCTCAAGGGGCCTTCACTGTGGAATTTCCTTCCTTGAGCATGATGGATTTTCCATTCTTGTCCCCGAATGAACACCCGCCTTAGGGCTTAGTGGATGGCAGGGGACCTCTGCAAGGCCCCCCGAGAAATGGACAGCACTGTCTCACGTGGGCCTGGCTTCAGAGGGGTGTGCCCCCTCTCTTGAGTTGGGTCTAAGATGAGTGCTACTGCATCCCTCACAGCGCCGTGACACCCATTGCCCTCAGATGCCTGACCACTTAGCTTGAAACCACCTTCATTTTCTGTCCCACCTTGGACTTCTCCCTTCATGCACCAAACACCACAGTCATAACAGACGCATCTCTTCTTTCCAGGAGAGGGCCATCTTTTCTTGCATCCCTGACTGTCTGCTTATTCTGTTCCTTGGACCACTCTGCCCCCACCCCATTTCTGCCAATCCAAGAGACAGTATGGCCTAGTATTGACAAGCATGGACTCTGTCTACGTTTGATTCTGGGCTCCATTCCTTACCATCTGTGTGGCCGCTGTGCCTCCATTTTCACCTCCATTAAATGGGGTTAATAATGGCTCTTATTCCTAGGATTGTGATTAGCCCTAAATGAGTTACTCTTTGTAGTGCACATAGAAGAGTATCTGGTATATCATAAGCACTATACAAAGGGTTAGGAATCAATATGCAAATCCTACTCCCTTTCAAAGTTCAGCTCAAATGCCACCTCCTCCATGAAGTCTTCCTGATCCACCCAAGTGGAAATACTCTCTCTCTCTCCTCTAACTTCCCATAGCCTTTTAGCTGGATCTGTCCTGGGGAACTACTTGGTATCATAAGAAGATATCCACAGGTCCCAGTTACCTGAGGGCTGGGACCCCTCCTGTAATTTCCACAGGGCCTTACACCCAGGATGTGCTCAATAGGTCCTTGGTGAATGATTGAATAAAGTTGAGAAGGGGTGATAATGGGACCCAGGGGGAGAGCACAGCTGCTCCTCAGCCCTGTCCAGCCTCCCCATGGGAAGGTGAAGGATCCATCACCAGGGGCTTATGTGTTCGACAGTTGGGGCCGGCTCACGTGGATCCACCGCTACTCCTTGATCAGGCCCTCCTGGAGTGCAGCGGCCAGGCTGGGGCACGGCGGGCGGCAGACACAGTGAAGGGATACTCCCAGCAGCCTCCACCGTGCTGGGCCCTGACAGTAGTGCCGAGGCACCCTGGACCACATCTGGGCTGCTTTATGCGCCCTCTAAGCCTGGGATTCTCAGTCTACAGTACAGCCAGATTGATCAGGATCTCAGAGCCAAACCCCACACATTTTCCTCCCCCCAGAATGCAAGCCACTGCTCCCTTTCCTGCATGATTGACCCAGTTCCTGCTGACCTTGGGCTCCAGATGCTAGCCGCTTTTCCTCCTGGCCAGCGATTATGGACACATTTACACCTCCTTGACTCAGGTCCATCATCCATTGGGGCTGGACTTGGGCCCTACCAGGGAGCAGAGCTGTTTCCTTGGTGGCCCCAAGCACCCTCATATACCTTTAACTACTCTACTCGGATTTTTGTTCATTGCCTGTGCCACCTCTTGCTGAAATGACTTCTCTGTGGCCTGCAAGCAACCATGGCTTTTCTGTACACTTCACAGCACCTAGCATGGTGGGAGTGAAGGTTGGCCTTGCACGTAGTACAGGCTTCCTTAATCCGTTTTTCGTTCAAATGCTGAATTAAGGGTCACTCTGATCATATTCTTCTTAACTTTTAAAATTCTGACCATACAAGTGGATCCCTGAGTTATCAGGTCCTTGAGATCTGAATGACATTGCTTTGAGTCCTCCAACCCCCACCCCTGTGCCATGACCCAGGCAAGTCAAGAGCCCTGTCCAAGATATTTGTGAATTTCTTGGGGTGGAGGAATAGGGAAGATTTATATTCTCGTGGTCTTGTGTGCCACCCAGGTTCCTGGAGCTTTGGGCATGATCTGTGCTTTCACCATATTGACCAAGAGAGGAAACGTAGACCCTTCCCACCAAGAAAATGAGAGTAAAATTTACTGAAGGTCTTTGGCTGATGGAATCCTGGGGAAGGAGTCACATTACACACAGCTCACAGACCTCCTCCAGCTCCCTGCCTCCTCTGTCCCTCTTCCTCTCTGCTCCTTATTCTTTCCCTCCAGGATTTCTAAGGTTGCTCCAAATTCTGAAGCCTTTGGTACCCATTGAGGGTGCGAATGACGGTCAGGGAGTATATCACCTTCTACCCCCAAGAACTTATCAAGTCTTTACCAACATAGGTAGTTCTTGCCTATGAAAAATTTTAATGAGGTATCTAACATTGTTTTTTTAATACAAAGTTTTCAAATTCCAGTGTGGTATTTTTCTCTTTTTTTTTTAAATTGAAGTATAGTTGATTTAGAATGTTGTCTTAGTTTCAGGTGTACAGGAAAGTGATGCGATTATATATATATATATATATATATATATATATATATATATATATATATATGTTCTTTTTTAGATTCTTTTCCATTATAGGTTATTACAAGATATTGAGTAGAGTTCCCTGTGCTATACAGTAGGTCCTTGTTGTTTATCTATTTTATGCATAGTAGTGTGTATCTGTTCATCCCAAACTCCTGATTTATCCCTCCCCACCAAATTCCACTGTGTTTTACACTGATGAGGCGTCTTGTTTCGCACCAGCTACATTTCAAGTGTTCCATAGTGACATGTGCCTGCTGGTGACTGTTTTGGACAACAGAGATCTATGTGATCTCTCGGCACCCTTTCCTCTCTCTCGTTGAAGGGCTCCCTATGTCTGTATCTCTTCCAGGCACCTCCTGACGCACGCCCTCACGTTTGGTCTTCAGGCTCTACAGCACTCTGTCCCTGGATGGATCGTTTAGTTGGCGCTCTCTGAATGGGCTCCAGCTCTGTGGCGCTTGCCTTGGAGGTGGTGAGCAGGCTGCTTCGCAGTGTTCTTTTTTTTCTTTTCTCTCTCTCTTTTTATTTCCAGTGTTCAACATGGCTTGAACCAAGCTGTTGCTGCCGTGCGCACAGCCCGAGCGCTGGTCCCCTGGTGCAGCCCGCCATCTGGACTCATGGTCACACCCACCCTGGCTGAGACATCCAGAGGAGGGCCACTCATTGAACCCACTCTTACGCAATAAAATTCCAGAGCAAGGCTCTGGATGGGGCCATTTCCGTGAACAAGGGAGTTAAGGCAGATCAGCTGTGAGGTGTGTGACTAATAATAAAGCACCAAAGTTTGCAGATGAGTATCCTTTTTATGGTAAACGAGACTGGATTCAGGATTATCTGTTTTAAAATAAGAGTGGAGTCAGAGTTACTCCTAGAACAAGGTCACTTTCACACTGGCGGGCCTTCTTTATAAATTTATTTATTTATTTGTTTATTTTTGGCTGCGTTGGGTCTTCGTTGCTGCGCGCGGGCTTTCTCCAGCTGCGGCGTGCGGGGGCTACTCTTCATCGCGGTGCGCGGGCTTCTCATCGCGGTGGCCTCTCTTGTTGCAGAGCACGGGCTCTAGGCGCGCGGGCCTCAGTAGCTGTGGTGCGCGGGCTCAGTAGTTGTGGCTCGTGGGCTCTAGAGCGCAGGCTCAGTAGTAGTGGCGCACGGGCTTAGCTGCTCCGCAGCATGTGGGATCTTCCCGGACCAGGGCTCGAACCCATGTCCCCTGCATTGGCAGGCGGATTCTTAACCACTGTGCCACCAGGGAAGTCCCAGGCCTTCTTAAATGGGAGAGAAAGGGTGGGGTTATAACTTCCGTGCTGGGAATCGTGCATGACCCCTAGCCTGTCTTCCCGCTCTTGAGCAACCATTGAGGATCATAAACAGGTGTGGCCATGATCACTGCATATTTCTGTGTGTAGGGGGGTTGTTATCACAACTCAAGTATGTCAATGGGAGCATGCTTAGAGTGAGTTGCGGTGCAAAAAAGATTGAGAAGTCCTGGAACTGGGAACCCAGGTGGGATAGGCTGCCCAGAGTGAGAGGCCTGCATTTGCCTGCGGCCTAGCGCTGTTCACTGAGGCACTGACATGAGGTGAAGACGGGGAGGCCGGCAATGCCCAGGCAGAGCACAGTGGGGTGGGCCCAGGGCAAGCACGAGAGGCCCCAAAGCCCTCAGAAGCAGCCCCTCTTTTGGCAAAGGCAGCATAAGCCTGGGGTCAGGCGTGGAAAGAGCTAGACAATCACCTCAAACCAGCCCAATTTTCCTTTAGGCCTACGGGGCGCCCTGCTGTGGGTTGAGGGAGCTGCGTGCTCTCCTCAGGGACAGGGAGGGAGGCCGGGAGTGGGACCCGACAGCTCCCAACCTCTAGGACGGCCATTTGGGGCCAGAGGGAAGCTGCATCTTTGCTTTTGCAGCTGCAGCGGCAGTGAAGAAAGCGGGAGGGCATCCTGAGGCGGGAAATGCCTGTCAGTGTCATCCCAGCTGCTTCCGGCTTCCTCCTTCAAGGATTCCGAGGCTCCTCCGTATCCCCAGGTTCTGGCCGGCAGCTGCGCGTCCCCCTCGAGGCCCACGTCACAGGGCCGCCTAGGGGCTGTCGGCTCCCCATTGTTCTCGGGGCTTCTCCGGCATTCCTTCGGCTCAGGAGGGGAAATGCCTGAAGCTTCCCCTGCACCTCCTCGGAGATGCTTGACCAAATAGTCACTACCATTCCCGGCCCCTCAAAGCACACCGCGGGGAGGGTCTGGCCAGGCTGGCCGCACCACAAGTACACCTGCTGGAGGCCAAGGACGAATCTGAGGCTCTAACTAGGTCTCTGCTTCTGGGGCTGACCCTAAAGGCCCCTCTCTCCCTCAGCACACAATCACCCCACGGTTACCACACACAGCCACAGCCCTGGTTCCCAGTCCTACCACTTCCACACAGTTCTGCACATACTCTTGTACACACACCCCTGTCCAACCCATTCCTCCCAGGAAGCCGTCTGGTGTGGCAGGGCCAGAAGCTACTCTTGCTGTGGATGTGACTCAAGACTCTTTTGGAAGCCTTCCCGGACGATAGGCACACCTTCCTGGGTGTAAGCTGCCCCAAACCCCGCCTACCGTGTGCCAGGCTCATAGACACTGGGAATACGGTGCAGAACACACCAGACCAAGGCCCCGACCCTTTCGGAGTTTACGTTCTAGTGGGAGGAGGGGGAGAACAACAAACAAACAAGTAAAATGGATAATATGACACATGGTGCTGAGTGCTATTGGATAAAAAATAAAAGAAGAAAGAGGAATAGTGACTAGTAGAGGGTTTGCAATTTTAAATACAGTGAGTAGGGAAGGTTGACCAAGAAGATGACATCTGAACAAATACTGAAGGATGTGAAGGAGTAGAGCATGCTGATATCCGGAAGAACATGCTGGGACAAGGGAGGAGTAAGTGCAAAGGCCCTGTGGTAGGAATATGCCTGGAGTAAGCAAAGACTAACAAAGAAGCCAGTGTATTTGGAGTGGAGGGCTGGAAGGAGGAGCAGTAGGAGGTGAGGCTGGAGACGTAATGGAGGCCAGATCCTGAGGGCCTTATTTGCCATTGTAATGAGGTAGATGAGAGCTACTGGAGGGTTCTGAGCAGAGGCCTGGCATAATCTGATTTAGACTGTAAAGGATTATTCCAGCTGCTGTGTTGAGAACAGAATGTAGGGGGACCAGGGCAGAGGCAGGGAGACCAGTTAGGAGCCTCTTGAAATAATCCAGGTGAAAGGTGATGGTGTGGCCGCAGTGGTAACAATGGGTGAGACGTGGCAGAATCTAGATATATTCTGAAGGTAGAGTCGACAGGATTTGCCACTGGATAAGACAGGAGGGGTGGGAGGTGAAAGAAAGAAAAGAATCAAGGATGACTCAAAAGATTTCCACCTGACCCACTTTGGAGTTGCCATTTACTGCAGGGGGAGCAGGTTTGGGGGTTGGGGGAGAATCAGACACTTGGCTGTGGCCATATTCGGTTTGAGAAGCCTATTAGACGTCCAAATGGGGAGGGCGTGTAGGCAGCTGGGTACATGAATCTGGAGCTCAGGAGAGGAACCTATACCTTTCCCGTGCACATTTTTTATGCTTTTATGATGCATTGTGTGTATAAACAACTTCTAGGATTGCTTCATGAGTGTTTAAACTTTATATAAATGATACCATGTACCTATTTGAGATTTACCATGTTGAAACATACAGTTCTTTCAATTTAACTCTATAATATTTCATTGTACAATTATGCCCCAATTTATGGACCCATTCCCCTATTCATGGGCTTAGGTTGTTTGAATTTCTAGATATTTTTTCTGATCCCATGGAGTGCGGTGCAATGCTTTCTAGTGCTGGGCTCACAGATACTAAACGATTGACTATTTCTGTTTACCTCCATCTGTGTGTCTGGGATCATTAATTCCCAGGCATTAGGAAATAAACCATATCTGTTGATTTTACTGCACCCTGTTCACTAAGCTGGGCCCAGCCAGGTTTCTCCCTCATGATATTTGGTTAGCCGTGTTGTCCAAAGTGCTGGAAAGTAACAGCAATGACTTGAACTTTTCAAGTTGCCCCAAAACTTCACAGCTGCAGACAACAAGCATTTTTATCTCATGGTTTGTGTGGGTCAGGAATGGGGTACAGCTTAGCTGGACCCTCCATCTTGGGGTCTCTCACAGGCTGCAGTCGAGGTGTTGGCCAGGTGCAAGCACCTAAAGGCTCAACTGGAGGAGGACCACTTCCAGCTCTCTTATGAGGCTGTTGGAGGGGCCTTCAGGCACTCACTAGCTGTTAAATTGAGAGCCTCTGTTTCTTGCTGGCTGTCTGCCACCCTCAGTTCCTTGCCATGTGGAACTCTCCATAGGGCATCACAACATGGCAGCTGGCTTCCACAGCGCCAGCAAGTGAGAGATGATGAGAGAGTGCAAGAAAGACAGGAGTCACAGTCTTATAATCTAACCTTGGACATGACAGTCCATCACCTTTGCCATATTCTATTTGTGAGAATTGAGTCACTAGGTCCAGGCCACATGCCAGGGGAAGGACTAGACAAGGGCGGGAATCTCAGGAGGCGGGGATCCTGGGGACTATCAGAGAGGCTGCCTACCACGGAAACCAGAGGACTTTGGTGCGAGCGGGGTCAACGGGACCAAATGCCTGCAGAGACACCAAGGGGGGTGGGGGGGTGGGCGGAGCCAGAGAGCTGGAGTTGGAGGACGGACTCTGGGCTGAGCAAATGAAGGCATCTGACAGAGGCCATTTATCTCAGATTTGGCAGTGAGAGTGAAGTGCATGTCAGTGGAGGGACAGGGAAGTTCCTAGCACATTTGAAGGCCAAGGTGAAGGAGCCAGTGGAAAGGTGAATGTTGCACATGGTGGAGGGGAAGGGGACAGCGTAGAGCCAGACCCCTAGGACAGGAGGAGGGGCATCTTGTCACCGACCACAGAGCATTTGCACGGCGCACTGTAGGCTACAGGTGCTTTTCCATGTATGTTCTTATTTGATCCTCAGAGCAACCCAGTGAGGTTGGCAGAGCAAGTTATAGCATCACCCCCATTTTACCCATGAGGAAACAGGTGCAGAGACGGGATGTCTGAGCCAGGGCTAGAATTCAGAAGTACCATCTCCGAGTGTTTCAAGTCCGGTGCTGCTCCAGGACCAGGCTTGGCTCCCTTGTGCCTGTGAAGTTGAGGAGCTCTCCTCACCCCAAGGGGACTGAATAAAGGACTACAGTTTCCGTTAAGGCAGGATGGGCTACAGATGGAAAGGAATAAGAATTCCTTGACTGTCAAGGGGGCTGTAACTCAAATTGGGCACCTTTGGGGTGTGAGTGTGGACCGGGGAAGACCCTGCAGAGCGGCCTTGTGAGATCTATGCCTCTGATTAGGCCCAGTGAGGCAGTGTGTGCAGGAGAGCTGCTGAGTCAACGTGGGCCAAGCAAGGACCCCCAAGCTGACTCTCCCTGCGGAGGGCTTGTCCCCGTGAGTTCCTCCCTCAGCCACTCAGCGCAGCTGGCTCTCCAGACTTTGGCTACATTTGGAAACTCACTGGGGAGACGGTGGCCTCCCTCTGGGAATTTTGGCCTCCTGCCCCACCCCCTTCCCCACCGTGGCCTTAGCCCTTTCCCAGGAGACCTGGGGCACCTTGGGCAGGGGGCTGTGTCTCTCCCAGCAGGCAGGGAACCCAAGCCTTGCCCTTGGTGAGCCCCAGGACACACACAAATCACCCCGGCTCCGGGACAAGAGGCCAATGACACCCCGCCATCTGGAACCACCTGGGCTACAAGGGTCCTCAGAGATCTTCCAGAGCCTCATCCTTTAGATAAGGAAATTGAGGTACAGGAGAGGGAGGGGTTTAGTCCCAGACCACCGAGCTGCTGAGTGGCTGAGGGGGAGGGCCATAGTCCGAGGGAGGCGCGATGCTAAGGGAGAAGAGACTTTCGGGCAGCTAAGGCGGGAGTTCTAAGCAGAGTGTGAAGGAGCTCATACAAGCAATGCTTGAGAAGCCCTGGGAGTGGCATGCAGCAGGTGCTTCACAAATGCATCGTACATAAATGAGTGATTCTTGCTGCAGGGGTAGGGGAAGGACCGGGCCATAGGGGTACAAAACAAAAGCCCTGCTCTGAGTCTTGCTGGGTTCACATCAGTGAGACTGGAATAGCCTGGTTGGGCTTTCTTCCCATGGTTCACAACTCTGACTAGAAACTGGGGTGGGGATGATAGGAGGGGGGGTTTACAGGGAGGGATGCCCACCCTTAACTGGGGTGGAGAGCTCCCTCCTTGCTTTCCCTTCAATTTTTATTGAGCACTTGCTTGGTGCCGAGCAATATTAGAAACACACACACACACACACACACACTATCAACACCTCCATGTTACAGATCAGGAAACTGGCCGTGAGAGGTTCAGGACCTCGCCCAGAGTCTCACGGCGGATAGTGACCATCTGGTTTCAATGCCTGTGCTCCGAAGGGCTAGACTACACAGCCTTCTGGCTGTAGGGACAGCAGCGCCCTAAGGAGACGGTGCCAGGGTGGGAAAGTGTGAAAAGGAGAGGAAGCAGGATGTACAGGGCTGTTTGTCATTACCTTCATTTCTTTAACACTTATGAAGCGCCTACTATGTGACTGTGCATGAGGCAGGGGCTACTGCCATGGGCCAGAGAGGCCTGTCCCTGCAGTCACAGAGCTCCCAGCCTAGAGAGGGAGAGCAGCTAGCCAGGAGTGACACCACCGTGGGACGGGGGCCAGCAGAGCAGCAGTGAGGGGGCCATGGGGGCACCAAAGAGTGGCCAAACCTAGATCTAGTCCAATCCCCGGTCTAGCGCGCCAGGGCAGGTCTCCCCGAGAACTTGACTCTTTCAGCTGAGACCTTGTTTGATTCTTGCCACAGCCCAGTTTACAGAGAGGGCAACTGAGGCCCAGAGGGGTCAGCTGACTTGCCCGGGAACACACCGTCAGTGAGTCAGAGAGCTGGGACCCAGAGTCAGGGCTCAGACTCCCAGGCTCCCACTGCAGCAAGAGCAAATGCAGACAAGCTCCAGCGAAGGAGGGAAGTTGTGCCATGGAGGAGAGGTGTGAGGCAGGCGGAGTCGGAGGGAAAGGGATCCTCCAGGAGGCGGAGTCCAAAGGAGGGAAAGGATGGCCAGGGGGACGGGTGTCCCCTGAGAGAGCTCAGTGCCCCTTGAGCCCCAGTGAAGCCCTGGAAAGCCTCTGGCTGCAGCCCGTACACTCAGGCGGTTCCTGGGGGCAGACAAAGGGGGGCCACACCCACCTGGCCACCAGCTGGGGAGGTAACTCCATCTGCTTGCTGCCCAGACCTTCCACGTGATGGACACGGTGCTCATGACACCTCCCCCTGAGTTTCCATAGCAACTAGGAATCACCACCACCCCCATCCCAACTCACAAGATGTTCTGCCTGTTGTGGCCAGCAGCTGTGTCGGGTTGTGGAGAAGAACACAGCCTGGCCTTTGAGACTGGCTTTGCTGTCCAGTCATCCCTGATGCAGCAAAGTTAGATGTGGTTTTAGTTGGCGGGGGGGCAGTGATAAGGGGTCTCTAATGCTCTGAATGCATCCGCCTGCCTCAGCTCAATGTCACCAGAGATAGACCGTGGTCAGCATTCATCCCAGAATCCCCTGCTGGAGCTAGTAAGGCGGCGTCCCTGCTGAAGAGATGCTCCAGGTTTAATAGACCCAATCTTCAGTTAACCCCGAAGCTTCCGTTTTCTCATCTGCTAAATGAAGAGAATTATGCCTGTCTAAATAGTTTGTTATAAAGAAATAAGATGACATGTAGCACAGAAAACATGTTCCAGCAAAATGCCTAGCACACAGTCCATGCTCAAAAATGTCAAATTTGGAGGGTCCATTCTAAACATTTTGCCTGTCTCCACAGATCCTTATTATAACCTCCATGAATAGGTAGAAAGACAGAAGCCCCAGCGGTCCTTGAGAATTCAAAGAGCCCAAGTTAGAGGTCACCAGAGGTTCATAGCACACTGGTTTATTGAGAGTGGACTTACCAGCAGGAGAGCCCTGGGTTTTAGCCCTGGCTAATGACTGGGGCCTGCCCTGCGGGGCCTTAGGCAAGTCACCTGCCCTCTCTGGTCCCCAGTTAGTCTTTCCATCTGGACTGGCCTAAGCCAGAGGTTTTTCAGATTATGTTCCACAGAAGCTTAGGTGCCTTAGGGGACACTGTGGTAAGGAGAGGGATAAGACTGAATAGGGGACACCCCCCCAATCCTGCTTTGATGGAATTCATATGTGCCACAGCTTTAAAAGTAGTTTGAAAACTCTGGCCTCACGCTCCTGGATTTGCGGGGGGGGGGATGGCACCTTGGCTGCTTCCTCAGCCCCAGAGGGTGGCAGCAGCCACACCAGCAGATGTCCCCAACCCCAAAGGTGCCTCAGACTCCATTTTCTCCCATGCAAAACCAGCCCGAGCCCTCTTCCTGCCCTGGCCCTTCTCCCTGACAGTCCCAATAGCCCAAACACTGGCCGCTTCAGCCAGACATCCCAAAGCAGTATGGTGAGGGGCCCTGGGGCAGAGAGGGGGCCTCTGAGGGGGAACAAGCCCTGGCCAGCTGACTCTTCCCCTTGGGGGAAACAGCAGGAGGCAAGCCCCAGGACACTGGGCCAGTGGCCTGCCTCCCAGGGTGTTCTTGCTGAGTGTGGTGGGTGGGGGCCTCATCTGCATTTGGGACAAAGCCTACCCGGTGCTTGAGTGTTGTTGCCATGGAGACTCAGAAAGGTGTTATTAGCATCTTTTCAACTCGGTGGCCCTGTGTGGTCCGGTCCTGTGCAATCTTAGCAGTATCGCACCATCACCCTGGCAACCCATTAGCCTAGTGTTGTTACCATGGAAACCCCAGCAAGGTCGATCAGCCCAGGAACTTCCCCGAGGAGATGTGCGCTGGGGGATCCGCCCATGGCAGGCCCACTCCTCGGGCCTCCCAGTTGACAGTGACCCACTCCATGGGCACTGAAGGTAGTTTAGGATCTTTTCTGGGGCAAGCTCAGAGTCAGTGTGACAGGAAAGAATTTGGCCCTGCAGAGTGGCAGATCTATATGCTTTGTTACCATGGAAATGGTGCTTTTTAAGGATCTCAAAGCACAATGCAAAACTAACTCTTCCAGGAGATTGAGGCTGGCGGGAAAGGAGGCTGTGAGCCTCATTCACTTGTCCATTCATTCATTCATTCACTATTTATTGACTACCTATTAATACAATGAGTTCTGTGTAGGTCCTGGCCTCTAACTATAGGACCATCTGCTCACTCACTCACCCCATTTGAAAGAAGACTAATGAGATGGGGGTAACTATCCTACTTCCTGCTTCAGTCTCCATTTGAGGAGAAGGTATTGGCATGCCAAAGGGAATGGAATCAGAGGGTCTGTGTGTGTCCGGGGGTACAGGGAGAATATATGCTTTCTGTAGTCTCCTGTTTTTAACCTACACCCTGCTCGAGTCTTCAGGAAATCGGGATCTTTGTGTGGACTGGCTCACCAAATGCTTGACCAGACATGCAAGAAGATTCTAGCAGCCACAGCTGTGTGAAGTCAGAATAGGCTACCTTGAGAGGTAATGAGCTCCCCGTCACTGGAGGTATGCAAGCAGAAGCAAAACAACTGCTCCGTGATGATTGTATATAGACTGTAGAGCACAATGATTAAGAGCACAGGTTCTGGAGGCTGACTGCCAGCCTTCAAATCTTGGCCCAATTGACTAACTATGTGACTTTGGGCAATTTTCTTAAGCTTGTTGAGCTTTGGTTTCCTTGTCTATAAAATGGGAATGATAAGAGCTTCTACCTTGTGGGGTTGTTGGGATTAAATGAGTATAATATATGTAAAGCACTTAGAACGGTACCTAGTATATAATAAGTGTTCAATAAATAGTAGCTTATATTATCTACTGATGGCTCAACTAAGGTCCCTGACAACCCCAGGATTCCATATGACTGTTGGTTACAAATCTTCCTGAGCACCCTGGGGATAAAAAAGGGATTCTGCCAGGGGTGAGACTGCCTGGCTGGGGAGCTGGCTGAGGGAAGCACTCACCCCTTACATGCTTCTAGCAATGGTTTCTGTCTCAAAGTGCTTTTGGAATCAGTGTCTCAGTTGAGCCTCAAGACAACTCAAGAGGTGCAATGATCCTCCGCATGCTATAGATAAGGGAGGCGAAGCTCAGAGGGGGAGAGTGACACAGCTACCAAGTGGCAGAACTGGGATGGAACTTCCCCTCTATCACACCGCCTGGTGGTCCCCAGGGCCGCCGTATGGGGAGGATGGCAGTTGGATGGGGCGAGTCATGGGGCGGGAAGAGGAGGAGCCCTGCCCGGCAGTAACCCAACCCGTGGAGAGCAGCTCCCCACTGTTTGCCTTTCTCCCAGGAGGAGCTGAGGCCAAAGCCCAGGGAGCAGCAGAGGGTGTTTCCTAGAAATGCCGCGGGTGTGGCTGGTGCGTACTACCCATGGGCAAAGGACAAGGCTAGGCCTGCTCGTGAGTGCTTACTGGAACCTCAACTTGAATCCTCCAGAGCTCCCATCCCTTTGATCTCACTCAGAAAGCTGGGCGTTTGGGCAAAGTCCAAGGGAGTCATTAGACTCTGATCTGACATTTCTGTTCTCAACCTAATGGCACAAGTATTTCACTGATGGCTGATGGCCTGACCAAGGGATTTTGCTTGCTGAGACTAGTAAGGTGGACTAGTGTTTTCATGCCATTTGGAGAGGCGATGAAGAAGAGGACTGTTCAAAAAAAAAAAAAAAACTGTGTTAGGCTGGAGAACAAGAGTAATACCCTAACTCATGGTCTCCTGAAGCTCTAGGTTAAATATATATATATATTACCCGGAGTGTAGGAAATGGACAGGGGTGATTGAAAATCTTTAATAACCAGCATAGCATGGGCGCCAACTGATCAGACTGTTCAGAAACACCCAGGAAGTCTGCACTAGCACACACAGGAAAAGAGCAGCCGTGGAGCGGGCCTTGGCAAGCGTCAGGGTGCTCCTTTGGGCCTCTCCCGGGAGCACGTGCAGAAATCAGGTTTGCTGTTGCCTCCAGAGGCTATAGGAGATTCCCCCAGTAGCTGCGGGGGTGTCGGGGAGTACCTGCTAGGAGGAAAAGTGGTAGAACTGAAGGAAATGCTCTTTGGGACAGCCTGAGAGCCAGACAGCCTAGGAAAGTCTTGTAAGGATGCAAACAAGGCCTGGCCTGGACTCAGAGAGCTGACTGCTGCCCTTTGCAGCCACAAGCTGGAGAAGTTCACCCCGGCACATTGGGTGGCAGTCTCTCTTCCTCCCCCAGCCACTTGCCACGCACAGCAGGTAGCATGCACACAGGCTGTAAACACAGTGCACGCCGTGGAGCAAATGCACATACCTGCCCAGTCGGTGTTCACACACAGAGCCCACATGTGCCCATGACCTATAGACACCCTCTCAAGTCGTGGGGCATCCACACTCACACCCACAACATCATTCACAGACTCAGAGTCCTGCAGCACAAGCAACTAAAAGAGTCAGCTTTGACTAACTCCAATCGGTTGCCCCTCCACACACACCTTGGTCTTTGCCCTTCCTCACACCTCGTGGGGAACAGGACAGCCGAGGTGGCCCGTGAGAAGTCCCTGCCATTCCCAGGCTCAGCCAGCAGGGGGCAGCCTCTCACGCCACACTGAATTTCACCGGAAGACTAAGGGGCCTGGAGGAGAAAGGGAGGCGGAGCCCAAGGAAAGTGGAACATCTAAGAAGTTGTAAAGTGTCCAGCCAGCCTGTGAGCTGGCCCAGGCGCACCCAGCCACCCGGTCCCGTGGGTGTGGGGCCTCAGCCCCTCCTGCCCAGCTGATGAAATCGATAGAGCTTTGGGCAAGTTACCAGGAGAGGATGTTTTAGTTACCATAGCAGGGCTGGGCTGTCTCTCTGCCCAGCCGAGAGCTCGGAAGGGAATCAGCCAGCACACAGGAGTTGAATGGAATCTCTCATTTTGCGAGTCATAGCCACTCTCAGGCCCCACTTCTTGTCTGTGGAATGGGTTTAAGAATAAATCATGGAGGGCTTCCCTGGTGGCGCAGTGGTTAAGAATCCGCCTGCCAATGCAGGGGACACGGGTTTGAGCCCTGGGCTGGGAAGATCCCACATGCTGTGGAGCAACTAAGCCCGCGCGTCACAACTACTGAGCCTGCGCTCTAGAGACCGCAATCCACAACTTACTGAAGCCCGCGAGCCACAACTACTGAAGCCCACGCGCCTAGAGCCCGTGCTCTGCAACAAGAGAAGACACCACAGTGAGAAGCCCACGCACAGCAACGAAGACCCAACGCAACCAAAAATAAATAAATAAATAAATTTATATTTTTTTTAAAAAAAGAACATGGGCAGTTCCCTGGTGGTCCAGTGGTTAGAACTCGGTGCTTTCACTGCCGTGGCCTGGGTTCAATCCCTGGTAGGGGAACTGAGATTTGGCCAAAAAAAAAAAAAAAAAAAAAAGGAGATATGTATATCTCCATTAAAAAAAAAAAGAAGAAGAAGAAATCACACATGCTCACTACTCCCTCCTTGGCCTTTGGACCCAAGCTATGTGGTCCGTCTCCTAAGACTTCCCTTCTCCTGCTTTACCTCTATTCACCCTGACATCTCCCGCCACACACTTCTCCTCAGGGAAGCTTCTCTGATTCTCCTCCCCATCTGGATCATGCACTCTCCCCGTGATAAACTGCCTAGAGTCCTGTGCTTGTCCCCAGAGCCCTGACCACGGTCCTGGTCAGACCAGCCTTTGTGGCTTTTGAATAACATCGGATCTCCCTCACCAGGTTGTAAGCAATGTGGCACAGAGTGGGCGCTCAAAGGCATTTGTTGAATATTGAGAAATGAATTTCTATGGCCCTTTGCAGGTGACAAAGCACTTTCACATGCAAACCGGGCACCCTCTGAGGTCGACATTGTTC
Organism: Balaenoptera borealis; assembly: GCF_965194805.1. Lineage (NCBI taxonomy): Eukaryota > Metazoa > Chordata > Mammalia > Artiodactyla > Balaenopteridae > Balaenoptera > Balaenoptera borealis. Next base: position 108,392,314 of record NC_138881.1, read on the forward strand.
ACACCTGCATCACTTCTTTACTGTACCAAACCTTTTCACTTCAGAAACTTCACTTCAGCCTCACAACCAGCCTGTGAGGAAGCTAAGGATTATTATTTCCATTTTACAAACAATAAAACTGAAGCCCAGAAAGGTGAAGTGTGACCCAGGCTTAGTACTTGGAGGAGCCAGGATTCTTAAGCCTCCAGATCCCTGGCCCGAAGGTGCGATCATTAGATTCCCCTGTCAGTCATCACTTTGAGCATCGTCACTCCCATTGTGGTGAAGGCCATGCTCAGTCTGGCAAGAAGGTGTATGCTTGGCAAGGACATGGGCTTTGGTGGGGGAACAAGCCTGGGTTCCCATCTGGGCATCACCTGCCTGTGACCTTCAGAGCTGGAGGAGCATCCGGCAAGGCTTCATGGCAGAGGCGGCCTTAGCTGGCACTTGAAAGACTGGGGGAATTAGGGGAGGCAGAGAACCAGGGAAGGGAAGGCTGGGGAGACTAGAGGTGCACTGGGAAATGGGGTTTGGGTGGCTTGGGCTGAGGCTTTCCCAGCCTCTGCTTCCTGAAAGATACATATGATACTCACTCCCTCACACTCCTGCTGGGGCCAGGGCAGCAGCCAGGACCAGTATAGAGGGCACCAGGCAGCAAGGGCTGTCATACCCTCGCCACGCACCCGTCCCTTGAGCCTCCCAGAGGCAAGGTGAGGAGCGAGTCTTCTCTGCTGTCTCTCACATACTGTCCTACACAGAGTAGGTGCTTTTTTTTAAACTCATTGTCCAGGAGAGTGATTCTTTTGAATTGGTCTTTGTGCAGGCAGAACACCCTGTTTTTGTGCTTGGGTTCTGAAAATGTTAGCCTAGGTCGAGGGGATGTGGAGCTACTTCTGAAACTTGCATTAAGGCATGGGATCTGAAACTTGACAGGCAATTTGGGAGCAGGGATGGGGGTGGAGAGGGCTACGGAGCTGGGCTGGGGGCTAGCCCAGAGTCGCCTTGGGGTGGGGTAGGAGGAAACTGAGATTGAAACTCCTGGGAAAAGCAGCGTCCGAGATCTCTGAGGTGATGGAGGTGGAAGGGACCAAGAGGTGAGCCCTCCCTCCTGAGACACCTCCTCCCCCCTCCTCATCCCTGTGTGCTCTCTCCCCTCCCACTTTGTTTATCTTCCTTTATCTTTTCACATCCCTCACACCTGAGGGCTTAGGAGTTCCCAAGGAGGTGAGAGGACTCTAGGCTGTGAGGAAGTTTGGGGGTCTAGAGACAGGGGGATGAAACTATGCCAGGGTCACCGGCTCCTATCCCCACACTTGCTGGGGAGGGACCCAGAGACACCCCTGCCTAGATGGAAACAGGGCTTCTTTCCGGCCACACCGGCCTCCCAGGTCCCACAGACACAAGCATTTTTGCTGCCCTGAGACTGAGGGCGCCAGAGTGAAGCCCTTGCCATAGCCGGGAGGGGACGGCAGCCCTTGAGTGACTGCTTGGCACTTCAGTACTGCCTTCACCTTGCTTTAAAGCAATGTCAACTTGGTCCCCTCAGTCCCCTCATTCCATTACATTCCACAGAAGATCCTCAGACGAACTTAGCCTCTCTGTGCCTCAGTTTCCTCAGCTATAAAATGGGGTTGCGATGGGGACTAATTCAGCCAGGACAGGCGATGTGCTCGGAACAGTGCTTGGCACACAGGAAGCACTTGCCCCCTACCTGTCGTGTCGTGTCTGTCAGTACCGTCTAGCTATGTCCCTTTAAGTGGGTCACTTTCCCTTTCTGAGCCCGGCTTTCTTCTGTAAAAGGTCTGTAAAAATGAAGAGGCTCAGGAGACTGAATGGTCTCCCAGGAGCCTGTCAGCTCTGCCCTTCTAGGATCCTGTAAGTCTGAGGTAGGGAAAGCAGAGATTGTTGTCCTATGAAAATAGATGAGGGGGGACTGGAACCCCCAAAAGATGAACTGACCTGCCTAGGGTCACACAGCCAGTTACAGGCCAAGCTGGGTTTGGGATCCCGAGTGCTGAGCCACTAGCTTCAGGCCACTGGGCTGTGCAGCCTGCCAATTCTTTCACACTCAGGGAAGGTCAGAAAGCATTTGGTTTGCAAGATGGGGGAAGTATGAAATGGAGGTCCCAGCAGCCTCTGGGGCCAGGAGAAGCTTGGGCAGACCCACGTAACCCAGTGGTGGCCTTCCTCACTGGCCAAGGGTCCCGTTTCCCACGGTTTCTTCTGTTTCTTCTCCCAGAGCACTGATTCCCTCTGGAGAGTGGCCTGAAGCAGCATCACTGTTTGCTGGAACCCCAGCAAAGCCCTGTGCACAAGCAGCTGCTTCCCACCCACACCTTCCAGGCGGCCAGGCAGGTGAGGAGGCTGAGACCCAGAAGGGGCCAAGGGGCCCTTCCACGGCCAGCCCTGGGCAGAAGCAGAGTCAGGACTGAACTCAGCTTTCTGGGCACCTGGCCTCGGGTGGAAAGGAACCTGAGGGCCAGGCGGGTCTCCTGGACAAGGGCCTGGCCCCAAAATCCAGGATCAGGTGCTGCCCAAGCTAACGCTGCAACGGGGGAGAGTGCTGAGGGCCATGTGTCCCTGGGGAGGCCCTGTGGGTTGTCTAGGAGACTGGAAATTTCCAGTGCCCCAGGCACCCTCGGATTGGGGAAGCAGACTCCTAGCGGGAGCGGGGCAGCTGACCCGAGCTGAGGATGGAGCCGGCTTTGAGGCTTCGCTAGCCAGTTAGCGGCTCTGTGAATCTGGACAAGTGACTTGACCTCCCTGAGCCGGTTGTTCCATCTATAAATTGGGGACAATGATGACTGCCCTGTCCACCTTTCAGGGTTAGAGTGTGGCTTAGTGGGGATAATATTACCTCCCACTAGGGAGCGCACACCGTGGGCCAGGCACCGTGCCCAACACTTGACCTGCATCATCGCATTTGGTCCTGACCGCAGCGCTCAGAAGCAGCCAGAGTATCCTGCCCGCTGCGGAAATGGGGCTCATGGAGACACTGGCTTTCAGGTCTCACAGAGAAGTAAACGGTGGTGCTGGGAGTTGAACCCTGATCTGACTCCAGACTTCCCCTTCCACGGAAAGCCCTCTGTTAGTATAATTATTGTCAGATAGCATGGCACAGAAGGCAGCTCATAAGCAGTTTATTAAATTCTCTTAATTCTAGACCTTGCTGCAGAAGGGAAGTCTTCTCCTCGGGCCCCAGGCAAGGGTTCAAGGGCTCAGCTGAAGGGCTTGCCGATGCTTCACATGAGACAGGGTTCTGTGGCCCGCCATCTGTTTTTATAAACACAGCCACAGTGGTGCATTTACATTTTGTCTAGGGCCACTTTTGCAAGACAATGGCTGACTTCAGTACTTAGGACAGAGACCTCACAGCCTGCAAAGTCGACTTACAGAAAAAGCTTGCTGATCCCTGATTTGAAACATCCAAGGAAATGTCCTAGATGCAGCTCCAGCCTTTGACTGAAGTCCAAGGCCGCAAGCCGGGGCTGTCCCTCTCTGAGCGCTGGTCAGTATGTAAGAAAACTGGTTTTTCAAAGGAACCCTGGAGACATCTTCCATTTGGGGGGTTCCAGAGAAACGCTGGCTGAGTCAGTAGCCCCTTCTAGGACCAGAAAAGAAGATGGTAAGTCTTCTCTGCCATTCCCTTTGGCAGTCAGCTGGTACAGGCCCACTCTGGTCAGAAATCTGGGGTTGAGAAATTTCAGCTGAATAACCTTCAGGCCTGAAAAATAGAATTCTATAAGCACCTCAGAATGGCTGCTTGGGTCAGACGACAGAGGAGCCCAGCCGCAGTTGAGGGTACTGAGTCAGCCAGGACTTGTGGGAGAATCTGAAACGTTAGGCATCTAAGTAGCTATGGCTCATTTTATACCACGCCTGGGGTCCTGAAAAGCCTTGTGTGTGGACTGAGTCTGTTTGCCTCCCTTATCTCTTTCATTTCAGGGGCTGCCTAATTTCTAGGTGGATTTGAAGCGCTGTTGTTTTTCAGGTTCATCTGCCCACCCCACCCCCCAACCCTTCCAGGTCTTGGTCCAGAAGTAATCAGTGAACAAAAAGTGAACTCCTTTTTCTTTTTTCCCTCTGTATTTTCAAAAACAACCCCCTACTCTGATTCTATTGTATTCATTTGGTCAAGGTATCTCCAAATGGTGGCAACCCATATGTCCTGCCTTCTTTTGGTTTGATGTCTAATTATCTTTACAGAAAGCCACCAGCTTTCCTTCCCCTCATCCTCTGCCCCAAGGAGGTCAGACTTGCCTCCACCCACTTGCATACAGTGACTACATATGCCTGGAGGACCCTGGTGGCAACTCCCCTTCCTTGTCCCCACGTCCACTGTGCACCATCCTCCTGCCAACTTAACCAAAGGCAACTGGGTCTTCTGGGGCCGGTGTAAGCTGGTGTCTCCGTGAGGCTTTCTCGGATCCCACCGGTCCACACCACGCCATCTATTTCCAGTGCACTTACTGGGATTTAAGTACATTTTGTACTTAAGTCTTCTCTCTAATTAGAGGACCTTCCATAGTACCATAGAAAGAGTTTACATTCTAGAATTCAAAGTCCAGATTTTAGATTCACTTACTGGCAGTGAGCCTTTGGGCAATTTGCTTCAACTCTCTTAGCCTGTTTTCTCATTTGTAAAACGGGGATCTGTGTCGCCCAGTTGTTAGGATAATAAAATGAGTTGGTATTTTTAAAAAAGAGCTCTGTAAACTGTTAAAGGGCTACACACTTACGGATCAGTATTAAGTTGTCCTGCCCTGCCCCGGCCCCCTTCTCCTTGGTTTCTTGTGAAATTAGAGCTTTGGGGGTGATTAGGGCGGTAACAGACCAATCAGCATAAAGCCAGCCCACCCAAAACCTCCTTGCCTAAAACCAGTTCCTCTGACAACCAGTTTGCCTAAAAGTCAAAGTAGTAATTTTGAAAGAAGGCATTTTTGTACCAATTTTCCTAAGAGGCACTTCCAACACAATGTCATATTTTTAAATCACTATGTCACAATCTGCAACATTTTGTCAATGATAAGATTGTTGTGTACGCTTGTGGGTGGCATTTTCTATTTTATCTTTCATTGAGCAGTTTCATGACTTTTTAGCAAGTGTCTGAAGACCCTTTCTTCAAATTGTGTATTTCTAGAACTGAATACTTGTCAAATCTGTAGAATTTCCCACAAGATTTATCGAATGCACCTTTTGGATCACTCCTGTCTCCTTTTTGCTGGGTTTTACTCTGGATCGTGTATACCTGTGTGCACCTAATGAGTTGATTAACCAAATTAGCATGTACCCAATGTTCCTTCCTGTTCTCCAAGATGTTGGCATTTTGACAACAAGCGTGAAGAAGTGAGACAGATGGGGCAGAACTGCATCGAACTCCCTGCATTTTATTTCTCAGGCTATCTCGTGCATCAAGCGACTCTACTTTGTGAAACATAAAATGATACATACAAAGTCATTACGAAATATATTTATTGCAGGAAACAGAACATTTCTCAAGAAAGGCAACTGGCTAAAAAGTCCCGAGAGTGTTCAAAAGTAGATAAAAATAGAAGAAGACACACACCAAGGATATAAAACAATTTTTAGTAGAAATCCCACCTTTAATCAGAATGTTCTTAAATAAAATTTTTTAAAGATCCTTCAAAGGACACTGCAAAAAAAAACAAAATTAGGACACTCAGATGCCAAAACACTTAAAAGTGGACTGCATTTTATGTGAACTGGTCATTAAGCATAGAGATTCCTTTTGTGAGTTTGTGGCAAATTAGTTTGAAGCCATTGGACCTGGAACCGATTTAGGAGGCAGGCACTTCCCTCCCTGCACATGAAGTTCATGGGCATGGGGAGGACCATGGATCTCAGCGGAGAGGTGTGCCCCTCCTGAACGTGACCTCCAAGAGTAAGGGCGAATTGTCAGCTTTTAACTCTTTATTATAAAGACATATTTACACTGAACAATCTTTACAAACACAGTGAACACAATTAGGGGAAGGGGACGATTTCTTAATGAAAAGCGCCTTAATAACTTTGTATAAATTAGTATAAGAATCATACACAACCACTTTAAATAAGACAGCCCCTCAGCACCTCCACTGCCCTGTGTCTCCAGACTTTCCCAGCCGTCCCTCTCCCACTCCCCACAGCCCACCCCCGCCCTTCCCCCTGGGCTGGGCAACTGATGCGACAGGAGATGCAGAAAGGAAGAGGCGGAAGAAGGCCCAGCCCCAGTGGGGACATCCGTGGCAGAAGAGGCTTTCTGGACACTGGCCAGCCCCCACTCTGGGCTGAGGGGCGTTTGGGGGGCGGCAGGTGCCCAGCCTGGCTCCCCAGGGTGGCCTTAAAGCAGCAGCAGCAGCAGCAGCAGAGGAGGGGAGGGGGAGGGGCGGGTAGGCAAACGTCGGGGTTGTTCTGGGACTCCGGGGGCCCTGACCCCCCCTGCCCGACACGTACATAGGTGGCCGTCAGGCTCCTGTCTTCCCTTTTCTCCCTCCCACGAGGCCTTTGAGAAGAAAGCCTGCTGAGATCTACACTTCCTCCCATCTTTCCTTCCTTCCTTCCCCCCTCCCTTCCTTCCTTCTTTGTTTCCTTCTTCTTCTCCCCACTCCCTGCCTCCTCAGGGAAAGGCCACTGGGAGAAGAAGGTCCAGTCAACGTGAAGGGAAAGCCATTGAGTCCAATTGGTTAAGGCCACCTCCTGATTCCTGGTAGTCTCGGTGCCTGAGCTGCCCCTGTGAAAAATACCCAGGGTCTGGGAGTGCTGCAAGGAATGGGGGCAGCTGGCCAGTCAGGGAACTTTCCAGGCCGGGCTGGGGAATGGACCAGAAGGGGCAGGCCGGGGAGGAGGGAACAGCTCCGTCCCACCGTGGGGCAGTTCGCAGCCGGCCCCCTCTCCCTTCCTGGCCACCCCCAGCCCCAACCCCGGGAAAAGGCACTTAATGGGTTTGGAAGACATCATCAAGAAGGAAGAGGGCATCATCACGTGGGAGTTCGGAGACCTGGGCCCTCATTCTGGCTCTGCAGTGACACTGAGCAGGTCACCATCCCTCTCCGAGCCTCTGTTTTTGCAGGAGTTTGCATAAGGAGGTGGAGCTAAGTGAACTCCAAAGTTCCTTTTGGCTCTGATCGTCTGTGATTCTTGGCAAAACCAATCATCCTGCTTGGCTTTTGCTCCTGGGAGGGTACAGAGCCACCTGAGGCGCATACCCTCCCCTCCTGAGCTGGAGCTTGAACTAGCTGGAGGGGGGGCGGGGGGCGGGAGTGAGTGGGAGGGAATTTAGGCGGCACAGTGAGGCGAGAGAAGTGACAAAGTACTTCATGGCCCCTCTCCTTCACCTCTTCCTTAACCGGGCCAAACATGGGGATGAGGAAGAGGCCACAGTAGCTATTCCTCCTCTTCTCCAATGCTTCACTCCCCCTTCGCCAGATCGCCAAGCCCCCGTTCCCGTGCCCCCAAGGCACCCTGTCTGCATCCCAAGGACCCGGTCCCTCTCCCTAGAGTCTCTCATGGCTCCGCTCTCTATGCCCCTCTGGAGGCCGGGGTGGCGGGGCGGGGCGGGTGGGGGGGTGGAGTGCTGATGCGAAAACGTGGAATCTGCTGGAGCCCATTAAAGAAGGGCGGGTTCCACCCAGCCCCCAGGGCATACCTGAGGCAGGAAGGGCCAGAGAAGGGTTAGATGTTAGGGTATTAGACAGAAGAGGTAGAGACTAGAGCAGGGGGAGGGCTGGGGAGAGGAAGGACGGCCTTCCAGTGCAGGGTCGCCCCAGTCAGGAAGGGGGACTGAACGGATCCTTGCTAGGGGCAGGAGCACGCCAGTCCATTCGGGGAGGCTGGTGGGGGAGGAGAGCCGGACCGTCAGCAGCGAGAACAGGGGCCGGATGAGGCGAACGGATGTGAGGGCTCCAGAGAAGCAGGCCGATCTACGGAGGAGTCGCGGGGGGCGGACACGTGGTGGCCCCTTCAGTCCTAAAGAGGAAAAATGACCAGAGAGGGGTCATTGACGTGTCCTAGGTCAAAGGAACCGCCTGGGACAGGAGACGAGACGGCCTTCACCCGCCCTGCCCACAAGCCTGAACCTAAAGCCCCAGGCCTCAGCGGCAGGCTCAGGCCCTGCTCTCTCCTTCCCACATCTCCGGGCGGCTCTCTTCCTGTTCTCTGCTAGCGGCTACCCCCAAGCCTCCCTGCCTTCCTCCCCGCCTCCGGTGAGGATCCACACCACACACCCGCACATATACCCTGGGGCACCTCTCCCCAGCTCATCAAGGCCCCCCAGGACTTCCAGAACACTCCAGCTGGGCCAGCCAGCCCAACCCCAGGCAGCAGAGTGGAGGGAAGCCAGCACCTAGCTCCTGCGGAGTGTCAAGCCCCTCTCCGGCCTTGGTCTCCTGTCTAAACTGAAGGTGCTCTGTAAGCCCCGGTGTTATGCGTGGGGCCAGCGGTAAGCAGCAGGGCCACCCAGCTTCCAGGCTGTTCCTCCCCTGCCCTTTCTGTGCCGCCCACTGACCAGAGGCTCAAGTACCTGCTTCAGAAAGGCATGGGGCCCTTATGGGAGAGGCGCGGCCGCTGGCGGCGGAACTTCCTCCGACCTCCCTGCCAGGGCCCTGCGCCGCTCCTCGGCCCTCTGGGCTGCACCAGGTGGCGGATGGTGCCTTCCTCCATCCCCTTCCCGTCAGAAGTCTGCAGCAGGGGCCCTGCAGGAAGGAGAAAGCCTGTCATCCCAAAGGCTGATGCAGATGGGCCAGGGCCCCAGAGGAGCGGCAGTCTCTCCATGAGGTGGCGCTCTCAGAGCTTTTGTTTTTCCTCTTCCAATCAGTGAACCGATGAACCATTTGCAATGTTTACACTGTCCTGGGGCAAACAGAGCCCACTACTCACATTTGCAAATTATACCCCTGACTTGATGTCCTTTTGACAGTCCTATCATGTTTCTGATGGGCACAAACATGTTCTGTGCTCAGAACACCATCGGGGCGGGGGTTGCAGCTTGGGGTATCATGCCTGTACTCAGGCTGGGGCACAGCAGACAATAACTTCCCACTGCACCCTTGTGAATGATACACTTAAAACATTTCAAACACACAATATTTCAGTGAAACCAACTCCCCCCATCACGTGCCTATCACCCAGATTCAACGGTTATCCAGATGGAGTTACATATGCTTTGCTTCCCCTGTTTCTTTCTTTGCAGAGATATTTTAAAGCAAATCTGGAACATGATGGCATTGTACATCCTTTGATACGCAGGTGACCCACTTTTGAGTACTAGAGCTCTCATACCTCACCCCTGGGCATCTCATCAGTGTTTGGCCATCTTGGGGCTCACTTGCTCCTGTGGCCTCCCTGTGGGTGTGGCTGGGGGATTGTTTGCAGGGGGTGGGGGGGAATCTCTGACTCTGTGTGCCTTATGCTGGGTTCTAGTCAGCCTGTGACCAGATTCAGAGGCCAATAAATATTGTACAAATGAATGAGTAAACAAATGAGTGAACGTCACCTGAAGCAGCAAGTGCATCGGGAGGGGGGTGGGCTGCTAGTATTGCCCCCTCATTGCCCTACCTCCTTTCATCCCTAGATCATACCCCCATCCTGTGCCTGATGCAAATTCCTTCCATTCCAATCCCAGCTGGCTCCTTTTCTGCTCTAGGGGGCTCTTCTCTACATCTGTCCACATCTGGCTTAGAGTAGAAGGCTCCTGATGCCAGACCAAGCCCTGCCAATAGAATCCAAGTGGTGCTGGGTGTTCCTGGGTGCGATGAGGGAAAGACACACGATGAGGCCCCAGGGGTACAGCAGGCATGAGAAGAGAGGCACGGTGCCCAGATGAGGAGGGTATCATCTCCAAATGCTGAGACCCAGGCCTGTGAGTGGTGGTGGCAGTCAGGGAGGGAGGGCTGTTGGGGGGAGGGGTCCCTAAGAGACAGGGGAGGCCCAGAGCCAGGATGAGGAACACGGCTGGTGGGCTCAGACTCTGGCCAGCGAGACGTCTACACTCTAGGGCTGCAGAGAAGAGCTACCTAAGCTGACCGAGCTCTCAGCCACCTCTCATGGAGGCTGCAGTCCAGCCAGGGCAGGCGAGCTGGCACTCCACAGACAAGCCAGCCGCCAGAGGCAAGCAGAGCAGGGAGATGAGATGGTGCTGGGCAAGAGACAGACCGGCAGAGTGCTTGTGCAATGCCCAGGATGGGGCTGGTCTGCAGAAGTACAGCTTCTGAGGCCAGTGATCATGAATCCCAGTCTCCCTCTCCCCACACCATCGGGTTTGCCTCCAGCTATATCCCTGTCTCTCGAAACCTGTTTCCATCCATCCAGGAGTCTCCACCACTAGCTCACAGTTTCCATATAACCACCCATTGGCCGCTCGCCCCCCAGCCATACCCCTGGTGGCTCTTCCTTTCCTTCCCCCCTGCCTCCAGCATCCCCACGCTCCGGTTCCTTCCTTGGCTGTTTGGCTCTTGTGATTCCTCCTCCACTTGCACACAATTTCCAGGCATTTATGCTCCTCTTGGGCCAAACGCAGGCAAGGACTGTCCTTAGGGCCCTCCCTGCCCAGGCCCCTGGCGCCTGCTGCTCTCCACGCTCTCTCGCCCAGACACGCACGCACACACTCTCTAGCCCTCCACCCTCCCTCCCAGAGAGAACGTCACAAGCCCATTAGGACCTCTCCGTTTACCAGCGACCCTTCATGCTTCTGGTCGGGGGTGGGTTACTGTGTCAGCTCCTCCCCTAAACCCATCACCTAATGTAAATTAAAACACAAGTTGTGTTTGCACTTTGGGGCAGTAGGTATGGACAGGGGCAAGGAGGCTGCTTTCGCCTGTCATAGGGCTACCCTCTGAGTGCCATCTGCAAAGGGGCTGGGCCGGGGAGGGAGAGGAGGGAAGCCCCTTCACTAAGCTCCCGACTCCAGCTGCTTCAGCTTCTGCCTTGTGTTTTGGAGTCCCCTCAAGGCTGTTCTGCCCTCTGCAAGAGGACAGGAATGATACTGATGAGAAGCTGGTACCAGAGAAACTCTCAGTGCGAAAAGGACTGTGCTGAGGGTGTGGCCAGGCAACAGGAAGGACCCTAAGGGCCTTGAAGGTGTCAGTGAGGTCTTGGTTCTTGTGTTGCAGGGATGGCCAATGGCACAGGCTATGGCCCTAGGGGTAGAGCAGGCATGAGAAGAGAGGCACGGTGCCCAGATGGGGAGGGTATCATCTCCAAATGCTGAGACCCAGGCCTGTGAGTGGTGGTGGCAGTCAGGGAGGGAGGGCTGTTGGGGGGAGGGGTCCCTAAGAGACAGGGGAGGCCCAGAGCCAGGATGAGGAACACGGCTGGTGGGCTCAGACTCTGGCCAGCGAGACGTCTACACTCTAGGGCTGCAGAGAAGAGCTACCTAAGCTGACCGAGCTCTCAGCCAGGCCCTGGAGAGCGGTCACCCAGAAGCCCCTGGCACCTGGCATCCCACTGGATGGGGGGCTCCCTGTCCTCCTTGTAGCCGGAAGTCTGCAGTTCCTCCCCCACCCTGATTCCATCATCCACCTGTTTCCTACTTTTGATTCTGAGTCTGGTTCACCCTAAGATAAGCTGACACCTGAAACCCTGGCTTTGTCCTGTCCAAAGGGACAAATCAGAGGCTTTTGATTCTCATCACTGCAGAGGTCCCAGCTATACAAAAGAATTCCCCTGTAGAAACGGGCCATCCCCAGTGTACTTCAATATTTTCCTCTAACGCATCTGCTACTTACAGGAAGGCGGGGGCAATCCCGCAAAGAGTCGCGAGCCTAGAGGGACCGAAGCGCCATCAGCAGTGAAGCTACAGCATTCTCACCGTGAAGTGCAGTCGGGGGTGAACAGGGCTTGCTTTTCACACAATCTGAACTGCAGCCCTGCCAGTTCACAAAGAGGCGTGTGCCGCCTCTCAGGAACACGCCATCCTCACTCGGAATGAAACATCTTTTTTTTTTTTTTCCTCTCGCCGTCCAGCCTGTCTTGTGATTGCTTTAAAAGCCCACACAAGTGCCCTGGTGGCACTGGCTGTGTCCCCTCCACTGCTCTGGGGTCCTGCATGTGTCTCCAGGATGAAGCGCCCCTCCTTTGTCTGCCCAGCCCAGTGCACGCCAGCTGTGCTGCCGTGGACACATCACGCCCTGGCAGCCTGGTCGTCCGCTTCACCTGCATCAGTCCTTTGCCGCTGAGAGGCCTGACTCAGGTTACCTGGGTGCTTAGCTCTGAGGCATTGGGGATGGAGTGGAGATGCCCCCTCCCTGAGTGGGAGGGGTCCAGGAGGCTGTCCTCACGCTGTCACTGTGGCTGCAGGCCTCAGCTGGGGCCGGGGAAGGGCAGGAGGGGGACAAGGAAAGACAGAGAGGTGCTCAGACAAAGACCAAGGGCTACTTGGCCCTGGCCCAGCAGCCCTCAGACTCAGAAGAGCAAAGTGTATCCCAGGTCAGGAGGCAGTGGAAGAGTCTGCTGTGCGGTGGCGGGAGTGCATTCCAAGTCAGGACACGGTGTGTTGTGAAGGAAGCATGGATTCCAGGCCTGGAGCTGACTGGGGACTCTGGCTGGGGAGAGCATGCAAGTCTGGGCCAAGGGCAAGGTGGTTCAGAAAAGGCCCCTTTTTCTGACCCAGGACAGGAGGCAGGAGGAGCAGGACATGGGTCCCCAGACCCTGGGCTGGTGGCCGCCTGCACAGAGGTGGCCCCCTTGGCCCCAGGAGAGGACGGGGGTGGGGTGGGGGGACGTGGCAGGGGGAGGTGGAGAGGCAGGGGGAGCTTTGGAAGTTTCCAGTGCTAGGCTTAAGCAAAATGTGAGGGCAACGAGTTTACCCAAATCAGGCTGTGGAGATAGGTGACCTAATGCAAAAGGATTAATTGAAGCAGGACGTGGTAAGGTCTGAGCCAGATGCAGCGTTCCCTCCCCTTGAAACCGGCTCTCCCTTTACCGGTAATGCCCCAACAGCTGGACCCTGAAAGGGTCCGAGTGCTGGTCAGTTAGCCAAGGGTCTCCCCGTAGGCTCTGGGGGAGCCCCAAGTGTGCAGATCGGGTAGGCCCAGCTTCCTCTGGGATGCCCTCTCTGCACCACTGTTTGCCAGTGGTGGTGTCCCGTGGGTGTCTGATCTCGCCAGATGCCCTGGACGGCAGGCTCCAGGAGGGCAGCCCCGTGCGGTGTCCTTCATTCATATCTTTTGCTCTCTTTCTGCCATTGCCTGCCTGACAGGAGTTCCTGAGGAAAAAGCCTGCTCCCTTCTTACCAGTGAGGTGGCTCAGCCAGGGCTCGGGCCCTGAAGAGAGAGGTCACTGGACAGCTAGCTAAAGGCAGGTAGTGCCAGATCCAGCCAATGCGCCCTCCCGAGAAGCCGGGCAGGGCTCCCCGGGCCAGGGCAGTGCCAAAGGCAAGAGCAGAGAAAGGAGGTGACCTACAAAGAGAGAGGTGGAAGCCCTGCCAGGCCCCTCAGAGGCTCCCGGGCTGCATCCTGTTCTGGAGGATCTGGAACAAAGTAGGGCCTTGGGCCCTTCCTCTAGGAAACTTGCTGCCCTGCTCTCTCCTTCCCCCTGCTCCCACCTCCCCGTAACTCCAAGCCTGGCACTGGCATTAGTCCACCTGGTCTTGGCCTTCCTATTCTGTGTTGCCTGGCAGGCAGCAGTGACAGCCAGATCACAGGACTGTGGCAGCTGGAGGTGGGAGCTGGCAGCCCCAGGAGACACTGACGCACAGAAGACAGGCAGCCCGGACTGGGACTGCTGGGATGTGGGTGGGGACCAGGTGTGGGGAGGGCAAGGGAGCACCAGTCAGTGCCAAGTATGCCAGGTGGGGGTGTGGTGCAGGTGGGGGCCAGCTGCATGGAGGTATCGGGTCAGGCGCTGTTTCCTGGTTTGGTGCCTGGAGACAGGGGGACTGAGGTGAAGCATGAGCATGCCTGGGGCAGAGGGGGGACCGGAGCCAGGATCTCGAGGAACCAAGTCCCTGGGGTGGGACGCAGGCCGAGCCTTCTGCGTGGGAGGAGAGCAGACCAGACAGGACTTGGGGGCGAGGGAGGAGGCCAGCGTGACCCAGCCTGGCCCGGCCCGGCCCGGCCCGGGGGAGGCTGCCTCTGCTCACTTGCAGGCTGAAAGGAACCACAGCTGGGCTCCACGCCGCCTCCCCTGCCGCGCGCTCCTGCCTATGCAACAAGTGTCACGTCTGCATCTTGGCACATCATCGTCCCCCAGTGGCCCGCGCCCACGGACCGGCCGGCGGCGGCCCCTAACTTTCCACGCAGGAGCCCAACCCACCGGCCTCAGGTCAGTTCCCTCCAAGGATCCACGAGGGGAGCAGGACGTCCCCCCCCCCGTACCCTCCACCACGTGGGGAGCGGGGCGCGGGACACGGGGCGCACGCCTGCGGCCCTGAGCTCCTCGGACTGCGAGGGGCGGCCGGGAGGGGCCAGGCGCCGGAGGGTGATGCCCCAGGCCGAGCCGAGCCGAGCCCCCCGGAGGGAGCGGTGCCCGCGGCCGGCGGGTCCCTGGCCCCGGGCGCCCTGTCCGTCGGCGGCCCGGCGCGTGGCAGCTCCTGCACGGCTCGCGCCCGGCTCCCGGGAGGCGGAGAGAGCGCGATCTTCGGGGCGGAGGGCGGGGAGCGCGCGGGCTGCAGCCCTGGAGAGCGGCGAGGGGGCCGCGGGCGAGCGGGAGGGCGCGCACTCACCTCCACACACCGCGCTCAGGGAGAGCCAGAGCAGCAGGAGCGCCTGCACGCAGAGCCGCAGATTCATGCTGCTCCTCTGGCCGCCGCCGCCGCTGCGCGGCCCTGGCCAGGGGGCGGGGGTGGGGGCGGAGAGGCCGGAGGCCGAGGGAGGCGCGAGTCGCGGCTCGTGCGTGCGGGCGCGGAGCTCGCGTGGCTCCCGGGCCGCGAGACGGTACGCCCCGAGCCGCGCCGCGGGCTGGCCGGCCGCCGCCTCCTCTCTCCCGCAGCCTCCTCTCTCCCGCCGCGGGGCAGCGCCGCCCAGCTGGCCTCGGCGGCTCCGGGGGCGGCGGCGAGCTCGTTCCAAGTGGCTGGCGGCTCGGCTGCGGCTCCAACGGCCCGTGGCTCAGGCTGCCAGCGGGAATGCGCCCCGCTCACTCCAGGGGCTGCATTTTGTAGCCTGTGGCTTGGCCGCGAGCCCACTTGGTCATGTGGTCATCGGGAGGGCTGGAGGGGGGGCCGGGAAGAGGGAGAGGGAGCAAGCCTCCCGCACCGCCCCCCTCCCGGCGCGCACTGGGCAGCCGCAGCCAGGGCGCGAGAGGGAACCTCGAGGTGGTCCCACAACAAAGGCTGCGAGGCCACTCTGACAGCCCACAAGCGCTCCCCGGACAATGCCGGCCTGGCCGGGGGCCAGAGGGTTTCGGATACCTGAAGGATTTCAAACACAGGAAACATTTGGGGCGGTGGAGGGGCACACTTAACCCTTTGTCGCCACGCTTCCTTAACAGCTGTCAAGAAACCTGGGCGCTGCCCCCACTCACCCCCGCTACCTCTGACCCGGTCCTTCCCCACCGCCACTCCGCAGCCGCAGGGACTTGGCCAAGACCCTCACACACTGGCCCTCCTCTCTCCTCTGCATCTTCAGCTGGGTTTGAACTGTGCCCAGCGCCCCCATTTCTCCTACCATCCCCCAGGAGGCACCCTCTACCTGGAATGCCCCCACCCCACCCCATCCTTCCACAGAGTTCTTCATTCTTACAGCAGCACCTCCAACCCCATCTCATCCAGAAGACTTGCCAGGATAACAGTAATCCAGGAGAGGCCGCTCCTGGGTTCCTCCTTGCTGTCGGGACCTGCAACAGCTCCTACGGCATCCCCTCTCTTGTTCCCCATCATCACCACAAGGGACCATTTACCCAACTCCAAACAGTCTAGGCTGGATTCATTTTGCATGTACTTGGGATTCCCCTCTGAAAGTGGGTCCTGAAGTTGTTTGCCTCCCCAGACTAGGCTGTCAGCTCCTACAGCCTGGGAGCTCCCAAGAGAAGGAGCTGCCTCTTTCACCGCACGGGGAACCCCCTGAGATAGGACCTTGTCTTCTCATTCTTCTGCCTCTCTCTAAAGTCCCCAATATCGGGCTCTGCACATAGGTGGCACTCAACACATGTTAAAAGACCGAATCGAAAGGTGTTTCCACATTGCAGCCAGCCAGGCAGTTTGCTTGAAGTGCGAGTCCAGATTTACACAAAAAATACACTGGACGGTGTGTGTGTACCATTAAAGATGTGAGAGACCACAGTAGACTTAACATGTTTTTGAAATGTTACAACAATCCAGCATATGCACAATTTTTTATCAGTCTCCATAGCAGGGGGTCTCTGCTTTGTTCACAGCTGTATCCCCACAACTAGACCAATGTCTGGGGCATGGTTGGCGCTCCCGACATAGTTGTGAATATATAAATGAACTTTTCAAAACCATTCCTATTGCCTAAATCAAGGTAGTGGGAAGGGGATAAATAGGGTTCTTGTTCATAGCCTATGTCCGCATTAGCCCCAGTCCAGTAGGAAAAAGGCAGCGACATGGAAGGCAGAGCACCTCCCTTCATCCGTGAGGCCCAGGCGGTGAGCAGTGGGCATTAGTAGCGTGAGGTCATTCCCCCTCTGCTGCCCCCTGGAAAGAGTCTTCCACCCAGGAGGAGAAACACCGGACCTCTAGTCTCCACCCTCACCTGCCTCAGGGCCTTGCTGTTGTCACCTAAATTTGCTGTATCTCCTGGGGATGATGATCTCTGAGCTACCCCCTTCAGGGTTGTTATGGGATTGAATGGGATAATGTATCTGAAGGCACTGTGTAAATAAGGTATCAACCCTTGCGGGATGGTTTTTAGGAACCATGATCCTCCACCCCCTGACTGAACAAGCCCATACATTTGCAAATGAGTGCCCCCATAAGTAGGTTCCTAGAAGCGTTCATATTTAATCGCTCCTTTACCAGGGTGTGCATGGGCTATTTGCTAAGTGGTTTAAGGGCTGCCCTTTCCAATACGACTGATACTAACAACATTTAAAATAAAATGAAAACTTCATTTCCTCCGCTGCACTGGCCACATTTCAATTGCTCAGTAGCCACCTGCAGCTAGGGGCCACTGAATTGGACAGCACAGAATAGAACCTTTCGATTATTGCACGAAGTTCTATTGGACAGTGCTGGGGGAGAGCACCCTGGTCATTCTTTTTTCTGTAATTCTTTTTCCCACCTTACTTAGTTTTCAAAATGTGCAAGGGAACAACATACAAAGGCAAACCCAATACAAATTTACGGCAAGCAACTCTTAGTAAACAGAAGGCATGTATTTAAAACAAGATTTAAAGAGCTGACCACGTGGGAGAATTATGTTTTAATCTAATCCTTCTCTCCATTTAACCAAACTGCATCCATTTTTCCAGTCCTAGATCCAAGATCTCATCTTTCTCCTTTCTCAGGCTGCTCTTGCCCATGGTGACTTTGTCTTCCTCATAACAGCTATGGCTGTAACTTTCATTGGCAGTGATTCTGGCCTGCACTTTTGTATCTGCACGCCATGTTCTGTGGGCCTGTAGAGAGCGTCCACCACCAGGGTACCCATTCCAGAACCAAGGCCTGTGAGGCAAGGGATGCAACCCTGATTGGTCACTCTGAAATCCCTGTGGGCTCCCGTATATCTCAATAGCATATTCAAATGACCGGTTTTTATACTTGTCTCCACCCGCTAGACTTGAAGGTCACAGGAATGATAGCAACTCGCACAGTGCCTGGCACAAAGTTGGCACTTGGAGACTGCCTGTTGAAGAGATAAGTAACTGTTGGTAGAACTGTGTGCTGTCTTTTGTTCAGGAAGATGACACTGTTGAGTTAATATTAGCAGAATCAACGTTTAAAGGTGTGTCTCCAAGAGTGGGGAGGAGGTGCAGGAAGCCATCCGCACCTTCCTGCCCTGAGGCAGCAGTGGCTGTAAAGTGCCTTGCTGCACTTGGGGCTCAGGCCTGTGGTGAGGGGCAAGACTCAGTTTCCAGTCAAGTTCAGGGGCAATTCTGGGGACAAGGGGTAGAATTCAGTGTACTGCTGGGGACAGAGGTGAGATAGCTGACCTATGTGAAGCCAGCCTGTGACTTGTTGCCCTCATTGGCGCTGTGCACAAGCTATTCAGTTCTGCTTCGTGTCCTATGTATGTCATCACCACCAGCCACTGCTGCTTGGTTGACTCGTCTGGCTCCCTGTCCTCTGGGTTTGAATGAGCAGTGTGGTGTATTAGAAAGAACTCAACTTTTGGAATTTCAAATAACTGAATTCAAATCCTGCCCCTCAATCTCAGTCCTCAGCTGTGTGACTTTGGGCAAGTTATCTAACCTCTCTGAGCCTAAGTTTCTTCAGTTACTAAGTGAGGGTAATAATAGTACCTACCTTATTATGTTGGGAGATTAAACAAAATAATGCACGTAAAGTACTTAGCACAGGTCCCAGCCCACGGTAGTTGCTCATTCAGGGTTAATTTTCTCCTCTTCCTGATATGTTCCCCCACCCACCCACCTTTGGGCTCTGGCCTCTGACCTCTTGGAACTGATCAGGAAGGAACGGCTCTGTCTTTGCCCTGTTCCATCTACACCTGTCTTCTTAGTAGCCATCAGAACTGTTCACTATCTTATTCCCCCAAAGCACCAATCTCTGCTGGGGCTAATCTGATGAATGCACTTGATCCAGGGAGTTAATGCATGATAGTACTTTGAGGTTTTGCCTTCCAGTTATGGTATTATGATAGTAGTCCTATGAGGTATGTCCTATTCCCCAAAGTAATATCAAGCGCCACCCTTTCAAGCAAGGAGATATTTTAGTGACTTTCATTTGGCTGCGCTACATAGAGCTCACCTTGCTTCAAAGTCAACTCAAAAAGGGATCCCCTCTGGCAATTTACAACCGAACCTTCTTTTTTTTAAAATTTTTTGTTGAGGTATAGTTAATTTACAGTATTATATTAGTTTCAGGTGTACAACATAGTGATTCAACATTTTTATAGGTTATACTCCATTTAAACTTATAAAATATTGGCTATATTCCCTGTGCTGTACAATATATCCTTGTAGTTTATTTATTTTATACCCAGTAGTTGGTGCCTCTTAATTCCCTACCCCTATCTTGCCCCTCCACCCCCCACTGGTAACCGCTAGTTTGTTCTTTATATCTGTGAGTCTGTTTCTGTTTTGCTACATATATTCATTTATTTTTTAGATTTCACACATAAGTGATATCATACAGTATTTGTCTTTCCCTGTCTGACTTATTTCACTAAGTGTAACACCCTCCAGGACCATCCCTGTTGTTGCAAATGGCAAGATTTCATTCCTTTTTATGGCTAAATAATATTCCATTGTCTATATATATCACAGCTTCTTTGTCTGTTCATCTGTTGATGGACACTTAGCTTGCTTCCATATCTTGGCATTTGTAAATAGTGCTGCTATGAACAGTGGGGTGCACATAACTCTTAGAATTAGTGTTTTCATTAAAACCCAACTTTCAGCCTGCAGGTTCAGCCACCGAAGACTCAAAGTGCAATCCTGTTGCAGCCCATTCCTCTCTTCCTGTCCCCATAGAGGAGGAGGAGGAGGAGGAGGAAGAGGAGGAGGAGGATGTCGTTAAAATTTATCGAGCATGTGCTGCGTGTCAAGCACTGTTCTAAATGCTTCACATGCATTAACTCATTTAATCCTCACACCTATGAAGTAGTCCTACTCCTCATCATCCCCATTTTACAGATGAGGCAACTGAGGCTAACAGAAGTTAAGTAATTTTCCCAGGTCTGCCTAACCTGAAAGCCCACACACTTCCCTCACTGAACCTTGAGAAGCAAATTCTCACTTGTTTGAGCCCATATACCACTTTATTTGCACTTCTAATACTGAACTCAAACTGTCTTGAATCAAATTAGGAGGCAGTGAAGCACAGTGGTTAAGCACATGGGTTCTGGAATAAGGCCGCTCTCTCACTTACTAAATAGATAAATGGGCAAATTATTTAAGATTTCTGAGCCTTAGATTCCTCATCTGAAAAAAAAAGG
The DNA here is from genome assembly GCF_965194805.1 of Balaenoptera borealis. Taxonomy (NCBI): domain Eukaryota; kingdom Metazoa; phylum Chordata; class Mammalia; order Artiodactyla; family Balaenopteridae; genus Balaenoptera; species Balaenoptera borealis. The sequence continues at coordinate 108,412,299 of NC_138881.1, forward strand.
GGGGGGGGCTTAGCTCACTGGGTTATTGGAAGGATTAAACCAATCAATACCTAGGAAGTACTTGGTACAGTGCTTGGCTCTCCTAGTAAGGCAAGCATTGTATAAGTGTTATATATTCTCATAGGTACTTGTGTATGTCTTACCAATACTATGAGATAGTAAAGCTATGTCTTGCTCATTTTTGTGTTCTCACCAGCAGTGCTAATGCCCAAAGCAAATACTCAATAAATATTCATTGAATGCAGAAAGGAATTGTATAGTCATGTTAATAGTCAATCTGGGTTTATGATACATATCAAGTATCCTTATTTGGGTAAAATCATCACAGCTTGTCCAACAGGTGCTCAGATGGGTCAACACCAAGAGTTAGCAGAAATAACACAAAGATGGGAACTCCCCCTGCTCCCAATTGGTAGTGGCTGTTTTGACTGGAGTAATATAAAAAGTTGAATGGGGAGTGGACATCCGGAGAATGATGAGCCTGGTCGGTAATCACAGAAATCTCATAACAGAAAGAGTCCCAAATGCCTCATTATGCAGATGGAGAAACTGAGGCCCAGAAAGGAATAGTGACTTGCCCAAGGTTACACAGAAAGCGAGTGGCAAAGTCAGGACAGAGAGCTAGGTTTCATTAACTCCTGTCTCCTGTGTTTCCCTCAGTGCCTTCCCGCATACAGGTGTCGCTGCTGAGCAGTGCCCCAGCTGACTGTGAAGGCACTCAGAATGGCTGTGGTTAGGCATGGACTCTCTCCACGATCAGGCCTGCTGGATCACATCATAATAATGAACCTTCCCAGTATCACTCATCCAATTTGTTCCCTAAGACATAAGCTAAATTAATGATCAAAGAAGTTCAGTAGCAGCAACCTTGGTGAAAAGTCTTTAAGAAGAGCCTCAAAGCTTCCCCTGTCTCTGAAGCTACTTAACAGGAACTTGAAAAACAGCAGAAAAGGCCAGCTGCTGGTTGATGCCTCACTAACTAGCTCCTTGACAAATGATCTTTGCTTGGCTAAGCACCAGCAGAGGACATGAATTTTCACTGTCTCATTACTAAGTATTTGTCTTTCGAATTCCATTGGCTAGAACTGAGCTTTCTAACTCATCTATATGCCCCAGAGCAGCCAGCACAATGTTTGCCATAGAGTAGATGCTTAAGACATCCTCAGGGATTAACTTTCCCACTTTGAGTGTGAGACCATCATGTTAATTACATGGAAACTAGCCTGAAACTTGCTCTATAAATCAAAAGACGCTAATGACCATTTGGAGGAAGAAACCTGGTCGTCGGGATTTGGGGACATTGTTGGGGTTTCTTCTTCAGCTAGCTGTATGATTCTCCCCTCGCTTTGGTGTCCATTGCCTCCCAATCCTTATCACCAACTGGATCCTAACCCCGGCCACATACTAAGATCTTGCCTCTCACACCTGCCCTTTCCCCAAGCATGCAAAGTCAAATACTAACCATTATAAGGTATCACTTTTGCAAAAATTAGAGAAGTAGCCATTTTGCAGCATAACCACACTACTTCTATTCACATCCCTGGCATTTAATACCATACCTCAGACCCCAGCGTGCTAAATCCTTCCACAGGGCATACTTCGGCCATTCCCAAATGGGTTCCAAATGTCCCGGAAATGTTTATTCTACTTATACATTTCTTCCAGCTTCTTTGCAAACTACATACATTCTCAGCTTCTCTTATATATTTAAGAGATCCGGGGTTCCCTCACAGATACACCTCACTTGACACATAACTACGTCCCTGAAAGGTATTATGGCAATGGAATTCAGATAACCAGCCATATTTCAAATGTTTTTGACGGGTTGACTGTTCACTAGAGGGATCGGTCCTAAGGGGGCTCCTCCAAGAAGGTAAAGAACTGCTCTTCCGCCCCCGCCGCCACCCCAGCCCCACGGAGTTGCCCCCTTTTCCCTGCCTCCTGCCCATTTCCTTCTGATCCTTTGGCCTCGCCCAGAGCCACGCAGGTCCCCGTTCCTCCCGTTGGTCTTTCAGAGCAGTTTCATTTCCTCTGAACATCCTCTATGACGTCTCCCAGGAGCCTCCATCCTTCCTCTCCTCTAGGGTCTATAAATACACTGGTCCCCCAGGAGAGGCCTGTGAATTCCTTCCTCAGGCAGCAAAGCCCTGTGAACTAGGATGGCCACTCCCTAATGAGCAGGTTTATCTCCAAGGTCCAGTGGACCATTGAACCTTTTTTCTTCTTGCTTTGCTGGCTAATCTAATCTGGACTTACATCAGGTGGGATATTATATGATCTCAAATCTGGTTCCTTTGTGTGCTGAGACAGAGTAAAGACTGGTGGGGACCAGGTGTTGAGTCTATTGCCAGTCTGGCTGTGAGCTTAGAGCTCTGAGATAAGGAGGTTAAGTCAGAGAGATCACCTCGGTCAGCTTTGCTCCATCCCAGATCCAAGTTTGTACCCCTACGTTGATCAGAGATTGGCACCATCACCGCATGGGTCTTAACCCCGACCACAGACTGAGATCTTCTTGGCTTCTCACTCCTTCATCTTTCATACATTTCCTGAACACATAAAGAGAGAGCCCAGTAATGTACTAACCTTAAAAAGGTAACACTTTTGAAAAAAGAAAAAAAGAAGTAAAAGAAAAGTAGCCACTTCACAGCAAAATCCCACATATTAGTTTCCCAAGGCCTCTGTAACAAACTACCACAAACTGGCTGGCTTAAAACAGCAGAAACTTATTCTCTTACAGCTCTGGAGGCTAGAAGTCCGAAATCAAGAAGGCTCTAGGGGGGAGTCCTTCCTTGCCTCTTTCAGCTTCTGATGGCTCCAGGCATCCCTTGGCTTGGGGCTGCATCGTTTTCACATGGCCTTCCCTTCTGTCTGTGTGACCTCCCTCTGCCTCTCTCTCTTGTAAGGACAATTGTCATTGGATTTAGGGCTCACCTGAATAATCCAGGATGATCTCATCTTGGGATCCGTAACTTCATTACATCGGCAAAGACCTTTTTCCAAGTAAGGTTACATTCACTGGTTCTAGGGGGTTAAGACACAGACACATCTTTTGGGCACTCCCATTCGACCCACTGCACCGCACTACCTCCGTTCGCATCCCTAGCACGCTGGAATCGTAAGAGCCTGAACTTTCTGCCCATTTTGCCTCCAAATATCTCTCAAATATGTACACTTCTCTATGTTTCTGCTGCCCCATCCTCATTCAAGACCCGTCATTCCTCACACATCATTCTCCAAAGCAACCAGAATGGTCAGGCCGGCCCCACTCTGCTTGCAAGCCTTCTGTGGCTCTGAGGGTCAAGACCCAACTCTTGGCCGTGGCCTGCAAGGCCCCACCCACCTCGCCAGTCTCCTCTCTTGCCTCTCTCCCTCTTTCTCTCTGCAAGGCCAAGTCCCTTCCTGCCACAATGCCTTCTCAATACTCTTCCCTCCTCTTGGAGAACTCTCTACCCCGCCCCATCTTCTCAGCTAACATCCATCATGCACCAGCTCAGCTCTAAGGTCAAATAACACTTCCTCAAGGGATGCTTTCCCTCGCCCCCAGGCCAGCTGAGATTCCCCAGTAATAGCATCCCTCATAGTTCGCGGTTAGATTTGCGTTGTATTAATGCCTCTCCCCACCTACCTGTCCCCCAATCCCATTAGACTAAGCTCCAGAAGGGCAAGGCCTGTGGCTGTCTGGTTTCATCACTGTGTCCTCAGCACCTAAGCAGTGTCTGACACATAGTAGGTGTTCAATCATTATTTGAATGACTATATGAATGAATGAATTAGTTAATTAACCCAAACATCTGTGTTCTGATCACTCATGTTCCTCTCCTAAAAATAAGAGAAGCAATGCCTATCTCACAGGGTTGAATAATAATCAAAATGAGATCATGGAGGGGTAAGGAGCTTTATAAACCATGAGATGGCTTACTAATTTAAGGAATCATGATGATACTGACCGATGTCATCAGCCTTTTGGGAGCCAGGGAAGTACACTGCCGAGGGCCTGGGGCAGCAGGAGAAGCAAGGGTGGAGGTGAGAAAGGATCCTTGAGGTCAACATTCCTCCGGATAAGAAACTCCTGTAGGAACTCTGCTGTGTAGGATAAGATTACAAGCACACTCAATTCCTCTGCTTCAGACTTGAAGCTCCTAACTTATCACCCTCTGGATCAAAAGAAAATGCCACTCTCCTCAAGTATAAATATTGCCCCAAGTCACCCAGGGCACTTAGGGTTTTGTTTGTCTTCTTTTAAAGCATCTGCTCCAGGTGCAGGCTGAGGAGAAGGTGACAGCCTTCTGGGCTGGGTCTATCTCCGCAGGTACTTTCCACGAGGTGATCCATCAGCCATGGCACTGGCTTAAGGCGCTGCCCAGCTGACAAATGACTTTGAAGCGTGCCTCTTAGCTTTTCATTCTTTCCCTTCCTTGCCTTCTTGGCTTTCACTGCCAACGGGCGGGGAGGGGATCACCTCCTTCCTCCTGCTCCTCTGGCACGTCCATCTAGGAGGCATCGCTGGAGGCCTAACATTCCTGCTCTTCGGTGTCTTGCATTTGATTTCCCCAGACCCCGTCAAGTCATAATCTCCTTTCCTGCAGGGAAGGGACACTTCCACCTCTTCCTCCATATCCTCTCAGGTCTTTGCATTTGGGTCAAGAGACCTAAAAAGGCCATTTCTCATTTCCATCTTGTCTTCCATTGTTTTTTCCCCTGGGATGTCTATGCATTCATGGCCCTGAGATGCCTCACTGGTCTGGAATGTCCATGGCGAGCCGATCCTCTGAATCATAGACTTAAAGAAATTGGAAAGAGCAGAGCTCATTAGGCTGTCGTTTCCCCAGTTTCCTCCTCTGACCTGGACGTCTTCCCACTGGTTGGATGGTGCACTTCCCTGCCCCGTCGTTCCACTGGGCTTTGAGGCTCTGTCTACACAGTCCCAGAAAGGTAAAGAACAAGACCTGTCTCTCAGTAATTCAAGCAAAATCCTGTTTTATCTCAAAGATTTGGGTATCCTATTACAAAGCACCATTTTGGTACAAGGCTTTAGGATAAATCCCTCTAATAGGTGTCACAGAACCAGAGCTGGAAGGGACCTTGCAGTTCATCTGTTCAAAAACCTGCTCCTTTTTTTGTTTATAGCTTTTTTGAGATATAATCGACATACAGTAACCTGCACATTTGCATGCCATACAAAAAGTGTGCAATTTGCTGTTCTGACATACATGTACCTCCATGAAACCATCACCACTGTCACGTTTCCATCACTCCCTAAAATTTCATTCTGCCCCACTGTAATTGCTCACTCCATCCCCTCCCCAGTCCCCCGTCCCCAGGCAACCACTGATCTGCTTTCTGTTACTGTATAGTTTGGATTTTCTAGAATTTTATATAAATGGAATAACACAGTATGCATTTTTTTTTTTTTGCTGGTTTCCTTCACTTGGCAGAATTATTCTGAGATTCATTCATGTTGGTGTATGCATTAATAGTGTCATATGTATCAGTAGGTTGTTTCTGCTTTTTGGCTATTGTGAAAAATGCTGCTATGAACACTCATGTACAAATTTTTGCATATATGTATGTCTTCAGTTCTCTTGGGTATATGCCTATGAGCTTTTACCTTCATACGGTAACTATATTTAACCTTTTGAGGAACTACCAAACTATTTTCCAAAGCACCTGTCCCATTTTACAAACCCACCAGCAGTGCATGGGGTTCCTACTTTTCCTCATCTTGCCATCTTATTCTACGTCTTTTTTTATTTGAGCCATCCTAGCGATGTAAAGTGATATCTCATTGTGGTTTTGATTTGACTTCCCTAATGACTACTGATATTGAGCATCTTTTAATGTGCTTATTGGCTGACCTTTTATACATCTTCTTTGTAGAAATATCTATTCAAATCTATCCCATTTTAAAAATTGGGATAGGGAATTCCCTGGTGGTCCATTGGTTAGGACTCTGCGCTTTCACTGCTGGGGCCCAGGTTCAGTCCCTGGTCGGGTAACTAAGATCCTGCAAGCTGCACAGCATGGCCAAAAAAATAATTTAAAAAAAAGTTTTTTAAATAAAAACTGGGATATAATTCACATAACATAAAATTCGCCATTTTATAGTGTACAACTCAGTGATTGTTAGTATATTCACTAAGTTGTGCAACCATCACCACTATCTAATTCCAGAACATTTCCACCACCCTAAAAAGAAACTCCGTATCTATTGGGTTGGGCGAAAAGTTCGTTCGGGTTTTTCTGTAACATCTTAACATCTCCGTGAGATGTTAAGATGTTACAGAAAAACCCGAACGAACTTTTCACCCAAACCAATATAAGCAGTCAGTTCACCCCTGCCTCCATCTCCTAGCAACCACTAATTTACTTACATATCTGTGGATTTGCCTCTTCCATACATTTCATATAAATGGAATCGTATACTATGTGACCTTTTATGAATGGCTTCTTTCACTAAGCATCATGTTTTCAAGGTTCATCCATGTGGTAGCTCATTTCAGTACTTCATTTCTTTTTATGACTGAACAATATTCCATTGCATGGACATAACCACTTTTGTTTATCAGTTGATAGACATTTTAGTCGTTATCACTTTTGGACTACTAAATGATGCTATAAATGTTTGTGTACCAGTTTCTGTGTGAACATGTTTTCGGGTCTCTCATGTCTGTATCTACCTAGGAGTGGAATCATTGGGTCATATAGGAACTCTATGATTAACTTTGTGAGGAACTGCCAAAGCGTTTTCCACAGCACCTGCCCCATTTTACATTCCCACCAGCAATGTACAAGGGTTCCAATTTCACATTCTCCCCCAACACATATTTTCCATTTTTGTTTTTATTATAACCATCCTAGTGCATGTGAGGTGGTATCTCATTGTGGTTTTGATTTGCATGTCCCTAATGACTAATGATGTTTTCATGTGTAACCATTTATATACCTTCTTTGGAGAACTGTCTATTCAGATCCTTTGTCCATTCTTTACTTGAGTTTTTTGTCGTTTCATTGTTGAGTTGTAAGAATTATTTTACATTGTGGGATACTAGACCCTTATCAGATATATGATTTGCAAATATTTTCTCCCATTCTGTGCACTGTCTTTTCACTTTCTTCAGAGTATCCTTTGATACACAAAAGTTTTAAATTTTTATTAAATCCAATGTGTCTATATTTTCTTTGGCTGCTTTTGCTTTCGGTGTCATATCTAAGAAACAATTGCCTAATCCAAGGGCACACAGATTTACAACTATGTTTCCTTTTAAGAATTTTACAGTTTCACCTCTCTTACATTTAGATCTATGATCTATTTTGAGTTAACTTTTATGTGTGGTGTTAGGAAGGAGAACAACTTCATTCTTTTGCATGTGGCTACCCATTTGTTCCAGCACCATTTGTTGAAAAGGCTATTCTTCCCCCCATTGAATTGTAAACAGCATTGTTTTAAAACTTCAGTTTCCAAGTTTTTTTTTAAAATATTTATTTATTTATTTATTTTTGGCTGCATCGGGTCTTAGTTGTGGCACGCAGGATCTTTCGTTGCGTTGAGGAGCGCGGGCTTCTCTCTAGTTGTGGCGCGTGGGCTCCAGAGAGCACGGGCTCAGTAGTTGTGGTGCCCACGAGCTTAGCTGCCCCACAGCATGTGGGATCTTAGTTCCCCGACTGGGGTTCGAACCCGCGTCCCCTGCATTGGAAGGCAGATTCGTAGCCACTGGACCACCAGGGAAGTCCCTCCAATTATTTTTGTTGCTAGTATATAGAAATAAAGTGATCACATAGTCTGAAACCTTGCTGAAGTCACTTATTAGTTCTAGCAGCTTTCTTGTAGATCCCATTAGATTTTCTACATAGATGATCATGTCATCTGCAAATAAAGTTTTACGTCTTCCTTTCCTATCCAGATGCTTTTTGTTTCATTTTCTTGACTATTTGCATTGGCTAGAACTTCCAATAAAATGTTGAATAAGGGCAGACATCCTTATATTGCTCCTGATCTTAGAGGGAAAGAATTCAGTAGTTGACCATTAAAGGTTATGTTAACTGTAGGTTTTTCATAATACCTTTCATCAAGTTGAGGAAGTTTCCTTCTATTTCTAGCTTGCTGAGAGTTTTCCTTAGGAATAGATGTTGGATTTTGTCAAATCCCTTTTTCTGCATCTATTGAGATAATCATATGGTGTGGAGTTTTTTTGTTCATTAATATGGTGAATTACAATTGCTTGATTTTCTAATGGTAAACCAAATTTGCCTTGCTGAGATAAACCCCACTTGATCGTGGCTGTATTCTTTTTTTTTTTTTTTTTAATAAATTTATTTATTTATTTAATTTATTTTTGGCTGTGTTGGGTCTTCGTTTCTGTGCAAGGGCTTTCTCTAGTTGCGGCAAGTGGGGGCCACTCTTCATCGCGGTGCGCGGGCCTCTCACTATCGTGGCCTCTCTTGTTGAGGAGCACAGGCTCTAGACGCGCAGGCTCAGTAGTTGTGGCTCACGGGCCTAGTTGCTCCGCGGCATGTGGGATCTTCCCAGACCAGGGCTCGAACCCGTGTCCCTCGCGTTAGCAGGCAGATTCTCAACCACTGCGCCGCCGGGGAAGCCCTGTATTCTTTTTTTAATATATATTATTACATTAATTTGTTAAAATTTTGCATCATATTTATGAGAGATATTGGTCTGTAGTCTTCTTGTTATTTTTTTTCTGGTTTTGTTATTGTGGTAATGCTGATAATAAACACAAATAGAATTAATGGGGAAGTATGCTTTCCTTTTCAACTTTCTGGAAAACTTTGTATAAAATTGGTATTACTTCTTTAAATGTTTTATAGAATTCACTAGTGAAGCCATCTGGCCAAGAAGTTATCTTTGTAGTAAGTGTTTAACTATAAATTCAATTTCCCTTATGGAGGGCTATGCACAGTGCCCATTTCTTCTTGAGTGAGCTTTTGTGTTTCGTGTCTTCCAAGAGACCTGTCCATTTCATCTAAGTTGGCAAATTTATTGTCAGAAAGTTGTTCATAACATTCCCTTAGTATCCTTTTAATATCTGTAGAATCTGTAGTTATATCACCTCTGCCATTCCTCATATTGGTAATTTGTATCTTCTTTCTCCTTTTTCTGATCAGACTGGCTAGAGATTAACAATTTGATTGATCTTCTCAAAGAACCAGCTTTTGGTTTCATTTATTTTCTCTATTGTTTATTTCTTTTCTATTTCTATTCTTATCTTTATTATTTCCTTTCTTCTACTTACTTTGGATTTGATTTGTTCATCTTTTTTAAATTAATTAATTAATTAATTTTTGGCTGTGTTGGGGCTTTGTTGCTGCGCGCAGGCTTTCTCTAGTTGCGGCGAGCGGGGGCTACTCAGGGGCTACTCTTCGTTGCGGTGCGCAGGCTTCTCGTTGCGGTGGCTTCTCTTGTTGCAGAGCATGGGCCCTAAGTGGGCAGGCTTCAGTAGTTGTGGCATGCAGGCTCAGTAGTTGTGGCACACGGGCTTCGTTGCTCCGCGGCATGTGGGATCTTCCCGGACCAGGGCTCGAACCCGTGTCTCCTGCATTAGCAGGCAGATTCTTAACCACTGTGCCACCAGGGAAGTCTTGTTCATCTTTCTCTAGTTCCTTATGATGAAAGCTGAAAATCACTGATTTGAGACCTTTCTTCTTTTCTAATATAGACATTTAGTGGCATCTCACAAATTCTGCTATGTTGTGTTTTCATTTTTATCCATTTCAAAATATTCCCTAATTTTTTATTTCTTCTTTGCCTTGTGGATTATTTAGAAGTGTGTGATTTAGTTTCAAGATATTTGAGAAATTTGCAGAGATTATTCTGTTATTGGTTTCTAATTTAAATTCATTGTAGTCAGAGAATATACTTTGTATAACTTGGATCCTTTTAAATTTTTTGAGACTTGTTTTACGGCCCAGAATATGATCTACCTAGCTTGGTGAATGTGCTGTATGCTCTTGAAAAGAGTATGTACTCTGCTGTTGTTGGATGGAATGTTCTATAAGTGTCAATTAGATCAAGTTGGTTGATAGTGTTATTTTTATCTTGTATATCCTTGCTGCTGATTTTCTGCCTACTTATTCTGTTAATTATTGAAAGACGAGAGTCAAAATCTTCTACTATAATTGTGGACTTTTCTGATTCTACTTGTAGTTCTGTCAGCTATTGCTTCATGTATTTTGAAGCTCTGTTATGAGGTGCATAAATGTTTAGGATTGTTATGTCCTCTTGATGAATTGGCCCATTTATCGCTATGAAATGGCCTCTATCTCTGGTAGTAACTTTTGCTTAATATCTACTTATCTCATTTAATACTGCTGTTCCAATATTAGTGTTAGCATGGTATATCTTTTGATTAGTGTTAGCATGGTATATCTTTTTTCCATACTTTTACTTTTTTAACCTACTTTAAACTTTGTAGTTAAAATGCTTTACAGACAGTCCCTGACTTACAGTGGTTCAACTTATGATTTTCAACCTTACAATGGTGTAAAGCAATACATACACATTCAGTAGAAACCATACCTCGAATTTTGAATTTTGATTTTTTCCTAGGCTAGCAATATATGGTATCATACTCTCTTGTGATGCTGGGTGGTGGCACTGAGCCACAGCTCCCAGTCAGCTATGTGATCACGAGAATAAACAACTGATACACTTAGAACCATTCTGTATCCAGACAACCATAATGCCTGTCACTTTCAGTACAGTATTCAGTGAATTACATGATATTTAACACTTTATTACAAAATAGGCTTTGTGTTAGATGATTTTTGCCCAACTGTAGGCTAATAATGTAAGTGTTCTGACCATGTTTAAGGGAGGCTTGTCTAAGCCATGATGTTCAGTAGGTGAGGTGTATTAAATGAAATTTCAACTCACAATATTTTCTTTTTTTTGTCTCCATTTTTTTTAAACTTTTTATTTTACATTGGAGTATAGCCAATTAACAATGTTGTGACAGTTTCAGATACACAGCAAAGTGACTCAGCCATACGTATACATGTATTCATTCTCCCCCAGACTCCCTTCCCAAACTCAACTCACAATATTTTCAACTTATGATTGGTTTATTGGGACATAACCCCAAAGTGAGTAGAGGAAGATCTGTACTTGTAGGCAGCATATAATTGGTTCTTGATTTTATATCCAATCTGACAATCTCTGCCTTTTATTTGGATATTTAAACCATTTACATTTCAATTGATTATTGATATAGTTAGGTTTAAATCTATCATTTTGTTATCTGTTTTCTATTTGTCCCCTCTGTTCTTTGTTTCCTTTTTTCTTTTTTTTTTCCTGTCTTCTTTGGGACTGATTGAATATTTTTTATGGTTCCATTTTATCTCATTTATTTGTTTATCAGCTATGACTCTTTGTTTTATTATTTTAGTGATTACTTTTAGGTTTATAGTAAACATCTTTAACTTATCTCAGTTGATCTTCAAGTGGTATATACCACATAACCTATACTCTAAAAACATATTTAGGATAGTATATGCCCTTTTCTCCCCTCCCAATCTTTGTGCTACTGTTGTCATACATTTTACATTTATGTATGTTATAAATTCCACACTGCATTATTATTATTTTTGTTTAAACAGTCCACTATCAAAGATACTTAAATAATTTTTTTAAATGTTGTATATTTACCCATGTAGTTACTATTTCTTCCTTCCTTTGTGTAGATCCATATTTTCATCTGTTATCATCTTCCTTCCATTTCTTGTAGTATGTGTCTGCTGGTGATGAATTCTTTCAACTTTTTTTTAAATAAATAAATTTATTTATTTTTGGCTGCGTTGGGTCTTTGTTGGCGCGCACAGGCTTTCTCTAGTCACGGTGAGCAGGGGCTACTCTTCATTGCGGTGCGCGGGCTTCTCATTGCGGTGGCTTCTCTTGTTGCAGAGCACGGTCTCTAGGCATGCAGGCTTTAGTAGTTGTGGCTCCCAGGCTCTAGAGCACAGGCTCAGTAGTTGTGGCGTATGGGCTTAGCTGCTCCGCTGCACGTGGGATCTTCCCGGACCAGGGCTCGAACCCATGTCCCCTGCATTGGCAGGCAGATTCTTAACCACTGCGCCACCAGAGAAGCCCCTCTTTCAACTTTTGTATAACTGAAATTTCTTTGTTTGGCCTTCCTTCTTTTTTTGGCCATGCTGGGCAGCTTGCGGTATCTTAGTTCCCCAACTGGGGATAGAACCCGGGCCCACAGCAGTGAAACCACCAAGTCCTAACCACTGGACCACCAGGGACTACCTTGGTCTTCCTTTTTGAAAGATATTTTTGCCTGATATAGAATCCCTGCTTGATAGCGTTTTTTTTTTCTTTGTTTTTAAAAGATTTTGCTCTACAGTATTCTCATTTGCATTGTTTACAATGAGAAGTCTTATCTTTGTTTCTCTGTACATAAAATGCCCTTTCTCTCTGGCTGCTGTTAAGATGTTCTCTTTATCACTGATTTTGAGAAATTTGATTATGATGTGCCTTGGTGTCATTTTCTTCATATTTCTTCTACTTGGAGTTTGCTGAGTTCCTTGGGTCTCTGGGTTTATAATTTTCATCAAATTTGGAAAATTTTTGGCCATTATTTCTTCAAATATTTTTCTGTTCCCTCCTGTCTCTTTTTCTCCCTCAGGGACTCCAATTATATTTAGACTAGGCCACCTGAATTTTTCCTACAGCTCACTGATGTTCTGTTCATTTTTTTTTCATTCTCTTTTCTGTGTATATTTTATTTTGAATCCTTTCTATTGCTCTGTGTTCAAGTTCACTAGGCTTTTTTCTGCAGTGTCTAATCTGCCATTAATCACATCCAATGTATTTTTCACCTCACATGTTGTAGTTTTCTCCTCTATAAGTTTGATTTGGGTATTTAAAAAATATCTTCCATGGCTCTATTTAACTTTCTGAACATCTGGAATGCATCTGGAATACAGTTATAATAACTGTTTTAGTATCCTTGTTTACTAATTCTAACATCTGTGTCAGTTCTGGTTTGATTTCAGTTATTGATTTATTACCTTCTTATGGGCCATAGTTTCCTGCTCTGTCAATGCCAGGTAATTTTTCATTGGATGCCAGACATTGTGAATCCTACCTTGTTGGGTTCTTTAACAGGCCTGCATTCCTATAATCAGTGGTTTCCAACCAGGGATGATTTTGTTTGTCTGGAAACAGTATTGATTGTTACAACTGAACAGTGGTATTGGCATCCAGTAAGTAGAGGCCAGGTGTGATGGTAAACATCCTACATGCATAGGACAGTCCCCACAACAAAGAGTTATCCAGCTCAAAATGTCAGCTGTTCTGAAGTTGAGAAACCCTGCTATAAATACTCTTGAACTTTCGTCACTTAGTTAAGTTTCTTGGAAATTGTTTGATTCCTTTGGGTCTTGCTGTTAAGCTTTGTTAGATGAGACAAGAGCAGTGCTCAGTCTAGGGCTAATTATTCCCTAATACCAAGGCCAGACCCTTCTGTGTACTCTACCTAATGCCTCAATTTTAGCTGCTTGGGAACCGGCACTATTCCCAGCCCTGTGTGAGTTCTGAGCACTGTTCCCCCTAATCATTTGGTGTGGTTCTCTCCCCAACATCAGATAGTTTCCTCACACATGCTCACGAACATACATAGAGTTTGTTCCATCCCCACTTCACCCCCAGCACCCAGCCTACCTCTGCAGGATGTCCTAGAGATACCTCACAGTCACTATTTCTACGCTCATCCCCACCTCAGACCTACTCCTCCTTCCATATCTCAGTGAATGATGCCAGCCTCCTAAGTTCGAAATCCGGGAGTCACCCTCCACTCCTGCCTCTTCACTCCACCATTCAATCAGCCAATTTGGTCTTGCCAATGTCTCCTGCATTCTGTTCTTACTTTCCATCCCTACCCTAGCTTGGGCCATCATCATCTCTTGCTTGAACCCATCACAGGAGAGTTCCAACTTGCATCTCCAGCATCCCCTGCCACGCCTCCTACACACTCTCATCTCCAGTGCCACAAAAATTTTCGCTGCATCAAGCAGGCCATGCCCTTTCACAACTCTATGCTTTTGCACATGCTACTTTCTTTGCCTGAAATATAGTTCCTCCCTTCTTTGTCTGGCAAACTCCTTCTTATGCCACCTCAAAAGTCAGCTCTTCTGTCAAGCCCTCCTTGATTTCTTGAGGCATCTATTCACTCCTGCCCCTCCACTCTCCTGTGGCATTCTGTTCACACTTTGTTAACAATACTGGTCACATCTGGTTAAATGAGGTCATAAGGGCGGGGCCCTAATCCCATAGTACTGTGGCCTAATAAGAAGAGGAAGAGAGAGAGAAATATCCCCCTCCCCTCAGCCACATGAGGACACAGCGCAAAAGTCTGCAAGCCAGGGAGAGAGTCTCACCAGGACCTTACCACTCTGATCTCAGACTTCCAGCCTCCAGGACTGACTGTGACAAATAAATTTCTGTTATTTAAGCCACCCAGTCCATGGTATGTTGTTATGGCAACCTGAGCTGACTACTACAGTGCTTAATACGTGATGAATGCATTTTTAAAAGGAAGGAAGGGAGGAAGGGAGAGAAGGAGAGATGGGATGAATGGGGAGAGATGATGAAGTAAGAAAGCTGCAGACAACAAGAGAAGAATAAGAAAAACTTAAGGAAACAGGAGAAAGAAGGCAGAGGGTGGGAGTGAGCTGACAAGGGAGCCAGTTTCTCAGTGGAGACCATGCCCATGCCCAGGGAACCACTGCCAAGATGGAGGCGGGTGGGTACAGGCCCCAGAGCCAGTGTTGAGCATCCAGGCACAGGATTTTATCGATATGTTTTCCCCCTAAAGGGGCCACAGTCTGCTTTTCTCAGAAACTATGTGTCCTCCAGGAAAGGACCCAGTGCCTGTGGCTTTTGGAAGGAGGCAACTTGGCTCTTTGGCTGGGCAACAGCTGGGTGCCCTGGCTTCCCCCAGCTGCTGGAGAGACAAGGAGAGTGTTTACGCAATGGCCCCAGTGTACTCAGAGGACTCGGGCTCTGAGTTACACAGCAAACAGCTGGCTTTGGAGGGGCTGCGTCCTGGGCGCTGCGACTCGGCGGCTCCAGTGATGTTTAAGCCTCACCGTGAACATGCTTCCTCCACTCTCATCCTCCTCCGGTGGGGTTGGGGGTGGGCTCATTTACGAACAGGGACCCGACAGGTGGCTTTTTAAAACGCTGGTTCTAGCGGAACACTCCCCAAAACGAACACAAAGTTTTTTGTCACCAGGTGCATGTGCAAATTGGTTTCAGACTCCGCCACCCGCTGCAGCAGACAGCAGCGGTCTTTCCAGTAAGAAGACATTTCCTGGCTGGGCACCCGGACAGGCGGGCGGGCGGGTGGCGGCGGCGCAAGCAGTGCCAGCCAGCCCGGGAAGCCACGCGCTCCGTCCCCGGGGGCCAGTGCAGCGCCCGCCGGCGCCCTCGGGCCTGCAGCCTCCCCCTCGTGGCGCGCCGGGCCGCGGATCGGTTCCCCGCGCTGCAGCCGCAGCTCCGGGCCCAAGTCTCCCACGCCGGGCGGGGGCGTGGGCGTGGGCAGCGTGACCCCGGGTCCCGCCCCCGACGCCCGAAGCCCGGAGCCCTGCGACGAGGGGGTCCCGGCTCCACCCACCCGGCCCATCCCGAGAATCGGGGCTCCTGGCCAAAACAGAGCGGACATTCAGAACCCATTTGATCGCTTTGGGGCGGGGCGGGGGCTGGGGGAGAGTTGCAGGCAGCTGTCTCTTCGAGAGCCGTTCCCCCGCGCAAGCAACGCGAGCAGTCGTCGCTAGGCCCAGCCCCGCGGTTAGCTGGGTGCAGGGACGTGACGGGACCGGGAGGGATGGTCCTTTATTCTATTGTTCCCACTCATCAGAAAGGGCTCCTAGCAAACGTAGTCTGCTAGTCCCAGCTTTCCCCACGAAATGGAGAGCTCTGCTTTGCCGTCGTTATCCAGGATGGGTTTTTTGTCCACGCTAAGACCTTATTTACAGTATTACACTAGGATGTCGACCCAGCAGCCCGGCAAAACGCTGAGGCAGCCATTAAGTGGACTTGCGGAGGAGTGGAGACGTGCTGCCCCCCAGGCAGCCACGCACTCCCCTGGAAACTGGGGGCATCCGGAAGTCCACACCGTCCTGCCTGGCTCCTTGACATTGCTTTTCAGACATTATCACTTGGACAGATCACTTGGGGTCCTTGTTAAAGTGCAGATTCTGATTTAGAAGAGCTGGGTGGGGCCTGAGGTTCTGCATTCCTAACAAGCTTCCCGGGTGATGCAGCTGCTGCCCTGGACCACACCAGGGGGAGCAAGGGGTAGAGCATTGCTCTCAACTACAGCTGCACATTAAAATCACCTGAGGGGCCCAAAACACTTGAACTTCGCTAAGAGAGGAATCGTAAGTGTTCTCGCCACAAAAAGAAGGTAACTATGTGAAGCGATGGATTTGTCAACTCCATTGTGTAATCATTTTGCATTGTATACATATATCAAATCATCGTGATGCACACCTTTAAAAAAGCATCATATTGTACAACCAAACTATACACAATTTTAAGTTGTCAATCATACCTCAATAAAGCTAGGGGAAGAAAAACAAATTAGGCCAGGCCCCACCCCTAGATATTCTGATTTAAATGGTCTGGGGTGAGGCCAGCCTTTTTTTTTTTTTTTTTTGAATTAAGCTTCTCCAGTGATTATAATGGGCAGCCAGGATTTTTCTTTTTGTATTTTTTCATATTTGTTAAATATGTGATCATTATTTTCTATTCTCTCTCTCTGGGCAGCCAGGAATGAGAGCCACTTGTGGAAGTAGCTGCGAAGAGGGACTTAGGCTGTAGTCAAGGATATTGATTCCATACTGGGCCCAACTGTAGGGTTCCGTCCATGACCTAGATTAGGAATTCAGATTGTGATCAAAGGACATAATTAGTTCATACGGTTTCATATACCTCATCTTACCTGCCATTCATTCAATCATCAAATACTTCTTGAGCCATTATATTGTGCTGGGCACTGTGCTAGCTAGTAAGGATTCAGCAGTGAATGACAGACACGGAGCTGACAGTTTAGTGGTGAATATGGACAGTAATCAAATAACCACTGAAATAAATGCAAATGTACGATTGGATGACTGCTAGGAAGAATCTGATTTAAAGTGTACATGGGAAGGGGACAGGGAAGTGACAATTAATTACCTGTAATCGGAAAGATGAATTGTCACTCTCTATGTGAAAGGGGGTGGGCTGGAGGGAAGGAAAAACGTTCCAGGCCGAGAGACTGACAGCAGGGCAGTGTGGCCGGAGTGCAGAGTCGAGGTGGCCCTGTGTGCCAGATGAATCTGGAGGGGTAGGGGTGTATCTATGTAGAGCAGAGGTTCCCAGTCCTGGCTGAGAATTAAAATCCCCAGAGAACTTCAATAAGTATACCCAAGATTGGCTTCCAATCCCAAAGTCCAGATTTAGTGGTCTGGGGTTGGACCTGGGCATCATTAGCTTAAAGTCTCCACAGGTGACTGTAATGTTGAGTCAAGGATGAGAATCATTTGATGTAGACCCACATTAAGACTTTTGACCTTTATCTTAAGAAGCATAGGAGGGGGAGATTGGGATTGACATATATACACTAATATGTATAAAATAGATAACTAATAAGAACCTGCTGTATAAAAATAAATAAATAAAATAAAATTTAAAAAAAAAAGCATGGGAGGGACTTGCCTGGTGGTGCAGTGGTTAAGAATCC
This sequence comes from Balaenoptera borealis, assembly GCF_965194805.1. NCBI lineage: Eukaryota > Metazoa > Chordata > Mammalia > Artiodactyla > Balaenopteridae > Balaenoptera > Balaenoptera borealis. The sequence continues at coordinate 108,430,043 of NC_138881.1, forward strand.
GCCTGCCAATGCAGGGGACATGGGTTCAAGCCCTGGTCCTGAAAGATCCCACATGCCATGGAGCAGCTAAGCCCATTCACCACAACTACTGAGCCTGTGTGCCACAACTACTGAAGCCCACGCGCCTAGAGCCTGTGCTCCGCAACAAGAGAAACCACCGCAATGAGAAGCCCGCGCACCGCAACGAAGAGTAGCCCCCGCTCGTCGCAACTAGAGAAAGCTCATGCAGCAACGAAGACCCAACGCAGCCAAAAATAAATAAATAAATTTATAAAAAAAAGAAGAAGCATGGGAAGGCATTGACATGTTTAAGCAGACAGGTGACATGATCAGATTTGCATTTTAAAACAGTCTGGCTGCAGAGTGAACAGATGGGAGGGAGGCAGATGTGTGGAGAAGTAATGCATTAGACCAGGTGAGAGATGACAGTAACTGGGGCCAGGGTGGTGGTGGAAAGGAGTGGATGAACTCAAGGGCTAACTAGGAGGTGAAATCAGCAGGACTCAATAATCGACTGGACATGGGAAATAGAGAGGCAGGGGCGGGGAGGAACTCTCAAGGATTTGACAGAAAATTTCCAAGTTTCTGACTTAGTTGATGTTGGTAGCATGGAGATAGAGAAGACTGGAAGAGGACCACATTTGGAAGGAAGTTCATAAGTTTGGTCCAAGTGGAGCTATCAAGTATGCAGTTGGATACGGTGTCTGAAGCTCAGAAGAGAGATCAGAGCTAGAGATATTCATTTGGGAGCCATCGGGATAGGTATTTGAAGCCGGGGAATGAATTGGTCACTTGGGGAAAGATCGGAGAATGGCAAGAGAAGAACTAGGAGGGACCTTGAAGAACTCCAACGTTTAATGGCTCGCTCTCCCAAGATCCATACTATAGGGCTGTACTAACCTTTCCCCTTCCTAATCGCTGTCATCTTCCCCGCCCCCATTCATTAAAGACTTTGGGGAAAACAGTTCATGATTTTCTTCTCTTCCAGAAGCGCCCCCACTATCACGGATGACTTGTGTTCATACGGACATGGCTTCCAACACCTCGGCCTCTGCGTTCCTTAACTTCCTCACCTTTACCTCTTCTGCACTCCCCCTCAAGCTACACTTACACAGTCACACCTTGGGCCTTGACATCACTCTCAACTGTGCCACTTTAAAAGTCACTCTTTCAAGATGTGATACATATATACAACAGAATATTACTCAGCCATAAAAAAAGAATGAAATAATGTCATTTGCAGTGACACGGATGGACCGAGAGAGATTGTTATACTGAGTGAAGTAAGTCAGATAAAGACAAATATCATATGATATCACTTATATGCGGAATGTAAAAAAATGGTACAAATGAATCTATTTACAAAACAGAAGTAGAGTCACAGATGTAGAAAACAAACTTATGGTTACCAGGGAGGAAAGTAGGGGGGGATAAATTGGGAGATTGGGATTGACATATACACACTACTATGTATAAAATAGATAACTAATAAGGACCTACTGTAAAGCACAGGGAACTCTTCTCAATACTCTGTAATGACCTATATGGGAAAAGAATCTAATAATGAGTGGATATATGTATGTGTATAACAGATTCACTTTGCTGTACACCTGAAACTAACACAACATTGTGAATCAACTACACTCCAATAAAAATTTTAAAAAATAAAAAATAAAAATCACTCTTTCAAGCCTCGCCTCTCTGCTACCTCCACATCTTCCAGTTTGCTCGTTTATTCCCATGAGAACTGTTCTTCAACCTCTTTGGGCTGTCCGGTCCACGGATCCTTCTATTTTCCCCACTTCATCAGCCCTCTGCTTTCTTCACTTCCTCACTATACAGCCTAGAGTCTATGGCCTGTCCCTTTATTACCATGGTGACTAAGTCCTCCCCAAAGATTGGCGTTGGCAGCCAGACGCTGGGCAGGTGGGGTCAAGGCTGAGCTCTTCACTGAGTATGCGGAAGGCAGGCTTCTGTGCTGCAGATTAAAATTCAGACCTGGGCGCTCTGTGTACCAGGAATGGTGAGCGACTCAGCACGTGCAAGTGTGTAGGCCCCCCTTGGAAGAAGTCACCAAGAGAGCTGGGGCCAATTGCAATCAGACTGTGCACGCTCTAACCTGGGGCTCTTGGCCTTTTTTGTGTGCCACAGACCCCCTCAGCAGTCTAGTGAAGCCTAAGGCCCCCTTCACAGAATAATGTTTTTAGATGCATAAAATACAGAGGATTATAATGGAAACCAATTATACTGAAACACAGCCATCAATGTATGTTTTAAATGTGTGATATATGTGCCTCATTTTCAGCACATTAAATAATAAGATCTAGCAGTCAGGCTTATAACTATCAAAATTTCACAGTAGTGATGAGCATACTGATATTTTAAGATTCACTCAACATGGTATGAAAATATGTGTGGTTCCTGTTGGTGACCGAGCCACAGGCGCTCTAAGATCGTGGCGGGTTGTTGCCTGCATTCATGATTGAAGGAAGTGCTAAAATGTAGTTAAGAGAGAGCAGGAATAAAGATGCAATTTTCCCCATCCGAGTTCATGCGCCCTCTGAATTCTAGCCACAGACCTTAAACGACCAGGGATCCAGGCTAAGGATCCACGTAGCCTTCCTGGTGCTCCTCTGTGGAAATCGCCCTTTGCTTGAAGTCCCCTCACTGGAGGTCTCTTTTTCAGGGGCAGGGATGGGGCTGGAGATTGGGTTTTTAGAAACCACCTGTGGTCCTGCTTTCCCTCCTCTGCACTCTTAGAGCCCCGGTCTTTTGGTTTTCTCTTGTGGCAGGTAGAAGACTTTCCACCTCAAGTAGGGTTCCTCTTTCAACTCGTGTCAGCCGAGTGCAGGACTCTGTGCTAAGCCCTGGGCACAGGAAGGGGGACCACAAAGAGACAGTCATTAGTAATAACTACCACCTACCAAACGTTTTTTATATGCCAGACACCTTGCCGGCACTTCATTCATCCATGCATGCATTCATTCATCCATTCAGTCCAAATTTACTGGGTGCCTACTACGTGCCAGGCACTGTGCCAGGGGCTGTCGGGATGCAGTCAGTAAGACAGCTAAACTCCCTGCTCTCACGAAGCTTACACTCTAGTGGGGAGGACAAATGGTTATACGAAGTACATAAGTAAATGATACAGTATGCCAGCCCGTGGGAAGTGCTATAGATGAAAATAAAGCAGAGAAGGCAGAGAGGGTACAGTGTCAAATGGGGTGACCAGGGACGGTCTGACTGAGGAGGTGGACCTTTGAGACTAGACCTGGAGCGAGTGAGGGCTGAGCCTCTACAGGTATTTGGAGGTAGAGCATTCTGGGCAGAGAGAACATCCAGGCAAAGCTCCTGAGGCTGGAAAGTGGAGGAGGCCTGTCTGGCTGGAGGAGAGGAGTGAGAGGAAGTAGTGGGCAATGAGGGCAGAGGGGAAGTGGAGGAGGGGGTTCAGATCGTGCAGGACCGCGGAGGCCATTGCCATGACCCTGGCTTTTTCCCAGAGCGAGCTGGGAAGCCATTGGAGGGTTTGAGCAGATTCCCACCCTTCCACCCGCAACAGCACTCCCATTGTCAAATGAGGGAACTCTGGCTCAGAAAACGCAGTGCCTTGGCTAGTGAGTGGCAGAGCAGAAACTTAGAAGCCTCGCGCCTCCCAGCCCCCTGGCCCAGGCTCACAGAAGGGTCAGCATGTTCTTTACTCCCTTCTGCTGCTTCCAGGCTGCTGTCCCTTTGTCATTTCCCAAGGATTGTCCACCGCTCTGTGTGACCCTCCCCCTTGCTGTACCCCCCAACTTCTGCCACTTTACTTAGTGAGCGCCTGCTATGTGCCACATACTGTTTTAGATGCTGATACTAAAATGAGGAGTAAGGGAAGTCAGCTCCTTGCTCTTGTGGAACTTTTATTCTAGTGGCTGAGGGAGACAGGCAAAGAGGACAATTTTTTAAAAAGATAATATTCTTCAGTAATAAGAGCCATGCAGAGAGAAGAGAGTGGCTACTTTTTACAAGCTGGGTGGGGAAGGCCTCTATGAGGAGGTGACATTTAAATTGAGACCTGGGGGGAGAACATTCCAGGCAGAGGGTGGTATGTGAGCAAAGGCAAAGGTGGGAAGGAGCTTGGCATGTTAGGGGAGGATGTAGGGAGAAGGCAGGGGACCAGGGTGGCAGCGTAGGGGCCAGTTCGGGCAGGGCCTTGTAGGTCAGAGCACCTGGCAATCCGCTGGAGTGTTTGAAGCGGGGAAGGAAATGATGTGATTGATGTTTTAAGATCATGCTGACTTCCTTCTGGACAATGGATTGATTCGGGGGAGGGGGGAGGGAGAAAAGTGAAAAGTTTGAGATAAAGTCAACCAGACACATAGATTAAATGTAGGGAATCAGGGAAAGAGAGCATTCAAAGATCCCCTCTCGGGACTTCCCTGGTGGCGCAGTGGTTAAGAATCCGCCTGCCAATGCAGGGGACACGGGTTCGAGCCCTGGTCCGGGAAGATCCCCCATGCTACGGAGCAACTAAGCCCATGTGCCACAACTACTGAGCCCGCGCTTTAGAGCCCGTGAGCCACAACAACTGAGCCTGCGTGCCACAACTACTGAAACTCACGCTCCTAGAGCCCGTGCTCTGCAACAAGAGAAGCCACCGCAATGAGAAGCCCGCGCACCACAGTGAAGAGTAGCCCCTGCTCACCACAACTAGAGAAAGCCTGCACGCAGGAACGAAGACCCAACACAGCCAAAAATAAGTAAATAAAATAAATAAATTTATTAAAAAAAGAAAAAAAGATGGCCTCTCAACTTTCAAGCCCTGGCTTGACCGACTGCATGGGAGGTGATTCTATTTGCAGAACTGAGGAAGACTTTGGGCGAGCGACTTTGGAGGAAGGGTCAAGAGTTCTGTTTTTTGAACACATTAGTCTCAGAGAGTAATGTCACACGGCCAGTAGGATTCACGAGTCTGCAGTTCTAGAGAGCAGTCTAAGCTGGAGAGATAGAGTAAGACATACAGAAATATTGTCCCTGTGTATACCCACCTGCGCCAAGCACAGTGCCTGGCACATGGCAGACGGTCTATAAAATGTTGGTTGGTTGAATAGATGAATGAACAAAATGTGTTCTTAGAGCTGCGGAGTCAGACAGACTTCGGTTCGAATTTAAATCCTGGTTCTGCTATATCCTAACTTGACCTTGAACAAGTTATTAAACCTTCTGGAGCCTGGGTTTCCACACCTTGTAGAATGGAGACAGCAGCTAATACCTACCCACAGGGTCGTTGTGCGCATTATAGAAATGAGCCATGGAAAGTGCTCAGTACGTTGGTGGCTATTGTAATGTTCAGAGCGTGAGGAAGGCCCCAAGAGGGCCAGCCTTGAACGGACGCCTCAGAGGACAGCCCCAGAGGGTGGGACCATGTAGCCGGCCTGTCACGTGACAGGCAGCAAGGCCCAGCGGTTAGCTTTGCCCTCTTGAGCTAAACTGTCTGAGTTCATAATCCCGGCTGAGCCACTTACTAGCTTACTTAACCTCTGTGTGCCTCAGGGTGTTTTAAACTTGTTATTATTTAATCTCTAAAATAGAGATAATAATAGACCTACCTCATAGGACTGTTGTGAAGGATTAAATGAGATATCCATGGGAAAGGCTGAGAACAGTATCTGACTCATACTAAGGGCTCAGCAAGTGTTAGGAGCTATTATCAGGGGGCTGTAGGAGGGAGGGGGCTACAAATAGGCTCCAGCTGTGTCCTTGACCTCCCTCCAGAGGAGACAGCGTTCAGCCCTGCCCCCGGCCAGCAGCAGAGCCTGTTTCAGGCAGCTCTGCTCTCCCAACACTCTTCTTCCGACCCCTCCCCAGCTGCGGCCTTCCAGTTTGTGCAACTCTCTTAATAACCTGTGAGCCTTTGGCAGTGCTGGTGTGGAAAAGGCCAGCTCCTCCACCAGAGGGCTGCAGAAATGCGGTCCCCCCCTTCACTCTGGGGGAGGTGTTAGCCACAGGCTACAGGCAAAGGGAGTCCAGGTCGCCAAGCTGCCTGAAGTCGTCTACGAGCAGAGAGAAATAACCAACTGAGACAGTCCCAGATGGCCCCCGGGCTTCCCTTCTATTCAAATGCTCCCTTTGTTGCTAAGAAGCAAATCTTCCCCATCCCCACTGGCACCAGCCTGCCCATTGTTTTCCTAAGAGACCATCCCAAGCCAAGAGCGAGGGCTACCTCTGCCTTACAGAAATGGCAGCCTGGAGAGGCCATTGCAGTGGGAGCGTCATAGAACCCCAACTCCCCACAGCTCAAGACCCCAGAACAGGGCCCAGGGGCAGGCGTTCTTGCGCAGACCCCAAAAGGGCCCAAAGGAAGCCACTGAAAACATTTGGCTGGGCTCTTCCCCTGCACTGAGCTACCTGTGGTGATTACTGCTCGAGGCCCTGACATCCTAGCACTGGGCACAAGGCTAGAGTCTAATCTCAGCTCCATTTGAGCAAAGTGATGAGCCTTGTGGGTTTGTTCCAGAGGTGGGAAAGCATAAGATATCCCACTCGGAGGAGAGAGAGATTTCATAAATAGATGCTCCTTCAGACAGGTGGAGATGGATAGGCCTGAGGTGGAAAGGGCTTGGAGGGGTCCTTTCCCCAAATGGGAGGGGACTCCTGGGCACCCTTGCAGCTTTTGGCTCTGAATCTGGCCAGTAGACTGCCTGCCTCTGACTTACCCGGCCTCCCCCTGCCTCCTCCTCCCGTCGGGTATCTGCTTGGGGGTTTCTCATCACCTCAGTGCCCACCTTCCACTGGGCTGAGAAAGAGGAAGGAGGATTTCCCAGCTCTGTCTTCATCCACACGTTCTTGTCTCTAGAACACTCTCTCAGCATGTCTTCTGCTCAATGATTCCCCATTGCTAAAGGATCAGCTTCCAACTTCTCTGAGGCTTATCGCCACAAAGGAAATTTTGGAACTAAAAAGGTTTTCTAAATCATTTTATTCTAACTTCTTGTTTTTACAAATAATGAAATTGAGGCCCAGAGAGAAGTTTCCTGGCCAAGGCCCCACGGCAAGTTACTAGCAAGGCTAGACCCAGGAAGCCAGGTCTCCCAACTCCCAAATTGGCACTCTTTGCACAACACTACTCTGCTTTCACCAACCTCGTTTGTCTGTTGCTGTGTACAAATCACCCCAAACCGTGGTGGCTTAGGACAATAGCCGTTATTTTACTGTGTCTCGTAGTTTCTGTGGGTCAGGAATTTGGAAGGGATCAGCTGGGCGGTTCAGGGTCCCTCCTAAGGCTGCAGTTAGAAAGTGACTGGAGCTGGAATGGTAGATGCCAGAGCAACTGCGGACAGGCCAGGCATCCCTCTCTTCATGTAGTCTCCGAGACTCTTCCTGTGATCTCTCCATGTGAGTTAGGACTTCCTCACAGTATGGTGGCGGTTGAACAAATCACAGGGAAGCTCAAGTCTTCAAGAGTGAGTGTTCCAGCAAGCAAGCTGGAAGCCATATCTCCTTTTATGACCTAGCCTCCAAAGTCACCTAGCTTCACTTCTACCATGGTCACGAGTCTGCCCAGCTTTGGGGGGAAGGACCATAGATAGCCCCTACATCTCCATGAGGCCAGTGTCAGAGGTAGAAGCACATGTGGAACAGGAGATATTTTTGCAGCCATCTTGGGAAAATACTGCCTGCCACCTCAGTCTTTCTTGCCACTTTTCCCTCACATGAACCTTCCACTTCAGCCAGCAGGGCTCCTCCAAGCCCTTCAGACAAGCTTTCTGCTGGCTTGCTTTTGTAGTTTGGATGCCCCGAGGCCCCTGCCCAGGGCACCCTCCTCTCTTCTCCAGCCCCTTCCTTAAAGTTCCCTAAAGACTCCCAGGAGCCCCACGAGCAGCAGTTTCCCCCATCCAAAGGATACAGACGCTCACATGCTTACCAGGCCAAAGGATACAGACACTCACATGCTTACCAGGCCAAAGAGTGGCTCCCACACGTGAGCCCTAAGCATGTGGATTCTGTTGGCTGAACTGTCCTCATTCTTCCAGGGTCACAGAGCCTCAGGTTCACATCACATGGCATCCGGCCAGAAAGGGCAGGGCAGACAGAGCCGTGACCATAGTGCAGCGTCTCTTCTGAGATGAGCGCGGGAGCTGGCCCGGCTCTGAGCACGAGGCCCTGGTGTCAGGCAAGGGGGCGGAAGGAAATTGTGTCAACAAGAGCCTTCGGCTGGGAATCAGGAAACCGGGGTCCTTGCACCAGCTCTCTGGCCAGTTTGATGCCTGCGTGACCTGACGCAAAGCCTTCACTCTCTCAGCAGGCCTCAGTTTCCCCACTTGAGCAATATGAAACCTAGAGCTTGCCCTTCCTACCTGCGTGATGAGCAGATACGGAGACGGGAAGACCCTCTGAGAGCAGAAAATGCTCGTGAAATGCTAACAATTCTTATATTTGTTTCTTCTCTCAGCTACCACTTCCTTCTTCACCAGCAGGTAGGCCCCGGGGAACGGGTAAGTTGGTGGGTGAATGGTTATGGAGGTGGTATTGGCAAACAGCCTTTCCCTAGGCACACATGGCAGGATTCAGACAGGCGGGGCTTTGCAATATGACCATTCGTCAGTTTCTGAACGGCTCGTCCTGGATAGGAGTGGAGGCTGAGCAAAGGGTTAGACACAGAGCTGCTCCAACACACCTCCCATGGCGCATGCACGGTCTGGAAGGAGGTACTCCCTACACCCTCTAGTTAGAAAGTTCTTTGTTAGGCTACTAATTGAGCTGTGTGGCCTTGGGTGAATTACTTCCCCTCTCTGGGCCTTAGTTTCCTTAGAAGAAAATGAACCTATCACCACCCCTGCTGCTGGAGAAGAGCTTGGTTATTTGTTGGCTCCATCATATCTTTTGGCCAGGGGTGGCGTGTGGTCTCTCTGGGGCTGGGAAGCATGAATTTGGAACAGCCTTCATCAAAACAATACATGGGGCTTCCCTGGTGGCGCAGTGGTTGAGAATCTGCCTGCCAATGCAGGGGAAACGGGTTCGAGCCCTGGTCTGGGAAGATCCCACATGCCGCGGAGCAACTGGGCCCGTGAGCCACAATTAATGAGCCTGCACATCTGGAGCCTGTGCTCCGCAACAAGAGAGGCCGCGATGGTGAGAGGCCCACGCACCGCGATGAAGAGTGGCCCCCGCTTGCCACAACTAGAGAAAGCCCTCGCACAGAAACAAAGACCCAACACAGCCAAAAATAAATAAATAAATAAATAAATACCCCCCCAAAAAAGTTCTAAAGTGAAGAGGAAAAATCACCAATAATTCTACAAAAAAAAAAACCAATACATGGTTTCCCCCCAGTAAAGGGGGCCCCACTAGGCTCCTTCACCTCATGGGACCTAAGAGCTGGCTTAGGCAGAGTGTGGGCCCAGGAGTTAGCAGACCAGAGAGGCAATTCTGGTCATGCGATGGCTCAGTCAGAGAACCTCAAACCCTCGGAGCTAAAAGGCACTGCCCAAATCCTCCAGCCCAGCACTTGTCAGCCTCCAAAATGAACTGTCCCGGATGCCTTTCACACGGGGGACCCACTGCCTCTCCAGGGTTTGGGGCGATTCTCTGTCAGCTGGAACTTTATCGTCCTCCACTCTAGAAAGCATATCACTTCTCTCAGCTTATGAGAAGGACTTGCACATGTGCACAGAGGCTGGTCATTGCAACATTGTTTGTAATAGGCAAACACCGAAAGCAATCTAAATGCCCACCAGTGGGGGATTGGTTAAATCAGTAATGGGACACCATAGTACAGAATGCTATGCAGAGATTTTTCTTTTAATGCAGTAGGCCTTAAAAATGTGTGGATATAGAAAGTTACCCAAGACATATAGTCAAAGTGAAAACACCCAGCTGTGGGTTTTTTTCATACAATATATATTTTTCATACAACGTGTATGATGCAATATATAGGTTAAACACACACATACAACTATATATTTTTATGGTACAGTACATGTGCATGTAATGTGTATTCTGCATGTGTGTTAGGGTTTTCCAGAGAAATAGAACCAATAGCAGATACCTACCTATCTATCTAGATGTAGATATATGTTTTTTTGTGAGGAATTGGCTCATAAAATCACAGAGGCCGAGAAGCCCCACGACCTGCCATCTGCAAGCTGGAGGCCCAGGAAAGCTAGTGGTGTAATTCCAGTCTGAGCTAGAAGACCTGAGAAACTAGGGGAGCTGATGGCCTAAGTCCCAGTCCCAGGGCAGAAGAAAAACAATGTCCCAGCTCAAGCGGGCAGGCAGGAAGAGAACAAATTGTCTCCTCCTCTGCTTTTTGTTCTATTCAGGTCTTCTACAGATTGGGGATGCCCATCCACACTGGGGAGTGTGATCTGCTTTACTGAGTCCATCGATTCAAATGCCAATCTCATCCTGAGACACCCTCACAGACACACTCAGAAATCACATTTAATCCGGGCACCCAGTGGCCCAGTCCAGTTGACACGTGAAATTAACCATCATGGTGTGCAACTGCAGAGACAAAAGCTTAGGATACCCGAAACCCTAACAGTGCTTACCTTCCAGAAAGGGTCTGGCATGAAAAGGAAGTCTCAAGGAGATCTTCCAAAATACTTGCAGAGTTTGGATTTTTCCAATGTGAACTCATTCACCATTTCGTTTCTAATGAAAAATGCAATTCAACAATAAAGCTTATGAAAAGGGGCACAGAAACCGATTCATGGTCGCCAGGGGCAGGGGTTGCGTATGACTCTGAAGAAGTGGCGCCAGGCAGCTCCTTTCTGGTGGTGGTTATGCAAAACGATACAGGTGATAAAACTGAATCGAACTATACACAAAAACATGCACACACAAATGAGTGCATAGAAACACTCCTGAAATCTGAATAAGGTCTGCAGTCCAGCTGATGATGCTATACTGATATCATTTCCCTGGACTTGATGCTGTGCTAAGGTTATGTAAGATGTTGTCACTGGGGACAGCTGCGTGAAGGATACATGTCCTGTTTTTGCAACTTCTTGTGAGTCTACGATTGTTTGAAAATAACTTTGTTTATTTGAAAATAAACAAGAACGGGGAGGCATATAAAACATAACCAACAAGGGCTACTGCATAGTACAAGGACCTATACTCAATATTTTGTAATAACCTATAAGGGAAAAGAATCTGAAAAAGAATGCATATATATATATATATGAATCACTTTGCAGTACACCTGAAACTAACACAACATTGTAAATCTACTATACTTCAATTAAAAAAAAAAGATAAAGAACAAAGTGGAAAAAAACGAAAGGAGAGGCACAGAGAACCTTCTGGACTTCTTGAGGAGATGAAAACCTTTCCTATGTGGAATGCTGTGGTGGTTGTATGACTGTATATATTTGCTAAAACTCATTGAGTGATACTCTTAAAAGAGTGACTCTTAATGTATGTAGATTGTGCCTTAATAAGCCCAACTTTTAAAAAACCTTATACCAGAGGACAAATGAGTGAGACTGACACTCTTGTAGGAAGAGCTGCTCTAACTTATTAAAATGAGTAAATCGTTGACAGACCTTTGCATTTTGTGGTTAAACAATTACTCTCAACATGCTTCACAATAGCCAGCAATGCCTGTGCCCAGCACAGGGCCCCCGCCAGATGCTCAGCCCCCTCTGGTGACAAGGATCCCCTCACTTAATACTGCAGCCCATACCACTGTTGGGAGAACTGTGATAGAAAGTTCCTTATTAGGCAACTAATTAGCTGTGTGGCCTTGGGTGGATTACTTCCCTTCTCTGGGCTTTGGTTTCCTTAGAAGAAAATGGACACTATGACCTTTCAGGTCCCCTCCAGTTCTAACATTCTGAGTCACTAAAACTTAGAACTTACCTCCTTGTAACTGTTGACCTGGTTCTGCGTTCCGGAGTCACCCAGAACTTGGCTCTGTGTCGCAGTAAGAGCCAGCCCATTACACACCGGAAGTCGGCTCCCCTGTGCCCTCCACAAGGACAGGCAGCACGGGGCAGGGGCTAAGATCTCAGGATCTGCAGTATCAGCCTGGAATCTGACTCTGGACTCTGCCACTTCCCGGCTGTGTGACTTTACGCAGATCACCTCTGTGAGCTTCAGTGTCCTGTCCATAAAAAGGGACTAATAGTGCCAACCTCACAGGAGGGGGCATGGGGGATGAATGAGGTGATGTATGTAAATCGGGATGTGTGGTCGGCAGAATAATGGCCCCCTGAAGATATCCACCCCTCATCCCCAGAACCTGTGAATGTGTTATGTCATGTGGCAAGGGTGAATTACAGTTGCTACATCAGCTGACTTTAAAACAGGGAGATTAGAGAATTATCCCAGATTATGTGGATGGTCCTAATATAATGAGGATCCTTAGAAGTGAAAGAGGGAGGCAGAAGAGTCAGATTCAGAATTGATGGGACATAAGAAATTCTCAATTGGCCATTACTGGCTTAGAAGATGGGAAGGCATCATGAGCCAAGGAATGTGGGCAGCCTCTAGAAGCAAGAAAAGGCAGAGGAAACGGATTCTCCCTGGAACCTCCAGAAGAACATAGCCCTGCTGACACCTTGATTTTAGCCCAGTGAGACCCATTTCAGACTTCTGACCTCCAGAACTGTAAGAGGAGACATTTGTGTTGTTTTAAGCCACTAAGTTTGTGGTGATTTGTTACAGTGGCAATAGGAAACTAACACAGGCTGGCTCCAACCCTCTCCTGACTGGTCTCCACTCTTGCCTCTCTCCAATCCGTTCCTCACAATGCAGCCAAAATGATGTTTCCAAGACCCTCACCTAAGCAAGCCACATCCCTTCTCCCTGTTCTTCAAATATGCTCCAGGGCCTTTGAACCTGCTGTGCTCTGTTTCAAAGGTACCATGGTCCCCTGGGTAACACTTAGTCAGCCTTCATATATTGGCCCAAAGATGAAAACCCAGATCCCCAGTCTGGGTCAGGTTCTCTGGGTTAGTGCTCTCAGAGCACCCCACACTCCTCTGCAGCACGTGTAGGTTTCTAAATAAATACATGTATTTATCCGGGTTTATTGGCCAGCAGGCTGTAAGCTTCCGTGGGGCAGGGACAGTGTCTGTCTTACTCACCTAACCCAGTGTCCGGCACATAGGGAGCATTCAATAAATGGCAGCTCTTATCACTGTTTTATTTTTGAATCTCCACCATTCCGGTTGCCCCACAAACACTCTCTAGTTTGCAGTCCTCTTTAAAAAGTGGTACCCCTGCCTTGACCCGGTCCTCCAGGGGTGGCGAGAGCAGCACAAAGCAGAAGCAGAAGATGCTGTCCCCGCTTGTTGGGGGAAGGGAAGGCATCCCACTTCTGTTAATGCAGCTGAAGGCCATGGTCCTGCTCCACTAAGTGCCTCACACTCTCAGCTCCAGCTGAGCCTGAGGTCACTTAAACCACCCACACGCCTGCCCTAATTTTTGTTTCCATCAGAATATCTGTCAAGTTAGCTCTCCCCATCCTGTTTCTGTATGGTTGTTCTTTGTAGCCTAAGCGTTGAGCTTTCCTCTCAACCCGGTGGGGTTCCATCATCTGGTGTTGGGGCCCTTGTTCTAAACCTGTCTAAATCTTCCTGAGTCCCAATTCAGCCATCTCTCCCAGCCTCGTGTCACCTGCACACCTGAGCCCTGTGTCCCCGTGCCTGCTTCCGAGTCCTGGATAACAGCATGGAGCAGGGCAGGGCTAAGAACAGGGCCCTGGAAATGCTCCCGGAGTCCCCCCCCGGCCCGGCACCCACCGCGGGGCGTTGAATCAGCTACACACACTGGGCCTAGGTCACGTCCTGACTTTGCCACTTCTGTGGCTGTGAAATTGGGAATAATAGTCTATTAGTTTCCTAGAGCTGCTGTAATGCAGTACCATAAACCTGGTGGCTTAAAACAACAGAAACTTATTCTCTTACAGCTCTGGAGGCTAGAAGTTCAAAATCAAGTTGTCTGCTGGGCTATGCTCCCTCCAGAGGCTCTAGTGAGGATCCTTCCTTGCCTCTTCCAGCTCCTAGTGGCTCCTGGTGTTCCTTAGCTTATGGCAGCATAACTCCAATCTCTGCCACGTGCCCTTCTTCTGAGTGTGTGTCTCTGTGCGTCCTTTCCTCTTCTTATGTGGACACCAGTCATCGAATTCAGGGTCCACCCTGCTCTAGTATGACCTCATCTTAACTAATTACATCTGCAAAGACCCTAAGTCCAAATAAGATCACATTCTAAAGTTCTGGGTGGACATGAATTTGGGGGGACACTATTGAACTTACTACAAATGGTAACACTTTGTCATAGGATCTTCATGAGAGTCGAGGAAGATAATGTACACGGCTTCTCAAACTATACTGGGCACACAAACCACCTGGGGATCTCGTTAAAATGCAGATTCGGATTCAGCCAGCCTGGGGTGGGTCTGCATTTCTCCAGAGCTCCCAGGTGATGCCCTGGCTGCTCCTCTGAGCTTTGAATAACAAGGATGTAGGTGAAAGAAAGTGCTTGGAAAACAAATGTCCGGTAGGCTTATTCTATTTCTTTTGTAGTGAGCTTTTCTCACGCTCCTGTCTCCCTGCCCACCTGGCTCTCTTGTGAACTGTAGAAGATAGAAGAAGTGTTTTAGTTTGGGCTCCCCCAAAAAGCAGACCCAGAGACAAGGACTGGGGCTTAGGGAGTTTACTGGGGAGGTGGTCACAAGAAGCACTCATGCAGAAATAGGGAAAGTAAGGAAAGGGCGAGAAGCCATGAAGAGGGCATTAAACAGCAGGTGGCCCCAGGCATAACCAGGGCTCCATCCCACTGGGGACCAGCTGAGAAAGGGTGGGGACACTCCTCAGAACTGTCCCACTGGATAGCTGGGATGGGGGGGTGCCTAGAGCATTTTCCCACCAATTCCCATTCCCCATCATTTGAGGTTGCCCTGGGGTTGGATTCCAGTGTCAGGGCTGGGCAAGTGCCCCGGTGCTGGAGAAAAGCCCTCCCTCCCTCCAGCAGAGAAAATTCAGGCGCTGGAAGTCGGAAGCCGGGCATGCTGGAAAGAACCTTCTGGTACAGCTGCAGGTGACCTCAGCTAGGCCGGGATGGGGAAGGGAGGGAGATCATCATCATCTACTCCAGAAGCCTCCCAGGTTTGAATGTCATCTGTGTCTCTACCATTCCTTTTTTTTTTGGCTGTGTTGGGTCTTCGTTGCTGTGCGTGGGTTTTCTCTAGTTGTGGCGAGTGGGGGCTACTCTTCGTTGCAGTGCACGGGCTTCTCATTGTGGTGGCATCTCTTGTTGCGGAGCACGGGCTCTAGGTGCGTGGGCCCCAGCAGCTGTGGCACACGGGCTCAGTAGTTGTGGCGCACAGGCTTAGTTGCTCCGTGACATGTGGGATCTTCCCGGCCCAGGGATCGAACCCATGTCCCCTGTATTGGTAGGCGGATTCTTAACCACTGCGTGACCAGGGGAGTCCCATCTACCTTAAGTGCATGAGCTCCCCAAGCAAGCTCTCGTTAATACTTATGATTATGATTGTCATCCAGCCCCAGTGGACACCTTGCCCATAGCGGTGTCATGGGAGAATCTGTCGATGGCCTGCTGAAACCCACATGTGCCTTGCTGGCTCCCCACCCCCACCCTGCCTCGGAATGGTAAAATCATTTCCACTGTGGGTGCATGGTGGGGAGAACTCGCCCTTAGGGTGATGGATTTATGCTTCAGGGTCACCTTAGGAGGGAGCTGCTTCCCTTTCTCACAGTCCCTACCTTCACCTAGTTCACATGGTCCACGCTCTTGATGTTCAGCATCACATTTCATCTGAATCACAACCCTGTAAGGTACTTGCTTTGGTTGTCCCCATTTTATAGCTAAGGAAATTGAGGACCAGAAAAGCTAGGTCACTGGGACTTCCCTGGTAGTCCAGTGGTTAAGACTCTGTGCTCCCATTGCAGGGGGCCCGGGTTTGATCCCTGGTCAGGGAACTAGATCCCACATGCCACAACTAAAGATCCCATACTCGGCAACGAAGATCCCGCATGCCGCGACTAAGACCCAGCACAGCCAATAAATAAATAAATAAATATTAAAAAAAGAAAAAGAAAAGAGAAGCTAGGTCACTTGCCTGAGGTCACTCAGTAAGAAGCAGAAGTGGGTTCCAAAGACAGCCTATCTGATTCCCTGTACTCTATGGATGGATTCCATTGGAGAAACTAGGTGGTGGGCCCCAATGACATTTAAATACAAATCTAAACACACTTCCATAACCATCTGTTGGACGAGAACAGTGAGAACTGCCTTTATTTGTATTCAGCTTCTAGTCCTAGTATAACACAGTGGGTCTGTTAGGGTGTGAGTCTTTCACTTTGAAAAAGAAGTTAATGCAAGTAAAATACATGTATCCCTTTTTATAAATTAGTGTGTATTTATTTTCCTCCATATTGGAATTCACTTAGATGGACAGATTCATTAGGATGGATGGATTTTTCTTAGATAATTGGTAAATGAATAGACTCAGACCCCAATAAGCAAAAGATGCCATGGAGAAATGAAATAAATAAATTCAATGTCATTAGTTTAAAAAATTTCACCATCAGACTTCCTCAACTAGTGATTTTTTCCCAGTGCATCAAATGGGGTATTCCACTCCCACGCACATTTCAGGAACACACTAACAAAATAACAGAGATCCACCTTTATGCTATGTTTGGGGCCATTTTCCTTCCCTGTCCCGGCTGCAAACTTCCCAAAGGAAGGGATGGTGGAGGTTCTTTACTACGGTGATTTCCCTGCACATGGCATGGACAGGGCCACAGGTGTGTACATGGAAAGTTCAGGAACTCCTAAGTTCGGGTCAGCCAGCCCTTGAAAAATGAGCCCACAAAGCTCTTGGGGAAAGAGGAAAGAGTGTGGCTTGGGAAATATGTAGCTCGCAGTAGAGAACACAGAAAAGAAGGGGCCCAGTCTCTGCCTTGAAGGTGCTGACAGTCCAGTTGGAGAGACAGGTGGAGCACAGTAGAAACAGCTCACGTGAAAGACAAGAGAGGTGAGGAGTCATGTGAGAGCGCATGGCTCTGCCTGAAAACACTGAAGGGGCTGCGGAAGGGAGAGATGGGTGTGGACTGAAAGGGAAGTAGGTGGAGTGAAAAGAGCAGTGAGCTGGGGGTCAGGAGAGCTGGGTTCTAGACCAGTTCATTGCTCAACCCTCTGCGTCACCCTGAGCGTTCACTTTTCTCTCACAGACCCACCCTCAACCAGCTTGCAGTCTAGCAGGGGACACAGGACCAGAAGTCCTACAGATGCATATGGTACCCCAGGGTCATGGAGGTGGATTCATTCACCTAACGTCTCCTGAGCACCAGCCAGGTGCCAGGCACTGTGAGGCAAAAGTCAAACAGCTATGCTGAAATAGCTGCAGGTCCCCAAGCCCATTCAGCTACTCTTGCTTTTGCACCTCTCCTCGTGTTGTTCATGCATCCCCCAGCATCACCCTCCTCATTTTGCCCATCTGGAAAAACTATTGACCCTTCAACCCCCTGGCCAGGAATCACTTCTTTTGTGAAGACTTCTAGTTTAATCAGGCTACTATAACAGAATACCAGAGGCTGGGTGGCTTAAACAACAATTTTTTTTCCTCACAGTTCTGGAGGCTGGAAATTCAAGGTCACGGCGCCATGATGATCTAGTTCTTGGTGAAGGTCTTGTCCCTAGTTTGCAGTTGGCTGTCTTCTCGCTGTACCCTCACATAGCAGAGAGCAGAGAGAGAAACAAGAAGCAAGCTCCCTTCTGTCTCTTATAAGGGCACTAATCCCATTCATGAGGGCTTCACCCTCATGACCTAATCATCACCCAAAGGCCCCACCTCCTAGTAACATCACACTGGGGATTAGAGTTTTAACGTATGAATTTCAAGGGGACATAAACATGCAGTCCATAGCGCTCATCAGGTTGCACATAGGCACTACCCCCCACCTGTGATGCAGCAGCCTGGCACCACAGATGAGGCAAAGGCGAGGCTGACCAGCCCTTGGTGGAGTGGCCCTCGGCCTCTGGTATCTGTCTCTCTTATACTCAGCCCCTGCTATGGGCAGAGGGAGGAGGCAGAGAGGAATAATAATAGAAAAATCATAAGCAGAATAGAAGGCATAGTCTACACACTTGCAGAGGCTGCAAAATAGATTTACCATCCCAGAATGCAGGGTCCCTTTGATTAGTTAGCAGAGAACTCCAAGCTCACGAGGACAACAGTGTGGACCCAGCCCTCCAGCAGTCCGGGTGCTTGTCACTGTTTTCCAGCCACAGGCTTCACCCTTCAGGGCCTTGTAAATCAGCCCAGAGGGTCCAGGAGAGGGTTTGTGGCCCCTCGGTGCCGGCCCAGCCATTTCCACCACTGGAGCAGAGACGGCTGGGCCCACAGGGCAACACACTCACCTGGTTTCAGTCCCTCTTTCCTGTGCCGTCTTGGATATGAGGCAAACGTGACCCTTTGCAACCAGAGGAGCCATTGACACAACAGGTTGGCCATCTGTACTCCTCGAGGGGCCAGTTTGGGTCGGTTCAGGTGGGATAAGGAGAAGGAGGGGCAGAGAAGAAAGCTCCCATGCAGGCCTGCCAGCAACCCTCACCCGCGCCACACGCAGTGAGACACCATGACACTGTGGCCAGGCCCAGGCCAGTGCCAGGGTGGGGACGGGGGTCCAGGCCAGCTCCCTTCCGCACGCCATTACCACCCCATCTTCCCAGTGCAGGAGGGCACAGATCTGAGTTAAAGCCTGTGCTGAGGATGTCAGGGAGGTGAGGGAGGAGGTGGACACCTGGGACAAACTTCTAAGCCAGCGTCTCTGCAAGTACCTTGGCTTGTTTATTCATATGACTTTCCATGCCCACTGCCACCCCGAGTTCAGGCCCCCAGAGCCGGCCTGTGGGTAGGACTCAACCTGAATCTGAAACGGGGTCTGGAATCAGCCTCAGCCTGTGGTTGGCAGTCCAGTGCAGCTTACCGGGCTTGATGCAGCCTGGACCCACATGCTCGGCCTCATTAACACCAAACTCTGACCAACACGAGTGACCAACCCCAGGCTCAGTCTCCAGGAACACCTTCATTAAAGACTTTGTAAGATGCCAATAAACAACACACTAATGAAATCCACAGATAAGCTAAAAACTGGACTGCTCAGAATCAGCCAAGACTGAGATTGAGTCTCTAGAGGGCTCGCGAGGTTAGGAATATGGTTAGGAAATAACCAAGTGAAATTCAGCCTGGACAGGGGCCAGCTAACCTCATGCACAAGCTGCCAGATCCTCCCAGAGCTATCAGGAGGCAGGAAGGCTGCAGAGAACAGTAGGGCTGAGGGAGGCAGAGGGGCGGGAAGCGGCGGGGCTTGGGGGGTGGCCCCACCCCAGTCATTTGGGGGTGAGTCTGTAGAGACAGCACATGCCCCAGGGAGCGAGCTCCTGCCCACGCGGGCCTGGCAGAATTCCGAGGAGGCCCAGGAGAACCAAAGGGTTCCAGGGGAGCAGAGCTGTAGGGACACTGGACAGAAGGGTGTTATGAATGAGTCATGCTTGGGGCAGTTTTGCATCAGGAGAAGCAAGATCTCAGGTGCCCACCTGTCCCCTGGGCACCCACAGCAAGCCTAGACCCCAGGAAAAACTTGAGTCAGCAGAAGATGGCAGTAATACAGTCTCTGGAGTCAGACAGACCTGGGTCCCACTCCTACCCCATTCAGAACTTGTATACTAGTTACCTAACATTCTTCAGCCTCAGTTTCCTCATCTGTAAAATGGGATGATATCAGACTTTCCTTGTACGGTGTCCTGTGGACAAAATAAGATAATACTTGTGAAGGAATAAGCACAATTAGCACACAGTGTCAGCCAACAGGAAGAGGAGGAGGAAACCAAAGACTGTCTGCTGGAACCCTCACCATGGCATCCCTACATATCCCTTCCCCTCAGAACCTACCCCCTAGGGTGCTCCAGACCAACCCATTCTTTCCTCAGCTTAAAAGTAACTAGTCCCTCCAAACATTGCTCTCTGCCAAGCCTCAGTTCCTGAAAGAACTGCCACTGCCATGTTCATGGCCAATCATGGCTGAATCTTGTCCACCCATAACTCTTGCATTAATGGAGACCGCTATACCTTTAGTTCCAACTAAAATTTTGAACTTTGAGCTTTTCCTCAAAGATTTGTAAAGCAGGTCCTAGCGTGTCATTTATGAGCAACAGACAATATCTAAATGTCTGGGCTGGTTAACTTTGGTTGATGGGATCCATTGGGGGCCAAGACTGTGGATTTCACCCCGGTGCGGACCACTTCCTTTTATTCTAGCCCTAGCCATGGACTAAGCCCTAATTGAACAATAACCCTGGCCTCAACCTGAACCCCAACCCTAGTCTGCCTGCTTAAGATGGAATGTGAACGGCTCAGGCAAATCACATTCCCAGAGTGGGGAGAACAACCTTAAGACATCTCAGGGGAATAGCTTTTGTTTATTGATTCCTTCTCTCTCAATTATGAGCCTTCAATAAATCTGAAGTTGCACAGAATAATCTCCCCCAAAGAATGATAAGTCCTTGGAACCTGCCTCTGGGCACTTACACTCTTAAGCTGGCAGTGAGGACGGCTAGGAGTCCAAAGGCAATGCATGTATGGATAAAGATGTTCTCTCTTGTTGGACCAAGACTCAAGGACCTGGAGGGGTGTGCTGCCATGGTGAGGATGCGTCTCTGGGGGTGCCAGGCTGAGCTGGGTGCAGAGTGTACTGCTGCTCTCTCATGGGTCCAAGAAGTCTTTCTCCTTCCTCGATACACTTGGCTTATGCCAACCTCCAGCAAGAGAGCCAAAGATAGGCCTACTGGTAAGACCCACTGCCTGGGAACTTGGTCCAGCTCCCAGCAGAGAGACTGGCCTCCATCTGGGCTGTTCCTTACCATGAGCAGTTCCAGCACGAGACTAGGAAGTGTCCTGTTGGATTTTCCAGGCCAGTCCCACTTTCCCACATCCAGGCCCCTGGTCACACCATGTGTCCAGAGTTCTGGGTCAGAACATGTATTCCCCATAAATAAGAAGCCTAGAAAGGAAACGTGCAGCAGCTGTCTCCAGCCAGCTCTTGTCACCTCAGTCATCCCAGTGTCCCCCTCCATGCCAAAGTCTTCTCCACCCAGCTGCGGTCACCTATGTTCTTGCTCAGAGCTTTCTTTTAAATCGGTCCTTATGTCTAGCTATTTCAGAGTAAATCCTGGCTCCCCATCTGCTGCCTAAGAGGCTGTGTTTCCCCAGAGGGCTGTGAGCCCTCATGGGCCAGGCCTACACTTTCCTCCTTCTTGTGCTCCTGGGAATAGGGCTCTGGCACCCAATGGATGCTCTTTGTTGAGTGCAGGCTATTGCAGGGAACAAAACAAAGTTCCTGCCCTCATGAACCTGACATTCTAGTGGAGGGCAAAGGGGATCACT
Organism: Balaenoptera borealis; assembly: GCF_965194805.1. Lineage (NCBI taxonomy): Eukaryota > Metazoa > Chordata > Mammalia > Artiodactyla > Balaenopteridae > Balaenoptera > Balaenoptera borealis. Next base: position 108,451,446 of record NC_138881.1, read on the forward strand.
GGGAGGGAAAACCAGGAGAAGGCGCTTGTTCCACCAACAGATATTGGGCACCCACTGTGTCCCAGGCTTTAGAGCAGGTCGTGGAGGCACACCACCAAAGCAGACCCGGGGCTTGGGCCAGGAGGAACCGCCAGCCAGGCCGGCACTGTGGCTACCCTTCCAGAGGAAATGTTTTCTCTCAGGGTCCTGGTTGGCTCCTCCACTGGCCCTGGTCAGCTGCTCACTACCCACGGCCCCATCCCTTTACCCTTTTCCCCACCACAAGCCACGCAGGTTGGCTGAGAGCACACAGAGAGCTGTTCATCCGTACTTCTACAAGGAACCAGCCCGGTGTTTCCTCGAAGGCCAAGGGGAGGAGGAGGCGGTTTCCAGATCCGCCTCAGCGCAGAGGGCACAGACCAAGGAGAGAAGCAGCAGCAGCCTTCCTTTGGGAGCTGTTGTTAACGTCTCTGCCACCTGCACTGACCACCTGGCCGGTGGGTGAATCAAAGTGCACAGCCCCTCCCCAGCGGCCCCCACTCCCAGCCTGCTCCAAGCGGCACTCCAGCAAGGCAGGGGTCGGGGACCTGGGCCCTGCTGCGGAGCTTCACGAGGCCCAGGCAGATCGTCTGGCCTGGAGTTCGGCTGGAAGGGGAGAAATGATTGCCTTGGGAACAAACCAGTGAGGACTCGTTCCAGGCAAGGTGGCAGAGCAGAGAAGCCAGGAGGCTGCAGGGAGGGTGTGGTGGGCGTGGAGACGCACTGCACTGCTCAGAGCTCCCTTCGAGAGAAACTGCTGCAGGGAGCAGCGTTCACCGACAGCCCAAGGGGCTCCACTTTGGGTTCCATGGGTGGTGTTCACATCAAGGCCATGTTTCCCCCAGGCTGCTACCAGCCAAGGACTAAGTCCAGCAAGGACACCAATCCCAGCGCATCCCGGGGACGTGGGACTCCTCCAACAGGCAAACCTTGCTCAGGGATTTCCCGTCAATCTAGATTTTCTCAGAACTGTGCTGCGCTCTGAGACATTTCCCACCCACGCCTCCTTCCTTCCTCCTCTCCTTTCTCGGATGTCAGTCCCGTACTGCAGTGGGAAGATGCTCCCTGCCTGCTTTTACTTCTTTCCCGGCATCCTTCACAGGTGTCTCTCCCAATACATCGCTTGTACATTTAACCTCATCTTTTTTTTTTAGAAACATTTTTCATTTTCACGAAGATCTTTATTTATTTATTTTTGGCTGCATTGGGTCTTTGTTGCTGCATGCGGGCTTTCTCTAGTTGCAGCAAGCGGGGGCTACTCTTCGTTGCGGCGCGCGGGCTTCTCATTGTGGTGGCTTCTCTTGTTGCGGAGCACGGGCTCTAGGCACGCGGGCTTCAGTAGTTGTGGCTCACCGGCTCTAGAGCTCAGGCTCAGTAGTTGTGGCGCACGGGCTTCGTTGCTCTGTGGCATGTGGGATCTTCCCGGACCAGGGCTCGAACCCGTGTACCCTGCATTGGCAGGCAGTTCTTATCCACTGCGCCACCAGGGAAGTCCCTAACCTCATCTTGATGTCTGCTTCTCAGAGGACCCCCACTGACAGAAGGCAAAGATCCACTGGGTCAAGATGAGTAGCCTAAGAGATGCACATGCCCCCTGAAGCCCAGAAAGTCTGGGGGAGGGGCTGAGCATGGGCTCATTGCTGATGGTCTGGAAGGGCTCCCAGCTATTCATCTTAATTCAAAAAAAGAAATCCAGCTTTACCTCACTCTACCCAAAAGCTGTGTCCTTGAGAAGTTGAGTGCAAATGACACTGGGGGGAACCAGATCCTACTTTATATGCCCCAAGAGGCTCCCAGTTAAAAGGAACTCAGCAGTACATCAAAAGTCAGTCAGCATGCTGTGTATCTGAGTAGACAGCAAAGTTGACGGTAAAGCTGACGAAGAAGGGTCCCCTTCAACGTGCCCCGGGGCATTTTTCCAAGGTGGGTTGACTGGGGAGAAGCCAAGCAAACAGTGACTGCAGCAAGTCCCTGGCCTGGGAGAGCTCCCAGCCCATTGAGGAGACAGACAGGAGCCAATGGAAGAACAATAGGCCCCAGGGAATGGATTCGAGTAATAGTTGGGTGGTGACACCATTGCTAGTTCACTAGTTCTGAGAAGCACGAGTGAGGTTAGGCAAGAAGAGGCGGGGAGGCCACTAAGGGGGGGCACCCAGGACTGCGCTCAGGCATCCCTTGCACCACCACACAGAGCTGTCTCCTTCCTGACTCTCCTTGTATGCCCCAGTTGCTTCCGAGTCCTCCTACTCTGCTCCCTCGGCGTGGCCACGTGGTTGGCCGCCTGGGGAGGCGCTGGCATGGCTCCCAGTGCCAGAGGCGGGGGGTGAAGATGTGTGGTCTGGTTGGAGTGTGGCCAGCCTGCAGGGCCCAGCGGCAGGGGTCAGGGCCAAGTTGACAATGCTGGCCTGCAGAGACGGAGGGGCAACTGCTGCCTGTCGCCTCCAAAATACCAGTTGAGGTTTTCTCCTACTTTGGGGTTTAGAAACTATTTCTATTTCTATTAGGCCTTTGCTTGCCCTAGTTTGCCTTTTTTTTTGTACTAGTGTTAGTGGTAGTGCCTGGAGGTGAGACAGGCAGGGCAGGGCAGAAGCCAAAAGAACAGTGAAGTCAGCAGAATGCACCCTGGGGCTTGGTGACTTCTCTCCTAGCACCCCTCCTCCTATCCCTGGGCAGTGCCTCCCAGGGCTTATTCGCCATGGGCAGGACAAACAGGGCTCCCACTCTACCCTATTTCCTCCCCCATCATGACTTCCCTGAACTGTGGCCCATTGTCTCAGTACCCACCTCTCTGCTGGAAACGAGGATGTTCACTCTGTCTGGGGCTGCCTTCTCCTCCCTTAGGACACGCTCTTCCCGGACAGTCTCACCCATTCCCATGGCCTTACTTACCATGTATGTGCCATAAACTCCACATTTATTTTTTCAGCCCCCAGCTCTCCTCTGAACCCCAGGTTTACGTATCCAACTGCCTTCTCCAGTAGGGCAGCTCACAGGCAAGTCAAGTTCCACATGTCCACAAATTAACTCACCAACTCCATGCTACCCAGCCACCAAACAATATACTCCTTTAAAAAAAGAAAAAAAGGACTTCCCTGGTGGCGCAGTGGTTAAGAATCCGCCTGCCAATGCAGGGGACGTGGTTCGAGCCCTGGTCCGGGAAGATCCCACGTGCCACGGAGCCGCTAACCCGGGGCGCCACAATTACTGAAGCCCGCGCTCCTAGAGCCCGTGCTCTGCAACAAGAGAAGCCACCGCAATGAGAAGCCTGCGCACCACAACAAAGAGTAGCCCCCGCTTGCCGCAACTAGAGAAAGCCCGCGCACAGCAATGAAGACCCAACGCAGCCAAAATAAATAGATAAATTAAGTAATTTTTAAAAAAAGATAATTCACTGCTAAATGCTACTGAATTGTTCACTTTAAAATGGTTAATCTTATGTTCTGTGAATTTCACCTGAATAAATTATTTTGAAAAAGATAAATGATTATTTAAAGCAAAAATAATAACAATGGATTTGGAGGCTTATAATATACGTAGAAGCAAAATGTATTACAACAATACTACAAAGGATAGGAGAAATCAAAGTATGCTGTTTTAAGGTTCTTACTTGTACATAAAGTCATATAATGCAATTTGAAGATAGATTGTGATAAGCTAAAAATGCTTGTTTTTTTTGTTTTGTTTTTTTTTAACATCTTTATTGGAGTATAATTGCTTCGCAATGATGTGTTAGTTTCTGCTCTGCAACAAAGTGAATCAGCTATACATATACATATATCCCCATATCTCTTCCCTCTTGCATCTCCCTCCCTCCCACCCTCCCCATCCCACCCCTCTAGGTGGTCACAAAGCACTGAGCTGATCTCCCTGTGCTATGCGGCTGCTTCCCACTAGCTATCTATTTTACGTTTGGTAGTGTATATATGTCCATGCCACTGTCTCACTTTGTCCCAGCTTACCCTTCCCCCTCCCCGTATCCTCAAGTCCATTCTCTAGTAGGTCTGCATCTTTATTCCCATCTTGCCCCTAGGTTCTTGTGATCTTTTTTTTTTCTTTTTTTCTTTTTTTTTTAGATTCCATATATATGTGTTAGTATATGGTATTTGTTTTTCTCTTTCTGACTTACTTCACTCTGTATGACAGTCTCTAGGTCCATCCACCTCACTACAAATAACTCAGTTTCGTTCCTTTTTATGGCTGAGTAATATTCCATTGTATATATGTGCCACATCTTCTTTATCCATTCATCTGTTGATGGACACTAGGGTTGTTTCCATGTCCTGGCTATAGTAAAAAGAGCTGCAATGAACATTTTGGTACATGACCCTTTTTGAATTATGGTTTTCTCAGGGTATATGCCCAGTAGTGGGATTGCTGGGTCGTACGGTAGTCCTATTGTTAGTTTTTTAAGGAACCTCCATACTGCTCTCCATAGTGGCTGTATCAATTTACATTCCCACCAACAGTGCAAGAGGGTTCCCTTTTCTCCACACCCTCTCCAGCAAAAAATGCTTGTTTTATTTTACTTTATTTTTTGGTTGAAGTAGAGTTGTACAATATTATATAAGTTACAGGTGTACAATATAGTGATTCACAATTTTTAAAGGTTATGTTCCACTTATAGTTATTATGAAATATTAGCTATATTCCCCCATGTTATACAATATATCCTTGTAGCTTATTCTACACAATAATTTGTACCTCTTAACTCCCCTACCCCTGTATTGCCCCTGCCTCCTTCTCTTTCCCCTCTGGTAACCACTAGTTTGTTCTCTATATCTGTGAGTCTGCTTCTTTTTTGTTATATTCACTAGTTAGTTGTATTTTTTTTTAGTTGTATTTTTTAGATTCCACATATGTGATATCATACAGTATTTGTTTTGACTCATTTCACTTAGCATGATGCCCTCCAAGTCCACCCATGTTGCTGCAAATGGCAAAATTTCATTTTTTATGGCTGAGTAGTATTCCATTGTATATATATACACCACATCTTCTTTATCCATTCATTTCTTGATGGACACTTAGGTTGCTTCCATATCTTAGCAATTGTAAATAATGCTGCTATGAACATTGGGGTGCATGTGTCTTTTTGAATTATTATTTTTGGGGTTTTTTCAGATAAAAATGTTTGTTTTAAACCCTAGAGCAACTTCAAACAAAACAAAACAAAAACAAAGCAAAAAAACAGCTATAGCTAAGCAGCCCATGGTGTAGATAACACAGAATATAAAAGATTTCAATTATTCCTAGATACTTGTCCCTCCAGGAGGTGGAGCTTAACTCCCCTCCCCTTGGGTGTAGGCTGAAATTAGTGACTTGCATATAATGAATAAAATTTGAAAAGGGAAAAACAGTAGCTTTATAGTTGAGAAATCTGACAAACATCACCTAAACCAAGTAATCAAAGTTAACACCACCAGTAAGTCATGTTGATGTCACATACCCCCTGATATAATGGAATGACAAGGGCACATCACCTCAGTGGTATTCTTCCCCAAGATCCATAACCACAGACTAATCAAGAGAAAACATCAGACAAACCCAAACTGAGGGACAGTCTACAAAATACCTGACCAGTACTCTTAAAAATTGTCCAGGGGGCTTCCCTGGTGGCGCAGTGGTTGAGAATCTGCCTGCCTATGCAGGGGACACGGGTTCGAGCCCTGGTCTGGGAAGATCCCACATGCCGCAGAGCAACTAGGTCCGTGAGCCACAACTACTGAGCCTGTGCATCTGGAGCCTGTGCTCCGCAACAAGAGAGGCCGCGATAGTGAGAGGCCCGCACACCGCGATGAAGAGTGGCCCCCGCTTGCCACACCTAGAGAAAGCCCTCACACAGAAACGAAGACCCAACGCAGCCAAAAATAAATAAATAAATAAATAAATAAATAAATAAATAAATAAATAAATAAATAAAATTAGAAAAAAAATTGTCCAGGTCATCAAACCCCAGAAAAGTCTGAGAAACTGCCACAGCTAGGAGGAACCTAAGGAGACATGATGACTAACTGAAATGTGGTATCTGGATGGGATCCTGGAACAGAAAAAGCATTAATGGAAAAATCCAAATGAAGTCTGTAGTCTAGTTTATCATACTGTACCAATGTGAATTTCTTAGTTTTGATAAATACACTACCATGTTCATGCAAGATGTTAATAGTAAAGAAGGTTGGATAAAAATTATTCAGGAACACTCTGTACTATCTTTGTAACTCTTCTGTAAATCTAAAATTACTTGAAAATAAAGAAAATACTCAATCCAAAACAGGGCAGAAAAAGAGGGAAAAGTTGATGAAGTTGTCGGGAAGAATAGAAAACAATTAGAGAAATGGATGACCTAAACCCAGCCATATCAACAACTACATTAAATGTAAATGTACTCTAAGCAAGACAATTAAAAGTCAGAGATCATCCTACTGTATTAAAAATAAAATTGGCCTCAATTTTTTCTTGCTGTCTATAAGAAACATCTTTTAAGTATAAAGACACAGGTTAAAACTAAAATGATGGGGACTCCCCTGGTGGCACAGTGGTTGAGAATCTGCCTGCCAATGCAGGGGACACGGGTTTGAGCCCTGGTCCAGGAAGATCCCACATGCCACAGAGCAACTAAGCCCGTGAGCCACAACTACTGAGCCCGTGTGCCACAACTACTGAAGCCCACACACCTAGAGCCCAAGCTCTGCAACAAGAGAAGCCACCGCAATGAGAAGCTCGCGCACCACAACGAAGAGTAGCTCCCGCTCACCATAACTAGAGAAAGCCCACACGCAGCAATGAAGACCCAACAATGAAGACCCAATGGAGCCATAAATAAATAAATAAATTTATTTTTTAAAAAAACCTAAAATGATGAATAAAGATATATCAATGATGGCTATATTAATTTCAAAGTAAGCTTCAAGACACAGAATATTACCAAGAATAAAGACATTTATAATGATAAAAGGGTCACCTCATCAGGACAATATAACAATCTTAAATGTGTAAGTACCTAATAACAAGCTTCAAAATACATGAATCCAAAACTGCAGAACTGAAACAATATATAAAATCATAATTATAGCTGGAGAGTTCAACAGTTCTCTCTCAGTAACTGATAAAACAAGTGAACAGAAAACCAATGACGATGTAAAAGACTTGAACAACACTACCTATCAGTCAACTTGACCTAATGGACATGAATGGAACACTACACCCAACATCTGCATTCTTCACCCACATTCTTCTCCAAGCACACATGGAACATTATATAGAATAGACCACATGCTGGGCCATGAAATGAGTCTCAAATTTTAAAGGATTGAAATCAAAGAGAATATGTTCTCTGACCTCAACATAATTAAATTAGAAATCAATAACAAAAAGATGTCAGAAAATCCTTAACTATTTGGCAATTAGATGACACACTTCTAAATAATCCATGGGTCAAAGTATAAATCAAAAGGGAATTGGAAGGTATTTTTAAATGAAAGAAAATGAAAATAACATATAAAAATTTGTGAGATGCCGCTAAAGCAGTACTTAGGGGGATGTTTATAGTACTCAATACCTATATTAGAAAAGAAAAAAGCCTCATATCAATGACCTCAGCTTCATATTTAAGAAGCTAGAAAAAGAAGAGAAAATTAAGCCCAAAGTAAGTAGAAGGAAGGAAATAATAAAGGTAAGTGCAGAAATCAATGAAATAGCCAAAAAAACCAGAGAAAATCAATGAAACCAAAAGCTGGTGCTTTGAAAAGATCAGTACTATTGATAAACTTCTAGATAGGTAGTACTAGTTATGTGGTTGTATTCATTTGTCAAAACTCATTGAATTGCACACTTTTAATGGGTGAATTTTATTGTCTGTGCATTATACCTAAAGAACAGACACTTCACAAAGGATGATATACAAATGACCAATAAACACATGAAAAGATGCTCAACATCATTAGTTATCAGTGACATGCAAATTAAAGCCACCATGAGATACTAGTACACACCCATTAGAATGGCTGAAATTTTTTTTAAAAATAACAATAGCAAGTGGAAACAATGGGAACTCTCTTACGTTGCTGATTGAGTATAAAATGGTACAACCATGGTGGAAATCAATTCAGTAGTCTCTCATAAAATTAAACATAAGCCAATACTTTGGCCCAGTAATTCCATTCCTAGGTATTTGTCCAAGAGAAATTAAAACATATGCCCACAAAAAGCCTTGTTCAAAGTAGCTTTATTTATCAAAAAAAACAAAAACAAAAACAAAACCTGAACTAGAAACAGCCCAGGTGCCCAGCAGCGGGTAAGTAGGTAAATTGTGGTATATCTATACAATGGACCAATGGTATATCGATACAATGGTATATTAATACAATGGATAGTCAGCAATAAAAAGGAACAAACTACTGATATGTGCTACAACATGGAAAACCTCAAAAGTATTATGCTAACTGAAGGAAGCCAGACACAAAAGGCTAAATAGTGTATGATTCCATTTATTTGAAATCCTAGAATAGGAAAAACTAACCTGTAGTGACAGAAAGCAAGACAGTGGTAGTCAGGGATGGAGAGTGGGAGTGAGATTGATTGCAAAGGTCTTCAAGACAATTTTTTTACCAGGAGGAAAATGTTGTAAATCCTGATTGCAGTGGTGGTTTTACAGTGGCCACTCCTAGGGTGCTCAGAGCCTAGGTAAATACATTTTGCATGGCCCCTGTCTATAGACACTATTTAAATGATCCAAAACCAGTGTGTCGGTACCATTCTGATTGCCCAGTTTCATGCAGTTGTGTCAAAGAAATACTGCATTGGCTAGTGGATCAATCCACTTGCCATGCTGCCCTCCTGGAACCAGGTCCCAAGCATGAGAATCCCATAGATGATCCCATAGGTAAGAATCCTGAAGTTCCTTGGGGTATCTGGTGGGCCCCAAGCATGAAGGGGTGGTAAGGGTCTAGAGGTTCAAAGTGTCTCTTGAAGGGGAAAAACATGGATCTGGTCTCCCGCCAACCTGCAACTTATTCTGTACTATGGGCAGCCCACCCTGGTGATATTGCTGACCTTGGCCATTCCCAGGCACTAAAGGGGACCTTTGAAAATTGCAAGGAAGGTGTTGCAAAACACAGTTCCCCACCCTTGAGATGCAGGGCATGGAGCAGGACCCCATTTGCCCAGGACTAAGGTGGTACTGGTTACATGGGTATATATATTTGTCAAAACTCACTGAACTGTACACTTAAAAAAATGGGTACATTTTATTGTATATAAATTATGCCTCAATAAAGTTGAGAATAATTACTAACAATTAAAAAACTCTTCTATCTCAGATTCCCAGGACCTACTCCAGACAAAATCAGATTGTTTTCTGTCTGCACACTCTGGGGAACCCTTATCTGTTGGTTCTCAATTGCCCACAGAATCACATCCAAGCCCTTTAGGTTGGCATATGATACATTTCCTAACTCAGCCCTAACCTACCCCTTCAGCCTCGGCCCCTGATACTCCGTTCCCTACCCCATGCTCCAGACACGCTGAACTTTGAATCAATCCCTATCACTGAACTTCAGACCAATCACTCCCCTTTTTAATTTTGTTTCTCTACATGTTAGGTTTCCCCTGCTTGAAATGTCCTTCTAGCGCCGTGCCTTCTCCATCCAAGGAATTCCTACCTATCTTTCCAGGTCCATCTGGCATGTCACTTGTTTCTGTTTAGCCTTCTCAGACCTCCAAACAGAGTTTGATGATCCCTCCTCAGTATTCCCGCGAGTCTTGGGACAGACTTTTTATGACTAGGACGCTTGTCAACAGTGGACTGTCAGTACCTCTCCTGGGGTTTTCTCCCATACCAAACTGCAAATTCCTCCCGGGCAGGGACCATAGCTTCTTCAACCCAGCACTCAGCACAGTACCTGGCACATAATAGTCTCTCGATCCAACTGTTGAAAGAATGAATAAATCGATGAGTCAATGATTCAATCTGTTCCCCTTTTGTGACTCTTAAATGGGAGCCTTCATTGGAGAGTGGCTTTACCACAAAGAGTGACCAGCTTATCACAGCGTCATTAAGAAAATGCTCTTTAGGCTTCCCTGGTGGCACAGTGGTTGAGAATCTGCCTGCTAATGCAGGGGACACGGGTTCGAGCCCTGGTCTGGGAGGATCCCACGTGCCGCGGAGCAACTGGGCCCGTGCGCCACAACTACTGAGCCTGCGCGTCTGGAGCCTGTGCTCTGCAACAAGAGAGGCCGTGATAGTGAGAGGCCCGCGCACCGTGATGAAGAGTGGCCCCCACTTGCTGCAACTGGAGAAAGCCCTCGCACAGAAACGAAGACCCAACACAGCTAAAAATAAAAAATTAATTAATTTTTTAAAAAAAAGAACATAGGAGAAGTGTATATATAAAATCATCAGTCCCCCTCTAGAACAAAAAAAAAAAAAGAAAATGCTCTTTTAAGTGGGATGGCATTAGTGGCCCAGATAACTCAAGGTTCTGGGAGAAAAAGTAATTAGGAGAGATTTGCTCTGTATATTGATAAGAAAGACTATTTAAATACAGCGTAACAGTCAGGGAACATGGGAGGTATATGTGGACTGAAATTTGCAAAAAACTGACATTTTTTTCATGATAGTTTCAGATTATGATTTTCTTATGTATTTTCACCAGGAATACCACAGTAGTGATAATGTGTCTTGTGCGCTTCAGTCACCTGATAATCATTTGTCCCATTACACCTGACGTTCACTGGTTCAGGTGCTTTCTGCAAGATTCCTCCACTATGAGGTTCATATATTTTACCTTTAGTAAACGTCTGGTATGGTTCACTGAGAAAATGTGCATAAACCATCAAGGTAAATCTGGAAAATCCCATTTCTTCTTAGTTTTGTTTTGGTTTGGTTTTTTTTGCTTGTAGTTTTCTTTGGAAAATGAACATTGTCACCTTTGTTTAATAAAGATATTGGCTTTTCAAGTGGAAAAAAAATGCAGTACTTCTCATTCTTGTGGCCCTTGTATGTCTTCAGGCACTTGCCTTTGCTGTAGTCCCAGAGCTTCAGCGTAAGGCATGAAGCAAAAAGCAAGAAATTTTAAGAGCTGACCCAGCCCAGAGAGGAGGAGTGTGTGGCCAAAGTTCCATTTTAACCCCTCAGATTATGTCACTGATGTACTTCAGTTTATCCAGGACCCGCATTTGTGAGATGGACAGGCCTGGGCTTCAGTCTGTGGCCAACATGAAGGGTTAGATACCCACCGTCCTCACCACTATCCTTTAGTGGGCACTTATTATGTGTCAGGTGCTGGTATAAACAATTTTGTACCTTGCCTTATTTAATCTGCACAATAACCCGGGAGGAAGGTGCTATTGGGTTGGACCAATATGAAATTGGCACTATTCAACATTTCTTAACCTACAAAATAGCATTTTCATATGGTTCAACCTAATATTACCATCCTTTTTTGGGAGCTGAGGAAACCAAAGCTCAAGGAGGTGGAGTCCCTCACATAAGTCTGATCATCCAGTGAGGGGCTGAGCCCAGATTTGAATGTCCATCCATCTGACTCCGGAGCCCGGGCTATTTCCCTCACACTGCCCAGCTTCCATCAGCTGTGAAATTCCTGCTATAAGCCAGTCCACAGAAGGCAAGAGTTCGGACAGGGGCGGGCCTGGCTAGGGTTTCAAACACCCTTTGGCAGGGGGCATGAGCTGGTTTGGTCTATGAATGTTAGCCTTTCGGTGGTCATGTTTCCAATTTCTCTTCATTCTCTCCCTCCCCCAGAATCCACCCCCCACACATACCCACACATCCAGAAGGGAAGAGCCAAGCAGCTGACTCACACACCACACTGAAGTGGCCTTGACTTTGTTCACGTAGGCTCAGTGGCTCGAGACTCCTGCCGCAGCCTGGGCGCTGTCCTCAGCTGGCACCCAGAGAAGCCGCTGCGTACTCCGCTGCGCTGTGGACCTGGCTGCACTCCGTGCTCTGGCCCTGGAGAAAGCCAGAGAGGTTGGCAAAAGCTCAAGTCCTAAGTCAAAGGGGATGCCCTGAAAGGGCACAGGCAGCGGTGGGGAGGTCCTGCCAGCTGGGTCTTTGGGCCTGGGGAGGAGCCAGCAGCTGGTGGTGCAGACCCCCACCCCACCAGCATCTCCCCTGCCCATTTACCAAGCCCTGAGAGCTGCCGGCTGGGACCATAGGCCTGGCAGTGTTGGGGGCTGGGAAGGGAGGAGCCATGGTACAGAATGCAGTGACCTCCCAGGAGGAGCTCTCAGGAGGAGCTCGCAGTGACCCCAGTTCATAGTATGATGCCAATGATGGAGCATTGCCTGGACTGGGGTGGGCAAGGAATGGAGGGCAGGGAAAGGCAGACTTGGGCAGGGTCTCAGACATCAGGTGGGCCTAAGAGGGCGGGATGGGGAATAGAGGGAGAGGCTGGAAGCACAGGCAGACCTCCGTGATGTTCTGCCTTGAGATGAATGTTGGGGTGGGGGGGGGGCGGGAGAGTCAGGCTGGCCAGGAGGGAGTCCGGGGCTACAGGCCCTGGGCCACAGGAGGAAAGACGAAACCAGAGGGCTTCCTGCAAGAACCCCGGAAGCCCCTGGCCTTTCCTGGCATAACTAGAAAGAGAAGCAGACAGGCCCCAGGATCTTACTAACAGACGGCCCCAAAGGCTAGTCTTCCTCTTTCCTCTCTCATGAGGGGGTTGCCTGAGCTGCTGGTAAGCACCCTGGGCTGAAAGTTGGGGGGCCTGGCTGCTGGTCCATCCCTGCTTCCCAGAGCCTTCCCTTTCTGGGCCTCAGTGTTTCCATCTGTGCAGATGATGAGGCAGGATAGATAGGGTCACAGCTTTCAAACTTCTTCAGTTTAAAACACTTTCTTTAAACAAAGTCTGATGTAGCAGCTCAACATGTAAAGCAGATGAAAATAGGGCTGCTCCAGGACTTCCCTGGCGGTCCAGTGGTTAAGACTCCGCACTTCCACTGCAGTGGCATGAGTTTGATCCCTGGTCAGGGAACTAAGATCCCACAAGCCGTGTGGTGCGGTCAAAAAAAAAGAAGAAGAAGAAAATAGGGCTGCTCCAGCCCCCCTCCCCTCCCCAGAGTTTCCCCCAGAACCTCCATGGCAGCCGAGATGCCCTCTTAAAGATCACTGGGCTAGAGCAGTGGTCTCCAGACTGGAGCATGTGTCAGCATCCCCTGGGAGGCTTGTTAAAATACAGCTTGCTGGGCCCGACACCTGAGTTTCTGATTCAGTACCTATGGGGTGGGGCCGAGAATTTGCCTTTCTAACAAGTTCTCAGATGATGCTGATGTTACTGGCCCAGGGGCCACATTTTGAGAACCACTGGGCTATATTATACCCATGCTCCTGTCTATGATCCATGCCCAGTCAGTCAGTATTTACATTAATCCAACTCAGATTTTGTACAATATCCAAGCATGGGAGAGCACCTGGCCTTGTACCTGGCACATAGTAGGCACTCAATCAAAGCTGGTGGCATCGAATTCTAGATGCTCTGCCTATGAGTCTCTTCAGGTTTAAAGCCATGCTAGTCACTGGTGAAGGGAGTGACAAAGGCATAAGCCTTTCCTTGAATGAGTTTACAGTCTGCTGTAGCCCCATCACCCCCCGGTAAATAACTCCCCCACTAATTCCACCAAGAGAGGTTATTCCGTGTTAAGCATTATCCTTGCCAGACATTCTCTTTTTTCCAGGTAAACTCCCTGGAAAAGGGGTGGCCATTTCGCCCCTGACCCCTCAGTGTTTCTCAGACGCTTTCCTGGGGTGTAATGAGCATAGGCTCTACCCTCTGTGAGTTCTTCCAGGGCAAGGACCTTACCTGTATCATTCTTCCCAGCATCTCCCGTGGCTCCTGGCCCAGTGCCTGGCACAGACTGGACACTTGATACAAGTTTGCTGAATAGAATAAAGAAAGCATGAGAGCCTCAACTGGACGCAGCCCACACAGGCCACCAACCCCCCTCTCAGGCTTGGCTCAGAGCCTCCAATCCCAGCCTCTGGTCAACGTTGCTCACTTGGGAACTTTGGAAGGGCATGTGTGGAGGGGTGGTTCCCCATTCACCTGGGATTGCTGCCCCGAAGGTTTTGCAAACTGGCTCCAGGAATGTATGGGACCTCCCATTACCCACATCCTCCTTTTCAGGCTCACCACTTTCTTAAATAAATTGGCACTGACCCTGGTGACAAACTTGATCATTTCCCTTTGCTCCGTGATTGTGTTAAGTGACAGCCAAAGGCCTGTTCCTGAAGAGTCAGCACATTCCTTGGGAGGCGGCAGTGGGAGCCCATCTGCTCCCTGAGAGGCTTCCTTTCCTTTATTGTGCTATTTTGGCGTCAATGTCGAACTTGGACAGGAGCACCTTCCAGCCAGGGGGGAAGGGGAAAGGGTGGGGGGGAGTGCCCGTCTTCCTTCATTTCTCACTCATCTCCCTGGTTTCTCGGGAAATAAATCAACAATAATCATACTACGTGCCAGGCACTGCTCTAAGCTCTCTACACGTGTTCATGCAGTTAACCCTTACAACAGCCCTGTGAGGTATAAATCGTATCTCCATTTTCCAGACGGGGAAACTGAGGCAGAGAGGTGAAGTTACTTGCCCCAGGCCACTCAGTCTGCGCTAGAGTGAGGACTGGACCAGGCGGGTCTGGCTCTGGAAGCTGAGTTCTTCTTCTACCGCCTTGCAGGCTTTGGATTCTTGGGGCTCTGGATCTGAGCCCAGAGGTACCTGAGGCCATGGCCTCTTTCCCTCTTCACTGTCTGTCAGCAGGACCTAAAGTCGCTTGCATTAAAAACAAAATTCTTAAACTTATAGTTACCAGGGGGTAAAGGGGGAGGAGGGATAAATTGGGAGATTGGGACTGACATATACACACTACTATACATAAAATAGATAACTAATAAGGACCTACTGTATAGCACAGGGAACTCTACTCAATACTCTGTCATGGCCTATATGGGAAAAGGATCTAAAAAAGAGTGGGTATATGTATATGTATAACTGATTCACTTTGCTGTACCCCTGAAACTCACACAACACTGTAAATCAACTATACCCCAATAAAAATTAATTAAAAAAAATGAAATCCTTTGCATAGCAAAAGCTGTTCCCCATCCCTTGCCAATGACCCACTCATTTAATATGTGAACTCCCAGATCCAGGCCAACAGGAGAATGTGGATTCTAGCGTTAGTTGCAAGAGGCTGATGTAATCATGCAAAACAGCTGCGGGGATCACCGTGTGCAGTTCTCTTTCTGCGTTGCCTCATTTGCCTCTCACAGGAACCCTAAAGTGGGCTGCAGGGAGGAACTGGGGCTCAAAGGGCTCCCAGCCAACCACAGCCCTAGCCCTTGTGCACTTCATTGCCGCACAAGATGCTAAATAGCTAGGTGGTCCTCACTGGGTGTCAGGCATTGATTCATTCAATCCTGTATTGAATCATTCAATCCCAGGAAGCGGGTACTATGATTACCCCTACATCCCTATCTCACAGATGAAGCAGCTGAGGTATGGAGAGGTCAAGTAAACTTGCCCAAGGTCACAAGCCAGGAAGCAGTAGATCTGGGCTTTGAACCCAGACTGTTGACGGAGACTGTTGGATCACTGATGTACGCTCTTCCCCGCTACACTATACTACCTCTTGGCATGGAGGCCACCTCAGGGCCTTTGAGGTGCCATGTTACCATAGCCTTCTCCATCCTTTCTTCTCCATGTCACCTTGTTGTTCCAGGAGGACTTGCTCTTCCCAATAACCACAACTGGAGGCTCTGGAGTCAGTCCTCCATTCAAGTTACAGCTCTGTAACTCACCAGCTGTGTGACCTCTGTTTCTCTCTGTGCCTCAGTTTCCTGATCTGTAAAGTGGGGATAATAATGGTAATGATCTCATAGGGTGGTTGTGAGCATTTAGGTCAAAGAGGGTAAGTTCCCCCATCACCACCACCACCTCCTCTTCTCCAGGCCAGCCCCAGCATCCTGCCAGGGAAACGGTGCTTCACGCCCTTGCACTTATCAGTCTCACCCTCCGTGTCTGTCTCTTCCTGTCCCAAATGAAAGGCAGCCTTCAGTTACAGATTCCCTAGGCTTTTCAACACTTGGTGATTACAATTCCTCCCAGGAGATCAGAGAAGCCCATTTCCCTAGCATTCTGAGCAGGAATTCTATTGTCATCTTGTAACTCAAATATGGCCAAGGTGGCCCAGCCCATCTCCTTTCCTCCCCACGCTTACTACAGACAGAGAAAAGACAGCTTTGCTGAAACATACTCCAGCAGCATCCCATGGCCAGAGTCTCCCAGGGAGAAATTCACAGCAAAGTCACCCATTTCAAGTACTTATTTGGAATCTGAGAATGCCTTGCTACACCAGTGACTGCAGAAGTGACCCTCTTCTTCTTGCCTTTACAGGGAATATAAATTATCCACTATCTTTCCCCACCTTCCTAAATGTCTTTGTCCTGCAATTCCAGTCGCCTCTAGCTGTCTAGTGTCTTGTATCTTAGCTCAGTGGGGTAGAGCATCGGGCTACCTATGAGCAGCCAGTAAGAATCGGGAAAGGAAGGCCCCTTTGCTTAATTCTTCATCCACAGGCTGAGCCCTAACCTTGGCCACTGACGGTCCTTAATCATACTCACAGGCTAAGTATACAATCGCAGAATGAGGTAACTCGAACCTAAAGAAGTAAAGGAACTTGGCCAGTATCACACAGAACCAGTTCTCCATCCCAGCCCTATACTGACCATGAATTTCAGACCATGTTTTTAGCCATAAAGTATAAGATTACAAGTATATGGATGTATCAGTTCAAAGGGATCCCTATTACTAAGGTTCCAACTCAAGGACAGGTGAGTGGCCAGCACATTTTTGTCTCTGAGGGGGAACCCACTCTTCCAGTCTTTCCACGGTGCTGGGGCTGTTAGAAAGTGTTCTTGCCTAGAGAGGGTGATTTCTACGATGAGAGAAATCAATAAATTGCTACTGAATGCAGTCCAACTTCGCTTACACTAATTGGAGGTAGCCCTTCAAATTAGTGAACCATTTGTATTGTAGGTTACTCGTAAAGAAACGAAGCTTTATTGCTTTGAATAATTCACAGTAACTCCAAGTAGGCTAACAAATTGTAGCCTAATCGAGGTCTTAGGAGGCTTGCCTGAATGAAAAGATTCCCCAGCATCAATCATTTGTGCGCAAACAGTGCTGCCAAAGGAGTGACAAAGTTTGCTGCCTTGAAGTAGGGAAGCTCAGTGCATGAAGCCCATTTATTCAGATGACTCTTTCTGCTGAGAGTGGGCAAAGTAAGGTCAGGTAGGGCCCAAGCCATCGCCATCTGGTACCCATGGAGTGTCTTCTAATGAGGTTTTACTGTAAAAGGAAACAAGAGGAGAGTGACCTTAGGAGTAGCAGGTGCAATCCATCCACTGATGGAATAAAAGATGGTTTTGGAATACTGTCACTTCCTTTCATTTTTTTTTTCCTGAGAAGACATTAGGGAAAAAAAGTTCCCAACGCAAGTCAAGTACCTCAGTGCTTTGTCAAAACCCGGAACAAACATTAAGGGGAAAAAAATGTGAAGGTCGAGGAAGGGAAATAAACAAGAAGAGTAAGTAAAGCATGAATCATCCATCACCACCTGATGGCTCCTTAAAAATAAAACCATGGAAGGAAGTAGAGTTCATGCCACAGTTTGGCATTTTGCTAGAGGACCTGGCACAGACTCTGTGCCCTTTTATTTCACAGAAGGAACTGACCTTTGGCTTCTGACTTGTATTGCCTTTTCCTCAAGGGCCCACAGAGCACGGGGCGAGACAATGCTCACCCGTAACACCGGCACCCACCTCTCTCCTGGACGCTGGGAGTGGACACAGAAGGGATGCATTTTATTTGCATCGAATTCAATTACTTATGCCTTGTTTCCCAAAGACTTTAGGTGGCTTACAACAATAAAATAATGATAAAATAGAAACAGAGAGTCAGGACCAGGGGAAATATCAATAGAATTTTTTAAAAACCAAGTGTAAAAAACCCTCAAGGCCATATGGTGTTCAACGAAGGGAGCTGAAAAGAGCAAAGTTGAGATTCAACCCAGCTCAGTCCAATGGACCATCTCCTGAAAGAGCACAGGATCCCCAGATGGACCAATCTCTAAGTGCGATCTTGGGCCAGATCTCTAACTTCTCTGAGCCTCAGTTTCCTCATCTAAGTGACGGGTTTAATAAATATTATCTATTTCATAGAGAATTCAGTGACATGAAGTCTGTAAACCACTGAGCCCCACTATCTGGCAGAGAACACATGCTCAGTAAATGCTAGCTATGGGAATCAATATGAAGACTGCCTAACATTAGGCAATACAAAGCATTTGCCCACAATGGCTCTCATCTGATTCTCACACCAGCCAGGACTTGGACCCAGGAATCACAGAGAAGGGAGAGCAGAAAATGGGGGGGGGGTGCTTTAGGGAAAGCTTCCTGCGGGCAGTGGTACCTCTGAAGGACGAGTGGGATTCTCAGAGATGGAAGTGCAGTACGGATGAGGAATGAGATGGCAGTGTATAGGGACGGTAAGAAGACCCTCCCTACTCACAGAGGAACAGGTAGAAAATAAGGGGTGGGGGATAGGGCAGGATGGGTTCATGGAATTGCTTGACTCTGGCCAGATGGTGAAGGAATTTGGATCCCATTTGACAGGAAATGGGGAGTCATTGAAAGATTTTGAGCAGGTTGAGCAGGGGAAGGATGTGACATGTTGAAAGGGATGTTTTCCAAGGTGGAGTCTGTCTGCTGCTGTCTGCTCTGTGCAGGCTGGGGTGGTGGTGGGGGGGTTGAGAGGAAGCAGAGATGGCAGACCAGATGCAGTGACCCAAGGAAGAGACAGATGGCGAGAGCTCAAGCTGAGGAGGCAGTGAGGGTGGAGAAGACGGGCGCTGCCCAAATTCAGTGAGGGGCACGTGCTGCCCATCTAGAATCAAAATTCCATGAGGGCGGGGACCGTGCTCACCTTGCTCATCACTGTACCCCCAGGATCTAGCATAGTGTTTGGCACATAGTAGGTGCTCAGCAAGTATTGAATGAATGAATGAATGAATGCATTCATGCATGCCTCCATGCAAATACTGAATAAGCATAAGAATGTTTGCTTGGCCAACAATAAGCAATACTACAAGGAAAACAAAATAGATGATCATCCAAAAAATCCCATTGCTTTAACTAACTTTCACTGTCCCTGGACCTACACTGACAGTCTGATGTAGGAAGGTATCCCAGGAGAGAGCCAGAGCAGGCTGAGAAAGAAGCCACTTAAAGCAGAACACATATTGGCGTTAATGCTCCACAGGAAGCATACCAAATAGCACATCCCCCAGACAGTTCGCACAATATAGGAACATCACAGAGCAGGTAAATTATAGATGAGAGGAGATTTTTTTTTTTAATGGGGGTATTTACCTTACAAAAGAATTAACTGAAAATCCACTTAAAGAAGCAAACTGCCTTGTTATTATACTTAATTTAAGACCAGGATTTGACTTACTAAAATTGGATTTCCATCCAAGACAATGTCGAATAATGGTAAAAGCCCTGATTTGGGAGTCTGGAGACCTAACCCTTGGTCTAGGCAAGTAGTAGAATGAGGTGGTTAATAGCACAGGCCCTAGAATCAGGCTGCCTGGGTTTACATCCTGGCTGTACCTTGGGCAAATGGCTTAGCCTTTCTGAGCTTCAGTTTCTTGATCTGTAAAATGTGATAATAAAACATCTGATTCTGCCTCATAAGGTTGCTGTGAGGGTGAAGTGAGGTAATGTGTGTAGTGTGTTCAGCAGTACCTGTAGGGTCTCAGTGAGTGTTGACTCTGACATTGAATCTTAGCTATATGACCTTAGGCAAGCCATTTCCCCTCTCTGGGCTTTGGTTTTCCCTCTTGTGAGCCTGAGGCTTCTTTTCATCCATACTTTAGGAATGGGGTCCCTACCTGTACTACGAATTCATCATTGAACACACATAAGGGTATCTCCACTCTCTAGGGTCCCCAGTTGATAATTCTGCCCTTAGAAGGACCACTGGGACTCCAAGAAAAGTGAGAAGGCCCAAATAGAGACACGACTAGGATATATACATTTCTTTAATATACTTTGTAAACATCCCAACTCACTCACTCAGATCCCACCCCTAAATTCTAGCCCTTTTGGCCCCTCGCAAGCTGTCTTACTTCCTTAATCATCTTCACCCCAGACCCTAAGGGTGAGTGATCCCAAGAGCATGTCTCTTCTCTGAACAGCTTCCCCAGTCCACCAGAATTTGGAATTAGGACCACAAGTCCTTCCTTTAGGTTTCTCTTCCCCACCCCCACTCCAACCCAGGGAACTGCAATAGAATCAACCTCTGCTGCCCTCTGCTGTCTGGCTCCAGACATGCTGGCTCCAGTTGGGCAGGTTAAGTCAGTCCCTCCAGCCCCTAGCTGCCACCCTGACTGCAGGAACACAACGCTGATGTACTCTGCAACATTTGCACTCCACCCTAATCAACACAAATGCACACATAGTCTTTCCTATTCAGACCCGACGATGTTCCCAAGCCACAGCTGGTGTGGTCCATGAGTTTGGAGCTGTTGTCTTCAGCAAAGAAGGCGAGCTGCTAGAGCCAGCCATGTTCCCATCTACTCCTCCTTCTTGAACACTCCACAATCATTTATTGAGCATGAGCATTTGCTGTGTGCAGGGCACTGTGCTAAATGTTGCACATGCATTATCTTAATGAATCCTGGCAACGACCTTGTAAGTAGGTAAAATTATTATTGTCTCCATTTTATAGATGAAGAAACTGAGACTCAGAGAAGTGAATGTCTTGCCTAAGGTCACAGAGCCAGGGAGTGGCAGAGACATGAAAATTGCCATAGACCCTAACTGGTTTGTCTGCCTCTACTCTCTTCCTTCCAAACTAGCCTCCACACCACGGCCAGTGGTTGAGAACACAGACTTTGGAGCTGCTCTAGCAGCTCACCTTCCTCACTGAAGGAAACAGCTCCAAGCTCATGGACCACAGCAGCTGTAGCTTGGATATGTCAGGTCTGAATACGGAAGACTGTATGAGCACCGGTGTTGATTAGGGGAGAGTGGAGATGTTGCAGAAGACAACCACAAACATCTTTAGATGTATTTAGGAGGTGGGTTTGACGAAATATGGTGACCTATTGAATGTGAGGGCAGTGAGGAGGGAACGGTCTGAAATGACTGTCAGTATTCTGGCTGGGGCAACTGGGTGGCTAGGGATGCCAATCATGGAGTTGGGAACTTTGGAGATCATTGGATGAGGAACATGTTGGGGTACAGGAGAAATGAAGAGATCCATTTTGGAAATGGTGAGTGTGAGAGATCCAGGTGGAGATAGTCAGTGAGCAATTTGTTGTATGAGTCTCGAGCTCAGGAAAGAAGTCTGGACTAGCATCAACTTGGTAGATGGGTGAGATATTCCAGGGAGAGTGAGCTGCAAGAGGAAAAGAAGAAGGCTGAGGCCAGAGCATCAAAATTTAAGGTGAAGAATATAAAGGAGTGTAGGTAGAGGACTAAGAAGCAACCATGGAAAACCAGGAAAAATTGTCAAGGATGTCAAAGAAAGGGAAAGTTTCAAGAGGAGGGAACGGTTCTACTAGATCAACTGCCACAGAGAGGTCACTACCCGTAAAATGGTCCTTTCAATTTTGTCATTAGAAGGCTCTTCTGGTTATCTATTGCTATGTTTAAAAGAAAGTCACTCTGGTCACAAATCAAGCCTTGGTAAATTTAAGAAAATTGAAATTGTATCAAGTACCTTTTCCGACCGCAGTGCTATGAGACTAGATATCAATTACAGGAAAATGTCTGTAAAAAATACAAACACATGGAGGCTAAACAATACGCTACTAAATAACCAAGAGATCACTGAAGAAATCAAAGAGGAAATCTAAAAATACCTAGAGACAAATGACAATGAAAACATGACGACCCAAAACCTATGGGATGCAGCAAAAGCAGTACTAAGAGGGAAGTTTATAGCAATACAATCCTACCTCAAGAAACAAGAAACATCTCAAATAAACAACCTAACTTTACACCTAAAGCAATTAGAGAAAGATGAACGAAAAACCCCAAAGTTAGCAGAAGGAAAGAAATCATAAAGATCAGATCAGAAATAAATAAAAAGAAATGAAGGAAACGATAGCAAAGATCAGTAAAACTAAAAGCTGGTTCTTTGAGAAGATAAACAAAATTGATAAACCATTAGCCAGACTCATCAGGAAAAAAAGGGAGAAGACTCAAATCAATAGAATAGAAATGAAAAAGGAGAAGTAACAACTGACACTGCAGAAATACAAAGGATCATGAGAGATTACTACAAGCAACTATATGCCGATAAAATGGACAACCTGGAAGAAATGGACAAATTCTTAGAAAAGCACAACCTTCCGAGACTGAACCAGGAAGAAATAGAAAATATAAACAGACCAATGACAAGCACTGAAATTGAAACTGTGATTAAGTATCTTCCAACAAACAAAAGCCCAGGACCAGATGGCTTCACAGGCGAATTCTATTAAACATTTAGAGAAGAGCTAACACCTATCCTTCTCAAACTCTTCCAAAATATAGCAGAGGGAGGAACACTCCCAAACTCATTCTACGAGGCCACCATCACCCTGATACCAAAACCAGACAAAGATGTCACAAAGAAAGAAAACTACAGGCCAATATCACTGATGAACATAGATGCAAAAATCCTCAACAAAATACTAGCAAACAGAATCCAACAGCACATTAAAAGGATCATACACCATGATCAAGTGGGGTTTATCCCAGGAATGCAAGGATTCTTCAATATATGCAAATCAATCAATATGATACACCATATTAACAAATTGAAGGAGAAAAACCATATGATCATCTCAATAGATGCAGAAACAGCTTTTGACAAAATTCAACACCCATTTATGATAAAAACTCTCCACGAAGTAGGCATAGAGGGAACTTACCTCAACATAATAAAGGCCATATGTGACAAACCCACAGCCAACGTTGTTTTATTTATTTATTTATTTATGGCTGCATTGGGTCTTCATTGCTGCACACAGGCTTTCTCTAGTTGCATTGAGCGGGGGCTACTCTTCATTGTGGCGCACGGGCTTCTTATTGTGGTGGCTTCTCTTGTTGCAGAGCACGGGCTCTAGGTGCACGGGCTTCAGTAGTTGTGGCTTGCAGGCTCTAGAGCGAAGGCTCAGTAGTTGTGACGCATGAGCTTAGTTGCTCCGCAGCATGTGGGATCTTCCCGGACCAGGGCTCGAACCCGTGTCCCCTGCATTGGCAGGTGGATCCTTAACCACTGGGCCACCAGGAAAGTCCCAACATCATTCTCAATGGTGAAAAACTGAAACCATTCCCACTAAGATCAGGAACAAGACAAGGTTGCCCGCTCTCACCACTATTATTCAACATAGTTTTGGAAGTTTTAGCCACAACAATCAGAGAAGAAAAAGAGATAAAAGGAATCCAAATCTGAAAAGAAGTAAAACTGTCACTGTTTGCAAGTGACATGATACTATACATAGAGAATCCTAAAGATGCTACCAGAAAACCACTAGAGCTAATCAATGAATTTGGTAAAGTAGCAGGATACAAAATTAATGCACACAGAAATCTCTTGCATTCCTATACACTAATGATGAAAAATCTGAAAGAGAAATTAAGGAAACGCTCCCATTTACCATTGCAACAAAAAATAAAATACCTAGGAATAAACACTCAGTAGGTGTGGCTCGTGGGCTTTAGAGCACAGGCTCAGTAGTTGTGGCGCACGGGCTTAGTTGCTCCAGGGCATGTGGGATCTTCCCAGACCAAGGATTGAACCTGTGTTCCCTGCACTGGCAGGTGGATTCTCAACCACTGCGCCACCAGGGAAGCCCCAAAGGCCAGCTTCTATGAAACAAACTCTTACCTCCAGCCCTGTGGCCACCCCTACACATGCATGCATGTGCACGCACACACACACAACCCAGGCAGGGCTGGCTTTTTGTCAAAGTGGGGCAGATGTGATAGAAGGAGCACCCAAAAGCACCACAGCAGCCTTCTGGGGACTAGACAATTGACACCCAATAAAGGGCATTCCTTCCAGATTAGGGATGGGGGGCTAGTCCACACATTGTTGGGGTTTAGTGTCAATTCACCAAGCTTGTATTGAGCCCACTCTTTGCTGGACTCTGTCTTGGATTTTGTGGTGCATACAGCCATTTATAATAGCAAGCTCCTGCTCTCAGGGATGGGTGACCTAGGAAGGGAGAGTCAAGAAAGCAAATGGTCAAGGCAAGCTTTTAATATAGAAGCTCAAACAAAATGCTATGGAAGCCTCCAAAGTGGAGGGATGAATTTGAGATGGGGGTCAGGGCTTGGTGGACAAGGTGACTTTTGAACTAGACTCTGATGGTTGGAGAGAATGTGGGCAGGAAGAGATGGGTGATGGGACATATCAGGGAGGAAGGCCTTGACCGCTGAGCTAGAGATTGAATTCTATCCTGAGGACAATGGGAGCCGTGGAGGAACTTCAGGTGGGGGCGACAGTGAGGCCCAATGGAGGGAGCAGGGGCTTTGAAGCCCCCAAAACCAGGTTTGAGTCCCAGTTCTGCCCCTGATCAGCTTGGACCTGGGCCACGCCACTGTTCTTCTCCAGCCTGCCTCCTCTTCTGCAGGTGAGGACTGCCTGTCTCCCAGGATGGTTGACTAACCTGATGGAAGGGTAGAAAGGGGCTTTGGAAGCAGCAGACATGTGCTCTGCCCGCATGGCAAGGGGGGGCTGGTCTCTCAGCCTTTGAGGTCACGTCAACAGCTAGATTCAAAGTCCCCTCCCACCTGCAGAACAGCAGGACCACAGGCTCCCTTTTGAGGTTTCATCCTCAATATCTTGGGACATCCCCAGTGGGGTATTTCACAATGCTCGGAGCACGCTTGGGTCTCCAACTTTCCTGCTGCCACAGGCTGCTCCAGGCCACAGTGCCACCTGCCCATGCTCTCTCGGGCTGCTGTTTATGTCAACGCCACCAATCTGCCCCCAACCCACCCCGTGACCATTGCCTGCAGTGCCACTTCTGCGCCTCTCCTGCCAGTGTTCGCCCCAATGCTACTCCCCGAGGCTGTCAGGATGCCCTCTGCGGCTCTGGCCTGCTGGCTCCCACTTCCCTCTCAGGCCGTCCTTGGCTTCTACTCTTCCAGAGGGTCCCACAGCAGGGCTGCCTGTGGCCCTGGTGCTAGAGCTCCTGGCATGCTGGTCGCTTTACATGCATTTTCTGTCGTACACATGAGATGGGTTGTGATTGTGATCGGCACGGTGACTCAGGACATCCGTTTTCACCAAGTGGGAGAAAATGCAAGTTAGGTAGGTGCATTCTGATGAAGTCAGGCAGTCCTGGGTACCCAGAGTGGGCAGACCTAGGTCAGAAGGCAGGATGGCAAGCCTAAGATGGGATCAGGGTGCCAAAAAAGAGGCAGGGACAGGAGTGGCCCTTAAGAACAAATTCTCCAGTTTCAGAATTTGGCCTTTCGGCTGGCCTTGGAGAGATGGGCTGCCTGCACCACCACGGCCAGACTTCAGCGAGTGACAGTTCATCGAAACAACGTTGACACAAGGACTCTTGGCCATCCACCCTTCCTGCACTGAATCACTCCTTTCCACATCAGGCCTGTTGCCAACCTGGGTTCAAGTCCCCCAGAGTGATGAGTAAAGACATTGGTTTTGAGATAAGAGAGGAGCTGAGGGCGAAGGGAGGTGAGGTCAGCATTGCCACCAGGGCCAAGACAGGGAACCTGGGGAAAGAACCAGAGGGCTGAGTCCTGTGCGCAGCCTCCGAGACCATCCCAGGGCAGAGTCCAGCAGATGGGGGAGGGATGTCTGCTCAGGTTATTTTTTTCCAGGGTTGGCACTTCAGCCCAGCTGATCTTTGCTAAAACATTAACTGCCACTTCAGCAGTGTTGGATGCCAGGGCAGAAAGAACCAGGTACAGATGAGAATGGTTTGAGTTCTAGTTATGCATTTGATTTAACAAACTCACACAGCCTTTACTCCTTGTGGCAAGCACGTTCTGAGAGCTTCACAAACATGAATGCATTTAACCCTCATCACATTCCTAAGAAGTTACTACAATTATTACCCATTTCACAGGTGAGGAAACTGTGGGCTCAAAGAAGTGACATCATTTTGAAACTGTGCAACTCAGATTGGGACTTGAACCAATTGAGATCTTTTAATTGAGATCACACACCCGGTCTCAGGACTTAATGAAGCTCAGGTTCTTGATGTCTCATCGCAGAAAGAATTCACTGAGAGACAAAGTGATAGGGAAGAAGTGGGTTTATTTAGAGAGAAACACACTCCACAGACAGAGTGTGGGCCATCTCAGAAGGCAAGAGGCCTCAAAATATGGCGTGGTTAGTTTTTACCAGCTGGGTAATTTCATAGACTAATGAGCGAGAGGATTATTCCAAGTATTTTGGGGAAGGGGCAGAGATTTCCAGGAACTGGGCTACCGCCCACTTTTTTTTTAAAATTTATTTATTTATTTATTTATTTTTGGCTGTGTTGGGTCTTCGTTTCTGTGCGAGGGCTTTCTCCAGCTGCGGCAAGCGGGGGCCACTCCTCATCGCGGTGCGCGGGCCTCTCGCTATCGCGGCCTCTCTTGTTGCGGAGCACAAGCTACAGACGCGCAGGCTCAGTAATTGTGGCTCACGGGCCCAGTTGCTCCGCGGCATGTGGGATCTTCCCAGACCAGGGCTCGAACCCGTGTCCCCTGCATTGGCAGACAGACTCTCAACCACTGCGCCACCAGGGAAGCCCTACCGCCCACTTTTTGATCTTTGATGGTCAGCCTCGGAACTGTCATGGCACCTGTGCGTGTGTCACTTAGCTTATGCTAATGTATAACAATGAGCTTATAATGAGGCTCAAGGTCCACTGGAAGTCAAATCTTCCGCCATCTTGAACCTAGCTGGTTCTAACCAGTTTTTGTCATGTCCTATGGCTATGTCATTCTTTTAAAGGTTGTGTCCTGCCCCCTTCCCTCCTGTTTCAATTTGCCCAAGATCGTGAGGTTAGTGGGTGACGGAGCTGGGATTGAAGCCCTGGCAGTCTGGCTCCCAGGTCACTGGTCAAGGCAGGGCTGTTTGTCCTAGAAGACTGTCTTCCGGGTCCCTCCCCTGCATGACCCCATCAAGTCTACCTGCTTGCGTTTGGGGATGGCTAATACAGTGCACAGGGGAGGGAAAGGCCTTTGAGGGGACATTTCCCCAGTCCTTTGGTCTCTGGGCATAACTTCATCCCCAGTCCTGGGCTGTCCTCTGAGGCTCTGGGCTCTGCCTCTACTTTTATCCCTGGAGGTGGAGTTCCCTGAACCTCCTCACTCATTTAGACACCCTTCCTTCAGGGACTCCCACGAAGGCCCCCCTTCCCTCTTCGAAATGATCTATTTTATGATCTTGGATGGATTACTTGAAAGCTGCCTTAAACTTGCTATGGATGTAAGCCCAGTGTAAACACGTTAAAAATAAGATCAAAAGGAATGGGTAGTTTGCCTCTGGGGCCCTCCAGGCTAGGAGGAGCGCCTGTCCATTGGGTCTGTTTGTCTCTGGGAAGTATTCCTTTCTGGTCTAGGGGTGTAGACGGCTCTGACTGGGGGCTGCTTTGGCGCTGGTGCAGTGAGCCGCCCTCTGATGTAGTGGGTGGACATAGGGTTGGCTTCAGTTTGCCCACTTCCCCCAGAGGGAGTCATGCCCGTTGGGAGTGACCCACACCGCAGGGGCACAAAGACCTGTTCTAGAAGCTATGGTAGAAAGGGCATGTCCAGTTAACCAAATTTGTCTTCTGGGAGCCCCCAAACTCCCCTTTCTGGGTCTTCTTCCCTCTTCAATGTCATCCCCCGATCCCTCCAGATGGGCCTTTGGGCTTTCATTCCCTCAGGGGCGAATGGCACTAACAGCTGAATGGACTCCGCCGTCCCCACCATCCCAAGAGAAGGGCAGTCTTCCCCTCTGCCAGTGACTGCTGCCACTTTTACAGAGGGTACTCTCCTGAGGGGACCCAGCCCTCAGTTCAGGAAAGTCAGTCTCCGGCTGTAACTAACTTCTCCGAGGGGTGCAGTGGGGCTTCACAGGCACTGGGCAGAGAGGACACTGGCTTTTTCTGAGTCAGGCCAGCTCAGAAGAGGCGGAAGGATAAACATCCATCTCAAAGCAAAAGTGAGGCTGTAGCCAGGCCTGGGGTGAGGGAGCTAATAGGAAACAGCTTGCTGGAGGGAGGGGGACAGAATTCGGGAATGGCCGAGGCTGGCTGCTGAAGAGGGGGCTGGGAGAAGCAGGCTGATTGAGACCAGCTGCTGCTCCTCTGTCTCAGAGATCTTTGGACTCTGCCCGGGGCAGGCTCACAGCCTATTCTGGGTGACAGGGAGCCAGCAGAGGCTGCCTGGGGCAGTCGAGTCTTCTCCACCCAGCCTGACTCCTGGAACCCTCAGAAACCAAAGACCAGAGGACTCTCCATCCACCAGCTGGACACCTCCTCCCCATTGCCAGCCCCCACCCCCTGGCTGCTCCTGCCCCGGAAAGGCCTGGAAGAAGAGACCAAGGAAACAGCCCTGCCCACTCTCCCTTCACCCTCCATCCACCCAGCACCGGCATCTGAAGACCCCATGGCCTGGGCTCCCTGGGGCTGCTACCCCTGGCTTGTCCTCCTCTGTGGTATGTGCATCCCCCGTCTCTCCCTCCCACGCTGGGAGGGCAGGTCCAGCTGGAGAGCAGTTCTGGCCTCTCCCCTGTGGGCTCAGAAAGGGTTGGAGTGAAGGCTGGGCCTAGGTTGTCTCTTTTTTTTCTTGGTCCCTCTCTCTGTCTTGAGGAAGAGGAACCCCAGGGCCAGTCCTGGGGACCCTCAAGACTCATCTCAAGTCTGGTTTGGCCTCTTTCCATTCCCACCTGTTAAAGAAAAAATGATTCTGGCACTTGTTAAAAAGAGTAAGGAAGATTTTATTCAAGACTATTGCAATAGGGGCGCTGCAGCAGGGGAGAAAGATCAGGCTCAACTCCGAATACAGCAAAGATGGCTGAGGACTTCTTGTCAATGAGCAGAGTGAGGGGGTCAGTGGATGGAAAATCGCCAAGAGGAGACATCAAGGGTGAGGAGATTCTTGCTAAACTGACTTAATAGGATCCATGCTGAAGGCAGGGTGATCAAATATCAAGGATGGATGATGAGGAATTTGATCAGATATCAAGGTTGATGAGATACTAAGGGTGGGGAATTCTCTCTAAGCTGACTTAGCAGGATTCTTGCTAAGTCTGGGCGATGCAGGCCCAGTAAGGACGGGATGGACTTGGAAGTCAAGGCCTAATGGAGAAGAGGGCTTGGAGGAGCCTAGCTAAAGTTTGGTCTTTGTCACCCTATGGTGTCCTGTTTGTACTCTTTAGTCACAGCTAAGTGCCCAGCCCAGCACCCTCCACATCCTCTCCACCCTGGCCCTAGGGAGGCCTCCTTCCCTTTGCTCTGTGGCGGCAGGACCCTACTCATTCATTCAGTACCCAGTTCCTGACACCTCCCCAGTGTCAGGCCCCGTGCCAGGGACCACAGAGTGGTTCGGCTGCAGAGCCTGCCCTTGGGAGCCAGAGCCCTGACCTCAGAGAACAGCAGTTGGGGTGTCTAGAGGGACATGGGTTGGCTGTGTCTTGCTTCTTATGTTGGTGTTTTAGCGCCACCATTTTGCCAGAGATCTGTTCCTACAGAAATGAGTGTTCATTCTCTTAAATCAGCAGGGTGGGTCTCATCTCTCCCTTGAGTTTATGCGACCGGACCGGGAGAGAGAGTGAGGCAGGGCATTCGTGGTGTTAGAACCCAGCTGTACTCCTTCCATCTGTAGCTAAACCTACTCAGAAAGGAAAAGTAGAGTGTCTCCCCAAACTCAGACCCCCATTACCTCTGGAGAGGTTCCCCCCCAAAAGATGGAGGGCTGGAGGGAAGGCCTATCAGAGACCCCTGGACTTTCAGGGTGTGAAGGCCCAGAGCCTGCAGGACTTAGCCCAGTGCCTGGCACACAGCAGGGGCTTAGGAAATGTTTGCTCAACGAATACTGGGTGACTCTTCTTGGGACACACCAAATTTGGGGCAGAACCCCAACTGGAAACTAAGTCTCTATACATTCTCTCCCTTCTGGGGCACCACCCTTCCATGGTTGGCTTTTTTGTACTCAGATGGCCTAGGTTCAAATTCCTGCTCTGCCACGGACTCATTGTGGCAAAACTTGGGCGAGTAACTAAACGTACCTGGGCCTCAGCTTCCTCTTCTGTAGAAAGCAGACAACAATACCCACTTCCCAGCGTTGTTGCAAGTATCAAAAGAGAAACTAGGGCTTCCCTGGTGGCGCAGTGGTTGAGAATCCGCCTGCCAATGCAGGGGACACGGGTTCGAGCCCTGGTCTGGGAAGATCCCACATGCCGCGGAGCGGCTGGGCCCGTGAGCCACAATTGCTGAGCCTGCGCGTCTGGAGCCTGTGCTCCGCAACAAGAGAGGCCGCGATAGCGAGAGGCCCGCACACCGCGATGAAGAGTGGCCCCCGCTTGCCACAACTGGAGAAAGCCCTCGCACAGAAACGAAGACCCAACACAGCCATAAATAAAATAAATTAAAAAAAAAAAAAAAGATGGCTAGCAGGACATCAGAGCCGTTTAAAAATAAAAAAAAGAGAAACTATAGGTAAATTGCTGAGTTCGGTGTCTAGCACACAGTAGGAGCTCTTTAAATGTTAACCCACCTTTCCCCACCAGGGGACGACGTCAGCCTGGGATTGCCTGGCCTCTGTAGCCTGGAATGAGAGGCAGATATTTGGACTGTAAGAAATGGTAGAAGTGGGCCTTGAATTTAAGTAAACCCAATATATATATAATTAGATTTATAGAAGGGTAAAACAAAGGTGGGGTGATTATTTAGCGAGATCCTCTAGAGCATTTAAGAGAAAATCTGATTACAAAAATTTAATTTACACACAACTTTTCCAGTTCGGTAGATCCTGAAAAGACCCAATTAGATTAGAAGGAAAAAATTGATTTAATGAGCACTAAAACCCATCCAAAAGTGGCAATCACTTGTCGATGAAACAGGTTTCTTTGATTGTGACCCAGGGTGCCATCCAATTCAGCCTGATTTCCTATGAAATGTAATTATTTTTATCCTCAAGTAGAGTTGGACAGCATCTCCTGCATCAAAGGATGCAGGCCCTGTGGGGACCAGGAGCGGGGTTGGGGGAACATGTCCCCGTGCTCTCTAGGACCTATCCAGTCTCCAAGTGACCCTGGACTTTTCTCCGGTTTCTAGCTTGTGCCTGGGGCCGCCCAAAGTCACTGGACCTGAGAGAGGATGTGAGAAACTGTTCAATCAGCCCTCCGGTGAGGCCCTGCCTCCACCCCGCCCCCGCCCCGCCCGGACCCACAGCTCCCACCTTCCTCCCCATCCCCCATGGGCCCAGCTGCTAGCCTCACCCTCTACCAGCCTTCCTCCTGATTTCCGGACTCTGGGGCCACTGTTTCTGATTAACCTCCCTCGGGGCGGGCGGGCGGCGCATTCTCAGGTGTCTGACATCCGCCCCTATCCCTCCCTCCCAGCCATTCCCACGGCAGGTCATCTCCTTCCCTCCAGGCCTGAGCCCAGGCAGCCCCTGCGAGAGGGAGGGAGGAGGGGCAGCAAGGAGGGAGGAGGCCCCTAGCCAGCCTTTAGCTGAGGCTAGCTAGGCAGAGGCCAGGAAGAGGACGGGAGGAAAGAAAACAACAATTCTAGAGGAACGGGGAGGAGGGCGGAAGACAGAGGGCTAGAAGAGCCAGCGGAAGGTCAAGAGAGGGAGGCCTCGGGTGTGAAGACTGTGTGAAGGCCCAGCATATTGGAGCTGAAAGGTCGTCAGCTCCCTAGCTGGAGACCAGAGGGATTCTTTCCACAACTAGATGAGAGTGTGAAAGAGCTTCTCCAGACAGGAGCAGGCCAGAAGGTGAGGGCTCATGGGAAGGTGAGGGCTCATGGGCCTGCCAGCAGGTCACTAAAGCCTCAGGACAAATGGGATACATCTGCTTCCCTCGTCCACTTTATGAGACCACTGGGGCAGGCAGGTAGGTGGGCAAACCACATTATTTTTATGTTAAAATAAACATGGATGTATCCTGGAGTAGAAGGCAAAACAAAACAAAAAGCCCACACTTTTTATTTTTAAGATAAAATAACCTTTAACAAAATGTCTGGCTTGGAGACGATCTTTCTGGACAATGTCCCAAACTGCTGGGGGTACTCATTCACTCTCCTCTGCCATTTGGGACCAGTGAGTGGAAACTTGAAACAAGTCCCCAAGGTAGGGCTGCCAGGTGAAACTCAGGACGCTCAGTTACATCTGAATTTCAGATAATGAATAATGTGTTTAATATAAGTATGCCCCAAATAGTACTTGGGACGCACTTATACTAAAACATTATTCATTGTTTACCTGAAATTCAAATGTGACTGGGTGAGCATCCTGTATTTTGATTTGCTAAACTGGCAACTCTACCCCAAGGTATCCAAAGAGAGGCCATCCCCTGGCCTGGCCCAGTGCCAGGGCTCAGGACCCTGCAGTTCTTACCCACCCCCTACCCCATCCCAGACTCAGGTCCCATTACTGTCACAAAAAGTCTCTCTCCAAGCTCTTAAACACCTCCATCTCCACTCAGCCCAGGCACCTTAATCTAGACTAATCCATAACATCAGCTTCTGCCCCATCCCTCTCCAGGCTGGCCCAGCCTACCCAACCCCAATCCCTGCCTAAGGAGAGGATGGGGGCCCCGGCGACCTTTTCTCTAAGCAATGTGTGTCTGTGTGTGTGTGTGTCTTGGTGTCTTCCTGTCACCTGTCAGTACCTTCCAGTTACTGTGGTCAATACCACAGCGCAGCTCACAGCCCTCCGCCAGCAGATGCACACCCAGAATCTCTCTGCCTACATCGTCCCCGACACGGATGCCCACATGGTGAGGGATGGCTCCTCCCACCAACCCCCCACCCCCTCCCCGCCCCGAGCCGGGTCTGGCCTAAGAGAACAGGCCACAAACAGGACGCTGTTAAGAATCGGAAGATTGAAGACAGAAAAAGGATTTGACAGGCAAAGGGAAGGAAGTGGGGAGCTTGGACACGGGCGTTTTAGGGCAACTGAAAGAATGTATTCCTTTACATAGGAGAGAAGACATTGCCAAATCTCCTTGACCTCAGGCAATGAAACTATAAACAACTTCAGAACGATTTTGATTAATTCCTAGATGGCGGATCCAGAATGAATGTTTAGGATACCCCTGCCCTAGGAGGTTAGAATGTGGGCTGGGAACTGAATTAGAAGAACCCTGAGCTCCCTTCTGGCTCAGCCCTTCCCATCAGCTGATGGATGGAGCGCTGAAATGATCCAGCATCCAAGATTCCATAAGTTTGGGGTGTAGGCCGGGAGAGGGGAGCAGACAGGAAAGAAGATGGTCTGAGCCAGAACTGCTTTTCCCAAAGCAGCGCCCCTACCCACCCATCCCACCCTTTCCCACCCTGGCTCCACCTCCACCCCATCCACCTTCCCAGCAACAGCCCAGTTGGAAGAGAAGGCATTTTCAGTGTCAATACGATTACTTGAATTCATTTTCCCACCTGCCGAAAAGGGCTAAGAAGCTTGGGTAAGTGTCTGAACTTCTCTGAGCCTCAGTTTCCTCTACTGCGAAATGGGAATAATGAGATCTGTCTCCAAGGGTTATGAGAACCCAAACACAATAATGTGTAAAGCTCTCTGCACAAGTTATTTATGAGGTACCCATTGGGCTTGTAGGACTGGTTGAAACTGACTAGACAGAAAGAACCGGGATGTGGTTGGGGGCCTTCCATGCGGGGTGTGACTCCATGAAGAAAGCTAATGACGGTGTTGTTGATTTCCTAGAGCGAGTACATCAGCGACTATGACAAGAGGCGTGCGTGGATTACAGGCTTTACGGGGTCTGCAGGTGACAGCCATTACCCGGCCCTCATTGTTTCTGGTGGGAGACCCAGAGTGGTCAGAGAGGCCCTGGTGTGGCTAGTTCTCAGCAGCCAGGAGCCCAGGAGCGAGTGTCCAGAGGCCCCTGCTCCTCTCTCTGCCTCCCCCTTCACCACTCCAAAAGGGGTCACCAGGGCACACATCTCATAGCCCAGCAGCCACGCTTCTGCATGAGGCAGATGGCCCTCCTGACTTCTTTCCTGTGCTCGCTGCCTCGGCCACAGCCAGGCCCAGCCAGCACTCCCTGGGCTCCATTTCTGGGACAGTTGCTACCTCTATATCTAGCCACTAGGAGCCCGCTGATTCCCTTCACACAATGGCTCGTATGGGGACAAAGTTTTACTTTGCTGGTCCTTTTATGGATAACACCACCTCACGTGGCCAAATGAGACACAAACATAGAGGCCCATTATGGGGTCCCAGTTTTGGAATCGGCCTCCCACCTTGATCCTGGCCCCTTGAATGAAACCTAAGCTTCCCTTGCTGATCCTTAAACATCCTTCCCCTGGGCTTCAAGCTGCCTGGCTTGCCCATCACGGGCCCTTCTTCTCTTTGCAGAAGTCGCTGGGTTTGGCCTCTCTGCCTGTCCTCAGCTAAGTCCCTGGCTTAGTGTTCCCATCAGCCACCGCATCTTCATGCTGACTGCCACACCATCTTTGCTGAGAGCACCTACATGTAGCATCGACTTTTGGGGATGGCCAAAAGCAGACCCCACTTGTCCTGCTAAATGCCTGCTTAGGAAAGGACCTCAAGGCAAAGCAGAGATGCCCAGCTCAGGACACACTTCCGGCTACTTTCCCCCCAACACTCTCTTTAACATCTCCTGCCTCACTCCCTTCCAAGGGAGGAGAGCAGCTCTTTCCAGAGACGTCTCGTGACACTGTCAGAGCCAGCACCGCATTGCTAAAGCGCTAACTAAAGCCACGCTCCGCACCTTCACCCTCCCCTCCAAGTTTCTCTGTTCTGCCCCAGGAATCGCCGTGGTGACCATGGGGAAAGCCGCTCTCTGGACCGACAGCCGCTACTGGACCCAGGCTGAGCGGCAGATGGATTGCATCTGGGAGCTCCATAAGGAAGGTAAGAGGACGGCACGGATTTGTTCCCCAAGCCCTGGAGCCCAGACTGGGTTCGGGAAGGTACAGGTGAGGGGGTGCGTGGAAGACCATGCTGGGCCCCTGTGGGAAGCTCAAGAAATTTGCAGCCGTCCCTAATCTTTGAGGTGGATATCAAGGAGGACAGACATGGAAGGACTGTCACAGACAGAAGCCCGGCTGGAGGGCCTGGGGTAACCTCAGTGTCCCTTCTTGTCTTTCTCGCAGTTGGCACCACTCCTGTTGTCACCTGGCTCCTCACCGAGATCCCTGTTGGAGGGCGTGTGGGCTTTGACCCCTTCCTCTTCTCCATCAGTATGTTCTTCCCTCAGTCCCTGCGTTTGTCCACACCAGCGAGGGACACTCACACCCTCAGGATGTAAAGAAGCACATCTTGGTAGAAGGAGGTGCAGGGTGACTCTAAAGATAGAGTGTTTGAACTTGTAGTTGCAGAATATTTTGCAAAAAGGGTGTATTCCTGGATTGTGTAATGAAGATACATTTAAAAGAATAAACATAGATTTTTTTTTTTTTAAGTCCGGAGTGCAGAGACCCAACCTAGAAGACTCAGGGAATCGTTGAGACCTAGCCAGTGGGTAGGCCGGGATCTTCTTAAACCTAGAACCATCCTCTGTGCCCTGGAACTCTAACAATCAGGGCACTAGAACCATTTGGTAGCCCTCTTCTGGAAGGCAGCTTGGAAGGGTCAAAGGAGTTGAGAGGGTTTCTGAGTAAAGAAGCACAGTCCCTGGGACTTCCCTGGCCGTCCAGTGGTTGAGACTCTGCGCTCCCACTGCAGGGGGCGTGGGTTTGATCCCTGGTCGGGGAACTAAGATCCCTCATGGCGCACATGGCGTGGCCAAACAATTTTTTTACAAAAGGAAGCACAGTCCCCTCCCCTCCCGTCCAGGAACACAGCTCCCTGAGCTCCAGTGCCCCCGCCAGCTGGCCAGCCTGCCCCCAGGGTGCCGTCCTCATGAATATGCACGGAAAGGCTCCCACTTCAGATCTGGCTTCTTTGCCAGCCTTTCCAGTGGCCTGAACCTCACCATTCCTTTGGGCTGTGGCACTGAAGTTCAGTCAAACAGACAGGACCGAAAAGAGGGCCCCGCAGCCCTTGGCACTTAAAAGGGCGAGCTTACCTAATTGACCGTGGGCAGCACTGGGGCGGGCTCAGGGCAAGCTGAAGGAGGAAGGCGAGAGGGCACAGCCCAGGCTGCTTGAGCGGAACAGGAGGCAGAGGGGACAAGAAGGAGCTTTGCCTGAGTCACAATTTTCCCGGAGGCATACACAGGCAAGGGACAAGTGACTCCTTCCTGCCTCTGCAGATTCCTGGGAGAGATATAACGTGGCCCTCCGAGACTCTGGCAGAGAGCTGGTGTCCATCACCGTCAACCTTGTGGACCTGCTGTGGGGGTCAGAGAGGCCTCCGGTGCCAAGTGAGCCCATCTATGCCCTGCAAGAGGCATTCACAGGTGATTCCTACGCCCGTTCTCTTTCCCACCTTGGAGCAACACAGGCCCCCGCTGCTGCGCCTTTGGCTGAAAAATTCATCCTAAGAGGTCCCAAAGCAATGGTTTCATGTGCGCCTGAATAGCTTGGGATGCTTTCTTAAAACGCAGATTTCTACGCCCCATCCCTTCAGAGAGTCTGAATCAGAAGTTCCTCGAAGCATATTTAGAAAATGCTGGAATAAAGAGTGTCAGGATTTGAAGCAAGAGGGAACAGGAAGGGGGGAAACAAGGGAGTCGGAGAAAGATGAAAAAACACCTACCCCTCTAAAAAGAGAAACAAACATGATATGAGCTTCTTGTCTGGTAGTGAAGACTGGTTTGTATTGAATCATTCAGACCTTGACTTCTGGTCCTCCTGTGATAGGGAATTTAGATGTAAGATGGCCGGGGTCAGATGGGCTGGCATGGACAAAGGAAGCAAAAACTAAGCTCAAGCTCAGTCTGTGGCACAGATTAGGGTTCAAGTTTTGGCCGGACCGCAAAGGAAAATTAACTGACCCCCAAAATTCTAACATCGATAATCTTGACCGTGTTGACACCATCTAAATATGTCATAAAAGAACAATAGGCTCTATAATTCTTATAAGTAGTAACTAAACTGACCGAACCCAGGCTACTGAGTATGAATCAATGTCTTGGCCACCACCAGCCCCTACCTCCCTAGGAATTCTGAACAAGCCCATAGACTTGGATTCCTAGAAACATTGGGCAATCTGAGAGGTCCCTTTCCACACACAGGTCTATGCACACTTCTTGTTTGGAAAGGAATCCCAGAAACAGGAGAGAAATTTCAAAATAGCGAGTCTGATGAAACAAGTCAAAATTGTGTCCAATTTTCTTTATCCATTCTGATGTAACTTGCAGAAACTTTCTGCATCTTGACGCAGTTTTTAAAGAAACTTGCTATCCAAGACAGTTCCATCATAAATAAAACTCATCCCATTCGGATAAAGAAGGGTGCGGTTATGTCAGGAAGAGGAGTGGATAAAGGGGGAAATCTTCCAGGGACTGGGAGAGAATTCACATGGGTTTTATCACTTCCCACAAGTGAGAGGAAGCCAAGCCATCACAGGCTGCTAGTCTTCAAGGAAAAGCCATCCAGAGCCAGAACTGGGCCTGGAAGCCCAAGAACAGTCTCTAAGCTCACAGAGACAAGAGAGACTTTCTCTCCAGCCACTCACAGGTTTTAAAGGGGGCAAAGAGCAAAGGGAAGAACATGAAAAGTAGTTACTCAAAGATACCTGTGTGTATCAAACAATTTAAACTGGCTTTCATTTGTTGTCTCAAAAATGTATCACATCCATGAACCTTGAAAACATAATTCTAAGTGAAAGAAGTCAGTGAAAGCCCCATATTGTAGAATTCCATTTGTGTGAAACATCCAGTGTAGGCAAATCCATGGAGACAGAAAGCGGATTAGTGGTGGCCGGGGGCCCCGGGGGCCAGGGGGAGAGGCAAATGGGGAGAGACTGCCTAATGGCTACAGAGTTTCCTTTTGGGATGACGGAAATGTTCTGGAATTAGATAGTGGTGGTAGTTGCACAATTTTGTGAATCCTCTTTTTTTTTATATAAATTTATTTATTTTATTTTGTTTATTTTATTTTTGGCTGTGTTGTGTCTTCGTTGCTACATGCGGGCTTTTCTCTGGATGCGGCGAGCAGGGGCTACTCTTCATTGTGGTGCACAGGCTTGTCGTTGCGGTGACTTCTCTTGTTGCAGAGCACGGGCTCTAGCTGCGCGGGCTTCAGTAGTTGTGGCACACAGGCTCAGTAGTTGTGGCTCACGGGCTCTAGAGCACAGGCTCAGTAGTTGTGGCGCACGGGCTTAGTTGCTCCGCGGCATGTGGGATCTTCCCAGACCAGGGCTCGAACCCATGTCTCCTGCATTGGTGGGCGGATTCTTAACCACTGCGCCACCAGGGAAGCCCTGTGAATGTTCTTAAAGGCACTGAATTGTGCACTTTAAAATGGTTAAAATGATAACACTTTATGGTATGTGTATTTTACCACAATAAAATAAAATAAACCTAGAAGAAGTATCGCACCCAAAGCTTTGGTTCTTGATGAACAGTTTTACCTGTTTGCATAAAGATTTTTTAAATTGAATTATGTTGTTTATGCTAATCTCTCAGCCCAACTAGGACCCTTAATGCTTATGATCTTCTGCCAGCAAATTCCTAGCCCTGCCTAGCAGCAGACTCTTTAGAGGGATTACAGGGAGCAGGAAAAAAAGATGAAAACCAAAGTCCTAGAACCAGGATACAAGCATCCCAGAAAGGACAGCTCTGTGACACAGAGTTTAAGGACAAGGTTGGAGACTAACAAGGTTAGCAAGATAGTCCAATGTCTATACCGATTAAGAGTGTGAGCCATGTAGTCAAACAGACCTGTGTTCAAGTCTCAGTTCCGCCCCTTGCCAGCTATAAAAACCATAGATAAGTCACTTTACCTCTCTGAAGCCTCAATTTCCTTATCTGTAAAATGGGCCAAGTAAGGATTAAAACAATGTACACAAAGTGCTTAGCCCAGACCCAAGTGGCTTTAGTAAGCGCTGGGGTTACTGCGAGGAAGAGGATTAAACACGGCCCAGCCCTATCCCTTTGCCCTTCAACTAGGGCTGCTCTCCTGATCTCTGTTTTGCATGCTTATTTATTAATCAGAAAGTTATACCAGATTTTCTATACACCCAGACACAATTCTACATACATTACAAATATTAGTTAATTCGGACCTCATAACAACTCTATTGAGGTAGACACTATTATTATAATCCATCCCCATTTTACAGATGTGCAAAATAGGACACAGAGGGGCTAATTTTCCCAAGGTCACCCAGCAAGTAATGACAGAGGTAGGATTTAAACACAGACAGTCTGGGTCAAGAGCCCATGTCCTTAATGATTACACAAGCAAGAGTTTGGTTAAAGAAAGGGTTCTACTGCTTCTAAAGGAATGGAAAACTATTGCCCTAAGGGAGCCCTCTCAGGAACAGAGTGCCAAAGAGAACGTAGATCACTTATGCTTTCTTTTGGCTCTTTTGCTTCTAGGAAGCAGCTGGCAGGAGAAAGTATCTGGCATCCGCAGCCAGATGCGGAAGCATCGTGAGGCCCCAACTGCCGTGCTTCTGTCCGCACTTGATGAGACGGCCTGTGAGTATAGATTTGTGGATGCAGGGGGGTGCCTGGGTTCCCCCCAACCCCCAAGCCTCCTGGGCCCTGCAGCACAGGACTCCTCCCCCAGCGACCACTGACCCATGGGTTCTGAGAGCTCCGTGGTCATGGCCTGCGGGAACTAAGGTGAGGGCAGGAGCTCACGTCTGCTCGCTAAGGAAACCAGGAAGCCCTGTGCAATCTGGGGCCAGCCCCCGGGGCCATCAGAGGACCAGGAAACCCCAGCAGCAAAGGCTTCTGTCTCATGAAGGGGAGGAGGCCCAGCAAACACCTCCCAACCTGCTGGCCACGAGCCCAGGGCACTCAGCTTCCCGGCTTTAGCACCCCGTGCAGCCCTATTCTATCCCATCGTGGCTCAGTGCTTCTCACCTGACCCCAGCTCTGGGCTTCAGGTATTCTGGGAACCCACCGACACCGTGTGCAGACTACTGGCTGGGTATCTGCCTTTTTCTGGGAGAAAGTGCCCCTAGCGCTCGTTAGTGCTTCAAAGACCCTCCCCTGCTCCGGAAAGACTGAGAAACATTCAGGGGCAGAGGATGTGGGCGTGCGGCTGGGGATCCTTGGAGGCCAAAGCCAACAGTAGGGCAAAGGTGTCATGTGTACTTGCGTCAGGCGGGTCAGCCTCAAATAGTCCCCATCAATTCTCTTCCCCAGGGCTCTTCAACCTTCGCAGCAGTGACATCCCTTATAACCCCTTCTTCTATTCCTACACGCTGCTCACTGACTCCTCCATCAGGTAGGGCTTGTCCTTGGCTTGCGGTCACGGACTTCCTCTAACTCCTCACTGCCCCAACATGCAGCCTTCCCAGAAGCGGGGTGCCTGCCCCAGCAGGACCCTCGAGGAAGCCTCCGATCAGCTTTTCCTGACCCCCTTGACCTCTGTTCCCGCGTACTCCAAATCTGGTCTGCTCAGCTGCCTGGCGCAGGCCTCCTCTGACCTCCAGGAACAAAGGGCCGCTGGTCTTTTGCACTGTCCTTAGATTCTCTCTGGACCCTCCTGGTCTTCCCTCTCCACCTAGGTTATTTGCAAACAAGAGTCGCTTTAGCTCCGAGACCCTGCAGTACCTGAACTCTGGCTGCACGGGTTCCATGTGTGTGCAACTCGAAGATTACGGCCAAGTCCGTGACAGCGTCCAGGCTTACACCTCAGGAGTCGTGAAGATCTGGATCGGGACCAGCTACACCTCGTATGGGCTCTATGAAGTGATACCCAAGGTGGGTTTGCCAGGCACCGTCCTCCCCACCCCCCAACAGCCCTGATAAGTCTCAACCTAACGCGGGGTGGTGGGGGGACAGCCCCTGGGCCGTTCTGGCAGTTGGTCAGTCAGCAGTGGTACACTGAGTCCCCTTCTAGGGCTCCCCGGGAAGAGACAGGACATCTGTCCACAGAGAGCTCAGAGATTGTCAAGGAGGCTGGGGGAGTACAGGCTGGTAGAGCAGAGGCTTTGAGGTTACCAAACCTGAGACTGAGAACTGGTTGTGCCATGACCCTGGACAAGTGATTTAGTCAATCCGGCCTCCGTTTCCTCACCTGTAAAATGGCACTAAGAGTCACAACCTCAAAAGAGTCACTCTGAGGAGGTTTAAAGGAGACAGTGCATGTAAAGCCCAGTGCCTAACGCACGGCAGGCGCTCAATAAGTGGCAGCTGTCACGATATGAGATGTGCAGGAAACACACTGTCAGAACAGCCCGTGGCTGGCAGGGGCCAGGCTCGGATCCATCCCAGAGTGCTGCTGGGATCCAGGACCAGGGAGGGAGGAGGAAGGGAGGGAGGGAGGGAGAGAGGGAAGGTTAGGCTGGAAGGGAAAACTAGGAAAGCCCTGCGTAGTCAGAAAGCACACGTGGGAAGGGCATTGCCACTCCAGGAGACGGCAAGTCTCATCTGAGCTGGAATTTCCTGCCAATCCTTTTCAAACACCACCGTGCCCTAGAGAGGGCTCCCAGACCGCTTCCTCTCTGCCCCTCACAGGAGAAACTCATAGCAGACACCTACTCCCCAGTGATGGTAACCAAGGCGGTGAAAAACAGCAAGGAGCAGACCCTCCTCAGGGCCAGCCATGTAAGTCCATGGGCAGGCAGACACACGAGCCTCTGGGGAGCTCCCGGTCTGATGCGTTAGAGAGGAGACCCTGCCGGAGGAGCCTGAAGAAGGCCCTCAGTGAAACAGAGACATGGACGCCAAACTCCTGGGCACCCACTTGTGCTCCACTCTGTTGTTACCAGCGTGGTTCAGTGGTTTAGAGCCTGGGCCCCGGAGCTATGGTATCTGAGTTCAAATCCTAGTTCCTCTACCCATCTCCTAGCTGGGTGACCTTAGGTAAGTCACTTCCCCTCTCTGGGCCTCGGTTACCTCCTCTGTAAAATGAGGATCATAACCATAACCCATAGCAGAGGGTTGTTGTGAGGATTAAAGACATGTATCTACATTGTATAGTATAAATAATAATGTATGTTTAAATATATTCATTGTAATACATAATTAATATAAATATTACATATATGTACATATATGCATTTATATATCTAATATGTACATATAAATATATAATAATTACATAAATATATGATACTTATATAATGATTATATAGTTCTATATGTATAAGTATAATTATGTAATTATATATTTTTAATATATTGCTTTGAGCACTGCCTGGCACATTCCAAGTCTTAAATAAGTGTTAGCTATAATAATTCCTTCACCGCAGGGAGAGGATGGCTTGCCCCTTTGGATATTCCTGTTAAAATTAGGATACGCTGCCTCATTTTTGAAAACTTTTCTTGTGGAAAATTTTAAGCATATACAAAAGTAGAGGAAATAGCATAATGATCCCCATCACCATCACCCAGCTTCAATAATCATCAACTCAAGGCCGATCTCATTTCCTCTACAACCCTACATTCATTATCTCCACTCCCCGTCCTCGGCTGCTGGACGATTTTAAACCAAATCGCGTCTATCATATCGTTTCTTCTATCAACATTTCAGTATCTCTGACAAGAACTCTTTTCAAAACATGACCACACTCTGATCATATATATAAACATTAATAAGAATCCCTTAATATCATCGAACAGCCAGTAAGACCCTCATGTTTTTAAAGTTCAGCTCCCAGAGCAGTCCCCCCATCTCCTTCATCCCTGAGCCCCGGCTGAGACCATTCCTCGGCCCGCCTCTCTGCCTGCCCTGCTCCAGGTGCGGGACGCTGTGGCTGTGATCCGATACTTGGTCTGGCTGGAGGAGAACGTGCCCAAAGGCACCGTGGATGAGTTCTCAGGGGCAGAGCTGCTGGAGAAGTTCCGAGGGTGAAGGACCACAGCCATCCTTTTCGGCTGACTGTCTTAGCGTGGGGGTGGGGGCAGGGAAGGGGGATTGGTCTCCTTATGGGGGAAGGAAGACCCTCCTTGTATCTGAGGGCCCCTCTGGAACAAGGAGTGACAGGTTCTTGGGTGGTCATGGTCGGGAAGCTGGGCAGCGGTGTTGGATGACATTCCCCAGCTCTGCGGAAAGTGGGACAACTTGAAGGGCCACAACCCAACAGCGCCCCCTAGTGTCTGCTTCAGGCCAGCTCAGGCCAGGTAGGACCTTGGACCGCTTGAGAATATCAGGTTGGGGAGGGAGGTTCCCTGAGGGCACACTTAGCCCAGGATGCTGCTCCGGAGTTGAGGGAGTTTTCAGATACAGGGAGCTAGGTTTCTTCACTCTTGCTTTACTAGGAACTCACTTTGGGACACAAGGCCTTGGTTTCCCCATCTATAAAATGGAGGTAGAGGAGGAAAAATTGGCCTCTACAATCTCTGCTTCTCTGACCTTGAGTGGTCTATGAGTGACAGGTCCGGGCTTGGGAAGCGGCAGGAGGTGGGACTGGGAAGGCCAAGTGGAGCCTGGCTGAGGTAGAGGCGGCCGTCACCTTCACTTGCCCTTGTTGGATATCCTGGGCCCATTCATTGACCATCCCTGCCTTGTCCTTTCCAGAGAAGAAGAGTTCTTCTCTGGATCCAGTTTTGAAACCATCTCTGCTAGTGGCCTGAATGCTGCCCTGGCCCACTACAGGTACTTCAGAAGAAAGAATTTTCTGGGGCTCTGGGGAGGACCTGAGTCCACATTTAAGCTCTGAGGCCTTTAGCATTGTGGAGGCTGGAGGTGGGGCACGGAGCCCAGTCGGGCGTTGGGAGTCTCCTTTGAATTAAAAGACTTGAGTAATTTCTCTGCTCGAGAGGCTGGGACTTTGTGAGCACTCTGGGCAGAAGGATCTGGAAGGGAGATGGTGGGGCTGCTGCTGGATGTTTTTCCTTGGCTTCCTGTGAGTTATTTAATTCTTAAAGCTCACAAGCACATGGGGAGAAGGACCCATTCACTCTGCCTGAACCAACCAAGGTGGGCCCAAGATGTAGGCTGGCCAGATGTTTGGCTCCGTACAAAACAAACACCTGCAGGCCCGCCTGATGCAATTTGGGGGTGGAGGGTCGAGCCAACCAGAGGCCTCAGCCTGGCAAGGGCAAAGCAGGGAGAGGGCAGACACCCTCCAGTGGCTGGCCTGACCCATCCCAGAATTCCCTCCTCCAGTGTCCCCAAGCCTTCGGCTGCCTTAGCCCAGCCCCTTCTCCCTGCTAGAGAGTAACAGGGTAGGAACTCCTCAGCCCTATCAACTCCTGCTCTCCAGCTCCACCCTCGGGTACCCTCCCTTCCTGTGCCCTGGCTTCTTGGGGCCCTCTGCTCCCAGAGGTGGCAAGAAGTTAGAGAAAGCCCCAGACTCAGCATCTGGGTCCAGGTCCAGCTCCCTCACGGCTTCCCCTCGGGGCCTTCTGTGAGCCCTTTCTCTGCAGACCTGTTTCTCCTGATGTAAAAAGAGATAGCTCAGCTAGGTGTTCATTGAAGTTCTCCCGTCTCCCACATTCGGG
The DNA here is from genome assembly GCF_965194805.1 of Balaenoptera borealis. NCBI lineage: Eukaryota > Metazoa > Chordata > Mammalia > Artiodactyla > Balaenopteridae > Balaenoptera > Balaenoptera borealis. Next base: position 108,496,194 of record NC_138881.1, read on the forward strand.
GCTCTTTCCTTTCTCCCCTCCCTGGGGACCAGGGCCTTGCTTGGGGAGGTGCAGGATGAACAGATGTGCAGGATGAACAGATGTGCGCTGAGGACATTAGCAGCAGAAGCTCAGTAGGCTCCCAGGGCCCTTTGGGAGATGATGACTTCCGCAAAGGAGTTAGCTAGAAGGCCGGCCCCCAGGGGGGAGGAGGTTCCTCTGCTTTCACTCAGGACCCCCACCTCACCCAGCTCAGGGTTAGGCTGCTCCTTGCTCAGCGTCTCTCCCCTTCCCAGCCCCACCAAGGAGCTGCACCGCAAGCTGTCCTCAGATGAGATGTACCTGCTGGATTCCGGGGGACAATACTGGTATGTACTCCCCACCCAGCCCTGGCCCAGCTGTCTCAGCTCAGCCAAGAGCCAGCCAAAGCTTTCCCTTCCTGGGCATGGATGCTTCATCTGAGAAAGGAGAGGCCTGGACTGAATGTGCCTGAGTATCCTTCCCATTTTCACACGTGGGGGTCCCTGCCCGGTGGGCAGCAGACAGAGGCCAAAACAGTGGGGCTGCCCACAGGTGCTGCCCTGTGAGAATCAGGAAAAGACTCCCCTTGTGCAAGTAAAATGTTTTTTAAGCCCGAACATTATTACACAGTCCGAACAGCCATGCTCAGCAACCCCGCCTGGCTGCACAAACATAGCGCCCATATTCTCACCCACTCATGCACACCCTGGACATGTCCCGCACGCCACCAGCATGATGCATCATCCTCACAACCTCTTCCCTCATTGTACGGTGAGGTGACCATGTCATGGGGAGCGGGGGCAGGATCAGGCCTTCAAGAGCAGTAGGCAGTGAGTGAAGCAACCTCAGGGGACACCCATCAGCATGGGGATGTGTCTGCGAGTAGACATGTGCGTGTTCTTCTGAGTGTGTGCACAACCACAGATAGGGTTATGCGGGGGGGCACTGTCCCGTGCTCCAGGACCCCACAATCTGTGTGTCCACTTGTGTGCTCTCATTGAAATTAGTATATACCCATTTGGTGAATGGCATTTCTTTAGATGTCTTACCTTTGTGCAGTGCACAACCTGAACACCTGGACATGACAGCCATGCAGAATAGACTAAGCCCATTCATTCACATGGGAGCTGAGCTGAGATGGGCTGGAAGATTTTCCCTTCTCATCTAGGAAGCAGGTGGACTGTGGGAAACTTAGAGTGGGGGATAGAAAGGGGTGCGCTGAACTGATGGAGGAGCAAGGAATAGTTTCCCATCCTCTATCCTGCGGTGAATGTGCTAATGATAAAGGCCCTACACTTAGCCTTAATGGGGCTCTGGGAGCCAGCCTGGCAGGCGCTCAGCCTAGCAGCCTTCGCAGTCACCGGCGTGGCGCTGTGTATACTTGAGATGGCCAGTGTGCGAAGGGGAAGTGAATTCTTGGGGCGTTGCTGGATTGGGGCGTGCTTCAGCAGGGTGAGGCCGGGGAAATGGCCATCTCACTTCCTCTTCTCTCCTTCTGAAGAAGTCGGCCACACCCTGTGGCTTGCTCCCAAGGAGGAGTCCCTAGGGCCCTGGGATCATTCCTCACTGCCCCCACCCCCGGGGGTGGCCACAGCGGGCATCCTAAGGGAACAGGTGCAGCTGGTGGTTGGGAGTCAGACTCTTTGGCTTCTGGCAGCTTCGGTTCACTGGGACTCTGAGCAAATCCCTGGGGCAGATCCATGTTTACAATGGAGAGAACTGTGCGGAGTCAGTGCTTGCGCCAGACCTGGCCTCACTGAGGCTCAGAGAGGGAGATGGCCTCATGGCCTCAATTGCCTCACCTGTGAAATGGGGATAATGACGTCTGCTCTGCCTCCCTCCCTTCTATAAATAGCAAATAAGTATATGAATGTGTGAGAGTGTTATGATCTCTCTGGACCTCAGTTTCCCCATCTGTAAGAATGGAACCATCCTTTCCTACCTCCTAGGAAGCCTGGAGGAAGCCTTGCTTTTAGAGCCAGCCTGGCCCAAGGAAACCCAGATTTACAAAACAACCAAAATGGCTGGTATGGGGGTAGAAGATGTATGTGGGGAATTGGGACTCTCAGAAAACATAGTGATTTTGAACGTGATAGCTTTGCAGAGCCCCTTCATTCATAGATGCTGAGTTTGGGAATTGCATGATGGCAGCCATCTTCTTCCTTTCACCTCCCTCCCCACCCCCATCCCAGCCCTGCCACTCAAACCCCAGTGGAAAGCACTCGGGAAGCACGTGGCCACGATCCCTGCCCCGAGGTGTTCAGAAGAGCTGGACATGTTGATTGTCCTTCTCCACAGGGACGGGACAACAGACATCACCAGAACAGTCCACTGGGGCACCCCCTCTGCTTTCCAAAAGGTAGGCATTGGACCACATTTCCCTACCCACACTCACCCAACGGACACCCAAGCAACCACTCCGCCAAGAGCCATTTGATTGTACAGAGGCTGAAACTGAAGCCCAGGGAGGTTAAGTAGTTTGCCCAAGGTCACACAGCAAATTAGTAACAGAAAACCCAGTGCCCCCAACTACTTCCCCAGAGATATTTCAGTCCCCCAACAGGGCCTCAGCCCAAGCTTATCATCATCCCATTTCAGTAACTCAATGAACAAATATTTTTTTAGTGCTGTCTGTGAGCCTAGCACTGTGCTGAACAGAAAAGAGGAAGACAGGCATTCCATTCCAGGGGGAGAGAAAGGCACCAGCAAAGTCTCAGAGGTGGAAAGGAGCTGGTGGTTTTCAGGAAGCAGCGAGGGCTGGTCCACTTGGGGTCGAGGCAAGGACATGGTCTGTGTGCCTCTGGGGGCCTCTGGGGGGCTGGAGAGCAGGGGGCCACATTTGTGCATTCAGCAAGTGCACTGTGGCTCAGACATTGTGCCAGAGGCAGAGAGAGAGAGAGAAAACAAACACTGGTCAGGCCTCAAGGAGCTCAGTTTAGCTGTTAGATCCAAGGCCCCAGGCTATCATGCTCAAGCTCACAAGCCTGTGTGTGTGTGTGGTGTGTGTGTGTGTGTGTGTGTGTGTGGTGAAGGGGACTCACCACATCGCCACAGGGAGTGACCAGGAGAAGAGGCCACTGTCAGCCCACCTCCCTCCCTCTTACCACAAGGTAACAGCCCTGACAGAGCAAGGCCGACCTGTCAATGATCAGGCCTCAACCCAACCCATAAGGCCTTAAGAAAACTAAAGGGTGATCATGATAATGGCAATGAAGGGTGCTGACCTCTATTTAAGCATTTAGTCTGTCGGGAACACCCGACATGCACGAGTCTACCTCGTCCTCCCAACAATCTTATGAGCTGGTACTATGACCGTCCCATTACAGACCAGGAAACTGAGGCACCGAGCGGTTAAAATCACTTGCCCAAGGTCAGATTTGTGAGTGGCCATGTCAGGATTCCAGCCCAGGGAGCTTGCCTCCCCAATCCCTACTGTTGTGGCCTCAGCTCACCCCCACCTACAAGCGTCCCTGTGGACCAGCCAAAGAGAACCGCATGGACCAAGCCCCAGCTCTGGGCAGGTCCCCCTCGGTCTCCTCCGGCCATCCTCCAGAACCTGGGTGACCACACATGAGCATGCACTCCCCCCGAACATCCCCCCACCCAGGCCTGGGCCCACACACCGCATTCCCTCGCCCTCTCCCCATCAGGAGGCGTACACCCGCGTGTTGATAGGAAACATTGATCTCTCCAGACTCGTCTTCCCAGCTGCTACATCAGGTGGGTTTTGCAAACCAGGCTGGACCCAGAACCTCAGGCCCTGATTTCACTGCACTCAGACCCTGGGAGGCTAGTGGGGCAGGGATTATATCATCATCCCATCCACTGTATAGATAAAATACAGCCCAGAGAGAGAAAATGCCTTGCCCAAGGTCACACAGAGGGTTAGTGGGAGAGCCAGGCCTTGAGCCCAGGCCTCCTGTCTCCTAGTCCAACTCAGGAGCTGGAGCCGGAGCTCAGAGGTGGGGGCGGTCAGTGTGGGCTGCAGCGGTCACGGGAGGATTCCTGGAGGAAGCGGGTGTCTTCACAGATGGGGAGGTCCAGGTAGTGGGTACAACGTACAGTATACTGGACATAGGGCATGGTTACCTGCCTCTCAGGGGGCCCTCTCCTCAGGCACCATCCTGGTGGCTGGTCTAGAAAAAGAGAGCAGGAAGGGGCAAAGCCAATAGTCTGGGGTCCAGCCAGCTGACCAGAGGTCATCTCTCTTCCAGGGCGAATGGTGGAGGCCTTTGCCCGCAGAGCCCTGTGGGATGTTGGCCTCAATTACGGTCATGGGACAGGCCACGGCATTGGCAACTTCCTGTGTGTGCACGAATGTAGGTATCTCCTCAGCACTCCCCTGGAGTCCCCCCTCTTATGAAAGAGGTGGAGCGTTTCACAGGTGTGGAAATGACCAGGACCCACAGAGGTGCAGTGACCCATGCAAGGTTTCCCAGCTGGTGGGGAGTTGGTGCTCCACAGGGTAAGTGAGAAATGCTGGCAGCTGGCCACTCCGCTGGCATTTAGGATGGCCCCAGAGAGAGGAGCGGCAGGTCAAGGCCCAGTGGCTGACTGGCATAGACCCCAGAGAAATCAAAGCCAGAGCCAGTCTGGTCTGTACCAGTCGCAGGCAGCCGGTGATGCGGAGGACACACGCTGCTAGGGGTCCAAGTTACCTGCTCTTCCCCGGAACCGGCTAGTTTCCAAGCCGGTGAGTGCAGGAGAGCTGACACTGTCCCTGACTCTCCCTTTCCAGGGCCAGTGGGATTCCAGTCTGGCAACATTGCCATGGCCAAGGGCATGTTCACTTCCATCGGTATGGCTCTCGGGGCTCCTCCAGGACTGCAGTCTAGGGAACGCCAGCCTATAAGGAGCACAACCCCACACAGGCCCGCCCCGGCTCCACCGCTGCACTCCCTCACCTCCCCACTCCCAGCCCCGAATGGGCTGTCCCACTCTAACCCCAAGCCCCTTCAGCCCGTACCTTCACTTTGCCCATGGGAGTTGGTTTCCAGCTGTACATCCAAACTCCAGAGTCTCCAGTCAAGTGCCAGGGTAATAGGACAGTGGCACACAGGGAGAGGGGAGTGCCTCCAGGACCCTTACAAGGGAGGGTGGGGAATCTGAAGTCTGGCAGTGGCCTCCGAGTAGCCACGGAGCATCTAACAGGTGCTGGGTCTGCCCAAGCCAACAGCCGGGGGCAGCTGGGCCCTCCAGCCACTCCTCAGTCAGCGTAGGAAACCTGGGCTTGGGTCCCCTCCCCTACTTAATGTCACCAGCATCCCTTGTGTCTCCCAGAACCTGGTTACTATCAGGATGGAGAATTTGGGATCCGTCTTGAAGATGTGGCCCTCGTGGTAGAAGCAAAGACCAAGGTAAAGTGCCACTGAGGCAGGCTGGAGGTGTGGACAGCGTGGCAGTGACTCTGGGCTGCATGGGGGGTAAGGAAGGTCAAAGGAGAATTTAATGTAGGGTCATGAATTTATTTGGAGTCTTCCTTAGCGCCAGAATAATTCCATAAATCAGTTTCTCAAACCTGTTTGCACATTAGAATATTAGAATCATCTGGAGATTTTTTTTTAATGCTAACGCCCAGGTCCCACTCCAAACCAAATGAATCAGTATCCCTGCCCTAAATCATTGGTTCTCAATGCACATAATAATCACCAGGGGAGCCTGTTAGGTATAAAGATTCTATATAATAACAACCAAGAAGATAAAATACCTAGATATAAACTTAAAAAGACTTACACAGAGAAAATCTCTACTGAGGGACATAAAAAAGATTTAAGTAAATGGTGGTCTCTGAAAATAAGCCTCAATATTATGAAGATGTCATTTCTCCCTAAGTTAATCTATAAATTCAAGGCAACCTCAATTTCAACACTAACTGGATGCTTTTGTAACTTCACAAAATGATAGTAGAGTTTATTTGTTAAAATAAACATACAAAGATAGCTAGATAGCTAGGAAGATTCTGGAAAAGAACAATAAGGGAAACTAGCCTTTGCAGATATTAGCCCACACTACGAAGCAGCCATCACTAAAACAGTAAGACACCAGAGATGGGAAAGACGGAACAGTGGAACAGAATAGTCCAGAAATAGACCCTCTAATTTCCATAAACAAGATGGGAATTTAGCTTACTATAAAGCTGGTGCTTCAAAACAGTAAAGAAGAGGAAGATTGTTTAATAAATGGGCAGGGGGGACAAATGGCTAATCATTTGGTGGGGGGAATTAAACTGAAGAACCTCACTGTTACACTAAAATAAAATTCCAAATGGATCAAGGTTTAAAGGTGAAACCATAAAAGATCTAGAAGGAAACCTATCTGAATTCATTTATAATCCCAGGGAGGAAAGGGGCCTTTCGATGTAAGACTCAGAAGTCATGAAGAAAAAGATTGATAACTCTGACTCAATTAAATTAAAAAAATCCATATGGGAACAATACCATATACAAACTCAAAAGATGTATGGCGAGTATAGCACGTATGTCAGAGAAAGGGGGAATGTCCTTCTTTTACCACAAGCTTTTAAAAATCTGGTAAGACAGAAATAAGGAAAACGGGGAAAAAATGGGCAAAAGACGTAAAGAGACAATTCACTAAGATCAACACAAATGGTCCATAAATGTGAAAAGATGCTCAACTTCATTCTTAAAGAAATACAAATCAAAGTGACAATAAAATACCATTTGATTGACAAAAGCGAAAGACTTTGATGACACCCAGTGCTTGTGAGCTTGTGGGGGAAAGAACACCCTCATACATTGCTGGGGGAGTACAAATTGGTACAACCTTTGGGGGGGGCAGTTTGATAATATCTATCAAAATGCGTATTGAAAATGCCTATACCTTTTGCCTCAGCATTCCCACTGCCAGATATATTCCTTCTGGATATAGTCCCAAAACGTCACTTCGTGTAAAGATGTTTATACGATGATGTTGATCGTAGCAGTGATGGTAATAGTTTAAAAAAATGGAAGCAGACTAAATATCCATCATTGGTTAAATAAATTATCATCTGCACACTATGGGCCCTTAAAAAGAGTGAGGTAGACCTCCCTGTGCTAATATGGAACACTCTCCTAGGTTTACTATGGCAGGGGGGCGGGGAGGTGCAGAAAAGTGTGTAGTAGGATACATTTTGCGTGAATTTTTAAAACATACACATATATATACTATATGTGCCAAAAATGTTTTCAGGAAGGAAACCGGGCAGGGAGGAGACTTTCCATTTTTATTGAGTATCTTTTTGTAGTTTGAATTTTCTAAGCACATACATGCAAGAGCTCTCTGGGAGATGGGAATTATGGGCTATTTCTTCTTCTTTATATTTATCTCCATAGATACATCAATGGATAGAAACATAGAGATGTGGATAGAGAGAGAGATGTAGATAGAGATGGAAATCAGATAGAAAGATATAAAAACCTAATACTTACCTTAAAATTATTTAAATGTAGGTTCCCAGCCCTGCTCTAGAGATTCTCACTCCAGTGACCTGGGGTGTGGACCGCAGAATCTATCTACATGTTTAACAGGTTCCCTTGGCGCTCTGGAGGCACACACTTTGAAAAACACAGGCCTAAGTCTAAACTTCAGGAATCATGAGGGGAGCACCAAAGGCGGGTGCCTAACTGGTAGACACGGGGGTGGCCAAGGGCACTGTGGAGGGTTCAGGCTTGACAAGGTCAGTTCCCCATGCCCAGGGCTTCTGGGTGGAGTGTTCCCTCCGCCCCTTCAGCCTAGCTCCTCCCCCTCGCTCACTTCCTGCCTTCCTACCTTTCCTGTGCCCCCGCCCCAGTACCCAGGGACCTACCTGACATTTGAAGTGGTGTCGTTGGTGCCCTATGACCGGAACCTCATCGATGTCAGCCTGCTGTCCCCCGAGCAGGTGAGCGAGCGCCCCTCGGGGCTGTTTACCCTTCAGCCCTCGAGCCACTAACTGCCTTCTCCCCAGCCCTGGGCCTCTCTCACCTCTGCTCCCCCTACGCCAAGACCCTCTGCCCCTTCCCCTCTCTTGGGAGGGTCCACACTGATGGCACCTATAGGCACACACTGGGGCATCCCTCCCCTGCTCACCTGATGATGGCTGGGGACCTATGGGGACCTGTGGGGACCTGGGCCTAAGTGACACTGGATGGCACCAAGCCCCCACACCTTGACAGCTTGGCCTGGGGAGGCCCTTACCCCTCCTACCTTTTGCAGCTCCAGTACCTGAACCGCTACTACCAGACCATCCGCGAGAAGGTGGGCCCCGAGCTCCAGCGGCGCCAGCTGCTGGAGGAGTTCTCCTGGCTGCAGCGGCACACGGAGCCCCTGGCCGCCAGGGCAGCGCCCACCGCCTCCTTGGCCCCTCTGATGACAGTCTCTGCTCTCACCATCCTCAGCTGGAGTGTCTAGCAGCTCGAGACTCCCCTCCTGACCCTCTCGCTCAGCTCCCCTCACCCCCCCACCCGTGCCCCAAGAGCCCCTGCTGACCCATTGCTTGGAAACCACTGCCCTTAGCTTCCTTCTGCAGGGCCAAGCCCTAGGGGTGCAGGGCTTCTGGGTCACACCTTCCCCACCCCCCCAGCTCCCCCCGACACCTGGGCTTCGACATTTCACCCTCAGCTCCCCACCCCCAAACCCCTAGCCCCAGGATACAGGAGCCAGCCGGTCCCTTTCCTCCCATGGGCCCGGTAGGCCTAGCCTGTAACCTGGCAGAGGCTGTTGTCTGCTCCACCCCCACAAGACCAATATAGGACACTGCCCTACCCCCCGGGGGCTCCATGGCCCTGGGAGAGCCCCACCTTGTCAGCACCTGCTGGAGAGAGCCAGACCCACACTGGCTCCTGACTTGTTGGTCTTCCCGCATCCTTGAGGCCACCTCTGGCCACCCGCACTGTCCCTGGCCCTGCAGTGGCCTCCTGGCTGCAGCCCACAGGCTGAAGGAACAATTGCTGCCTCCGGGCTCCCTGCTGTGGTTGTAGAGGGAGAGGAAGGGATGGTGGCTGAGTCCTCTGGCTGTGTTACTGCCACCCCAGGGTCAGGGAGACCAGCCAGGTGAGGGGCACATACACCAGCGCCCCACCCACCCATGTGTGAGCCCATCACTCCTAAACCCTAGGCAGACTCCATGCCAGCTGACAGCATGGGGAGTTAAGCCGTAGCAATCTGGCCATGGGGTAGGAGAGGACGCGGGGAGCACTCTGGAATATGGCCCTACCCAGAGTTGGGAACAACCTGAGGCACACTGCGCAATCACTATCCCAGACTTCCGGCACGTGTGTCACCCTTTGAGCTTTCCAAAGTGCAGCCACTGGGACAAGGCTGTTAAATCCTCCGCATTCTTGGATGACCTTTAACCTGTGTGGGCAGAATCTGGTTTCCCCATTTTACAGATAAGAGAACTGAACTCCAGTTCAGTTCAACTCCCCAGGACTTGCCCAGGGAAACACCGTGTTTGGTGGGAACGTGGTGGGGCCAGAATGGGTCAGCAGTCCAGCTCTTTTGCCCTTTGGCACCGTGCAGAATCCCTTAGCCTACCTCCCAGCCCCTTCCAAGTTCGCCAAGCTGGGGCAGGGGGAGGGTGGGGGACAGCTGTCTCTGGCCAGCCCAGCCGTTAGCCACCTGGGCTCACATCCTGCTGAATGCTTAAAACAGCCTGGCAAGGAAGCCTGCCTCTGGGTTTTGCATTGTCTGCTGTGCAGCCGGGGACTGCTGTTACCTGTGGCTTTTGTGGTGGGAGAGGAAGGGGAGGAGTTGAGGTGGCGGCGGGGACGTGAGGCTCCCAGAAGCTCAGTTGGGGAGCACATGTGTTTGAGAACGTGCAAGTGAGCATGCGTGTGCGTACGTGGATTCGCATGAATGCCACGCCCAGCCAACCACCTCCTGTGCTAAAGGACGGGTAGCCTTGTGGACCGGATGAGGGGAGCCCCACGCTGGAGGACTTGGCAAAGGTGGTCACGGAAAGTTGGGGCCAGCAGAAGGGGAGCAGGGTCTGGGGAGGAGAGAAGCAAGTCTCTGGGGCAGAGACGGGCCCACCAGGCCTAGCTTGCCGAGCGTGAGGGTGACCTGTGACAGTTATCACCACCGATACTTGCACCCAAAGGCCACAGCTCTGAGCCATCCTCACTGACAGCCTGTAACACCCAACAGTGGGCCTCTGTTTGCTGAGTCATTTGTTCCCCCACAGGCTCGCCCCACAAAGACAGCTGCTCATAATAAAATTAGTCGCCATCGTCGCCGCCATCATCATCATCATCATCATCAGAGCTACCATCCACTGAGTGTTTACTATGTTCCAGGCACTGTGCTTTACATGCATTCTTTTACATTTTTCAAAATTTTATTGTGGTAAGAACATTAAACATGAGATCTACCCTCTGAAATTTTTAAGCGTACCATACGTTATTGCATTTTCCCATTTCATCCCCACAACCTCTGAGAAAGTACTTTTATTGTTCCCATTTTACAAGTGAGAGAACAGAGTGAGGCTCATAGAGATTAACCAAGTCGCTCAAGGTCACTCGTCAAGGATATGAAAAAAGCAAGAATCAAACCAGGCAAATGACTCCAGGACCCATTCTCTCAAAAAAGGGCAAGGGATCCGGCTTTCACTGTTTTACAAATGAGAAAACAGACTCAACCAGGATCACATGGCTGGTGAGTAGGACTTAGCTCATGTTCTCCACACGATCCTGCTTCCCCAGGGCCTTCCCGCCCAGGCCTTTACCTTTGACCCCTGACACTTGATCCTGGGGTTCCTGGGCAGCAGGAGGGCCTGGGTGCCTGGCCAAGACCCACTCACAGGCCTTTCAGCCCAGGGCAGCTCACATGCCCCCCTTTCCTCCCTTTAGTGCAAGACCCAGGGTTGCACCTCATCTCCTCCCCACAGTTTAACTGCCTCTTCTAATCCGCCATTTTTGGATTCAGAAGCGTGGCTGCGGAGGGGGCACAGCCAGCCGAGCGCCTCCCCCCCAGGGCCTCAGATGCCCGGCCCACGCAGCAGCCTGCTTCAAGGGCTTCGCTCCGGATCAGGCAGGGACACGCTCAGGGCACACACAGCAGCGCTCCCAACACGTGCAGGGCACTTGAGACATCATTCGGAACCGAAGATAAATATATGTCCCTTTGGGCTCCGGTCCGTGGTTTTTATGCTGGAGGACAGAGCTTACCAAACCCCTCCTCGCCTGCTGATTGCCGCTGTGGAGCAGGCCATGTGGAAAACTCCCTTCTCCTAGGCCTTAGGATTCTGGGGTCCTTGTACCAGCTGTGTGGCCTTGCTCAAGTCACTGCACCTCTCTGGTCTTCAGTTATCCCTTCTGTAAACTACCTGGACCTCCTTCCTCATGAGGTGAGAGGCCTGTAAGATCCAGATGTGACAGCGCTCTGTAAGCCAGGAAGCTGCACAGACAAGAGATGAAAATGCTATTATCTGCCCACCTTTGGACGGAGGTAAGGAAAACGTTTGGGACCAAAATTTTACATACAAATTGTCAAAACCAGACAGGCTTTTGAGCAAGTATCTAATCTGTTTTCCCAGCTATGCTTCCCAGAGCCAAAGGCTCCTCAGAAATGCCGCAAGGCAAAGCAGAGCCCCAGTACACCTGAAAATGATGCAATGTTGTCAATCAACTCTACTTCCATTAAAAAAAAAATAAGCAGCTGGATGGGCTTCCCATAAAGTTGTACTGGAAGCAATTGCAGGGCCACCTCCTGGGTGATTGACCTGTGCAGTCGCACAAGGCCTTGTGCTTAGAAGGGCCCCACTCTTGATGTGATGTTCTGCTGTCACCATCTTGAAATCTTTAAGAATTTTTGTTTTTTTAATAAATTTATTTATTTTTTTTTGGCTGCGTTGGGTCTTTGTTGCTGCGCGCGGGCTCAGTAGTTGTGGCTCTCGGGCTCCGGAGCACAGGCTCAGCAGCCGCGGCACACAGGCCTAGCTGCTCCGCAGCACGCGGGATCCTCCCGGACCAGGGCCCGAACCCGGGTCCCCTGCATGGGCAGGCGGACTCCCAACCACTGCGCCACCAGGGAAGCCCCAAGAATTTTTTAACAAGGGGTCCCACACTTTCATTTTGCACCAGGCCCCACAAATGCCATAGGCCGTCCTGACTAGGAGCTCCAGGACCAAATAAACAAACAAAAACCAGGTTTGGTCACTTCAGTGTCCAGACGGGGAAACTGCAACAGCAGCCCAGAGAAAGGAAGGGACTTGCCCAAGGTGACACTGCCCTTTAGGGCAGGAGCTGGGATGAAGTCCCCAGCATTCCTGACTCAGCTCGCTGCTGGCTCCCCTGTGCCTCTCAGCGTGTGCCTCTGTCACACCCTTACTGGCGCTGATGAGCAAACTGAGGCCCATGGAGACCTGTTTGATGTCACACAGCTGTGACAGCAGTGGTGACGATGGGATTGAGCTACACTTTTGACCCTTTAAATCCTTTTTGGAATAGGAAAGAGCGTGGGTAAGATGACACATACATACATACCTGCATACGCACACACAGAGTCTAAATGGTTCATTTTCAAAATGATAACTGTCAGTTCTCTCTCATTTGCCCGCCAGCTGCTCCAGCTGTTCATGGGCTAGGACCACAGAAGGGGCGGGGCTCGCTACTCTTCACCAGCTAAACCACGTCAGCAGTGAATTTTACCAACTCGCTGGGCACTTCCTCAGTGGTTGGGCACTCTTGGTGCCAAAAAATAGAAATATGAAAGAGTCAAGAGCAACTGTTTCCTCTCTGTCCATCTCTGTCCTCCAGGGTTCTCTCAGCTGGGAGTGGGAGGCGCTCCCCAGCGCCAGCCCTGCCCAGCCAACCCTTGCCCTGAGGCTGGCCCATCTCCTCACTTCCTAGTTTCTTTGTGAAACAGGAACTGAGCAAGCAGCTCAAGTGAGGTAGGCTGGGAGGTTGAGAAAGCCCCAGTGGTCCATGGCAAGGCCCTGAAGCTAATTTCCCTCCCAGTGGTCCTGAGTAGTCCTAGGCCCTCTTGCTTGTCACACCTCCTGTGTTCTAGAATAGCTTGGGCTGAGGGACCCTGCCCTTGACGAGGTGGAGACACACAGGATATGGGCCACCAGGTCACAGAGTAGAGATTCAGCTGGGGCCCAGATGAGATGTAGAAGCAGGTGCCAAGGCAGGAGTGGAGGCTGGAGTGAAAATCAGTGGAGTCCCCCACCAGGGACCAAACTTTCCACGCACTGGGCACCGGGCCAAGAGCACTCTCTCCATACGTGCCATCTGGGTAATGCTGGTTACACTTACACACACACACACACACACGCACACGGACACGGACACGCACACCACACCGCACTCCTCACCCCCTCCCCCAAGCAAGGCCCACATTATCATCCTCATTATCTAGAGCTCATTGCCCGAAGTCACTTGCCCAAGGTCATGCAGTCAGTAGGTGATGTGTGGCGATGAATTTGAATCTAATTCTGCCTGACTCCATTTCTTGGAGATGTTATCCTGCTCCTCCTCTCCTAGAGCCCTAGGCAGCTACCCCCAGTCCCTCCCAGTCTCCCATAGAAAGGCCCTCCAGTGAGTCCCGAGTGTGTTTTTAATCAAGCACCAAAGCCCAGCCTCCTCTTCTGATGGTAATTGCCACAGCTGCCTGCAGGTGTTTGTTTTCATTTGTTTTTAAACCAAGACCTTATCATGAATTCAGAGATTCAGAGATGACTGTCTTTCCCTCCCATCAGCCCCTGCTGCCAGGGGCTCCCCAGCGTTCCCAGAGCTGCAAGCTCGTGTGTACTGTCTGTGTGCGTGGGAATGGCTGCCTCCTGCCCAGGCCCCTTGCTCTCCTCTGCCCTCCTCCCACCTGCACTTCTGCTCTCCTTGCCCTCCCTGCCTAAAATGACCACCATGAAGTCTGATAAGGGCTCAGGCTACCACGATGGACTTCACCTTGGAAATGCCCAGGTATTTCCAAGGGACTATGTGGTCTCTGTTTGAACATTTCTAGAGACGGGGAGATCACTACTTACCAGGGCTGAGCTAGCACCCTCTGAATATCAAAAATGTCTTCCTTGAAATGAACCCAAACCTTCCATTTACCTCTTCCCCATCATTCCTGGCCACCCAGAATACATCCCCCTCCTCTACACGACAGCTGTTTGAAGTCAACTTGCTTCCCAATGCCAACCCTCTAAGCCAGATATTACAGATGTTGAGTACTTCCCAGGTTGACAAGGGCTCCCCTACAGATCGCCCCCACTTGATCAACCGTAACTCTCCAGCTGTTGTGTATATGATGCCGCTTCCAGATGCCCTCCCCATCCTCTTCACTCCCCTCTGCTTCAAGGTGGCCCTGTGGCACCCCAATCAGCGTAGGGTGTCGATTCTCTCACGTCCTTGTTCAGGAACTCTGCATCAGAGGCACTTGAGCCTAGTGGTTAATAGCACGGGCCCTGAACCCAGACCAAGCCTGTGCTCAAAACTCAGCTCCCGTCACTTCCTAGCTGTGTGGTCTTACACAGTTTGCTGAACCCCTCTGATTCTCGGCTTCCTCCCTGGAAAATGAGGATGACAGCAGTGCCTGCTTCATAGGGTTGTTGTAAAGCCCACCGCCTGCCACGTAGTGTTCTTACTTTCGACTGGATATGTGTGGGTGGCAGGGGGAGGTGAGAATAAGAATTATTCAGGAAGTTTTCCAAATGTAGATATCGCTTATCCGAACTCTTACTCTCTCAACGCAGGATTGTACCCATTCGCAGAGTGAGGGATGCTTTCATACATGTCTGGGTCCCATCTGCCCAAATATTCCACTCATGATCGTCTACCAAATTAGAATCTCTTGCAGGGAGGTGCAGGTGGGGGGCTGCTCTATGTGAATGCCTACAATGACCTTTGTATCTCTGGAAGCCCGGTATCCACCCTCTGAAGGTTCAGACGGGTCTCACTATCGGTGGAACACCTCCCTACCCCACCACACACACACATACACACACACACAGACACACACACACACCCCGCAATATTGCCGTTAACTCAAGGCTCTCCTGCCCCACGTTTATACTGGACACATCTTTGCCATAATAATCCCAGTTTAAACTACTTACCCGGGTCGGGTGGGGAGCCTGTGCCGGGATTAAATAACGTTTTTGAAGTGCCTGATGCAGTGCTTGTCAAAGAGCAAGTGCTGGGCAATGTAAGCTTGCCGCCCCACCTAGGATGTAAGCTCCCAGGTGCAAGGGGCCTTGACAGCTATTTATCTTGCATCTCCTGCGAGTGCCCGGCACAAGGACCCAGAGCTAGCTCCTAGGTCCTGTTTGCCAGCCCATTATCAAGTTTGAGGTGGCCTTGTTCACTGAACTACTGACCCGCATGCATCGCTTCTTTAGTTGAGGGCTTTATGCACCTGGATCAGAACCTATAAAATGCAAATGTGTTGCCTGGAAGGGAAACCTATTAAAAAAGTGTTTAGGGCCCATTAGCCAGCTGGGGCCTGACCTAAGGGGACTGGGGCCAGGGCAATCTGCTGGGAGAGAAAATTCCGGGAAGGCAAGTCCGGATGAGGGAGCCCAGGACCCTCGGAGTGGAGACATCTGACCAGAAGCGACAGATCCGAAAAGAAGCCAGAAGGGAAAGGCTGAAAACACCCGCTCCCTTCTGTCCCGGGGGCTGGTCGCCTCTCTGTACTTCTCTCGAGGTGCCCCTCACCCCGCCCCCACCCCGCCGCCTTTTCCCAGGCCTCGGCGAGGCGGTCGGGGCCGCCCAGCGCTGGGGTTAGGTGGCTGCCTTTGAAGGCTCTGCGGTTACTGTGTGAGCTCGGCTCGCTGCCGGGACTGAGCAAACAGGAAGCCGGCACATCCTGCGCGGGGCCGGGACGCGCCGTCGCGGCGCAGGCCGGGAAGGTTCTGCCCGGCGGCTCCCTCCCCGGCCGCTCCGGCCGCCGGACCCCCAGGAGCCCCGAGCCCTGCAGCCGCGTCCCCCACCCGGCGCCCCCGATCGCGCCCGCCACCAAAGGCCCGCCGGGTCCCCGACGCCGCGCCGCGCAGCCTCGGCCGTTCCCGCGCCCGCGCCTGGGGCGGCAGGGGAGGGACTTTCAGTCTGGAAAGCGCAGGCCCGGCGTGGGGGGAGGGGACGGGGAGGCGAGCTGGGGGCGCCGGTCTTTTCGCGAGTCTACGCGGCAGGCTGAGTAGGACGGAGCCAAAGAAGTATGGTTTCAGCTTGGGGGAGAAGGACCTCGTCTTTCCTGAGCTCATCCCCACGGATGGGTGCTGGGAGGGCGTAGAGCAGGCTGGAGAGTAGGGGCGAGGAAGTCACCAGAACATCTTGGGAACAGCCTCGGATTTCACAAGTGTCCCAGAATGGAAAGCCTTAAAAAGATGCACACCTTTCTTTTCACCCAAGGATTCCCCTTCTGGAAATCTATCCTAAGAAAAAATTCGTGGCTGTACACGAATATTTACCTTAAGGATGTACAATTAAGAGTAAAAATATCAAGGCAACGTAAGTTCATCTGTAGGGGCCTGGTGAAATAATCGTGGTGCATTCATACAATGGGCTGCTCGGCGGCCATTACAAATCACGTCGTAGAAGAACATTTCATGGCAGGAGAAAATCTTGATCCTGTGTTCAGTTTGACAAGCAGATGCAGTGTGTGAAGTGGGACTTTAATTTTTAAAAATTTTAAAACAGCTTTATTTAGGTATAATTTAACTACAATAAGCTGCACATTTTAAAAGTATACGATTTGTTGAGTTTTTACATATGTATACACTGATGAAACCATCACCACAACCAAGACTGTGAACTATCCATCACCCCCAAAAGGGTCCTTGTGCCCCTCCTGATTTCTCCCTCCCCTCCCCATCCCCCCAAACCACTGATCTGCTTTCTGTGCAAATCGTGCTGCAGAGAGAGAGACAGAGAGAGAGAGAGAGAGAGAGAGACACGGGGAGAGAGAGAGAGGTTAAATGCTCAAAAACAGAAAAGGATATTCATGCAAATAGTATGGAAGATAATTTCGGAGAATTTTTGAATTTTCTTTTTGTTTATCCTTGTTTTCTAAATTGTATATGATGCATATGAATTGCTTTTGCAATAAGTAATTAAGGTTATTAAAATATCTGCCACAGATAATCCACATAGCGAACATTCTAAACTTAGCACATAGACATTCGAGAAATGCCTGCTGAAAGGGACATTTGCTGGTGGTGTGGAGTTGCTTGCAATTGCTTTTTTTTTCATGTTGATGGCTGTGGTGGTGATAAATATAAGTGGTGGTGGCCAAGGGATGTTGACTGTAGGTGTGACTGCTCTGGTGAGAATGGCTGTAGGTGTGCCGGTGACAGTGGGGATGACAGCTGCAGGGTGATGGCGGAGGGGAGATGGCTCTAGGAGTTATGGTTGTAGGGGTGAGGGCATCAGTGGGCATGACTGGCTATAGTGACAGTGTCTGTAAGGGTGATAGCTAGGAGGATGATCACGGTACCGGTGATAGTGGCAGTGGTGAGGCAGATAGAGACAGATGGCCGAGGGGTGTTGACTGTAGGGGTGGTTGTTTTAGCAGTGATGGCTGTAGTGGTGCTAATGGCAGTGGG
The DNA here is from genome assembly GCF_965194805.1 of Balaenoptera borealis. NCBI lineage: Eukaryota > Metazoa > Chordata > Mammalia > Artiodactyla > Balaenopteridae > Balaenoptera > Balaenoptera borealis. The sequence goes on from NC_138881.1 coordinate 108,513,721, forward strand.
AAAGACTGCAGGGGTGATAGCTGAAAGGTGTTGGCTGCAGGAGTGTGGTGATGGTTGCAGGGGTGATGGCTGTAGGGATGATGGTCGTGGGGTAAGAGTGTCATGGGAGTGACTGGCTGTAATGTCCGTAAGGACAACAGCTGAGAGGATGACGGTTGTGACAGTGATAGCAGCAGTGATGATAACCGTAGGGGTGATGGCTGCAGGGATGGTTGTTCTAGCGGTGCTGGCTGTAGGTGTGCCAGTAGCAGTGGAGATGACTTCAGGGCTGATGGCTGTAGATAGGAGTGATGGCTACGGGGTGATGGGAGAGGTACTGATAGCAGTGGTGACCTTGGCGAGGCAAGGTGACTGGGAGCATTGGCCCCACAGGCAGAGAGATGGTCCCACTTCCGGTTTCGGGACTCTGGTCAGTGAGATAAAGGGCTTGAGTAGGCCGTATAATGTCAGGTTGACTGGCCGAAGGACTGGCAATGGTTGCCATGAGATGGCAAGGTAGGGACTTTTCTCTGCTTGTTCAACCCAAGAGCCGTCTGCATCAGAATCTCTGGAGACTGAAGCTGGGACTTCCTTCCTCCCTAGGGGCCGGCAGGGGCTGCGATTGCTGTAAGAGCAGGTCACGTGACGGGGCTTCCTGTATGCCGCTGCCGCCGGGTGTCCATGGCCCGCACCCCCAAGCTGCCAGTGCAGCAGTCAGAGTGGCAGCCAGAGGCTCAGTCCATGCCGTGCCCCCTGGACGGTGCTGGCGAGGCTGAGCGAGAGGCCTCCGCATCTCGATAGCTAGGAGAGCAGGGACGGAGTATCACCAGGGTAGAGGACCATGTTGCGCCGTAAGCCCTCCAACGCCAGCGAGAAGGAGCCCACTCAGAAGAAAAAGGTGAGGAGCATCTTTGGGCACTCACTGCTTCCTTCCCTCTGCTCTCTCAGCCCATCCTCTCCGGGACTCACGGAAGTGGGAAGAGCCAAAGGCCTTCTGTTGAGTCTGTAGGTGAGGGCCATTCTCCCAAGGGCACGGGACATGGGCCCAAAGGTAACTAGAGTAACAGAAGTACAGAAGAGACTTTCCAAATTCTAGAGAAACAGAGTTACAGAATACATTCTTAGAAGTCTAAAAGTTGTAGGATTCAACCCTACGATGATAAGATAAAGACTTAAAATTGGGGACTAGAATCCTAGACTAGAATTCGAGAATTATAAAATACAGTTCTCAAGTTGAACCCTAAGACTGTACTTAATTCTCTCTGCCCTACACCGGTCCCGCCACCGCTTCTTCCTGAGCCTGCGTCTCAGGAGCCGTCTCACTCAAAGGGCTCCGCTGGGCCACCCAGCCAGGAGCCATGATGCTCCCAGGGCCCCCGCCCTTTGGCCAGAGCCCAGGCTCGCCCACTTGGTTCAGCTCTGTTGTAGATCCCGGGGCCCACAGGAGAGGGGGCCCACCTGAAGATGGGGCCCAGCGTGATTTCCAGATTTAAAGAAAGGGCCTCCAAACCTGCAGTGGGATGCTGGGGGCATACAGTTTCTTCCCAGGTGGAGAGGAATTATTTGTGAAGAATGAGAAACGAAGGTGCTGAGATGATGAGTAGGAGTGAGGGCTGAGGAGGAAAAATTTCTGTGAGGGGGGATTTTAAAGGCCAGGAAGAAAAGCAGCTGCCACGGGCAACTGAGGTGCTCATCTTCCTGGAGTCTTGAGGCCAGACTAGAAGATTCCTTGAAGGCTCTGCCACATTTAGGTTTCTCTATTTGGATCTGAGGACTTCTAGACTTAATTTTTTGACTCGATCGTCAGATCCTCCCAGGCAATCAGCAAATACATCCCGCACATCCAGCAGGAGCCTAGGACCATCCCAAAGCAGGCCTGAACCAGGTCCAAGAGGCCAGGCGTAGCCACAGGCCAAGGTCCAGGGCCTCCAGGCCCTCATGGCGCCCCGCTGGTTTCCCCTGGAGCCCAGATCAGGTGCTCCGTGGGGGAGCCCCTTTGTCAGGGGAGTAGCTTCCAGACGGAGACTGAACCAGCTGAGAAGCCGAGCCTCGGGGCACTGGGGTGTACATCCTGCCCCATCTCAGGTCCTGGGGTGGCTGCCACTTCCGGCTGTACTCTCCCCACTCCAGCTGCTTCTCTAAGGTTGCAGTGGAGGTGGGCGGGTGGGAAAGAGATTCATGATTCTTCACACAGGCTCTGTCACCCCTGTCCAAGCCCCGCACGGCGCCAGCCCCCGGCAGACTTACCACTGGCTGTCTCTCCTCAGCGAGTGGGTCCACTTCCCCTTGCTGTCCGGCTGATGGGGGTGGGAAGCAGAGACCGCCCTACACACTGCTGGGCCCCAAACCACAGGGGAGCTGAGCTGGAGGAAAGAGTCTGAGAAAGAGCTAACACTTCAACGCTGGCACCCTGTGCCGCCTCAGGTGGAGGTGGCCGAAGGCTCACAGAAGCCAGAAATCCCGTCTTCTTTCCCCACTTCCATTATCCAGATTCTGTGTTTGGTGCCTGGGCCTCTGGGATTTCCCACAGGCCTCTCCCAGGAGAGTCAAGGCCATTGTGGCACTCTGAGGACCATGTCCTCTAGGGCAGCATCGTCCAGGCAAAGCCTACCTCACCCCTGCAGAGCCTGGGCCAGCCTCCAGAGCCACTCTCCAAGCCCCATCCCATGGAAGTGCCCTTAGAAAAGCCAACTTTCCAGAAGGTGGAGACAGCATCTTCCCCAGGCCCGGAGGCAGCGGCGCGGCTCCAGCACTGTGACTTGGGCAAGTCCCTTTCCCTCAGAGGCCAAGGTGACGTGGTGGAGGGGAAAGCACAAAGGCAAGAGAGGCCTCCCTTTCCTGTCCCTCTCCTCCTTTCGGGCCTACCAAGTGGAGAATGTGCTAGGCAGGGGACAAGAAAGCAGAGTTGGAATCCTACCGGGTTCCAGCTGTAGGACCCTGGACAGTTCACTCACCTTCCTTGGGCCTAAGTTTCCTCACCTCGGAAAAGGGGGATAGTTCCTGATCTGCCCACCTCAGGAGGGTGTGTGGATCGCCTGGAACAATACGTGTGAGTGCACTGTGTCACATGTGTACATGTGTCCACGAGAGGGTGCACACCACAGGCGTGGGTGGGGGCGGGGAACCCACTGCAAGGACGGAGCTTCGGTCCCAGCCCTGAAGCGGAGAAAACAACACCTAGCAGCTCAGCAGGTGCCAGGTGCTGTGCTGTGCGCTCCACCCATCCCTTAGCCCGCTGGCTCTTCATGACAACCTTGTGAAGTAGGGGCAGGCATTGTCTTCATTTTATGCCCGAGGCTCAGGGAGGCGAAGTGACTTACCCGAGGTCACACAGCTAGTAAACTGCAGAGCAGGGATCTCAGCCAAGATTTGTCAGTGTCCAGCGTCTTGACCCCTTCTCCCTCTACTCTCTTGTCTCCCTACTGATCTCAAAAGCACTGGAAGAGTCTGATGAGCATAAAAGACTCAGCCTATCAGCAGGAGAGCTCTGCAGGGCAGGCCCAGGTGGCCATGGAATGAGTGACCTTCCAAGCAGCAGAGCAGAGTTGGGAACAGGCCCTCCAGGATGGTGGGGTCAGGATGTGTCACCTGCTATGCATCATGAAGGACTGGGGGGACGCCCGGGCTGGGGGGAGCAATACCCCTTGGCTGCCTTTTGGAGACTTTTGCCTCCATCAAGTGTCTCTCTGCACTCTCTTTGGTCTGTTGGAGTGTAGGTAGTCGACAGGGGTTTGTCCTGGGACCTACCTCTCCTAAGGATGGTCCTACCCCATCACACCCCTACTTTTCGCTACATCCCAGACCTCTCGCCAGGAGAAATGGAGAGGAATCAAGGCTCCCATTCGAGTGTGCAGCCGTCCCCTCCTTCCAGTCTCTCCCTGCTCCTCTCTTCCCCAATCCCAGCACACTGCTTCCCCCAGGCTCCCTTCCTACAGCACACATCTGGCATCCCCCTCCACACCAGCATGCAATTCAAATTGCCAGTGGCTCCTCATTGCCCACAGGCTAATGCCATGGCTGGCAAGGGCCTTCTGTGGCCTTCGCCACGCTTGGAACATCCCTAACTCTCGCTCCTGACAAACCCTTCCCAACTCCACCTGGAGAAATCCTGGCTCCCCTGCTACAGCCCAGCTCAAATGCGCCTCCTTCTCCACGAAGCCCTCCGGAGCCCTTCTTCCTCCATGCTCCCACCTGCTCTCCTGGCAGCTTCCTCCAAACAGCGCCTGCAGTCGCCATTGCCCTTAATCCACTTCTATACTAGGGGGCAACTTCTTGAGCTCTGAGCACAGGAACAAGCACAGGCTTCCAGAGTCACAGACATGGGTTCAAAGCCCTGCTCCTCCCACTGTCAGCTGTGCCACTCCACCTAGGATGCTTCGTTTCTCCGATTCTCAGTGTCCCCAGATGGGAAGTGCCATGTAAAGACAGGGCTGCAGCGAAGCTGAAGTGAGCGGACACACACGAAGTGCTTGGCAGGGCGCCGGGCACAGGGGCGGTGTTTGACCCCTCGTTACTGGATTCCCACACATGCACAGGCCTGTGCCCAGAGCCCAGAGGGCGCTCGGTCTTAGGCAGCAGGGGAAGAAGATGCCAGTGGGGGCAGGGTGCAGCTCTGAGGGGGTGATCAGGGAAGGCTTCCTGCAGGGGGCAGTGCCTTTAAAACTGGATTTGAAAAACCTTTTTATTGAAGTATAATATCCATAGAAAAAGTGCATAAATCATAAATGTAGCACTCAGTGGAGTTCCATTAAGTGAACATCCCCATGTAGGCAGTACCCAGATCAAAGAGAACACTTCCAATGCTCCAGAAGCTTCCCTCATGCCCCTGCCAGTCACTACATGACCCCCTTCCCTAAAGGTCACCACTCTTCTGACTTCCATGGATTAGTTTTGCCGGGTTTTGAACTTTCTGTACGGGGAACCATATAATATACTCTGGTGGTGGGTCCCTTCTGCCCAACGGTGTAGCCGTGAGAGTCACCGTATTGTTGGGGAGAGTTGCACGAAGCTCATTGCCATGTGCTCTTGCCTCATGTGACTCGGCCACAATTCACGAATCCCTCTACAGCTGATGAGCATTTGAGTTGCTTCCAGTTAAACTGGATTCTGAAGGACGGGAGAAACTATGGTTGACAGAGAGAAGGGCAGAGTGTTCCAGGTGGGGAACGCAAGGGGTAAGAGCCTGGAGGTGGGTTGTTGGAAAGGCTAAGTAAGCCTCCCCGAACATGCCTCGAGGGGCTGCTGTGTCACACGGTCACCCTCTCATCCGCACAACAACCCAGCGAGGTGTGTGCTCCGGTCTTCATTTCACCCATGAGGAAACGGAAGCCCAGAGAAGTTGAGGAATTGACCCAGCTTTACACAGCTGGTCAATGGCAGAACCAAGATGTGAACTCTCGCTAGCCGACAACAAGTAAAGAGACTGAGGTTTGGGGAGGTTAAATAACTCACCGAAGGTCACACATCCCAGAGTTGAACTCAGCAATGTGTGACGCCAAAAAAGTAGTTCTTTCCAAGAGGCCCATATACTCCCCTTAGACGTGAAAAAATGGCCGACAGTGTACGGTACTACCTCCCACCCAGGACCCCCAGGAAGGTCTCACCCTAAAGGGAGGCCAGGCAGAAAATCCAAAAGGGCCCAAGGATGTCCACTCACACCTGGGTGAGGGGGGGTCACTTCAGGCTCACCGAAAGGCATTCAGGATATTTGGAGCCGCTCCTGAGTTTAGAGGTGGGCGGGGCAAGAGGCCCCCCAGGGCAAACGGCCCTCACCCTTAGTCACCCAAAGAACTTGCCTAGTTCTTTCCACGTCCCTGGGCTGAGGAGTGGCCGGCCAGGCCCACGTCCCAGCGCCACCCACGTGGCCCTTTTAGATTGTTTTCTCCCATTTTGAGCTAAAGCTGGGACAGAGGGGCCCTGACACAAGGTCTCAGGAGCCAAAAGCCACCTTCCCAGCCACCCCCCAACCCCGACTGCAGCTTAATGACAGAAAAAGGAAAGAACTGCAATTAGAGGGCAGCCTGGCGGTGAGTTTACTCTTCCTCAGCAAAGCCCACTTCCAGCCCCACGCCTGCCCTCCTGCTGGCTTTCCAGGATCACTGGTCCCTGGGGCTTCAGGGGCGACTCTTGGGATTGGGATTGATGGAGGGGAGGCCACAATAGGCCCCATCGGCCTAAAAATAGCACCCCAGCCTGCCCTTCTTGGGCCCAGGCCAGCCTGGTGCCCATCCTCTCTCTGTTCCCTCTTTTCCAGGCAATAAAAGGAGGAAGTTATCCAGGCAGCTGCATCTTAGCCATACAAGAGGAGGAAATGAATGGAAGGTGGAGGAGAGAAGGGGAAAGCAAGGAAGAAAAAGCGGAAAGAATAGCGGGCAGGGAAAACCAGGGAAGGAGGATGGAGGAGATGCATGGGAACAGGAGCGGTCACCCCACAGCCATGCGTTCCCCTCCCTGTAACCCCTCAGCCCCCTTTCCCAGCTCCCCGGCATCCTGCGGAAGAGGCTTTCTCCCTGAGGCTGCAGGTGCCTCACCCAGGAGGCCTTCATGGCGGTGGTGTCTGCTTGGCCTGACCACTGACCTAGTTTCTGGTCAGCTAGCTTGCCGTGACCTCTAGGAAGGTGTGGCCGCTGTCCCTGACTGCTGACTTGCTTTTGGTCAAGACCCACCAAGAGAATTGAAGTGTTCCACTGTAGTCCCCAGGAGCTGGGGCCAGTTGTGTGTATGCTGAGGGGGCAGGTGATACTGCCCCTGCCCTGGGGGATTGTCACTGGACCCCCCTTTTGTAGGAAAGAGGATGTGAAACTTTCAGCTTTGAGCGGGTTTGGGGCTTCGGTTCCTCAAGCCCTTATCTCTGGTGTCTGCCGCCGACCCCGCTCTATCTGTCTGGCCATCTGTGAATTCTGGTTCCTGTGTGTATCTCTGGTCTTGACTGTTGATCTTGATTCGGGCTCAGCCTACACCTCTTGTGTCTAAAGTCGGCCCTCCTTACCTGACCCGGGTTTCTCCTGCTATCTTGCCATGTGCGTTGCATGTACAGTTAAGAAAGCTCATTTCCTGAAAACAGGCTTATCAGCACTGTCGACTGAAAAAAAATGCATAACCTAAAAGTTGAGAATTATGGTTTATTCGGCAGACTTTCTGAGGACTTCAAGCCCGGGAGGCAGCCTCTCAGAGAACTCTGAGGGACTGCTCCCAAGAGGTAAGGGAGAAGCCAGGATATACAGGGGGTTTTGCAGCAAAGGCCAGGTAGTGGGAACATCAAAAGATCACTGTTGGTTAAAGGAAACCAGATATCCCAAGTAGTTGAATTTAGCGCTTTTCTGTGTATGGGAAGATGCAAGAGTCGGGGCTCATTGAAATCATTCCTTTGCTATGCAAAGATAAGGGCTAGTATCCTGTCCTTTCCCATCCTGTGTCCCCTCAGGGGGCACCGCTGGGGGTGGCTGCTGTGGCTGAGGGTTTGGCAGTGGGCAGCCCGTTTGTCTCCATCCTGAGTTCCCTCGGGGCTCACCATCGGGGCAGCGGTAGTGGCCGATGGCTTGCTGGCCGCAGCATCCTTTGTTTGCTGATACGGCCGGCAACATTTTTCACTCACAGCACAAACAATAGGTCGGGCCTGCAAGTCTGAACACTGGCACACGTCTAGTGTAGCCAGCTCGTCGCATTAGCGGCTAAGTTAAGTTAAAAGCAGAGATGAAGACAGACAAAATGGCAGCTTTCTTTTACCATATTCAACCCAATCATTTGTGTCTCAAATCTGCGGGCACCTTCTCTGAATCAGTCTCTACTGTGGCTTTCCAGAACGCATAATGCCAGGTCTTACTGGCCCCTGGGGGGATTGCCTTCCTCCTCTTGGGACACAGATGCATCAGCCTGGAGGCCCCAGTGTGTTTGCCGCGATCACCGTCACAGGAAACCGTGCTTGGGGAAGACAGAGCCTGGAGGCCGGGCTGCGGGGTTTGGGAGGGTTTGCCCTGTTATATAAATAAAGGTGACACGGCGGTTCGTGCTGAGATATGTCTCCAGTAGGAGATACGCGTTTACTCAGACTCATTTAGTCTTTCACTACAGGGTTCTGGGGACCAGACTTCAGGTAGTGGTGGAAAGCTGGGCTTAGTCTGAGGCCTGACCCGGGTGGAGGATCCTGAGGCGAGGAGCTTACTCTGCGGCCTGCTTTAGGGGCCGCTCACAGCTAAAGAACAGGACGAAGCCCGGTAGCCAGAAGGACGTCTTGTAGCTTCACCTCCTTAGCCCCGTGGCCCTGTCCAGCCCTGGGGTGCATGCGGTGTGTTGGGAGCGGGGACAGCTTTTTGCTCCATACTCGGCCACCATTTTTAGTGCCACTGATGGCAACACCTCTGCTTCTTCCAGCTCTCACTTCAGCGATCCAGCAGCTTCAAAGATTTTGCCAAATCCAAACCCAGCTCCCCAGTGGTGAGCGAGAAGGAATTTAATCTGGATGATAACGTGAGTTTCAGAGCCTCCTTGGGGGATCTGGCTGCCGGACCTGGGTGGGGGAATGGCGGGGTGGGGGTGGGGGTGGGGGAAAGACCCTTTTAGGATTGTTGAGGCAAAGTCTTTTTAAATACAATGCGCCCAAGTCTCTCACCCACTAAAATTCTGGGCCCTAAAACCTCACCTGCATTCTTTTCGATTGCAAATTAATTGTCGATTTAAATACAAATGAATAGGGCCAATTTAAATACAAATGAATAGGGCCTAGGACAGGTCTGGGGCTGAAAGGGAAGGGATGGGGAACTCTGCTTCGCACCCTTCCAGCATCTGCCAGGACCCAAAAGCCGCCTTCAGCTCCCAAGTCCTGGACCTAGACATGGTCACCAGGGTTCCTGGACCTCCACATTTATTGTCACAGATTCCAGAAGATGACTCAGGTGTTCCGACCCCAGAGGATGCTGGAAAGAGCAGCAAAAAGCTGGGGAAGAAGTGGAGGGCCGTGATTTCCCGAACCATGAACAGGAAGATGGGCAAGATGATGGTGAAGGCACTGTCGGAGGAGATGGTGAGGCCTGGGACCCATGGGGGGGGGCAGGGAGGACAGGCACCGCTCTGGTAGGGTTTGAGCATGGCCACTGTGACAGCCACGCTCAGGTAACGATGCCTGGCCCCATACAAGCAGGAAGGGGCACCTTGGAAAGGGAGCTCCCTCGGCCATGGACATGGCAGGAAGGCGTGGTCCTGAGGGAGCAGGAGTGGGGTCTGAGGAGGGATGAAGTTGTGGGTAGCAGAAGCTTCGTGGGCAGGCGGGTCTGAGGAGACGAGATCACACAGGGCAAATTCATCCACCGCAAACTTTTGCTTGGAACTAGCCCCTGTGATTGGGAAGGCTTGATTCCAAGAGGCCCTATGAAAGAAAATCGACAAGGCTGGCTTTGGCCCAGGGAGGGAGGGCAGAACACACAGCTGTGGGGCAGGCACATCCAAGTAGCTAAAGTCACACAGCGAGTCCGGTTTGCTCCTGGTTCTTGGAGGAGGTGCCCTGGCAGCAGTGTGCTAACTGGCTCATGCCAGCTCTGGATAGCAGTTGGTCAAATTTTCAGGGATTTTGTGAGCCAGGTGTGAGATACAACCATTACTGAAAATTAGCTTCTACCAACTTAGAATTAAATCTATTATTTTAAAAATAAAAAGACTAAAGTCAGTCTTCAAAACTCATTTCCTAATTCTTGTACTACCTTTCACTGTTCTCTGTGCCCTTGAGGTTACTGGCATCTACAGTCTTTGGGGCTGGAAATAGCCGATGATGGTACTCATTCAGTGACACCAGAGTGGTATTTCTCTGTTGCCCACGGTGGGGAGTATTTACAATACAGGAGTTGGCAACTTCTACAAATCAGGGCTTTTATTGCCATTGAGTCATTTGTGAAAGTTACCACCCCACAGAGGTGTGGGGAGGCCCAGGAGCTCTAGAGTCAGACCGACTTGTCTGTGGGCTCCTGCGTGGCCTCGGGAACGTTCCTCCATTACTTCTCATCTGTAAACTTGGGACGATCGAGCACATATCCTCAAGTGAGGATTAAATGAAATCCTCTGTCTGGCACATAGGAGCACAGTCAAAAGTAGGGACTCTCCAGCGCCGTGGTCTGCCTGGCTACGCCCTAGTAACAGCTCTGAGTTTCAATTCTGGCACTGAGGCCTTTTCTGTGTGTAAGTTGGCACTTTGAGCTGACAAAGTGCATTCACACGGCACCCCCGTTGAGCCTCATTCCATGACGTGGGCAGGGCAAGGACTGTCAGTCCCACTTCACGGAAGAGGAAACTAGGGCCCAGAGGGCGCCATGCAGCCCGCGAGAGGCAGAGCTGGGGCTCCAGCCAGGCCCCAGTTCTCCCTGGAGCCCAGGCCCATTTCCTCTGCACCCGGGGCTGCCCCATGTGCACCTCAGCCGAGGCTGCTCAGGGCTTGCTGCCTCTCCTGCCCTCCAGGGAGATACTCTGGAGGAGGGCTCAGCCTCCCCGACGTCTCCGGACTGCGGCCTGGACAGCCCCGGCCCTGAGAAGATGGCGCTGGCCTTTTCTGAGCAGGAGGAGCGGGAGCTCCCAGCACTCAGCCGCCAGGCATCCACTGGTGAGTAGGGGAGGAGGGGCACACCTGCTGAGTCTGGAGGAAAGGACGGGGTTAAGGCCATACACGTGGCTGTCTGGGAGAGGGTGGTACAGAGAAATGAACCTTTACTGTTAGCCTGCTGGGACCTTTCCCAGCCCTCTAAACGTTAAATCTTCACGACAATCTCATGGGGCCAGTACTATTATTATCCCCACTTTATTGATGTGAAAACTGAGGCTCAGGGAGGTTAAGTGACTTGCCCAAGGTGACCCAGGCTTGAACTTAGTTCTGCCCTAGAGGAGCCTCCATTTGCTGGAGGGGCCCAAGGGCACAGGAAGAGCCCCATTGCCCTCTTGCACCAGCCCTCCCCCACCTTCCAAGGGGAGCTAGAGGCTACGGCTCCCTGGGCCTCTGACATCCGAGGCTCGGGTGGGGGTATAGGGTCTCCAGCTGTGAAGACTCAGCCTCATGGACACCAGTCTTCGGTTTGCTGGGCTCAGGACGCCACTTGGCATCTTCTAGATGTCCGTGGGGCTGGACAGGAGCTTCCAGCAGCCCTGCCTGGACAAGGGGCTGCAGGCTTTGCGCTGCAGACCTACAGAGGCACTGCCGTTCTCTCCCTTCGGATTAGTTCCAAGTTCTCTGATCTTTCTCTGGCTCCAAAGACACCTCCCTACCCCCACTGAAAGCCTCTTAGGCCCTCATCCTGCCCTTCCCAGAGAGAAAGTCTTGAGTTTCCGTGTGATGTTGTAACTCGACACAGAGTCTTATTAAGTAGAGAAAGTAAAATATTGATGCACGATGTGGCTTCCTGGGTGGAAGGTGGCTTCCAGGAGCACTGGAGTGGGAGTCAGGAAGCCTGGAGTCTAACAGACCCAGTGCTGCCAATTATAAGGTGAGAGGCCTTGGGCAGGTCACTTGGCCTGTCTGGCCTCAGTTTTCCTCATCTGTTCATTGGGGTGTTGGCCCAGTTGGTCTCTAGAGACCCTCCCAATTTGCCCAGTCTTTGATCTGTGAGCCATTCCTCCTTCTATGGTCAACTATTTTCATGCCTGGGGCGCCAGGAGGGAAGCTATGCTCCTTCAGGGTGGCAGAGGGGTTGGGTCAGAATCCCTTCTGCAGTGTGAGACTTACTAGAGCTCAGTTTTCTTCCCCAGCATGTATCCTTGGGATTTCTAGCCAGACCCCCTGGAAAGGTACCTGCTGGGCACTGCCCCAGCTGTCTGGGGACAAAGGTGACCTTCCTCCCTGCCCCATTTCCTGCAGGCAGTGAGCTCTGCAGCCCCAGCCCAGGCTCTGGCAGCTTCGGGGAGGAACCACCTGCCCCCCAGTACACAGGGCCCTTCTGTGGCCGGGCACGAGTCCATACCGACTTCACTCCCAGCCCCTATGACCACGACTCACTGAAACTGCAGGTAAGGTTGGCATCCAGGCCCCTGCTGAGCCTGGCAGGCTGTACCCCATACAGGTAGGGGGTACAGGAGGCCAAGGGGCCACCTCACCCCTGCTCTGTTCTGCTCTGCTCTCCTCCCACAGAAAGGAGATGTGATCCAGATCATCGAAAAGCCGCCTGTGGGCACGTGGCTGGGCCTGCTCAATGGCAGGCTGGGCTCTTTCAAGTTCATCTACGTGGACGTGCTGCCCGAGGAGGCTGTGGGACCTGCCCGCCCCAGCCGCCGACAGAGCAAGGGCAAGAGGCCCAAGCCCAAGACCCTGCATGAGCTGCTGGAGCGCATCGGCCTTGAGGTTTGAGCTGGGGCCTAGTCTAGTGTCTAGGAGCAAGGGATGGGGGCCAGGGCAGGTCAGCTCTGCGGGGAGAGACGGGTCCTAGGTGGGGGCGGCTTGTAAGCGGCCGCGCTGGTGGCCTGCTTCTGCCCACAGGAGCACACGTCCACCCTGCTGCTCAACGGCTACCAGACGCTGGAGGACTTCAAAGAGCTGCGGGAAACACACCTCAACGAGCTGAATATCATGGACCCACAGCATCGGGCCAAGCTGCTCACGGCTGCCGAGCTGCTGCTGGACTACGACAGTGAGTGGCTTGGGAGCGGGGGAGGGGCGTGAGCGCTGGTGCTGGGCGTGTTGGGCGTGTTGGGCGGCGAGGCCTGCCTGGCCCTGCCCCGGCGCCCCTCTGCAGCGGGCAGGCACCTTCCACACTTGAATTCCAGTCTCGGGCAGAGCTTGTGATGAGAAGGGATTTTAGAAACGATCGGGCTCAACTCCCTTTGGGATCAAACGGGAGACTTAGGGCCAGAGAAGATAAGGCGTGGACTCGAGGCCTCCACGTTGGGCAACGACAGAGCCACGATTCAAGAGCAGGTGTCCTGGCTACCAGCTCAGTGCTGAGGAAGTCTGAGCTCCTGGGCGGGAGAGCTGGCCTGGAAACCACTCCCACCAGAAGGGCCGAGAAAGGGCAGGGGTGGTTGGTGGTGGGCGACCAGAAGAAGAGACGGCCTCCGGCGGGCTTCCCAGGGTCCTTCCACCCACATGGGCCCCCAGGGTTTCTGAAGCCCCTCCCAGCTAAGGGCCAAGCCCCCCACATTCCTCTCCCTCCCTGGCCCCCGGCAGCCGGCAGCGAGGAGGCGGAAGAGGGCGCCGAGAGCGGCCAGGAGCCAGTGGCGCACACAGTGGCGGAGCCCAAGGTGGACATCCCGCGTGACTCGGGCTGCTTCGAGGGCTCAGAGAGCGGGCGCGACGAGGCAGAGCTGGCGGGTGCCGAGGAGCAGCTACACGGCCTCTCCCTGGCCGGGGCACCTTGAGGAGGCAGTGTGGGCCGAGGCTGGGCCCGAGCAGCCCAGGCCGCGGGGCTGGACCCAGCCTCCCGCGGTGGCCCCGGGCCGGAGGACCGGCACCGAGCCCGTCCCCGCTCCCCCAGGGGTACCTAGGGCAGTGGAGGCCGGCCGAGCCCTACAGGCGCTGCTGGAGTGCACGCCAAGCCGCCGAAGCCGGGCCGCCTCCCTCCACCAGCTACTGGACAGCACAGCCCTTCCAGCTGCGGCCGGAGCAAGGGGGGCACTGAGGGGCCACCGGGCCCACGTCCCTCACCACCAAGGCCTCCAAACCCTCCTTGCCTCCACACCACCCTCCCCTGTCGCGCTGCTCCTGGAAAGGGGGCCGAGTTGGTGGTTCAGGTCAATCTCAATACCCTAGGGAACCTGGTCATTGAAAAGAACTCTAACTGATCACAGGTGAATCCAGATTCTCTAAATAAGGTTTGAAGAAAGCCACGTGTACATGTATCTTTCCTACTTTCTTCACCTTAATTTTCTTACAGGTTTAGCCACTAAATCACTGTGCCACTTGAACCGAGTGCCTTCCTCAATCTGGGTCTAGGACAGGTCAGGATAAGAATGGATAGTTGCTGAGGGCCAACTCTGACATTCTGTGATATTAAACGTCTGCTGTCCCATTACCTGTGGCCCAGGACACCAGTGGGGTTTACTAAAGGGGCTGGAGGGGCCTTGGTCTCCCAAATGAAACGTCTCCTCCTGCTCCTCCATTCCATACTTCCCCACGTAACTCAAGCCAAGCTGCAACTCCCCCAGCTTAAAACAATGCCCACACCTCAGACAACAAGCGCCCTCCCCTTCCACTTCCAGCCCCTTAAATGACACTTCACCCAAGGCCAATGGCAGATGGCCCGACCTGGCTTCCAAGGGCAGACCGGCCCCTCAGAAGCAAGACTTGGCCTCTCATGTGGGTCCTTACAAGCAAAGAAAGCACAAAGCTTGATACTGGGGAGTCCACTATCCCACCTTTACTCTGCTAAAGGTTTTCTTGTACCTTGAGCTCCAGAAGGGGAGGGAGAGTCAAGTATCCCAGTACTTGACCCCAGTACCAAGTCTATGCCCAGAATTCCCAGAGTAACCCTTTCCCGGGGCCCAACTGGCCTGAGGGCAAACAGTGCCCGCCATGTCTTGGACTGCCTGTTTAGTGGACACTTGGACCTAGTACCAGGAACTCTGGTAGAAGCCATCTTGGGGGAGCGGTTTGGGTGTAAATATGAGGGGGGTGGAGGGAGATGGGTTGGTAGCAATAAACAGGTAGAACTAAATCACCGTCTCCGGTTATCTTTCCTATGGAGAGAGTGTTGCGGGGGGGCGGGTGGAACACACCAGTCTCCTTCAAAGCTGGACTCAGCAAAATGTTCTCCACTGTCAGGGCCATCTGTCCCTTCCCCAAAGATGCTCAGTGCCCTTGACCCTGCTGACCACTAACCAGCCCTCCTCAGAGCTCAGGCTCCCATGGCCACCAGCCTTGCTGGGGTCTGAGGGTGGGGGGTAGCTATTCCCCTCTTCCTATAAGAACTATTCATTGCCCACCCAGCCCCCCGCACCCCGCGACAAAGGGCCTGCTCCGAGGGTTGTCCAAGAGGGAGATCTGCAGTGAGCAGGACCTTCCCTCTGAGGTCACCTCTTCCTGGGTCCCACCGTGTGCCCACTGAAGCTACACCATCTCCTGGGAGGTGGGCTGGAGACTCCTGGCTTCCTTTGGTTCTCCGGCATTAACTGCACTAGGGAGGGCAAACTGGAGTGTGAGCTTTGTTCTCAGCTGCACTCGTCCCACTACCCTTAGTGGCTTCCAGCAGCCCAAATGGCCTCACCGCCCTAGTGGTACTGAATAGTTGCTGTCATTTCGTAAGCAGCGACACGTGTGCTGGGCTCCACGCACTTTGCATATATCTCTCCTGTGATCCTCATGCTATCCCCTCCCCCTGAGGTAGTACCATCATCTTCCCAATTTACAGAGGAGGAAACTGAGGCTCAGACAGGTTGAAGATGTTGAGTGGGAAGCCCAACAAGCTTTCAGAGCCCCGCCAGCCTTCCGGAGGGCAATCTATCACTCTGTGATGTACCTCTGACACCCTTTGACCCAGCCATTCCCTTCCCAGGATTCCATCCCTACAAAGAGCCACACAAGTGCCCACAAATATATGGACAAAGATATTCACGACAGCTTTGTGTAAGAAATTGGAAACAACGCAAATGGGGAATTAGTTAGATACCTTATGGTTCATTCATACAGTATCATTAAACATGACGTTGTAGAAAAATATTTAATGACACGGGGAAAATCTTTGTGAATTTTTATTGTTTAAATTGAAATTTTAAAATTATACAAATAACGTACAAACGTTCTTGAAAAAGAAGTCTGTGCAATATCATGGGGGAAAAGTGAGTAATAAACTTTATAGGGTGATTCCATTTTTATTTAAGAAAAGGAAACATACACAAGAATAAAGACCAGAAAAATCTGCACCAAATGGTTACCAGTGATCTTGTGAGGGGGTGGGTGGGATTAGGGGAGCGAGGAAGAGAAGTGTTAATACATTCTTGTCTTATTTGAATTTCAAAAGTATTATTTTTATATCTATAAAAAGGAACAATATTTTAATTTTTGAAAACAATGAAACTAAATAAATAAATAGGCCTAAGCCTCCAATTTACGGTAGCAGCAAAGTCATGATCCTGCTGCCTTTTGATGCAGGCTTTTGGAAAGATGGGGAGTGGGGGTGAATAAGACCCAAAGTGCTTAAAATCCACATACACCAAGGGGAGCCTATCAGAGGAGATTCCTAAACCTTTGAAACCCCCTGGGTAATACCTATCTATTAGCTCCAAGCTGGGGAGAGGAAAACTTCAGAAAAAGAGGAATGACTGAGAAAATGATGTTTTAAAGTCCTCCCCTGCCCTGGGTTGGGGGGGGGGTGTGTGTGTGTCTCAGAGCTACGCGGGGCTTCAGTTTGGTCTGTAGGCTGAATACAGGCTGAAAGTAGGTAGTTGTGCAAGGGCTCCAATGATCACCAGACTTAGGGAGGGGCCAGTGAAGAGGGGCAATGAGGAAATGTAGACTACAGGCCAGGGCCTGAGGGCGAGGAAGGCAGTGCCTCTGTAGGTCTGCAGCACAAAGCCTGCTGCCCCTTGTCCAGGCAGGGCTGCTGGAAGCTCCTGTCCAGCCCCACGGACATCTAGAAGATGCCAAGTGGCGTCCTGAGCCCAGCAAACCGAAGACTGGTGTCCATGAGGCTGAGTCTTCACAGCTGGAGACCCTATACCCCCACCCGAGCCTCGGATGTCAGAGGCCCAGGGAGCCGTAGCCTCTAGCTCCCCTTGGAAGGTGGGGGAGGGCTGGTGCAAGAGGGCAATGGGGCTCTTCCTGTGCCCTTGGGCCTTTCCAGTAAGTGGAGGCTCCTCTAGGGCAGGAAGGTGAAGACTAGCAGTTAGGAGCTCTGGCCAACCTGAGTTCAAGTCTTGGCTCTGTCACTCACTAGCTGGGTCACTTTGGACAAGCCGCTTAACCTCCCTGAGCCTCACTTTCCACATCAGTACAGTGGGGATAATAGTACTAGCCTCATGGGGTTGTTACACAGATTGAATGAACTAGTGTATGTAGAATACTTAGCACAGTGTCAAGCACAAAATTCACGCTCAATGAATGATAACAAGTCACCACCCTGCAACCTCCATTTCATTCCCTTCAAGGCTAGTCTCACCTTGGACCCCTAGCTAGTGTAGTGACCCAGAGCAAAGGCTTTGGCATTCTAAAGTGTCTTCAAATCCTGGCTCCACCACTTACTAGTTAGTTACAGAATTTGAGGTAATTACATACACATATATTTCTTTTCTGTAAAATAAGAATAATGATCTATATTGCGATATATAAATATATCAAGTGAACACATTGCACACCTTAAACTTACACAATGTTATATGTTAATTATATCTCAATTTAAAAATAATTTAAAATAAATAAAAATTAAATTAAACAAAAATGAATAATGAGCTAATAATACCTACCTCTTGGGGTTATCAGAGAAATAAATGAGATAGCGTATAAAGTTTCTGGCACATAGTGACAATAAATGCTGGGGTTTTTTGAACTTTTTTGTAACCTCCAAGGTACTGAGCTCAAGAATGGGCACAAAGGCCACGCTGACATGTGCTTGTCTGCAGACTAACTGCTGTAGCTCAGAGACATGCTATATCAAAGCTCCCAGAGGGTGCTAGGATTCAGGGTAGAGGGTGCCAGCTCTGGTGTCCGGAGAGGCTGGTGATGGAGAGAAAGCCCACCTGAGAGCCTGAGACAGCCCTAGCTCTGCCCAGCCTACAGTACGATGATCAGCCCTGGGTATCAGACTTATTTTAGGCAATTCCGCTGGACATCCATGGGCTGCTAGAAGGAAGAGGATAAAGGCCAGATTCAAAAAGAAAAAGTGTAGAGTCCAGCCAGCTCCTCTCCAGTTCAGGATTAGAGATACCTCCCCAGCCCATCAGGGGAAGCAGTTGGGGGTATCAGCACATTCTAGCTAAACCATCGCCCCTGCCTGTCACTCCTTGCCTTTATTTCCCCAGGTAGGTCCTGATCAGCTCCCCCACCTCCCCCCCCACAAAAACGGCTACCGCCTCCACAAATTCCCTCTCCTGCTCCCGCCCAAACTCTAGACCATCATGGTCTGCCTCTCACTCATAGAAACCCCGCCCAGGCTTTTCACAGAAGTGGAGGCCTCAGTGGGGCCATTAGAGACCAAGGGCATTCAAACAAAAGCTAAAAGAGGTTTGTAAAGGGGAAAATGGGCACTGATCATGGTAGTCTCAGTGAGGTTCAACACCTTCCCCCCTCCCAAGTCAGGAAATTCAGGATGAGGTATGAGGTTTCCCAGCTAGGGAAAAGAAGTGGCTCTCCCACCTCTCCTTCACAATAGAGGCTACCTTGGCTTCTCATACAACGTCGGCCACATTCTGTATTATTCAGCCAACAACACAATCAAGTGGGAAGGAACTGCCTCCCCTCTAGACCCAGCCAACATTCCTCCTCCAGGAAGGTCCTAAATAAACGGAATTCTATAGCACTTGATATGTAGGCTTCACCTTTTCCTAGAACTTCACAGTTACCAATACAGCATTTGTATACCATTGCCTCTGGGACCTGCCAGGGATAGCGTCAGAGAGAGCCCAGGGCAATGGCCCTCACAAAGGGACAGGCGATTTGACTGTGGGAACTCGGCAAGGCAACTTCCTGACTTTCTGTGCTAAAGAAACCCCACCATCAGTTCAACCTAAGTGCAGGGGTCTGTAGAGAGATTTAAGAGATTTAAGTCTAAAACAAAAACCCAACAACTACCCCCATATCAGTCTGACTATATATAGTCAGCCCTCTGCATGCCTAAAAGGGAGAGATCATTGGTAAAATTCATCCAAAATGGCAAAAAAAATCCTAAAATTACTGCTGTTTCTCAACTCACAAGAGAATGGGGTCAGCAATGCAATTCCTCTTAAAGTTAACCCTAGCACATGGTCAACAAGTTTTCAATAAGTATTTATTGAATGTTAAATGAAGGAAAGGCTCATTTCATTCAAGTGACACTTGGAATTATTCAAACTCCTTTCTCTGTCTACACCTGCTCGACTGAGGGGCAGGGGGTTATGCCAGAAAACTCTCTGGACTGGGAGTGAGGACATCTGGATTCTGGTCTCTGCTTTACCAGTAACTGTCCATGTGACCTTAGATACGTCACAGTACTTAATTTTCTGATGAGAGAGAGAGAGCCAGAGTGAGCACAAGCGACGTGGACCACGTGATCAGTGTTTTCCTTTCAGGGGTGTCATGGACAGAGGCCAGGTTTCATGACAACCACGTCTCTAATTTGGGGCACAAAACTATCACCCACTTGGCCAAGTTGGAACAGTCAGATAGCTGAAGATGGGCAGTGGCTGGCAGAAAAGGCAGTGTGAGGGGGGCTTGAAGAAAGCGAAGGGACATGGAACGTTAGGGAAGTAATTCAATGCCGTGCTCCAGAGTTGTAAAACCACTTCTAAATCAAGGCCCCTTCACTTCCTGGCCCATGGTGGAGGGTGAGCTCCAAGCTTTCATTTATTAATTGAGTAGAAAAACCCCTAATACCAGAAGAAAGATAAAGGACTTGGACGGCCAATTCGCAGAATACAAATAGCAAGAAACATAAAGCAGAGGGGAGGTGTGGAAAATGTTTAACCTCATTATTAACGGAAGAAATAGAAATTAAGAAATGAAGGCATCAAGATACCAGTTTACCGCTAGCTACTAAATTACCAAATGTTTAAATGAGGTGTGTTGAAGGAGGCTCTCTGATACAAAGCTGGTAGGACAAACTGGGACAGCCTTTCTGTAAAGCAATTTGGCCATATTTATCAAGAGCCTTTAAAAGAGCGCTCCCAAAAAAAAAAAAAAAAAAAAAAAAAAAGAGCGCTCCCTTTGACTCAGTAATTCCACCTCTAGGAATCTATCCTAAGGAAATAAGATATGCCCATATATACGGAAGTTCATCACAGCAGTATTCATAATAATGAAAAATTGGAGACACCTAAATGTCTGACAATAGGGAAAAGGTTATGCACATATTATGGAGTCATTAAGAAGTATTTTCAAATAACTTCTAATGATATGCAAAATGCTAAGTAAAAAAAGCAAGATTACAAAACTATATTTATACTTGAATTCCAGTTATGTTCAAAAATATATATGCACAGAAAAAAGACCAGAAAGAAATACACCAAAACATTAACAGTGATTATTATATTTGGTGATGTGTTTATGAGTGATTTTTCAATCTTCTTACTTTCCTGTACTTTCAAAATTTTCAACATGTGCTACTTTTAAATTTGATGAACATGTGTTACTTTTAAAATTTAAAAAGCACATTAAAGGTATAAGGGGATGGGGGGGTGTTTTTGTTGATTTTCTAAATTTTCCAAATATTTAGAGGTAGAAAGGGACCTTTGAGATAATCTAGTCCAACAGCTCTCAACCCTATCAGCCCCAACCCTCCATTGGTATATACAGTATTTTGCAATGTACCCTTTGCCATCCTGAAATGAATTTCATAGTTAATATAAACTGCTTATACACATAATTTCCAGAATAGCAATATAATACACTAACTATAGTATAAAGGAGAAATAAAAGGAAAGTCATTTATAATCAGATAATAGATATTTCAGTACGCAAATGCCTGCACAAGACTATACTAAAAGATCTAACAGTCAGATGCTTCCACTTATATATTTAGATTCACTGCAAATGCAGCTGCTACAAAGGAAGACTAAGTATTGTCAACTTAAAAATCCATGAATGGCATTGCTACTGGCGACATGATTTTCAAAAGTCACAACTCTTGGTAAACTTCTGAATAAAATAAAATACCATCTTCACTCAATTTACACAATTGTTGCATTACTGGAAATTCAGTGTATGATATTAAAACTGTAAAAATATGTTAGTTCCCATTCCCCTTTCATATTTATCCAAAACATGAAATCCACAATGACTCCCTCTTTTGTGAGTTGGGCTTGCATCCTTTAAAACTAATGATATTTGCAGTTTTAGCCTTTGATACTGTTTCTAAAACCCATTGCTGAAGAACAGCAAGCAATTCCTAGAATGTATTCTCAAAACCGACACAAATGCTTTTTGAATTATTGGAAGTATTGGTCTTCTTTAGTATCACCAAGGCACAAGAGCAAATTATCATTAAAAAAAAAAATTACTGTGATCCCTTGGTGATTTTCCCTAGCCTGGCCCCAAGCCTCAAGGGGTACAAAATGAACTGAGCTAGAAGAAAAGGACTAACAGGGCCAGGCTATGGGGAGAGGGAGGGGGGCTAGGTTGCTAGGTTACCACTTGAGCCAATCCAAGTGGTCCCAGAGGGGTACCAGACACACAGTTCAGGTCCCTCTCTCTGCCCCACTAGGCTGAGGGCCCTCTCAAAAGAAGGGGGTCAAAAGGTGGGGGAGGGGTCCGGTCACGCACGCTAGGCACAAGTAAAGAAATGAGGCAGAAGCACAAAGAAACAGACATCCCTGTATTTCTAAAACCATTCAAGTCTCCTTCATTAATTGGCTTCCCCCCGAAAAGAAGGATTTCTTTATTACGAAACACCAGAGAGTGAAAAACCCAGCACACATACACATTTGTAGGCTCACACAAAAGTGCAGAGATTTACATATTAAATTGCATTTAAGTTAGAAAATAGATTTAAAAACAAAATACTTCTTTTTCCCCCAACAAGGTAAAGAGATTTGGTCAGCAGGAAAAGGGGCCTTAAGGGTAAACGCAGGAAGGTCAGGGCAGGAAGAATGGAGTTTAGCTGCTATAGAGTTAGAACCCACTGCTGCCACTGGTGAAAAAAGCAAAGGGGGAGATGGTGTTCTCCACTGTGGCAAGCAGGGCCCCAGGGCCAAAGGGACATGAAAGAAAAAAAAGAGACCTCAAAGAGCCAAATTCCACCAACCCCCAGAGGTTTTGGATCTGTGCCAACCATCCTGGTCTGGGGAAGTGGGGTGCATAGGAAACTTAAGGAATGGGGAGGAAGGGGAGAGGTGGAAAGAATGTCAGCCATTGAAAAGAGCAAACAATTTAAAGCCTATTCCCCTGGGAGGGACCAATTCTTCAATCTCCCCTCTGATCAGAACTCAGACTAGGAACAGTCCCAGCTGGTGCATGGTATGAACGGGACAGATCTGCAGGCCCAGGTCTTAAATGCAGAAGATTTATATAGGAAAAGAACAAGGGCAGGGAGTAGGGAAAAGCAGAAGCTTTTTAAAAAAAAATCATTTCACACTAATGATAAGGGGTTTCCATTCTGACCCTTCACCTCAGAAAAAGAAAGCTTCGCTAACTGACCCAAGGGTCAACAGAAGAGTGGCTGAGGTAAGTTGAGGGAGGAGAGAGGAGATGGGCTAAGACAGGATGGGTTGAGAACTGACTAAAAATGGGTTCATCTGAGTGGCAGGTTAACTGGAAAAACCTAATATCTTCCCAACTCTCCAGGCTTGGCCTTATTTTGAACTAACTAAAATCTAACTACAAGGACAAAACTGAGAGAGCCAGAAAAAGAATGAGAAAGTAGAGGCAGATAGGACAGGAATCTGAGTCAGTCAGAGTCCCAGTCTGTCTCTCTGTCTCCCTAAGGATTGCTAAACTCAAATCCTGCTACAAGAAAATAGGAAGACGTAGAGAAAAAGCTAGGAGCGGCCAAATTTCATTACTTCTGATTAACTGGGAAGAGCGAGACAAGAATTGGTAAGGAATCTTGATTACAGACCATTTAAAAAGAAATATACACCATCACTTGTAAAAGATCACTAACAAAATATTTCCAAGGGGAGGCCCTGAGGAGCCTGCTTTAATAACCAAGACTCATTTGCAATTAACAGCATCCATCTGCATAAAAACAATACCCTATTAAAGAACTTGTTCTCTTAATTTAATATAACCCCTGACCCTCCCAATCTTTCTAACACTGTTCATGGCCTTGAAAGGCCTCTTTTCATAGCCCAGAAGAAGGTAAACTTCAACCCAGAATGTAGTATAGGTCAATGGAGAGTTTGGGAGCTACCTCTCCAACCCAAGGGCCCCCTGGAAAATGGAAGTATGCGTAGTAACAGGCACCCCCTTCAACCCCCACCCCCACCCCACCCCCCAAAGATATTCACACCCCCACGGTGGTTCTTGAAATGGAAGGGGGAAGGAGGAGGCAGGCAGTTTGCATTAGACACAGTTTAATCGCCTTCAAATAGATTAAAAGTTCTGGTTTACGCTCCCCCCCCTCCCCGGAAGTCATCCAGACAGGACCCTGGCTTAGAAAAACACAGGTGCTCTAGGAAATATAGCCACATATAATACATAAATCTTCTTCCCTGAAATAGAGCAGGTCCTGAGTAGAGCTGACTGGGGGCCACAGCCCACCCCCAGGGTGAAGCGGCTCTGGGACTCTGCCGGTGGAAGTGCTGGAAGAGTGGGGCCTGGAGGAAGCCCCCGGTGTGGTTACCAAGCCCGAGGTGGGCCAAGGCCTTGGAGGTGGGTCCCCCAGGAGGGCAGCAGTGCGGGGCTTTCCCTCCTCACTCAGCCGAGGCCTAATGGAAGTACTGGTTATCCTTTTTTTTCTTTTTTTTTTCTTTTTTGAGGGGACATAGGGGGAGAGGAGAGGAGAGGAGAGCCTCTCTGTGCCTTAGTTTCCCCATTTGTGCATACAGGGCCTCTGCAGGCCTCACACAGGGAGTCTGAGGGGGTAGTGTTTAAGTGAGCACTCGGGCTTCCTCTGAGGAAAAGGAACCACCGAAGTGCAGACTTTTATTACTGCCGTTCCTGCTCCCAACGGGAACAAGAGTCAAAAGGAAAACAAATTAAAAGGGGCTAATGAGAGAGGAGGAGAGATGAGACAGAGAGTGCGAGGGGCCGTGCCGTTGGCATCTCATAAGTTCTTATTGAGAACAGCACAGGTATTAAAAAGTTTCTGGGTAGTCTACGAGAAATGTGAATTGTTATCTATACTGCAATTACTTACATATATCTCACTGGAAAAGAGTGGGGCTTGGGTGTTAGAGAGTGGACAGGGGACAAAGGAGAAGCTGCACGAATAAATACAACAAGTGGAAACTGCCTGCTCCATTCCTGAAAGGATTTGCTGGCAATGTTGGCACTTCGTAGCCAGGAGAATCTTTCAACCCCACTCTCCATCCCCCTCCATTCTGAAGGCCTCAAGAATCCAGTTAGAATTCCCTGGCCAGAGTTCTCTGTGACTGCCCCTGGACTCATGACGTGCAGCAGCTTGAGAGGATTTGAGCCAGTCTCAAGAAACTTTACCCCAGAATTGGGCCAGTGACCCCAAGCAGGAGAGCTGGGATCTGGGAAGAGAGGGGAGTCCAAGGAGCCTCTGTGGCTGAGGCCATGGAAAACCAGTGCCAGGGCCCAAGGGACCCATTTGTCCAGTTACCAGAGGTGACTGACATCTTCTGCAACTGCTTGGAGTCCAGAAATTAAAAAAAGCTTGCAGCAAGAAAATGCCAGTTTACAACTGGGTGAATAAAGACCAAAGAAAAACAGTAATAGGAACAGCTTACTTGCTCTCTGTCTCAGGTTATCTTCTCCCATTAAATCTCTCACAGCCCTAATCATACACAACAAAAGTCTCTTCCATAGATAGGCTACTTCTCAGCTTCAGTGGCCTCCTGTGAGGGCTCTGGGGGCTCTGGGGGTGGCATCTCTTCAGGAGTGCTGGTGTCCTCCGGCATCTCATCGGAGCTTAGATGGTCTGTTGGAGCCTGAGAAGGAAAAGATATCAAATTCAATACAAAGCTCTCCCTCAAAATCCAAATGGAGGTAATCCATAGACACTGAACTCTTCCTCTGAACCCATCAACCACACTGATGCTACAGATACGCCACCACCAACACCAAACTCAGAACCAAGACTAGACTGTTGTCTTCTCAGCAGAAGGCAATTGAAGTTTATTTGAGTTCTATTCTTAACTGTCTGTTGTGGACAGATGTTTCTATTATTATGCATGATAATAATAAAAGGGACCACAAATAATTACACAGACCACCTTCCCTCCTTCACAACAGACTGTTATAAAATAGTTGTCTAACAAGGCCTGACACGGTGGTTCTCAATCTTCTTTCGGCCCTAACACATACCTCCCTAGAACAATGATTCTAAACCAAAGAGGGTGGGGTGGTAAAATCTTCAGATGGTATATCTGGTTTGAAAATGCCTCCTGAGTGATTCTAAAATACCACCCTTCCCCACATTCAACTGAGAATCACTAGCCTGTATTGTAATGATTTAAGATCAGACTCATCAGAAAAACAATATTCAAAATGATGATAATGATATATAAACATGAGTTTGCTGTACTTCAAAAAAGAAAATTAAAAATTTAAGAAAGGCAAAGTAGAGAACAATTATCTAACTTACAAATAGCATTCACCTAAGAGTAGGATTCGATTTCTTTTTTTTGGCCGCGCTGCGTGGCTTGTGAGATCTTAGTTCCCCAACCAGGGATTGAACCCCGGCCCATGGCAGGGAAAGTGCTAAGTCCTCACCACTGGACCGCCAGGGAATTCCAGGAGAATTTGATTTTAAAAGAAAGTTCAAGTCTACTAAAAATCTATTAGAACTAATAAAAAAAGTTTAGCAAGGTTTCAGGATACAGAATCAATATACAAAAAACCCAATTGTGTTTCTATATACTCCCAATGAGCAATCCGAAATAACTTCATTCATAATAACATCAAAAAGAAAAAAATGTTTATGAATAAGTGTAACAAAAGAAGTGTAAAACTTATACTCTGAAAACTACAAAACATTGTTGAAAGAAATTTAAAAAGACCTAAATAAATGAAAAGACAGTCCATGTGTTAATGGCTCAGGAGACTTACTTAATCTTGTTAGGATGATAATACTCCCCAAATTGATCTATAGATTCAATGCAATCCCCATCAAAATTCCACCTGGCATCGTTGCAGAAATTGACAAGCTGATTCTAGGATTCATATGGAAATACAAGGGACCACAGCCAAAACAACTGAATAAAGAATAAATTTGGAGGACTCACACTTCCTAATTTCAAAACTTACTACAATGCTACAGCAACCCAGACAGTGTGATACTGGAATTAAGAATAAACTTACTGGGGCTTCCCTGGTGGCACAGTGGTTAAGAATCCGCCTGCCAATGCAGGGGTCACGAGTTTGTGCCCTGGTCCGGGAAGATCCCACATGCCGCGGAGCAACTAAGCCCGTGCGCCACAACTACTGAAGCCTGCACGCCTAGAGTCCATGCTCCGCAGCAAGAGAGGCCACCACAATGAGAAGTCCTTGCACTGCAAGGAAGACTAGCCCCCGCTCACGGCAACTAGAGAAAGCCCGCGAGCAGCAACAAAGACCCAACTCAGCCAAAAATAAATAAATAAATACATTTAAAAAAAAAGAAAAAAGAAAAAAAAAAGAATAAATTTACTGATCAGTGGAATAGGACTGAGAGTCCAGAAACAAACTCTCATGTTTACGCTCAATTGATTTTTGACAACGGTGCCAAGACAATTCAACGGAGTAAGAATAATCTTCAACCAACTGTGCTGAGACAACTGGCTATCCACATGCAAAAGAAAGAATTTGGGGCTTCCCTGGTGGCGCAGTGGTTAAGAATCCGCCTGCCAATGCAGGGGACACGGGTTCGAGCCCTGGTCTGGGAAGATCCCACATGCTGCAGAGCAACGAAGCCCGTGCACCACAACTACTGAGCCTGCGCGCCTAGAGCCCGTGAGCCACAACTACTGAGCTCGTGTGCCACAATTACTGAAGCCCGTGCGCCTAGAGCCCGTGCTCTGCAACAAGAGAAGCCACCACAGTGAGAAGCCCACGCATCGCAATGGAGAGTAGCCCCTGCTCGCCACAACTGGAGAAAGCCCATGCACAGCAACGAAGGCCCAATGCAGCCAAAAATAAATTTTAAAAAAATTAATTAAAAAAAAGAAAGAATTTGAACCCTCTACCTCACACAATATATAAAACTTAACTCAAAATGGATCAAAGACCTAAATGTAAGAGCTAAAACTCTAAAACTCTTAGAAGAATCATTTCTCTGATAAGGGACTTACATACAGAATTAAGAACTCTTACAACTCAACAATAAAAAAACCCAAACAACCCAATTTAAAAATTGACAAAGGATCTGAATAGACACTTCTCCAAAGAAGATACAGAAATGGCCAATAAAATCATGAAAAGATGCTCGACATCATTATTCATCAGGGAGATGCAAATCAAGATTACAGTGAAATACGACTTCACACACACTAGGATGGATGGCTAGAATCAAACTGGTGGATGATAATAACAAGTGTTGCCCAGGATATGGAGAAATTGGAACTCTCATATGTGACTGGCGGGGATGAAAAATGGTACAGCCACTTTGGAAAACAGTACAGCAGTTCCTCAAAAGGTTAAACATAAAGTTACTATATGACCCAGCAATTTCAATTCCATGTACATAGCCAAGAGAAATGAAAACATATGTCTATGTAAAAACTTGCATACACATGTTCATTACAGCATTATTCATAATAACCAAAAGGTGGAAACAACCTAAATGTCTATCAATTGATGAATGGATAAATAAAATGTAGTCTATCTATATAACAGAATATTATTCAGCCATATAAAGGAAAGAAGTACTGCTACATGCTACAACATAGATGAACCTTGAAAATACAAGGCTAAATGAAAGAAGCCAGTCACAAAAGACCACATATAATATGATTCTATTTATATGAAATGTACAGAAGAAGCCTACAGCAAAAGAAAGTAGATTAATAGTTCCCTGGGGATGGGGCTGAGGGAACTGGGGGGAAAGGGAGAGTGACTGCTAATGGGTACAGGGGTTTTTTGGGGGGCAATGAAAATGTTTCAAAATGGATTGTTGTGATGATAGCACAATTCTGTGAACATATTACAAACCAGTGAGTCCTACATTTTAAACAGGTATTTTATGGTATCTGAATTATATCTCAACAGAGCTATTACAAAAAAAAGAAAGTTCAACTAATAACTTTTTAGGAACATACTTTGTTAAAGCATATGTGATCAGTATAGCTGGGAGAGTTTCCACATCTGCATATTCCAGTGAGGAAGCCCCCTTCTACCAAGGTAACCACACCACTAACTCCAACCCACCCCCCTGACCCCTGTCATTGCTCCTATAGCATTTTATGCTTCCCTCATCAAGGCACTTTTCACTACACGGACTAATAACCTGATTTCTCTCGTCCCCACTAGACAATGAGCTCCATAAGAGCAGACGCATCGTGTGACTTGTTCACTGGTGTATCCCTAGCACCTAGCACACTGGCTGGCACAGAATGTTGAAGAAATGACTAGATCTTAATCTATGTCAAGGGCACAAAGATCTTAAGGCAATGTCAGGGCAGAAGCAGAGACAGGGAAGCTGGAGTGATTGGACACAAAATTGCCTAATTATATCTCTAAGGTGTAAATTTAGTCTACACCCTCTATCCCCGACGCAGTCTTAAAGTCTAAAAGCCTTAAAAAGTCAGGAACACTTACTGGGCTCTGAGGCAAGAGGCTGGTACTGGCCTCCTGAGTACTGGGAGGTCGACTTCCACTTTCCTCCAGTGGCAAAATACCCCTTCGATCCAGCACACTGAAGGAGACAGGAGAGTTAACAAAGCACTTTGCATCCACCTCTCCATCCACCCACCCCACTGAATCTTCCTGTGTGTGCTGGAAAATATAAACCTGCCCTTTGGCAGTCTAGTCTGATCCTAGCACACATCTCCTACCTTCCATTCACTTTTTCTTCCACAAACCAGGGAATACCACATTAACAAGGGAACAAATAGATAAAATAAGAATGAAAGGTTATCCCTTCAAAACAACCAGCCCATGGCCTATGGTCCATGTAGATATGGCACCAAGGGACAATCCCCGGGAAGACCTCTTTTGACACGAAGAGGCCATGTTCAGAAGAATGCATCAGACCAGGTGCCAGGATCAGGTCAAACTGCTTGTCCCAAGAGTTCCAGGACCTTGTAGTCCTCTGAGTACCTGGGGGGCAAAGGGCCACACAGCACTTCACAGCAGTTCTTCACAATATTGCCATGGCTATAGGGATTCTGGACACGATTCTTCCCTGTCCATGAGCCTTTGATCTGCAAGATAAAAGCCAAGGCTTACATTAAACATTATGTTGAAGAAATACATGCAGCACAGGAAGATGAAAAAGTTCTGGAGATGGATGGTGGTGATGGTTGCACAACAATGTGAATGTACTAATGCCACTGAACTGTAAACTTAAAAAATGGTTTAAGATGGTACATTTTAAGGACTTCCCTGGTGGTCCAGTGGTTAAGAATCCACCTGCCACTGCAGGGGACACGGGTTCGATCCCTGGTCCGGGAAGATCCCACATGCCGCGGAACAACTAAGCCCCTGCGCCACAGCTACTGAGCCCACGCGCCTAGAGCCCGTGCTCCGCAACAAGAGAAGCCACCACAATGAGAAGCCCACGCACTGCAACGAAGAGCAGCCCCCGCTCACCGCAACTAGAGAAAGCCCGTGCGCAGCAACGAAGACCCAGCACAGCCAAAAAAAAAAAAAAAAGATGGTGCATTTTATGTGTCTTTTACCACAACAGAAAAAAAAAAAGAAATACATGCATACCCACGGAAAAATATTCACAATAGAGTAAAAAAGCAGATAGATACCTGAGCGTTATTATTTCCATTTAAAAATACATAATATATTCACATAAACAAACATGGGAACAAGTCTAGACAAGTCTAGAAGACTATAGATCATACCATTAACAATGGTGATGCCTAGGAGGTAAAATTACAGGGACTTATTTGCTATTTTTTGCTCATCTGTATTTCCTGATTTTCTACAATGAATATGGATTAATCGGTAACTTTTTGTTTTTAATTCATTAATTTATTTATTTTAGGCTATGTTGGGTCTTCGTTGCTGCGCGTGGGCTTTCTCTAGTTGCGGCGAGCGGGGGGCCACTCTGGCGCAGTGCACGGGCTTCCCATTGCAGTGGCTTCTCTTGTTGCGGAGCATGGGCTCTAGGCGCGCGGGCTTCAGTAGGTGCGGCACGCAGGCTCAGTTGTTGTGGCGCACGGGCGTCGTTGCTCCGTGGCATGTGGGATCTTCCCAGACCAGGGCTCGAACCGGTGTCCCCTGCATTGGCAGGCGGATTCTTAACCACTGCGCCACCAGGGAAGTCCCAATCGGTAACTTTTTAAAAGCAAGGACTTATTCAATGCAACTGTCCCTCTCCATTCCAAACCCAGAGGTACCAGTTAGCTTTTAAGGACCTATGAACAGCTAAAGACCTTGTGCTCATCCAACCATTCAATCTCTTCTTCCTAATTCCCTACAGGCATTCAGCTCCAAACAAAGGAGTCTGCTTTTTCTTCTACACACCTGGTTTAACAATCTCCCACACCTGGCTTCTGCCTGCCTCAACCTCCCAGGCCCTGGAGACTCAGTTCTCCAGCAGGTAATTAGAGAATAGGCTTTTGGTAGGAGCACATGTAATGAGGAGAGGAAAAGTTGACTCACATCTTCATTGGTTGTCTGGTTGAGAGCCACAAGGAAAGTGTGGAATCCAGTCAGTCCCACGACGGACCAGAGTGTGAAGAAGCAAATGAGTACTTCTAGAACAGTGAGGTGTTGTTAAGGAATGTTGAAGAAGCCACACCAGGGGACTTGATGCCGCAGCCCATACTCATGACACCAGTCACACCATCTTTACCCCTTGGAACATGTATCACAAATATATATCCATACATAACAACGGGTGAATTCTAAACTTGCTGGCTATATCCCCCATGAAAGGTAAAGGACGCCTGTTTATTCACTACAAGTAGCTCCCTAACAGATCTAGTCTATTTAGGTGTTTGTCTGTTTATTCATCATTGGCTCTTCAAAGGGGACATTTAGGAGGGGTCCAAAGCTAAACAATGTTGGCCATCACTGCCAATGGAAAACACATCCAAAAATAAACTTTATTGGTGGGAAAGAAACCAGAATGTGATTTCTAGAAATCCCATCTGAATCTCCTTTTCAGAAATGTAACTGCTGTACAAAATAAGCCTTAGCTGTAACAGGAAGGTGGGACTCCTAGTAAGTGACACAAGAGGTCTATTGAGAGCAAAGTATAGCCCACTAGAGAAGGCAAGGCTGAGCCTGGGATCAGAAGGACTTGGGAGGGAGGCAGTGGAGACAAAGGTGAAGGAAAGAACTCCCTTTAAGCCCTGGCCATCCTCCATTCTAGTCACTACCACTAAGGCTACATTTAAAAATTTTAGACGTTGGCACTCTCTGATGTCTGAAAAATGAGATGGTGGAGAACTGCAGACAGAAAGCATGCTGAAAAGTAGTTTAAGAGGGCTTCACAGGGACATCCTGCCAGGGGAGGATATGTTCCAGGAGTTTCTTTCAATGTCTCCAGGAAGCCAATTTTCAAGGATTCTGTGAAATTGGGAGGAGGAGTAGAGAGAAAGATTAGTAACTTTAGTAAAAAATACACACATACCCTAGTGCCTACTCACTTTCTTCCCTCCCTACCCCTTGTTACAAGCTGGCAAGAGATAAGCCCTCTTTCAGGCAAGGGACTCACACCTCCAAGCTGGTACTCTCTTGACTAAAGGGTTCACCTTCTCAATACAGGACCCAACACTGGACTAGAGAGTCGGCCACAAACCAAGCATCTGGCTCCCCTCCCTTTTCCCTAGCCTCCAGCTATGGCCATGGAGGGGGATATTCATTCATAGATGAAAGAAATCAGAAATATCCAAGAAAAATCCTCTCTCTTCATCAATCCATATCTCTTCACTGTTCAAAATCCAGCTCAGGACTCATCTCTCCCCAGGAAGCTGTCTTGATTAAGACCACTCCTTTAACTCCGCGTCCCATCTGCCCTTGGGCTGTTTTATGTGTGTGTATGTGTGCACGTGGACACACACACACACACACAGGTGTATATTTTCTATCTTCCAAAGTAGACCATGAGCCACTAAAAGACATTTCTCTGGTATAACCCCTTCTACCACCTGACACAAGGGCAGGTCTTATGAGGCAAAAGAGGTGACACAGCCAAAAATACATCCCCAACCTTTGGGATCACCTCAGAAATGCCCAGTACTCTAGGTACAGACCAGTAATTATGGTGCTGGTCTCCAGCAGAGCGCCACTGAGAAGGCCAGCACACTGGTAAATCCTAACTGATGTGAGCTGAGGTTTGGAGCTCTGTTCAGGAGCGGATAGTAGTGCTCACTTTTAACTGGTCCTAAGGTGCCTTCGCAATGGTAAAGTCCCACCAGGATACGGAACCACTCCCCTAAGCTGTCCTCAAGCCTTCTCCCACCACCCACCCCTCCAGCAACATACACTGCCCTGTATACTCACTGAGGGCCACGTAGACGATGTTGAAGGCAAAGACATAGATCGTGAGGAGGGACAGAGAAAGGATGAAGAGGTAGAAGTAGCGGTAGTTCCTCTTTCCAACACAATTCCCCACCCAGGGGCAGTGATGGTCGAAGCGTTCTGTGGGAGAAAGAGAGAGTCCAGTGCCAAAACCTCCAAAACTAAGCACAACCCTGCCATCCACTTAATACCTAAGTCCAAGACCCCTAGGATCGCTGCCTATTTCAACTGTAAAAAACACTGGTTTTGTATACACTGATGTGTATAAAATGGATGACTAATAAGAACCTGCTGTATAAAAAAATAAATAAAATAAAATTCAAATAAATAAATAAATAAAACAAAAAAAAAACCTATTTCCTTCCAAAATAAATTTTAAAAAACACAAACAACACTGGTTTTTATTTTTCACTTTTCCACAATGTTTTCACAGCCATCTCATTTGATCCCCACAATCATCCTGGAAGTTGGGCAAAAGAAGATATTCTTTTCTCCATTTTACAGATGAGAAAACTGAGACACTGAGGGGTTAAGTGATCTGTCTCACTGTCAGTTAACAGCAGAGACCTTGCTTTTCCAAAGAAAAGTCTTAGTAAGTGTGTCTACTAAGCGCAGGAAGAATAAATAGGTGTAAATAGTCAAGGAAATTTTGAAAAATGAGTAGTGTGGTTTTTCTTAAACTCCAGTTAGTAAAAAAATTATAAACCTACATACCTGAAATGGCGTGGCATAGCTCAATGGAATGGAAATCACCCAGAAACAGAATATATAAAAATTTACTGTCTGAGAATGGTAGTGCTTCAAAACCAGTAGAGAAAGGAAGTATCATTCCATCAACAACTCAGAGACAATTGGTTACTTGATTGAAAATAAGGTTAGATCTTTTTCCCTCACACTATTTACCAAAATTAATTCCAGATGAATTAAAGAGTTAAATGTAAAAACAAAGTGAAACCTTAAAGTAACCATAAAGAATAGGTGAACATTTGTCTCCTGTATGGAGAAGGACTTTCTAAGCATAAAAGTAATGGAAGAAAACCACAGATGACAAAGAAAAATAGATTTGATTCCATACACTTTAAAAAATATTTCATATATGTTAAAAATACTATAAAGAAAATTAAAGAGGAAAAAAACCCCGAGAAAGTATGTGAATTTTGTAACTTAGTCTATGAAAAGTCCTTACAAATCAATAACAAAATACAAATACTCCTTCAAAAATAGTCAAAAAGCAAAACAGTTAATAAATACCATATAAACATATATTTAAACATTTTCAGATTCACTAACTCATCGCAATACTAATACAACAATAAGACACTTTTCTGCCTGTCAAAATAAGAATATAAAAAATAATATTCAGTGCTAGTGAGAACACGGTAAAATGTACACTCTAATATACTGTTTGTGGAAGTACAAATTGAGAGAACCTTTCTGGAAAGCAACTTGCCCGTATGTATCAAGAGCCTTAATAATGCTCACACCCCTTCGGCAGAATAAATCCATTTTTAATAATCTCTCATAAGGAAATAGAGATGTGCACAGAAATTTAAGTTCAATACTTTTTTATTAAACTTTTTATTGTGGTAAAATATATAAAACGTACAATTTGCCATTTTAACCAATTTTAAGTGTAAAATTCACTGGCATTAATTACATTCACAATGCTGTACAACCATCACAACTACCTATTTCCAAAAATTTTCATCACCCCCAAACCACCGCTTGGATTGTCTCCATCTTTTGGCTATCGTGAACAGTGCTGATGTGAACACTGATGTACAAGTATGTTTGAATTCCTGTTTGCAATTATTTTTTGGTATTGTTATGGACAGAATTGTGTCCCCCCCTAAAATTCATATGTTGAAGCCCTAACCCCAGCGTGACTGTATTTGCAGATAGGGCCTCTAAGGAGGTAACTAAAGTTAAATGAGGTCATAAGGGTGGGGCCCTAATCCAAAACAACTGGTATCCTTATAAGAAGAAAAGGAAGAGATACCAGAAGTGCGCGAGCACAGAGAAAAGGCCATATGAGGACACGGCAAGAAGGTGGCCACCTGCAAGCCTCACCAGAAATCAACCCAGTCGGCACTGTGATTTTGGACTTCTAACCTCCAGCCCTGTGAGAAATTAAATTTCTGTTATTTAAGCTACTCAGTCTGTGGTATTTTGTTGGCAGCCCGAGCACACTGGGTAATACAGGTATTACCCAAGAGTGGAATTGCTGGGTCATATAATTCTATGTTAACTTTCTGAAGAACTGCCAAAATGCTCTCCACAGCAGCTGCACCATTTTACATTCCCACCAGCAATGTATGAAGGTTCCAATTTCGCCACATCCTTAAATTTAATAATTTTTTTTAATTTAATAATTTTGATTGCAGTTTTATAATAATGAATAAAACAGGATCGTGAATAATATCTACTGATAGGAGACCACCTAAATAAACTAGAATATAGCCATATGATGGATTATGCAGTCATTAAAATAATATATTCAAAAAACATTTATTAAAGATGTAGAAAAATGCTCAGGATATAATGGTAAGTGACAAAGGCAGGACTAAAAACTCTAGTATGATCCAATTTCACAAACAAGAGAAAGACTAGAAGGAAATACAGCAAAATGGAGAGTGAGTTTGGGATTAAGTTTTATTAATACCTGTACTTCCCATATTTTCTACAATGAACATGTATTATTTTAATGAATGAAAAAAGCACAAAGAATAAAATACATCATTTTTAAGGCACAGTGAGCTGTGTACCAGTCAAAAAATAAGGCTGTAAAAACAGGTGCATCTCCTAGTTAAAGGGCTATATCTTTTCTGAAAAGGGAAGGAAGATAGCCTTACTTTAAGCAAACCTGCCATATAGAAAACACTGAAAAATGCAGATTTATACAGATATATTCAATATTTTTACCATCAATATATTATAAATCACACTTTTTTCTGATAATATTGATACAGGTAATACATGCTCATTGTAGAAAACTTGAAAATAATTTTTTTCTAATGAAGGAAACAAAATCCCTTATTACCCCACAACCTATAGATAATAGACAGTAAGCATTCTAGAGTACTTCCTTGCATAATTCTTTATACATACTTATATTTTTTTAAATGTGTAACTGAGATCACACTATAAATGTAGCCTATCTTCTATTTTTTAGCTTTTTAATTTATTTTAGCTTTTTTATTTCATTTAGCTTTCTGGTATGAGCTTTACCCATAGAAGTCCACTGTATGTTACGTCCCACAATTTATTTGACCACTTATCTACTGGTGGACAGTTAGTTTCTTTCCAATTTTTCATTACTATAATAATCTGGAGGTAAATATATCCATACCTAAATCTTTACCACATCCCTAATTATTTTCTTGGGATAGATCCCTAGAAAGCAAGTCACTGGCATCAAAGGGTTATACATGTTTTAAGGTTTTCATGAAGTTTATTAGGTTGCCTTCCAAAAAGTTTGTTCCAATTTACACTCCTACCAGTGTAGGACTAAGCGTTATCAGGTTTTCCTTGCTAAATTTCTAGGTTTAAAAAGATCTTGTTTTAATTTTTATTTTTTTGCTTTTTAGTAGAGATGAACCTTTTTTTCATGTTAACTAAGTAATTGCATTTCCTGTTTTATCTGCTGTCCATATTTCTACTGAAATGTTATTGCTTCTTTTTTAAAAAATCAATTTGCATGAGTTCTTTATGTTTAAGAATATTAATAAGGAGAGGGAATACTTTTTGAAAACCTTCACATCACACTTTCTTGAAATATCAAGTTTCCTGGCTCATTTAAAATGAGTTTCAATTTATAAAAATCCTATCTACATATAGCTTTTACCATATAAAGTAAGATGTATCTTCCCAACCTTAACCTAAAAAGAATTGGCTAATGAGAGGAAAGCAATGTACTCAGGCATGCTCCATGGCATATATAAAGAATGCTGGAAGTATGCCTATTGATAATATAAGGAATTACACATATCTGCCTATCAACAGACATAATTACTGCCTGTTTTTGATCTTTCCCAGGGCTCAGCATACACTAGGCAGTGATTACAACTAAGTCACACATATGCAGATAGAAGCACAGACCTCTGTATTATGCACACATACACCCCCCACCCTTGCAGCAGAAGCAGAGAAAGAACAAATGAGGGTTTTGGAATCAGAGCTGTTCCAGCTTCATTTCATACTAATTTAATTATATGAACCTAACAAAGGTGCTTCATCTATTTCTTCATCTGTAAAATGGGGATAATACCTATCTTATGGGGTTCTTATGAGTCTTAAATGAGAGAAAGGGAAAGCACTTAGCACGTGCCTAGTATATATTAGGAATTCAATAAATGCTAGCAATTTTTTTCTTCCTGGGAATACCACTTCTCATTTAGCCCTTCCTTCCCCGATGCTGCCCTCCAGTGGACTAGGATTCTCCTCCCCCTATGTTAAGGTGGGTTCCACTTGAAACAGATCCAGTAGAAGAAAATCTAGATTTGAAAAACAGGTAAAGTTTATTTCTTTATTTACCAAAGAGGTTGTTTTTTTTTTTTTAAACTAGAGGATATTTAAATTATGATTTGATCTACAGAAGTACAGTAGATTTACAATTGTTCGGAAGCTTGCTTCCCATCTAAAGTTTCTTAACTAAAAATCTAGCTTGTTTCCTATCTAAATCTATCTTCCCACCCCCACTGATTTTTCCTGAGAAAAATCACCCTGACCCTCTTCTTCAACTCAGCCTTTCCCCCAGGCAACGTCTCTTTGGTTTTACTCACCCACACAGTTGTCACAGATGCTGCAATGAGAGGCCCGGGGAGGCCGGAAGATCTTGCATGTATAACAGTATTTCAGCTTCACAATCTGGTTGTTTATCTGGAAATTCTTGATACGAGGGGGTGGTCGCTGGCCTTGGGGTACTGCACCATTGGTAGCTTCTGTAGATCAGTAAAGACAGTTAACACCACTGCTAGCCATTATTTGAGACCAAAAGTCTTACCACCTCTCCAAGAGCAATGGGAGTAATCAAACGTTCCCTAGGCCCACTGTCACCCCCAGGCTGGCATTTCCAGACTAGACTCTCAACATCACACAGTATCCTCCCCAAATTCCACTGAGTGCCATGCAATTATTTTGTGCACATGTAAAAAAGTGTTTCTTCAAGCTTTTTGGCTGATTACAAAGAAAAACATTCATAAAAGAAGAAATAAAAATGGCTAAAAAACATATGAAATGAAAACATACAACTTTACTGATAATCAAAGAAATAAAAATTAACATAAAGATACCATTTCCACCTTCTATATTAACAAGTATTAAAAAGAAGAACCTAGGGGCAGGACAGGAATAAAGACACAGACGTAGAGAATGGACTTGAGGACATGGGGAGGTGGAAGGGTAAGCTGGGACGAAGTGAGAGAGTGGCATGGACATATATACACTACCAAATGTAAAAGAGATAGCTAGTGGGAAGCAGCCGCATAGCACAGGGAGATCAGCTCGGTGCTTTGTGACCACCTAGAGGGGTGGGATAGGGAGGATGGGAGGGAGACGCAAGAGGGAGGAGACATGGGGATGGATGTATATGTATAGCTGATTCACTTTGTTATAAAGCAGAAACTAACACACCATTGTAAAGCAATTACACTCCAATAAAGTGTTAAAAAAAAAAGAATAAAAATACCCAGTGTTGGCAAGGATGGGGAGAAGGTATTTTTATACATTACCAGTAAGCAATATGGCAGTGACTACCAAAATTTTAAATGTGTATACTTTTTTAAAAACTTAATTAATTTATTTATTTTTGGCTGAATTGGGTCTTCGTTGCTGCGCACGGGCTTTCTCTAGTGCTGGCAAGCGGAGGCCACTCTTCGTTGCAGTGTGTGGGCTTCTCATTGCGGTGGCCTCTCTTGTTGCGGAGCATGGGCTCTAGGTGCGCAGGTTTCGGTGGTTGTGGCACATGGGCTCAGTAGTTGTGGCTCGCGGGCTCTAGAGCGCAGGCTCAGTAGTTGTGGCACACGGGCTTAGGTGCTCCGCGGCATGTGGGATCTTCCCAGACCAGGGCTCGAACCCGTGTCCCCTGCATTGGCAGGCAGATCCTCAACCACTGCGCCACCAGGGAAGCCCTTAAATGTGTATACTTTTGACCCACCCGTTCTACTTCTAGGAACTTATCAAAATTACAAAGAGATGTACAAAAGATGGTAACACAGGATATTTGTCACAAAAGTCACTTTTAATAGTGAAAGACTGAAAATAACCTCAATATCATAATAGGAGGTTGGTTAAGTACATTATGATACATGCATGGGATGGAATATTATGCAGCCATTTCAAATGATGTACACATTTTAAATGATGACAGGAAAATATTCACAACATACTGAAAAATGAAAATGTACGCTAAAAAGAAGCATGTATAAAGGATTTTACCTTGCAAAAGTAAAATATATGCATGAAAAAAGACTGGTAATATTTAGAATCAGAAAAACAATTATCTAAAAATAAGAGTAATACATGCTTATTGTAAAAAATTTGGAAACAACAGAAAATATGAATAGAAGACAAAAAAATCACTGATGGTCTCTCAACTCAGGGATATTTATGCATTTTGGTATATTTCCTTCTACTCTTTTTTTTAAAATAAATTTTTACTTATTTATTTATTTATTTTTGGCTGCATTGGGTCTTCGTTGCTGCACGCGGGCTTTCTCTAGTTGCGGTGAGCGGGGGCTACTCCTCGTTGCGGTGTGTGGGCTGCTCATTGCAGTGGCCTCTCTTGTTGCAGAGCACGGGCTCTAGTCGCGTGGGCTTCAGTAGTTGTGGCTCGCGGGCTCTAGAGCACAGGCTCAGTAGTTGTGGCGTACGGGCTTTGTTGCTCCACGGCACGTAGGATCTTCCCGGACCAGGGCTCGAACCCGTGTCCCCTGCATTGGCACCCGGATTCTTAACCACTGTGCCACCAGGGAAGTCCCTTTCCTTCTACTCTTAACAAATAAATAAACATTCATGATTTTTTAAATTTGAGATTATATTTTAGATACAATTTTATACCTTGTATTTTTCACTTAACGTTATACAGTAAGCATTTTTCCATGGTTGTTAATTTTTTTTCCGAAAACATCATTATTGGCAATACAGTGTTCTATCATATGCATGTACTGTAATTTATTTAACCAATTCATGTTATTGGGCATTTAAGTTGCCTCTGGTATTTTGCTATTTAAATGATGCTGCATGCAAAAACTTAAAACATTACAGACAAAGCTTAAGTCCCCTTTGATCTCCACCCTAATCCCAATCCCCTCCTCCCTTCCTCAAGAATATGTTCATGTGTTAAAATTAATTTCTAAAACATAAAGAAAAAAAGAAAAGCATGTTGAAGTCTGAGCAGTAATATATGAAGTTGCTGGCATTAAAATAGCTAGGAAAAAGAAAAAATGATGCATTAAAAATCCTTCTACAAGTATTTGTGTAAACCTCTGATTATTTCCTTTAGCTAATCCTGAGAGAAGTGAAATTACTGGCTCAAAGGGTATGAACCCTTAAAGCCCATATCACTTATTGCGAAACTGCTTCCGAGACAGATTGTATCAATTTGCACACCCGCCCATCTGCAGCATATGAGAGTGCCTGTCTCATTGCACCCTTGCTGTGCAGGATAATTCTAAAAACAGAATATTTTTTCAATTCACTTTGATTTTAAAAATATCTGCCATATGGAACTTTTTTCCTTTTTTTGCGGAGTGGGGTGGATGCTGTGAAATCAAACAATAACAGTGTGACACAAGTCTTAAAAGAATGGGGATAGCTATTCATTAGAGGATGATATAAGTACCAGCATGCCACCCTAACATTCCTCTGCATGTGCTTTACATGAGGGCACCTGGGAGAGAGTTCAAGGCTCTCCCTCCCCATGAGGCACGCTATGATGCAAGGGAACCAACCACATGCCTTCTTCTCTCCCCCACCCAGCCCCTACCCACAGCATACCCAGTACAGGGCTGAATGTAAGTTGACAAAAACTTGCTAACATAAACATACGTATGAACTCAAGAACGCACTCTACTATTGAGAGAAACATGCTAAATGCAGAGGTAACAACCTGACAGCTCAAGCCTGGGCCCTGGGCCCAGCAATCTGGCAAAACAGAGCTAACCTTGCTAACAGCCTGCTGTGAGAGGCAAGATCAAGTCAAGGCACTGCCTTGACCTTCAGTTTCTCTATACGTGATGGAAAGAGGACGACAAAAGACTAACCCAGAGAGAGAAAAGACTACACTCACAACTGTCCCTTCCTATCTTGCTCCTAACTAGTCCAGGTCTCCCCCAACTCCAGCTGCGCCAACACACCTCGCCTCTGTTTCCTTCCCACAGTTCCCACCCTCTCCCCACCCCTAAGTAGTCTGAGCTCAGATGTGCACAAATCTATGTCCCCTTACTGCAACTAAAACAGGCTGAAATTTTTCAAAAAGAAATCCACTAAGAAGCTAAATAAACACAGCTAAATAAACAAAAGAAATACAAAAGCTGGAAGCCTTCAAAGCAATCTGAAAAAGTATCAAATCTAAACGTTGTACACCTTAAACTTACACAATGTCATATGCCAATTATATCTCAATAAAACTGTGGGGGGGAAAAAAAGAAACCAACTAGAACTGGGAGAAAATATTTCCTTGACAATAGCATGCATATAAACAGGAATAAACTCAATATGAGAAGTATAGAAACTATGTTAAAAAAAAGTATAAAAATTCTATTAAAGGGCACAAAATTCAGTCTAAAAATACAGAAAGATGTACTATCTTCTTGGGGATAATTATACATAATAATTATACAAATGTAAATTCTCTCAAAAATAATATATAATACCTATTAGAACCCCAATGTGTTTGTGTCTTTTTAATTCAATAAAATATTAAAATCCCAACAAACAAACAACAACAAAGCACCTGAAAGAACTAAAGGCTAACCACAGATTGGTGCTCCACTGGTACAGCTTTTCGTCTTACAAGTCCTGGGTCCCTTTCTTCTACTGTACGTGGCCTGGATGCTGACTCGAGCTACTTGGGTACCAGATTTGAGAACAATTTAGGTAGGCACCACTGTTGGATCTGGTGGGCTCCCAGTCCCTCCTAGAACTGGCATCAGAGCCTTCTTTCCCAGTGTGAGCTCCAGGAGTCTCCCAGGAGCTCCCCTCCTCGAGTCCTGGGATGCTCTGCTTCAATTCATGAAGGCACCCTGGCTCCTGGTTAGTGTAGCTCTTCATTTCTGTCCCAAAGAGCCCTACCCTGAGCTGCAGACTGTACTGTGATTAGCCTGTAACCACTTCCTTTACCATTCCTAGAATTCCCAATGGTTCCTGTCCCCTCTCATCTTGTGTGTTCCCCTACAGCAGGAATTCTTGGTTAGAAACCCACTCACGTGCCTCAAAAGATCTATAAATCCCTGAAATTATATCCAAAATTGTATGTATGTGATGCATATAAGAATATTTTTATGAAGAGGTTTATAGTTTTCATCAAGAAAATCAAATGAGGGACTTCCCTGGTGGTCCAGTGGTCAAGGATCCACCTTCCAATGAAGGGGACGCGAGTTTGATCCCTGGTCGGGGAACTAAGATCCCACATCTGCGGGGCAACTAAGCCCGCGTGCTGCAACTACTGAGCCCACGTGCTCTGGAGCCCGTGTGCCACACTACAGAGCCCACACGCTTTGGAGCCTGCACGTCACAACTAGAGAGCCCTTGTGCCGCAACTACTGAGCCTGTGCACTCTGGAGCCCACATGCCACAACTAGAGAGAAGCGCGTGTGCCACAACTAGAGAGAAACCTGTGAGCCACAACTAGAAAGAAGCCCACGCACTGCAACGAAAGATCCCGCGTGCTGCAACTAAGACCCTACGCAGCCAAAAATATAAATAAATAAATAAATAATTTTGAAAAAAAATCAAATGAGTTGGGCTTCCCTGGTGGCACAGTGGTTAAGAATCCGTCTGCCAATGCAGGGGACATGGGTTCGAGCCCTGGTCCAGGAAGATCCCACATGCCGCGGAGCAACTAAGTCTGTGCGCCACAACTACTGAGCCTGCACTCTAGAGCCCGTGAGCCACAACTACTGAGCCCACGTGCCACAACTACTGAAGCCCACGCGCCTACAGCCTGTGCTCCGCAACAAGAGAAGCCACCGCAATGAGAAGCCCGTACACCACAGTGAAGTGTAGCCCCTGCTCGCCACAACTAGAGAAAGCCTGAGCACAGCAACAAAGACCCAACGCAGCCAAAATAAATAAATTAATTAAATAAATACAAAAAAAAATCAAATGAGTTGACGACCCCCAAAAAGTTTTTTAAAAAATCCTCTTGGGAACAGTGCAGCAGGACCTTGGTAAGAAATCCCTCCTAAAATGCAACCCAGAACAGGGAAGAATGAAGTTCACGTTCTTCACAGGGTGGTAATGATCTCAGATTCAGGATCTCAGAGGGAAAAGGCTAGAAGTGATTATTAGTCTGCAACTACAATTATGATTCCATTCCCTTACTAATCAAAGCCACCCACTGTACAATATCTTGCCAGCTGGTTAGAAAACTCACCTATCTCCATTTCTATGAAAGCTGCTTCATCTGGTAGGGCCCGAGGGATCACTCCAGGATCGCTGAAGCTGGTCCTCAGCAGTGTAGCCATGGAGAAAAGGAAGAGCATGGCAGCAAACACAGGGATGGCAGGAGACAGCTGGACAGCCAGGTAGCGGCATCTGAAGAAAGCAAGCAATTGAACATCTA
This sequence comes from Balaenoptera borealis, assembly GCF_965194805.1. Classification (NCBI taxonomy): domain Eukaryota; kingdom Metazoa; phylum Chordata; class Mammalia; order Artiodactyla; family Balaenopteridae; genus Balaenoptera; species Balaenoptera borealis. Next base: position 108,556,812 of record NC_138881.1, read on the forward strand.
GTTATTCCTACCCTATACTGACCTGGAATTGTTACCGGTATGTCAATCTGATCTCCACAACAAAATTATAGTACCTCAAGGACAGGGACCATATTTTTTACTTCTCTCGAATTACTGAAAAGTCCTAACATTTGGTTCTGCACATTCTAGGCGCTCAACAAATACTTCATTGATTGATGCCACCTATAACATACAGAAGATAGCCTAAGGAACCTCCGCTACCCTCAAGCCCAGTCCCTCCCATCAGCCTGCTGGGGGTCACATTTCCTCTGTACCTCAGCAAAGGCTCATACCTGTTCAGGTCAGGGACCCAACTGAACCTGGATTGTAAGCACCATAGGTTGCTCTCACTCTGGGAATGTCTAGAGCTATTCATACCCACTCATCTGGCATTAGGCCTGAGCTCAAGGAGGGGGAAGAAAAGATGAGGACCAGTCATGAAGCAGAGTCCCAGTGTCAGATAGACGGTATGTCCAGCGTGCTTGAAGGCCAGTGAAAAGCTTCAGGGCTGCTGACTGACTCTGCAACATCCACTCACTCCTCTTCCTTCCTCAAAGAGCTGAGCCAGTAGGTGACTAGTGACCATAAGCAAGGGAATAAGAAAACTGTATCTCCTTAGCACCCCTTCTCAACATCATGTTTCTTCCCCTCTTTCCATAATTCACCTGGAAGGCCATTCCTCTTTCTCTCTGGATATCCCCGCTCTACTCGTCTTTCAGATCCAAAGCCATCAATGCCGTCACTGTCATCATCGCAGCCACAATTTATTGAGCACACACCATATGCACTAAGCTCTTCAGGCGCATTACAGCATCCACTTCTCACACTACATCTATAATAGCTGAAGAATCTGGGATTTAGCGAGGTCTTGGCTCTTCCAAAGGCCTATCCTAAACTGCACTGTTTTTCACTATGTTGACCTCAACTCCCCCAACTGAACTTCATAAGAGCAAGAACCTTGTCTTTTAGAAGTGGGAATGCCTGGGTTTGAATTCTGGCTCTACCAGCTCCTAGTTGGGTAACTGAGTTAACTTCAGTCTCCTTATCTGTGAAATGAGGATGATAATGACAGTATTTCATAGGGTGGTTGTGTGGTTCAAATGCATGAATAGAAATAAAGTGCTTAGAACTGCCCTTGACACATAGTAAACGCTAAGTAAATGTCAGCTATTAACATTATCATCACGGTTCTCTATCTCCCAGAGCCTAATACAAGTATGAGAACAAAGAGGCTATCAACAAATACTTGTCGAGTTGAACTGAGTATCAAACCAAATAAATGGAAATACGTGATGAGAGTTACCACTGACCTATTTTTACTCTCCTCCTCCTGAGGCATATTTCCTCCTTCAACATAGACATCTTCTCTTGGAGGCAGACTATAAGTGGATGAGCAAGGACCAGAGGCAGAGTGAGGAAAGTAAGCTAAGGAAAAAGGCTTATCTCATCTGCATAGGGATTAAGCAAGCTGCTGTCCACTCAGAGTAAACGTTTAACCCTGGGTTGTACCTTCGCTGCAGGTTTGGAACAATCCCCATGAGATCCTCCCCCTGCCTCCGTGCCACACACACGACTGCATGGGGAGTGCAAACCAACTTACTGAGCAGTTTGCCACGAAGGTGAACATACGGAGTGAACTTGCAAAATGATTTCTGTGGCTTTTTGTTTGCTTGCCTGCTCGTTTGTTTTTTAATAAAATCCTCGGTTTTAGCTTGCTTTTGTAAGATTTTCTTCCTTCTCCTAAAAGCCAAGGGTAGGATCTGGCTGAGTTCAGGGTAATGAAGGTCCTTGCATATCACTAGCTTGTGGATTACCCTCTTTTCCACTGTTCCCCTTCACTGGTACAGATAATTAAGAAGTGAATTCAGAAAAGTCACCTCCACTTATCAGGGACCCAAAGGGACACAGGAGAATCACGAGGCTCCGTTTCACAAACAAGCCAAATGAAATTACCACGCTGACAGAAAACAGCCATCTTCTTCGTCACTGCCCATCTCTCAAATCACTCTTGAAAACAAAGAAGTGACGTCTCCAGGATTCAAACTGCCCTGGGTGTATAGTCTCCAACGAAAACCCTTAGAAAAATCAGAGCCATCTGATTGGCCACCTAAGGGAGTTTAAACTGTTTTATTAGAGGGAAAGGATACAGAGAAGGTAGAACACACACGCACACACACACCCCCCACACACATACTAATGTCGCCCCCATGCACAGAAGGACCAAGCTTAACTAAGTCCCATTTCAACACCTGCTTGTTGACCGGACAAAGGACAACTTAGATTTCAATTACACTACGCCATTAAGGATAAAGGTCTCTGTAATCTCCACACAGACTATCATCTGCACCTGCTAAAACAATCCACTCTGTATGTCAACAAGTACACAACAGGCCCATTGTATTGTTCTCCAGAGACAAGGATACTGGCAGCCAGTTGTCACTAGTGAGTGGGTGTGGCTGGCAAGGCAGATGTGGGACCCGCAGGCCTTTCTACCCCGAATAAGAGGAAATAAGAGAGCCAGTGGCTAAGACCACTGTGAACTACAACCCATCTGTCTGTCTTTAATACCCACCTAGGTCAGTCCCATAATTGCAGTAAGCTAGAGATCTGTCTTGTATAGGAATAAGCTATGTGAAGATTTGGGGGTAATTCCCAGTATCGACCTCAAAAGTCAGGAGTATCCTCAAGCATCACGAATTTGTCCTAGTGAAACACTGGATCTGTCATCCACAAATATAAGCTGTTCTTGAAACCCCGTAGTACTTTCCATCTATATCGATACGAATAATGATAACCATACACTTCTTGACACAGAACTCTCCTTTGTCTTCAGAGTACCAGGGGGTTAGAAGTTGCTTTTCTCCCTTGTGAATCTTATAAATGCAACCATGTGCCCACTAAGTCTTCATTTCTGCCACCTGAAGAGGCATCATCATTTTAAGCCATCCTCTACCAACGTCTTGATTGGCCTCAGGCTTCCGTAGCTGGACTAGACGACAGGACTCCCACATGTCTCATGGGCCACATGGTGGTACTGACCAGCAGTAACCAGCAGTGCCAGGCTGAGCTGGTGTGTCATGTCCCAGCCCCCATCCCTAGCACACTAGCGTTCACTGGAGGGACAATGCTAATGACACAGACTTCAATTCACACGAAAAAACTCAAAAGAGATTCATGAGGGGAGCTGGTAAGAAACCAGACAGATTCCATGGCAGGGCTGCCTCACAGACTGGCAGGGTGGACTGGTGTTCTGTACTCTGCTTCTAAGTCTCCCTAATAGCTTTCTGGCTGTGTTTTTTGTTGTTGTCCTTTTATCAATGCAATCAATCAGCCAACAAGTATTTATGGGTCTAACAAATGAAGAACAAGAGAAACGGGAGTTAATTTTGTTGAGGAAAACATAACTAACATATGAAACAGCTAAATAAGATAAGACCAATAATCAAGTGTTCACATGGTGAGTCAGACTCTAAGGACTGTAAGTGGTCAGAGAAGAGCTCTCTTGGGAAGCTGATGGCTGCTTGAAACTGCTCCCAGAGCAGCCATTAAGGTTGGCTTTAAGGAAGAGCTGTACTTGGAACAGCAGGAATGGCCCAAGGGTTAGAGCCCCATAATGGCCCTTGATCCCAGATAACAGAAATAAGCCTTAGCTATAAGTCCTCCCTGATACGGACGGCTGTCTGTCCTTTTACATATGACCTACCTCTAGAGCACAGGAAACATGTACAACCACCCATAAGACTGGTTCAACATTCTTCTGATGACACTCAGAGTCTGCTACGAGGGAAAAAGTTTCCTTGGACACTAAAAACATAATTTAATATCAGCCTCCAGATTTACTGCTATGTGAAGGTCAAAGGAAAATGCATAACCCTGTTTTGCTCCAGGAGCAATGGGGAAAATTAACCAAACAGGGACCTTTTCAATTGTGAGGCAATGAGCCATCCTCTCACTGAGGAAGGCCAAAATCTCTATCCAGGCGAACCTGCTAAGTAGTTGCCAAATTTCAGTTATAATAATAAATTTCACATTTCAATTATAACAAATATAACAAATTTCAATTATAATATCCTCCTGATCGAGAACGTAGAACAATTCCCTGCTGCCTATTATATTAAGCCCCCAACTCCTCAGGCCAGTATTCCGAGGCCCTCCTTTAACTGGCCTTATCTAATCATTATCATAAGGTTCTTGCCTCCTCCTTGCTCCATTCCAGACACATCTCCCTCATTACCCTGAATTCACTAGCCTCTTGTTATTGCAAGAGGCTTAAGATGCCTTTTTTTTGTTCTTAAACACAATACCACTTCTGGCATCTCTGAGGAGGAAGATTTAGGACTCCTCTCCCTCAATAAACATCTCAACTGATATAGGCATGCTAGGGACATCCCTGTTCTTCGTGCTCACTTTTCCTAAAATAGACGATCACTATACTCAATTAAGACTCATTCTCAAAAGATGGGAGACGCATTCAGTGGAGACTGACAGTGTGAAACTCATTACCACAAAAGGTAGTAGAGGCTGAAAATATACAGATGAATTCTGAATGACAGAACCGTAAAGAATTGTTAACGGAAAGCACACTGTTCAGGAGACATGACTCAATCCTTCTCCAGGGGACGTGCTTTATCAGGAAGTTGAGTTTAGCTAAGTACTGTTAACAGAATGATGCCTTTCTAAAACTGTCTTTGGTTGGCCAAGTCACAGACAGAATCTTGGGCGGGATAAGCACAAGACTGAACCTCCATAGAGCAGCTCTCCAGAGAATACTCTCTTGGTTAGAGATCATGATAAAGTCACTTTTTCCTCTTCCTAATCTCACCTAAGGAATTCAGGAACCTGGACCTTGTCACTATAGGCACAGATATTCTGCCATGTCAGAGTCTGGCTTTGGTCTACCTAGCCCTGTGTCTCCTCAAACCTGCTAAGTTTGTTATCAGATTGCCTCTTCTCTTGCTCCTGTCCATGGGGACATGGTGTCCCTCTCATCACCATCACCCACAGAGTAACATGGTAGGGAGCACACACTGCTTAAGTTTTCTCTGAGCTGTCCTCACCCTGGCAGCAGGGACTAGGAGCAGCGACGGCAGTGATAATCTCTTGTAACACACAAAGCTTACTTGCTAAGTTCACACTTACACATGGGCTCCCTTGTCCCTGCAAGGCTACCAGAATGCCATGCTGGAACGCTGTCAGTTTTCCACAAAGATGCCTTCGTTTTCTAGGAGCATGGGCTAGGGAGGCCAAAGTAACCTGGAGTCCACTAAGGTAACACAAACACTAGCTAGCAAGACCCCAGAATATGCCGGTCCAGCATTTGGCACTATGCACATCTTCAGTAATCTGCGCGTCTTCAGGATTCCGTATTCAAAAAGTAACAATGAGATGAAAAGTAGTGTCATATAAAGGCACTGGCTGGCCGATCGATCTTGATGAAATAACCCCATTTCTGCAGACTTGGTTTCGTCACCTGCAAAAGGATGGGGATAGTCTCCAAGGCCCCCTCCGGCTCTATCACTCTATGATTCTGTGAGTCAAGACTGTTACATTTTAAGTGCATCCAGAATGTATCAATTCAGCAACATTTATTCATCACCTACTCTACGAAAGGCCTGGCAGGGGGCACTGTGGGGGCCACACAGACACAGAAGATGGTCCCTGACATTGAAAGAGCTCGAAGTGTAATCACCACAGAATTCAGAAATATAAAAAATGTCATATAATTACGTATCAAATGACTGGTATGTACATTCTCAGGACTCTGAGAATGCAGAAATTACTAGAAAAATTTCATGAAGGAAGGAAGACTCAAGAAGGGACTTGAAAAAGAGGTAGAATATGAATAGGCTAGAAGTGGGACAATTACTAAGCAGTGCTACAAAACCTTTGTCAGTTCATCCAATTCAATGACTCCTCTGTACATCAGGAGCACCCAGGAGGGTCAGTCCAACAGGGTTTGATAGTGCCTTTGATACGGTTTCCTCTAGATACAGCACAGTGAGGCATAAGCACTGATCATAGCAGCAAATTACTTCTACTTCAGGGGTCAAGAGTCACACAATCATTCTTGCCACAAGAGAAGTCTCAGGACCTTGACCCCACTAGTGATCTGGTCACAACGTTAAAAGACACAGCTAGGAAGCCACTTCCAGAACACAGTGCACTTGGTCCTTTCCCCAAGCTTTATGAGGAAGTTGAATTTGACTAAATACCACAATAGCCTTTCAGTAGCTGGACAGCTCACAGGTTGTCAGTGTCATTCTGCTATAGTGTCCTGACATTCCCGGCCAAGCTGTTTGCTATGTGTTCATCACACAAGCTGGACAGGGTTTGGGCAGAAAGGACTGAGAACGGTTCATGTGCTCAAAGCTCACACTTCCTAAATACCTCATCCTAAGAATACATTAGGAAGTTCTTCTTTTTTTTTTTTTTTTACTAAAGTATTTTTTTGAAGTATAGTTGATTTACAATGTTATGTTAATTTCTGGTGTACAGCAAACTGGTTCAGTTATATATACATTCTTTTTTTTATACTCATTTCCATTATGGTTTATCATAAGATACTGAATATAGTTCTCTGTGCTGTACAGTAGGACCTTGTTGTTTATCCATTCTATATATACAAGCTTACATCTGCTCACCCAAATCTCCCACTCCATCCCTTCCCCACCCCACCCCACCCCCGCCAGCAACCACAAGTCTCTTCTCTATGTCCCTGAGTCTGTTTGTTTCGTAGATAGGTTCATTTGTGTCACATTTTAGAGTCCATATATAAGTGATATCATATGGTATTCATCTTTCTCTTTCTGACTTACTTCACTTAGTATGATAATCTCTACTTGCAAGGAAATTCTTTTTTTGAAGCACCGTACAATTTACACTCTGCTTCAAAATTCAAAGACATTTACTATAGATACAATTACATTTAAAATACAGCTACCTACTAGTAATCTTCTATCCCCTCCTTTTCTGTGTGTGTATTTGAATTTTCCAGACAGACACAAGAGTTATATAGAATTTCAGACTCTAAGAGTTGCAAGAGGCCTAGTGATAATCTAGCCCAATTTCCCATCCTGGGCAGGAATCCACTCTGTGACAGCAGCCCTGAGAGATGGCTACCCAGCTTCTTTGGAAACACTTCTCTAACAATACAGAGCTAACTCGCTCCTGGATGGACCACCTTTTTTCATTTTACGTATTCAACCTACTGTCTGTCCACTGAAAATTACAGGTCCCTCCTTCGAGAAATCTAAACGTGTAAAGGCAAAATCCAAAAATAAAAAGATGTCCACTGGCACTACTAACACTGCATGTTTTTCATCAAGGGGTGCCCACACGCCTGACCAGATTTCTCAAGCCATCTGGCTGACCCAGGGCTGTGCCATGGGTGGTTATAAATCACCTCGCACTCGTTCCTATGCACCTGCTGCAAGCAGGACGCTGTTACTAAAATGCAGGTCCAGATGTGCCTCAAGATCTGAACTTTCTTCCTCAAGGCCAAAATGCAGCAGCCAGGGGATGTATAGTCTACGCTCCTAGACAATTTAAAGATGAAAAGAGACAGTCCTTTGTCACTGGTGGTTCAGACATCCTCAACTGCCTGAAGGCAGGGGGCTAGATCAGCTGATTTCTTGAGGTCTCCCTAAGTTCTCATACTAGCGAAGGAGCCCATATTCTGCCCCCAAACCCTATCCATCACCACGTGGTTGGTAGTAAATTATAGACCCCAAAGAAAAAGGTCGACCAGAAAGAAACTTCCTTCCTCAGAGGCATGCTGGTGTCCTCTGTACAGCCTGTCATTGGTTAGGCTCAAGGCAGCCGCCACCTAGAGTGCCTGTGTGTCTGCATATGACAGACAGATGCATGCACGTTCACAAACACAGATTCTACCACTCTCAGTAAAAACAGGATTCATTGCCAGGGTCCTCTCCCCTTTGGTCAGATGTAGACTTCCCCATTCCACTGCTCAGCTAACACGTTTACTTCCTTCTCCCCTCCGGCCTTCTTACTCCCTCCCCCAGCCCTACCCTCAAAAATATTTACTCTACCCCACAGACAGCTGGAACCCAGGGCAGTTTACAAACAACCTCACCCTTCATATCTGAGGGCAAAGCGCAAGAAATAACTTGGGGGAAAAAGTCATCTTGGTAGAAAACCCAACCTGCCTCTGTCAAACAGTAACTTGGCTAATTACAAGCTTCATCCCACAGGCAGTTTTCTTCAGAGGCCTTCAGGGCCGAAGTGGAACAGATCCATATCAGACTCTGTCTGGCTCCCAGATGCAAAAAGGGCCAAATGCCAGTAGCTCCAAATTTCAAGTTCCCTTGGCCAGTAAAACCAGAGGTTTCCTGGGCCCAGAATTACCAGCTCACTCAGGGTCTAGAAACAAATCCCATCTCTGTTTTGAATGGTTCCAACCACAACAATTTAACCCTGGGCGGGGCAGGGAGGGTGGCAAAAAGAGCTAGTGATTCAACAGAGGAAGGAGTGAGAATGATAGAAAGCAGAGTTCATCTCTGCACTTCCAAAAAGAAGCAAGGCAGGAATAAAGCAAAGAAAACTTGGAGAAGGGTAAGGAGTGGGGAAACATTTTTTTAAATGTTATGCATATGCCTGCCCACCTGCACACGCTCACTTGTACCACACACAGGTACACACACACACACTCAGCCATGAAACTCAGACTGGAAAGCAGCTAAGAAGCCAACATCAAAGTGTCTGACTTTGCCAAATACTTTACAAAGTCAGCAGCAATAGCAGCAACAGAAGTGCCTTTGACAAAGAGGTCCTCTGACCTTACTTTCCTAGCCCTGTTATAAACTACGTCCCCCTCCTTCCTCTGCTGTTACTCAAGCCAGCTGCAACCATCAAAAAGTCCGGTAAAGCAGCCTGAAAAAAAATCACTCTTGATGCATTGGGTAAGCCTGAAGCCCTTATAGAAGAAAGACAAAAATGAGCCCCAAGAGACCAGAGCTCATTTTAATTACCCACAAAGTCTGGCCAAGAAGCCCCGTCCTCCGTCCCATGGCCACACCCCCTCATGGGAGCTCCATTTCCAGGTCACCGGAGCACAGGAACTGTAGCAGGCTCATATTAGGTGTGGTTCACAGTTCACAAACACACCTCCTGGCTCCTCAAGGCCTTCCTCGTAATGCTGTAATCCCAAAGCGATTAGCATTGCTCCCACCCCTAGACTGTACAGCATTCTCAGCATACCCAGGAGTCATGCCACAGTACCCTAGAATCCAACTGGCCACTTCCCTTGAGCAGTGACCTACACAGACTTCAAACAGTGGCTCTAGTACTAGCTATCGCATCACAGAAAAAATAACTCCAAGGCTGGTATCAGGCACACACAGAATAGAGAGTTGTTTATGTTGAGCGATTTTGAGTGAAAGAAAGAGCAACTCACATTTAATAAGCACATATGTGCCACACACACAGCTAGACTGTGGCACGGCTGAGGCTGGAACCAATCTGCAGGTTCCCAATTCAGTTGGCTTTTCAATTTAACAGCTAGCTGAGAGCTGAGCCCTAAGGAAATAGGACCCAGAATAACAGAATAAGTGAGTATTACAGGGTGGAGTTATGACCATGGGGAGTGCCCCTAGGCTCGGGAAGGGTAGGGAAGAGGCAGTCTGTCACTAAGCACCTAAGGAGAACACTGAAAAGGGGAGGTGAGTAATAAAGACAAACTCTTTTATTTCCCAAGTGTTCCAGGGGTGGCCCCAAATCAGTGCTATAAAATTGGTATCAAAGGTCTTGGTCTTTTTAGGAGGCACATACTCTGCTATAAGCTCAAAGCAATGAATTCAGTTGGCATGACCTATAGACATTGCCCAAGAGGACAATGACAGCCATCCAAGGACTAGCCACAAACTCTCCAGAAAGAAGGTTCTTCCCCTGGACCCAAGGGAACCATAATCAGGCAACTCTACTCAATGGAAACTCACTCGAAGGCGAAGAAGAGTGTACACGTCCCCAGGATGAGGAAGAGGGTCAAATAGAAGATGCCCTTTTGCCGGGCCATCATCACGCGGCCATCACAACAGAAGGTGTTCCTGCCTGGGAGTTTCTCCCATTTCCGTGTCACCTTCTTTCTCACCACCATCACAGACATGATTGGAATTCCTGGTCCAAAATGGGTTTTGTGATTACAAGAGGGAAGAAACAAAAGCTGAGCCCAGCTTTGAAATCACGTTGCCTGCTATTGCTGCCGCTGCGTCAAACATCATCAGAAGTCCAATTTCTAGCCCTAAGAAAAAGCACAAAAAAAAAATGAGGCAGGAACAAGAAAATGCAGTTCAATCTTCCTTTCCCAGAGGCAGAAAGATGAGCACCACTTGAAGGGATGGGGGTGAAGAAATGGGAGAGTTTATTTCCAATCTGTTTCTGTCCCCTAAAAGAAGAAAAGGTTAAAGGTTCTCAAAAAGAGAAGGGGGCTAGCATATCTCCTTAAATATACCCCTTTACTTCCAATATAATACTGATGATGTGATTATCATAGAACCTTGGAACTAGAAGGGATTTTGTAGTTGTAGGCCCAATTACTTTGTTTTGGAAATGAGTAAAGTGAAGACCGAAGAGGGGAGATAACTTTTCCAGGGTCACAAAGCCACGAAGCTAAGCCAAGAAAACAGGTCTGCTGACTTTAAGTCCAGGGAACTTTCCACTATACCATATTCTTCTATAATCATCACAAAGAGGACTCTAAAAATAATAGGAGAGTTTCTGTCCTTAAGGAGCCATTCCCACCCCTCCTCCACTTCTTCGCCTTCTTTCTTCAATTAGCCACTCAAATGTGAATCACACCAGGGAACAAGTCATCCTCTGGCAGAGCTAGGTTGTGGACACTCTGTACACAAACCCAGGTTGTATTTACTCAAAACAGATTTCCCCTAATCAAACCCCCCTTACTTCCTGAGTCCGGGAAATGAACCAACCTTGCTGGTCTAGCCTAACATTTGTGGGAATCTTAATGAAACCACATCACAGACCTGTAGGTGAAAGGCTGACTTAAGCAGGAGAGGTTCTGCTATGGCTGGGGGGAGGAGGGGCGGGAGGGGGGCACGGCAGCAGTCCAGAAAAGTCATAAAGGTGCTTTCTGGGACATTTCAGAAGTACCATCTCCACTTAGCATCCTGAATCCCCAGGCCCAGCCTTTCTCCGCCACTGCCACCCTTCTCCTCCTCTCAGGTGCGGTGCTGTGGCCTCTATTTACTGATACCACATGCCCCGCGCTGGCAAGAATGAGGCGGAAGCCTGCAGCCCAACTGACTGATGAGGAACAACCAACTCGAAATCATTCCTGGACTGGAGAGGGTAAGGGTCCCAAGAGAGACGAGGAACTGAGCAGGGAAAGGAGAAGGTGGAAGGCTTGGGAAAGGGGAGGGGGCACCAGAGGTACAGAGAACACTTCCTTTGTGTAAAACTAACCTGGAAAATAATCTTCTCCTGATAAACCGGCCCAGCGAGAGAAGAGAGACCAGGAAGGGGAGCCGGGCCTGGGAGAACAAAGATCAAAATCCGTCAAGAACCAGCGACCGGCCCAGCGGCACGGGGCCCGAGGCCGGAGTCCCGGGCGGGCGGCGGGCGCGGCCTCGGGAGGCCCGCCCTGCCTCGGCCACGCCGCCGACCACCGCCCCGGGCAGGTTGGGACGAGCGCCACCTCCGCACGCTCGTACACACTCACACACGCCCCGCCACGTGTAGTCACCCCCGGCCAGGGGCTCGGCAGTTGCCTAGCCGAGAAGAAGAGACCCAGGGTCCGCGCGTCCCGGTGCAGCCGAGGGAGCGATAGCTTACCACGCGGCCGAACCCCGGAGACCCCCACCCCCACCCCCACCCCTTGTTACCTGAACCCCGGAGACCGAACTCGGCCGGGAACCGAGGCCAGGAAGTGCACTGTCCCAGGGGACCGCGTCGGCCGCCCGAGGTGGCAGCGGCTTCTCCCCAGCCCGGAGGCTGCCTCCTCCTGACAAGGGGCCCCAATGGTCGGGGCCCTAAACCAGCTGTGGCAACCGCCCACCGCTGGGCGAATGGAACGCTCCTCACGTCACCAGGTCGTTCCAGTAGTTGCTCGCCCTCCATTGGCTGATCCGCCTCGGTGCCTCCGCCTCTGCCACCCCTGCCCCGAACTACCATTGGCTGAGCCAAACGCCGCTCGACGATGCCTCCGCCCCACTCCCCCACCCATCTCCCGGCTTCGTGCCCACCTGCCAAGCCATTGCCAGACTCCCTTTGGGGTCTGAGCGCCAATGTGTGAAGTGTCGCCTTCTATTAATATAGTTCCGCAGAGACTGGGGTGAAGGGTAGTGCCAATGGGACCAGGAGGGACAGGGGACCTGCCTCCCCCCCACACGTACCGTGAGACGCTGGAGCAACACTGGCTCACAGATCCCGATGCTCACCCCAAACTAGGTCCTCCCTGGGCCTCTCCAGCCCTACTTGCATGAAATCAACTGTGACTCGGGATTTTACTCTTTACCGGCGTAAAAACAAGTCCCCTGCCTCCCAAGTCCTATTCACTAGGTAGGGACCCCACCTCTGTCCCAGTCACCCTGGCCTGCATCTCTAAGGCTTTCAGAACAAAACAAACAAACGTAAAAAGGAACTTGAAAGGGATAACTGTCCCCAAGAATAGAATAATTTTGCAGTGTCGTAAACAAAAAATTGACAGTGATGAGTTTAGAGAAACTCTACTTACAGGACGTAAATTCTTTCAGGTAGATAATGAAGTAAAGATTGCCCCAAAAATGCTTGTAAATTCGTATTAGATTTGAAGAGCTTGTGAAAATGAGGCGGGGGGCGGGGCGGGGAGAGCGGGGAGCGGGGATCCAAGGCAGAATCTCCACCCACCAACCACATTGATTCTTTCCTTCTGTCACCTTCCTCAGCAGGGCAGTTATTACCATGATGAGCCACTGCTACTCATCTGAGTGAGTGGCATCCTTTAGAGTAAGATTGGAGTGGGGAAAACAGTTGAGAACCATGGTATCAATATTATACAACAGACTTTAAAAGACACTAGGTCTGTTTCCACTAGGATGGCTCTTGGCTTCCAAATATAACGGGAAATATGAGAGAGGGCTGAAGGTGGCCTTTCCTTACCTGTCACACGGTTAGGGAGAGTGCCCAGATTGTCAGCTATTTTCCTGAGCTTGAATAAAGTTTCTCTAGGGTGAAGGTATTTGCAATGAATACAAAAGAGACTGCCAAAGCTCTTCCCACAGCAGTTTTTTGTGTTAGTTGAAGGACCACGTGCATGGTCAAGAACTATTTCTCCTTTTACAGGATTTGGGTCCCACATGATATGAAGCAAAATGCTACCTAATGATAGTTACATTTGACACTTTCATGGCACCCTTCAATCAAAAATTTTAAAGGATTAAAAAATCACTAGGTGGGCTTCCCTGGTGGCGCAGTGGTTGAGAGTCTGCCTGACAATGCAGGGGACACGGGTTCGAGCCCCGGTCCGGGAAGATCCCACATGCCGCGGAGCAACTGGGCCCGTGAGCCACAACTACTGAGCCTGCGCGTCTGGAGCCTGTGCTCCACAACAAGAGAGGCCGCGATAGTGAGAGGCCCGCGCACCGCAATGAAGAGTGGCCCCCGCTTGCCGCAACTAGAGAAGGCCCTCGCACAGAAACGAAGACCCACACAGCCAAAAAAAAAAAAAAATCACTAGGTAATTCTCTTATGAGAGAGATGTGTTATAATTAATTTGTAGGGGAAAGTATGTCTTTATAAAGGTTCTATTGTTCCCCAGCACTCATGCTGATTATAATCATCGGTTTAGTCTTTATGAACCTTATGATGAGTATCATTGCCTCCAGTTCTCCCCTTTAAATCCTGGAGGCTGCTGGTATTGCACACACTTGGTATGGAAGGGAGAGGAACGTCCCTCAGCCCCATCAGGCCCCTGGATTCCCAAGCCTGTGTACACCAGATGCCCTTAGGAGTGGCACAGTCACCCCAGCTGCCATCCTCCTGACTGGGGAGCGGACAAAAAGAAACCTCCACAGCATCCAAACATACTTTGTCCACATCTCAGGTGCATGTGAAGCCCGGGGCGTCCTGGAATCAATGTGTCCGGCAACACATTCCTGAGCTCTGCCCCTCCCTCCTCTGGGTCACATTCCCTCTGGGATTAAGTGGCTGTGTAGGTCAGGCTTGCTTTATTACAATCTATTATTATTTGTGCTCACCTTTAAAAGAAAAATAAGGAAAATGTATATGGACAAACATTCCATACCGATTCCTTCTATGTCATTACATTGTTTTCTATAATCCCGAAAGTCTTAATACACACGCCCAACTACACTGTGACTATAAACTAAGATCGTTTTTTTCTTTTCTCTTTCTTTTTTCTGTTTGCTCTTCCACAAATCTCTAGACTTCATGCATCCAAATCGGTGTTGGTTCCTTTGAAGGGAGTTACAGTCACATGGTGAGCACTCGAAACGGTATGGAATAAAGGTCTAGGCTTCTACTGTGCGGTCACATATATTCTGGTGTGCTTGTTTAAAAACACCTGTCTCCATATTGATGGTTCCTGTGTGAGTGTGTGTTCATGGCGTGTAGGTGTAAAGTGCTGTCTGAACAGCCTCAGATCCTGAGTGCCGCCACTGGGTTGCAGCTTGCCTGTTAGTGTTGCTTCAGACATCTCTTCTGTAAACACCCAGAGACCCCTTCAGTACTGTATCCAAGAACAGACCCCAAAACTTAGTCCGCATCCTGCGGTCAACTCTTGTTGGCCCTTTTTTTTTCTCTCTGTTTACTTTAGCCTCAACCCTTCCATGCCCCTTGCTCTCCTCCCCACACAAGTGTCCCTTCCCACCTCACCTACCTGGCCTGCTCTCCTCTCCTTACTTTCCGGCTATAAATAAACATATATTTGTAGAATGAATTGATGAACAAAGGAGAGAACCACGGACACCCTGTCCACACATGACCAACTAGTGTTCTTAAGCAACAGCTGTTTCCCTGACGCCCGGGCTGCTATCACTGATGCAGAAGAGACATGATGGTATGCATAGTAGAAAGCTCCAAAGCTTTACAGCCAGAAGGACCCAGGTTCAAATCCTGGCTCTGCTACTTAGTAGCTTGTGTAAACTACAGCAAGTAATTTCTCCATTCTGAGCCAATTTCCTCATCTGTAAAATAGAGCTAATGCCCACTTCATAGAGTGATAAAGGGGATTGGAGGTAATGTGTGTGTGCTAAATGTCTGGCATATAGGAGAAACACAACCAATGTTGTACGTTCTAATGACGTCGGTGGTAACTGCCGTTTCCCACCTCCCTCCTTTACCTGCACTGCTGACTTGGGGGAGAAAGGTAAGAAGAAGGAGACCCATTCTTCACTCTGTCGAACCCTTGTCATCCATGTGCCGCATGTTTACAGACCCTCTAAATCCGTCACTGAAATTAATCCTTATCTGACTGGCCACTTAGTTTCTCAATCCCCGGGGAAACTTACTGCTGCTTGGGAAAAGCTTGGGATGTAATCTTGGTCTAGTGGAATGGCTGTTCTGTAGCACCATCACCTCAAGTGAATCCTCAATATTGCCTCCACATCATTTGTTTCAACAGGTGAGAGATCAATGGCATCTCTTTCATTACACACCTTCTGTGTTCACATCTTTGTGCTGGGATTGTTGGCTCCTGTCAGAGACTGAGAAGCACCTTAAAGATGCCACCGTGTGAAAGCCAAACATACAAAAAGTCCAATAAGAACTGCCTGGGGTGACAGGGAAGGTGCTATCACAATGCAACTAAATTGCTCAAACCCAGCCGCTGCTTCTGCCTCTGATGCCTGTCTGCTCTCGCTGGTTCTGAATTTTATTTCATCTCTAGATTGTGGATTTCTGAATCCACCAGGAATGATTTTAGATGCTGTGCCAGAGCCCTCAACACTAGTCCTAAGACTACCCTCTCACTAAACAGGAGTCATAATGACATCAATAGAGACCATTTATTAAGGTCTCTATTAATCCCTGAGCCAGGGATTGTGCTAGGTGCTCACAGTTTAGGTTCCTAGATTATGGTCTAAACTTGATGTCTAAGTGAGAGCATCTGATACTGACCCAGCACAGCCCTAGCCTCCCACTCTGCCCAGCCTTCTCATTCCAGGAGCTGACCTCAAGGGATTGTGTAGCCCAAAACTATAAACTGGTTTATCGGTCAGTCAATCGTTAAGTATGTGTCAAGCACCCACAGTTTGCCCAGCCTGTACTAGGCACTATGGGAAATACCAAAGAAGTAAGTGACATGATCCCAGGCTCTAAGGAACTTCAAATATTCTAAGCAAGAAAAGACCAGCTCATGTGAAGTCATTAAAGATAAACATGAAACAGGGCAGAGTCCAATTCTCAACCACGCACAGCAGAGTCTCCAACCTTTTAAGGAGAGCATGCCTCAGAAGGGTGTACCCTCTCAAATACTGTTGATAGAAGAGGAAATTGGAAAAATCTTTCAGTAAGGCTGTTCAGTAGTATCTCTTAATATTTTTACATTATATAACCATTGACCCAACAATCCTACTTCTACTGAGAAATACTAGCACATATGTTCAAAGATATATGTACAAAGATGTTCACTATAACATTGTTTGTCATTGCAAAAGTTAGCAAACAAAAAGTTCTTTAACTGTATACACAGGAAGGAGTAGACTATCACCTTCCTGTATGTGTATATATTTCAATAAAGATTTTACATTAAAAAATGACATCAAGTATGCCCAATATATACTAAGTTTAAAAACCAAGTATCTAAACTTTTATAAAATCCAAACTTTACAAAATTTAAAAAACCTTTTGTGTGTGTAAGTGTATGATTTTATGTATGTATATTTTATTTTAAAAGTCTGGAAGGATATTTACTGAACAGTGGTTACCTCTGAGGAGTGAGAGTGGTGAACAAACTTTTAAGTTTTACTTTACACACTTCTTTCATGTCTGAATTAGTTGCAAGGAGTATTATTAATTTTAGGACTTAGAAAGATTTAAAAAATTATTATAAGGCTGTATACCTCTCATTCAATATGGCAGAATGATCACATGCATTTATATCCACTCTCTCCTAAGACACCATTAGAATTATAGTAAAGGGATTAAAAAGGCATAAGCTCATAACAAAGAAGAGAAGAGGGGCATTAGATGACAGTATATTTCACAAATGTCTGGAAGACAGAAATTGGAGGAAACGGTATTGACTGAACACACAAAAACTAAGGCTGATTTTGGAACCAACCAGCCCAGAAAAACACCATACAGAACATAAAAAGAGGCATCCAAGAAAAAGGGAAGTTGGCAAAAGAGATGGTATGATTAAGAGCTAGGAAAACTGAAGATACAATAAAGGCACAGAATGCAAGAAATAATCTAAAAAGAGGCAATGAAGAAACGCCAAGAAAAACAAAATCTGTACAAGAAGTCCATGGATCAAATGTGAAAATGTGAAGAATTGGATAGAATTAACACAGGAAGTGGGCTTCTAGACAAATAGAATTTATTCTGAGCACTAGACAAAATGAGAAAGCTGGAAAATAGCAGAGATATGGTAAAGACAGCATATGTTTAATCGACCCACAGCAAAAAAAAAAAAAAAAGGCAATCAAAAATTCAAGGAAAATACAAAGCCTCCTGCGTATTCACCTGCCAGCAACGGACAAAAGAGGCATTTCCTCCCTGCAACAACACTTGTTGTTTGCCAGTCGATGGTTAAGAAATTGTATCTCGTTTTTTGTTTTTTTTTTTTAATTAATTAATTTATTTATTTATTTATTTATTTATTTATGGCTGTGTTGGGTCTTCGTTTCTGTGCGAGGGCTTTCTCTATTTGCAGCAAGCAGGGGCCACTCTTCATCGCAGTGCGCGGGCCTCTCACTGTCGCGACCTCTCTTGTTGCGGAGCACAGGCTCCAGACGCGCAGGCTCAGTAGTTGTGGCTCACAGGCCCAGTTGCTCCACGGCATGTGGGATCTTCCCAGACCAGGGCTCAAACCCGTGTCCCCTGCATTGGCAGGCAGATTCTCAACCACTGCGCCACCAGGGAAGCCCTTGTATCTCGTTTTAATTGCTCCAGGTATTGGTGAGGTAGAGCATCTTTTCATGTGTTTTTTGACCATTTTTATTTCCTGTTTTAAAATTTTCTTATATATATCTGCTTCTCATTTAAAAATTTTTTTACCTTTTGGTGTCTTTTTTGCTGATTTATTGGAGTTTGTTGTAAATTTTGAATCAGTTCTTTGACACATATTGCATTTTTTTCTCCTATTTTATCACTTATCTTTAAGACATCTTGTGTAAAAGTTTTAAATTTTATTTTAGTCAAATTTGCTAAAGTTTTTTTTTTATATTTGCAATTTTTATTTAAGAAGGCCTTTCCTACCCCAAAGCAACAACATTTTTCTTCTATAGTTTTACCTAATGATTTGGAGGTACTTTATTTTCCCTTTTTAGCTCAAAAAAGACATTCATACACAATTCATCATTAAGGTAGTTTTCGATGGGACTGAAAACAAACAGCTCCTATTTATTTGGGAAGTTCTATTCAGCATTTGAAAAATCTGAAGTCTGACATGTTAAAAACCATAATTTTACTCATTAAATTCTACTTATCACGAATCATAATTGTTAAGGAAGGACCTACATAGGAAGTCAAATCTTAAATAAAGTTTTGTTCTAGGCCAAAAAAAAATTCAAGGAAAATACAAAACTGTTCAAAAATGCCACTTTCCAATAATGAAGACAACTAGAACATGGAGTGATATAGAATAATTGATGGAAGTTGTAACATGAAAATGTAAACAAGGCCCAATTCTTGGCTTTACACTGAAAACTCTACAACTGTAATAAGACAAACACTATCTTTTTCAGTTTTTAACCTTTGGAATCCAACCTAGAGACAATCACCGGAAACTTAATTATGATTACAAAGTATAAAGTAAATGTCAACAAACAATGAAGAAGCATAGGGTACAGAAATTGAAAGGTAGATGAAGTTAGGGGAGGTGGAAGGATGTGTAGAGGCACTAATATTCTAATTTTAGAAAGCATAGACTCAAGAGATTCGATCTATAGATGATGGAACAAGAAATAGAGATTTATGTGTCTTATATAAAGGCACAAAGATAACCAAAAAAGACATGCAAACAAAAAGATACGCATTAAAATGGTTGTCTGTTGGGAAGGGAATTAAATAGAGGAACTAAAAGGAGTGATGTATTAGGAGGAAGAGAGAAGTGGTTGCTGCAGTGTAAGTGAGCTAAATCTCCATTTATTAGAGCAGGAAGTCACTAGATGGACGATGTCTAGACCTGGTCAACCAAGGAAGGACGTATCATTTAGACAAAATGGATTATTACAACACTCCCCTTACTGGTCTCTCTGCTTCCACCCTTGCCCCCTTTTGGTCTATTATTAACACAGCAGCTAGAGAGATTCTTTTAAAAGTTAACTCAGACCTTGCCACCCAATGGCTTCCCGTCTGTGAAATAATAGAAAAAAATTTTATTGGTCTCTGCCCCCCAGTTCCTGGCAAAGCGATCCTAAAACCCTTGTCATTTCCTGGGTGATAGGAGTGTCTTTTGTTCTAATGAGGCAGCGCTGGGTGGGCTCCTGGCTGGCTCCTGGATGAAGGCTGGTCACCAGAAAGACAGAGCCATGATTAGTAGCTTGGAGTTTTCGGTCCCACCCCCCATTCTCTTGAGAAAGGAGAAGGGCTGGAAATGGCGTTAATAATCAATCATGCCTACGTGATGAAGCCTCCATAAAGCTCCCAAAAGTCTGGGTTCAGAGAGCTTCCAGGTTGGTGAACACATCCATATACTGGGAGGGTGATGCACCCCAACTCCAAGGGGGCAGACGCTCCTGCGCTCAGGACCCTCCCAGACCTCGTCCTATGTATCTCCTCATCTGGCTGTTCATCTGTATCCTTTATCATATCCTTTTATAATAAACTGGCAAACATAAGTAAGTGTTTCCCTTAGTTCTGTGAGCTGCTCCAGCAAATTAATTGAACCCGAGGAGGGGGTCATAGGAACCTCAGACTTACAGCCCATCAGTCGAAAGTAGAGGTGACAACCTGAACTCACCATTGGCATCTGAAGTTGGGGGGGAGGCAGTAGTCTTGTGGGACTGAGCCCTTAACCTGTGCAATCTGATGCTCCCTCCAGGTAGAAAGTGTCAGAATTGAGTTAAAGTGTAGGACTCCCAGCTGGTGGCACCGAGTATTGCCTGTTTTAGGGAAACCCACATACACAACTGGTGTCAGAAGTGTTGTGAGTATGGCAGTTGTGTGAGAGTAAAGGAGAAACACAGGAAGGAAAAACAAGGTGTTTCTAATTCACCATCTCATTCAGAACAAAAGCCAAAGTCATTACAATGGCTTACTAGACCTCAGCCAGTCATCTGCCTCAGCATCTCCCAAGCCCTGCATCTACTGCTACTCCCCCTTGCTCACTCTGCGTCAGCCCCAGTGGCCTCCTTGCTGTTCCTTGAGCAAACTGGACATGTTCTATCACAGGACCATTTTGCACCAGCTGTTCTGTCTGCCTAGAATGCTCTTTCCCCCAGATATTTGCATGGATTGCTCTATCACCTCCTTCAGGTCCTTACTCAGAATCTCCCCTTCTCAGAGAGATTTTCCCTGGCTACACTATTTGAAATTGCAGGCCCACGCCCCCAAGAACTCCCTGTCTCCTTTTTCTGCTTTTTCTCCGTAGCACTTACTGTCTTTTAACATACTATATATTTTAATTATTTATCTTGCATATTGTTGCTCTCCCCCACTGGAATGTAAACTCAATAAGAGCAGGGGTTTTTGTGTTTTGTTCACTGCTCTTTCTCCAGTGCTGAGAACAGTGACTAGCACATAGTAGGTGCTTGTTATGGGCTGAATTGCATGCTCCCAAAATTTATATGTTGAAGTCTCAACCTCCAGTACTTCAGAATGTAACAGTATTTGGAAATAAGGTCTTTAAAGACGTGCTTAAATTAAAATGAGGCCCTTGGGAAGCGGTCATAATCCAGGATGACTGGTATCCTTATAAGAAGAGGAAGAGACACCAGGGGTGCACATGCACAGAGGAACAATCACGTGAAGAGGCAGCAAGAGGGTGGCCATTTTTAAGGCAAGGAGAGAGGCCTGGAACGGATCCTTCCCAAATGGCCCTCAGAGGAAACCAAGCTTTCTGGAACCTTGATCCTGGACCTCCAGGCTCCACAACTGTGAGAGAATAAATTTCTGCTGTTTAAGCCTCCCAATCTGTGGTATTTTGTTATGGCAGCCCTAGCAAACTAACACAGCGCTCAATAAATATGTGGTTTGAGTGAATGGATAAACAGGTTGATGGATACTACAGGAACATTAGAAAAACCCAAACCAGAAATAGTTAAATGTGGTAACCCTCAGGGAATGGGACCACAGGTGGGGAGGAGTGGGGCAGGAGATAGTTGCTTTTTATTGTAAGGAAGCCCTTTGGCACTATTTCATTTTTAACCACATGAATGTATCACTTTGATAAACACTTATAAATGTTCATTTTTAAAAGGGGGTTTTACAGAACAACAACAAAAAACTACGTAAGTTCACCTGGGGACGATTTTGCCCCAGAGGACATTGGCAATGTCTGGACGTTTTTTGGTTGTCACAGCTGGGGGTGGAGCGCTACTGACATCAAGTGGGCCGAGGCCTGAGACGTTGCTAAATATCTTACAATGCACAAGACAGTGCCTCACAAAAGAATTATTCGACCCAGAATGTCAAGAGTGGTCAGACTGAGAAACTGCTTTACATAAATGTGTGGATGATAGATCCATAGCAAGTTACTAAGGAAAGTTATGGCTGTTGAGTAAATAGAACTAACCTCTGAGAAGAACATAATGGAGGAAAAGTACCATACTATCCTACAATCCATTCTTTGGTGCCTCTGTTAGAGAAAAATTCTGGACTGATGGAAGTACTAGGAACATGGAAGGCATAGAGGGACTGATTGACCTCTGTCCATAGATCCTTATACAAAACTTCACTACACACAAACGCAAATGGCCATTCATCCCATATTACCTCACTTTCACTGCACTGCCTCCTCCTGCCAGTCCAGTTCATCCCCTCGGCTCTTCACAAATCAACATTCAACACTCCCTTCTTTCTCTTAACCCAAACTCCAAATTGAAGATTTCCCCCAGACCACAACGCATGCTGGAATGCTTCTCCCGCACCTTCGAGGCCAAGGTTTCTCCCTTCTGTTATTTACACAACACCTTTCTGATGAAACCTTCTCCAACTCCTTGGAAAAGAGTGAACAATTGCTCACTGAGTCCATACTGCGTAAAAACAGAACCCCTTCCTGCTCAACAACTAGAAAAAGAATCTACTTTTTCACATACACAACTAAGTAAATATTTAATGTATGGATCTGTTAGGTGTTTCTGTTGCTGTGTATTCCTGATAAATGCATCTGTGTTAGTGTTATGTCCAGTTAGAAGTGGTTTAGACAAATGTCTGGTGATCTGCTTTGGGTATATGGTTTCCAAGGAGGGCTGTGAGAAGAGCAAGGGCAGTCACTGTTCCTTGCTACTGCTCATAGCATTAGTTTTCACCTCAAAGAGCAGCATTTTCATGCTGCCAGGTACTGAGTGCCAGCAAGGGAAGGGAAAGATCTTGTTCCACCATCAACGCACTGTGGAAGATCTGTAGAAGGAAACACAAGAGACTGGTAACAGTGCTTGCCTTCAGAGGTGGAAACTGGAGAACTTGGATATAAGGGTGGGAGAGAAAGCTAATTTTCAGTGTACACTCTTTTATAGCTTTGGAATTTTGCTCCATGTGCATATATTAGCTAACAGAAATTGTAATTAATGTCTATATCAATGTACTGTACAAAACTACAGTATTTGGATCTCAAGCCAAACCTCTACCCAGCTACAAATGTATACAAAATTATCCCATTTCTTATATTCAGAACTGAAGTATTAAATATATATTCAGACAATCTGTTAGACTGAATCCCACACCGAGAAAAAACTAAAAAGAAATTAATGTTTGCGAATATATGTTCCTTGTTGATGTGATTTTCTTTGAATTGTGCTGAAATAGGTAGAAGAAAATTGTCTATAGTAAACTATAATGTCCATCTACCTCACTAAAGCACTAATTTTAAGGATATTTAGAGGTCTGAAAAAACGCAGTGACAAAATTTTAATTACATTTTAATATGATATATAATTGATTGACCAGGAGCTTTTAGCACTCTGTGTTATAGATGACAAGAGACGACCATTCTATCCAGGAATAAATAGTCTCTGCCTTGTTTTAATTTGGATGTAATGATGATAGAGACCAAATCCCTTGGGAGGAGAGAATGCTTTATTGAGACCTTCACTTCCTGAAAACTTCCACATTACCCAGTGACTGTAAAACAGAATGTCACAAGTTAAAAGCAAACAAAACAAAATAGAAATGTTCCTTGTCCAAACTGAGCCTCTCTTATGAAGATATACTCCTTTTTTATCTGAACTTGAGAATGTCTACCAGATCTCTGGCCATCCAAGGTAAACGGTCACTAGTCTGATGTATCTTTCCCTGGAAACTCCAAGAAATTGACTTTAATTCCCATTAAGGAACCTCACCCTACTGGCACCTCCCATCACATCTTGCTTCTAATCTCTGAATTCATTTGCATAGAAGGTAAGCTGAAGACTAATTTTCAAAAGGTGATATGAATATGTTAAAAAAAAAAGAATGTGTTTCTTAATTTCTCTTCTAAATGGGGAAGGAAGCTGGCTAAGCTGAATCAGCTAAACCAGGCTATCTAACTACCTGGAGCTATTCAGTATACCTTTGCCCTTCTACTCTCTGTGTTTCTGTTCCGGGTTGAATAATATCCCGTTAGCTATTATATTTATCTGTAGAAATTTGATCTCTGTTATTCTAAAATAAAAAAGGTATCTCTTCGCTCTTACAAAGTCTGCTCCTATCTGATAACAGCTTAATTGGTTGCGCATGTAACTCTGATATGTTCGTCTGCTCGCTCTGCCATAACAAAATACATAGACTGGGTCGTTTAAACACAGAAATTTATTTTCTCACAATTCTAGAGGCTAGCAGTCCCAGATCAAGGTACCAGCTTGATTAGGTTCCTAGTGAGAGCTCTCTTCCTGACTTGCAGACAGCTGTCTTCTTGCTGTGTCCTTACGTGGCCTTTTCCTCTCTGGCATGCAGAAAGAGAAAGAAATGGAGGTGGGGGTGAGGGAGAGAGATCTGGTCTTTCTTCCTCTTCTTATAAGGATACCAGTCTTATTAGATTAGGGCCCCACCCTTATGAGTTCACTTAACCTTTATTGCCTCCTTATAAGCTCTATCTCCAAATACAGTCACGTTGGGTGTTAAGGCTTCAATATGTGAACTGAGGGGGAGGGACACAATTCAGTCCTTAACAACTGGTTTAGCACTAAAACAGATTGTTTCATATTTTAGTAAATTATCAGTTTATCAGAGATATATATAGGGAGCATGTAGCTACCTACATATATACAAACATAGAGAACATTAGAACCAGCCAAGAGGCAAAGTGAACAAATTGTTTTGAAATTGGTAGAGATGGTGCATAGAATGCATTTGGGGAAGGAAGAATAAGGATGTTAGGGAGGAATGGGAAAAATCAGCTGGTGGAATAAGAAAGGAGGAGCAGCAGCAACCTATACTCGTAGTCTTGAACCAGGAGAGTGTTGAGTTGCTAGCAAAGTCTTGCATCAAAGCAAACAAATTCCACAGGATTGAATAAGCTGCTTTGAACCCTCACTCCTCCCAATATTCACTGGGGCAAAGCTCTGTCTGGCAGGCTGGACTATGAACATTGGCCTAACCTGTCCCATCCTGATTGCAGGCTCACAGGAGAACAGCAACTATGTCCTTTTAACTCACTTTCTACAATATTATTGGGCAAAAAAAGCATTTAAATGCTTTCAATGGTGATGATTAGAGAGAAAAATGGAATATAAATGGCTACTGACATGTTTCATTGTAACAACTTTTATAACCCCATTATTAAGGAGATGAATATCTTCATATTCCTAAATAAGAAGTAATCACATGTCTAAAGCTTCTTCGCCCCTCACTTATTTTGTTAAAACGCTATTCTCATTTATTTTCCATCTTTTCCCCCTGGGTGTGCATTAGTTACTATGGAAACATTGGGATACCATAGTTTGAGCATATAAACATTCCCCAGTTCTATTAGAGTATGAAGCCAATTTATATCAAGGTTATCATTGGGAGAGGAGTTGCTGCTGAGGGTTATAAATGAATGCAAGACAAAATGAAATGTATGGCACTGCCAGGCAAACACGGGCCCCACTTAGCATCACAGAAGGGATGAGGCTCATCTCATCTGCCCACTCTGTGTACAGAATTCTGACTGTAGTTAACAGTGAGGTTGTGTTGGTCCATTGGTATCGCTATAACAAAATACCATAAACTGAGGGGCTTATAAACAACAAACACTTATTTCTCACAGTTCTGGAGGCTGGGAAGTCCAAGATAGGGAAGCAGCATATCCAGTGTCTGGTGAGAAACTGCTTCCTAGACAGCTGACGTCTTTTCACTGTGCTCTCACATGGTGGAAGGGGCAAGGGAGCTCTCTGGGGTGTCTTTCATAAGGGCACTAATACTTTTGGGTTTTTTTTGGTCTCACTGCGCGGCTTGCGGGATCTTAGCTCCCTGACCAGCGGTCAAACAGGGAGGGAACCCAGGCCATGGTAGTGAAAGCGCCGAGTCCTAACCACTGGACCACCAGGGAATTCCCTAGGGCACTAATCTTATTCATGAGGGTTCCACCCTGATGACCTAAGCACCTCCCAAAGGTCCCATCTCCTAATATCATCACCTTGGGGGTTAGGTTTCAACATATGCATTTGTGGCAGACACAAACATTCAGTCTACAGCAGAGGTCTACAAAGCAAAGATATTTATCTATAACAACAGTAGCATGGGTTCTTCTCTTTTTTTGCTTTATCATGTATTTATAAACAATTTGTAATTTGTTTCTTTTCCACTTTAACCCAAGAGTTTTTAGACAAGGTCATTTAAAATTTCTAAGTGGCCAGATATTTTTTTGCTATGGTTTTATTGTTAATTTCTCTTTTTTTATTTTATTGTGGTAAGAACTTTTGCCCACGTGTGTATGTTTACCTACTATACATTCTCAACCACAATGCACCACATACGACTAAAACTGAGTTTATCATTTTCTCTCTTGAACTAGATACTCCTCTATTGTCTTTATCTCCGTTGTAATGCCGCATGCATCCAACCGCTCAAGCTAGAAATCTGTAAATTACCTTTGCCTTCCCCCTCTCCCTTACTCACTAAATTAAATCAATCACCAAGCCCTGAAAATTTTACCTCCTAAAAATTCTTCAAATGTGTCCCCTCTTCTTTCTTCTTTGACATTACCTATTAAATAATGTGATGAGAGACGAGGATTAAGCTCACTTCAAGCACTTGCACCTCTCATCCATTCCTTCCAATATAATTTTCACATTAGTATTATTTCCTCTAATGGTTATCTTTTTTACTTTAAATAGTATGCTTAAACTTATGTTTCCTGTTCAACCCAACCAGAGGTATTTCCCCCCTCTTTGTAAGATGAAGAGATAAGTCTCCTATATTTCCCTCTACTTCTCGCCCCTATCTCTCAACCTATGTCCATTTCCATACGCCTCTATTTTCACACTTGTCCAAGCCATCATCTTATCAAGCCTCCTACCTGGTATCCTTATTTCCATTCTTACCCCCTCTTAACTCTCCACACAATAGCCAGAGTTATCTTTCATGAGTCTAAAGCAATTTCTGCTTCTGTCAGTGGTGGACTAACTTGTTTCAGACTAACCATCCCACTGAGAACAACTATAATAGCTGATCAACACATGAAAAGACATATTTTGGTCACATTGAAGGGCCCTCAAGGCAGCAAGGACTTGAGAGGCCAAGACTCTAGAGAATCTAGAAAGAGAGAGAGAGAAATGAGCCAGACATCTGGCTGCATTTTTGCTTTTAAGGCATTTGCGTCTGAAAGCTGTGAATTGAGAAGCTAAGAACCCGAGGAGAAAACAGTGCAGAAAATAGTGGCTGGGAGTCTGAGAAGCTGAGCAGAGACTTCAGAAGTCTCATGGAGCTGAAAGTGGTAAAATGGAGTTGAGTGCCCGTGAAGGAGGAGGAGCCCTGATAAACACCACAGAATTTCAGCTGAATCCACCAAACAGCCATTACCTAGGGTAAAAGGGAATGGGAAACAAATCAGCACTCATAAAGACTGAAGCCCAGTCTTAATCTCTGATCAGATTAAGATGATCTATCTCTACCTTGAGTGCTTGCCAGAGTGAGAAAATAAATCCCCTGTGTACAACATCAAGAGTGAAGCCCAGGGTAAACTATGGACTAATGGTGATTATGATGTGTCAACAATGTAGGTTCATCAACTGTGACAAATGGACCACTCTGGTGTGAGAGGTTAATAATGCAGGAGTCAGTGCATGTGTGGGAGCAGGAGTATATGGGAAATCTCTGTATGTTCCCCTCAATATCGCTATGAACCTAAAAGTCCCCTTAAAAAATAAAGTCTTACCAACAACAAAATTTTTTTAATAAAACTAAATAAATCCCCTCTGGAGGAAGATAGCATCAGCCATCCATCACCTCAAATTATCTCTTCAACTTTTTATGTTGTGTCCAACATTTAATCACTAATAATGAAGCATGTTAAAAAATCAAGAGACTGAAAAATTAAGAGAAAAGAGGCAATAGATACAGACCCACAGAAGATCCAGATATTAGAGTTCTCAGACACAGGCTTGAAAATAATTGTAATTGATATACTCATGAAATTAAATGATATATGGAGAATTATAGCTGCAGAAGATTGATTACATATAGGATTATAATAAGAAAATAGGTACCATATTTCTCACTCTTAATCCACTGAGAGGGCCTGGGAGCAGCAACACCTTTATCTTAGTCAGGTTGCTATAACAAAATGCCATAGACTGAGTGGCTCAAGCAACAGAAATTTATTTCTTATAGGTCTGAAGGCTGTGAATCTGAGATCAGGGGGCCAGCAGGGTTGGGTTCTAGTGATAGGCCTCTTCCTGGTTTGCAGACCTCTTCCTAGTTCCCACCTTCTCACTGTATCCTCACATGGTGGAGAGAGCTCTGGTATCTTCCTCTTCTTGTAAGGGGACCAATCTCACCATGGGGGCCCCATCCTCATGACCTCATCTAAACCTAATTACCTCTCAAAGGCCTCATCTCCAAATACTATCACATTGGGGATTAGGGCTTTAACATATGAATTTTGTAGGGACACATTTAGTCCATAACAACCCTAATAAGAAAGAAAAGTCCTAGCTCCTAGATCTTGGTTTCTAAATACCATTCTCCATTAAAAAGGAACCAGGCTCCTTGGAGAAAAAGCTAATTCTATAACTGGGGCACAGAAAGAATGAGCAGCTTGAAACTTATTTTTGTCTCTAAAAGTAAAGAAGTGCTCAGAGAATGATGGGGAAGTGTCAAAAGGACATAGAAGGCAGCCTAAAAGGGCTCCCACTGGCTAAATTTGAAAATCACAGTAAATAATGATAGTATTAGATGAAAACCCATTGAATAAAGTAAGAAATCATGAGTCCATACTGATATGAATGAATGAATGAATAAGTAGTTTGATTAGGAACTGGGGAGATATATATGTATATAGCCTGGAAGATACCACCTTAATGTAATAAAAGATCAAAGCATCACTTCAGTGATATTCTTGCCAAAGAATTATAAACTGAATATGATCATGAGGAAACATGAGATAAACCCAAGTTGTGGGACATTTTATGAAATAACTGGGACATTTACAAAATAATAATCCTCAAGTGTCAAGGTCGTGGAAGTCAAGGAAAGAGAGAGGAACTGTTGCAGATTGAAGAACACTAAATAGACATGCCAACCAAATGCAATGCTTGGTTCTGAATTGGATTCTTTGGCTATAAAGGATATTATTGGCAAAACTGGCAAAACTTGAGTGGGATTTCATTACTGGATAATAGTGATGTATCAATGTTAATTTTCTTATTTGATGGTTATATCTAGTTTTGTAAGAGAATGGTCTTTGCTTTCTAGAAAATACACATGGAAATATTTTGAAGTGATAGAGCATCATGTCAGTGACTTACACATAAAAGGTTCGGGGAAAAAACTTTTTTATAGTGTATTTAAAATTTTCTGTAGGTTTGAGATTGTTTCAAAGTTTTTTACAAAAATGTCTTGTGGGTTAAAAAAAACACAATGAATTAAAATTTATGATGTTAATAGCACATGACAACAACTCAACTTAAAAGGGAATAAAGTGAGTTAAAGTGTTGAAAGGTCCTTACATTAAGCAGTAATAAAAGTACTAATTGCAGGTAGGTTTTAGTCAAGAATGCATGTTGTAATTTTTTAGGTTAACAACTAAAAGAGTAATAAAAGAATGTGTTGCTAGGAGAGTGGCCAAGATGGCAGAGTAGGAAAATCCTGAGTTCGCCTCCCCCCACATGAAAATAACAACTATTCACAGAGCAACTACTGATGAGAAAGACCTGAAGATTAGCAGAAAAGATCTTCTAAAATTAAAGATATAAAGAAGGAACCACAACGAGATGGGTAGAAGGGGCAGAGATGCAGTATGGTCAAGATCTATGCCCCTGGGTGGGCAACCCACAAACAGGAGGATAATAAGAATTGCAGAGGTTCTCCTAAAGGATTGAGGGGTCTGAGCCCCACATCGGGCTCCCCAGCCCAGGGGTCCTGCACTGGGAAGACAACCCCCAGAACGTTTGGCTTTGAAGGCAAGCAGAACTTAATTTCAGGAGAGCCAGAGGGCTGTGGGAAATAGAGACTCCATTCATAGAGGGCACAGACAAAATTTCACATTCTCCAGAACCCAGGGCAGAAGAAGTAGTTTGAAAGAAGTCTGGGTCAGACCTAGCTGCTGATCTTGGAGAGCTTCCTGGAGAGGCAGGGGGCAACTGCAGCTCACCCAGGGGACACGGACACTGGTGGCAGCCATTTTGGAGAGCTCATTCTACCATAAGGACACTGGTGCAGGCAAGACCCATTTTAGAATCCTCCCTCTAGCTTATTAGCACTAGAAACCGGGCCCATCTACCAGCCTATCAGCACCAGTACTAGGACAACTCAGGCCAAGCAACTAGCTGGGCAGGGACACAGCCCCATCCACCAGAGGGCCCAGGACCCAGCCCTGCACACCAGTGCATCAGCCCAAGCCCTGAGACCCCCAGGGCCCTGCAGCCAGAGAACCTAGAACCTAGCTCAGCCTATCAGTGGGCCAGCACTAGCCCTGGGACCAGCCTCACCCACCAGTAGGCAGGCACCAGCTCCAGGACCTCCTAGGCCCCAGCCCCAGACACCAGCAGGTCAACTAACTCTGGGACTGCCAGGGCCCTGCAGTCAGAGACCCTGGGACCCGGCTCCACCCTCCAATGAGCTAGCACTAGCCCTAGGACGCCCTGGGCCTCAGTCACCCCCACCAGTGCACTGATGCCAGCTCCAGGGCACACGGGCCTTGCAGCCAGAGACCCTAGGACTCAGCTCCACCCACCAGTAGGCCAGCACTAGCCCCAAGACCTGACCTTACCCACCAGTGGGCAGGCATCAGCCTCAGGACCACCACAGCCATGCAGCATGCCATGTCAGGAACTAGTGCAACCACCAGAAGGCCAATGCCAGCTCTGGGACAACTTGTGCCCCTCAGACAGCTGCTCTGGAATCTGGCCACACCCAGAAGTGGGCTGACTAGATCCAGGACACTTGGGGCCCTGCAGGAAGCCACCTAATGACCTGGCCCCACCCACCAGAGGCCAGCAAGCCTTTGCATCAGGCATGGCAGCAACCAACCAGACTGGGGGACAGCCACATCTACCAGACCATGCGTAGTAGTTAGCTCACCACAACAGAAGGACCCATGCAGCCCAGATAGGAGGTACTCCTAGAGCATATAGCTCTGGTAAACAAAGAAGAGTGTGCTGTTGGAACGCATAGGATGTCTTCTACAAAAGGCCACTTATCCTAGGTCTGGAACCATAACCAACCTACCAAATACATAGAAATAAAAACAGCAACTTAGGCAAAATGAGGTAACAGGGGAATATGTTCCAGATGAAGGAACAAGATCAAACCCCAGAAGAACTAAGTGAAGTGGAATAAGCAATCTACCCAATAAAGAGTTCAAGATAATTATTGTAAAGATGTTAAAAAAAACTCAGGAAAAGATTGGATGAACAGAGTGAGAAGTTAGAAGTTTTGACAAAGTGTTAGAAAATATAAAGAAGAACCAAATAGAGATGAAGAATACAATAACTGAAATAAAAAATACACTAGAAGGAATCCATGGTAGATTAGATGATACAGAGGTACAGATCAGTGAGCTGGAAGACAGAGTAGTGGAAATCACTGAAGTTGAACAGAAAAAAGCATAAAGAATACAAAGAAATGAAGACAAGGACTTCCCTGGTGGTCCAGTGGTAAAGAATCCACCTTCCAATGCAGGGGACGCGGGTTCGATCCCTGGTCAGGGAATTAAGATCCCACATGCCGTGAGGCAATTAAGCCCATGCGCCACAACTAGAGAGAAAAAAAAACAAAAACAAAACCCGCACACCACAACTAAAGAGAAGCCCACACACTGCAACTAGAGACAAGCCCATGCACCGCAACGAAGACCCAACACAGCCAAAAATAAAAAATAATAAATAAATGAATAAATAAATTAAATAAAATAAGTAAGATTTTTTTTTAAATGAGGACAGTTTAAGAGACCTCTGGAACAACATCAAGTATACTAACATTCGCATTATAAGGGTCCCAGAAGGAGAAAAGAGAAAGGGGCAGAGAACATATTTGAAGGCACAATAACTGAAAACTTCCTTAACCTTGGAAAGGAAATAGACTTCCCAATACAGGAATCATAGAGAGTCCCAAACAGGATCAAACCAAAGAGGAACACATCAAGACACACTATAACTAAAATGGCAAAAAATTAAAGATAAGAGAGAATATTAAAAGCAGCAAGGAAAAAGCAACAAGTTACATACAAGGGAACTCTCATAAGGCTATCAGTTGACTTTTCAATAGAACCTCTGCAGGCCAGAGGGAGTGGCATGATATATTTAAAGTGATGGAGGGGAAAAACTTACAACCAAGAATACTCTACCTGGCAAGGCTTTCATTCAGACCTGGTGGAGAGATCAAAAATTTGACAGACAAGCAAGAGCTAAAAGAGTTCAGCATCATCAAACCAGCTTTACAAGAAATGTTAAAGGGACTTCTCTACATGAAAAATAAAAGGCCACAACTAGAAATATGAAAATTATGAAAGGAAAAATTTCTTTGGTAAAGGCAAATATACAGTTGAAGGTAGTAAATCAACCATGTATAAAGGTAGTGGGAAGGTAGTAGACGAAGGTAGTAAAATCATCTATATCCACAATAAGTAGTTGAGGTATACACAAAACAAAGAACATGTAAAATATGACGTCAAAAATGTTAAACAGTGCAGTGGGGGGAAGTAAAAATGTAGGATTGTTAAAATGCATTCGAACTTAAGAAATCAGTAATTTAAATTTTTCACACACACACACACACACCCCCACACACATATATATTGCTATATATAAACCTCATAATAACCACAGACCTGGGCTTCCCTGGTGGCGCAGTGGTTGGGAATCTGCCTGCTAATGCAGGGGACACGGGTTCGAGCCCTGGTCTGGGAAGATCCCACATGCCACAGAGCAGCTGGGCCCGTGAGCCACAATTACTGAGCCTGCGCGTTTGGAGCCTGTTCTCCGCAACAAGAGAGGCCGCGATAGTGTAAGGCCCGCACACCGCGATGAAGAGTGGCCCCCGCTTGCCGCAACTAGAGAAAGCCCTCGCACAGAAACGAAGACCCAACACAGACAAAAATAAATAAATAAAATTAAATTAAATTTTAAAAAAAGATAGCATCATGTAATGGCAATTCTATAAATCTGGGTTTAAAAAAAAATAATAACCACAGACCAAAAATCTGTAATAGATGCAATCACAGCAAAGAGAGAGGAATCCAAAGATAACACTAAAGATAGTCATCAAATCACAAGGGAGGAGAGCAAAAGAAGAAGAAAGGAACAAAAAAAGAACCACAAAAACAATCCCAAAACAATTATCAAAATGGCAATAAGTACATACCTATCAATAATCACCGTAAATATAAATGGACTAAATGCTCCAAACAAAGGACATAGAGTGGCTGACACTGTGGAGAACAGTATGGACGTTCCTTAAAAAACTAAAAATAGAACTACCATATGACCCAGCAATCCCACTCCTGGGCATATACCCAGAGAAAACCATAATTCAAAAAGATACATACACCCCAATGTTCATTGCAGCAGTATTTACGATAGCCAGGACATGAAAGCAACTTAACTGTCCATCAACAGAGGAACTGATAAAGAAGATGTGGTACATATATACAATGGAATATTACTCAGCCATAAAAAGGAATGAAATTGTGCCATTTGCAGAGATGTGGATGGACATAAAGACTGTCATACAAGTGAAGTACGTCAGAAAGAGAAAAACAAATATTGTATAATATTGCCTATATGTGGAATCTAGAAAAATGATACAGATTAACTTATTTGCAAAGCAGAAATAGAGGCACAGACATAGAGAACAAACATATGAACACCAAGGGGGAAAGGGGGTGGGAGGAAATGGGAGACTGGGATTGACATATATACACTACTATGTATAAAATAGATAACTAATGAGAACTTACTATATAGCACAGGGAACTCAATGCTCTGTGGTGACCTAAATGGGAAGGAAGTCCAAAAAAGAGGGGATATATGTATACATATAGCTGATTCACATTGTTATACAGCAGAACTAACGCAACATTGTAAAGCAACTATACTCTAATAAACCTTTTTTAAAAAAAGACATGGAGTGGCTGAATGGATACAAAAACAAGACGCATATATATGCTGCCTAAAAGAGACTCATTTCAAATCTAAAGAGACACACAGACTGAAAGTGGGGGGATGGAAAAAGGTATTTCCTGTAAATGGAAATGAAAAGAATGCCAAGGTAGAAATACTTATATAAAAAATAGATTTTAAAATATAACAAGAGACAAAGAGGGACATTTCATAATGATCAAGCATTCAATCCAAGAAAAAGATATAGCAATTGTAAATATACATGCACCCAATAAAGGAGCACCTAATACATAAAGCAAAAAATAACAGACAAAGGGAGAAATTGACTGTAACACTATAATAGTAGGGGACTTTAATACCTCACTTACGTCAATGTACAGACCATCCAGACAGAAAATCCATAAGGAAACACTGGCCTTAAATGACACATTGGATGAAATGGACTTAATAGATATATATAGAACATTCCATCCAAAAGCAGCAGAATACACATTTTTTTTAAGCACACATGGAACATTCTCCAGGATACATCACATGCCAGGCCACAAAACAAGTCTCAGTAAATTTAAGAAGATTAAAATCATATCAAGCTTTTTTTCTGACTACAAGGTTACGAGACTAGAAATCAACTACAAGGAACAATAATTGCAAAAACACAAACATGTAGAGGCTAAACAATATGCTACTAAACAACAAATGGGTCACTGAAGAAATCAAAGAAGAAATTTAAAAATACCTGGAGGCAAATGAAAATGAAAACACAACAATCCAAAATCTATGGGACACTACAAAAGCAATTCTAAAAGTGAAATTTATAGTGATACAAATCTACCTCAGGAAATAAGAAAAATCTCAAACAAACAACATAACCTTACACCTAAAGGAACTAGGAAAAGAACATACAAAACCCAAAGTTAGTAGAAGGAACAAATCAGAAAGATCAGAGCAGAAATAAATTAGAGACTAAAAAAAAAAAAAAAGAAGGAAAGAAAGAAAAGATCAATGAAACTAAGAGCTGGTTCTTTGAAAAGATAAACAAAATTGATAAACCTTTAGCTAGACTCATCAAGAAAAAAAGAGAGGGCCCAAGCCAATAAAGTCAGAAATGAAAAAGGAGAAATTACAACTGACACCACAGAAGTACAAAGGATCATAAGATATTACTAAGAACAATTATATGCAAATAAAATAGACAACTTAGAAGAAATGGACGAAATCCTAGAAATGTACGATCTCCCAAGACTGAACCAGAGAAGAAATAGAAAATATGAATAGACCAATTACCAGTAATGAAATTGAATCAATAATTTTAAAAGCTCCCCAAAAACAAAAGTCCAGTACCAGATAGCTTCACAGGTGAATTCTACGAAACATTTAGAGAAGAGTTAATACCTATTCTTCTCAAACTATTCCAAAAATTACAGAGAAGGAGTGCTTCTGAACTTTCTATGAGGCCAGCATCACCCTGACACCAAAACCAAAGGTATCACAAAAACAGAAAATTACAGGCCAATATAACTGATGAACATAGATGCAAATATTCTAGAATTTATTCCAGGGATGCAAGGATGGTTCAATATCCACAAATCAATCAATATGATACACCACATTAACAAATTTTTAAAAATCGTATGATCATCTCAATAGATGTAAAAAAAAACTTTTGACAAAATTCAACATCCAATTATGATTTAAAAAAAAATCTCAGCAAAGCAGGTATAGACGGAACATGCCTCAACATAATAAAGGCCATATATGACCAGCCCACAGCTAACATCATACTCAACGGTGAAAAGCTGAAAGCATTTCCTCTAAGGTCAGGAACAAGAAAAGGATGCCCACTCTCACCACTTTTATTTGACATAGTATTAGAAGGCCTAGCCTCAGCAAACAAGAAGAAGAAATAAAAGGAATCCAAACTGGGAAAGAAAAACTAAAACTGTCACTATTTTCAGATGACATGATACTATACATAGAAAATCCTAAAGATGCTGCCAATAAACTACTAGAATCCATGGTGAATTCAATAAAGTTGCAAGATACAAAATTAATACACAGAAATCTGTTACATTTCTATATACTAACAACAAATTATCAGAGAGAGAAATTAAGAAAACAATCCCATTTACAATTGCATCAAAAAGAATAAGATACCTGCAATAAACCTACCTAAGGAGGTAAAAGAGCTGTACTTGGAAAACTATAAGATACTGATGAAAGAAATTGAAGAAGACTCAAATGGATGGAAAGATGTACCGTGTTCATGGATTGGAAGAATTAATATTGTTAAAATGACCATATTACCCAAGGCAGCCTACAGATTCAATGCAATCCCTATCAAATACCAATGGCATTTTTCACAGAAGCAGAACAAATAATTCTAAAATTCGTATGGAAACAAAAATGACCCTGGATAGCCAAAACAATCTTGAGAAAGAAGAGCAAAACTGGAGGTATCAGGACTTCTCTGGTGACGCAGTGGTTAAGAGTCCACCTGTCAATGCAGGGGACACAGGTTTGAGCCCTGGTCCAGGAAGATCCCACATGTCATGGAGCAACTAAGCCCATGTGCCACAACTACTGAGCCTGTACTCTAGAGCCCATGAGCCACAACTACTGAGCCCCTGTGCCACAACTACAGAAGCCTGCACTCCTAGAACCTGTGCTCCGCAACAAGAGAAGCCACCAAGATGGGAAGCCTTCGCACCACAACAAAGAGTAGCCCCGCTCACCACAACTAGAGAAAGCCCATGGGCAGCAACAAAGACCCAATGCAGCCAAAAAATAAATTTAAAAAAAATGGAGGTATCACGTTCCTGATTTCAAACTATACAACAAAGCTACAGTCATCAAAACAGAATGAGGCGGAAGAACGGATAAGAGATCTGGAAGACAGAATGGTGGAATTCACTGCTGTGGAACAGAATAAAGAAAAAAGAATGAAAAGAAATGAAGACAGCCTAAGAGACCTCTGGGACAACATTAAACACAACAACATTCGCGTTATAGGGGTCCCAGAAGGAGAAGAGAGAGAGAAAGGACCCAAGAAAATATTTGAAGAGATTATACTCGAAAACGCCCCTAACATGGGAAAGGAAATAGCCACCCAAGTCCAGGAAACGCAGAGAGTCCCATACAGGATAAACCCAAGGAGAAACATGCTGAGACACATAGTAATCAACTTGGCAAAAAATAAAGACAAAGAAAAATTATTGAAAGCAGCAAGGGAAAAATGACAAATAACATACAAGGGAACTCCCATAAGGTTAACAGCTGATTTCTCAGCAGAAACTCTACAAGCCAGAAGGGAGTGGCATGATATACTTAAAGTGATGAAAGGGAAGAACTACAACCAAGATTACTCTACCCAGCAAGGATCTCATTCAGATTCGATGGAGAAATCAAAAGCTTTACAGACAAGCAAAAGCTAAGAGAATTCAGCACCACCAAACCAGCTCTACAACAAAGGCTAAAAGAACTTCTCTAAGTGGGAAACACAAGAGAAGAAAAGGACCTGCAAAAACAAACGCAAAACAATTAAGAAAATGGTCATAGGAACATACATATTGATAATTACCTTAAACGTGAATGGATTAAATGCTCCAACCAAAAGACACAGGCTTTCTGAATGGATACAAAAACAAGACCCATATATATGCTGTCTACAAGACACCCACTTCAGACCTAGGGACACATACAGATGAAAGTGAGGGGATGGAAAAAGATATTCCATGCAAATGGAAATCAAAACAAAGCTGGAGTAGCAATACTCATATCAGATAAAATAGACTTTAAAATAAAAATGTTACAAGAGACAAGGAAGGACACTACATAATGATCAAGGGATCAATCCAAGAAGAAGATATAACAATTATAAATATATATACACCCAAATAGGAGCAACGCAATACATAAGACAACTGCTAACAGCTCTAAAAGAGGAAATCGACAGTAACACAATAATAGTGGGGGACTTTAACACCTCACTTACACCAATGGACAGATCATCCAAACAGAAAATTAATAAGGAAACACAAGCTTAAAATGACACAATAGACCAGATAGATTTAATTGATATTTATAGGACATTCCATCCAAAAACAGAAGATTATACTTTCTTCTCAAGGGTGCACGGAACATTCTCCAGGATAGATCATATCTTGGGTCACAAATCAAGCCTTGGTAAATTAAGAAAATTGAAATCATATCAAACATCTTTTCTGATGACAATGCTATGAGACTAGAAATCAATTATGGGGGAAAAAACGTAAAAACCACAAACACATGGAGGCTAAACAATACGTTACTAAATAACCAAGAGATCACTGAAGAAATCAAAGAGGAAATCAAAAACTACCTAGAGACAAATGACAATGAAAACACGACGATCCAAAACCTATGGGATGCAGCAAAAGCAGTTCTAAGAGGGAAGCTTATAGCTATACAAGCCTACATCAAGAAACAAGAAAAATCTCAAATAAACAATCTAACGTTACACCTAAGGGAACTAGAGAAAGAAGAACAAACAAAACCCAAAGTTAGCAGAAGGAAAGAAATCATCAAGATCAGAGCAGAAATAAATGAAATAGAAACAAAGAAAACAATAGCAAAGATCAATAAAACTAAAAGCTGGTTCTTTGAGAAGATAAACCAGATTGATAAACCATTAGCCAGACTCATCAAGAAAAAGAGGGAGAGGACTCAAATCAATAAAATTAGAAATGAAAAAGGAGAAGTTACAACAGACACTGCAGAAATACGAAGCATCCTAAGAGACTGCTACAAGCAACTCTATGCCAATAAAATGGACCACCTGGAAGAAATGGACAAATTCTTAGAAAGGTATAACCTTCCAAGACTGAACCAGGAAGAAATAGAAAATATGAACAGACCAATCACAAGTAATGAAATTGAAACTGTGATTAAAAATCTTCCAACAAACAAAAGTCCAGGACGAGATGGCTTCACAGGTGAATTCTAACAAACATTTAGAGAAGAGCTAACACCCATCCTTCTCAAACTTCCAAAAAATTGCAGAGGAAGGAAAACTCCCAAACTCATTCTATGAGGCCACCATCACCGTGATACCAAAACCAGACAAAGATCCTACAAAAAAAGAAAATTACAGACCAATTATCACTGATGAATATAGATGCAAAAATCCTCAACAAAATACTAGCAAACAGAATCCAACAACACATTAAAAGGATCATACACCATGATCAAGTGGGATTTATCCCAGAGATGCAAGGATTCTTCACTATACACAAATCAATCAATGTGATACACCGTATTAATAACTGAAGAATAAAAACCATATGATCATCTCAATAGTCATATAGAGGGCATAGAGGGAAACTACTCTGACATAATAAAAGCCTTATACGACAAACCCACAGCGAACATCATTCTCAATAGTGAAAAACTGAAAGCATTTCCTCTAAGATCAGGAACAAGACAAGGATGTCTACTCTCACCACTATTATTCAACATGGTTTTGGAAGTCCTAGCCATGGCAATCAGAGAAGAAAAAGAAATAAAAGGAATACAAATTGGAAAAGAAAAAGTAAAACTGTCACTGTTTGCAGATGACATGATACTATACATAGAGAATCCTAAAGATGCCACCAGAAAACTACTAGAGCTAATCAATGAATTTGGTAACTTTGCAGGATACAAACTTAATGCACAGAAATCTCTTGCATTCCTATACACTAATGATGAAAAATCTGAAAGAGAAATTAAGGAAACACTCCCATTTACCACTGCAACAAAAAGAATAAAATACCTAGGAATAAACCTACCTAGGGAGACAAAAGACCTGTATGCAGAAAACTATAAGACACTGATGAAAGAAATTAAAGATGATACCAACAGATGGAGGGATATACCATGTTCTTGGATTGGAAGAATCAATATTGTGAAAATGACTATACTACCCAAAGCAATCTACAGATTCAATGCAATCCCTATCAAATTACCAATGGCATTTTTTACAGAACTAGAACAAAAAATCTTAAAATTTGTATGGAGACACAAAAGACTCCGAATAGCCAAAGCAGTCTTGAGGGAAAAAAACGGAGCTGGAGGAATCAGACTCCCTGACTTCAGACTATACTACAAAGCTACGGTCATCAAGACAATATGGTACTGGCACAAAAACAGAAATATAGTATCAATGGAACAGGACAGAAAGCCCAGAGATAAACCCACACAACTATGGTCAACTAATCTATGACAAAAGAGGCAAGGATATACAATGGAGAAAAGACAGTCTCTTCAATAAGTGGTGCTGGGAAAACTGGACAGCTACATGAAAAAGAATGAAATTAGAGCACTCCCTAACACCATACACAAAAATAAACTCAAAATGGATTAAAGACCTAAATGTAAGACCAGGCACTATAAAACTCTTAGAGGAAAACATAGGAAGAACACTCTTTGACATAAATCACAGCAAGATCTTTTCTGATCCACCTCCTAGGGTAATGGAAATAAAAACAAAAATAAACAAATGGGACCTAATGAAAGTTAAAAGCTTTTGCACAGCAAAGGAAACCATAAACAAGACGAAAAGACAATCCTCAGAATGGCAGAAATATTTGCAAACGAATCATCGGACAAAGGATTAATCTCCAAAGTATATAAACAGCTCATGCAGGTCAATATTAAAAAAACAAACAACCCAATCCAAAAATGGCAGAAGACCTAAATAGACATTTCTCCAAAGAAATACAGATGGCCAAGAAGCACATGAAAATCTGCTCATCATCACTAATTATTAGAGAAAGGCAAATCAAAACTACAATGAAGTATCACCTCACACTAGTTAGAATGGGCATCATCAGAAAATCTACAAACAACAAATGCTGGAAAGAGTGTGGAGAAAAGGATACCCTCTTGCACTGTTGGTGGGAATGTAAATTGATACAGCCACTATGGAGAACAGTATGGAGGTTCCTTAAAAAACTAAAAATAGAATTACCATATGACCCAGCAATCCCACTCCTGGGCATATACCCTGAGAAAACCATAATTCAAAAAGACACATGAACCCCAATGTTCATTGCAGCTCTATTTACAATAGCCAGGTCATGGAAGCAACCTAAATGCCTATCGAGAGATGAATGGATAAAGAAGTGGTGGTACATATATACAATGGAATATTACTCAGCCATAAAAAGGAATTAAATTGGGTCATTTGTAGAGATGTGGATGCATCTAGAGACTGTCATACAGAGTCAAGTAAGTCAGAAAGAGAAACACAAATATCGTGTATTAATGCATATATGTGGAACCTAGAAAATGGTACAGATGATCCGGTGTGCAAGGCAGAAATAGAGATACAGAAGTAGAGAAAAAACGTATGGACACCAAGGGGGGAAAGCGGTGGGGGGGGGGGGGTTGGTGTGACGAATTGGGAGATTGGGATTGACATGTATACACCGATGTGTATAAAATGGATGACTAATAAGAACCTGCTGTATAAAAAAATTAATTTAATTTAATTTAAAAAAAAGAAATAAAAGGCCTAAATGTAGGGAAAAAAAACCCAACAGTATGGTGCTGGCACAAAAACAGACACATAGATCAATGGAACAGAATAGAGCACCCAGAAAAGAACCCACACTTATATGGGCAATTAATCTACAACATAGGAGGCAAGAATATACAATGGGGAAAAAACAGCCTCTTCAGTAACAGGTTGGGAAAACTGGACAACTACATGCTAAGGAATCAAACTGGACTACTTTCTCACATCATACAAAAAAATAAATTCAAAATGGATTAAAGACTTAAATGTAAGACCTGAAACCATAAAACTTGCAGGAGAAAACAGGCAGTAAGCTCTTTGACATCAGTCTTAGCAATATTTTTTTGCATATGTCTCCTCAGGCAAGGGGAAAAAAGCAAAAGTAAACAAATGGAACTACATCAAACTAAAAAGCTTTGCATAGTGAAGGAAACTATCAAGAAGAAGAAAAGGCCACCTACTGAATGGGAGAAAATATTTTCAAACAATATATCCGAAAAGGGGTTAATATCCAAAATATACAAAGAACTCATACATCTCAACTTCAAAAAAAAAAAGAAACCTGATTAAAAAATGGGCAGAGGATCTGAATATACATTTTTCCAAAGAAGACATACACATGGCCCGCAGGCATATGAAAAGATGCTCAACATCACTAATCATCAGGGAAATGCAAATGAAGCCACAATGAGTTATCACCTCATACCTTTCAGAATGGCTTTTATCACAAAGACAATAAATAACAAAAGTTGGCAAGGCCGTGGAGAAAAGGGAACCCTCGTGCACTGTTGATGGGAATGTAAATTGGTTAAGCCACTATAGAAGACAGTTTGGAGAGTCCTCAAAAAATTAAAAACAGAACTACCATACAATCTAGCAATTCCACGTCTGGGTATTTGTCACATGAAAACAAAAACAATTAGAAAAGATATATGCACCTCTATGTTCATTGCGGATTATTTAAAATACCAAGATATGGAAGCAAGCTAATTGCTCATCAATAGATGAATGGATAAAGAAGATGTGGTGTATATATACTCACAATGGAATATTACTCAGCCATAGAAAAGAATGATATCTTGCCATTTACGACAATATGGATGGACCTAAAGGGTATTACACTAAGTGAAATAAGTCAGACAGAGAAAGACAGACAAATATTGTATGATTTCACTTATATGTTAAATCTAAAAGACAAAATACATGAACAACGTAACAAAACAGAAACAGAGTTATAGATACAGAGAACAGGTACTTGCCAGAGGGGAGAGGGGTGGGAGGAGAAAAGAAATAGGTGATGGAAATTAAGAGGTACAAACTTCCAGCTGCAAAATAAATGAGTCATGGTTATGAAATGTACAGTGTGGGGAACACAGTCAATAACTATGTAATATCTTTGGTGACATATCATAACTGGACTTATTTTGGTGATCATTTTGAAATGCACAGAAATAGCGAATCACTATGTTGTATAACAGGAACTAACATAGTGTAGTAGGC
This sequence comes from Balaenoptera borealis, assembly GCF_965194805.1. Taxonomy (NCBI): domain Eukaryota; kingdom Metazoa; phylum Chordata; class Mammalia; order Artiodactyla; family Balaenopteridae; genus Balaenoptera; species Balaenoptera borealis. Next base: position 108,599,877 of record NC_138881.1, read on the forward strand.
CAATTATGCTTCAAAAACAAACAAACATAAACTCATAGAAAAAGAGATCAGATTTGTTGTTACCAGAGGCGAGGGGTGGGGGGGAGAAGGAATTGGATGAAGGCAGTCAAAAGGTACAAGCTTGCAGTTATAAGATAAATAAGTACTAGGGATGTGATGTAGAATGTGGTAAATATAATTAGCACTGCTGTATGTTACATAGGAAAGTTGTTAAGACAGTAAATCTTAAGAGTTCTCATCACACACAAAAAAGTGGTTTTTTTCTATTTCTTTAATTTTGTATCTATATGAGATGATTGATGTTCACTAAATTTATTGTGATAATCTTTTCCTGATGCATGTAAGTCAAACCATTATGCTGTACACCTCAAACTTATACAGTGCTATATGTCAATTATATCTCAATAAAACTGGAAGAAAAATATTTAATGGTTAGAAAAAGGATGTATTACTAGTAAACTAAAAGATGGAAAATAGAATAATAAAAAACACATCTTACTTAGTGACTCACTTCCAAATAATAGAGTATGGGAAAGGGAAAAAAATAGTGTCTTTACTGTGGAGTAACCTGGAAGGCACCACCTTGGTCAAGGTTAATATGACCAGTGGTAAGTCATGTTGATAGCATGTACCCTTTGATATGATGTGATAAGAAAGGCACTTTATCTCTGTGGTATTCTTTCTCAAACCCAATATCCCAATCTAATCATGAGGAAAACATCAAAGAAACCCAAATTGAAGGATATTCTACTAAATACCTGACAAATTCTGCTCAAAACTGTTAAGGTCATGAAACACAAAGACTGAGAAACTGTCATAAATCAGAGGAGAAAAAGAAGACATGACAACTAGATGAAATGTGGTAGTGATGATTGGATCCTGAAGCAGATAAAGAACATCAAAGGAAAAACTAGTGAAATTCGAACAAAATCTGAAGTTTAGTTAATAATATATTTTTTTTAATGTCAACAAATGATAACATTAGGGGAATTTGAAACTGAGTGAGGAGTATATGGGAACTTTCTGTATTATCTCTGCCACTTTTCTGTAAATCTAAAATTATTCCAAAATTAAGAGTTTATTTAAAACAAACTTCATAAATCCAAAAGTAGACAGGAAAGGGAAAAAAGGAAACAACAGATATCACAGATAGGAAACAAACATAAGGATGGCAGACATAAACTTAAATGTGTCAAAAATTACATTAAATATAGTAATTGGATTAATATTCCAATTAAAGATACAGTCCAATTCTATGAAAAAATCAACCACATGCTGCTTGCAAGAAACACATTTTATTTTATTTTTATTTGCAAGAAACACATTTTCTAATGTTTGGATGTTCACAGTTTACACTTTTTATTTTTTAGTTATATATATATTTTTTGGCCTTGTGGCATGAAGGATATTAGTTCCTCTAACAGGGATCAAATCCGTGTCCCCTGCAGTGGAAGCACGGAGTCTTTTTCTTTCTTTTTTTTTTTTTAATATTTATTTATTTGGCTGCATCAGGGTTTTTTTTTAACATCTTTACTGGAGTATAATTGCTTTACATTGTTGTGTTAGTTGCTGCTGTATAACAAAGTGAATCAGCTATACGTATACATATATCCCCATATCCCCTCCCTCTTGCGTCTCCCTCCCACCCTCCCTATCCCACTCCTCTAGGTGGTCACAAAGCACCGAGCTGATCTCCCTGGAAGCACGGAGTCTAACCACTGGACCACCAGGGAAGTCCCAAGAAACATATTTTAAATGTCAGGATACAAAATGGTCAAAAATAAACAAATAGCAGGACTTCCCTGGTGGCGCAGTGGTTAAGAGTCCGTCTGCCAATGCAGGGGACACGGGTTCGATCCCTGGTCCGGGAAGATTCCCACATGCCGTGGAACAACTAAGCCCGTGTGCCACAACTACTGAGCCTGTGCTCTAGAGCCTGCGAGCCACAACTACTGAGCTCATGTGCCACAACTACTGAAGCCCACACGCCTAGAGCCCGTGCTCCGCAACAAGAGAAGCCACCACAATGAGAAACCCGCGCATCGCAATGAAGAGTAGCCCCCGCTCGCCACAACTAGAGAAAGCCCATGCGCAGCAATGAAGACCCAATGCAGCCAAAAATAAATAAATTAATTAAAAAAAAAAAACAAATAGCAAAACAACATATCATGCAAGCAATAAATCAGGATAACTATATGAATATCAGACAGAATAGACTTTAAAGGAACTGGCATTATAGAGATACAGAGGGTCTTTTCATAATGACAGAAGATTTGATTCAACAGGAAATGATAAAAATCTTAAACTTGTATATACTTAATAACACAGTCAGAAAATATATAAAACATGACAGAACTAAGAGAAGAAATTTTTAAAATTAACAATCAAATTGGGAGATTCATACACATCTCCCCCAGTAATTGGCAGAAAATGCAGATAAAAAACCATTAAGCATATAGAAGAGTTGAACAACATGATCAACCAACTTGACCTGACAAATACAGAACACTATACCCAACAACTAAAGAATACGTATTCTATTCAAGTGTAAATGAAACATTCATCAAAATTGACCATACTATGGGCCATAAAGCAAGTCTTAACAAATTTCAGGGACTTCCCTGGTGGTCCAGTGGTAAAGAATTCGCCTTCCAATTTAGGGGACGTGGGTTCGATCCCTGGTCAGGGAACTAAGATCCCACATGCCGGGGGGCAACTAAGCTCGCGCGCCTCAACGAGAGAGTGCGCATGTAGCAAACTACAGAGCCCACACGCTCTGGAGCCCGCGCACCACAACTAAAGAGAGAAAACCCGCACGCCACAACTAGAGAGAAGCCTGTGCGCCAAAACGAAGAGCCTGCACCACAACGGAAGATCCCACATGCCTCAGTGAAGACCCCACGTGCCACAACTAAGACCCGATGCAGCCAAAAAATAATAATAATAGAGAAAATAAATATTTTTTAAAATTTCAAAGGACTGAAATCATACAGAGTATTTTGTCTGACCACAGTAAAATTAGGCTAGGAATCAATAACAAAAATATAGGAAAATCTTTATTTGAAGATTATATAATACATTTCCAAGTAACTCAGGGATCAAAGGAGAAATAAACAATAATGAAAAGGTAAGTCGTACAAAAACTTATGGGATCCTCTTAAAACAGTGAGGAAATTTAAAACATGAAAGGCAAATACTAGAAAAGCAGTGCTTTAGCCACAGTTCCCCACGAAAGAACCTCACTTAAGACTTTGAATGCAGATAGTTTATTTTGGAAAGTGATATCAAGGAATAGGAGTGGGGGACTTGGATGGGTGGAAAAGGGAAGAAGAGAAAGCCAACCCAATGGTATGAGGTTACCAATCTGATCACCACCATGGCCAAGTGGGGTTCGATCTCACCAGGGAACCTGTGAGGAAACATGTGGAACATAACAGAATTGTCCATGGAAGGAACAGAAGAGGGAAGAATTTATCCACAGACTCACCTCCAAGGGAGAGGGTTGTCCTATGGGGAGTTAATACCCTTCCACTTCCAAATTACATATGCATCATAACAGCTAAGTGAATTCTAGCAAGCAGCCCAAAATGTGGCCCCAGAGTAACTCTAGAACCAAAAGCAAAAAATAAGTACTCCAGATGAGGTGAACTACTGTCATTTTACACCTGTACACAGCTGGATGCCTCAGCAACAACTGGAATAAAAAAGTGGGCAGACATATATGAAGAGAGGCGCGAGATATGTCCAATAGAAGGAAAAGAAAGGTTAAAGACATTTTCAGATTAAAGATAGGTGAGAGAATTCATCAGAAACAGACCCATACTGTGAGAAATGCTAAAGCGAGTTCTTCAAGTGGAAAAGAAATAATACCAGATAGAAATTTAGATACTCAGAAAGAAAGACTACTGAAAATGAAAATATGTAAAGTAAATATTTTAAAAATCTATTTTTCTTTCCTTAATTCTTTAAAAGCCAATTCATTGTTTAAAGCAAAAAAAAAAAAAAAACATGAATTGTGAGGTTTATAATACAGGAAGAAGTCAAATATATGACAACAGTAACACAAAGGACAAGAAGAAGTGAAAATAGACTTATGTAGTTGTAACATTGCTATATAATATGTGCAGTTGTACAAGTTTAATTCAGGTAATCTGTGATAAATTAAGGATACCTATTATAATCCCTACAGGAACCACTAAAAAAATTATACAAAGAGTTATAGCTAAAGCCAAATATTTATATTATATATATTATATTATATTACTAGTTATAGCTAAAGCCAAGTATAATGGAATACTAAAATATATTAATTAATCCAAAAGAAGATAAGAAAGGAGGAAAAAAGAAATAAAAACAGAGGGGATAAATAGAAAACAAAGAACAAGATGCTAGTCTAAAAGTCAACTATATCAATAATTATATTAACTATAAATACCAATTAAAAGGCAAAGACTGTCAGACTGTATCTGAAAAAAGTATGACCCAACTATATGACGCTTACAAGAAATATACTTTAAATAGAAAGGCAGATAGGTTGAAAGTAAAATGATGGAAAAAAATATCCCATGCAAACACTATGCATAACAAAGATGGAGGACTTACCTGGTGGCGCAGTGGTTAAGAATCCGCCTGACGATGCAAGGGACACGGGTTCGAGTCCTGGTCCGGGAAGATCCCACATGCCGTGGGGCAGCTAAGCCCGTGCGCCACATCTACTGAGCCTGAGCTCTAGAGCCCGCGTGCCACAGCTACTGAGCCCACACGCCACAACTACTGAAGCCCATGCGCCTAGAGCCCGTGCTCTGCAACAAGAGAAGCCAACACAATGAGAAGCTCGCGCACCGCAACAAAGAGTAGCCCCCACTCACCGCAACTAGAGAAAGCCGGCATGCAGCAACAAAGACCCAATGCAGCCAAAAATAAATAAATAAATAAATTTATTAAAAACAAAAAAACAAAGATGGTACACCTCCATTAATATAAGGCAAGGCACAATGCATTTCAAGACAAGGAGTATTACCAGAGATCAGAAATAATGAGTGTCATTTCATAATGACAAAAGAGTCAATTCATCAAGAAGACATGACAATCCAGAGTATGAATGAAGTTAATAACAGAGCTTTAAGATACATGAGCAAAAATTGACAGAATTATGAAGATAGACAAATCCATAATCACAGGCAAAGATTTTAATATCCCTCCATGGGTATTGATACAAGTATACAAAAAAATAAGTAAAGCTATGGAAGATTTGAACATTATCAACTAGTTTGACCTAACTGATTTATATTTATACAATGCTATACCCAGCACCTGCAGAATGCATACTCTTCTCTAGAACACATGGAACATTAACCAAGATAGACTATATGCTGGGCCATAAAATATGTCAATAAATTTAAAAGACTTAAAATCTTACAGAGTGTATATTCTCTAACAACAAAGTAATTAAATTAGAAATCAGTAATAAGATACCTAGAAAATCCCCCAAATGATTGTTTCTGCTTCCAGACAGGAAAGATTAACAGATACTGGATTTACCCTCCCATCTGAAACAACCAAAGAAACTAGACAATATATATGAAATGGTTGTCAATACACTGGACATCAGATAACAAAGTACAATGATCTCTAATAGGTGGGGAACAAATGAGGGTAGCCTTACAATTTGTCCATCTTACTGCCTGGAGAGAGATTCTAGGCTGTGGCACATGAAGGAGGAAGCCAGGTTGATGGCAGCAGACTCCCAAAGTTGAGATGGAGCTGAGAGTCTAGAGACAATATGGTGGCTAAAGTTGTCAGAATAGAGGACCAGAGAGAAGAAAGCTGCATAGAAAGAGAATTTCAGAAATCTTCAGATGGCCCTCCTCAAGGATCCATCTGAATACTGACCAGATGGACCAGCACATGTGTATGAGGAAACTACCCAAGGCTGGGGAAAGAACCATCCAAAAGGATTAGAGGTAACAGTGGCTGGCACTCTAACAAGACCAGGAAAGTTGCCTGTTCTCACCAGCTAGATTGAAGAGCTCGAGATTCATGGATCATTGGGTAGAGTACACAGAAGGGTCTTGCCTCATAGTGGGGAATAATTAGCACTAGACTAAGCACTACTCTGGTCCCACATAACAAATCCTAAATGCAAGACCCAAAAGGATCAACCTGTGTCCAAGTAATTTAACTGCATCCCAAAACATAATTTAAGAATATTTATAAGAATACAAAAATATATAGCACTCAACAAGGTAAAATGCACAATGTTTGGTATCCAATCAAAAATTACTAGGTGTGTTCTAAAATTAGATTGTGGTGATGATTGCACAATCTTATGAATATACTAAAAATATTGAATTGTACAGTTTAAATGAGTGGAATGTATGGTTTATGAATTACATCTCCAAAAGTTGTTCAAAAAAATGACTAGACATCGTGGGACTTCCAGAATGGCCCAGTGAGGACCTTACCAAACCCTCTCGCCCCAAAATAATGATAAAACTGGACAAATTGTCAAAATCAACCATTTCAGAACCCTGGAAATTAACGAAAAGCATACAACACATTGAAAAGTGTTTGTACAAGAAAAGCTGCTGAACTGCAGCAAGAACAGCAGGATCTGTAGTATTTTGACTTGGGGCTGCTCCCATGTCCCTACTTCCAAGGTGCAGTAACCTTGAGGACCAGAGAACTGGCAGTCTCATGGTAGCTGAAAGGGCTGACCCAATCTGAAGCTCTACAGAAAAGCCTCATGCCCAATAATGATCTTAGGGGAAAAGAATCAGGGAAGGTCAGTGTCACAGCTGCCTAAGGCTGTGATACTGGTTAGAGCAAGCAACAGACCAGTCAGAAATTTTAAAATGAGATCTGGAAAATGAGACCAACCATAAGGTGCTTTGATAAGCTCTCATTTGTTCCAGGGGATCTGGAAGGTTATGTATTAATACATACACAGGGCTGCACACATGCTCAGGGGAGACCAGAGATGGCCCCAGTTAACTATTCATTCATGGCTGACTTTGAGGCCGTGTACAAGCAGAAAGTGAAAATCAGAGATTTTTTAACTGCCTGAACTTAGAATGAGTGTACCAACACATAAACAGATTCCCTAGGAAAAAGGATGGAAAGCCTTACTGGCTAAAGTGTTTAAGCAAAATCTTGGACCAATAACTGGCTGACCACTAGACTATGATGACCCAAGGGTTAACTCTAGGTAGCTAGGCTTAAAAATATGAACGAGGGAAAAAAGAAAGAAAAACTAAGAGCAAGATCATTCTTTAACACCATACACAAAAATAAGATCAAAATGGATTAAAGACCTAAATGTGAGACACGACACTATAAACTCCTAGAGGAAAACATAGGCAGAACACTCTCTGAGTGTTCACAGCACTATCTTTAAATCACAGCAATATCTTTTTCGATCCGTCTCCCAGAATAATGAAAATAAAAACAAAATTAAACAAATGGGACCTAATTAAACTCAAAAGCTTTTGCACAGCAAAGGAAACCATAAATAAAACAAAAAGACAATCCACAGATTGGGAGAAAATATTTGCAAATGATGTGACTGACAAGGGGTTAGTCTCCAAAACTTACAAACAGCTCATGAGGCTTAATATCATCAAAACAAACAACCCAATCAAAGAATGGGAAGAAGACCTAAATAGACATTTCTCCAAAGAAGACATACAGATGGCCAAGAGGCACATGAAAAGATGTTCAACATTGCTAATTATTAGAGAAATGCAAATCAAAACTACAACGAGGTATCACCTCACACCGGTCAGAATGGCCATCATCAAAAAATCCACAAACGATAAATGCTGGAGAGGGTGTGGAGAGAAGGGAACCCTTCTACACTGTTGGTGGGAATGTAAGTTGGTACAGTAACTATGGAGAACAGTATGGAGGTTCCTTAAAAAACTAAAAATAGAGCTACCATATGACCCTGCAATCCCACTCCTGGGCATATATCTGGAGAAAAACATAATTTGAAAAGATACATGCACCCCAATGTTCATTGCAGCACTGTTTACAATAGCCAGGACATGGAAGCAACCTAAATGTCCATCGACAGAGGAATGGATAAAGAAGATGTGGTACCTATATACAATGGAATATTACTCAGCCATAAAAAAGAATGAAAAAATGCCATTTGCAGCAACATGGATGGACCTAGAGATTGTCATACTGAGTGAAGTAAGTCAGACAGAGAAAGAGAAAGTTCATTCTCTAAGTCTGTGAGTCTGTTTCTGTTTTGCAAATAAGTTCATATGTAACATTTCTTTTTAGATTCCGCATATAAGGGATATCATACAATATTTCTCAAAACTACCTGACCGTGCCTTCCAGGAGCTGGGCACATTGGCAGGGCCATCTCAATAATCAAGGGTATGTAACTCCCTGGCATCCTGGGATCTCATGAATCCAGTCAAAGTTCCTACTGGGTCCTGTCTTCAGGTTCTGGAAGCTACAAGGAGAAAGTTCCTCCATCAGATTTACCAGTTGCTGGTGCTCTAAGGCAGCCCCTGTTCTACTGAGTGGAGACGCAGGGGTGAGTACAAGGAAATGCTGGATCGGGAGTGGGCCCCTCCCCCTCCCCCATGCCAGGCCCCTCTGGTTCAGCCCCAGTGCCCTCTGCCCTTGCCTCCTCATGTTTCTGCATCAGAGGCTTTATTGGTCCCTTCCAGGAAGCCCTTTCCTCCTGTCTGAACTAGAACCTCATCCCTATGGCTGAGAAAATTCCAGGCCCTAACCTTCTGTGATTTCAAGACTGGGACCAGACTCAGAGCTGAAAGTTAAACTAGCTCAAAAAATGTTTGGAGACAGAGGTTTCTGTCCACGCTGTGAACAATGAAGTGGTCCCCTGAGCCCAACCCTACCCTGAATTGTATGGTGTATATAATTATTTTGTTATTTTGAAATTCTTTTTAAACATGGAGAGAATAAGTGAGCAATATATCTGCTGATCATAGGTAATAAATGTATTAATTTGCCAAAAAAAATAAAAATAAAAATAAAATGGATAACCAACAAGGACCTACTGTATAGCACAGGGAACTCTGCTCAATGTTATGTGGCAGCCTTGATGGGAGGGAAGTTTGGGGGAGAATGGATACACGTATATGTATGGCTGAGTCCCTTTGCTGTGCACCTAAAACTATCACAACATTGTTAATCAGCTATACTCCAATATAAAATTAAAAGTTTTGGGACTTCCCTGGTGGCGCAGTGGTTAAGAATCCTTCTGCCAATGCAGGGGACACAGGTTCGAGCCCTGGTCCGGGGAGATCCCACATGCCGCGGAGCAACTAAGCCCGTGTGCCACAACTACTGAGTCTGTGTGCCACAACTACTGAAGCCCGTGCGCCTAGAGCCCGTGCTCTGCAACAAGAGAAGCCACTGCAATGAGACACATGTGCACTGCAACAAAGAGTAGCCCGTGCTTGATGCAACTAGAGAAAGCCCACGCGCAGCAATGAAGACCCAACACAGCCATAAATAAATAAATAAATAAATAATAAATAAATAAAAATTTTTAAAAAAAGAATTTTAAAAAAACAACTGAGCAGAGATTCCAGTTCTCATACTCTACAGGGGACATAGACACTACATAATTAGTCCAAGCACATCACTAAACAAAAATAAAAAATTAAAATTAAAAAACAAAGAAACAAGGTGCAGCCATACACAGAAAAAAAAAAAAAGCAGCTTATATAAATTGTCTCTGGGAGGGCCTAGATGATAGATTTAGTACATAAAGACTTCAAATAAGCTATTATAAATATGTTCAAAGAACTAAAAGAAGCCACGTTTGAAGAATTAAAGGAATATATGATGACAATGACTCTTCACATAGAGAATATAAATAAAGACATACAAATTATTAAAAAAAATGAATGAAAATTCTGGAATTAAAAGGTACAACAACTGAAATGAACAATTCACTCAAGGGGCTCAACAGCAGATTTGAGCTGATAATAGAAAGTAGATCATCTGAAACATTGTAAATCAACTATACTTCAATTAAAAATTAAAATTAAAAAAAGGTAGATCAATAGAGATTATCTAGTCTAAGGAACAGAATGTAAAAAGAACGAAGAAAACTGAAGAACTTCAAAGGCCAGTGAGACACCATCAAACACACTACGTATGCATAATGGGAGTTCCAGAAGAGGAGTGGAGAAAAAAGGGACATAAAAACTATTTGAAGAAATAGTGGGTGAAAACTTCTCAAATTTCATTTAAAAAAAGATTAATCTACACATCCAAGAAGCTCAATGAATTCCAAATAGCACAAACTCAAAGATATTCACAGCTAGAGAGATCATAGTCAAACTGTTGAAAGGCAAAGCCAAAGAGAGAAACTTGAAAATAGTGAGAAGAAAATTATGTGTCATATACAAAGGAACCACAATAAAATTAACAGCTGACTTCTCATCAGAAACAGTGGAGACAAGAAGTCAGTATTATGACATATCAAAGTGCTGGGGGAAAGAAACTCAACCAAGAATTCGAAGAGTCAGTTCACCATGCCAACAGCTCATGACAACACTTTCTCATCCCCAGCTTCTGGATGTCCCTTCAGGTCTTCTGCTCTAAGCTGTGCTGAGGGGAAGGGTGTGGGAGATCTCTGACCTGACACTATGGGGGATGAAAGAAGTGACACCTTCTAAGGTATGAGCACTGACCTCCTTAAACTGGAGTTATTGGAAGAAATCCATATGAAAGACTTAGTACAAATCTCAATACTTGAAATAAGACAAAAGGTAGTGGAACTGGAAGCCAAAATCAGTACTGACAACGAAGGCAGTGAGTGGAAAACCTGTTATGAGACACAACTTGAACAGAATGATCAACTAGAAAAGCAAGGTGTTAGTCTCAGAGAGAAAATGGAAAAAAATCCGTGGAAATCCTTCACATAGACTATCTTCTATTCGTGTCTATGAGCGGATGCCAGTGGAATCCTTAAGTACATTACTTAAACAGCTAGCAAAAGAAAAAAGGAGCCTTGAAAATCAAGTGAAAGACTATGTACTTAGACTGGAACGAGGATCAAAGGCTTACCACAAGATCAATGATGAACGTCGTATATACCTAGCTAAAATGTCTCAGGTCTCTGGCTCACACCAAGTTTCTAAAAGACAACCAATGAATCAACTGCATAGAACGAAAGAGAATCCAGTGAAAACAGAAAGATATAATCCAGCTAATCAGAAAATGGTAAATGCCAAGAGAGGACCAGCAAAAAAGATTACAAGATAAATCATCTTCCAAAACTCAATCCATAATTCCAGAACTGGGTGGATTTCTATTTCTTCCATTTTTTCATTTGTAATATTCAGATTGTGAAGTTACTGTTCAACACATTTTTCAGGGGATGAGATAGATAAGAAAGAGCTATTAAACCTCTTTAGCTCCTCTTCCAGAAGTGTGTTCCTTTGACTACCTGAAAGTAATTTTCTTAGTAATTTAGTCTAGTTTCAAAAATTATTTTAGAAAGTAATTTTAGTGACCCGAAAATATGAACTAGCAGAATTTATGATTCTTAAAATAGCCTAGGAAACAGGAAGTCTGTCATCATTACACTTGCTTTTAATAATATATCCATTATCTACTCTGATATTAACATTGCTATTATATTTGGTTTCTAGTTGGCTGATAGCTAAAAATGTGAGTTCATAAAAACTGCTTGCTATTTTAGGCTATATCATGCTCGTTTTTTTAAACCCAAGGTTTAAACAAAGAGGCAAATCAAATGCATTTTAAACTTTGACTTAAAGCGGAAAGAGCCTCCAATCGGGAATCAGCTTGGCTATAGTCCCTCTCTGCTGTAAATTTATGAGAACTTGGGAAAGTCTCTTCACCTCATCTTTATTTTCCACACCTGTAAGATAAATGAGGCAAACTATGCAACTTCTCAGGCTTCTTACCATTCTAGAAAACCAATACTCCTTCAACTACTGCAAGGACTTGCCACTTAGTACATGGTGATTTAAGTCATTTTGTGATGTTTATTAATTCACAGTGATGGCCTAGTTTTTTGGAGCAAACTTTGTAAGTGTTCACAATACTCAAGTCTAGAAGTGGACATTGAATGAGGATAGGAGAAAGGTTCTTTTAAGGCATTTAGAAAGTGTATCAAATTCTCTTATTCATGTTTAGACTGTTTTTGCAACTGTCACATTGGTCTACAATATACATATAATTTATTTTCCCAACTTAATAAGTGAAACTGTTGGCCTTTAAATTTCCAGAAATCATCCATTGGTTAGTATAGTTTCTAGCTAATGTTGTTCTCACCTTATATCCTAAAACCTAAATTCTTTTTATTCAGAATCACCAGTAATGAATACCAAATGCACTTCTATATCTCTATAGACGTTCCTTTCTTTAAGGAAGAATGCATAAATTTCATACAGCCAAATAATTCTTTTATATGACTTTAAAATGTAATGCAGTGAGGGACTTCCCTGGTGGCACAGTGGTTAAGAATCCGCCTGCCAATGCAGGGGACACCGGTTCAGTCCCTGGTCCAGGAAGATCCCACATGCCGCGGAGCAACTAAGCCCGTGCGCCACAACTGCTGAGCTTGCACTCTAGAGTCCTCGAGCCACAACTACTGAAGCCTGCACGTCTAGAACCTGTGCTCCGCAACAAGAGAAGCCACTGCAATGAGAAGCCCACACACCGCAACAAAAAGTAACCCCTGCCCACCACAACTAGAGAAAAGCCGGTGCACAGCAATGAAGACCCAGCACAGCCAAAAATGTAAATAAATAAATAAATAAATAAATAATAATAATCAGAGAAAAAAATGAAGATTTGGGGTCCTTTTTTTGTTTAATACTGAAATATGTATTAACATTAGTATTTAAGTTGAGAATTCATAAAGCAAAACAGCAGTAAACAATATTTAACATATTTCAAATTTTAAAATGTCTAAATGTATTACAAAATATCAAGAAATACCATTTATAAAACAAATGCTGCTATAATCAAAAGGACAGATAATAACGAGTGTTGGTGAGCATGTGGAGAAATGGGAGCCCTCATACATTGCTGGTAGAGATGGAAAATGGTACAGCCTTTTTGGAAAACAGTCTGTCAGTTCTTCAAAACTGACAGAGAGTTATCATATGACACAGAAATTCCACTACTATGTATGTAGCCAAGAGAAAAACCTATAACCACATAAAAACTTGTCCACAAATGTTTAGAGCAGCATAATAGCCAAAAAGTGGAAACAACCAAACGTCTACCAATTAATGAATGGATAAACAAAATGTAGTATAGCCAAACAATGGAATATTATTCAGCAACAAAAGGAAATGAAGTACTGGTATATGCTATGACATGGACAAAACTTGACAGTAATACCCTAAGTGAAAGAAGCCAGTCACAAAATACCACACATTGCATAATTCCATTTATATAAAATGTCCAGAACAGGCCAATCCATAAAGACACAAAGGAGATTAGTAGAGGCCTAGGGATGATGGAAAAAGGGAGAGGATGGGGAGTGACTGCAAAGGGTACAGGGGTTTTTTTTGGATGATGAAAATTTCTAAAATTGATTGTGGTGATGATTGCACAACTCTGTGTATATACTACTAAAAACCATTGAACTGTATACTTTAAATGGGTTAATCATATATGATTTATATCTCTAATTCTGTTATTAAAATCTAATTCTAAAAAAAATAATAATTCTATATATAGAAAAATAACCCTTAAAAAATGAAAGCCCCACAAACAAAGACAGTCTCAGAAAAAATAGCCTAAGAAAACAAATTGCTATCAGACCTGCTTTATATGAAATTTTAAAAAGGAATTTCATCAGGCTGAAGAGAAATTGTAACTCGAATCCACACAAAGAAATAGAGCACCAGTGGGACTTCCCTGGTCGTGCAGTGGATAAGATTCCGTGCTCCCAATGCAGGGGGCCTGGGTTCGAACCCTGGTCAGGGAACTAGATCCCACATACATGCCACAACTAAGAGTTCACATGCCACAACTAAGGAGCATGTGTGCTGCACCTAAGGAGCTGGTGAGCTGCAACTAAGGAACCCACGAGCTGCAACTAAGGAACCCACGGCCACAACTAAGGAGCTGGCAAGCCTCAACTAAGGAGCCCGCGAGCCACAACTAAGATCTGGTGAAAAGAAAGAAAGAAAGGAAGGAAGGAAGGAAGAAAGAGAGAGAGAGAAAGAAAGAAAGAGAGAGAGGGCTTCCCTGGTGGCGCAGTGGTTGAGAGTCTGCCTGCCAATGCAGGGGACACGGGTTCGAGCCCTGGTCTGGGAGGATCCCACATGCCGCGGAGCGACTGGGCCCGTGAGCCACGGCTGCTGAGCCTGAGCGTCTGGAGCCTCTGCTCCGCAACAAGAGAGGCCGCGATGGTGACAGGCCCGCGCACCGCGATGAGGAGTGGCTCCCACTCGCCGCAGCTGGAGAAGGCCCTCGCACAGAAGCGAGGACCCAACACAGCCAGAAATAAACATAATAAATAAATAATAAAAATTAAAAAAAAAAAAAAAAAAAAAAAAGAAAGAGAGAGAGAGAGAAAGAAAGAAAGAAAGAAGTAGGTAGGTATGGAGGGAGGGAGGGAGGGAGCACCAGTAATGTTAATTACATAAGAAAACATAAAATACAATATAAATATATTTTTTCTTTCCTTCTCACAACTGATTTAAAAGACATCTGCATAAAACAATATTATTAAAATATTAAGTTTAGAATATATAAGATGTAGTGTATATGATAATAATAGCACAAAGGAGGGAGGAGGAAAGGGAGCAATATTAGAGCAAAGTTTCAATACACTACCATAAATAAATTAGCATTAATGTGAAGTATATTGTTTTAAGTTAGTTAAGATATATATTTTAATCCTCAGAGCAACAACTAAAAGAATAATTCAGCAAATAGAGTAAATAATGGGAACTAAACTGGTACACTAGAAAATATCTAATGAAAAAGAAGACAGTAAAGGAGAAATAGAGGGAAAAAATACATGAGACATATAGAAAATAGGAAAATGGCAGTTATAAATAATTATATTTATATCATAATCAATAATTATATTAAATGTAAATGAAATAAGCACTACAATAAAAAATACATTATCAGACTAGATTAAAGAACAGGATCCAACTGCATGCTGCCTAGAAGAGACACACTTTAGATTTACAACACAAATAAGTTGAAAGGATAAAAAATGATATACTATGCAATCAGCAACCATAAGAGAGCTGGAGTGGCTGTACCAATGCATTAGTTTTCTACTGCTTTGTAACAAATGACCACAAATTTAGCACCTTAAAACAGTACGATGCAAGAGGGAAGAGATATGGGGATATATGTATATGTATAGCTGATTCACTTTGTTATAAAGCAGAAACTAACACACCATTGTAAAGCAATTATACTCCAATAAAGATGTTAAAAAAAAGGAAAAAATAAATAAATAAGTAAAATTATATTAAAAAAAATTAAATGCAAATACTTTTGAAGTTTACTGTATAAGTATCTTAAAGTCCCTGAGATCAGGTTATGTTGTGGGTGGATCAATATAATACATTTTGTTTTTAGTCATCTCTAGTTGTTCCAATTTATTTATTATGTATCTTGAGTTTTAAAAACTTTTATTTTTGTCTTCCTCAAATTTTACAACCTTTCATTAAACACATGAAGTAACAGAGAGATGTTAACATCTGGGAATATGTAACCCATTGTGGATTATTTTATCTACTTGTTATTAAGGAAATTTATACTATCTAATAAAAATGTAGATTCTTTGTTATTTTTCTTTAACAAAAAAAAAAACAGACAAAAAAAATACCAATTTATTAGCCCACAGTTCAGTAGGTCATAAGACAAGGCACGTTCTCTGCTTTGTCTCAAGAAGCCAAAATCAAGGTGTGGACAGGCTGGCCTCTTATATGGAAGCTCTAGGAAAAAGTCTGCTTCCAACAAAAAAAGCATCTGCTTCCAACAAAAAAAGCATCTGCTTCCAAGTTTGGGTCGTTGGCAGCAATTCAACAGCTGTTCCTTGTAGCTGTGAAACTGAGTTCCCCATTTCCTTGATACATGGTCCCAACTACCTTCAAGCAAACAATAGAGCATCAAATGCTTCTTGTGCTTTGAATTTCTGATCACCTCTTCTAGCACCAGCTGATGAAAACTCTCTGTATTTAAAGGACTCACCTGATTGGGTCAGGCCCACCAGATAATCTTTGTATAGTAAGGTTAACTGTCTTGGGACTTTATATCTGGAATATTAATCACTTTGTGTTAATCACATAGTATTTGATTGAATAAGAAGGAAACAGGAATCTTGTGGAGCCATCTTTAGAATTCTGCCTACCACAACTAATATCAGATAAAACACACTTTAACACAAAAAAAGTGTTATTAGAGGGAAAAAAGACATTTTATAGTGATAAAGGTTCAATTCATCAGGAAGACATAACAACTATAAAAACACACCTAACAAAGGGGCCCCAAAAAAGCGATACAAAACCTGACAGAAGTGAAGGGAAAATAGTCTCCAATATCTTACTCTCAACAATTAATAGAACAACTAGAGAAGAAAATCAGCAAGGATAAAGAAGACCTGGACAACACTATCATACAATTTGACCTAAATTATTTCTATAGGACATTCCATCCAACAACAGCAGAATACACAGTCTTTTCAAGTGCACATGGAACATTCTATATTGTTCATGGTTATGGTTTATGCTAGGCCATAAAACAAGCCACAATAAATTTAAAAGGATAGAAATTATACAATGTATATATCTGACCACAATGGTATTAAATTAGAAATCAGCAACAGGAAGAAATTTAGAAAATCCAGAAATATTTGCAAATTAAACAATCTATTTCTAATAACCTATAGGTAAAAGAAATCACAAGGGGAGTTGGAAAGAAATTTGAACTGGATGAAAACTAAAACACAACATGTTAAAATGTATAGGATTCAACTAAAGCAGTGCTTAAAGGAAAAAATTATAGCTTGAAATGACTATGTGAGAAAAGAAGAAAGATCACAAATAAATAATCTAATTTTTCACATTAAGAATCTAGAGAAAGTAGAGCAAACTAAACACAAGGCAAGCATAAGATAGAAATAATAAAATTACAGCAGAAATTAATAAAATAGAAAACAGAAAAACAATAGAGAAAAATTAATGAAAACAAAAGTTAGTTCTTTGAAAAGATCAACAAAATTGACAAACCTTTAGCTAGACTGACAATGAAATAAAAAGACTTAAATTACTAAAATCAAGAGTACAAAAGGGGGGCTTCCCTGGTGGCGCAGTGGTTAAGAATCCGCCTGCCAATGCAGGGGACACGGGTTCGATCCCGGGTCCGGGAAGATTCCACATGCCACGGAGCAACTAAGCCCGTGCGCCACAGCTACTGAGTCTGCACTCTAGAGCCCGTGGGCCACAACTACTGAGCCCACACGCCTAGAGCCTGTGCTCCACAACAAGAGAAGCCACCGCAATGAGAAGCCCACACACCGCAATGAAGAGTAACCCCCACTCGCCGCAACTAGAGAAAGCCCGTGTGCAGCAACGAAGACCCAACACAGCCAAAAATAAATAAATAAATAAATAAATTTATAAAGAAAAAAGAATGAAAAAGGGGACAACACAACTGACTCTACAGTAATTAAACTGTTTATAAGAGAATGTTATTAACTACTTTATACCAGCAAATTAGATAACTTAGATGAAATGGACAAATTTCTGGAAAGATATAATTGACCAAAACTGACTCAAGAAGAAATAGACAATCTGAAAGATTATAACAGGTAAAGGAATTCAATTCATAATTTAAATTCTTTCCACACACAAAAAAACCCAGACCCAGATGAGTTCACTAGTGAATTCTATCAAACATTTAAAGAATAAATGATAACAATGTTCCAGAAAGTAAAGAAGGAAAGAACACTTCCCAACTCTCTCTACAAGGTCAATATTACGTGACACCAAAGCCAGACAAAGGCATCATCAGAAAAGAAAACTACACATCAATATCACTCATGAATGGAGATGAAAACTCCTTTTAAAATTAATCAAACCAAATCTAGCAACATATAAGGACTATTTTACACCATGACTAAATGGGATTTTTTCCCAGGAATGCCCAGTTGGTTTAACATTCAAATATCTTAAGGGTGGTCTTTAGTTGCCTGGTATGTGGCCCAGGGATGACTAAGGCAGAGAAATATTGCCTCTTGGGGTACTGGCCAGATGGAGGAGGTATGGCTCTGGATTGGTTAGTTTGCATATCAAAGGCTGAGTCCTTTGCTACTCTAAGAATTGGTTAGCTCTGGGAGGGGTAGTCTCTCCCCAGCCAGGAAGATTTTTTTCGAATGTCGAAGCATCATAATATACAAAAAATAATTGAAAACATGATTAATACAATTAGTCCTTTGATTTTTTGACATCTTATTAGGAAACTTCGGGGTGGTGATAATAAAGACCTTCAGTAGTAGGGCTTAAGTTAATCCAAACAGCATAGAAACCTTTTATTATGAGAATATGAAAGGTTTTAGCGTCTGGGAGAAAGTTGTCTCCAGCACAGGGAATGAAGTCATCTCCAATGGTGAGGTCTTGGGCTGGGGTGATGTCATCTGAGGTGATGCCATCTCCAGCGGTAAGCTTCTGAGTCAAGATGATGTAATCTAGGATGTGGGACTAGGAGTATCATTTCTAAGGGGATACCCACTCGAGTTGATGTGGGTCTTAGCATTTGCCATGTTTGGTTGAAACAGTGGCTTACTTGAAGGGTTGGGCCTCCAGATTGTAAACAATGAAAGCATCCAGACCAGTGGTAGTAAGACCATGGTCACCAGAATAGTGTGCAGTTGCACTTGACAGGTTTTTGGTGGAAGTTTAGTTTCACATGGGTCCTGTATCAGATGAGCAGCTGCCTGGCCTATGGGACAATCTATGGTTAAGAGGTCCCAGGAGAATATGCACCATCGATCTGGCCTCCAGCCTTATGGAATGGGACAAGATCGAAAATGTATAAAGATAGGTTAAGACCTGGGGCAAGATAGAGAGTCATTTAGGGATTTGTTTAGACTGGAACTTGAAAAGGAATTGTTTAAGGAGATCATTGTGTCTCTTAGTTAAAAGGGCTATTTGAGACCTATTAGCGACATGAAAGTTCTATTGAGTGTTTTTTCCAAGAGCCCAGCATTGTGTATTTTGAGTAATGAAATGTGTGCCTTGGTTACTATTAATAATGTTTACAATGAGTAATGAGCTCTTGGCAAGGCCTTATATTGTGACCTTAATGTATAGAAAGACGTGTAATTTTATATTTTGGGTATCTGTGAGGCAAGAGTTTCCAGAGTTCTCTAACCTGGCAGAGATGATTTTTAGGCAATGCCCACCAGTTTATAATAAACGTGAAGATGTGACCATTTGTTGGCCAGGGCATCCAGTGTTAAGATAACTGCCTGAAGTTTGGCCAAGTGTGTGGTTTTTGGTGTCCTGTCGTTCATTAGGGACATCCTAGCTAAGGGATGCAAAACAGCAACATTCCACTGAGCTCCATCATGTATGATATTTAGCAGGGCCATTTGCATAATCTATTGCTGTTAGCACAGTTAATCCCAGGGGGTTTCCCAGGTACCAAGGGTCTGGGGGAGCGGTAACTTCCTCCAGCACCCTGGAATCTGGCAAGGGACTAAGGACAGGGGAAGCCATCCCCTCCTGCAAGTAGAACATGTCAGAGGGCCCAGGTTTGGTTGCGTGCTGATTAAGAAGGCCTCAGTAGCTGTGCTAAGTTGGTGGGGTGCTGTTTCCATGACTCAAAGCATAATGGGCAGCTGGCTATGAAGGGTCACAGGCTCAAGATCTGTGAGAACCTCTATCTTTAGGAAGGTCAAGTAGGTAGCCAGGCATTTTTTGTAGGGGCAGTTTATTGCACCAGAAACCCTTGGGCAACCTACGGCCATCAGGAGTGGTCCAGAGACGCTGGGAGGTATGAGAAGAGGTTGCCAAAGTCTCTTTAGTGAAGGAGTTTGGAGCGGGTATTAACAAGAGTGCCTGTTGATTTTCATTTGGGAGTAAAATTGGTAAATGAGAAATATGTTGTCATTAGAACCCAAGAAGAGCTAAATTTGTGTTTGGATTTGTATGTCCTTAATGAGTGTGTCTAATGAATTTCCTTGGAGGAGGATGTTATCAATGGAATGTCATACCTGTGCTCCTGGAGGAAGGTGGATGTAGTTAAGATCTTGTCTGTAAGGACTGAGTGCGATGGCAAAGCTGCTGAGGTGCCCCATGGGTAGGCTGGAGAAGATGTATTGTGTCCCTTCAGGGGTAAAGGCAAATTGCAGCTGAGAGGCTGTTGAAATGGGCACTGGACAGAAAATGGTAGCCAGATCTATAAAAGAAAAATACTTCCCAGTTGTTGACTGAATAGAATCATTGATTTTGATAATATTGGATATCTGGTATGGGGGCCTTGGTGGATGGGACCACAGCATAAAGGTAGTAATAATCCATCATGAGGAGTACCCTCACACACACCATTTTTCTTTTCATTCTTTTTTTTTTTTTTTTTAGATTTAAGAACAGGCAAAATTGGGCTATCAATGGAGAAGAAATGCAGATAATCACTCCTTTATTAATTAGGTTTTCTGTAATAAGTTTTAATCCTTGAGCTCCATGTTTTAACTTATACTGAACCAGGTTATTTTAACTGCAGGTCCATGGGGTTCCATTTTATTAAGCCAATTTGTAAGTCTCAAAGACTTACTTTAGTCTTAATTTATTATATTGTGTCAGAGCACCGATGCCCAATATAGAATATTTTAGGGCAATAGGTATTGTGCCTTTGGATATTTAGGCAAGGCTACAATTAGAGTGAGGCATACCCATTTTTTCTTCATTTTATATTTAGTTACCTTCTTTAGATTTTAGGGGACACGATGTTTAAATTTACTGGGATCACCAGGCACAACTGCAATTTAAGCCCCATCTTGATTAAGTCCATAAAGTTCTTGTCAACTGATGTATTTTAGCAAGTATTAAAGTTAATTTAGAACCAAGCCTGTAGAGGCACAAAAGCCAATCAGCATTTTTTTTATCATTTTGTTATATAAATTCTTTAATATATAAAATCCAAATTTCCAATTGGATCAAATTGGGGGATTTTGTTTTAATTTAGCTATATATTTTATATATACTCACAATTCACCTATTATATATTTATATGAAAATAATATACATGTTTACATAATTTAATTACCTTCTATTTTCTCCTCTTGTATCTAGCTAGGAGTTTGTTTCAAAATCAATAAGTAGGGCTTCCCTGGTGGCGCAGTGGTTGAGAATCTGCCTGCCAATGCAGGGGACACGGGTTCGAGCCCTGGTCTGGGAAGATCCCACATGCCGCGGAGCAATTAGGCCCGTGAGCCACAACTACTGAGCCTGCGCGTCTGGAGCCTGTGCTCCGCAACAAGAGAGGTCGTGATAGTGAGAGGCCCGCGCACCGCGATGAAGAGTGGCCCCCGCTTGCCGCAACTAGAGAAAGCCCTCGCACAGAAGCGAAGACCCAACACAGCCATAAATAAATAAATAAATAAATAAATAAAATAAAATATGTATGTTATCTCTTTAAAAAAATCAATAAGTAATCTAGGGCTAGCATTATGCTTGTTAGAACTGGCATTTGCTCAGTACATATGGTTTAAAGTTCCTCTTTATTTTCCCTTGGGCTTGTAGCCACCAAAAGTGGCAGTCTTTTATCTTTATCTTTTTTTCCTTTTTCTTCTGTTTTTGGCTTGTAGCTACCCAACCAAAGCCACAGTCTAGTTTTTGTCTCCAGCTGAGAAGAGGGAAAAAGGGGAGAAAAAAGAGACCTCTTGCCTCTAAGCAACCTCTCCCTGGGACCAACACCGTCCCTATTAAACATGTTTCTAGAATGGTCTGTAGTATTTATAGGCGGCTAAACTTCTCCCCCTCATTTTTTTTTCTTTTGGGTGTTTACCTGATAAGCTCCTGGTGATCCCCAGTAGCCTCTGCTCTGAGCAGTGGCCTCTATTTCTAGGGTACCCCAATCAACCTCAGAGGGGTAACATCTAGGAGAGCAATGGTGGCCTCAGCTTCATCTTTTACATTTTTTGTTTTGTGATAATTTTGTTTTAAACATGAGACCTTAGCATATGCATAGGCAGCAGCATTTGAGAGTGCTCAAGCACAGGGACCTGGAGATTTATAATCTCAAGTGAGCTGAGAGACCTACTCAGGTGTTTTAGGGGGAGTGAGATTAAAGTTCCCCTTCCTCTCCACATCCTCTTTTTTATTTAAACATTGAGCCACGGGTCTCCAAGGATGGATTCCTTACATCCCGCTTGGTCAAAGGACAAATGTGACAGCAGTAAAGCAAGCAACAAAAGGATTTGCCTTTGAAACAAACTTTAGTGTTTGGGTGCCATGGTTTGCTGTGAAAAGGCACCCTGAGCTGCATCACCAGCAGATCTATAGAGCTCACCAGGGACCAACGCCAAGACTCTTCCCCAGGGACTCCTTCTAGAAGAGCAGGCCATGCCTTAATTGCTTATTGGGAGGGGAGACTCCAGCGGGAGCCCGAGTGTCCACTGCTAACTTCAGCCCTGTTGGGTCGATGGATCAGACTCACACTCAACATGGTCTCATCAGAGGAAGCCTCTCTTCACTCCTTTGGGCAGGGAGCTTGATCTTGTAAATTAGCCAGTGATCCTAATCACCCCCAGTGTCACTGCCCAGGATCTAGAGGTCACTACCCAGAACCTAGGTGCATCAAACCAGGAAAATCAGGTTTGGCCCAGTTGACCCAGCTGTCCAAGGTAAGATGCCAACTATGGAATTATGGCAACCATGAATGGAGACTTTAGCACCTGAAACTAAATGAGGAGTACCATAGATGCGAGTATCTTTGAGGTCCTCTTAGATTTAATTGGAGGACCATGGCAGTGTATAGCAGTTACAGCATGAAGCAGTTCAGGCAGAGTGCCAGTGTGCCAACAGTCAGCCATGTCTTCCTGGGCAGTACTCGCTGTTTGGTAAGTCCAGTTAGTAGGCCAAGAGCAGTCTAGAGGCAAGCTCCCTCCATCAAAAGCTGGGTCACCTTGCACACTGCACCTATTGTTCTATGCCCAGGTCTTAATTTATAAAGGTGACTGAGTGATGAGTGAGGGATAGACTCAGGCCAGAGACTTTAGTGGGATTTCCAATGGAAAGGCAAGACAGGGCAGGGTAAACATTTTCTGATTGGTTAGTTTGAATAATTTCGGCAGGTTCTAAACTATAGGGGTGGTCTCTAGTTGCCTGGTACCTGTCCCTGACATGATTAAGGCAGAGGAATATTGCCTCTTGTTTCTAGGGGAACTGTAAGTAATATTAAACTTTTCCTTCAATGGCATTGTTCTCTCTGTGTTGCCATTCAGTCACCTTTATAAATTAAGACCCAGGCACAGAACAATGTGATACTGATTGGGATGGCAAAAGGAAAGAAAGAAAGAAAGAAAAGAAAGAAAGAAAGAAAGAAAGAAAGGAGGGAAGGAAGGAAGGAAGGAAGGAAGGAAGGAAGGAAGGAAGGAAGGAAGGAAGAAAGAGAAAGAAAGGAAGAAAGAGAAAGGAAGGAAGGAAGGAGAGAAGAAGGAGGAGGAGAAGGAGGAGGAGGAGAAGAAGGGGAAGAAGGGGAGGAAGAAGAAGAGGAGGAAGAAGAAGAAGAAAAAGGAGAAGAAGAAGAAGAAGGAGAAGGAGAAGAAGGAGGAGGAGGAGGAGGAGAAGAAGAAGAAGAGGAAGAAGAAGGAGAAGAAGGGGAGGGAGAAGAAGGGAAGAAAGGAAAGAAGGAAGGAAGGGAGGGAGGGAGGAAAAGAAAATAGAGTGTTGGCAAGGATGTGGAGAAATTGGAACCTGTGTGCATTGCTGCTGGGAATGTAAACTGGTGCAGCTGCTGTGGAAAATGATGGCAGTTCCTCAAAAAATTAGACATAGAATTACCATATAATCCAGCAATTCCACCTCTGTGTATATACCCAAATGAACTGAAAGCAAGGACTCCAGCAGATATTTGTACACCCATGTTCATAGCTGCATTATTCACAATAGCCAAAAGGTGGTGCTATGGTCTGAATGTCTGTGTTGTTCCCCCCCAGCCCCCACCAATCACATTCATATGTTGAAATCCTAATTCCCAAAGGTGATGGGTCCCACCAATTTATTAGTAGGTGGGTCTTTGGGAGATGATTAGTCCATGAGGGTGGAGCCCTCATAAATGGCATCAGTGCTTTTATAAAAGAGATCCAACAGTGCTCCTTAGCCCCTTCCACCATGTGAGGACCCAGAGAAAAGGTGTCGGCTATCAACCAGGAAGAGGGCCTTCACCTGAACATACTGGTCCCTTGATCTTGGCCCTCTAGCCAGAAATAATTTTAGAGAATTTATGAGAAATAAATTTCTGTCGTTTATAAGCTACCTAGTCTGTGGTATATTCTTATAGCAGCCTGAACGGACTGGCAGGGGGCAAGCAAACCAAGTGTACATCAACAGATGAATGGATAAACAAAATGTGGTATATACACACAATGGAATATGATTCAACCTTATAAAGGAAGGAAATCCTGACACATGCTACAATACGGAGTAACCTTGAAGACATTATGCTAAGTGAAATAAGCCAGTCACAAAAGGACAAATATATGATTCCACTTATATGAGGGACCTAGAGTAGTCAAAGTCATAGAGACAGAAACTAGAAGGGTGGTTGTCAGGGGCTGGGGGAGGGGAAGTGGGGAGTTATTGTTTAAGGGGTACAGAGTTTCAGTTTGGGGAGAGGAAAAAGTCCTAGAGATAGGTGGTGGTGATGATTGTACAACAATGCGAAGGTACTTAATGCCAGTGAACTATACACTTAAAAATGGTTAAAATGGTAAATTCTATCTTATGTATATTTTACCACAATTCTTTAAAATTCTCAAAAAGTCAGAATAGAAGGTAAATTTCTCAAACTGATAAAAGGCATAAGAAAAGTCTATAGCTCACATCATGACATCATCACAGCATCAATGGTGAAAGAGTGAATGGTCTCCCCCTAAGATTAGAAACAAGTCAAGGAATCCACTCTTGTCACTTGTATTAAACACTGTACTGGAGATTCTAAGCCAGTGCAATCAATAAAGGAAAAAGAAATAAAAAGCATTTAGATTGGGAAGGAGGAAGTAAAAGTGGTTTTTTTGGCAGATGACAATCATTAATATAAAAAGTCAAATGAAACCCACAAAAAACCTACTAGACTAATAAGTGAGTTTAGTAAGAATGTGAGATAAAAGATGAATATAAAAATAAATTTTATTTCTATATACAAGCAATGAAAAATGTGAAAATAAAATTAGAAAGACAATTCTATTCACAACAGCATCAAAAAGAATAAAATACTTACAAATAAATTCAGCCAGAAAGTGTAAGACATACATAAAAAACTATAAAAATATTGCTGAGGGAAATTAAAGATGTACATAAATGAAGATGTACATATCATGAATTGAAAGATTCGATATTGTTTAGATGGCAATTCTTACCGAGTTGATCTATAAATGAAAGAAAATCCCTGTAAAATTTCCAGCAGTATTTTTTTTTGCAGAAATTAACAAGCTAATCCTGAAATGTATATGGAAATGCAAAGGATCTAGAATAGCCAAAACAACTTTGAAAAAGAGTCAATGGGAGAGTTTTCACTTCTATATTTCAAAACTTACTATAAAGTCACAGTTATCAAGACAGTGTGATAGGGGACTTCCCTGGTGGTGCAGTGGTTAAGAATCCGCCTGCCAATGCAGGGGACACGGGTTAGAGCCCTGGTCCAGGAAGATCCCACATGCTGTGGAGCAACTAAGCCCGTGTGCCACAACTACTGAGCCCACGTGCCACAACTGCTGAAGCCCGTGCGCCTAGAGCCTGTGCTCCTCAACAAGAGAAGCCACCACAATGAGAAGCCCGCGCACCACAGGGAAGAGTAACCCCCACTCGCCACAACCAGAGAAAGCCAGCGTGCAGCAACGAAGACCCAACACAGCCAGAAATTAATTAATTAATTTATTTATTTATTTTTTAAAAGTGTGATAATACTACAAAGATAGAACTATAGATCAATAGAATAGAAGGAAGAGTCCATAAACGACCCCTTATATAATGGTCAATTTATTTCTGAGAAAGGTGCCAAGGCAATTCAATGTGGAAATAACAGTCTTTTCAACAAATGGTGCTAGGACTATTAGATATCCACAAGCAAAAAGATAAATATAGACCCTTATCTCACACCATACATTTAAAAAAATGAAGTCAAAATGGATCAGAGCTAAAGTAAAAGCTAAAACTATAAAACTTTTATCATTTTTATTGAGGTATAATTGATGTGCAAGATGATATGTTTCAGGTGTACAACATACTGTTTCACAATTTTTAAAAGTTATATTCCAACTATAGTTATTATAAAATATTGGCTATATTCCCTGTGTTGTACAATATATCCTTGTAGCTTATTTATTTTATACATAGTAGTTTGTACCTCTTAATCCCCTCTCTATCTTGCCCCTCCCCCCTTCCCTCTCCCCACTGGTAACCACTAGTTTGATTTCTATATCTGTGAGTTTATTTCTTTTTTGTTATATTCACTCATTTCTTTTATTTTTTAGATTCCACATATAAGTGATATCATACAGTATTTGTCTTTCTGAATTATTTCGCTTAGCATAATGCCCTCCAAGTCCATCCATGTTGTTGTAAATGGCAAAATTTCATTCTCTTTAACGGCTGAGTAGTATTCCATTGTCTATATATACCACATCTTCTTTATCCATCCTTCTTCTGATGGACACTTAGGTTGCTTCCATATCTTTGCAATTGTAAATAATGCTGCTATGAACATTGGGGTGCATATATCTTTTTGAATTAGTGTTTTCATTTTTTTTCTGATAAATACCCAGGAATGGAATTGCTGGGTCATATGGTAGTTCTATTTTTAGTTTTTTGAGAAACCTCCATACTGTTTCCACGGTGGCTACACCAATTGACATTCATGCCGACAGTGTACTAGGGTTCCCTTTTCTCTGCATCCTAGCCAACATTTGTTATTTGTGGTCTTTCTGATGAGAGCCATTCTGACAGGTATGAGATGATATCTCATTGTGGTTTTAATTTGCATTTCTCTGATGATTAACGATATTGAACATCTTTTCATGTGCCTGTTGGTCATCTGTATGTCTTCTTTGGAAAAATATCTATTCAGGTCTTCTGCCCATTTTTAAGTCAGGTTGTTTGGTTTTTTGCTGTTGAGTTCTATGAGCTGTAAAACTATAAAACTTTTAGAAGTAAACATAGAAAAAAGTCTTTATGATCTTGGGATTTATTTCCTGTGGCTGTATGACTGAGGGCCATACCGATTTGACCTATTGACCAACTTAACCAAACTGACATTTATATTGTAGAACACTCCAACCAACACAGCAGAATACACATATATTTAAAATGCACATAGAACATTTACTAACATATACCATATTTGGGGCCATAAAACAAGTCTCAACGTATTTTAAAGGATTCAAGTCATAACAAGTATGTTCTCTGATTACAATTGAATTAAATTAGAAGTCAATAAAAGAAATATTTCTAGGGGCTTCCCTGGTGGCGCAGCGGTTGAGAATCTGCCTGCCAATGCAGGGGACACGGGTTCGAGCCCTGGTCTGGGAAGATCCCACATGCCGCGGAGCAACTAGGCCCGTGAGCCACAATTACTGAGCCTGTGCGTCTGGAGCCTGTGCTCCGCAACAAGAGAGGCCGTGATAGTGAGAGGCCCATGCACCGCGATGAAGAATGGCCCCCGCCTGCCACAACTAGAGAAAGCCCTCGCACAGAAACGAAGACCCAACACAGCCATAAATAAATAAATTAATTAATTTTTTAAAAAAAGAAATATTTCTAGAAAATCCCAAAATATTTGGAAACCAAATGACACATTGCTAGATAATCCATGAAATCAAAAAAGAAGTCAAATGGAAAATTACAAAGAATTTTGAACTGAAAAAATTTAAAGCAGTATATGAAAATTTGTGAAAGGTCGAGAAAGCAATACTTGAAGGGGGATATATAGTACTGAAAATTACAAAGAATTTTGAACTGAAAAGATTTAAAGCAGTATATGAAAATTTGTGAAAGGTCGAGAAAGCAATACTTGAAGGGGGATATATAGTACTAAATGCCTATATTAGAAAAGAAGAAAATTTGCCAATCAATGACCTTAGCTTCAACTTAAAGAAACTAGAAAAGTAAGAGAAAATTAAACCCAAAATAAGCACAAGAAATGAAATAAATCAGAAATCAACAAAATTGATAAAACTCTAACCAGTCTTATTAGGAAAAAAAGGAGAGAAGACACAAATAACAATATTACCAATGAGATAGTTTACATCATTTCAGATTTTACAGATATTAAAAGAATAATAAGTAACTTTTATGAATAACATCATGCCAATAAAAATGAAATTTTATATTAAATGGACAAATCCCTTAAAAGACACAAACTACCAAAGCTCACTCAAGAAAAAAAAATAACCTGAATAGCCCTGTATCTATTAAAGAAAATTGAATTTGTAGTTAAAAATCATCCCACAAAGAAAACTCAGATGGCTTCACTGATAAATTCTACTAAATATTTAATGAAGAACTAATTCCAATTCTGCACAATCTCTTCCAGAAAAACTGAAGAGGAAGGAATCCTTCCCAACTCATTCTATGAGGCATTATCCTGATATCAAAACCAGACAAAGAAATTACAAGATAAGGAAACCACAGACCAATATCCCTCATGATTAGATGCAAAAAGATAAACAATCGACAAATGGTGCTGAGACAACTGGATATTCACATGCAGAATGTATTTGGACCCCTTCTCATGCCCTATGCAAATTAAACTCAGAATGGATCATAGAACTAAACGCAAGCACTGTAAAACTCCTAGAATAAAACAGAGAGGTAATTTGTGGCCTTGGTTAAGCAAGGTTTCTTAAATACAACACCAAAAACACAAGTGACAAAAAAAAAGATAAATTAGATTACATTAAAGTTTAAAACTTTTGTGCTTCAAAGGACACCACCAAAAAAAATGAAAAGAGAACCCACAGAATGGGAGAAAATATTTGCAAATCATGTATCTGATAAGGGATTTGTATCCAGAATATATAAAGAAATTTACAACTTAATAATAAAAAGACAATTAACCCAACTGAAAATTAGACAAAGGATCTGAATAGACATTTCTCCAAAGAAGATAGGCAAGTGACCAATAAGCATGTGAAAAGATGCTCAACATCATTATTCATTTGGGAAATGCAAATCAAAACTACATTGAGATACTACTACCCCACACTCACCAGAATAGCTATAATCAAAAAGACAAACAACAACAAAGTTTTGACAAGGATGTGGAAAATCTGGAAGCCTCATACATTGCTGGTGGGAATGTAGAATTGTGCAGTCACATTGTAAAACAAGTTGGCAGTTCATTACTGCATGACCTAGGAATCTTACTCCTAGGTATATACCCAAGAGAAACGAAAATACCACACAAAAACCTGTACACAAATGTTCACCATGTATATAATATAAAAAATAATACCATCATGATACATCATAATAGTCAAAAGTGGAAACAATCCAAATATCCATCAACTGATTGATAATAGATAAGTAAAAAATAAACAAATAAAAAGAAACAAAAAAAGAAGAAAGTAAAAAACAAAGAAAAAGAAAAAAATAATAGATAAGTAAAATGTGGTATATCTATACAATGGAACATTATTCTAAAATTAAAAAGGAAAGAGGTACTGAGACATGTTGTACCAGGGATGAGCATTGAAAAATTATTCGAAGAAGCCAGTCACAAAATACCACATGTTGTATGGTTCCATTCATATGAAATGTCCAGAATAGACAAATCTATAGAGACAGAAAATAGATTAAGTGGATGCCTACTGTTGGGAGGGATTGGGATGGGGCTCCAAAATGTGTGTTCTTTTCCACACCACCAAGCAATTTTCCACTTCTCAGTGGATACTGACAGGGTGTCCCACAAATTTAACTCAATTCTGACACTATCTACATGGAGAGAGCGTCAGATCCCACAGGTTAAGGGCTCAGTCCCATAGGACTGTTCCCACCCCACTTCAGATGCCAATCCCAAGTCCAGATTGTTACCTGTGCTTCTGACAACTGACTATAAAGCGAAGGTTCCCACAACCCCCTCCTCAGGTTCGAATCATTTGCTAGAGTGACTCACAGAACTAAGAAAACCGGCTTACTTACTAGATTACTGGTTTATTATAAAAGGATGTAACTCAGGAATAGCCAGATTGGAAGAGATGCAAAGGGCCAGGTATGTGAGAAGATGCACAGAGCTTCCATGCTCTCTGGGTGTGCCCCTCTACCCACATCTCCATGTGTTCACCAACCCAGGAACTCTCTGAAACCCGACCTTTTGGGGTTTTATGGAGACTTCATTACATAGGTATAATTGATTAAATCATTGGCAAAAGGCACTCAGAAAATTCCAAGGAGTTTGGGAGCTTTGTGCCAGGATCCAGGGACAAAGATCAAATATAGTTCCTATTATACAACCAGGGGATGATGGCTAAAGGGTACAAGGTTTGTTTTGGGGGTGATGAACATGTTCTAAAATGTATTGTCGTGGTGGCTGCACAACTGTGTAAATATACTAAAAACCATTGAATTATACACTTTAAAAACAACAACAACAAAAAGAAGAAATGAATTACTGATATACAGAATAATCTGAGTGAATCTGCAGTGAAAAAATATAATCCCAAGAAGTTGCATCCTGTATGATTCTATTTATATAACATCCTTGAAATGACAAAAGGATACCAATGGGGAGCAGATTAGTGATTGACAGGAGTTAAGGAGGAGGCAGGGGTGGGAGGAAGGTGGGTATGCTGTAAAAGGGCAACATGACTGATCCTTGTGGTGATGAAATTTTTCTGTACCTTGACTATATCAATATCAATATCCTGGCTGTAATATTGTATTAGAGTTTTGCAAGATGTTACCATTAGGGTAAACTGGGTAAAGGATACACAGGATCTCTGTATTATTTCTTACAATTGTATGTGAATCTATAGTTATCTCAAAATTAAAAGCTTAATAAAAAAAGGACAAAATGGCATAATGGATATAAAAGCACCGTCTTAGTTTGTTCAGGCTGCTATAACAAAAGATCACAGACTAGGTGGCTTATTAACAACTGAAATCTTTTTCTGGCAGTTCTGGAAGCTGGTAGTCCAAGATCAAGGTACCATTATGGTTAGGTGAGAGCCCTCTTCCTGGTTCATGGCCAGCACTTTATTGCTATGTCTTCACATTGTGAAAGGGGGCAAGGGATCTCTCTGGGGTGTCTTTTATAAGGGCACTAATCCCATTCATGAGGGCTCCACCCTCATGACCTAATCACCTCCCAAAGGTCCCATCTCCAAATACCATCATATCGGGGATTAGGATTTCAACATGTGAATTTGGGGGGACACAAGCATTCAGACCATAGCAAGCACTCTGTAAATTCTAAAGTTATGTAAAATAATTATAATTATGCAGTTTTATGAGAATGAATAGCATGGACTATCATGACTTCATTCACTAATTCAAAAAACACTTATTGAGCCCCTATTATATTCAAGGAGTAGGTTAGATGCTGCAGGGCATACATCATGAATTTATCATAAAATCACAATTGTTGCCATGTTGCAAGTTTTGGCTGAGCCCAGGTCCTTTTTGTGAAATGTAAGTCAGTTGAAATATAAACATACTTGTGTGGGGGGAGGATATATTTTTATTTTACTGATAATCACTAATAGCTCTAATCAAGATCAAGGGTTCTTATGGGAGCTCCCTGGTGGTCTAGTGGTTGGGGTTCAGCATTTTCACTGCCATGGCCTAGGTTAAATCCCTGGTTGGGGAACTGAGATCCCACAAGCTGCATGGTGGTCCTTTGCCCAGAACACTCATCCCCAGTTCCCCCCAGTGCTGGCTACTTCTCCTCCTTTAGGTCTCAGCTGTTCCATAATTCTGCATAAGAGGGAAATGGGGCAGCAATCTGGTTAGAGCTAGGAAGGGGGAGTACCTAGGGGACTTGTCTTAAAGCTGCATTTGCATAGCATACACACTGTCTTTACTTAGATTAAGTATAAATCAATAAAACATGTCAATGTTTTCTTAAAATGCTTTTATTCATACTTTATATAAGATTAAGAGAGCATCATCTGCCCATAAAAATATACTTAGAATTGCCGTGGGGGAAGAGGCAAGCAATTCCAACAGGTTGAAAAAGTAGACAGGACAAAAGAGTTTTTTCATTTTTTCGTGAAAGTGATTAGGGTCTATTTGCTTCATTTAAGTAGGGGAATGACATGGTCCAACTTATGTGATTGGATGAAGAGAGACTAAAGACTGAAAAGCCCTAAAAAATAATTAGTAGACCTAATATCTATTGAGCATTTTAATGTGACAGGTATTATACTAAGGGCTTGCCCTTTATTCTAGTGCTTTATGTATAGTAATTCATTTAGCCCTCACAACTATCCAGTGTATTATTATAATTCCATTTTCAAGATGAGGAAACAAAGGCATAGAGAGGTTAAGTAAAGAATTACAAAGCTAGGGACTTTCCTGGTGGCACAGTGGTTAAGAATCCGCCTGCCAGTGCAGGGGACACGGGCTTGAGCCCTGGTCCAGGCAGATCCCACATGCCGCGGAGGAACTAAGTGTATGCACCACAACTACTGAGCCTACGCTCTGGAGCCCGTGAGCCACAACTACTGAAGCCCGCGTGCCTAGAGCCCGTGCTCTGCAGCAAGAGAAGCCACCCGATGAGAAGCTCGGGAACTGCAACGAAGAGTAGACCCCGCTCGCCGCAATTAGTGAAAAGCCCGCGGGCAGCAATAAAGACCCAAGGCAGCCAAAAATAAAAATAAATAAATAAAAAATAAAAATAAAAAAAAAGAATTACAAAGCTAGTAAGCAGCAGAGATAAGATTCAAACCCAGAGAGTCCAGTTCAAAACCCATGCTCTTCATCAATATGCTTTTTTTAAAAAAAAATGTATTTTATTTATGGCTGCATTGGGTCTTCATTGCTGCACGCGGGCTTTCTCTAGTTGCTACTCTTCATTGCAGTGCGTTGGCTTCTCATTGCGGTGGCTTCTCTTTGTTGCAGAGCACAGGCTCTAGGCGCCTGGGCTTCAGTAGTTGTGGCACGAGGGCTCAGTAGTTGTGGCTCGTGGGCTCTAGAGCGCAGGCTCAGTAGTTGTGGCACACGGGCTTTGTTGCTCTGCGGCATGTGGGATCTTCCTGGACCAGGGCTCGAACCCATGTCCCCTGCATTGGCAGGCAGATTCTTAACCACTGCACCACCAGGGAAGCCCCATCAATATGCTTTAATGCTCCCCTTTTCTATAATAGATTACAGCAATGCCACGGGCTTGAAATTGTTAAGGGTCTGATACCACAGCAATAATGACAGAAAGGTAGGGAGATACGTGAGAGAGATTTAGGAAGTAGAACCGACAATGTGAGGGAATCACTGTAAAGCATAAAGGAGAGAGGAATCTAAGATGACTCAGACTTCTGACTTGACTAACTGGGTAGTCGATGGTGCCAGTCACAGAAATGGGAAATACAGAATTCTGACAGAAAAGATAGAAATCACTGACCACTTCACAGTTGACGTGCCAGTGGGATAAAAAGGAACACCGGAAGGCAACCTGAGATACTAGTCCGGAGTTCAAGAAAGAGATCTGGGCTAGAGATATAGATTTTTGGAATCCTGATACAAGTGTTAAAGGCTTAGGAAGAGCACATGGGATAAACAAAGAGCACTGAGCACAGAACCTAGAGAACATCATCATTTAGGGAGTAAGCACAGAAGTCTCCAGCAGTGAAGACGTTGGAAGATGGTCATAAAGCTAAGATACCAGGAGAGTGGTGTCATGGAAGCCCAGGATGGAGTTTCAACCACGACAAAATTGTCTTTAATCGCACTAGAAAGTAGACTCTATAAAGCCATGGAACATGTTTGTTTCATTCACCAATGTATCCCCGCTGCCGAGAGGCCTGGCACATAATAGATGGTCAAAGACATTCCCTGAATATGACTAAGAAGACAAACCAACAGTACCGAATACCACAGAGTTCTGAGAAGACAAAGACTGAGAAGTGTCCGTTTTATTTAGCAACCTTGGGTGTCACTGATGATCTTGTCCAGAGTAGTCTCAGTGGAATGGTGGGGTGAAAGCAAAATGGGAGTGGCTTCGAAGAATAAATGCCAAGAATGTTTTCGTGTATTACTTTTCTACATTTTTTTTAATTAAAGAAAAATTCTATTTTTTAAGCAGGAAAATAAAACATGGTTTATTGTTGCAGAATTTGAAAAATCAATGCTATGACTTTTAAATTGTCCAGTAATTTCCTTTGCAACTAGTAATTTTTCAAATATAGCTATAAAATAGTTTTGCTATTACCACCAAATGTTTAAATGGAGGCTGGCAAATCATTTTCTTACCTCAACAGTTAAAGGGCATTTGTGTAAAAAATTCTTAAAAGTTGATGGGAGATGAGGAAGTTGCAGCCACTGCCACAGCCCATTCTTGGATGAAACTTTGTTACGTAGGGAAGTAGGAACCCAGAGCTGCAATTACAAAGGGGCGCGGGGTGTAAGGGGATTTTGTCCATGGGCGGATCGCAAGGGCCTAGCACGATGCTGGCCACTTCCCAGGCGGCCAATAAAGCCTCGAGCTGGCTGGCAGCAGGCTCGCAGGACGCTGTCGATCACGGACAGACACAGGAAGCTCTGCCCGGTTCCCAACAGCGCAGCACCCTCCCGCTAAGCTCACCCACCTGGGCCGCGAGGGAACCCGGGGGGCCGGGAGGACGGACGCTGGCGCGCCAGAGAGCTGAGGGGTGGGTGGGGTAAGCAAAGCGCCGTCCGCTGACAAGCTTTTATCTCCAGTCTCCCGGTTCCCAGCGGAACCCTCCCGAAGCTGCTCCAGTTTCTCGCACGCCTCAGGGCGAGCCGGAAGTGACGCACCTTGTCGCGCGTGATTGGCGGAAGCAGAAATTGCTTTGCGGCCGGCACGGAAATTGCTTTCCTTTCGGCTTCCGCTCCTGGCCCATGTGAGATACAGGCTGGTGAGATGAGCTCGAGTCGGGCTGCGGAGAGGTGAGGGGTAGCGGCCGGGAAGAGGGGTCTGGGTTTCATTGCGGGTCGGGTTCCCGGGCTTTTGAGAAATGGAGGCCGCCTTTTAGCTGGCGTCGGTTGTTCCCCTCCCACGACTTCGCCATTCGTTACTATTTCCTTGATCCATTCTTTAAAGCCCTTTTAATTTAATTCGCTCCCTCCACTCCCCGGCTTTTTAGTCTCATCCCTGTTGGTCCTGATGCGGCCTGTCCCTCTCCAGCTAAGTTAACGTGTTGCACTTTTCTCATCACGTGACTCCTTTTTCTGCCGCTGCTGGGGAGCATTTCGACCCTCCGCGCAGACAGTGGCTGCGTTATAAACTCCTCTTATCTTGGAAACCTTTGCTCATTGGAGTCATCCACGACATTTTCTGTGACGTTTCATGCCTCCCGCCGGGGGAACTAAATATAATCTGTTTAGTAATGGGTACCTAGCAGAGTTTGACATATACCGTTAGATAATGGTAGACTCTATAATTTGTTTCTGGGTACCAGTCTCCTAAGTTAAGCACCTACTTTGCCGATCAAGCTCCAGCTGCTTTCTTCCAATTCCCCATTTCCCTATTCCTGAGAACAAATGATCAAGATGTCACTTTTAAGTAAGCTTGCACTTATACAGGTATCTTCCATGTGGCGGATTTAGAAATGTTAATTGCGATATTGCCTTGCCTCAAGGGCTAGCAACAGCGTCTTCTGCCACCTTACCTAGGGTCTGACATTTTTACAGCCTACCAGAGGTCAGTGGGAAATGGAGTGCCAATCAGTCAGTGAAGAGTGTTAGATCTTTTTCATTTTCATGCAGTTCTGTATGGGTATTACTAACCAGTGCTCACCTCTTGCAGGTGATGCCTGCCTTATGCAGTCTAAATTTTATGTCTTGACAAATTTCCAAAGATGCTCACACTGCTTGGTTTGCAGCTCTCCCAGGGGATAGGACTATTCTGTACTAAGAACTGAAGTTATGTTTTAGAGATCATTTCAATATAAGAAAAATTGTTTCAAGTGATAATATTTCTCTTTTATCTCCTTTAGCAGCCTTCTGGCTTTAAACCAACAGGAAGAACTAGAGGATTTGCCAAGAGAGTACCCCTTGAGCACCAGTGAAGATGAGGTGGGTGACACCCACTAAACCGCCTTCTCCAGTTTCCCTTCTGCCTCAAAATTAGGGTAGATGCCACATTTCCTGGAAAGAAAAGGGGTGATAACATTGTTTATACTTGCTCAGGTCTCACAAATAAATTAGTTACAGGTTTCCACCACTACCCAAATTAGAGTGTTCCTACGAAACCTTTCATAAGCTAAAATGGCATAAAGCAAAGAAGCTATTACCTTAGGACACATCTTGCTAATGGAAACACAAAATAAATCAAGATAAAGCATAGATGCTCATAGACAGTTCAAAGCTATGGCAGCTTGATGCTGAGTTGCTAAGTGTAGTTTCCAGGGAAGGGGCTTGGTGGTGCCACTCTGAGTATGTGCTGCCTCTATAACAACTCACTGCAAAACAAATGCTAGACGCTATTTTCATTTTAAGGCTTTTTGTTTGTTTTTGTAAAAGCAAAAATCCTCTTCGGATTTTGTTCAGTTAGCAAAAGCAGGTACTAATGTAGGTCTTTTGTGAAAACGAAGCGGCATAAAGCAAAGCAAACTTTCAAAAAGCAGAGGATACCTGTATTTAGTGTTTCATGTATATGATATTGTATTAAGTGCTATGGGAATTCCAAGATCGTATATAAGATACACTGTCCTCAGGTTGCTTAAGTTGAGTATATAAGACCAAAACACATGGTATTATATGATTTCCCTATTTCCCAAGTTTGGATTTCCATAGAGGGTTATTTGATTATCCGACTGAAATATACATATGCATAATTAAGCTGGGTCTCCAACAGCTGCTATAGGAATTCCAGCTCTTTATTCTCTTGACAAAACTACTTAAATTGGTTTTTTTATGTCAGTTTCTGTGTCAGATCACACTACATATTCTATACAGAAACATTATTCTCATGGCACTTTTCTTCTCAAAACAAGTTAAGACAGAGGCATGGCATTAGCTCCTGGTTACTAAGGCTCTATGTTCCTTACAACGAGGGAGTTTGGCTTATTGAAGCATTTCTTTCCATTTGAGCTGGAATGCCTGCACGCCAGACCTCATCTGATTCACCAGTTCTCCACTGACCAAAAGAATGAGAGATTTTACATGGGCCTCAGTTGCCATACTGTCTTTTCCCTCCCCTCATCATTCTGATGGTTTTTCCTTTTCTGTTTCCAGGGGGACAGTGATGGAGAAAGAAAGCATCAAAAGCTTCTGGAAGCAATCAGTTCACTTGATGGAAAGAATAGGTAACATTCCCTTCAATTTGGACAGGTTATAACTAGCTGATTCCATGAGACTTATCTGCAGCTAACATTTATTGAGTGCCTAAGACAATGAAGATACAATTGTCAGGGCATGTACTTTGGAGACTGTAGGCAAGTTTTTTATCATCTCTGCATGTCAGTTTCTTCAACTAGAAAATAAGATTGACATGTCCCAAAGTCACTCAGCTCATAAGTGACAGATCTAGTATTCAAATCCAGATATGTTTGAATTCAAGTCCAATACCTTTTTCACTATGCCTACCTTGCATTGCCTTGTGTTTTTGAGGGGCTGAGCCTACATTAAGAGATGGTTAGACTACCATGTCCAGCTTAGGAACAGATTTCCTGGTTGCTTTGTGACAAAACCTGATTCTAGAATAGAAATGAAACCGAAGCATTGTTTGAAGAGAGAAGTGGTTGTTCCCCAGCAAAATGTATCCATTCTTTCTGTATTCTGTTTTGCTTAATTTCAGGCGGAAATTGGCTGAGAGATCTGAGGCTAGTCTGAAGGTGTCAGAGTTCAATGTCAGTTCTGAAGGTAAGTTAACCAAAGGAAACTATCTGCATCGAACTTTTGGAGTTCCAAAAGCATAATGGTCACTTCCCAGCTGTTTTTGATGTGGTTAATGAATCATACCATAAATACTACCGTGCGAGGGGGTGAAGAAGGGTAGTCAGATGCTCTTGAATTTCTTCCATTTCTAGAAGAAAGCCAAAAGGCCACAGTCAAGGTCTCCCACTGAGCTTGATGAGCTACTTCTAGGATAGAGGGACGTGAATGAAGACAGCTGCCTCTCACTAGCTTAGTCATGTCCCTGGTTTCATTTTTATTTCAGTTCTCACAGTGCATTGAGTTCGGACAGGCAGATAATCTCTCCTCTCCTGCTGGAGCTCAGAGAAGTCAAGTTACCTACTCAAGGACCTTCACCTAGTACAGTGTTTCTCAAACTTTTTTCTTTATTGCTCCCCTGAGGAGCCTTTTTAGACATTTCTTTTCCTCACTTCCTCCCTCCCTCCTCGCCTACTCTGCCACCAGGAATAAGATTTTCTTAGATAAGGCTGAGGTTTGGAGGGACACAAAACTAATACAGTCAGCCCTCTGTAACTGTGGGTTCTACATCTGTGGGTTCAACCAATGTGGATTGAAATTTTAAATTTCAAAATATTCCAAAACGCAAAACTTGAGTTTATCCCGCATACCAGCAACTATTTATATCGAATTTACTTTGTATTAGGTATTATAAGTAATCTAGAGATGATTTAAAATATATGGGAAGATGTGTATGGGTTATGTGCAAATATCAATGCTGTGCCATTTTATACAAAGGACTTGAGCATCCTTGGATTTCTGTATTCTTGGTGGGTCCTGGAACCAGTCCCCTGTGCATGGATGCCAAGGGATGGCTGTATCTAAGTGTTTTGTTTTGTTTTTTTTACCCCTGCCCACCGAAGAACCAGTTTTTACCCCTGGGTGGGGGAATGATATCACCCCGATTGAGAATATATGATCTAGTAAATGGCAGTGTTTTAACTTGATTTTAACTTGATAACAAGTCTAGATGCCAAATCTTTTCCACCATATTCACAACTTACGCAGCTTGAATGAGTTATGTGCTTCTAGTAACCATTGACATAACCTCCCAGAACTGGTAACAATATATTCTTGCAAGCTTATCCATTCAGCAAATACTTACTGTGCCTCTACCATATATCAGTTTCTGGGACTACAATTAGGAATAAGTCGCAACTTCATGGAGCTTACATTCTAGTGCAGGGAGACAATAAGCGAATTACAACAGGATGATGCAGTCAAGTGACTAAGTGGCTGCTTTCGGTTGGCTGGGCATGAAAAGCCTCTGAAGAGGCGAAATTTAAGCTGAGATCTGAATAACAAGAAAAGTCACCCATGCAAAGATAGGGAGCAG
Organism: Balaenoptera borealis; assembly: GCF_965194805.1. Taxonomy (NCBI): domain Eukaryota; kingdom Metazoa; phylum Chordata; class Mammalia; order Artiodactyla; family Balaenopteridae; genus Balaenoptera; species Balaenoptera borealis. The sequence goes on from NC_138881.1 coordinate 108,639,471, forward strand.
TATTCCAGGCGAGGGAGCAGCTAGTGCAAAGGCGCTAAGGAAGATACACGCTCAGCATGTTTGAAGAAGAGGAAGAAGGCCAGTGCGGCTGGTGCGTCCTCCATCTGTGGATGACACGAGGTTGCAGAGACAGACAGGGACCAGAGTATAATGGGGAGCCATTGGAGGCTTTTCAGCAGGATCATGACATGCTATGATTTACATTTTCAAAACACTCTGGCTGCTGTGTGAAGAATGAATTGAAGTGGGGCAAGACTGGAAGCAGAAAGACCAGGAGAAAAGCAAATGACTGTTTTAAATAGTTTTCTGTCTTCCACCTTCCAACACATTTGGGAATGTAGGAAGGCAGTGGCGTCACTGGCTAGTGACTGAAGTAAGAGGACTACTCCTGCTTCCCTGCACACCTGCCTGTCTGCCAGCATTTCCTACTGAGGTCTCTCCCTATGTGATGTTGAGGTTTTGCCTCACTTCTCAGTCTGACCAGAAAGTTTGTCCTTTCTACAGGATCAGGAGAAAAGCTGGTCCTTTCAGATCTGCTTGAGCCTGTTAAAACTTCATCCTCATTGGCTGCTGTGAAAAAGCAGCTGAATAGAGTCAAATCGAAGAAGACTGTGGAGTTACCCCTTCACAGAGAAGAGATTGAGCGGGTGAGTCAAAGAAAATGTGGTCCATTAAGGGGGAGAAATTGAACTGACAAGGAAAAATAGCATAAGAAGAGAAGGGGGATGGCCTGAAAAATGGGAGGAAGGAAAGTTGTGGTTGCCTCACCCTGGAAAAGATTAAAACTGATCTCAGGGGAAGCGTAGTCCTGAGAAGTAAGCAAGAGCTAATCTCTAGCATCCTGATTCTTTCTTGAACTAAGAAACATGGCCTCTTAGTTTCCTGCTGGTCCTTTGAGTTTGATGCTTAATTTCGTGGCTCTTTCTTTCTGTGTGCTTTGCCTGTTTCAGATCCACAGAGAAGTGGCATTCAATAAAACCTCACAAGTCCTCTCCAAATGGGATCCCGTCGTTCAGAAGAACCGGCAAGCAGAGCAGCTGGTTTTTCCCCTGAGCAAGCAGCAGTCCGTCTTTGCTCCCATCGAACATGTGGTCAGTGGCTGGAAGGTAAGTGCAACATGAGGATAGCGCACCTTGGAAGGTGAGATTGCGCCGCGTGGACATTGCAGAGCCTGCAGTTGGTCTTGTTGGACACGTTAAGCCAAAATGGCAGCTGCAGTCATTTTAGTTGAGCGGTCAGAAAGGGAGGGGCCGGGGGAGCAAGATTCGTAGCCAGTTGCCATAGCTCTGTCATCGCCCTTCCTCAGCTTGGATTGTCCACTACATGGTTATTTGCATGTTTTTGTGTGACCACATCTGATTGCCAATAGAGAAGGAACATAATGATGTTTTCTTTTTCACACAGTGGATTTTTTAAAAAAGCTTTTAAAGCCAACATTCTGACCTTGGGACAATCAGGAACCTGGCAGCATTAATGATGCCTTAGGAGGGATATATGAGCAGCAGAACCAAAGTTTGCCTGAAAAGGAATACCATAGTAAAATATAGCAGATTGCTGATAATGACTAGAAGTTTAGCAGGTAACTCATTATGACTGAGCTGCAGAAAATAAAAAAGATACTTTAGAGCTGGGTTTCCCAAACAGTGATCTCTGGCAGATGTTTCATCCGTCTGAAGTAAAAGGACAATTGTGAGTATGGTGGTGTAAGGTTGCCAGCTCTTTTTTATTATGAGGTTATTCTTTCCACTTTAATGGTGTTGAAATAGCTTTTCTTTTACGAAATGATGGTGGTAGTAAATGATGGGGTTGGGAGTGGAACGGTAGTTATGCCACTGGCAGAATTAAAAGTTAGTAATCCTGTGTCGGTCCCTAAAGTTTCAATTTTTAGTCTGAACAACTTCAGAACAGCTAGCCTTTCTTTTCCAATACACCATTGGTTAGGCAGTCTATAATGTGGTGTTCTGTTTTTAGTAGAAAAATAGTCCAAAACAGCAGTGCCCAAACCATGGATAGATGGCTTCTCCTCTGCTTTCTATAAATCCAAAAATGGTGTCCTATGTGTCAGGAAGTTGAGATAATTAAAGATCATCAAAGTAGACATGGCTTGCCGCCCTAGCTAGAAATTGAGCAAGTCATTGCTTATTACGGGGATAAGCTCTGTTTCGGATACTGTTGTTGAAGTCACCACCATTCTCTTTCTAGGATGCTTCCTTTTCCACATGAAAAAGAGATCAGGTTTAAAGTGTGGCTGCAGGATGGAAGGGAGACTTTAGGGGGAAAAATTTAAGAGGTAATACAATTTGCAGGATTCAAAAATAAGTATAGAAAATACATAGAGAAAAGTCTGACCCCACCCTTGTCCCCCATCTGCTCATTTTTACCTCCATGCTCACCCAGAGGTCACCACTTTTTTATACGTTTTTTGTTGTCATTAACTTAAGAGTTTTATGGATATATTTATGTTTACCTCATTTTTTTAATCAAAAAAGTAGTAGTACTACTACACACTGTTCTGCACCTTGCTTTTTCCAAATGCTGGTATGATCTTAGAGATGGCAGGTCAGTGCGGAGTTGGTCATTAAAGATGAGATGGGGTGGGGTGGGGGGCGGGTTGCACTGAGAACGGCGCAGCCTCTGATCTCCAGGAACTCCCTGTGCGAGACAGAGTGGGGCCCAGATGCTGTGCACAAACCTGCCGTACCATTCATTCTAAGGTTCATCTTTGAGAAATTATACCAACATGGCACAGAGAAGTCAGGGGGTCCTTTGTGGCTGGCAGTGCCTTAGAGGGCAAAGCCCAAGGACTAGCAATATACTAGTATTTCTGGAGATTAAGAATTCAAAATGTCTGCACTTGTAGTTTTGGTCCAGCTTCCTAAAATTCCGTTTGACTCTAGCTGAGAAGAATTAAAGGGGATAATGTGTGAGAAAGCATTTGTGAACTGTAAAGTGCTAGAAATGATGTAAGGTAACTTCCCACCACTCCCTCCTTCCCTCCACTGGCAGCCGACACTAGCATTTCCCAAAGTGTTCTCCTCAAAACCTTCCTTTCTCAGTATGCCCTGGGAATGGGACTGGGTGGGGGGTTTGGTAGGGTTTCATTGCTAGAAAATGCCACATGCCCCTGCTGGAGATTGGCGGTCCACAGTGTATGCTAGACTTTTTTTTTTTTAATAAATTTATTTATTTTTATTTTTGGCTGTGTTGTGTCTTCGTTGCTGCGCACGAGCTTTCTCTAGTTGTGGCAGGCGGGGGCTACTCTTCGTTGCAGTGCACGGGCTTCTCATTGTGGTGACCTCTCATGGAGCACGGGCTCTAGGCACACAGGCTTCAGTAGTTGTGGCATGCAGGCTCGGTAGTTGTGGTTCGCGGACTCTAGAGCACGTGCTCAGTAGTTGTGGTGAGCAGGCTTAGTTGCTCTGCGGCATGTGGGATCTTCCTGGGCCAGGGCTCGAAACCGTGTCCCCTGCACGGGCAGGCAGATTCTTAACCACTGCGCCACCAGGGAAGCCCCTACGCTAGCCTTTTAAAGGCTATGAAAAGATAGTAAAGAAACCCCTATGACTTACTCTAACCCAGGTAGGACAGACTGATTTTATTAAAAATCGAACGCATTGAATTTTAAACTTTTAAAAAATGAAGTAAATCTTGTCAGCTGCTGAGGAACATGCTTTGGGAAGAGCTGGTCTCCATTCTCTCGCCTTCTTCCCCTACTGCCTTCCTGAAACTTCTCTCAGAAGGTGTTAGCAAGGGGCCTCCCAATAGCCAGATCCCAAGTCCTCTGCGTCTTCAGCCTATTTGACACTGTTAACACATCTTGTGGTTAAAACTTCTCCCTTGGCTTCTATGACGTAGTCCTGCTGTTGTTTTCTTGTCTGTTTGTTTTGGTTTTTATCTGACTCTTCTTAGTCCTTTTTATTCTTGCTCTGTAAACATGGTACAGATCACTCTCAACTCCTTCTGAGTTCCAGGCCCATGTTCCATATGACTAGCAGGCCTCACCTGGCTCTCCCCTGTGCACCTAAACTTCTCAACAACAAAGAAAGCCTGGCATTTTCCTTCCCCAGACCCTGAAACTCTGTACCACGACCTTCATGCTATAACTCAGTCAATGGCATAACTCCTCCCTTCAACTACCAGCATCCCCAGCCCATGCAGGGGGTCTAGTCCTGTAATTCTGTCTCTGTAATAACTCTCACATCCCTGGTTCCTCTCCTCATTTTCATTTGACACCTTCCATAGAAGCCCTTACACAATCACCAGGATTCTCTCTCCAAAACACAAAACCGATTATCACTTTCCTGCTTAAAATCCTTCAAAAGGCTCTCCACTTACAGAATAAGACAGAAGCGCCTGGCATCTTAGCTACACTGGACAGTGCATTGTTCCCTGACATACCTTTGCTTGCCCTAGGTCTTGTGTTTTTGCTTATACTCATCTCTCCATTTGGCTTTTTCCCCCTCCTTGTAGAATTGTGCTTATGCCTCAAAGCCTAATTCAAAAAATCTCTTCCTTCCCCAAGCCCACCCCACCTCCTAATCAGAATTAATTGTTCCTTCCTCTGTGATTACTCCTATGGACTAATATTTAACCCATTATGTTGTTAGTGGTGCATATGTCTCTTTCCTCTGAAAGGCTATGAGCTCTATGAGGACAGGAACTATCTTAATTGTGTATTCCTAGCACCCTGCACAAGTGCCTGGAATGTAGCTGCAGCCAATAAGTGTTTGTAAATTGAATTGAATCGGAGGGAGATTACAACATTGTAATATAAATCACTTTGTAGCCTGTGATTGATTACTACTGCAAATACTAAAAATGGAAGAACATGCACCTTTACTATTCAGTAGAATAGGTTTATGGTTAGATCAATAGTGCCGTGTAACGTGTGATGATGTGTGTTTATGCATTTGTCCAGATACTTGTAAGTTTTAACACTGACCGTGATGTATATGGCCGTTGAAGAAAACCACATAAAATACGTGCATGAGGTTTGAAACTGGCTCTTGCCCCGGGCTGTCTTTGTGCCTTGCCAAAGTGGACCATGACATGAACAGCCTGATTATTTTAGCCATCCTCACAATATCAGTCAAGCAGCAAATGGGGTCTTTTGTTGACATGTAAAGTCACTGGTTCACAGTCCATTCGTTTCATCCGCATAGGCACCACCTAGTATGCAAAGTTAACTGGCAACTGAGGAGTTGGAGCCAAAGTTAGAAACTGATGAGAGTTAAATTTGAACTGTCAGGAAGCAGGCTAATTACCTGAAGGTCTTATTGTTAAAGGCAGTTTATTTTTTTGTGCTCATCTTAAGACTTAACCTCCCCTTTTCTCTAGAAATATTCTTAAAAGGAGGCTGATATGGATCTGAGGTCCCTAACTTTATGTTAAGAGTATTGTGCTTCAAGTATACATAACAATACAGGGACCGTTTTGTTTTGCAACTCTTAAGACTGACAATTTGGTACTGCTGTTCCTCTGTCCTGCCAGCATTGACCTTAAGGGCATCCTGCTTTGATTCTTAAGAGAATGGTATTGTTTTACATATATTGGTAATCTGAACACAGAGTGATCCCCCCCCCCCCCCCCCCCCGCCCACCGGTAATATTAGAGAGTAGCCTCAGAGTCCCCTTGCTGAAGTTGTCTTAAATCAGAATAAAAGTTAAGGCTTTATCTACACAGCTGAACAGCGAGCCTGGAACCCCCTTCTCTTGCTGTAACAGTCAATCCTATCCAGTTCGTGATTCCAATTATAGTGTCATAGAGTAGATGGCCATAGGATTGTAAAGAGGGAGACTCTAGGAGCATGATTTAAGACTTAGAGTGTTCTGTTACCTCCTTAAGGCAAGAACTCCCCTGGAGCAGGAGATTTTTAATCTCCTCCATAAGAACAAGCAGCCAGTGACAGACCCTTTACTGACTCCCATGGAAAAGGCCTCTCTCAAAGCCATGAGCCTGGAAGAGGTAAGTGTGCTAGGCCCTTTGATCCACCCAGGCATGCTCTGTTTCTCCCAGCATTTGCCATCAAGCCCAGGGGTCACTGTAAATGTCATTCGTTATAGGTGAAGATGCGCCGAGCAGAGCTTCAAAGGGCCCGGGCCCTGCAGTCCTACTATGAGGCCAGGGCTCGAAGAGAGAAGAAAATCAAAAGCAAAAAGTAAGGAGGCCCCTGTGTACCGGCCTTGGGTTCCATGGAAGAAAGTGACGAAGAATCGCAAGTCCTTAGGAGAGAACCTTGCCCATGGCGGCTGGGGTCATGTAGGAGAGGTCCCAAAGAGTAGTGACTAGCCTCTTTCTCTCTCAAACCAACCTCAGAGAGTTTTGCCTCCTTCAGTAGTACCTGCTCCTGTGGCTTTGGCTTTCCATCTTGGTTTTGCTAAAAAGAGGACTGTTCAATTACTTTCTCTCCCTTCCAGGGCATCAGAGTGGTTCTGCCGAATGAGCTCTTGAGTTCTACAGCTGTGGAGGCCAGTAAGGGCTTCCTTCCTGCCTTTTTGCCTCTTTAGATCCTATTCTGCTCTTCCCTTGCATTCTAGAAGCAGAGGGGACTCTTTGCTCTGCAGAGGTCTGCCCCTGGGGTCTGCAGGGACTGAGTCCCGCAGGGCCTCGCAGGTCTCGAGCCAGCTCCGTGCAGTCAGCTAGCTCTGTGATGTCTGTTCCATTCCCCCACATAGGGAAACCCCTTGTGTGGCGGGGCACTCGTGTGCGGCACCAGTGGTTCAGCTAAATCTCTTCCCCCGCACCTCTCTCATCCTATAGGTATCACAAACTTCTGAAGAAAGGAAAGGCCAAGCAAGCCCTAAAAGAGTTCGAGAAGCTGCGGAAGGTCAATCCTGCTGCAGCATTGGAAGAACTGGAAAAACTCGAAAAGGCCAGAATGATGGTGAGGCTGCCTCTGGCCCCCAACCCTTGAACCAGCTTTCCCCGGAAAGCAATAAGGATCTCACTCTGCCCTTTCTTTCCAGGAGCGAATGAGCCTTAAGCACCAGAACAGTGGGAAATGGGCAAAGTCAAAGGCAATTATGGCCAAATATGACCTGGAGGTAAGAGACCATCAGGGTGAGAGAAGAGATGGAATTGGAGGAAAGAAAGGAAAATCCATAAGGATGCTAGCAGAAGCAGAGTTGGGAAAGAGCCATGAGGATGCTTGGAAAACCAGGAATCTAAAAAGGCATCAGAAAATCTCTAAGGCAGAGAGGAAAATGACCAGGAACAAGGTGGAAAGGGAGAGATGAAAGGGAAACAGCATTGAAGGCAAGTCCAGTTAAAGGGGAGAGGAGTTGTGGGGGTTTTTTTGTTTTTTTTTTTAAACCTTGTTTCACATGTTGGTTTCTTGAGGACAAAGAATTTGTCTTCGTTTTATTCCATAACTGTTAACACAGTGGTGTATGTGCAGTTTGAACAGTAGGTGCCAGTAAGAAATACTTAAGTCAAATTGAGAGGAGGCAGCTCTAAGAAATGGACCGGGAAAGGTGTGACTGTGGTCACTAATGACAAGGTGCTCGTGCCGTGACCCTCTCCTCCAGGCTCGCCAGGCTATGCAGGAACAATTGGCCAGGAACAAAGAGCTGATGCAGAAGATCCAGGTGGCCTCCGAGAGTGCGGAAGAGGAGGGAGTTGCAGAGGAAGAGGGTGAACCCTTTGTCCCTGACGTGGTGAATGAGGTGCAGGTGAAGGCAAGCGGACCGAACCCCTGGATGTTCAGGAATCACTCCAGTGACACAAAAGAGGCTGAGGTCCAGGGGGACCCTGAAGAACTTGCCGAGCCTGCAGCCCAGGAGGCTCCTGAAAGTGAGGAAGAAGGACCAGTGGTGGCGGAAGAAATTCTTTTGAAAGAATTTGAGGAAAGGCGATCACTTAGACAAAAGTCTGGGCTCAAGCAGATCGCCAAGCCGGTGGGCAGTCAAGAAACAAAAGGTGAGCAGTGCCTAGTGCTGGTGCTCTTGACCGACTGAGAGGAAAACTGGGTCCACCCACCTGTGTCACACAGTGATTAGGCTCCAGGTACTTTCAAGAGAGCGCCCTGGGTCCCTGAAGAGAAAATAGGTTTGTAATGACCATTTTCCTTCAAAGGCATTTAATAAGCAGGCATCTGCATGGCTCCAGAGTGTGTGTCCAGTGTTCAGAAAGACAGAAGTACACCATCCTTGAAGGAAGGGCAGGAGTTAACGTCACTGGTGCCCACAAGCCAGCGAGAAATGCATGTGGTGGGCTGGCAAATCTGAAAGTCGTTCACACCCACAGACACAGAGGTGTATTTTGAGACATTATGAAATGTCTTCAAATCATCACTGCAGTTTTCTGTCCGTAATGCTGGTTGATATGTTGATATGGGGTGTGATTTTCTTGATAGGAATGAATGACTCCACAAGGTACCGGGTAAATTAGAATTGTTACGCCATGCTCAGACTCGATTTGCATGTTATATATTAATTAGCAGCCTTAGCACCCTTGAGGCAGGTCAGAGTTCCCATTCTGGGGACAAAGCAGGGCGTTATAAAGCCTGCTTAGGAAACTAACTGCCTTCAGAAATCACCTGAATCTGGACAGATTCTTGGGTCCGATTATATTTCCTAGAGGAATAATGAATGCATTTACACGACAGCAAGAATCTTTTTCAGTGGCCAAAAAAAAAGTTTTTTTTTAGAGCTGTCATTTAGAATGTATTGGAGGACCTTTACTTAGGGTTTTCAGCTAAAGACTTCTGGGATTAATAATTGCAAGCATTTGCTTCCGAGAGGATTGTAGAAAGCAGCGCCTCAGGCCGAGATGGTTCCTCCCAAGCCCCCTCAAAAGCTGCCCATCTAGTGAAATGTGTAGAACAGTTGGTTGTGGAATGAAAGGTGGATTTGGATTTCCTTGGATGATAAATAGAATGATCCCAAACCTTTGGGGAAATAGTATCCTAAAATAGTGGGAAGGCATGGACCGCAAACAAAATGAGCAAGGAAAGTTGGTCCTTGAAAATAAACATGCATGTCCTCAGGCCAGATCTAAGTAGCTTCTTCCAGTGGCTTCAAGCCAGAGCTAGAGAGCAGGATGAACTTGGGAATGGAGGCAACTTGAGTCAATGCAAAGGACAGTTTAGAAGCATGTCACGGCTGTGTTTCCCTCGGGGCTCTCAGAGACTAGCAGTATTTGCTCAGATGATGCTCGTGGCGGGAAAGTGCGAGCTACTTGACTCTGCCACAGAAGACTGTGAAATGCTGCTTTAAGATAAAACAATGCTGGCTACAGATTTTACAAGTAGGAAATTACAGTGTAAATTACAAATTGGAAATCACAATTTTTTAGCAATTACAAATAATAAATGACAGTGAAGTTGAATTTAGAGGCCACTTGCTAAAACAGCTCTTTTAATACAAATTTGGAATTTGGGGCGATCTTCCCAAGCAGAGTTTACTCTATGGGAAATTAAGCCACAGCTCCAGTTATACAGTGAGTCATTGGCAAAGCTGGGAATAGGACCCGGACATCTGCTTCCCAACATGCTGCTTTTAACTCCTAAACTCCATTGTCCGCGACTTGACAGGTAATGATTAGTGAACTCGCCGGGAGATCCAGCGAATGGCATCTTCTCTTACCCATTTGTCCTCGTTAGCATGTCTCCTATGGTGCCCAGCGCCCAGCGAGAGGTCAGTAGACGCTTGTTGACAAGGCAGCTCCCACCCTACTTTTCTGACAGCTTTCATTTCTTCCCCCAGATCCTAGCAGCCAGGGGGTGCTGTCTGAATTGAGGGCACTGTCTCAGAAACTCAACAGGGAGAACCATCAGTCCAGGAAGCAAGAACTGAGTTCAACGAGGACAGTCCTGGCGGTCCAGAGAGAGGAACCTGCCGGGGAGGAAGAGGAGCCTCTGTTGCTGCAGAGGCCGGAGAGAGCACGGACTCTGGACGAACTGGAGGAGCTGGGCAAAGAAGGATGTTTTCAAAACAAGGAGCTTCCCAGAGCTGCGGTAGAAGGGCAGCAGTGGGAGAGGAACCCAAGTAATCATCTTGGTGTCCCCAAGGAGAAGAAAAGGAAGGAGCAAATGATTGATCTCCAGAACCTCCTGACCACAAAATCTCCTTCCATGAAGTCCTTGGCAGTTCCCACGACAGAGGAGTTGGTGAGCAGAGCCAGGGTCGTGGGCCATTGCGGGAGATCAGAGCTGGTGTGGAAAGTGTCCTTCCTGCGCGAGGAATAGAATCAGTGAAGTTTTGTGCTGGGGGCACATGGCGGCAGTTAAGAGGTCTGGAATAGTATGGGCCCAGCTGGTCCCAGTGACAGTTTAGTAGATGGAAATTTGTGAGTGCCGCTGAGACTCCCTCACCTTAAATTCTGAGCCACCGAATCCTTCCTGGGGTGACTCTAAAGCCCTCAGAGGAAAGAGGGAGTCACTCAAAGCTCTGACCAGATGCCAGGCAGGACAACTCAAAGGTGAGTCAGTGAGCTGTTGACAATGTTTTGCTCTACTCAGTGGGATCTCGAATGATCCGGGGGGCTCCCCGATTAAGTCACTGAAACTGCTCAAGTGAGGAGCCCTGGTGCCTGTCTTTTCAGAGATATAAGCTGGAGGACTCCCACATTCTGGCCAGGCCCACTTGGAGCTCCTCCTCCTAACACAGGCCGTTCCTTCCTCTACCCTGCAGTTTCTTTATTGAAAGTTTAAAATTGTGTCATATGATAATGAGCTAGGGATATTTACCCTAGAGAGAAGATTGGAGCTTGCTTGGCTGCCGATGGGTTTGTAGTGCAAGACCATCATTGTTCTGCACTTCCCCCTAGGGGGCGCTAAAATGTCACGACCCAGCAGTCGAGCGGTCTTGCCACGAACCTCGGCTCAGGAGGCAAGCTGTAGCTGTTGTTCGTTTCTTCCCAGGAAGATGAAGAAGAGAGAGATCAAAGGCAGATGATAAAGGAAGCTTTTGCTGGGGATGATGTCATCAGAGACTTCTTGAAAGAGAAGAGGGAAGCTGTGGAGGCCAGTAAGCCGAAGGACGTGGACCTGACTCTGCCTGGCTGGGGCGAGTGGGGTGGTGTGGGCCTGAAGCCCAGTGCCAAGAAGAGACGCCGGTAAGAACAGGGGAGAAAGCCTGTCAGAAGGGCACCAGGTTCTCCCACTTCACCCTCATGCGTCCTCTCTGCCCTTTTGACTAAGTCCTTAATGCTCTTAGTCAGACATCCTGCTGTTCTGCTTTCCAGGTTTCTCATTAAAGCCCCTGAGGGTCCTCCAAGGAAAGATGAGAATTTGCCAAATGTGATTCTCAGTGAGAAGCGGAACATCCATGCAGCGGCTCATCAGGTGAGGGATAGAGAGCTCTTTAGCAGCGTCCTGCTTGGGAGGCGTGTTCTGGTGCCCTGTGCTCAAGAGGGATGTGTGATCTTGGCCACAGAATCGGATCTATTTTTGTTTTCACTGGCTCTGAGATGAATAATTCCAAATTGACTCTGCTGTTTTAATTACTGGCTGGGAAAGTTAAAACTTAAAGGATAATCTTTGCAGCAATGGTGAGGCCCCCAAATCTGCATTTTCAGCTAGTACCCCCAGATAATGCTGATGCAAATGGGCCTCACCAAACTAAGAATTGCTGTTCTGCAGGCTTGTGTCTATAGTACAGGTAATGTTCAGAGGCTATAGGTTTAAGCTGCATCTTAAGAAAAATGAGGACCAACCGGTACTTGTTCAGGACAGTGAAAAGGTTTAAAATTGTGTCATGTGATAATGAGCTAGGGATGTTTACCCAAGAGAGGAGCAGATTTGAGCATGATCATGGTCTTCAAGTATATTGAAGGCTGTCGTGTGGAAGTCACATAAAGTAGAAGTTAGAGGAAAGGCAGAGTTCAAGGAAAAACTTTCTGCCAGTCAAAAGAGAGAAGGGGTTGCTCTGGGGTTGTGAGCATGTGTAAAAGGGACTTGGGAATGAGATTGGACTCGGTGACTTTTATGTTCCCTTCAGTTCTGAAAGTCTGTGGCCCTGTGATCTGTCCCCAGCCGGTTTAATATTGAAATGAGTTGTATTTTTCCTTCTGAAGTGGGGGAGGGCTATTTAATAGGTACAGAAGAGAGGAGAAAATATCGTTTCAGTAATACTCTGTTGATCTTATTTTGCTGCATAAATTGAATTGTAATCCCAATTGAGGATATATAACCAGAAAAATAGGCAATGAACAAGCAGTTATGGGATAAGAGGGAGAGAAAAGGGGTGCTTCACCGGGCCCGGATTCTAGGTGAAGGGCAGAGTACAGACCTCAGTAAAGATCACCCTTCCCTTCCAGGAATCTTAACTATTTGTTTTTTAATACAGTCACAGTAAATTGACAAATAACTTTCCAAGAAGCTCCCTTGATTTTCCTCATCTTTTTAATAAGCTATATACACTTCAGGTCCCAGCATGCAATAGAATAAAGCACTTTGAGCCAAAGGGGGAAAAACCTCCCAAGATTGAATATTTTGTGCAGGTGTTTTTTTCTGTTCTTTTGCTCTGGGTGACATGCACAGATCTAGCTATCAACCCCACTAAGACCCTCCCTTAACCTAAAGAATCTGTGTCCTTCACCACCACCAGGACTGCCCGGCGGTACTCAGCTTCTCTTGAGTGTTCCATTGAGTATCTCTAGAGACTACTGATTGTAACTTACCTGTTTTTCTGCTTACATCTTTTTGCTCCTCTTTGGCCGTCGGGGAGGTGTTTAAAGATTATTTATATGTCTGAAGGTAGCGCTTTGGTGGAGTGGAGAAGAATCCTGGGCAAGGAAATGAGACTTGGGAAGAGCATGAAGCTAAGTGTAATAGCCTGGTAGAGTTCAGGATTCAGGAGTAAATCTTTGGGTTCCGTAAAACATCAATCCTGTGAATCAGGGGGAGGAAAGGAAGGGATTAAGAGCATGAAGAAGGTAGGAGAGTCACAGAGATACACCAATACTCAGATGTGTCTTGCAGTCACAATGTTGTATAGGGAGACCCACTGGGGGCCAGCAACCCGCAGCTCCTGTAGTGTTCCTATAGCTGCAGGGGCCTTGTTGGGATGGTTTTTCAATCCCTAGATTGTTGTGTAAGCCTGGGGGAAGGGAGGTTCTAATCCAAATTAGGCCCCTCTACTCCCATATGCCATCAAGCAGATTGGCACTCCTAAGGTTGGATGGGGGCATGGGGATACCTTAGCCTCTCAGAAGCTTCACTCACTGCAGCCATTGTGTAGAACTGTGGCCTATGTGCTAAAACTACCTGACCAGGTGCCATTAGAGTTTACAGGCCTGGCTCACACCACGTCTCTCTGCCTTCCTTTCTAGGTGCGGATGCTTCCATATCCATTCACACACCATCAGCAATTTGAAAGGACCATTCAGACCCCTATAGGATCTACATGGAACACCCAGAGGGCCTTCCAAAAGCTGACTATGCCCAAGGTTGTCACCAAGCCAGGCCATATCATTAAGCCTATAAAAGCAGAGGATGTGGGCTACCGGTCTTCCTCAAGGTCGGACCTCTCTGTCGTACAGAGAAATCCAAAACGACTCTCCATACGTCACAAAAAACAGCTGAAGAAAAACTCTGTAGACTGAGTTGCTGGAGTAGTGACACCTTGGTGCCCGGAACTGGGAGCCCTGACTGCTCCTCCATTGGCCCGGTTTTACTCCGAGCTGCAGGATCAGTTCCAAAACTGGCTTAGCACACCGCGGGTGTAGTTAAGCCACATTTTAGAAATAAAGGCGTTTTTTAAATCTGTTTAACTGGAGTGTGTTCTGTGTTGTTTCCCATTTCCTTCAAGTCAGACAAGACACCTTTGGATGCTCCCCATTGCATTTCTCCAGTCGCACTTGTCAGGGGACCGTATTTTCTTACCAAGGACTATGTTGTCCTAAATTGGACTGGAGGGAAGTTACCCTAGCCTATGACCTTAAATCCATCACATCGGATATAACCATAAACAACCAGTTTAAAGAGTCAGGGATAGTAATTAAATACTGTATATTCTTAACCTCTGAACCTAGCAGCAATATGCACAAATCATTCAATTGGATTCTGCTCGGGGCTGGTCCTAGGATGGTGCTGAAGCTGGGTTCAGCTTTAAGTCTAACCACTATGGTTTTCTTTTCATGTGTGAGCCTCCCGGCTTACACAGGTTGCTGTCTAGAGTAGTTAGCACTTTTACCCTTACTTTACAGATGAGGTAGATGAGCTTTCAGAAGTAAAGCTCTATTCCCTTTACTTCCTAATGCAGGGCCAACTCCTCACCATTGTTTATAGTTTATTCAAGCATTACTTTGCTATATGGCAGTTTACGTCAGCTTCTCGGCTCTGAGGAACCTGCCTTTCTCTGGATGACAATATGTATCGAAAGGGGCCCTGCAGCCAAGATTCCTCACAAGGAATTGGAGAAACCCCTCCATTGATTCCGAAAGGACATAGCCACTACTGCACTTCACCTCCTGCCTTGGAGATGGGTCCCCCCATCCTTTTTAGACCAAGATGGGGGTTAATTTTTGTGTGTCACAGAACCCTCTGAGAATTTGAAGTTATGAACCCTCCCCAGAAAAATGCACAAACGCCTACACCATTTTACATACAGTTTCAGGAGCTTTGCAGACATTTGGAATCCCTGGGCCAAAAGTTCTGCCACTCCACGAATATTCTTTTGCAATGCCCCCCACCAATATGGCCCTCTTTTCTGAGCCCATCACTCTCCAGATCGGTTCCCAAGTGTTTCCACCTCAAAGGTAACTAGTCCCAATGCCTTTATTTTAGAGGCTTAAGATTTCAGTTAGTGACTATGCAGTGGGACCCCAGACTAACTCCGAAGCCAAAAGCCACGCCATAAATGTCTATAAAATTCCCAGTGGCAGCTGTGGGCCCAGACTACCATTGCTCATCCTCTCAAGAACCTGCCCTGTGCTGGGAAGGGAACTGAATATGTTGATAGTGTTCAGAGCTCAAGGGGTATTTTTAAGTTATCCATTGGTTTGAGATTATCCGCGATCCACTTGCTGGTTGTCACTTTAAGTCAGTAGCCAGTGAGGGGGAATGGTGGACCTCTGCCCACTCCTGCCTCCCTTGAAGAGACCATAACCTTCTCTTTCACTCTTTTGAGCACAAAGCTGCCACCTCCGTCCCACCCCCCCCCCCAAATCGAAGCACCCAATCAAGTGCCCCCTGTAAACGGCCAATCCCCGTCTACTTTCTCGGGACCCTCTTCAGCTCCGTGTGCTCCCCGCGGCCCAGGAGTGATGCAAACGACCCCATCCTTCAAAGGGGAGGGCAGGCGCTGGAACGTTCTATAAACGGCGCCCACTCCCAGCCTTTCAAGCCCCCAAACGGATTCGATTGTTGTTTCGTGGGGCTTTTTTTTTTTCTTTTCTTCCTCCGAACCTCCGAAGTGTTCTCCCTTCCCATTGGCCGGAGCTGCCCCTTGACGCCACCCTGGCCTTGCTCGCTGATTGGTCCATTCTGGATGTGCCCAAGCCTTTTTCCCAGGGTGTGGCCCCCCCCGCCCCCATCAGGGTTCTGACCCCTGGCTCCTCCCTTCCCCCCCAGCCCCCCTCTCTGTTCCGAATGGTACCGCCCTGGCTCGGCTCCCCCTCGGCCCAGGCCCCTGCCCTTAGGGCCCCCGGACGGGGCGGGGCACGCTGGGGACGGGCAGAGGGCGGTGGTGGCGCCTTCCTGCCGAGCCCGAGGCCGCCCCCGCCACCCTTCTGCAGCCCTCGTAGGTCCCACTTTCCCCTGGGCAGTCTTCGTCCTGCCTTGGTAGCCCCGTCCCGTCTGTGCGGCCCCCACCGTGGTCTTTCGGTCATCCCGAACGGCAGCGTTAAATCCCTGCCCTCAGCGCTCCACACACGCCCATCCGCCTCCACCCTCGGGTTCTTGCAGTACTCCCTCTCCCCGCGTCTGCTCACCCTTCCCCTCCCGAGCCCGCCGAAGCCCCGGCCCGCCTTCCTCGCGGACTGTCCATCCCCAGGATCCCCCTCCCTGTGTGTGGCCCTTCCTCCCAGCGGCCTCCCCTTCGCGGCTTCCCCTCCCCTTCGTGGCCAGCGTGGTGGAGCACTCCCGGCCCACCCCCCCCCCTTTCTCCGTACCCCCCGCGCTCCCTTCTTATGTTGTCCCTTCACGTCCCTCTCTAAGTCCCTCCCACACCAGCCCCCCCACGCCGTACACACATACCCCTCCCTCCGAGGCGTCCCCCGGCGCCCCTCCCCTACCCCCGCTTGTCTACGCCCCTCCCACCCACCCCGTCCTTTTGTCTCCTCTTTGGTCTCTAAGTCCCCCGCCCCTCCCTCACTCCCGCCCTCGCTCCCCGCGAGCACGCTCTTATCTTCCCCAGGTCCTGGCGCCCCGCCCCCTGGCCGCGCCCCGCTGGCCCCCTCCCTCCCGCGGCCCCATCTCCGCCCTCGGCGCTCCGCCCTCCCCCCCCGCGGCTCCGGGCCCGCCAGCCCGGCCGACCTCCCTGGTTCCCGGCTCGCTCCTCCCGCCGCCGCCGCCGCCGCCGCCGCCGCCGCCGCCGCCGCCGCCGCCGCCGCCGCCGCCGCCGCCGCCGCCGCCGCTGCTCCCCGACCCACCCTTCCCGGGTCGGCGGCTCGCTCTCCCGCGCAGTACCCCCGCACAGACACACACGCACTCCCACCCGCCTCGCCCGCTCGCCCGCTCAGGCCCTGCGGCGGCCCGGCCCCGCGAGGCGCGCAGCCTGCCCTCGGGGGAGCCTCGGCGTCCCCCGGCCACCGGCACCTCGTGGGCGGGCGCACGGCCCGGGAGCGCGAACCCGGGCCGGGTCGCCCCCTCCCCCAGCCTGGCCCTCGGCGGCCGCCCGGGACTCAGGCGCCCGTCGGAAGTGATTGGGGGACGAGCGGGCCACGGCGCCTCCCGCAACCCGGGCCTGGCCGGCGCGTCCTGGGGACATGCTGCGACCCTACCGTACGGGATGACTTTACCCAGAGCTTCCTCCCGGCTCCCGCCCCAAACCTGTGCCACCAGCGCGCAGTGCGCAGCAGGGACTAGCGGCTAGCGGGATGGGGTGGGAGGGGGACTGTCCCGAAAATACCCTGAGGGACCTTAGCTGCGGACCGTGAGGCCCAGAAAGGTGAGGGCCAGTGACACGCCCCGGCCACCCAAGGAGAAAGGGCGATCCCACGCGGATCGCCTCGGCCCCCGCCTCCCAGTCCCGGGCTGCCCACCTCCAGGGCGCAGAGCTACGTTGCCTCTAGCCCTTTGTATCCACCCCACGCCCGTGGAGGACTGGAATTAAACCTCAATCCGGGGTGGCAGGCGCGGCTCAGGTGAACAGAAAACCCAGCCACAGGTCAATGGGCACTTTTTTTTAAAACAAAGTCTGTTCGGTGATGCCCAAATTGACCGCGTTTCCTCGCCTGAACCTCTTCCCCCAAGCCCTCACTCAGTCTTACCTATTTACCCACCAGACTGGAAGCTCTTTGAAGGGGGCCCTGTTTGTCTCTGTGGCTCCCTCAATGGATCCCTTGTGATTGGCGGACAAGTGGATTTATTTGTTAACTGCCCGCCTTTGGGATCTGTGTCATTATTGTGTGACTTAAGGTTGTAAACTCGGGAGGGCCAGGACCGGGTCGGGATTACTAGCTCGTGCCAGGCACAGCATGATGCCCAAAGGGATGGGCCGTCAATGTTTTTTGAGTCTGATGTAGCTAATTATGCAGGAGGCAGATGCCTACCTCCTCCTGGTCCTCAGAACTCCCAGTTCCAGAGCTGGATGTCCTGAGTAAGGAAGAAAATAAGGAGCTGCCTTAGTTCATTCCCAGTCCCAGGCCGACTTCATAGGGCCAGATCCGGCTGCACTCATCAGAACACACTGGGTGATGTGACTTTCCAGTACTGGGAATGGGTTTGCAGGGAGCCATAAACTCCCCACTTTAACTCCCATCAGTTTGCAACTGGAGCTGGGAGGAAGGAAGTAGCCAGTTATTTTCTCCCTGTAAAGCAAACTGTCCCATATAAGGATCAAACCTGAAGCTCCTCATCCATTTACCCCAAGGTCAAGCTGAACCCCACTGTGTCAGAGTAAGGAGGCTACAAACAAACTGGACCCGATCAACAGCAATCAACCCCAGGGAAAGAGGGACAGTGGAAGTGCTCCTTCCTCCCATTTATGGATGCAAGATTGATACTGTACTTTGCAGCGGTTTATTTGTAACCTGGTCACTTTAGAGTCAGTCCAGCTCCCTGCCCAACTCACACCCCCACCCCCAGTCGGACAGGTCCTCTCTGTCCTTCCTCAGCCCTACACTGTCTTTACCCAAGCCAGCCTGCTCTAAATGGACACGGTCAGTGATCCAAGCAGAAACTGAAACAGTAACAATCGGACAGTGTCAAGAGACTCGGGCAGAGATGCCTCGGAGCGCCCGGCCTCCTCCTCTGCCTTGGCACAGATGTTCTTATTGTCCTGGAAAGAAATACGAAATTCCCTCCCCAAGTGTGGAGGGGGGATGCTCCAGGGCTTAGCCTCCAAGGACAGAGTTGCTAGCCCAGCCCCAGTCTCTCTGCCCCCTAATTATTCAGAATGGGACAGTCACCATCCCTCTTCCCCAACCTAGCCAAGGCTGGTCCCCGAGCCATTTGTCCCCCTCACTAAGGAGATTAAGGCGAGTGGGGCTGGAGCTGCATTAGGAGATTACTAAACTGTTACGACGTTCTCTTTAGGGACCGTTAGCACATCAAAATACATATTTGGAAAATACAATTAACACTGGGAGAAAAACAGTAAACACAGTGTCACTATGCCAGGCTCAACAGTTTTGTTTTGTTTTGTTTAAATGCTAATGGCCTCAAATGGGGAGCAGCATCCATCAGTTAAATAAACAAGCCATTAGACTGAGACTAGAAGTGTCAACACATGACTAATCTACTAATAGGGAGAAGGCATCGCTAGTTAGGAGCAAGGCAGCAAAGCATGCTGGAGATTGTGGAGCGGGCTGCTGAAGCACATAGTATGTGGGTTTTGGAGCCGATGAGACCTGAGTTTGAATCCTACCTCTACCAGTTGTTCGCTATGTGGCCTTCAATGAGTCAAGTTGTTTCATTTCTCTGAACTTCTGTTTTCCATTCTGTAAAATGGGGACCAGCACAGTACCTCCATCACAGGGCTGTTGTGGGGATGAACTGAGATAATACAAGTCAAGTTCTGAGCCTGCCACGCTGTAAGTGTTCCACGCCTTTTAGCTATTACTGATAATAATAAAGTACCTAGCACATGGTATACACTCCCAAAATGGCAGCAATGAAGATGAAAAATAAATGACTTTTGGTTGCTAGATATTAGCCACAAAAGGTGAACATGGACCCCTGGTGTCCCCAGAGCCTCCCAAATATAGCTGGCAAAGGGATGCTGTTGGTTGCTTAATTCCAACTTCTTAAGGCCATACCTTTAACCCGGGATTAGCTCTAGCCCATAAGGATCACTGTCCTGTTCCAGGGTTGCTGGATTCTAGGGCCTTCTGTCCTGGCACCTGCCTAAGAAGCCTGAGTTAAGCTGACTCTCCCAGGTGGAGACCAGCCTGGTAGTGGCCTGGGCGTCCTTCCCCAGCTAACCAGACCCATCCTATAGAGAGTATGCTGGGCTGTTCTCAGTTGCCTTCTTCCTGTTGTGTGTGAAGACAGGTGGGGACCACAGTACTGAGAGGGGCCAAAGTGAGGAGGAAGGGGGCAGGGAGGGGCCCACAGGACGCTCAGGAGAAATAACTGTGACCTAGACAAAGTTGTTGGCCTTTCTTCTTGACCCACCCTCTCCTTTTGAAGCCCGCTCTCCTCCCTGTCACCTGCCAAGGAGGTCTGTCCTCAGCCAAATGGAGTGTCCCTCTTCACTTGCCAGCTCCACTGATACCCCCTCTCCCTTTGTCCCTTCCTGTTTCAAGAGAGTCTTGCTCTCAGTCTGGAAGGTTGGTAAGTACTGGTTTAGAAAATTCTCTCTGCACAGGTAAGGAGTTAAGCTAGTACTGGCTTAACATGCCACCCCCTCCCCAGGTCTTGTGGTTGCATAGGAGCCTCTTTAACTTGGGAAAAAAAATCCTCAAGGTGCCTAGAAAAGAATGCAAACAGATGGCAGGGGATTTCTGGGCCTTCAACAGGCTGAGGTGGCATGGGCAGGAGAGAACTTTTACCCTTCGTTGTCCGTGACGCTGCTCTGTTTTGCCTCCTTGAAAATTCTGCCTTGTATTCTGGGCCCTGAGCAGACCCAGCCAACACCCCCCCCCCCAGGCACTCACCCTCTCCTCTCCAGTTCTACACCCGGAGTAACCCCACACCCCAGGAACCAGTTCAGTCCTCAAGCTCCATGCTCCTTCATCCACATCTCCCAGCTGAGCCCTGAAATAGGCCCCCTCCTGGCTCTGCCCTTCACTAGCAAAGAACAGATTAACCTGATCAATTCAGCCTTCTCCACAACTGTTTATTGAGCACTCAAGGGTTAATGTGTTCTCCCTCCTGCCACACCCAACTGGACTGCAGTTCTCAAAGCACACCAGTCAGGTCTGTGCTAGAGTCTATGCAGTTGGCAACTGTTCTCTGAGCCTGGACCACTGTAACCAGGCCCCCAACCCTGTTCTCTGCAAATCAAAGTCTCTTGTTCAAAGGACCAGCTGAACTGCCCCTGCCTCTGGGAAGCTGCCCACAGTGCCCCAGGTGAAGTCATCTTCCCGCCCACCCGCCTGGGTTTACAGCACTCAGTAGTCCCTCTTTGAGGGCCTCCTTGCACATTCTGCCTGGCATAAAAATTAGTTGCTGGCTTGCTGCTCTCCTATGGGATAGATGTAACCTTTTTGTAGCTGAGGAGGGCTTCTGCTTCACTTTATGCTTTGGGTTTCAAACCCACACAAAGGACTAGATAGTACAATGCACCCCCATCACCTAGATTCCACAATTATCAAGATTTTGCCACATTTGTTTCTGCTTCATGTTTGTATCCGGCATCCCACACAAACAGTGCCTAGCACTGCCTTGAACAGCTCTTTCAACAAAGGAGCTGAGGCTTGGTGGGAAACGGTGGGAATTCAGGCTTGCAGAGCAGGTTCCTGGGGGTGATGTGGGCTGGGGGAGTGGGTAATTAATATAAAAAGTTGCCCATGCTTGAGTATCTATTATGAGCCAGGTGTTTTCCAGTTGATCTCATTTCACCTTCACCTTATTGGGGTAGGTTCTGTTATCCTGATTTTGCAGATGAGGAAACAAGACTCAGAGAGGTGAAGGGACTTACCTAGGTCCCCCAGATGGACAGTGGCAGAGCTGAGATTCAAATCCAAGTCCTCTGCCCTTCTGCTGTGCTGCGCAGCCTGCCTCGAAGAGTGCCAAGCAGGCTGCCACCTGCTCTGCTTCAGTTTGACAAAATGCAAGACACGCTTTGTGTGTGTCCTTGCACTGTAGCATGCATACACACGTGCACACACAGATGCATGCACACCCACACAGCAACCTGCATGTTCACAGTAGGATTGTAAAATAATTACACTGATCTTTGTCTGTGGGGTCAGTATTCTCATCTTATAAATCACCCCTTAGCCCTGTAAGCATGGAAGGAAGAGGGGGTACGAGGGGGCAGAGGGCTGAGCAGTGTGTGTGTGTGTGTGTGTGTGTGTGTGTGTCCCACGGGTTGAGGGAATTGTGGAAGCCTCTCCCAGATCGCCTGGGGCCAGTGTTCTCAAAAGGGAAACAAAGTCTCTTTCCCTGATCCCAGTGTTCTCAAAAGGGAAACAATGTCTCTTTCCTTGGTCCCCCCAGTACAGTACATTCTCTTCAGATCTGCACAGTGACCTTGCAACACGCACCCTCCTCTTCAGCCATGCTGCCTCCCTGAACAAACCTTGCTCTCTGCAGCCTTTGTTCTTTTGCACCACCCCCCACCGCACGGGGATTCAGATTCGTGGTGTCCCTCTAGTCTGATACCCTCCCCACCTCTTTCCATACCTGAATTTTCCAAGTCAAGGTTCAAGACTCACCTCCTCCCAGAAGCCTTCCCTGATTCTGACCACCTCTCAACTTTTTCATCCTGTCTGATTTTTTTTTTTAACCTGAATCTTGATGCTCTGCTCTCTTGCCTTGTTCTCTAGTTTCTTATAATCTGTTTCCTTGCCCACACTGTAAGCCCCTTGAGCTCACAGTTTTGGCTATAGAGAAATAAAGGAAAGTTTTTCAAGAAAGACACGTGGTCAGCTTCCTTTTTCTTCCCATGGTCCTTGCTTCCTCCATGTTGTCACCTGGGTTTGTAGCTTTGCTGCCACTGACATCTTTTCTATGAAGATCATGAGGTAAAAAGGAGATTCACATGTTTACCTTGATCTCTTCTTTTTACTTTTTCATCCTTGTCTTTCATTTGCTCAGGTGGGCAGAGGGCTAACTGGGGTCTGAAAAGCCTTAAACCACAGAAGATTCACCCTGAAGCTACTCTCTGGCTTTGCGGGTCTTTTTTTTTTTTTTTCTAAGCATTTGTGGGAGGGGAAACAAAATCTATTGGGCAGGTTAATACCTGCAATACTACTTCCCATTTCCCTCCCCTTTACCTACTTCACCTCCCTCTCCCCCCTCTCTCCCCCACAAACCGCCCCAACACACACACACACACACACACACACACACACACACACACACACAATTACAGCTAGAAAAAGACAGCTCATTTTCCAGATTTCAGGAACTCCAAACAGCAAAGTTTTGGACGACAGTGTTCCACAGACTCAGAGATGGGGCCACCTTATGCCACCAAAGGAATTCTTTCCACTTGGCAAGATGCTGAACATTGAGGGGTCGCCTTAATCTTTGAGCAGTGATGTTGGAATAGGTTTCCCCTGCCGGGCCAGGGAGGATGGAGAGGCGAGGGTTGAGCCCCCTCCCTTCCTCCCAATACCACCCCTGGAAATTTAAGGGGGGGCGAGGAGCAGTGTCGTAGCCCTTAAAAAGGCCTATGCTAAATGCCCAGTCTTCCAGTGCCTGTCAGTAAAGGCACCAAAATGAATTATAACTCTCTTAGTGTGACGTGTACCTCCCTCCCAGCTGAGCCTGAAACTAGAGATGCTTCAACAACGTGTACCCGATTCTTATGCATTTTCACTTATCTCCCCAAGGAGGCGGGGCCAGGAAGGCTATTGCTGCCCCATTGTACAGGTAGGGGGAACTGAGGCACTGGTCCAATTATCTCGCAGGAAGAGAAATTCCTTTTCAACTTTGGGGAACTCCTTATCCCTCAGGGAGTCCCAGTCCCCTCCGCTGGAGTTCCCAGCACGGCGGAGTTCTGACAGAGCTTCCGGGAATGAAGGTGAAGAGAGGATGGTCCATTCCTTCCTGTAACTCCAATTCCTTTAACCAGGCGTCACGGGTCGCATCTTTTCCCTCGATCTTTTCTGGCGCCCCTCCAGCAGCTCTCAACACTCCCCGCCCCTGCGCCCCGCCCCTGTTTCCCAAAGGCCTTTCAAGAACCGCCCTACGCTGGGCTGCTCCCTTCCCTCAGCTAACTCGGGGACCCCGGGAAAGGCCTCCGGGCCTGACCCTTCTGATCCAGCAGGCTGAGGGCCCCAGAGAGCCACATGGACGGATAGGAGAGATGTTCTCAAGAGGAGCCAGACTCTCCCCAAGTTAGAACGCTGGCTCTGAGTATCCTCCGTTGGAGCCCTGGACTTGCCTTTGTCTTTCTAGTTAAAAGGTGCCTGCCTGCCTGCCTGCCTGCCTATAGGAAAGTGCTGCCCTTGACCCTTGAAGGGAGGAGGTTGTATCGATTCACCCATATTCTGCCCCTGTCAGCCTTTCCATCATACGGATTTGTATGATGGAGGGTGAGGGTGGAGAAAAGGCTCCCTGTGCAACACAGATCTGAATTCAGCCTCTGGCCAGGGCTGGGGAGATTGGTCTGTGTGTGGAGTTGAGGGGTCCATTGAGGCCTGGATTAATGGGGTTGGGTTCAGTCTGCAGCCAGGGTTAGGGCCAGGATTAGAAGTCAGGGCAGGTGTCTTATCTTTGGGGCCTCCTATTCAAGAATGTCTAATCATGCTCCCTGTCAGGAGCTGGGTTTAACTGGGATCCCTTCCAGAAGGCAGTGAAAAGTCCCTAGAGTTGGCCTCAGGGGGCTTGACTTCTAGTCTTGGCTCTGACACCCATTTTCTGTGTGGCTGGCCTTAAACAAGTCACTTCCCTTCTTTGATCTTCAGTTTCTTCATCTGAAAAATGGGATCAGTCTTAGTCTCTAAGGTTCCATCTAGTTCTGAGAATGTATTACTTTGGGTCTGTGGGAATGTAGAAAAAGCTGTTCTACTGATCTTGTAGAGTTAAAAATAAGACAACGTAAGGGAAAAGAGTTCAAAAGAATGCAAAAGACCAGAGGAAAATGAAATGCTATTTTTCTTTCATTAGAAACATTATAAAAGTATCACATGCTCATTGTAGAAATTTTAAAAATACAGGAAACTGTGAAGATCATAAAAAACATTTGTAATCCTACCACATAGCTTACCATCGTTAACATTCCAGTCTTTGTATTTTACTATATATTTTAAATAAAGTGGAATCATGCTGTATATAATTGGTCTGTAACCTACATTTTTTATATAAAATGTATATTGTAATTTTCAATGTCATTAAATATTTTTTGAAAACATGATTTTTAAAGACTTCATACTATTCCATTCAATGAATGTGCCATAATTTATTTACCCACTCTTTTGTTGGGTATTTAGATTGTTTAGCTTTTTCCATTATTATAAATATAGTTTATTATGAACATCTTTTGTGCATATGTGATTTTACGAAAAACTGGATCAAGAGGTATGAGTATTAAAATGTTATGATTGGAACATACGCAAAGGTAAAATAGTTTAACAGACTCCCATGTACCCATCTCCTAGTTTCAATAATAATCAACTGATGGCCGATCTTTTTTCGCCTACACCTTCACCTATTTCTTCCTGCCAATGGATTATTTTGAAGCAAACCTTGTACATCATGTAATTTTGATAGGTGTATATCATGTAATTTTGATAGGTGTATTTTTAATATTTTGACACACAGAACTAAATTGACCTATTAAAATATTTTACTAGTTTACACTCCTACCAGAATGTTCATACCAGCTTTATTCACAATAACCCAGTCAGTGCAACCTGGAAACAACCCAAATAACTATCACCGGGTAAATAATTTTTTAATGGTATATTTATTACAGTGAAATACCACTCAGAAATGCAAAGGAATAAACTCCAATACAGGTAACAACGTGGATGAACCTCAAAAACATTTATGCTGAGTGAGAGAAACTAGACCAAAATACTATATACTGTATAATCTCATTATATGAAATTCTAGAAAATACAAACAAAACTATAGTGACAGAAAGCAGGTCCATGGTTACCTGGGGAGAGAGGTGGGGGAAGATATGGACTATTAAAAGCAAAGTTTTGGGGAAGATGGATATGTTCTGTATCTTGATTGTGGCCGTGGTTTTATGGGTAGATATATATACCAAAACTCATTAAATTGCACAATTTCAATGGACATTAATTGTAGCTAAAGTATCCCTCAATCAAGCTGATTTTTTAAACATGCTTCCCTAAACTCTTACCAACAGAGTATTATTTAAATAACTACTATTAAAATAAATTTAAATGTATACATATATATTTGTGAACTTGATGGGTAAAAAATTCTATGTCAATATCTCAGTATTTGACTTTGCACTTCTTGAGCAATATTGAATATTTTTCCTACTTTATTGGCCATTAGTATTTCTTGTTTTGCAAATTGCCAATTCATGTCCTTTGCCTAGTTTTCTAATGAGATGTTTGTCTTTTTCATGTGGATTTGTAAGACTTCTTTATATATCAGAGATACTTAAACTTTGTCATATATTGTAAATACTCCTTGCCGTCTAATTTTGCTTGTGGTGTTATTATTTTTTAAATATAGAAGTTTTACATTTTTACATAGCCAAATCTATATTTTCATGTCCTTTATTGTTTCTTCGTTTACCTTTACGTCTAGAAAGACTTTCCCTATTCTCAGGACCAGAGGAATATTCCCCTATTTTCTTCTAGGTTGCTTATGGTCTTATTGTTCGCTGTTCTTTTCCACTCTGGAGCAGAGTGTATAAGTGCAAGCATTAGCTCTGGAGTCAGATGGAGCTGGGACCAAAATCAGCTCCACCCCTTACTTACTAGCCCTGTGACCAAGGGCATATTCATCTTCCTCCACTATAAAGTGGGGATAATAATAGTTTCCAACTTACAGGGTGGTTTTCAGGATTAAATGAAATAATATATGTAAAGAATTTGTAGAGCAATGAGGGTGCCATCTCTGGCTGGAAGGGTGGAAACGAGACTGGCATGCAGAGAGTCCTTAAGGAACCCCCATCCCAGGCTTAGGGGGCAGGGTAGGGAGTGGGGAGAGACAAAGATGGCAAGGGGAACATGTATAGCAAATTGATAGTGCTCAGGAAACATCAGCAACTGTATTTGGACATTTTTTATTTTGAGTTGCTCAGTATTCAAGCACTCTGATGATTTGAAGCAAATCCCAAGACACACGAAGGCAGATATTCCCTTTCTCTATCCACCAGCAGCTTGGTAGCAGAGATGTGGCCCAGGGTCTGCCAGTCAGATGTTCTCTCTCCCTCTGGACTTTGGAACTTGAGTGGTACAGCACTGCAGGGGAGAAAAGCAATTATTCCTGGAGATCTCAGCAGCCAGACATCCAGAAGAGCAGCAGTTAAGTCTCTGGAGGGGACCATGCAGTCACAGCGTCCTGAGCAAGCCCGTCCTGTGGCATGATCCTGACTGTGCCTGCCTCCCCTGCTTCCTACCGTTTTCCTGAGGCTGGTTCTTTAACATAGTCACGGTCACAGTGAGATCCCCAATAGCCTTCCAACAAACTCCTTTCCTGCTTCAGTTAGTTCGAATTAGATTCTGTGGTTTGCAACCAAGAACCTGACTCATCAGGCTACTATGATTTAACTATGGAATTTACATTGGCAGATGGCATGAGGTGCTAACTTTTTCCCCCAAATAATCAGATATCCACAAACCATTTGTTAAATAATCCATTCTCTTCCAACCTATTTGAAATGCGTGACATTTTCCACCGAATGAGCTCTTGCTCTTGGGACTGTCCCATTGACTAGAATTCCTTGTCTCTCCTAGAACACCAAAGGGTTTTTCATTCTCTTCTCCACAAGGGAAGTCTCCTGTTCTAGAACCCCAGACTGCCTGCTTCATAATGAGCACTCTGGATATCTAAGGGCTTCTCTCTCTTTAAGCTGGAGGACTGCATTAAGAAACATGTCTGCTGACTTTAGGTCTCCCCATAGCAAGACATCTATTTGACGATTCCAGTCCCCATTTGGAGAAACTCAGAGGGGTTAGAAGTGCTTACCTAATGAAAAAAGAAATGCCCCAAGATAAGCACCCACTCCCACTCCACCCACCTCACTGGTTCCTTATTCTGTATAATTCTCATTGTCATCTGTGGCAACACCCAGGAGAGAAGAGGACCTACTAAGCTTCCTCCAGACACAGGAGCTTGATCTATAGCCCCCCTGAGACCTGCCAGTGGCTACAGTGCTTGCCTCCTGGTCTATTTTCTTGTTGACATCAAAACTGAGGTTGTTGGGAGTTCCCTGGTTGCCTAGTGGTTGGGACTCTGGGCTTTCACTGCTGTGGCTCAGGTTCGATCCCTGGTCAGGGAACTGAGGTCCCGCAAGCCGTGAGGTGTGGCCACAAAAAACATAAACAAAAACAAAAAAACTGAAACGGAGGTTGTAGAGCAGTGGAGGTGCCATCTCTGGCTGGAAGGGTGGAAATGGAGTTGGCATTCAGAGAGTTCTTAAGGAACTCACAGCCCAAGCTTAAGGGGCAGGCTAGGGAGTGGGGAGAGGCAAAGGTGGTGAGGGGGAGGAGGAGAGGGTCCTCTGAGGCAGGGACTGTGTTGAGTTACAACATGGTACCACAAGGCCTGAGAATGTCTGGCTGCCAATGAGTGTATGGAAGGGCAGACACTTGTGGAAATGCCCAAGTGAAAGGACCAATGCATGTCGCAGAAGATAACTAGATCTGAACGTGGGGGGTGGGAAACAGGTGGTTCTATAATTGTCTTCAGCAAAGATATGGTATTGCTGGGCTGGTCATGGGTAAAGGATAAAGGAGACGGTAGAACTGGGAGCTTTCATTTATTTTATTTGTTTATTTTCTATTTCCCAGCTTTATTGAGAAATAATTGACATATAACCTGGGAGCTTTTAAAAAGCAACAGGAATCGACACAATGGGCTATTACATGGCCACTAAAATGATGTTTACAAGGACCTTTTTAATAACATGAGGAAATTCTTTTTATAATTTTAAGTAAAAATAAAAAAGGCAAGCTATAAAACGGTATATTGAGTTGAATCACAAACTGTATGGAAAAACTATGCCCTTTTAAAAAGACTGGAAGGAAACGCACTAAAATATTAACCGCAGTTGATTGTCTTTGGATGGTAGTTATTTAACAATACTAGGTACAGGCAAACTATCAAAGACCTATTAAGTATCAGGTCTGTGCTTGGCATTTTACTTAGATAAATTATCACATGTCTTTGTACAACAACCCTGTGAGGCAATTACTCCCACTTTACAGGTGAGAAAATTGAGTCTCCCAGAGGCTAACTAGCTGAAATCCACACAGCTCACAAGTGGCATAATTAAAAATTATTGATTAAAAATTATGTTTCTGCTTTTTTCTATTTTCCAAATTTTTGACAATGAACATGTGCTTTCTACCTTTTCCCAACTGTCCCTTTCTTCAACTAATTAATCCTTCTTGGATTAGGAACAAAGGGAAGCATTCTCTCCCATTCCTCAGAATTTGTGATCTCTTTCTCAGTAGAGCAGTAGTTCCTGGTGGGGAGGGACTCAGTCCCCAGTCCTGAACACAGAGGGGCACACAGTGATGCTGAATAGATGTTTGTGGAATAAAGGACTGAATGAAGGAATAAATGAGTAACAGTCATAAAAAGTTCATTGTGGTGATGTTAATACTGTGTGTTACAAGGTGTTTGGGGAAGAGACAGCCCTTTCACCAGAATGTTGAGAAGGGTACCTTTAGGACTATACACCTTCCTATGAGACTTGGGTCCCCTTGCCCCGAGCAACCCAGCCAGTCATATCTCAAGTGATATCCCTAATCTTGGGGACTCCATGTACTGGGCCTGCCACCCAAGGCTTGTAGCTACCATGTCCTTCCTTCCACTAAAATACCCTTGTGTTTGTCAGGCCCCAGCTCCTGGCGGGCTGGAGCTGGGAGGGGGTCTAACTAAGGTCAGGGAGATGCTGGAATTTCAGAGCATCCTGGAAGGCCCTGAGGATAACAGGGAGTTGACTGTATTTTGCAAACTAAAAAAGATGAAAGATAAAGGAATTCACACGATTAATATGCCAATATGAAAGGCCTGGGATAGCCAAGGAACACCTGACCTGCTCACAGGGACCTGGAATCTGGATTTGGAATCCCTGCCCAGTGACCCCAATGGTGAGGCCAAGCAGGCAGTGAGAGGGGAGGGCAGGACCAAGGCAAACCTCTCTGTGCCCCTGGCCCAGACTCATCAGTGGGTGGTCACCTCCTAGCCCTGTGGGGCAGGGGGACAGGGGACAGGATACTGACTTCATTTCCTCCTATCCCGTGCTTCCCCAATGGAAAAAGTGGAAAAAGCGGGCTGAGGAAAGTTTTCACTGAACTGGTAGCACTTTGTAAAATTATAGCCAATTCCCAGTAATCAGCATGAACAAGGGGCCAGCAGTAGGGCCTGCAATTAGATCAAGAAAAATAGCAATGTTTACAATCCAATTTGTTTTAAAACAGCAGATTTACCTTTATAATTATGAACCAGTGCAGGTTCCTGCTAGAAGGAGCTAGCCTGTGCTCCAGCCCTTCTAATGCTCAGATTAATCCCTCCACCTGCACCTACATCCCCCAGACTCCAGAGCTCTCCTCAGCCTTCAGGGCCATGTTCCTCCAAGAAGCCTTGCAGCTCCTCGGTTATTTCTCCTTCTTCCATACTCCCTCTAGCTCTTTCCTAGTGCTGGGTAGAGTCCTTTCACAGTCAACTCTGACTGTCCGACTGTTACCGCCTCTCTTAGAGCGGAAGCTCCCAGAAGGGAGGTCACAGCCTTTCAGCTGTGCTGTCCGTCTCAGCAGCCCCCGGACCCAGCACAGTGCCTGGCACAGTGGACTCCTCACCCAAACCTCGTTTCTTGTTGCCCAATGGGCAACAGTGTCTACTCCGCGGGGTCCCAATTCCCAGTGGACTTGCGGGGACGGGGGTAGCTCTAAGGTCTGGAAGATTCCGGATTCCCAGGGCCCTGGGGAAGCCCCCATGCGGATAACAGGGAGTTGCCCTTATTCTGCAAGCTAGAAAGGAGTATTTACCAGGCCCAATTACAGCTGATTTTGTCGTTCCAGGAATGGGGAAGCGTCAAGCCTAGCTGCATGGGCAGAGTGAGACAGCGAGGGGAATAAAGGGCTCCTTCCGCGGGAGGACCGGGTCTCCGGCCCTCATTGGATCACTGGTCTCCCCAAGTGGGGGACCTGAGAGTTGAGGCTGGGGAGGAGAGGGAAAGGGAGGGGGAGACCCGGGGCCGCGCTGCCCTCCCTCCGGCTCCTCCTTCTCTCGCGGTCCCCGCCGGCCTCCCTCTTGGGCTCTTTGTCTGTCGGTCGGTCTGTCTGTCGGCTCTCTCGCGCACTGGCTCTCCTGCTCTCGCTCTCGCTCTCCCCCCCAACCCTCGGTTCACGTGACCGACTGCTCTCAACGGCTCCGATCACCTCTTCCTGAGGCAGCACCTTTCGGTTGGTAACAGGAGACACTCGGGTGTTGGGGGCAGGATGGGTTTCCTTCCTCCGTTTTTTCCTCCTCGCCTTCTCGGGCAGCTCCGGCCGCTCCTCTCGGCTCGGCCTCCGGCCCCTCCACCCCTCCAGCCTCTCCCAGCCCCCATAGTGCTCGCTCCCTCTCCTCTCCCCTCCCCTCTCCCCCTCACCCCTCGCCCGGGCCTCCCTCCTTCCCTGATGCCAGCCCTCTTTGGGGAGGGGGCTTCTGCGCGGGGGACAGACAAAAGGGCTCGGACGGACTCCGGGGGCACCCCTCTGCAGCTCCCCACCACGTGGCCCCTCCCTCCGCGGGCGGCGTGCAGCTCCCCCGTCCCCTCCCCAGCCAGAGGTCTGGGGAGTTAGGGCCCCCGAGGCACCATCCTTTCCCCGTTCGCGCCAATCGCTCTGCCGCGGGTGCTGAGCCTCCGGGCGCCTCGAACATCAAGGAATGCACCGGGCGCCGGTGGGGGGAGACGCTCCGAGGACCGAGGCAACGCTCTCGGTTCCCAGGCTGGGGAACCGCCAGCCTCACTGGGGAGACTAGGACCCCGCCGTCGGAAGGCTCCTGGTCCTGTGGGGGTGGATGACAAGGTCTCCAACCTCAGGGAGCCAGAGTCTGACGAGAGAGACTCAGTCTCCCTCTCTTTTGCAGTACAAACTCAATGAAAAAAAGGATGAATCCGAAAGTGCCCTGCAAAAGCAGAGCTGGACCTACATATTCGTGAACTTCTGGCAGAACCAGATTGTGTTTGCCTGCCCATCTTGGCCAGCACTTAGCGAACTGCCGCTCCCTGGCCTACCAACCCCCGCCTCCAAAATTTGGAATTAAAAGTGAACTCTCTCTCATTCCATACCAGGGTAAATTTTTAAACAAAGGCCATTTAGAGATGGAAGTTATCAAGTAAATCAGGCAAACCATTTTCAAAGCTGCCTCACTGTAAATGCACACTTAGCTGGTGCCTAGAGCCATGGTACTAGCCTGGCCCTAGATACCATGGGCATGTGTTTTAGAGCTTACGGAGGGACAGTTTCCCTGAGCCCCGCCCCCCCCTACTGACCACAACTTAAAACCATTTTAGTCAATAAAGCTAAATTCCCTCAAGGGATACTGCCTGTGGCCAAAGTCACCCTTGCCGCACCTTAGGCATATCCCGAGCCAATCCTGATAACAATTACCCAAATGCTGGGAGGGGAGGGGTGCCGGAAGGAATTCCATCTCTCCAGGATCTTAGGGAGGGACTTGAGCTGAGAAATGCCCCAGGTTTGATAGGTAACAGGTAACACAATACTTAACTTGCAATTGTGAAGCAATTATACTCCAATAAAGATGTATAAAACTTATTAAGAATGGTCACCACAGCTACAACGTATTGAGCACGTAAGAAAGTGCCAAGTACACAGTACACATCATATTTAATCCAATAACAGTCTCATGTGGTAGGTACTATTATTATCCCGGTTTAACAGATAAGGAAACTATGGCTCAGAGAAGGTAACTTGAAGAGGTCACACAGCTGGTTAGTGGCAGAGCTGGGTTTGGAATCCAGGTCTGGCCAACGCCCAAGTCCAGGCCCTCAACCACTCACTATACTATCTCGCCTCTTTCCCACAGCGAGTGATTCTAAAACTCTCCCAGAAGGAACAGGGACAATCATGGGCCAGGGCACAATCTTGCTGGAAATTGGCTGGCTACCAAAACCTGGGGGGTCAACAGCGGCCCTGGGTTACCCCACTGGCATTGTAAATGCCACAGACTCCCAAATGAAAGTCCAGACTCCTAGATTCCGAACCTAGAATCCAAAGAACACGTCCTGTCTGCCCATCCCCACAGAAATCATCCCACTTCCGGTTTCTGCTTTTCTGGTAGTGGGGAGATTTGCAGGCTACCAGGCCTTCAGTGAGCTTCTTGGAGGCAGTGTTATGGGGGGTGGGGGTGGGCATGATAATGGACCCCCACTGCCCTACCCCCAGTCCTCCCTGGAGGGAGGACAAATAGGCCCATTGATTTGAAACTCTCCCAGAGGGCATTAGAGTAATGACTCTGGACTGTGTGATGCCTACACCCCCTTTGACCTCCCTACTGACCCCTGCCCTGGGAGGTTCCAAAGGCCACAAATCTCGGTTGCTTGTGGGCCATGTGGTTTGTGGCTGTTTGTAGTTTTGGAAGGGAGGGGGAAACTATGGGGGTAGGGGACACTGCTTCTCACTGTGCCTGGCTTCCCGAGAGAACTAGCAAGGGGCGGGCAGGGCCCCTTCCAAACCCTGCCAAGACACACTGCAACTACTGATACGGGCTCCATCATTTATTTTTGAAAGCAGCAGGGCTCTTGGCTCATTTGCATAAATGTTTGCACTGCCTGCTATATTTTGGTTCGGGAGAAGGGCACCAGAGTACAGAACATACATAACAGATTTGTAACTGGGCAGCTTGAGCCTGCCCCTGGCTAGGTGAGCTAGCCAGCCAGCCCAAGACGGCCCCCCCCCCGTGTCTACTTTTGAAAGCCCCTCTAACTGCAGAGTCCAGCACCAGGGATATGTGGCAACAGAAAGATCTTGCTCCTAAAGGGGTACTTCTAAGCCGGGTGTGTAGGTAGATGGGTAGATAAGAGAGCATTTAAAAGAAAAATATTTATTTATTTATTTATTTGGTTGCGTCGGGTCTTAGTTATGGGATAAGAGAGCATTTTGACTTGAAAAGGGTTGGGAGTCTGGACTCCTGATTTCCATTGTTCAAAAAAGAAACATTTATTGAGTGACTCCTATGTGCCAAGCATTTTATTAGGCACTGAGATCACATAATAAATATCAAGACCCTGTCTCCATCATTGAGGCACTCACAGTCCAGCAGTGCATGGGTGACAGAAACGCGATTTAAAAAAAAACCAGAAAACAAAAACCCTAAGTGCGTTGTGCCATCAGAGAGAGGATAAGAGAGGATTGCTAAGGTAGCACCCAGCTAGTGGGAGGCATGGAGTCTGGAGAGACTTGATGGGGGATGTGATTGCTTAATCTGAGTCTTAAACATCAACCCCTGCCCCCCATCTCCAAGGTGTGTTTTAACCTCTATTACTAATTCCCTGTGTGAGCTCAGCAAACGTCCAAGCTCTCTGGGCTGCCTCGGTTTCTTCATCTTCAAAATGGGAGCAATAATCTGTGAAGTGGGCCCCTGTGTGCCCTACCTCCCACCCTGCTTGGTCCTATATCCAACCTCGACCCCAGGTCGAGAGCATAACTACCAGTTTCATCGAGATGCCACGCAAACATGTGGCGAAGCCGGAGAGTGGGGACTATTGAGAGGTGATGGGAGTGGGTGATGCGGTGGCGTTCAGGGGGTGTGGCCCCAAAGGAAGGTGCAGGGGGGGGGGTAATCTCCTCGTTTCGCAGTTAACTATCTTTCCCCGGCGACTTCTCTCCCCCGGCATCTTGAAGCGGGAACTAAGTAGCAGCATCGGGGAGGAGAGTGGGGCTGCTGGGGAGAAGGCACCTCAGGATAGCAGTCGAGCGTCGTCTGCTTCAGGCCCCCCACTCCATGCCGTCTATCTTGAGGACGGAAGCAGAGGGAAGGGTTGTCCTTTCCTACCTTCACCCCTCCGCGATTGGGATCACCTTAGTTTCTCTCTGGAGTCGGGTATTTGCCCACACTTTTTTTTTTTAATCCTAAATCTGGCCCACCTTTGGGGAGGGGGGGTCACTCGTTCCGTTAAGTTTCCTCCTCGCAGAGTAAAGAAGGACTTCCTTTTACCCGTCCTAAACGACCCCCCTAGGGCTTCGGGGAGGCGCGAGAGCCGTGGGCCGGGCCGGGGCCGAGCCGGCTGCGCTGCCCCTCCAGGATTTCCTGCACTCGGCGCGGCGAGGTCGGCTCGAACTTCGGCCTCCGAAGCAGGCGACTCGGCTTCCCTTTAAAATGCAGAAACTCCCGGCCCACACCCCCGCCCCTCCGGCCACCTCCTCCCCTTCCCCCTCCGCCCCCGCCCCGGCTTAAGCTCCTCCCAGAGCCCTGGGCGCGGGGGCCTCCCTGCCACCTGCCCGCTGCCCATCCCACATGCAAAGCGTGACCGCCGGGGAAGGAAGGCGAGCGCGCGCCCACACCGGCCCTGCGCCGCGGCGACAGCGACAGCGAGCAGCTCGCCTACTCCGTCCGTCTGCGCTTACCCAGCATGCACTTCCAGGCCCCGAGCTATCTCGGAGCTGCAGCCCCAGGGTCAGAGCGGCCGGAAGAAACAGGAAGTTTGGGACGGTCCTAGTCGTGGGGCCGGGAGTCCTAAACGGCAGGCCCTTCGCTCGGCTCTGCCGCTCCCTTCCCCCGCCCCCTCCCTCTGGCGGACTTCCCTGGGGTCCGTTTCGGGGGCTGGCCCGAACTCCAAAAATCCAGATGTGTTTGGGGGTCATTCAAGGCGCACTCCCAGGGTTCCCTTCGCCGTAGCATCTCCGGGCTTTAGGGATCGAGGGGTGGGAGGGGGAGGGAGTGCTCCCGCCCTGCGGGTGGGTGGGTGGTGGTAGGCCCCGAGGGTGGTTTGTCTTCTGCCCGCGGAGAGGGAGAAGGACGCTAGGTGGGGTGGAGGTTGAGGGTTGCAGGTTAGCCTCCCACAGCTACCTCTTGGGCAGGTAGGGCAGAGGTTGGAACCTGGTGTCGAGTCCAGAGTTACTGTCTTCCCTCCCCTCCGCCAGTTAGCATCGCTCTAATCTGCCCTCCGCGCCGACTACGGCTACCCCATCAGCAACCATCTCACTAACGTGCATTGCTGTTAACCAGGGCCGCCGGGGCAAGGGAGACAGGATGCCTAACGCAGCCACGTTCCTCGGGCAGAAAACTCAAAGGGCACGCCCTGTTGAAGGCGCTCTCCATCCACACACCCCTTTGGCCAGGCAAGAAGGACTGGAGTCTCAGTTCCCTTGGCCTCCCTCTCAGTCTCCATCCCTCCAACACCAGGCAACCTCACTCAACTATCTGCAACTATGGCTCTCCCTGGCCTAGAGCTGAGAGGGGTAGGGGTCACGGTGGATCCCAGTGGGTGGTGCTGATCCTAGCATGCCACTTGGCCAATCCTTTTACGGTTGTGCAGACAGGCCCTTTGTGTGGAGGCGCTGGTTCTCTTCTCATAGCCTTATACTCCCAGCTGGGAACTTCTCACTCCCAGCTCGCTAGGAGTTTCTAGGTTCTCCTGGTTACCTAGACCTAGTGTGCATCTTCCTAGATTTCCTGAGAAGAAGGCTGGCTAGGAGAACAAGGATGAATATTTTGGAAGTAGGAAAGTGAAGGTGAAAGCTCATTGGCTGTAGAATGATTGTGAGACTGTCACTGTAGTTTCTGTCCCAGACACCTCCAGGCGGAATTAATTGGCCTTTCCTCTGGGCTCCCATAGCATAGGATTTATACCTCTATTATCACATTGTATTGTAATTATTTGTTTACATGTTTCTCCCCCCTGCTAGAGGTGAGTTCCTGGAGGGCAGAAACTAAGTCTTATTTATCTCTGCAGCTCCCCCGCACAGATCCCGGCTCACAAAAGGGCTGTTGAATAAATGAATCAGAAATGGAAGGGATTCAATTAGATGACCTCCAGGATCTCGTCCAGCTCTAATATTCTGTGATGCAATTTAAACACGCACCCATAGTTGCACTCACACACATGTAAACACACAACAAATAGACAAACACCATCATGCCACAGTCCGGGTGGAAAGCGAACAGACGTTACATGATGCCAAGTAACTGGCCTTTTGAAAGTTGAATCTTCAAACCTAAACATCTGAAGTGTCGACAACCAACGTCACAACTGGTTTGGCTGATTTTGTTTTAAATAAATTTATTTATTTTATTTATTTATTTTTGGCTGCGTTGGGTCTTCGTTGCTGCACGTGGGCTTTCTCTAGTTGCGGTGAGCGGGGGCTACTCTTCGTTGCGGCGCGTGGGCTTCTCATTGCGGTGGCTTCTCTTGTTGCGGAGCACGGGCTCTAGGCATGCAGGCTTCAGTAGTTGTGGCACCTGGGCTCAGTAGTTGTGGCTCACAGGCTCTAGAGCGCAGGCTCAGTGGTTGTGGCGCACGGGCTTAGTTGCTCCGCGGCATGTGGGATCTTCCTGGACCAGGGCTCAAACCGGTGTCCCCTGCATTGGCAGGCGGATTCTTAACCACTGTGCCACCAGGGAAGCCCTGGCTGATTTTTTTTTTTTTCCGCTGCTCTGACTTTTTAAGTAGCCATAGCCTTACATGTGGAAACAGTGAACATTTGAGCTGAAAGGGCCCTCTGAGATGCTCTGGTACAAGTCTCTTCATTTTACAGAGGAGAAGGTCCAAAGTCAGACAGGAGCAGAAACGTCAATCCCGCATTCGTGCCACTTGGAGCGTGCACATGTATGACACGTTTGTATGCAGACACGGCTGCTGACATGCACAGACGTGGGTGCATCCCTGAAACATGTGCCACCACTACACCTGGGTACACCCTCCCCCCAACACCCACCTAGCAAACAAGGACGCCCCCGCCCCCGTGTGGCTGCTGAGCAAGGAAGGGAGGGCAGGGGTCAGCCGGGCCTAGGCAGCCCTTGCCAGAGTTCGAAGGGGACCTAGAAGCCTACAGGTTTGCAGCTGCCATTAACGTGCTTGGCTCGCCCAGCTCCCCTCGGCTCTCCTCGGTCTGCAGAGGGCGAGGAGAGGAGACATTCCGGGCTCATTCCAGCGAGCCGTGTGCACGCTGCAGGCGTGGTATGTGAGCAAGCGGCGGGCTTCCAGCTGCTGCCTTCGAGGGCTGACAGGCAACCCCCTCCCCCCAGACAAAACTCCTCACCCACCGCTGGCCTCTCTTCACATGGGCATGATTAAGGCAACCAGGACCACTGCAAGCCCTTCTCAAAAGGAGAGAAATTACGGCTTTTTCTCCACCTCGCCTGCTCACCTTTTCCTAGGGGAATCTCCTCTCTCAGACCCACCTCCAAGTGGGAGTCCAGGCGGACTTAAGCCCCCCGACCCCCGCCTGCCCCACTAGCCCTCTTACAACATGCTCCTTTAACACTCCCGTGGATAGCTTGCACCCTAATCATTGGTGCCCACTCATTTCCCGCCATCAGGGTCCTCTCTCCCACCTTTACCCCACTTATCGTGAGCATCCCTTCCCCGCCTTTGAAGGGTGCTTTATAGCTTTCAAAGCGTGTTTTATTTTACCTTTGCCACAACCCTGTAAGGCAAGTATTAGTAGCTTCATCCGACACACCAGGAGACTGAAGCTGAGAAGATAAGCAAGCTGCCCAAAGTCACACAGCTAATACGTGAGGATGGGGCAGGGCCACAACCTCCATTTTTGACTATCAAGGGCATGTTTTGCCCACTCTGCCACCCTAATGCCCAGTTGATGTCCAGCTCCCCAAAGTGAGGGAGGCGCCTTTCTGCTTCTTTTGTACCTCCAGGGTACCTGATGTAGCACGGGCTCTGCACACAATGGGCATTCCGAGGCCTGGGTAGACAACAGACCGATGATGCCACCAGCCAGAGAATCCTGGAAGCTCCAGGAAGGGAGAGGCACTTGCAGACCAAGGGTGTTGTGTACCACCAGAGTCTTTTCAGCAGCCCCCCGCCTTGTCTCTTCTCAGTTCTAACTTGCTCAGGGAGAGCAGTGCCAAGGCCAGAGAGGAGAGCATCTCTAGGGTCTCCCCTCCCCCTCTCTACTGGGGCTTCGGAGTGTTCAGAGCTCATGAATAAAGCTAATATTGGAACTAGTCGTCTACTAGTTCGAGAGGGACCGTTGTCTGGATCCTTCTTTGCAGGGACAGATTGTGCCAATAGAATGCCCCAGGCCCCAGCCCTTTCTTGCGGCTGGCTCAAACCGAGGGCGTCCCCCCTCCTCGCCCCACACCGCCTTTTTATGAGTCTCAGCTGATTTCCCTTGAGGGCCGCCCTCCTCGGCAGCCCCGCCCCTCACCAATCGGACTCCCTCACTGTACCTGGGCCCCGCCCCGACTGTCCTCAGGGGTGGGGCCAGCCCTAGGGCAAGCTGGGGCAGGAAGTGGTTGCAATTACACACTCCCGCCCCGCACTGGCTGCCACTGCTGGAGCGACAGTGCTAACTCGGCCGGCCCCAAACGTCAGGGTAGGAGCTGGAAGAGGGCTCGGCCGGGGGCTCCTGCGCTGGAACGAAGCTCCTTTCCTGAAGGAAGGGAGTTTCCAAGGCTGGGCAACGCTGGAAGCCTCAGTTGGCTGCTGGTCACATCCAGGGATGAAGGGAGGAGATCGTGGGTCTCCGTCCCCATCCCAGCATGGCAGCCACTAGGCACAATCGTCCCTTTTAAACCTGGCCACTAGCTAAAAGCAGCTTTTCCCTGCTGTTTGGGCCCCCTGCTTGCGACTGCCAGGACTGCCGGCCCTGACCCCTCCTACCAGGGGAGGACAAGCTTTGATCCTCTACTGCTGCAAATCACCAGAGCACAGTGGCTTTATACCCCCTATTCCTCCTTAGTTCCTTGGGCATTCCCATCTGGGGCCAGCTCTGGGCCAGGTGGAGGGTGTGGCTGGTGTGGCCCGAGCCATGTGCTAAATACCACGTAGAGAGAGGGATGGGGGAGTTTGAGAATGTTTGGCTGGGATGGCTTCAGAACGATCTGGGGTGGACTTTCACTGAGAGCATTTTTAGCTCAGCAAATTGGGGCTGTATTAGAGGAATGGCGGGAGAAGAGGGCTCAGTGAAGAGACTGGAGAAATGAAGGGGATATGGGAGTACGGGAGGGAATGGGGATGAGTGAACTAGTCAGGGTTAAAAACAAAAAAGCCTAAAAACCCAGTGGATGCAATGGGGGCTCCTCTTTGCCCTTCACTAACATCTTCTCCTGCAAGACCCAGGCTCCTTCAGTATGTCTGCATCCTGCAAAGCCCGCACTCAGCGGTTGCCTCCTCAGCTTCAAAGCCCCATTTCACATCCTACTAAAAGCTTCATCACACCCTCCTTTCCTTGTTCAATTGAAAGTGCTCCTCTTCTCCCAGCCCAGGCCTGCCCAATCCGCTGAGGTGGTTTAGGGCTCATTTGGGGGCTACCCAAAGAGGAGGGTCTCCCCTGCCCACCCCACCCATCCTGGCAGGAGCCAAAGGCTTTGTGGCCCAGTTTGAGGGGCTACTGATCAGCAGCCTTTTCCCATGGGCTTCCAGGCTCCCAAGAGACTGGGAAGCTGAGTCATAGGCAACTCCAGGCTCCACAGACAGCACAGCAAGAGAAAGAGGGAAGAAAAAAAAGAAAAAGGTGCAAAAACAAACGGGGGGGGCAGGTTCATTACCTGGGGAGCGGAGTGGTGGAGCAGGAGGGACTCTTAGCCCTGCCTTAGTCTTGCTTCACTCATAGATGGAGATCACAATCAGAAGATTGTCTCTGAATATGAAAGATGACGACAGGACACAGGATCAAATAAAGAAATAAGGATGGAGGTGTTTTGTAAACTAGTAAGTTCTATACAGATGTGAGGGATTACTATTATTATTGCTATGCATTATGAATTTTCATTTTGCTCCCATGGATCTGGTTTATTCAATACTCTCCTTAATAGAGGAGCATGACATAGCCAGGTTAGCCTTGAGGCTTTTGAGGCCCTGAGTGAAGCAGTGTGTGTGTGTGTGTGTGTGTGTGTGTGTGTGTGTGTGAGTGTGTGAGAGAGAAAGAGATCCAGAGACACAGAGGGAGGGAAATGGGAGGGAGCCACTGGGTGGAACCCCTTCCCTCAACATTTGTCCCTGGAAAGATAGGGTTATAATGAACAAGGAGCCATTTGAAGGGGAGAAGACCTCACAGATTACATGGCCAGGGAGAACTAGGAGACAAGTCTTGTTCGTCTCTGCACCCTCAACACCCAGAACAAGCTCCTTCTGAGCTCAAGTGCTCAATGTCTGCCCATTGAATGACTGATGGAAAGGCTGCTGGAAGGAAAGAGCGATGGGTGTGCCCACCCTTCTGTCTCCTCTGCTGCCCTAGTGCTGACTGTGTGCAGATGAGTCTCAGCTCCTTTCAGCTGTAGGAGTCACGTCCACCAGCCCAGTCCCCCGAGAGCTGATATGTCCCTGCAAGTCTGTGACAGTCACTGTACCCCTGATGTCTCTGCCACAACTAGGTGCCTGGTGTTCGGAGGCCCTGCACACAGCCAAGGCCACTTGCGCCACACGTCATTGCTCTTTGAAGCTTCACAAGACCCTCCAGGCTCTTGCAAAGCCTCGGGACCATTCTGAACATCAATCAAAAAACAAATGGGGTCATGGATGGGGAAGCACTTTGTGACCAGCAAAGCCCCATACAAATGTAAGGGATTATTGCATTGTATCTCAAAAAGAGCATTCCGACTCTTTGAGGGTTGTAGTTATTTGGATTTTGGCAAACAGGAGTTTACCACATTATAAAATGTGTGTGTGTGTGTGTGTGTGTGTGTGTGTGTGTCGGGGGGGTGTCTGCACAAGTGCATGTTCAGTGATAAGACCCACAGATAGAAACCTACTTGGCCAAGTAACACAAAGAGTCGTTTAGACCATGCAGAGCCATACTGGTAAGTTAACAAGAATTCGAATTCCCTGGCCTTCTGTCTTTTTCAATATGCTTCTATATAGGTGCTCTCATCAGATTCTCCCACAACACTGTGCCACTGTTAAGTCTCTGTGACTTGAGTTCAGTAGAATAAAGCACACAGTGAGCTCCGAGGAATCTACTTTTGAGACTTGCAGGCTCTGAGAACTTTGCCTGGGAGAAATTTTCAGGCAGAGAAAAACATGGTCTGTGTAGGTCCTGGCAGGGCACTCCAGACCCATGCCAACTTCCCTCCATTCTCTGTCCCCACAGAGCAGCTCTACAATGCCTCCATAACGACCTCCAGACCAAGAAGAAGGCTCTCTTTCAGTCAGTCATTCAATCAACAAACCTGTTTTGAGTGCTTTCCCATCAGTTCCAGGCCTTCTGCTAGACCCTGGGGCTACAAAAATGAAGAAGCTTTCATTGCTCACTATTCACCTCTCGCCTCTCAAGCGACATGTTTTGTAGCATCTTTTCCCCTTCAAGGCTCTCCTTGATGTTCATTTTATTCTGCTGAGTGAAGCCAGGGCTAATGATTTTGAATCCAGCCCTGGTTGTTCGGTCTCTGATTGGGCAACAAGGGGCCCCTTTGGAGAGGGCAGTGCGCAGAACATCAAATGGGGCTCTCAGACATGGGGCGCAAGTATCACAAACCTCCAGAGGAGATGCAAGCCTGACTCTTTTTTTTTTTTTTTTTTTTTTTTGTCCACACCCTTGAAGAATCAGGAGAAAAATCATGCGATTAGCATTGTGTTGGAATAGCATTCTCACCTTAGGTTTTGTCAGAGCAGATGCTCTGGGTCTGGAAAGCCTCTCTGGTAAGTCCAGCTTAGGCTGTCACCTTTTGGTGGGGGCGGTTAAAGGGCTGTCTTATTGGTCCCCAGTACATGGCCATGTGCATCCTTGGTGGGGAAACTCTAATTAGTTAACTAGAACATTCAAACAGAATGCCTTCCTGGATTTTGGAATTTTCCAATTTAGTAAAGGTTAACTTCCACCTCCTTTCTTGTTTAGCTTCTTGGTGTGGAAAACCTTTCTCACGTGCATGAGACCACTTTCTAGATTGCCAGTAGACTTTAATGAGCAACTCAACAGAACCTCTCTGTTGACTGGGTGTCTTGCAGGGATTTGCAACCAGTGGATCCCAAACTGGGGTCCCTGAACCCATGAAAGCCTGGGAGAGAATCAATGAATTGCACTGGTATTTCATAAAGTCTAGTGAAACGTACCAGCATGAGGTTGCAGAGGTTAACTACAAGGGCAAGTGTTTTTGGCTTTGGCTGGAATTAAATGACCTCAGTGTGACTATCTTGGGCTGATCTGAAGTTCTGGCCCAATTTTGTATGTATCTGATACGTTATTCAATGGAAAATTATTACTTTAAAATATATCCTGTTTAAGTAGATAAATATTTTGAATACAGAGGGTTAAGAACACAGACTCTGGAACCAGACTGCCTGGATTCAGATCCCGACTTCAAAACTTAGTAGTTGGGGGACTTCCTTGGTGGTGGAGTGGTTGGGAATCCACCTGCCAATGCAGGGGACACGGGTTCGAGCCCTGGTCCGGGAAGATCCCACATGCCGCGGAGCAACTAAGCCCGTGAGCCACAACTACTGAGCCTGCGCTCTAGAGCCCGCGTGCTGCAACTACTGAAGCCCATGCGCCTAGAGCCTGTGCTCTGCAACA
This sequence comes from Balaenoptera borealis, assembly GCF_965194805.1. Classification (NCBI taxonomy): domain Eukaryota; kingdom Metazoa; phylum Chordata; class Mammalia; order Artiodactyla; family Balaenopteridae; genus Balaenoptera; species Balaenoptera borealis. The sequence goes on from NC_138881.1 coordinate 108,682,488, forward strand.
AGAGAAGCCACTGCAATGAGAAGCCCGCGCACCGCAAAGAAGAGTAGCCCCTGCTCGCCACAACTAGAGAAAGCTCGCGCGCAGCAACGAAGACCCAGTGCAGACCCCCCCCCCAAAAAAAAACAAAACAAAAACAAAACTTAGTAGCTGGGAATGGATAAACAAATTACTGCACATCCATACAACGGAATATTATTCGGCCATAAAAAGGAATGAAGATACATGCTACAATGCAGAGGAACCTTGAAAACTTGATACTGACCAGAAACGAAAAGCCACATATTATATGGTTTCACTTAAATGAAATATTCAGAATAGTTAAATCTGTAGAAACAGAAAGCAGACAGGAGGTTGCCAGAGTCTGGAGAGTGAAAGGGGAGCAACTGTTTAACAGGTACGGAGTTTCATTTTGGGGTGATGAAAACATTTTGGAACTAGTTAGAGGTGGTGGTTGCACAATGTTGTGAATGTACTAAATGCCAGTGAATTGCACACTTTATTTTTTTTTCAGTGTTGAATTTATTTTTAATGAAAACATTGATAAATATTTTCTGGATTTCTAATTTTTGAAATGGAATGTTTTTATAGAACATTTTGTTAGCTCAAAACACTTTAAAAATTTTTTAATTGAAGTATAGTTGATGTAGCATATTATATAAGTTACAGGTGTACAATATAGTGATTCACCATTTTTAAAGGTTATACTACATTTATAGTTATAATAAAATATTGGCTATTTTCTCTGTATTGTACAATATATCCTTGTAGCTTATTTTATACATAATAGTTTGTACATAGTAGTTTTATAGAACATTTGTTTATTCTTTTTTACTGAAGTATAGTTAACTTACAATGTTTTGACAGTTTCAAGTGTACAGCAAGTGTATCCGCTATACACACACATATATATTCTTTTTCAGATTCTTTTCCATTATAGGTTATTACAAGATAGTGAGTATATAGTTCCCTGTGCTATACAGTAGGTCCTTGCCGTTTACCTATTTTACATATAGTAGTGTGTATGTGTTAATCCCAAACTCTTAATTTATCTCTCCCCCCACCCCAAATTGTGCACTTTAAAATTGTTAATTTAGGGACTTCCCTAGTGGTCCAGTGGTTAAGACTCCGTGCTTCCACTGCAGGGGGCGCGGGTTCCATCCCTGGTTGGGGAACTAAGATCCCGCATGCTGTGTGGTGCGGACAAAAAGTAAAATAAAATAAAATTATTACTTTATTTTATGTGAATTTGACCTCAGTTAAAAAAACCTACTAGCTGGGCAACTTTGGGCAAGTCACCGAACCTTTGTGGGCTTCAATTTCTTCATCTGTAAAAGGGGAAAATAATAGTATTTACCTTATGGAGTTGTTAGGAGTATTTAAAGAGAAACTATTTGTAAAATCCTTTTAAAAAATATTTATTTATTTATTTTTATTTATTTGGCTGCATTTGGTCTTGGTTGCGGCACACAGGATCTTCCGTTGCAGCACGTGGGCTTCTTTCTAGCTGTGGCACACAGGCTCAGTAGTTGTGGCACGCAGGCTTAGCTGTCCCACGGCATGTGGGATCTTAATTCCCCAACCAGGGATCAAACCCGCATCCCCTGCATTGGAAGGCGGATTCTTAACCACTGGACCACCAGGGAAGTCCCTGTAAAATCCTAAAACAGTGTTTAGCACACACTAAGTGACATATAACTGTGTGTTTAAAATGGGGTCTATGAGGGGCAAAATAATAAAACCTTTGGTAGTGAAAAGTTTGGGGGTCCCTGGTGAAGATGAAAATAGAAAAAGTGCTCAATGTCTTTCAGAGGGTCATCTAAAAATCCTCTGGTTCCAACTTCCCTGTAGCGCTTGTTAGAAATTCAGAGTATGAGGCACCACCCCAGACCTATTCAATAAGACCCTGGGTGGGAGGGTGCCTTGGAATCTGAATTCTGACAAGCTCCCCACTCCCCCCAAGTGATTATTGTGTATATTAAATTTGAGAAATTTTGGTGTGAGCATTTAAAGTGAGTATGTACTGAAGGCAGAATGCTGGCTTCCTGGATTTTTAAAAAATCTAAATCCCAGGTCTCAACTTGTTTTTTTAATCATCTTGTGACGACTGTCTTCCCAAAATGGACAGTTCTTCCTCTGGAGCCCCTTGAAGTTTAATGAGCAAGAACAGACACACAAGAACACATATAAACACACAGGCCCGAAATAAGCATGGTATCTTTACCAAGTTATCTACAGCAGCAAAACCATGTGCTTACTCTAGTCTGTAATGTTGGAAGTACTATGCTGGGCTGTGTGGAGGACACAGTAAAACATGGCCCTTGCCCTCCGGATACTTGCAAATTCTAAGAGAGAAGATGGCTACTGAAAAGGCTGGGTGGGGTGTCCTGGGAGTGGTTGATTTGAGGAGTGTGGTACGTGGGGGGGGGTCGGGGGGTTGGGAGACAATAGTGTGGCCCCGACTTGAAGGGTCCCATGCCCCCACTGAACACCTACTGTCAAACAATCCCAAAGTATTCCTGGAGCTCTGCCTCCTTGAATGCTCCCAGAAACTGTGGGCGATGCACCTTCTATGACTATGACAAGTCCCTCAGATGGGGAGGTAGAACTAAGGCACAGAGCACAGAAAAGAACCAAGTGCTAAGTAGTACTTGCCATGGGGCCAAGAGTTCAGAGGCAGAAGCATTCAGAGAAAGCTTCATGGCAGCGGGGCTTGAAGGATTTGGCCAGGTGAAGGGGCGCTCAAGTGTAGGCACACAGATAGGGGTGAGAATAGTATGTGTAGCTTCAGCAGGGCACGTCAATCCTGTGCCGGCATCCTGAAGCCGACACAGAATCACCACCACAGCCAGAGGAATGCACCGCTCCAGGAACAGGAATTTGGTGAGCTCCCACTGAATGTGGGCCACTGGACTGAGTGCTATTCTCAATCTTCTTTAGCCTCTTTGGAGGAAGAGGTAATAGTTCGACTGACTCAAAGGTCTTGCTAAATTTTATTCCATTCTCCTCTTCAAAAATACACCTCTCTTTTTCTTTATGTTCAGGTTGTAGCTTTTATTCCCAGGCTTGAATTAAGCAGGTGCTCCCAAGTTCTGAACTCTTTAAAAACTCCTCACATTAAAAAAAACAAAAAAAACAAACTACTATGGGGTGTCTACTAGGGGCCAGGCCCTTTTCTAAGTGCTTAACATACAAGAACTCATCTGATCCTTGGAACATTTTCAGGAGGTATTTATTAGGCCTCATTTTATAAATGAGGAAACTGAGGCTCAGGAGGAAGTCGAGTGTCCAAGGTAATATTGCTAGGAAGTGGCGGAGCCAGGATTCAATCATGTCTGTCTAACTTCAGAGACTGTGTGAATTAAATGGGAAGAGAAAGACTAAAAAGGACCAAGATTTAAAACTGAGTCTTTGGGAATTCCCTGGTGGCACAGCAGTTAAGAATCTGCCTGCCAATGCAGGGGACACAGGTTCGGGCCCTGGTCCAGGAAGATCCCACATGCCACGGAGCAACTAAGCCCGTGCACCACAACTACTGAGCCTGCGCTCTAGAGCCCACGAGCCACAACTACTGAGCCCACATGCCACAACTACTGAAGCCCGCGTGCCTAGAGCCCGTGCTCCGCAACAAGAGAAGCCACCGCAATGAGAAGCCCGCGCACCGCAACGAAGAGTAGCCCCTGCTCGCCGCAAGCCACAACTAGAGAAAGCGCGCACACAGCAACGAAGGCCCAACGCAGCCAAAAATAAATTTAAAATAATAATAATAATAAATTTAAAAAAAACCCCGAGTCTTTAATAACTGGCTAGAAGGGAAGCCAGGTCTGGGCCTCAGTTTCTTCACTATAAAATAAGAGGGTTGGATTAGATGATCCATTCATTCATTCACTTAACAAACACTCATAGAGGGCCTACTCCATGCCAGGGTGGGGGATGTTTGGAGGAGAGGACGGAGGCTGTGACACACGGATGAGAAATACTGGGTTCCTTCATCCAACAAAGGGAAAATCTGGTTGGAGAGCTAACTAGGCAGAGCATAGAAGTGCTAACTAAAGGGACAAGCTCAGTACTGTGGGGTACCACTAAGGAGGGAGTGAGGAGGTCTTGGGGGTCAGGGAGTGGGGAATCAGGGAAGGTGGCAGGAAAGAGCTGGCTTAAGTAATGGTTGAGTGGCATTTCAACATGCTGAGAAGGGCATAGAAAAAGCTGAGGGAGCAGTCAAGGAAGCGCTCCTCTTGTCCAAGGAATGGCAAGAGGGCCAGTTTGGTGAGAACAGAGGCCCTGTGAGCGACATGGGAGGAAAGGAGGCTGGAATCGGATCGGGGAAGGCCCTGAAAGCTAGGTGAAGGCTCATGGACTTGATTTTGTTGGCAGCTTGCAGCCACAGCCAGTTTTTCAGGAGGGCAGATGATTTCTTAGAGTTCCTTCCACCTCTAACACTGTCTGTTTGATTAAGAACCTTGTTAAGTGCCTAGGAGTCTTAGGGAAGGGGGGAGGCTTGACCCAGAGAGACCTCTGGGGTGATTTTAGTCCCCTTCCTCATTTCCCCCCCTTTGGCTATAAAATCCAGAAAGGTTGTTGGTTGTTTACAGAGTTAAGTTTAACCAGACATACTGTCTCCCCATCTAGACCCGGGGCTCTGAGAGGGCAGAGACCAGGCCTTCCTTAGCTGCAGTGAGCCACTGGAATGCTTCTCCAGCAGCAACCTGCTGCAATAGGGTTTGTGCATTTGAGATTTACGTGAATAGGGGGCAATGAATTTTCCCCTGTGGCCCCTCCTAGAGCATAAAGTGAAACACTTGAGAGCACATAGTGTTTGTAACTCATGGTCAGTCTTACTGACCTAGTACCAGCCCCACTCTTTTCCCACATTTGCAAGGTTCTTTCTGTACCCCAATCTCCCCTGGTCTGCTTTCAACTGGGGTGACTTAGAATGAGCCCTTCAGCAGTCTTGAGACCCTGGGTTCCAAACGTGACTTCACCTTCAACTGACTGGGGTGCAGGGGATGAAGGGATGACCAGAAGCTGCAAATGTGCTTCATTCTGACACTCTAAAGATCTAAACCACTGGGATTTTATTGTTGTTATTGTTGTCATAGGGCTGGGCTGTTTTACCAGAGAGACAAGGCCTGTGATTGCAGAATAAAGCAGAGAATTGAAGCAATTATCCTATGAATTTAGCCAGAGGTTGGTTTGGAGCTTAAATTACCCTGGGACCCCCCCCACCCCCAAGTGCCCTGTTTTGTCTGGTAAGCTTCAGGAAGGTAGGGCCCAGGCCAGTGTCACCCCTAGGTCTCTGAGCTACACCTAGGGAGGCTGGTGGTGCCAATGCTGATAATAATAACTCTTGCATGAGCCCAGTGGTTTACAGTGTACAAAATTCTTTCCCATCCATTATCTCATCTGATGCTCAGGGGTGTCCCTGTAAGGGAGGTATGACAGGTGCATTGATTTCCATATTTTAGAGCAGGGGGAAGACCCAAAATACAGTACCGGGCATCAGGCTGGCACTACTTAAATGTTAGGGCTTGCTTGAGGTCACACTGCTAGCTATCGACAAGACAGGACTGGGATCTGATTCTTAGAACTCTCCAAACAATCCTCTTTCCATTACACCAAGCTGCCTCTCTGAGTCCAGCTGTTATCGATGGGAGAAACAATTAGAAAAACAATCCTGCCTGAAAAGGAACATTTTGACATGAAATGGAGGCGCTATTCCATATTAAAAAGAGCTCCGGATGTGGAAACAGGACTACTGGGGTTGAATCCTGGCTCAGGCACTCACTAGCCATATGACCTTGAGCAAGCCACTCACAGCTGCTCATGGACTCAGTTTCCTCAATTACAACATCAAGAGTTGTAGTGAGAAACAAATGAAATAACACAAGTGAAAGGGCTTTGTAAACACTCTGATGTTGTACAAAGGTAAGGTATTATTATGATGATGTTGTGGTTCTAGCCTCAAATAAAAGAATCATTAAACTCTACATTCTTTACAAGGTTTCCCACAGCTCTCCCCACCCTGCTCCTTGGTTTCCCATCATCTCCTGTAGGGCAGGAAGTGTGGCCCCCCAACAGGAAAAGGCTCAGAAATGCTAGGGCTTCAGCCAGGAAATAACCATCTTGCCCCAACCTATATTTCGCCAGATAAATGATGCAGCCAAATGGTGAGACACAGACGAGTGGGAACGGAGGTGTCCAGAATCTGTTTCAGCCTCAAACCAAGGAGCAAAGTAGCCCTAAGGCCCTAAAGGCCTTAAGAGACGTGGAGATTTAGTAATTACCAGATTAATTAAAATCAGTGAAGACAGCCAATTTAAATCAAAGCAGAAGTGGTGGGGCCTGCATTATCAGGCCCGATAGAGGCAATTTCCCCCCTTAATAATGCATTTCGAGTTCATATGTTGATTAGCTTAAACAAATCATTTCCCAATCTTCACTTTCCCTTGGTGCAACTTAGGCCACTTTTTAAGGTGTGTGTGGGGTGCATGGCAGGGCAGGAGTGGTCAAGTAAAACAGCTAGTGAAGAGGTTCCCAAAGCAAAGCAAAATGGCAAGCGGTATGTCCACACTGCTGGCAACAGATTTTGACGTTGGTGAGGACAAGCAAGAGGGGTCATAGAACACCAGGCCTCATCCAGCAGCAAAGCCACTGCAGCCTTAGTGGCTTGCCCTCCTCCGCAATACTCACACACATCCTTCAAACCAGGTGGGGGAGACATACCAGGCAAGTCTCAACTGCCATCTCTAAAGTCCTTCCAAAGGAGAGAAGGAGAGAAGACACCCCACAGCTTAGAGATGGAACCTCTGGGCCTAGGACAAAGGAGGGGGGCGGGGAGGAGGGGAGGAGGAAGACATTAATCCTGCAGGGCTTCCTTCCAGTCCACATCACCCTCTGGCTTCCTTAGTATAGATAAATATATAATAAATAATATCAATATATCTGCACATTAAAGATTGTTTTTTCAAATTCCTGCTATTCATTTCACATTCCGTTTACAAAGCCCTGAACCCTCCAGGAACTGCAGGGCACCTCCCCTAATACCCTCTAGGTTGAGGCGATGCCTTTGAAGTCCCCACCACCGACTCAAGGTTGGAGCTGCTAAGATAAGAAACACCCTAAGACTGAAAGTAAGTCCGCCCGGCAGCTTCAGCTCCATCGCAAGCTGCTCTCCTCAGAGTTAATGTAAAGTCATCAGAGTTCCAATGTGGACCGCAGGCTTCTCAGCCCTTCAGTGCCGGGGATAGCCTGGGATGTAAACACATACGAGGATTTATTCCTTTGGCCAGGAGAGGAGTCGTTAGGGTAAAGGGTAAGGGTCAAGGGGTTCAGTTTGGTGACTGAGGAGCCCGGGGAAAGAGAGCCAGGTTTTCGGCCCGAGTCGTGCAGGCTCCCCCCTTTACAGACCTTTCGTCCCCCTCCTCCTTCCTCCCTCGGGCCTCTCACTCCTACCCGCCCCCCCACCCAGATGCCTCCACGCCCAGGCCGGGGGCTGCCCTTTGAGTTCTGCCCAGGGGGGCTGCAGCCCCGGCCGTTGCCACGAAGGGTGGGCCGCCCCGGAGACGCGAGGCGAGGCAGCGAGCCCCGGCATTTTCCCTTCCCCAGCACCTGTCCCACTTCGGCGCCGGGGCTGGGGCTGCACCCGCGGGCGGCCTCGGTGCCCGTGCCGGAGCCACGCACCGAGGTCGCCCGGGTTAGGGAAGTGGGGGGCCGGGAGAGGGGCGGGGCGTCCGGCGGGGCGTCCGTCCCCCCCGCAGGCAAGACCCTAACCCCCCCCATACACAGAGGCTGAACGGAGAAAGAGAGAGCCACACATAAAGCTCGAGCGAAAACGCTTGCTCTCCGACCCCGAGCGGCGTTGCTCGCCCCCCCTCCTTCCTGGAGCCAGGGGCTGGCCGGGGAAGGTGGCTCCGTTCTTCCCCCGTGGCCAGTGCGGGGTCTGCGGCTGCCCGGCGAGGTTCCGGCTTCCCCGGGGCTGGCAGGGGGAGCCCCGAGAACTGCAGGCCCGCCCCCCCTTCCTCCTCCTCCTTCCCCTCCTCCCCCACGTGTCCTCCCGGAGCCCAGCGGCCTGATCCCAGCACCCCCCTCCACCTCCCTCCTCCTCCCGCTTCGCCCGCTTCCCCGGCAGCGTGGAGAAGAGCAAAGTTGCGACAGCGGCCGAGGGGCTCTGCCCAGGTGAAGGGGGCTCCGTGGGAGCGGGGAAGGGGGGGGACGGCGCGGCCCTGCGGCGGGGGCGGAGAGAAGATAAAGAAACTTGCTTTCCTCGGCCCCCACCCCGCGCGGGTTCGGATCTTGCGTGGACCCAGCCCTCGTGGCGAGACGCGGCAACGCCGCCGGGACCGAGGCCGGCACCGGGACCGGGACCAGGACCGCGCGCCTGAGTCGGCTCGGCGGGCGCAGGCAGCGGGCCAGGCCGGCACCCAGGCAAGGGCGGGGTGGGTGGCCGTACACCGGACCGAACCGGGGACTCCGGTGGCCTGGGCGCGGGCCGAACCCGGATCGGGCCGAGTTGGGTGGCGAAGTAGGACGTGGATTCGGGGGCGGGGCGCGGCGGGAGGGGGAAACCAGGCCCGGCCGGACTGGCCTGGGCGTGGGGGCGGGGGGCGAGTTCGGGGCACTTGCTGGGCTCGGGACCGAGCAGTAGGGCGGGGCGGCGCTAGGGGCTGGGCCGGACCAGCGGGGAGAGGGCGAGGGGAGGGGGAGCCGGGGGTGGAGTAGGGGCGTGGAGTTGCGAGCGGGGTCTGGCCTCGGCCGGGGGCGAAGGTAGATCGGCGGGGCCGCCAGCGGAGGGAGGGAGGCCCGCGGCAGCGCGGCGGCGGCGAAGGCCAGCTTCCGCGGAGTTTGTGCCCGGGCTTCCCGGGCTCCGGCAGCCTCAAGCGCACAAATGGGGCTAGGGGATTGACTGGTAAGCAACTACGAGTGTTAGACGGTGTTCGGTGGCGATTCCGGGAAAAGCTAGGAGAGACACTGTCTGCAATTATGCCGCACCCCCCCCCACCCACCTCTTTAGCATCTGGATTCTGCTCTCAGGGGGCCGCGGACCCTCCCCGCCGCAACCCTTTCACTCTCCAGCACTCCCACCGCCTCCCCCCGCCCCTTACTCGGCCATCTGACTCTCCTAGGGTTGTGTGTTTGGGGGTGGACGACGGCGGGGGGGGGGTGTAATACTTTTCCTCTCGCGGCGGCAGCCTAGTTCCTATCTTATTCCTACATGTAGCGTCGCTTCGAGTAGCATGGACATTGGGGTTTAGATAATCTACCCCCAACTAACGCCCCCCCGCAAGCGATTTGATGGCTTTTAAGGAAGGGGACGAATCCCTGGATTTCCACGCCTGGGATGAGGTTTGAGGATTGGGATTCACCCCCAGCTCACTTCCACTACCAACCCCTCTTTCCTTGTGAGCCATTTCCACGGGGATCCGAACTTGAGGGGGGGGAACGGGAGAATTAATGTGCTTCTCTGTCTCTACACAGGGTCGGCGTGGCCAAGGACGGCTAGTCTCGGAGGGAAAGTAGCCACCAGTCCAACTCGGGTCGCCCCCACTATTACTTCGGTGAGGGGGGCAACGCTAAGAAGGGGATACTGGTGGGTAAGGGCCCAGTATAAGGGAGGGGGCTGGGTAGTCGCCCCCGAGGGACTCCCTTTCTTGGCTGGGAGGGAGACGCGAGCCCCGGCTTCAAGGGAGGGGTTCCGGGGAGGGAGATGGGGGGTGGCGATGAGGGGGGGCGGGAAGAAGGGGGGAGTCACGCCCTGCCAGCAAGGGGAGCCTCCCTCAGGCCCCTGGGAGAAGGGGACTGAATGTGTCTGCTCTGTGCTGCCGGGCAGGGGAGATCTGGGGTCTCCGGATTTGCACACTGGATCCAGCACCAGTGGCCTGAGAAAGTCAGGTCGGGGCATAAGGTGGAGAGCGTTGGAAGAAAGAGAGAAACCCCTGGCCGTGGTGCACTGATCATTTCCCTTCCTCAACCTCCCCCTTCGTGGGGCGTACGGGGGGGGGGCGTGGAGCTCCTGCAGCCTCTCGAATTGAGCGCCTCCGCCTCTCCTGGGAGTCTAGCTTTTTGCCCGGCTTGCTGCAGCCACCGCTGCCTCCCTCTCCGGAATCCGCTCGGTCCTCGCAGCGATCCCCTCCTCCTCCCCTCCCCTCCCAGTGTCACCGGGGCTGCTTGGCTCTGCCCCCTTCGCCGCCGCTTGCTCCCTGCTTTCGTCCCTCCCTCTCTTGCTCTCTCCCTCCCTTCGCCTCCTCCTCCCCATTCCTCCCCCCGGACAGGCGGCATTCTGGGAGTTGTAGTCCCGCGGAGCGGTGGCTGGCGCCGCCCGCGAACCCGACCGGACTCCACTTCCCGTCGAGCCTTGCGACCGGCACCCACTCCACCAGGCTTCGCTCGCACACACAGACACACACACACACACACCGCTCTCCCCCTCACTCTTTCGCTCGCCGCGGCTGCTGCCAGTGTGTGGCTCTGTCTCTCCTCCGCTTTGCTGAGCCCTCCCTTCTTCCTCTCAGTTCCTAGAGTCCGACCGCCGCCGCCGCCGAGAGAGAGGAGAAGGAGGTCGGTGGCAATAAGGGGCGGAGGGCGCATCAGATCGGGGCAGTATTAGGCGGGTGGTGGCTCAGAGGGGGTAAGAGGGAGTCCGGGTGGCGGCCTGAGCCTCCCCGCGGAGCCGACTCGGGAACAGGTGCGTCTTTTTTTTCTCTCCTCCAACCCCTCCACCCCTTTTGACTCCCCGGCTTTCTCGTATCCTCCACCCGCTCCTTTCTACCTCAAGCCTTTCCCCAACCCTGTCCCTTCTTCGCCCCGCGGCCGCTCTGCTTGCCCCCCGGGGGCGCCGTCCTCTTCGTGTCCCCGGACGTAGCGCTCCCTGGAGCTCGCTCTGTCCTCGCCCCTCCCTTCGGGACAGCTCCCCTCCACTTCCCACCTTCGTACCCCATTCTTGCCCTACCCTACCCCCTCCTCACCCCTTCTCCCTTAGCCAGGTGAGACTTGTTCGCCACGATCTGAGAGTCTTCATCCCGGCTGGGCGGGGGTCTCCATGGAAACGGGGGTCGGGTTGATCCTGGGGGGGGGAACCACTGGAATTACCCCACTCCTCGGAAAGGGAGGTGAAGGCTACGGTCTTGTTAACTACCTGGCCCCAACCCCCTGATACAAGGATCCGACGATCCGAAGGGAGGCTGGCCAGCAGGGCAGGGCGAGAAAGGGCTTGTTTTTTTTGGGGGGGGGGCTGTCCGTGATGAAGTCTTGAAGAGACCAGGAGAAAATACCCTCCAACCTCAGAGGGGAGGTGCGACGGGTGCTCTTAAGGGCTGCTTTCTCCCTGGTGTCGGGGTGCAGGAACCGTAGGGTAAGGGGTACCCCTAGGTGGCGGCGGGGCCTGGGTTCGGGAGTGGGAGTGCTGTGATGGGGGCAGGGGCAATTATCCGAGTCCCTGGAAAAAAGGCGGGGGATGACTTCGGAGCGCCCTGGCTCCGCTGCCCTCGCTCTAGGGGCGGGGGCCGCCGGGCCGGGCGCGGCGGGGAGGGGGCTTAAATTGAAGGAGGATGAGATCGGGGGCAATTCATACTAGCCCCGGCAAGCCAGGGGGGAGATCCGGCGTGCAAGCTCTCCACCCGCTTCGCGCCAGGCCTGGAAGCAAGGGGTCTGAGAGCGAAGCTGAGGGCTGCAAGGAGGGAGGCTCCGGTTACTGGGCCGGGTTTCGGGATCGGGGGCAATCCCCCAGCCCTTGGAGAAGGAGGGAGAGGGATGGCCGCGAACCCCAGGGCTCCCCCACCCCGGGTCCTAAGGGGCGTGAGGAACGGACAGCAGGCCTGGCGGAGCTGGATTCGAACGGATCGCGGCTGGGGACTGGGGTGGGGGGGTGCTTAGTGGTGGGCTTTGGGGGGAGCAGTCCCGCGGCGGGGCGGGCGGGCGGGGCGTGGGGCTCCGGCGGGCGGCGGGGCGGGGCCGGGGCGGCGCTGCTGCCGCCGCCGCCGCTGCCGCCGCCGCCGCTGCTGCTCCTGCTGGGGCCGCCGCAGCCGTTGCCGTCGCCGCCGCCGCCGCTTCTGGGCGGGGAACGGAGGCCAAAGGGAGTCCCGTGCCGGGGCAGAGGGCGCAGGCGGCGCGCGGTGGGGAGGGGACCGTCCTGGGGGCGGGTGCAGGCGGGGGGTGGAGCCCCCGACGGGGGGCGGTACGAGCCGGGACGACGACGACGAAGAGCCCCGGGGGCCGGGTGCATGGAGGACGAGGTGCTGGGAGAAGGAAGCGGGGGGTGGGTCCCGCGACGGGCCTCGTGGGCTTGGCTTCTCGAGGTTCTGCTTCGGGACAGAGCCCTGCGGGGGTGCCCAGAGGCCCGGGAAGGGACCGGGAGGTGAGCTGGGCGATGGAGGGGGCCCTTCTTGCTGGGGTCCCGCCGAGAGGAAGGCTGGGCCAGAGGGACGTCCGGGGCAAGGCTGGGAGGAGCCGGCCGCACCTCAGCTGGGGATTTCGAGTTATGGAGGTGTGAGAGATTGTTGTAGGGAAAGACGTGGTCGAGGGGAAAGGCGGGAGGGAACCACACTGCAAACCTGGGAGACCGGTGGGGGTGCCCTTCTATTCCGCCCGCCCCCCCCCCCCCCAGTGGAAGCACTCTGGTTTTGTTTTATTGTTTTGAAAAATTTAAGTGTTGGCTGTACGAAGCTGTCGATGCGGTGATACTTATTTATTCTTGGTGTCTCCTAGAGTAGACAGTAAGGACAGGCGTACCTTGGTGAGGACGCATCTAGCCCAGGGTTTAGGGGCTCTTTATGCGAGTGTGGGAAGGGGGCCCTGTAACTTCTGCGGCAGCGGAATACTCTCAAGGCAGTTTGGAGGCAGTCCCCGTGGCACAGAGGTGGAGTACAATTGCAGAAATGTTTGGTGAGACTTCTGGGGGTGCAACTGTAGGTTTGCATTACCCTGGTTAGCCCGTGGTTCTTTCAACTTAGAAGGCTATTTCTCAAAGTCACACTGCTGAAACGTTTTTCGGGGGAAATGAATGGGGTATGTATTCGGGGTTGGGAGTAGATTAGGTTGATAATAAAATTACAAGGTTGGAAGGGACTTTAAAGGTCATCTAATTTTCTGTTTACCTGTCCTGTCCTTGAATGTTGGGAGAGAGGAAGCTTTATTTGGGGAGAGATGGTAGGCAGCACAATGGAGCAGAGTTTAGGGGTACTTAAATTGGATGGTGATGTCACCATGTAGTACTGAAGAGGACAGTATGTAGGAAAGAAATTTGGAGGATTCCACTGGAGGATTAAATGGGGTAACCTAATCCCAAGAATCATCCAGAGGCTCCAAATAGAAGCAAAATGCAGGGGGAGGAACCTGTAAATTTTTGATGGAGAAGCGAAGTTAGTAGGAAAGACTGGGGGAGCTAGGAGGAGCAGGAGGCTTGGTGATGCAAGTTAAGAGAATCTGAAGGCTGATGGAGTTGAGGAGGGACGTGGCCATCTGACTAAGCTACGTGGACATTGCTAGGCAGTCTCATCTTTTGATACGGCAACTGAGGCAGCTGCCCTTGGGGTGGATATAGGGGACAAGAGTCACAGGCCATGGGGCACAGAGACTTACTCAAATTGATGTTAAGAGGGTTGACGCCGTTGCTAGCTTTACAGCAAAGGTAGGTAGGTTTCTTTTTGTTTTGGCCCTGAGAAGTTGCTGATGAAGGAAGGGGAGAGGACTCTGATGTCTCGGTTAAGGAGGACTAGTTCTTGAGGCCACAAGGAAGAGATGGCAAATTGTTGGGACAGGGCAGAGGAAAGCTAAGTCCCTGGGAAGTTCTGCAGTTGGAGTCTGGATTGGGCAGAGTGGAGGGGATTTCCACAAGAAATGGTGGCTGTACCAAGGGCACTTGCAGAGCTGATTGTTTTGATTTGCCAGGAGAGGATAGGGAGGGAAGGAGGATCCCTTTCTTTCTCAGTGATGTAAACTTTCTTGGGAAGCAAAGGGGGTTCCTCCAGAGGTCTCTTTGCTTCACTCATGCTACAGTTCACTACATAGGAAAAAAAAGGTTAGTACAGGGGGCAGAGGATCTCAACATGATGAGTCTGGATTATGGGTTTTAGAGAGGGTATTCTTTTAGGGGAACAGAATTATGGGAGAAAAGGACTTGAATACTAGAAAGAAGGAAGGCGGAAAGAGAAGTCAGAAGTGGGTTGGTTGGACAGTGAAGAGGGAAGAAAGGTGATGACACTGGTTCCATGTTAGGGCTAAGTAGGAAAAAGTGGAACCTTGAAATCTCCAGGATAATGTTTTCCGAAGTAAAGTTTGAAGAATCTTTAAGGCTCTTTACACTTCCATGCTAGAATCAGTAAGGTTTGGGCAAGAGAGAAGGATGATCTTTTTTTTTTTTAATTTTATTTATTTATTTTTATTTTTGGCTGCGTTGGGTCTTCGTTGCTGCGCGCGGGCTTTCTCTAGTTGCGGCGAGCGGGGGCTACTCTTTGTTGCAGTGGGTGCTCATTGTGGTGGCTTCTCTTATTGCGGAGCAAAGGATCTAGGTGCGCAGGCTTCAGTAGTTGCAGCACGCGGGCTCAGTAGTTGTGGCTCACGGGCTTAGTTACTCTGCGGCATGTGGGATCTTCCCGGACCAGGGCACGAACCTGTGTACCCTGCATTGGCAGACGGATTCTTAACCACTGTGCCACCAGGGAAGCCCGAGAAGGATGATCTTGGGTAAAAATAGGGCTACAGAGAAACTGATATGTAGGAAGAAATAGAAATATATTTACACATAAGGAAATAGGGAGTTTAGAGATACTATACAGGCTGAAAAATGCAGAATAGAGAAAGAGGGTGGGATAACAAGCCAAAGGAGGAAGGTGTTTATTCAGATGTCATTGGGAGCTGGTGTGGGGAAGGTAAAAACTTGCCTTTGATAGCCGCTGCCCTGGGAGGGCCCAGGAAGCAGAGGTTAGCTGGGATCCAGGGCTTATAAGTCTAAGCATGAATTAGAAAATCTAGACTAAAGTAAGGATATTGAATGGGGGAAGGAGTTAACCGTCATAAATAGAATGGCCTTGAAAGAATGAGAAAGTGGGAATACACCAGTTTTTCCAGTCTGCAAGTGGGAGGAATCCTAGATATATGGAGATGGATGATGGAAATTCCAGAATGAAACAGGATAAAGAACAGTGGCCTGAGAGCCTTGGGCCAGAATTGGAGGGTGGAGTGGGGGCATGGAGGAGAGGCGCTAATCAGGGGTTGGACAGCTGGAGTGGTTCATTGCTTCTAGGCTGAGCTAAGTTTGAGATGGACTAGAATGGCCTCAGAGGGTAGAGAGCTGTTTTCCAGTGTCAACCAGCATCTGGGATTGAGAGAGGAGGAGTTCATGGTTGAGTTGGGTGGGAAAGTGAACACTAGAGTGGAACGGAGAGAGTGCTGGGGAAAGTGGAAATTGTTGGGATAAAATAGACAGGGAAAAGGAGAAGCCACTGATGATTACATGAGGGGGGAAGGAAGGCCCTAGACCTTTGAGTTTTCCAAAAGAAAGGAAATTTCTTAATGTTGGAGTTCCAGTTGGGTGTGAGTCTCTGCTTGCCAGAAGATTTAGCGTCTGACCGGCCAAAGAGGGAGGTAATAAGAAGTAATCTACCTTTCGGCCACTAGGATGCTATACAGTATTTTATATAATCTCACATACAAACTAGGCTTTATTAACGCCAGTTTTTGAATGGTCATCCTTAAAATAACGTAGAAACTGTTCTCCTTCTAAATCATACGCTTTCCTACTGTTCATAACTTAAAAGCACTCTTTTATGATGAAAACTTTCTTTGGTGAACTAAAGTTGAATTCTAGTCAAGAGTAAAATTTAACTCTGTTTCTATCCCCATCATTCCAATATGCTGTTCTGGTTCCCTCTTTTTTTTTTTTTTTTTTAAAGCAGAAGCCACCCTTTCCCCATGAAACATTAAAAAGTGAATCATTGTTTAAAAAGTGGCTGCAGGCTGCATGTCAAGGTCATATTCTCCCTGCCCAATGGATTGTGATGAATTTGAAGAGAGATGATTTATTATTTGTAAAATGGGGTAATTTTTAGCTTATTCATGAGAGTATGTGACGCAGGATACATCTTCATTTGGATTTTAAGAAGACCTTAAGCTAAGTATCCATGAAGAATTGAGAGTACTGAGGGGCAGGCAAAGTTTTGTGTTATAGGCTTCTTTGACCGTCTGCTAAGAAACAAAATTTGGTTACCTCATTGCTAAGGTATGCCTAGAAATCTTAGTGTTAGTGCCATTTAAGGGTACAGTCGAGTTTTGTTATAATGCTGGTGTCCGGGGACAAGGAGAGCAAGCAGGTTTTCATTTTTCCAAGTTCTATAGAGAAGTGCACTACATGTGGCTCTGAGCCCAGGAGTGAGTGGATGCACTCTATACCTGGACCTGAGAGGTGATTAGGTGTCTTACTATGATGAGGCTTTACTCAGCGTGACTTGGTGGTACCACGCACGGGTTAGTGTGGTCCAGTGGTTCTCAGACTTTAGCCCGCATCAGAATTACCTGGAGGCCTTTGGAGACATACAGCCCTCAGTTACAGTCCACATTCTTCTACTTCCTAGTCGTGTGGAACTTTCTTGGGCCTCAGTTTTCTCATCTATAAAATGGAGATGATAATCCTAGTCTCACAGGGCTGTGAGGATTACACAAGATGATGCATCTATAGTGCCAGGTCCATAGCAGGTGCCCAATAAATGGCATCTATTATTATAGTATAATCTAGTTTTTCTTATTCAATTGTGTCCTATGACATTACCTTTTTATATCACACGATGGTAAACATGGTGGCAGAAAGAAAACTATCAATAGCTCCTGAGTGCTCCCCTTATATCTTGATTCTCTGTGCTCTTTCTCCATATTCCTGTTGTATTAGTACACATTTAGCATTTACGACGTGGTAGGAGGAAAGAGCTTGGCTCATCACTGCATTATTGCATCCACCTTTGAGGTGGAAGTGGCAGCTTCTTTAACAGCTCTGCTGTAACCCTGCTTAGTATTTCAGAGCAGGAACTGAAGGGTGTATATCCAGTCGAAACTTCAGGGCACATTTTGGTCCGTGCTTTAGAAATGACCCAAACGTAGTTTACCAGGGTGACATTTTAAAAAGCCATTGCTTTCTGAAAAGGGCTGCTGTGTTTAATTATGACTGGTTGGGCTTTCCAGCTGTCTCTGACATCTGGAAGTTCTACAAGAGCTGGTAGATAGAGCCCAGGTCTGGTATGGCTCTATGGCAAGGATGTTCATCAGTGATTGGATGGGAGAGATTAACATCTCAAATAGCTCAGGTATCCCCAAACCAAACTTTTGGGCAGAGAAAAATGATGGGCTGTAAAATATAGTCCCTCTCTGCAGCCAGAGTGAAGTTTGATGCCAACAATCAGCTATGCCAGTATAGGGAGAGTGTGATACCAGGCCAATTTAAAACTAGATCAGTAAACAGATTAATAATTTCTGTTTGACTTCAGAAATGCATTATTATTCTCTACCTGTCCCCCTCCCCAGCAGATCTACCTTCCTATTTATATTATGCTTAGGCAAATATTAAAATGAGTTGTTCCCTGAGCACACATCTACTGTAAGTGGCAGAAGGCAGTCCATAAGTCGGCTGGGTTTAAAAATTAGCTGTGGCTAAGCTACAGATAATTGGAAGTTGACTTTATTGTTTTGCCCCAGCCCAATTTTATTTTATTTCTGTGGTTTCTTTATCATGGAAGTAAGGAGAAGAAAGAAGAGAAAGTTTATGAGAGAGCACGGGAAGTAAAAGGAATTAAAAAACCCAATGCTTTTTTAAAAAAATTAACTAATTAATTAATTAATTAATTTTTGGTTGCGTTGGGTCTTCGTTGCTGCACATGGGCTTTCTCTAGTTGGGGCGAGCGGGGGCTACTCTTCGTTGTGGTGCGTAGGCTTCTCATTGTGGTGGCTTCTCTTGTTGCGGAGCACGGGCCCTAGGTGCGGGTGCTCAGTAGTTGTGGCTCGCGGGCTCTAGAACACAGGCTCAGTAGTTGTGGCGCACGGGCTTAGTTGCTCTGTGGCATGTGGGATCTTCCCAGACCAGGGCTCGAACCTGTGTCCCCTGCATTGGCAGGTGGATTCTTAACCACTGCGCCACCAGGGAAGCCTGACCCAATGCTTTTTACATGGGGTTGTTCTTGGTTTCTGTATGGGGTAGAGGGAATTTTAGTTTTTCCCCGTAGTTTAGCAAGTAATTATCGAGCGCATATTGTGTGCTTTGTGTCATGCTAGACACTATTGGGAAGAACTATTAAAAGAAGTAGAAAATATTTTTTCTAGCCTTGAGAAACCTATAGACTGGTAGCAGGTTGAGCCAATATTGAGAGTTTGAAATTCTGTGAGCTAATTGTGTGTGTGTGTGTGTGTGTGTGTGTGTGTGTGTGTACCTTTGAATGAGTAAATATATAAAATGAGTTAAGCCCATATTCTGGGGTGAGAGAATAGAAAAAAAAAAATAGGCTGATATGGCCTCTCCAAATATTTGTGTAAGAGGTCCAGGAGAGCTTTTTTAAAAAAGGCCAAAGTTTGGTGAGGAGGAATCCTCTTTAGGTGAAAAATTCCATATCATGAATGCTGTATACTGAAATGGAGGACCTGAGAGCCACTGTCACAGTTTATGGCAGGGAGGACACAGAAGCATCACAAAAGGGACTGAAGTCTCAGATTACAATGATTCAACTTTGGAGTGTGAAAGATACACCAAATATTCACATGGTCCTGCTGAAGACCAAATTGAGGAAAGCCAACTCATTTTTTTGATCTAGTAGAAATGAGAAGTGCTCAAAGGATGACCCTACTTACCTAGGGTGACATTTTGAGGTGGCTTTGGAAAAGGACTGATTAATTTCATGATGTTTAGGTTTTCTAGATATCTATGACATCTAGAAGTTGTACAAAATCTTGTTCCTAGAGCCTAGGTCCAGTTTAAAGCTATGATGAGGTATTTTCCTTAAATGGAGTAAAATAATTTCCTTGCAGCAGGAAATGGAAGTGAGTACTATTTGAATAATAGGAAAAAAGTATCTTGGCAGTGGGTGGAAAAGCTAAAATGATCTGGTGGTATGAAAATATACGTGAGAGATTAAAACTTTTGTTTTTGCCTACTTCACTGCTGAAATCGATTACCTTTGGTCCGTTCAAGTGCTTTTGTGTTATTCTCAGTTTTTGCAGATGACATAGTAACTGCACATAGTGAGATGTCTCAGATGGTTGAGAAGTGGGGGCTGAAAATACCCTCCAAGTTTTGCCCCCCCACAGTTTAGGCTTTGGGTACTAGCGTACAGCCGTCCCTTGGTATCTGCGGGGTATTGGTTACACGAACCCCCGTGGATATCAAAATGGAGACGAAAATCCGTGGACACTCAAGTCCCTGACGAAAAATGGCGGAGTAGAAAGAACACAGTCGGCCTTCCGCATCCTCGCGGGAGGTTCGCATCCTTGCGCGAGGTTCGCATCCTCGCGCGAGGTTCGCATCCTCGCGCGAGGTTCGCATCCGCGCGCTAGGTTCGCATCCGCGCACGAGGTTCGCATCCGCGCACGAGGTTCGAATCCTCGCGCGAGCTTCACATCCTCGCGCTAGGTTCGCATCCTCGCGCTAGGTTCGCATCCGCGCACGAGGTTCGCATCCGCGCACGAGGTTCGAATCCTCGCGTGAGCTTCACATCCTCGCGCTAGGTTCGCATCCTCGCGCTAGGTTCGCATCCGCGCACGAGGTTCGCATCCGCGCACGAGGTTCGCATCCGCGCACGAGGTTCGCATCTGCGCACGAGGTTCACATCCGCGCACGAGGTTTGCGTCCCCGGATTCAGCCGACTGCGGATGTGAAACCCACGGTTACCGCCGGTAAACTGTATATCATTCTTCAAGGGTATTGCCGCTGTGTGATTAGATGATTCTGAATGGGTTTTGGCAGTTTTAAAACATCAAAATGACTCTGAATGGATGGATTCAGCGCTCGTGAGGAGACTGAAAAGGCTGTGAGTTGGATTGAGAAAGGTTTGGATGGTAATGCGCACCGGGAGAGCTCCAAAGAGATCGCAAGCCTTGGTCACTGCTTCGAGATGAATGTCTAGCTTTCCAAAGTGACTACTTTGTCGGTAACGACATTTATTCATTTGAATGAGTAAGCTCTCATGCGTTTAGCAGGTAGTTAACATTCCTTTGTATCTAAGTCTCATAAATGTTTATAACTCAGGGTTTTCAAACATGGAGGTACCCAAGGAGTCTGTGAAGGTGTCTGTGCTAGAGCCGTGTGCAGACAACTCCTTAGCCTTCTCGGTAAATACAGGAATGAATGCATCTGGGAACAGGGTGCAGTGTCCCTTATAAGACTTATCCCTTGGAGTAGAACTCGTGGAACTATTTGGATAGAAAAAAAAACCTCAGGGTAACCAGGAAGTGCTAGAATAGAAGGTGGGGATGAACAGTGCAAAGGGCCCCTTCTTCTTTCAATTGCCCAGCAGATTATTTTCAGTTGATTTTGTGTGTGTGTATGTTTGTGTGTGGTGGTGTATAGTGGTAGAGGAACCTGTTTTGCATAAAGGGAAGCAAAGTGATTGGGGCATGTATACGGGACTCTTCAGTTTCAAGGAATGGTATTTGGTTAATGGTAGGGAAAGAAGAGGGGATAGTGATACTGAGTGGAAAGCTGGAGGAGAATATTAGAATATCATATGGGAAATCATTAAATTAGAACAATTTAAGTTGGAAGAACTTCCTCATTGGGGGGTGAGGTTTAGGATACGTAATTAAGTAGGAGAAATAGGAATGTTAGTCCTACACGTGGAAGAAGGCAGAGGGACAAGGAGGGTAAGACCTGTGGTGAGGGTTCTATATCTAAAGTCAGGTAAAGTTATCCTTGTTGGGTATGTGTAAACTTTCCTGTTGAAAACAATGATTTTGAGACATTTTGACGTCCCTCTAAAGGTACTCCAGTGACTGGGTGGAAGCCGAGGCCTTTTCATGTTCCCTAGGATCTCAATGCCAGTGATCACTTGGATCTCCTTGGGGGTGTCTTAGATGCTGCTTTTCCCAAAGTGGGGTAGTAGGGTGGCCTTTCCTTTGCTTCTGTGAAATCAGAATGTGAATACCTCTGTCTTACGGGAGCTTTCCCCAGGGCTCTGGATTTCTATTGGAGCAGTAGGTCCCAAAGTTGGTTTTCTTTACTTATTAGTCATCACTGACCCAGCCCTCCTTCTTTAACTATCTACTGGCCACGCCTATCCTCTTGAGGACAGATTCAGGGCCAGGCTTCAAGAGGAATATTTTCCGGCTCTTTCATTTTTTTAAAGTCATAATTGCTTCCAGGTCACAAGACAGTGTGAACCAAAAGAGTCCTGGGGGAGTACTACCAGATTTAGTTTAACTGAGGCCTTCTTAATCGAGTTTCTAATTTACTGTCTGGATGGTAGAGTCCAAGCAGGAGTAAATGGGCAGGCTTCATGCTATGTGTAGGGGTCCTAGTTGTATGCCATGCGTTGCCAGCACCAGTTGTTCTGCATGTAAGGGGTCTTTGGCCACAAAAGGAGCTATGTGATTCTGGGGAACTGGTCCACTAGACTAACAAACACCCTGTTTGGTCATTTTCTTTTCTTTCCTTTTATTTTTTAATATATTTATTTATTTATTTTTGGCTGCATTGGGTCTTCGTTCTTGCGTGTGGGCTTTCTCTAGCCCCGCGGTGAGCGGGGGCTACTCTCCGTTGCAGTGCACGGGCTTCTCATTGAGGTGGCTTCTCTTGTTGCGGAGCTCAGGCTCTAGGCACGCAGGCTTTGTAGTTGTGGCTCACAGACTCTAGAGCACAGGCTCAGTAGTTGTGGCGCATGGGCTTAGTTGATCCGCGGCATGTGGGATCTTCCCGGGCCAGGGATCGAACCTGTGTCCCCTGCATTGGCAGGCGGATTCTTTTTTTTTTTTTTATAAATTTATTTTATTATTTTATTTTATTTATTTATTGTTTCTGGCTGCATTGGGTCTTCGTTGCTGCGCGTGGTCTTTTCTCTGGTTGTGGCAAGTGGGAGCTACTCTTTGTTGCGGTTCACGGGCTTCTCATTGCGGTGGCTTCTCTTGTTGCGGAGCACGGGCTCTAGGTGCATGGGCTTCAGTAGTTGCAGCACGTGGGCTCAGTAGTTGTGGCTCATGGGCTCTAGAGCGGAGGCTCAGTAGTTGTGGCCCATGGGCTTAGCTGCTCCGCGGCATGCGGGATCTTCCCAGACCAAGGATCGAACCCATGTCCCCTGCACTGGCAGGTGGATTCTCAACCACTGCATGGCAGGCGGATTCTTAACCACCGTGCCACCAGGGAAGTCCCCTGTCTGGTCATTTTCGGGGGTAAAAACTAAAAGTTTTCAATAATGTCTACTTTCGTAAAAAAAAAAAAAAAAAGTCAGATAGATGCTCTGTTACCTCCTGTCATGTCCTCCTCTTCCTCACATGCAGGATGAGCATGCTTTTGCTTGTCCTTGTTGTGAAATCTGCTTGTTTTGGCATCTTCCTTTCAAAACAGAACCAAAGAAGTCTACCCAATCTGTACAATCTCCTTTGAGATTTTAGTGCTGACTGTCCCTTATTACCAACTCCCCCAACCCTAACTTGGGCTACAATTCGATGTTCTTCCCCTTTTGAGAACATATTCTCTCTAAACTTTTCTAAAATGTCTGCCTTCAGTGCTTCCCCCCAGTGTTTCAGTTTGGCCCACTATGGTGAAATATTTCAGGTTCCCCTATTTCATTTTTTTCCTTTTTGGTTGTTATATGCTATGGGCTTCTCTTTTATGCCTTTCACACCTGCACTTGTCTTCGAGCATTTTTTTTTTTCCGTTTGGATTTTTGGGGGAAAGAGTTCTGCCTCATCATGGCTTTTCTCCTACTACCTGCTCGCCCTCAGCTTAGCTGCTCTTTTCACCATTTTAAGGTTATTGCTCTCCTGTTAGTCCATTTCTCTTTGGTTTCCCCTGTTTCATAGTGCGGTGATTGTGCCTGGCTACCTGCTTTTTGCCGCCCGCTTCTTGGATTCATTCCCTTGTATCTTAGTCAGTCCTTTTACTTATGTGTACATGTGCCTTCTAAATCAAAAAGTTTTCTTTATTTATATTTTCAGCCACACTTATCACTTTGGATTGGTGGAGCATGTGTTCTCCTTTGTTCTCACCACAAGTTGGATGTGTCTTTTGAGTTTTTCCCCCCAAAGTGGGGACAGCTCACAGTGGTCCTGCTGCCTTCCAGGCAGTGACCAGCATTTGATTCTGGGGCCGTGCAGCTGTTCATTTCTTAGCAATTACATGGTTGTGACATCTGGGAAAATCCTTTGCGGTATTTCGTATCCCTGTGCCTGTGCTTCCTGGGTCACTTGAGATTACCAGGTTTCTTCCAAGTTCCTTTTAGGAACTTCGCCTTTTGCCTTTGATGTGATGGTTCCCATCAGAGAGGGAGTGAGAGAGAGATTGAGAATTGTACACCACACATGAGTGCAGGCACTACGAGCAAAAGCAAGCTGGGCCCCAAGTGTGTACACCAGTGAAACCTACCAAGTGTGGCGCGTCTGTAGGATTTTTCCTTTCTGCTCACCTCTCCTGAGGCGTAGTGTATAGCTGAGTGGCTATTAATTTGATCGGATATGATAATAACAAAACAAAACCCTGGGCCTACTGGATCAGAAATTCCAGGGCTGGGACCTATGAATCTGTATTTTGAACCAGCACCTCGGTGATTCTGACTTGGGAAATATTGGTGTGCATTGTCCATCTTGACTCCTCCTGTCCTATGTGGGCATTGACGCCACTGGTGCCTCTTTAGAAGTTCCCTTTGCCTACTCTCTGGCTCAGGAGAACCGATCTTTGCTTCTTGTGTAGACCACTTAGCTCTGTGCTCTCCTGACTGCGCTTTCTACCCCTCCCCTCCCCTCCGTGACTCCGCAAAGGCTACTATTAATTAGCAGCAGAGGACTTCACGTAAGAAGAGGTGTTGGTCTGACAAAATCATAGTGGAAGAGTGGGAGGCTGAGATTTAAGCAGATGCTCTATCTTCAGGATTTTGTGAAAGTGGGGCTGCCTAGGATCAGGTTTGCTCTCTAGGTAGTCATAAAATGCACATTGTATGGTAATTATTTTGGTTTTTACTTGCTTTTCTTGTTGTTGTTATTGTTATTTGGGGATTTGGGGGGTCTAAAAACTCCCTTATCTAGGTAATGATATTTTATACGTTATTCTGTTTCCAAATGCCAGGATACCCCCTCTGATTTCTGTCCCAGGCTGGTCAGCCAACAGGCTGAGCTATTGTTTCCTAAACTGGGATATTCCAAGATACTCTAAGAAACAGTCAAAACTTGATCAATCGGGATGTTTAGGGAGTGGGATCCCGGTGACCTGATGTGACGCAGACAGTCAACCCATTTGTCTTACCCCTTGTGGAAATCTCTAAAATTATGTGTGAGCCCACATAACTGTTTTAGGAATGTTAAAGATAACTTTCAGAAAAAGATAAAATCATCAGTCTCTTACAGATGTAAAAATGAACACGTATTAAAGATTTTATTTTACTCGTTAATCAGCAAGAGAACCAGACAGATGTTATAGCCGGTTCAAAGAAAAAGTCCAAAAAGCACAAATTTATATGGAGTAAAGGAATTGAATTGCAAATGGAGGCAAAACTGGTTTTTCCACAGTGGGGAGGAAAGTCAATCCAAACTGCATGGGACAAGACAGAGTTTGCATATCCATCAGTTACCTGCAATTTACAAAGGTGCAAAATAACTCAAAGACAATGAACTGGGCTAGAATCAGGCAGCTTGGAAGGGTGTGCTATAGATAATGCATAGCGTTTTCATTGAAATACGTTTTTTTAAAATAGTAAGCATGGTGAATACTTTTTAGGGAGGTTTCTTTTGCTTCATGTAATTTCTCAGGGTCACCACCTCAATTCTCATCCAGGTTTCACTTCCATATAGCACGTATATACTGAGTACTTACTATACGTAAGATATTGCAGAAGAACCAGAGACAGAAAAGACAGTATTTCTTACCGTAAGTAAGATTGTCTGGGGGTGGGGGCAAGACAGACGTGCCACATCCCCAACTAACCACACAGCAGAGGGACTAATACTGTGCTGTGGTAGGGGTGGGAATGAAATGTTTGAGGAGAACCAGAGAGGGAGGAGTTAACTGACCAGGGGCTGGGGCTGGGGAGATGACATGATGACATTTAAGCTAGGCTTTGAGAGAGGACAGAAAGGAAGAGGGGACACAGGAGAGGCCACTTCAGGGAAGGGCCAGGAGTCGGGGTGGCAAGGGCGCAGGGAAATAGCAGGATGTGGCTGAAGAGGAGGCTAGAGGGGAGGTTTGAGAGCAGGTTGTGGAAGGCCCTGAATGCTGTGCTAAGAAATGTGGGCTTGATTCTGAAGACAGAGGAAAGCTATTGAAAGCTTTGGAGGAGGGAGGGGGTGATGTGATCGAACTGGTCCTTTAGAAGATGAATTGATTGTAGAATCAAGAGATTGGAGGCAGAGGGACTAGTTAAGAGGCTAGTGTAATATTCTGGTCGAGAAATGATGAGGGTCTGCATCAGGGCAGTGGCGAGAGGGGTAGAAGGAGAGGATGGAGATGGCATTATTAAGGCTTGACTCCTGATAGCCTGTGGGTGGTGGGGGAGAGAAGGAGTTGAATGCTGAAATTTCCAGGCTAGGGGATAGTGGTGCTATTAACTAAGATAGGAAACACGCTGGGCGTGGGGGTGGGGAGCAGGTTTATGGTAACATAATGAGTTCGGTTTGAGACACATTGAGTTTGAGGGGCTCGGTGGACAGCCAATTAACAGCAAGTTGCTGGCAGCTGGAAATTCTGGTCTGGGTCTAAGGAGAGAGGTCAGGGCTAGAGATACAGATTTGGGAGTCATCAGCGCACGAAGGGGTGAGTTGAAACTGAGAGCTCTTGAGCTAAGCGAAAAGGAGGGGCAGGACACACACACACACACACACACACACACACACACACACACACACACACAAGGGGAGGGGGTTTAGGGCAGAGGGAGGGGGGCGGAGGGGTTGGGGAGAGCCAGTGAGAGCCAGACTTGAGCTAGAGAGACAGGAAGAGGAGAGACAGAGGAAGACAGAAGGACAAGAGAGGGAGACTGAAGGCTGAGGCCCGAGGACTAAGAGTAGAGGGGGGGGGCAGCGGGGAGGGAGGAGAGAGTGGAGCCTGAGGGGAAATAAGAAAAGTGAGATAAAGGAGGGAAAGGACAGGGGCAGGAGGGTGGGAAAGGGGAGAACGTTGGAGGAGAGGGGACCGTGGCAGGGGAGGAGAGAGAAGGAGAAGAGAAGCAGAGGAGAGGGGAAGAGAGAGAGAGCTGGGAGAATAATAGGGGGAAGGGGAATGATGAGGAGGAATAGAGAGAAATGGGAGAGAGAGATTGAGAGAGGAGGGGGAAGGGAAAGAGAGAGATGAGTGGGGTAGGAAGAGAAAGAAGGAGGGAAGGGGAAGGGGGGATAGGAGAGGGTGGCAGAGGTGAGGAGAGATGGAGGGCCAGGTTTCTGGGGTGGCAGGAGAGAAGGGCCCCAGATAGGCCAGCAGGCACTGGGTCTGCAAAGCCAGGAAAGGGGCAAGTACAAAGGAAGGGGCGAAGGCAACGGTATCCTATGCGACAGGGACAGGAGTAGGATGAGGACTGAGGAGAGAATGGGGGATGTGGCCCTGCTCTCCTCTCACTGACTCTCTCCCTTGTCTGCTCCCTCTGTGCCAGCCACACTGGCCTCCTGGCTCTTTTCTGATCTTAGCAGGCACCTCGTGCCTTAAGGACCTTTGCAAGGTTGTTCCTTCTGCCTGGAATGCTCTTCCCCAGATATCCACATGGCTCACCTCTTTGCTTCCTTCAGGATGTTTAAATGTCTCCTTCTCAGCAAAGCCTACTCTGATCACCCACTTACACATTGTAGCCCATTCCACTCCCCGCCCCCCACCATCGCCCTTGCCCCTTAGCCTGTGTTATACCACCTTCTAACATACTGTAACACAGACTCATTTAACGTGTTTATTGTCCATCTCATCCCACTAGAATATAAACTCCATGAAGGCAGAGATTTCTGGTCTTTTTTGTTAATTGTTGAATCCCCAGTACCTAGGACAGTGCCAGCACATAGTAGGTGCTCAATACATATTTGTTGAATGAGTAAGTGATGTTGTGTTGAATATGAATGATCTCTGAAAATTGTATAAAGGATAAATGAAACAAATTCCTGAGGTGACTGTATTTTACTGTGGTTTACTTCTTTGGAAAGTGGAGAACAGCATAAAATTCTGATCACTGTAGGGTTTTTGTTCAGTTGAGCTTTGATGAATAAGGCTTTTAGCTAATGAGTTAATTTGAGTTTGAGGGTCTCAAGACAAGCTCATTGGATAAACCTCTTTCTCTTGATGCCTCATTTTCTCTGGAAGGTGAATTGGCTGTGCAGTGGTTGTCAACAGCGAGAACCCGACATTGGCTGGTGAAGGGGGCGGTAGGTCATGGGGATGACAGACCGATAGGAAGGGACAAGGGCAGACATGTGCGGTTCTTGCTGGAGCATTGTTTTCTGTTTGTGGTCAGAGCGCAAGGAGTATGGCATCTGATCTGAAGGGCAATTTAAACCAGGTTAGGTATATGCATTATATCTGTATAACTCCTAACTTGAAATTAGAATGAGTATTTTTGAAGGGCTTATAAAGAAAGCATGTGCTTCCTCTGGAGAGCTTAAATTGGTTATGTCACTCAAATACTTCAGTACTCATGGATTGGAGAGTTGACAAGAAAAAGATTCCCCAGTAGTCTTTCGATGCCCTGTTCATATATGGGAATGACCCCCTAATTGTAGTTGGTTAGACTAAATGTGTGTAGAACAATATACTGGCATCTCACTTGTCTGAAATAGATTGAATTTCCTCGAACACTCATGCATATCTCTCTTTCAGATAATTTAAAAATCACTCTAGGTGATTAACAGCATCCTCGTCTCCATCCTGAAACCTATGGATTCCTGGAAAGCTGGTGCTCCCTCATCCCCATTTGGACCTTAATTTTCCATAGCAGGCTGGCTTGTGAGAGAGACTGCTTTAACATTTTGGTGCTCTAATTACCTTTATTTATTTAAATGTTTCCGCATAAAAGGTGGTTAAAGCAGCTGTCCATGTTACAAGTTTTGATTTTTGGGAGTTCTTTTTCCCCAGGGGGAGTGGCCACAGCAGGTCCTAGCTGGTGGTGAGTGGCTGTCATGATCTCTACAGCACCGCTCTACAGCAGCGTGCACAACTGGACCAGTTCTGACCGGATTCGCATGTGTGGCATCAACGAGGAGAGGTGAGGAGGCTGGGAAGGTGGCCGTCGCCGGCTTCCAGTGAGCGGTGCCTGCTCCCTGGCGAGGTAGCTGCAGCAGCGCCTGAGGGGGGACCTTGGGGAGGGGGCTGCTGGTTGTTTCTAATTTTCCTGAGATGGGCTGGGGCTGGGGCTGTGTGAGTGGCCTGCTCTGCCATGCCGTCCCTGTTCAGATGAAAGTGAGGAGGCCAACAGATGACCTTTTGCCAACTAGTATTTGTCTACTCATTAAGAACTGTCAGACTGTGGATTAAAGGGAAGCTCAGGCAATTGCAAGTTTTATTTGCTGCATCCATGTTCTGTGCTCAAGGATACGTGTAAGATATTTTTGGTCCTCGATCTAAGCCTGGAAGAAAGGCGATTTTGTTATTCAGCTTTATACTGGAAACTGTTAGTGGGTATTCTGGTGATCAGCACTTTCCTGCCTCACGAGCTAATGATGATTCGCAGTGAGATCCTTATGAAGTATCAAAGGAGGATCAAACTGCTTAACGTAGTTTTTGTATGAAATTGAGAGTTGGTGATGCTTGCCTGATCTGCGTGTGTTTTCAGTTTTCTGTTCACCAAAATACTGGGTTGACCAGGCTGTTCCATTTCCTGATCATGCCCCGTATGAAGAGCACTCAAAATGGCCTTCAGATTCTACATTTGATTTTCATAACCCTTGGCCAAAGAGCTGTGTGTGATGGTTGCAATGCCTCTCCCATTTTTAGAGAAGGTATGGCTCCCCCATGCTTGCTGGTTTCAATATATCGACTGTTGAAATCCAAATACATCAAATCAGTCACCTAGAACACAGAACGGTATGGCTTTCCCTGGGATTCAAGATCTGGCATTTCCTTGGGGAAATCTTGGAAGTGTGTGCATGGGTGTGTGTGCATGTGGGGGAGTGTTGGTAATATTGAAGGGAAAAGGAATGGACGTCTTTGTGTGTATCTATTTTCTTCTTCTGTTCTTAACTGGAGAAGTATGTACTTGTGTGAGGTTCAGGTTAGGAGAATAGACCTTTTTATTATTTTTTTAAAGCCATTAGCTCCTGATGGTTTAATGCTGTCTATACTAAGGAACAAGTTAGAGATGGACTTAAAAGGAATTTAATTTTAGAATATAAAAATCAAGATCAAGGAAAATAAGACAAAATTCTTCGCAGATCTGCACGAGAAAGGTATTTTCCTTTGCATATGAGGTATGTCCTTAGATAATAACTAAGAGATGATCTGGGGAAGGCAGAGCGCTGGTATTGATTTGCGTGAGTATTCATTGGCAACTAGTTATAAGTAGTTGAGGCTTTGATGTAGAGATCTGGACTAGAGCCTTCAAAAAATCAATGAACAAGTTACCTTAGTTTACTGTCTATTCTAAATCCCCTCTGAAAAAGGACCAGGAAGTGGGCCCGAACCTGATTTTCCCTCCTTATGGACTTTTCTTGGGATGTTAGACTACCAAATATGCCAAGTGGTTAAGATGACCTTTTTTAAGTGTTGTCACTTCTGATCTCATCTACCCATTGCTGTCACCTTCCCACTACAGCCCAGGCCATGCTATAGCTGATTTCCAAAATGTGATCTCACCTTATTTAAAAACCATCTTCCTTAGCCCTTGACCACCTGTAGAACTTCGACATTTCGGGTGTAAAGCTGCATCTGGGGGTTAACTCTTGAAGTTATGTTTGAGAAGCCTGCCCAGTGCCATCAGATGTAGCTGAGGACTGTAGAAACTGGGGACAGGGGCTTTATGCTGGCCTCAGGTGGCCGACTCTAGACAAGCCTCCAGCTAAATCCCTCTGTTTGCTTGCTTGCTGCTTCCTTTCTTGTACCCATTCATGCCATCATTCACCAAACATTTATTAAACTCAATCAGAGCAAACCAGTAGTCATGGGATATTGGTGGTAAGTGCTGTCGAGTGGCATGTACAGGTCCCGTGGGAGTCTACAGGCCAGAATGAAAAACTTCCTGGGGGAATAAGGGAAGGCTTCCCAGAGGCAGTGACCTTTGTGCCGGGGCTTGGGGGATGAGTAGGAGTTTCAGGTGAGGGCTGGTATTTCTCACATGGTGTGTTTGCGGGAGACCTTGGCTGGAATGAAGGCAGTCTTGGGGTGCTATGGGAAGTCTGCCGGGGCTGGGATCTAAGCGAGATGTGTGCCATGTAGTTAGGGCCCAACAGGAACTGAAAAAGGTCTGGTTTGACAGTGGTGCTAGCCCTTAATAATTAGGGAAACAGCCCTGAAAGGTTATGGCTGTTTCTGGTTTAGGTTCAACAAAGCCTTGAGTATAATGGCCCAGGGTCATCTCTGTTGGGAAGAAAAGGTGGGATTGATTTTCAGGCCTGACTGAAGCCTGCTTTGACCCCTGCTCCCTTCTCCCTGCCACCCACACCCTCCTAATCTTGCCCATTTGACCCTCCTCTCCCCATGCACCCCTGCCCTGCAAGCTGTCTTTGTCCCAGGTTCTTCTCTCAATGGAGCAATTTAACGTTTGCTTGGCTTTACACACCTCTCTCCTCAGAGGGTTTGAAACGTGGCCGCAGGACATTTTCCCAGAGCCTTGGGGGCTGGCACTCAGGTGTGGGTATGGCTGGAGTAGCCAGGACTGCTGTTGGCCGCTGCCACCTCCAGAGTCTCTGGGCCGGTGGCTCTGCCGTTCTCTGGTGGCTGCCTTCGAAGGCAGGGTTTCTACTTTCAAGGTGACTTTATGCAGGGTGGGAGCTGAGCAAGGAGGACCAAATATGCAGCTGAACTCCCCCTGTGTATGGTGAGGACGGGGGAAATGGAAATAGTGTCTCCCCTCTGCGGTCCCTCATGTGGGGTTGGTGAAGGGGGGGTTCCCTGCCGCTCCTTTTTCCTCGTCACCATCCTCCCCACAAAACCATCCCTGGCCTGGCCTAAGGCTGGGTATTGGTCTTGCTTTTCTGGGCTCTCAGGGGTTGATGTCGAAGTATGTTTTCCCTTTCCCTCAGGCTCCCCTTCCTCCCCTTCCTTGAGACCCCGACTGCATCTCCAGCCCGCCTCTCTCCTTACGATCATT
Organism: Balaenoptera borealis; assembly: GCF_965194805.1. NCBI lineage: Eukaryota > Metazoa > Chordata > Mammalia > Artiodactyla > Balaenopteridae > Balaenoptera > Balaenoptera borealis. The sequence continues at coordinate 108,713,861 of NC_138881.1, forward strand.
TCTGTTTGTCACCAGCAGTCATTGCCAGCAGTGGAACCCTCCCACTTCTGCCAGCCTAGATGCCTTTTAAAGGGAACAAGCCTTTCCCCCCGGTTAGTCCCTTCTGGAGCCCTGAAAAGATGGGGAGAGGCCCGCGGTGATCCCCTTGCCTTTTTTGCTTCTCTTGCCCCAGGTACAATTTTGGGGTCCGTCAATGGTGCCCTGTTCCAGTGGGAGGGAAGGAGTTAGTTCTTGTGGGGGTTGGTTGTGGGCGCCCTGACTGCCCTTTGGTTGGGATGGCTGGTGAGGCAGGTGCTGGCTTCTTCCCTGGCTGTTGCAGAGCTCAGGGCGAGGCTCTGAAGAAGGGGGGCAAACCCCAAGGCAGTCTAGCTCCCCAGAGGTGCACAGAGCATTCCTGTGCTTTGCACCCTAGGAACCACATCTCAGGGCTTCTTCTGGAGCTTTATTCTTGCACCTCAGCTTTCCACTTGGCCACTCACACCATGGCTCCTGCCCCACTGGTGTCTTCCCTAGGGCAGCAGTGGCACGTTCTTGCTATAACTCAAAATACCAAACTTCCAGTGGGTGTTTGTTTTCTCTTCAACTTCACCCTCCCAGTCTGACCTTTTTTTTTTTTTTTTTTTTGGTCAGGATATACCATTTCCTAAGATTCTTGCCCAAATTTTAGAGAAGACATTTTGAGGAGGTGAGGGTACAGTTGAGTTTTCCTCCTTTGGGAACCAACTCTCTGGCCTTGAGCATTTCCCTCTGCAATATACCAACTTGAATTCGGGGTCTGTAGCTTTGAAGGCTTCCTTCCCTTTGCGATGGGAGAAAATGCAGTGGTGCTGGGAGGCCAAGCGGAGAGTAGGGGAGCTGGCAGGGGATAGGATGCAAGCAAGAGCAGAAAGGTAGGAGGGAGGGTGCTGGCTTGAGCTCTCTGGTACCCTAGAAAAGGGGAAGAGATACCCTAGAGGGAAAGAAGTCGTGCCCTTGAAATGCCCCTTGATGCTCAGTGACCTGCCTCAAATCAGTATCATTATGTGCGCTAATAAACGTGTATCTGCTCTAGCCAAGCTCATCAGGTGACTAGGTGATGATTTGGATTTAGAACATGAACCACAATGGAGGTGGTTATTTGTTTTAGGAAAGGGTTACCCTTATGGTACCTGTAGCCAGCTTTCCTTGTAGACTTAAAATAAGATCATATTTACGAGGAAAGCAGTTTTCATGCTTTTGGGATCTTCTGTGAATTACCTCTCCCCTTCTGGCCATGCCCAGTACCTCCTGGACGGTCACCTTGATGGATAAGCTCTAGGGACAAGGCAAAGGTGCTGGGGTCCTCCACACTCCTGGTGAGAGCCCTAGAATACACAGCCCAAAGAGGGGAGTCTAGTCAGATCAGGCTCCTTTGCAGGAACTTGAAAAGCTGGGCACGGAGGCTCCGGTTTGCAGCCTGGACCTCCCCTACCCCTAGTTCCTTGTGATTTCCCCCAAGCCACCAAAGGAAGCGAGACAGGAGGGTTTTATGGGAACCCAGGCAGGCAGGGGGGGCGTTCTGGGGAAGGTGGTGGTGGCCTGAAGACTAGGCCTCATGTCCCTTTTCTGGTTGTGTCTCCCATGCTAGAAGAGCACCTCTTTCTGATGAGGAGTCCACGACAGGTGACTGCCAGCGCTTTGGATCTCAGGAGTTTTGTGTCAGCAGTTTTTCCAAGGTAAGGGGCCATGCAGAACCACATGCCACCTGCCAACGGGTAGAGCTGAACTGCTCAGGCAACGTGCCCAGCCTGCCATCCCAAGAAGGGGGCCAGGAAAGGACAGGGTGTTTCCCAGGAGTTGCTGTATGTGAGACAGAAATTGGCCAGCTTCTCTTTGCTTCTGCCTGGTTGGTCGAGTTGCAAAGAGGACCAGCAGTCACCTCTCCTGGGCCTCGGGACACTTGCACGATCTACAGAGAGCTCGCTAAGATGGGCACGCTGCTCTGTCGTTGCAGGTGGAGCTCACGGCAGTTGGAAGTGGCAGCAATGCCCGGGGGGCAGACCCAGATGGCAGTGCAACAGAAAAACTTGGGCACAAGTCAGAAGACAGGCCTGACGACGCCCAGCCGAAAATGGACTATGCTGGGAATGTGGCAGAGGCAGGGGGCCCCTTGGTGTCACTGAGCAGCCCGGGAGAGGGGCTCAAGCTTCCCACTTCCGACGGCCTGGAGGCCAGCAACGGCACGGCAGACTGCTCCTGGACGCCCCTCAGCACCCAAATGAGCAAACAGGTGGACTGCTCGCCAGCTGGGGCGAAGGCTTTGGACTCTCGGCAGGGTGTCGGGGAGAAGAATACTTTCATTTTGGCAACTCTAGGAACTGGCGTCCCCGTGGAGGGCACCTTGCCTCTGGTTACCACTAACTTCAGTCCGCTGCCAGCCCCCATCTGCCCCCCGGCTCCCAGTTCAGCCTCTGTCCCCCCATCTGTTCCAGATCCATTCCAGGTCCCCCTCTCCATCCCCGCCCCAGTGCCCCATTCCGGGCTCGTTCCCGTCCAGGTTGCCACTTCAGTTCCGGCCCCTTCCCCTCCCTTAGCACCAGTCCCGGCTCTGGCTCCAGCGCCACCATCAGTGCCCACACTCATCTCCGATTCGAGCCCTCTTTCGGTTTCGGCCTCAGTCTTGGTGCCCGTGCCAGCTTCTGCTCCCCCGTCGGGCCCCGTCCCCCTGTCGGCTCCGGCCCCTACCCCCATCTCAGTCCCAGTTTCAGCTCCTCCCTTGGCTCTGATCCAGGCTCCCGTGCCCCCTTCGGCTCCGACCCTGGTCCTCGCACCTGTCCCCACTCCAGTTCTGGCTCCGATGCCGGCGTCCACGCCTCCGGCAGCTCCCGCCCCTCCGTCGGTGCCGATGCCCACCCCGACCCCGTCCTCTGGCCCGCCTTCTACCCCCACCCTCATCCCTGCCTTTGCTCCCACGCCGGTGCCTGCACCCACCCCAGCCCCAATCTTCACTCCAGCCCCCACGCCCATGCCGGCTGCCACGCCCACTGCCATTCCCACCTCTGCACCCATCCCGGCGTCCTTTAGTTTGAGTCGAGTGTGTTTTCCTGCAGCTCAGGCACCAGCTATGCAAAAAGTCCCCCTGTCCTTTCAGCCAGGGACAGTGCTGACCCCGAGCCAGCCACTGGTCTATATCCCGCCTCCAAGCTGTGGGCAGCCACTCAGCGTGGCCACACTGCCAACCACCCTGGGAGTCTCCTCCACCCTTACACTCCCTGTCCTGCCATCCTACCTGCAGGACAGGTGTCTCCCTGGGGTGCTGGCCTCCCCAGAGCTGCGGTCTTACCCATACGCATTTTCTGTGGCCCGGCCTCTGACTTCGGAGTCCAAGCTGGTGTCTCTGGAGGTGAACAGGCTCCCCTGCGCTTCCCCGTCCAGCAGCACCAGCACCCAGCCGGCACCCGATGGGGTCCCCGGGCCTTTGGCAGATACTTCCCTCTCCACTGCTTCTGCCAAGGTGCTTCCACCACCACAGCCTCTGCTGCCAGCCCCCAGCGTGAGCTCAGCCCCACCGCATCCTGCCAAGATGCCAGGTGGCAACGAGCAACAAACAGAAGGGACTTCCGTCACTTTCTCTCCCCTCAAGTCACCTCCACAGCTGGAGCGAGAGATGGCCTCTCCGTCCGAGTGCAGCGAGATGCCCCTGGACCTCTCCTCCAAGTCCAACCGGCAGAAGCTCCCGTTGCCGAACCAACGCAAGACGCCTCCCATGCCCGTGTTGACCCCCGTGCACACCAGCAGCAAGGCCCTCCTCTCCACGGTCCTGTCTAGGTCCCAGCGCACAACCCAGGCTGCCGGCAGCAATGTCACCTCATGCCTGGGCTCCACTTCCTCGCCCTTCGTCATCTTTCCTGAGATCGTGAGGAACGGGGACCCAAGCACCTGGGTGAAGAACTCCACTGCGCTGATCAGCACCATTCCCGGCACCTACGTGGGAGTGGCCAACCCAGTGCCTGCATCCCTCCTGCTGAACAAAGACCCCAACCTGGGCCTCAGCCGAGACCCCCGCCATCTCCCCAAGCAGGAGCCCATCTCCATCATCGATCAAGGAGAGCCCAAGAGCACTGGTGCCCCCTGTGGCAAGAAGGGCAGCCAGGCTGGGACTGAGGGACAGCCAAGCACAGTCAAGCGTTACACCCCAGCCCGCATCGCCCCTGGGCTGCCGGGCTGCCAAACCAAGGAGCTCTCCCTCTGGAAGCCCACGGGGCCAGCAAATATTTACCCACGGTGTTCAGTCAACGGGAAACCCACCAGCACCCAGGTCCTGCCTGTTGGCTGGTCACCATACCACCAGGCGTCTCTGCTTTCCATCGGCATTTCTAGTGCCGGGCAGCTGACCCCCAGCCAGGGGGTGCCCATCAGGCCCACCAGCGTCGTTTCTGAGTTTTCTGGTGTGCCGTCCCTTGGCCCTGGTGAGGCTGTGCATGGACTTCCCGAGGGGCAGCCACGGCCCGGGGGCCCCTTTGCTCCAGAGCAGGACACGGGCACAAAGAACAAAACTTGCCGGATTGCTGCCAAGCCTTACGAGGAACAAGTGAACCCTGTCCTCCTGACGCTCAGCCCTCAGACAGGGACCCTGGCACTGTCTGTGCAGCCTAGCAGTGGGGACCTGAGAGTGAATCAGGGGCCTGAGGAATCAGAGAGCCACCTCTGCCCCGACAGCACTCCTAAGCTGGAAGGCCCCCAGGGGGCTTGCGGCCTGAAGCTGGCAGGAGACACGAAGCCTAAGAACCAAGTGCTGGCCACCTATATGTCCCATGAGCTGGTCCTGGCCACCCCCCAGAACCTGCACAAGATGCCCGAGCTGCCTTTGCTACCTCATGACAGCCACCCCAAGGAACTCATCTTGGACGTGGTACCGAGCGGCAAGAGGGCCTCCAGCACAGACCTTTCACAGCTCGGAAGCCAGGTGGACCTGGGGCGGGTGAAAATGGAGAAGGTGGATGGTGATGTGGTCTTCAATTTAGCCACCTGCTTCCGGGCCGATGGCCTCCCAGCAGCTACCCAGAGGGGCCAAGCTGAAGTGCGGAGTAAGGCCGGGCAGGCTCGAGTGAAACAGGAAAGTGTAGGTGTCTTTCCTTGCAAGAACAAGTGGCAGCCAGACTCGGTGGTGACCGATGGGGTGACCGAATCTCTGCCGCCCAAGAAAATGAAGTGTGGCAAAGAGAAGGATGGTGAGGAGCAGCAGCCACAAGCCAAGGTTATGGTCCGGAGTTCCCATGGACCCAAGGTGAGTGCTGGGCTGAGGTTGAGGGCCGGGCCGAGACACCAGGGGTCTGCTTTGTCCTGCAGACGTCAACCTCGTGCAGCGTTCTTTAATTTTATTTATTTATTTATCTATCTATCTATTTATTTATTTAGTTATGGCTCCATTGGGTCTTCGTTGCTGTGCGTGGGCTTTCTCTAGTTGCAGCAAGCGGGGGCTACTCTTCGTCGCAGTGCGCAGGCTTCTCATTGCGGGGGCTTCTCTTGTTGTGAAGCACAGGCTCTAGGTGCGTGGGCTTCAGTAGTTGTGGCACGTGGGCTTCAGTAGTTGTGGCTCGCGAGCTCTAGAGCGCAGGCTCAGTAGTTGTGGCGCACGGGCTTAGTTGCTCCGCGGCATGTGGGATCTTCCCGGACCAGGGCTCGAACCCGTGTGCCCTGCATTGGCAGGCAGATTCTTAACCACTGTGCCATCAGGGAAGCCCTCGTGCAGTGTTCTTGAGTAGCTCTGTGAACTGAGCTGATTGGAAGGCTTGTGTAAAGTGAATCATGACCCTTACCAAGTAACATTCTCCATATATGGTGTTTTAGCGTGGGGAGGGGTGGGCTTCTATTTTGTAGATGTGGGAAATGATTCGGTCCCTGAGGCTAGGAAAGCCATTGTCCCAGATGAGGTTGGAAAGTGGAAGAATACCGTACGATACGGGGAGGGAAATCAATTAATAACAGGCCCTTCCTTGCATGGCCATTCTTCCTTTTCCTTTTCTAAGATGACTGCTGGCCTTGAGAGCTTAGGGTCCAGGGAGGCAAGGGGCCTTTGACAAGGTTGTTCTCTGCACCACCGGGGTAAGCCTGCTCAGGATTTGCTTGGAGTTTTGTGGGGCTTGAGCCAATTCAGCTTCTGGGCAAATCCACCAGTTTCCTATCCCCCTAATGCTTGGGGTCGCAGCTGTGGGTTTCAGCCCATTGGGAATTTGGTGTCCAAGGCAGATGGGCATCTGGGTCTGGGTTCTTAATAGGCTAAGGATGATGGCAGGGTTCTAGGCCAAAAGGCGGGCTAAGAGGACTTGGCCTGAATCCAGTGTTCCTCCAAAGAGGATCTGAAGGCCACTAGTGATCAAGGAGATTCTTGAAGCAGTTGAGGATAGGGCTTATTCAAAATATGGAGCAATTTGAGGTTATGTTAACAAGCCTTCAAATTGGATGTTGAATAGATCTCTAGCCAGAGCACTGTGAATTTGTTTGTGGCAGAAGCTCTTAGTCTTTTTTGGACCATAGAGCACTTTGGGGAGCTGATGAGAGCTGTGAACCCTGCTCCCTGAAACATGGCCTCAGAATTTTGCCCATAATTTCAAGGGGCTCATGGACCCAACCCGCTCCCCAAAGCCCACCCATGGACTCCAGGTTAAGAACCCTGGGAGTAGAGTTTGGGTGGGTTTTTCTCAGTGACCCCATGACCACCTCAGTACGGCAGAGACATGCCAAGTAGGAACATAGGTCATTACACAGTAGAGCATATGTCTAGCATTTGCTCAGGTAACTGCAATCTGCTCTTGGTGGTAATAATAATAGCTCATGTCGTTAGAGTTGTTACCGTTTGTTGAATTCCTACTATATACCAAGTGCTTTCTACATATGTTATCTAACTTAATCCTTCAAATAACCCTATGAGGTGAACACTACACCCAATTCACAGATAAGAAAATGAGTAAGTTGTTACCCAAAGTTACACAGCTACTAAATGACAGAAGTGGAACTCAAGCTCCAGTCTCATTGGTTCTGAAGTTCACATTCTAAAACAACTATACCCCAATTTAAAAAAATTAAAAGAAAAAAAGAAAGATAAAGTTCATGTTCATCTTGAGCTATGCCACACTGTCTTCCACTCTGCTTATGTATAGCTGTTTCACTGACCATTTAGCAAGTGTTTGTTGAGCGTCTACTATGTGCCAGGCCTTGCCAGGCAGTGGGAATACATCTTCAGGAGGGCAGTACAGCATTTTGGTGAGGAGTATGCTCTCTGGAGCCAGGCACAGCGCCTGAGTGTGAGTCCTGGTTCTGCTTCTTCCTAGCTGTGTGATATCAGTCAAGTTACTTCATCTCTCTCGCCCTCGGTTTCCTCATCTATACAATGAGACAGTGATAGTACCTACTCATAGGGCTGTGTAAAGATTAAATGAAATGATGATGTGAAATGTCCAGAATGGGCAAATTGATAGAGACAGAAAGTAGATTAGTAGTTGCCTAAGGCTGGCGGGGATGAGGAATTGGAGAGTGACGGCTTAATGGGTACAGGGTTTCTATTTGGGGTGATGAAAAAGTTCTAGAACTAGATAGTGATGATCCTTGCACATTTCCGTGGTTGTATTAAAAACAGTTGAATAATAAACATAAATCAGTGTATGATATATCTCAGTAAATTATATGTCAACAAAGCTATTGTTAAAAAAAGATAAAATGAAGTGATATGTGTAAATGCTTAGAACAGTGCCTGCCACATAGTAAGTGCTCAGAAAGTGTTAGTGGCTGCTGTTGATATCATTAGTATTACAAATAGGATAGACCCTCATGGAGCTTATGTCTTGCAGGTGACTCGCTGACAGGCAGGCACTGCCCCTTCCTATATTAGATGAACAGTTCACTGGGCCCACTGACAGATGCAGAGGGCAGAGAATAAAGTCACAGCATCAGGAGCCTTGAAGCAGCCCTTGGCAACTGCCTGTAATGATTTAGTAAATGTCCGTTTTTCCGGAAAGCAAATAACTTAGATCTTTCTTTTCTTATGTTCCATTTTCCTGAGAAAGAAACCATTGATAAGCAAAACTAAGATCAGGGGTCGATTCAAAGCAGCCCCTTTCAGGGTATGGCCAAGAATCAGAATACTCTCTGTAGTGTATACAGCAGTAGGAATATAATGTTATGTACATGAAACTTATATAATGTTATAAACCAATGTTACCTCAATAAAAAAATTAAATAAAAAAATTTTTTAAAAAAGAATCAGTCTCCTGTCTCCTACACCACCTGCCCCAAGGCTGCACGGAATCCTGAAGGACCTTCTGAATCATCAGCAAAGAAAGTTCTGCTTCATCTGGTGCTGGTTGTCTTCTCATCTTTTGGAAAATTCTTTGGAAAACCCTTCAAAACTCTGTTAACCAGAACATTCATCTTACATGGTCTGTTCATCATCGCAACTTTTTGCCTAAGTTGGAGTGTGCGATATATTTTTACTCTGAGTGTTGCCCTTGCAGAACATACAGACACAGATCCCTTCTAGATGTTCTGTTTTCCTTGTTTTTGTCTCTCTTAGGAAGTAAAAGTTAATGATCTGTACTTGAAAGAGCCAGCTAAAAATGATATTCAGAAATAAATACGACATGTTCAAATTGACATGCACTGAACTTTATTCCGCCTGACTTGAGGTAGTTGTTCTGTGGCCATACCTGAAGGTCACACTTCAAGCAGCAGTTGCCCATATTCCTCTTTCCTTCCCATTTCTTTCTTTCTCCTAACACTTTGGTTTGTAGGAACTGGCAGCAAGTAAAGGGAGAAACTGAATTTTCAACTCAGCCCTCTGCTGAATAAGGAGCAGGAGGAGTTCGTGGGATAGCAGGAGTCCCTGGAATTTGATGGGGAATGGTGACTCTATGGAGACATGTTCCCCCCACCCCCCCGCCGGAAAAATGTTCCATCAGTACGACATCTGCCATCCCCTTAGCTGGAGCTGGACCATGATAACTTTTTAGAATGTGGCGTGCGGGTCTGCTTAGGGGGAAAACAACTCTTCCTTTCTTCCTAGGGCCCGCTGTCATTGTTAAAATGTTTTGCTTACTCTGCACTCCCTGGATCCTACAATACTAGAAATCCCTACCTTGCCCTATTTCTTGTTGGGTGGCATGGAGAGATCTCAAAGCTTGTGAGAATCTGTGACTGCTAGGCTCAGAGTGTCCTTGCAATGTGTAAGCACAACCATTGTGCCTACCCCATGCGCCGGGCAGTAGGTATGAGTGCGGATGACCAAAACCAGTGGAGGACACAAGTAAGGAAGAAGAGGAGTGAGAGCTGAGGCGAAGAGGCCCGGGCTGGGTGCCAGGAGCCCTGGGTCTTAGTCCTAGCTCAGCCGTTTTCTCACTGCAGGCACAGAGCAGCTAACTTGCAGGTTTGCCTAGTCCCTGACGGCCCCTGAGCAAGTGGACGCCTTGGGCTGTGTTGCCCTGGACAAGTCATTTAACCTCTTATCTTGGAGGCTCAGTTTCCTCGTCTGTTCAAGGGTGTGATACTAGCTTTTTCTCTCTGGGTTGTTGGGAAGAACAAATCGAATATTAGAGAGACTCTTTGGAAAAGGTGAAAGGGCCTCAGAATGTAAAGGGTCGTTATTGAAAATGCCTGGGCCTTTTCGGTGTCTTTCCTAAGTACGGGGAGATTGGAATTGCTGCCGTGCTAGACTTTTCTTCTTGCCTTAGTTGAATCTTTTTTCTGGTATTAATCTACACGTGAAAATAGATAATTTTTCTTGAGTTGGCCCATATGAGAATTAGTTTCAGTTGTTGGTGTCAATACTATTCACAGTGAAGTTATTTGAACAATGTAGTCATCCAACTTGCAGAAGAGGCATTTTTGTTTTCTGTCCATCTCTCTATTGCTGTTCGGATATAGAGAGTATGGGGCCTGACTTTGCACCTTTTCAAATGACTTTGGGTGTTTATTCGGCTTGTGAATGCAGACTCTGTGGACGTGTTTCAAATGATGGGGTATGGATGTCTATGGGGATTAGCTAGGGCACTGGATTCAGTCCAAAAAGCCTCTGTAGCCCACTGTGGAAGGCAGCGGGCGGCCCCTTTCCCCAGCCTCCACCTGGGCAGCTCGTGTCCGTGTGTCAGTATCAGGGCACAGGGCTCAACATTAAGAGGGCTTTCTTAAGAAGTGAAACTGACCTCAGGCCTGACTCTCTCCACCTCTCCACAGTGCCGGAAGCCACCTAGTGACCCCCAGGAACCCACCAAGAAAAGCCCCAGGGGGGCTTCAGATTCAGGAAAAGAGCACAATGGAGTCAGGGTAAAGCACAAGCACCGGAAGCCAACAAAGCCAGAGTCCCAGTCTCCAGGAAAACGAGCCGATGGCCACGAGGAAGGTAGGCCCCGTGGGTCCTGGCCCTCTTGATGGGCTGCAGAGGGATCCCTATGGCGGGTGGGGGGGGGAGGGGCTCTGAAACTGACCAGGAAAGTGAGACTTCCTCACTGTGGGAGAAAGATATAATTTGAAAAAAGTATTTATTTATTTATTTGTTTGTTTGGCTGTGCCGGGTCTTAGTTGCGGCACACGGGATCTTCGTTGCAGCATGCGGGATCTAGTTCCCTGACCAGGGATTGAACCCGGGCCCCCTGCATTGGGAGCACAGAGTCTTAGCCACTGCACCAGCAGGGAAGTCCCAGGAGGAGGATATAATTGACACCTCTGAAATCTAAGCGGAGGGAGAAGGGAGCCGGGAGTGGGGGCTTACGCTGCTCACCCTGGTTGCTAGAATAAGGCACACTCTGAAGTGGTGCTTTTCAGACAGACAAGAGTCAGTCCTACAGCAGAGTAGCCAACCTGTTACCCTGCAGTGGGTCTAGGCTCAGAGAAGAAATGGGTTTAATGAGGATTAAGACCAAATGGGGGTTATTTACACTGTTTTCTCTACCTTTGGTATATTTGGAAGCTCCCATTATAAAAGTTAAAAATTAATAGCTAGCTAGCTAGAAGGGTTAGAGGAATCCTAAACCCTTATTATTTAGGGACACACAGGATGTTTGGGTTGGGGAGGTGTGTATGTAACCCGTATGCTCTGCCACTAATAGTGCCTTGGCGCCCTCAGCAGAGAGAAGCCCGCGTATTCCTGCCCATAGTAGCCAGTGTTCATAGCCTTGCCTGTCTGAAGTGACCTGCCTCTTTCTAGTCTGTTCTTATATAGCAGTTTTCCGCTGTCCGCCGCTCCCTGCTCCCATCCTCCTGCCTTGCTCCATCCTCTGCGGTTCATGGAGGTTGCCCTTCTCTGGGACCTGCTCCAGCTCAGTTATAACGCTGTGGAGGCGCAGCAGCCTCACAGTCGTCCAGGCAACCGGGCCTTCCACTTTGTGGCGTGCCGGCGAATCGATGCCGTGCACTGCCTTTTTTGGTGTCAGCAAAAATGACCCAACTCCCAGTTTTCAAAAACCACCGGGAAAAGCTCCTTCTCTAAAAGAGATACGTAGGTGATAGCAGCATAAGGGGAATTAATAAATGTAATGCAGGGAGAACACAAACCCTCCCTTGAGTTTTCCATTTGAGCCTCTTGGGTTGGGAGGGTGGGGGAGGCTTTCCTGTCCTGAGACTCTGATTGTGATATTCCTGCCTTCTGCCCTGAAACCACACACCACTCCAGGTTCCTTGGAGAAGAAGGCAAAGAGCAGTTTCCGTGACTTCATCCCCGTGGTCCTGAGCACCCGGACGCGCAGTCAGTCTGGTGAGTGACCCTGAGGCTGAGGCCCATCTTGGCACTTCTCTGCAGAGAGGTAGAAGTCTGGTCGAGCGATTTTGCCATTGGCCCAGGTGGAGAGTTGGAAATTTGATTCACCGTGCCAAGATGCCCAGCTCATTGAAGAGACGAGAGAGCCCAGGGTAGGAGCTGGGTCGTTGCCCACGATTTTAGGATGATTTACTTAGCTTTTCATAACAGAGATTTGACATCTCTTGTTGGCAGCCAGTGGTGGAAAGAGGAAAGGCCTGTGCCACTCAGGAAAACTGGTTCTACTCCAGGCTTTGGCATCTCGTGATTTTTGGGGCCAGTCTCTGGCACAGACGTTTAACCTTTGGGCCTCTGTCCTCTTGCCCCGTGTGCCAGGCATCATCCAAATTGGAAATGGTCACTGAGTCGTCAGGGCCAGCAGAATCACCTCTGGTCCCCTGCACTTGTATTGGTCAACCCCCAGTGTCCAGAAAGAGATAGCCCTTTATAGCTACTACTGTTGTCTGCTAGCCTCCAAGTTGGTATTTAGTGCTAGAAATGGTTGCCCCAGTTCACCCAGATTTCCATGCAAAGTGGATGGAATGGGGAAGCAGGGCACAGTGTAAACTCAGTTATCTGACATTCTATTAATGGGCACCTCAGCACATGGAGAGCGCGGTGGTAATTGGGGCTCGTAATGACAGCCTGGAGGCCTCGAAAAATCCTGAAGTGTCCTCTGAATCATCAAAGAACGATTACATTACGGCCGTTCCCATTTTAGTGTTAAACACATTGTAGTGTATTTGATTCTTTGGAAATTGGTGATCCCTGTGTGATCTCTATGGTGATTCGTGTTAACCAGAATATTAGATTAACTAGAACACTTCATTCCCTGCCTAGTCTGTATAATGGAAAGTTTGCTGGATATTTGCTGTCTTTAAGCGGTCTGACTGACTTGAAGCTTTGGTCAAGAGCCACTGCCACTCTGTTGGCCTCGAACCTTTTCTTTGTTTTTTTGGCTGCACCGCGCGGCTTGTGGAATCTTAGTTCCCCAACCAGGGGTTGAACCTGGGCCCTTGGCGGTGAAAGCACGGAGTCCTAACCGCTGGACCACTAGGGAATTCCCTCGAACCATTTCTTTCTTCTGCTGACCTCACTTGGGTTTGGGGATTGTCGAGTTAATAGCCGGGCCTCGAGAGAAAGATGGTGGTATCTCAGAGCTGCTTCTGAGAAAGATGTCAGATCTCCTGGATCACTAAACCGGGCCAATTTAGGACTGTGCTTGTTGTTAGCAGAATTGAAGGCAGGCGTGGGGAGGAAAATGGCCTCTTGGCCGGGTGGCAGAGGAGGGTAGTAAAGGTCCCATCATCCTGGGCTGGTGGGGAGAGGAGGGGGAAGTGCCTGCCTAACGGTGAGGAACAGCTGCAGCGGGGCGGGGGGGTGGAGCTGGGGAGAAAGCTCCACCCCTGGACTCTTGGCTGCTCAATAGGAGGTGGGGTCAAGGAAGGGAAGAGGGCCTGGCTGAGGAGCATTTGGGCGGGACTAACGCAGGCTATGTCACAGGAAAGGGGCTCCTTCTTGCTTCACTTTTCCTGAGACTCTTTGGTGACAACTCTGCTTGCCCAGGGTGGCTCTGTCAGCAAGATTGGGGGGGTCACATAGTGAGCATGGGCGGGGGTGCCATGTCAGTCTGCCCTCCCTCACCCTCTACTAAACCCTGTGGCCCTTTCCTGCCCCTCAGACAAGTCTCGGCACCTTATAAGCACAAAGTAAGAGTTTGTGGAATGAATGAAAGTGGCAGGGCAGCGTGGATGAGGAAGGGTGTGAGGTTTGGATACTTGATAGCTGTGTAACATATTGGACTCTGTAAAGCGCTTAAGGGTGAATTATCTCATTTGAGCCTCAGAACAGTCCTGTGAAGTCAGTAAGGCAGAGAACAGTATTCTCATTTTATAGACGAGGAGACAGAAGTGAAGGAACTTTCTGAGAGCATACAGCCAATAACTGGCAGAGCCTGAACTCGAACCCACCTTCAAACTCCTAATCCAGGGCACTTGCTTCGACACCATACTCTTGGTCCTTTGAAGAGGTACCTGACCGTCCTCTGTACATCCCGTCCACAGGAAGCATCTGTAGCTCCTTTGCTGGTATGGCAGACAGTGACATGGGAAGCCAGGAAGTCTTCCCCACCGAGGAGGAAGAGGAGGTGACCCCCACCCCGGCCAAGCGTCGCAAGGTGAGAAAGACCCAACGGGACACCCAGTATCGCAGCCACCATGCCCAGGACAAGACCCTGCTGAGCCAGGGCCGCAGGCACCTGTGGCGAGCCCGAGAGATGCCCTGGAGGACAGAGGCTGCCCGGCAAATGTGGGACACCAACGAGGAGGAGGAGGAAGACGAGGAGGAGGGCCTGGTGAAGAGGAAGAAACGGAGACGGCAGAAGAGCCGAAAATATCAGACTGGGGAGTACCTGACTGAACAAGAAGAAGAGCAGCGGCGGAAAGGGAGAGCAGGTAAGGCCGGCCAGGGGCTGCTGCCCCAGGGAGCTGCTGTCCCCCGTCCCCAAACCACAGTGACTCTGGCTTCTGGGGACCCTCGGGCATCTTGGGTGTTCCCACCTCTGCCTCCTCTACGCCAGCCAAAGGCCTCTGCACCCAGAGAAACATGGTGCTATGAGCTCCAGCTGCCAGAGGGGGTCACTCAACTCCATTCCCGAGGTCTTGGCTTGGGGTTGAGATTGAATGACATTGGACTGACCTACAGGTGAGCTGAGGACATGCAGCCCCGAGCTCTCCAATTTTTTATAAAAGTCTGAACCTGTGGGCAAGGCCACAGTGACGTCCTTGGTGTAGGACAACTCAGTACCAGGGAGTTCTCTGGTTGGCTTGAGGGAGTTGGGTCTTTTGGGAGGTTGGGTTTTCTCTCCTAGAATCCTGGCTTCAAGAAGAAAGAGGGTATTGGCTGCCTTTCGTGGGATGCCTCCAGCCCCTAAACTAAAAAGAAGCACAATGGTTTCCTCAACCCAACAGAAGAACTTCAAGTAGAAGCGGGCACAACTTGGCTTTCTTGGTTAAAGCCACAAAGGTTATTAAGAGGCAGAGTGAAGCTTTCAGATGACATCATTTTTGTTGGACCTGCAGGCATCATTTTTGTTGGAAAATCAGGCAGCCCAAGGAGAGAACACCAGGCTTTGTTTGGCCACGTTAGACGCTATAATATGTAATCATGGAGGCACAGACTGTCACCAAGGCTAATATATCAGTTTGTTCTGCTAAGTGCTCTTCGGGCCCATTCCTATAGTGGATTTCTAGATGAGCAAAAAGCACATCTCTGGGCTCAATGAGAACACCTCTGTCTCTCACTCTCTTTCTCTGACCTCTGCCCTTGAAACAACAATTGATTGGCTCCTATAATGTATTCATCCTGAGCTGCTGGTAAATATCTGCAGTCTCCATATTAGTGAAAACTGAATAACCACATCTGAGTGGGTAGTAGATTCTGGGTTTGCTATAATGCAAAGAAGGCTAAACCTCATTTCCAGCGCTGTTTAAGTAGAGATATATACAATACCTATTCCTACACTTAAGAGAGTGATCGAGCCAATTTTCATCAAACGTGTGAGAGAGTGGGGATGATTTTCCCAGTTTTCTGCCATAGCCATATGGATTGGTCAGGAATGAGTTGTCAAGCAGTTGGCCTCAGCCACTTGTGTTAGGATGAAGAGGAGCTTTTGTATCACCCAGTCTTCTCTAATGAGATCTGGTTTCCTAGAAGCTTGGAAGCTTCTTATGGAACTTACCGGCTTTTGGAACCAGAAGGACCTTCGAGATTACCTGGCCCAGTTTTCCACCCAATGCGGAGATCTCCACAGCACTCTTGACAGGTAGCCTCAACTTAACCACCTCCAGGAGCATGGGAACGCCATTCAGCAAGGCATCCTGCTTGTTGTGGAGGCAGCTCCAGCTGTTGGAAAGTAGATCATTCTCCCTTTGAGTTGAGTTTGTTGGCTTTGGCCTGTGGTCTGGTCACCTTCCTCTAGATCTGATGGTGACTCTTCATGAAGGAATTGCCTGGCAAACATCTCTTTTCTCCGAAAGCTCTGATCCCTCCTATTGCTACCCTCTTTCAGGTTGACATCAGAGAGTCAGGCAGAGACCAAACTAGACAGGTCACTTTACTCCTGTCTGGGCCTCATGATCTTTCCTTTCGTCCTTGGCTTGGGTCTCTCTTTTCTTGATTTGCAGAAGGGGATAGGAAGAGCCATTGCCACTCATACACCTGCTACCTTCACTCTCTGTTCCTTTCTGTGCTACTGTGAGGCTGCTCCACTACAGTTGAATAAACTCCACAGCCTGCCCTGCCCTGAGTACATAGGGAAGGGGCTGCTGCTTTTTCTGTGGCATTGAACGCTGTAATATGGCTTCCCTGTGTTTCCTGAGGTCCTCACAAGGCATGGTTCTGTTCCTTCCTCTTTTGCCTCAGCCCAAACTTGTTGCATCAAAAGGCCTGGTTGAGAACGTGCTGGCTGGAAGTGCCATTAGAAGCCATCCAGCACAGCAGTTCTTAGACAGATGTGGGGACCCACTAGTGGGTTGGAGCTAGTTGGGAGGAAGGGGTGGTATGGCAGCTGGCCTTCTAAGAGCTGTGCATAACCTGCAGACAATTCCTCATGCTGTAATGATGGTTCCTACATCCGGATCTGCCCTTGGCGATTTCACACGTAAGAGCGCGTGCAAAGGTCAGGGGAGGCGAGTTGAGAACTCTTGGATCTTGCTCAACCCCCTCGTTTCACAACCTGGAGAAACTGAGGCTGCAGTCACTCACTTCACAGACATACTGATCTTTTGCCGTGTACTGGGCACGGTGGCCAGTCCTGTGGGGGAGATACAGAACACATGGGCATGGCCCTACCTAAAGAGCTTACGCTTAAATAATACGATAATGATACCTTATTCTTTATAACACTTTATAAAGGGGTGATGTGGGTTATATGCTCCCATTTTACAGACATGGAAACTGAGGCTCAGGGAGATTATGACCTGCCCTCAGCAGTCACACAGCTAGTGGCCAAGTCATGTAACACTAATGCTAAGAGATAAGGATAAACTCAATCTGTCCCCCTACCTCTGGAGTTTAGGACTGACCCTGTGGGATGAGGCTCTTGGTAATGGAGTTCCCAGCAGGCCTGTTTGAAACTGGAATGTGCTCTGTTCAGTGAGCTATGGCTAGAATTAGAGATGTTGCCCAGTGTGTCCCAGTGACTTGATTTCCAGCCACGGAGGGCAGCAGGTTTCTGTGATTGCCCACCAGTTAAGTCGGCCCATGGCAGCTTCTGGTTTCAGGGAGTTTCTGTGGCTTTGATCTTTGTGTGCTTGGAGAGAGACCAACAGGGCAGTCAGGCGGGTAGAGCTGAGGCTATGAAGGAAGCCTTCTACCATTTACTCCCCACCCCAGTATACTTCATATTATTTCACTTCAGCAGAGCTGCTAAATTTGTTTTCATATTAGAGTGGAAAAAAAGACAAAGTGGGGAAAAGCTGAAAAGAAAGTTCTCATTTGCTCTGGGCTATGGGGAAATCCTTTTAAAATTACCCTCATCTTGGGGACAGCCAGATGGGCCACCCCCTGCTAGCAGGGCTGGGAGTTGTCTCCTGCGTGTAGAAGAGGGACTTTGACGCGGAAGCACAGTGTCCATTCGAGAAGCATTTAGTGGAATAGTCAGCACCGTGCCAGATATGGGTAGCGAATAGTTACACAACTTTGTACTGAGGTTCTAATCCCCAAAGTCCTCTGATTCAGCTTAGAGGAAGGCGTTGCTTTTCTGTGTTCCATTTCCCTGACATCCATTCTTTCCTGTTTCTTGCCTTCAGATTTAAAGGCCCGTAAGCAGAAGACTTCCTCCCAAAGTTCGGAGCACCACCTCAGGAACAGGAACCTTCTCTTGCCCAACAAAGCCCAGGGGATTTCAGATTCACCAAATGGTTTCCTCCCAAATAACCTAGAGGAGCCAGCCTGCCTTGAAAATTCAGAAAAGCCATCAGGAAAACGAAAGTGCAAGACCAAGCACATGACGACGGTCTCAGAAGAGGCAAAGGTACATTACCAGCCAGGGGAGCTGTAGAGGAGGGGCATTGTGGCGGCCGGGGCCAGGCTAGGTTGGCACATTTTCCAGGCAGGCTCCTCAGTCAACAGTCTTCTGAGTGAGTGAGTACACGGGGTTGGGGGGGGGGTGGAGATCAAATTAACCCATATTTATTAAAATATTTTAAACTAGTTCTAGAAGGGTTGGGGTGTGGATTTGAAGAATGGGAACTAAAGTTAGAGCTAACAAGAAGCATCTGCAAACTCTGGGGTTTGGCCCATGATGGGTTTTCCTTGACAATCCTTGAATCTCCTTTGAGTTAGGGAAGAGCTAAAGAATATGGCAGGATGTTACCCTGAATAGCTTGTTAACATCCAATCAAGAAGCTTTTGTATGGGCTTAACTCACTGGAAACCAATCAGGGAGCTTTCTGAGTCAATCAAGGTAGAAAACAACTTACAGAAGCAAGGATGTTGATGTCCAGGCCAAGGTTGCCTAAGGGTGGGGCTGAAGGAATTCTTCCACTTGGGCCGGTCATAGCTGTACTTCCCCAACCCCACTCCTCAGTTCCTTTGCTTCTCATGGAAGCAGAGGAGCAGGTAAGTGGGCACTCACCAATCAATAGCCAGGCAAGCGTTCTAGAACCCCTGTTCAAAATTGACGTCTCTTTTGGGTCTGATGTTCATGGCACTGGTGTTGAGTTCCGCATTGCACAATTCAAAAAAAATTACACCATCCTTATCCTGGGTGAGCTGTACATTTGAGAGAAGTGAGGTTCAGGTTCAAATGTTTACCTGTAATACGTGTTTGTCTTGACAACCAAAAAAAAGGTCATATTGGGCTTGTTTTGGTGGTTGTGATCCTTACGGTTCTTTCCAGCTCCAGAGCAGGGATCCCTGTGTGGCACTGGCAAAAGGTAGGAGACCCAAGTGCTTGAGTCCCCCCTCCTTTCCCCTTCCTCGTTCTGGAATCTGGTTCCAGCTCAAACAAAGTACTCAAGCCTATTTCTTCTTCTTTAAAAATGGAGATGATACTTCATGTCCTTTCCATCTCAAGAGGGTGCTTGGGGGAAGAAAGGAGGCAACGGATGTGAAGGGCTTTGAGAACAGTAAAGTGCTCTCTCTGAGGCTGGTGTACATCCTTGAGTTTCAGGCCGAGGTAAGAATGAGGAGACAGAGGCTCGGAGAGGCAAGGTAGCAGTGCCAGTTCCCTGCGACCCCCAGAGGAGGCCTAGGCAGGAGAGGGGAAGTCTGGTCTGTGCCAGGTGCTCTGCTTGCGTGATCGCTCTTAATTCCCACAGTAGCCGTCCTCATTCTGTGGTGAGGAAACTGAGGCTTGGGGAGGTTAGTGGACTTGTTCGAGGTTACTCGGTGACCCGAGTGAGAGACTTGGGGTGTGAGGCCGGCCTGGCTGCCCTTGGCGCACGCCCCCCACTCTTTGCCTATGTCTCCACCCTGTGAATGGGTGGCTTCTGTCTATCCGGGAGACACTGGGGGAGGGGGCAGCTGGGCAGGGAGACACTGCAACCCTGAGCAGCTCTGGGGAAAGGTGGGCGTCCCCCTCCCCTGCTCTTCCCCACACACTCAGATGGCCCCGTCCCACACAAAGGTGGCCAGCCGCCTGACGTTCAGCAGCACACGCTGATGCTTCTGTCTGGTTATTCTGCCTGGCGGTGTGTCCACTGACATGTTCTCCCAGAGAGGTTTTCTCCCTTCACAGGGCCTCCCTTTCTCCCTCCCGCCTTTCTTTCTCTCCTAGTCACCACCACCTGCTCCAGTTGCCCCCATGGCACGGTGCTTTGTAGTGGGAAGCAAGGTGGTGGGAGGGCGGGGGACGCACGTGCAACACTAAAGCTGGGGCATCGGCCAAAGGCTTCTTCCCACAGGGGTTCCGAGCCAGGGAGGAAGGGGGGAGGGGGAGGTGGTCCCCATTTGCTCTTGCTCCTCCCTCAGGCAGCCTCCCTTGTCTCTGGCAGCTCTGGCCCCTAGAAAGAGAGTCACCCTTTGGCTCCCGGCTTGGCTTAGCAAAAACCTGGGTACTTTACCCAGCGTCCTCCAGTATCACCGTAATACACCTCTATCCTCCCGGCAATAAAGCAGCATTCTACACTCGTAGCCGGTGCCTTCCTGCTAGCTATCGTACCTCTCTGCCCTTTTGGGATGTGGACATGTAGCAGCTCTTGTCTTGGGATTTACCAGAGGAAACAAATGCCCTGGGACCTTGTCTTTTCCCTGCTGCCATTCCTTTCCTGGCTTCGTGTCTTTCTAGGCAACTCTTCTGGCTGCCCAGGGCTCTCCCTATAGCTGCCTTGGATCAAGTCAACAAATGCTTGTTGCAGTGATGTGCCCAACCCCGAGTTAAGTGTTGTAAGGAACAAAAGAGAAGATGACAATGTGAACCCTGACCCCGGGGAGCTTCAAACGTAGCAGGAGAGGCCAGACTTGTCCGTGAAACAACGGGAGGAAATTGACAGTCAGACATAAGGCATTGGATTATGTGATTCAGACTAGGTGTTCTGGGTGTTGCAGAGAAAGAGGGCAGTGGGGACCAGAGTGTTGTAGAATGTTGTAGAAGACACAGGATTTAAGTGAGACCTTGATGCTCTAAGGGACTTGGGTAAGTGGGATGTATTAGTTATCTATTGCAGTGCAACAAACTACCAAGAGTTAGCAGCTTAACCCAACAATAAACATGTATTATCTCGTACACTTTCTGGGGGTCGGGAATTCAGGAGCAGCTTCGCTGTGTCTGGCTTGGGGTCTCCCGTGCGTGAAGTTGCAGTCATGGTGTCAGCCAGGGCTCCATTCATCGGAAGGCTTGACTGGGGCTGGAGGATCTGCTTCTAGAGTGGCTCCCTCACATGGTGGCAAGTTGATGCTTGTTGTTGGCAGGAGGCCTCCTTTACTTGCCCTGTGGGCCTCTCTAAAGGGATGCTTGAGTGTCCTCATGACCTGGCAGCAGGCTTCCTCCAGAACGAGTGATCCAAAAGAGAGCAAAGCAGAAGCAACATTGTCTTTTAGGACCTAGCCTTGGAAGTCACACACCGTCATCTCTGCCTTCTCCTGTTGGCTACACAGATCAGTCCTCTCCAGTGCAGAAGGGGGCTACACAAGAGCATGAATATCAGGAGGTGGGGATCATCAGGGGCCATCTTAAAGTCTGATGAGGGCACATTCTTGTCCTCGGGCCCCCCAGTGATTCATACCCTTCCACATGCAAGTCATACCCTCCTCTCCCAAGGCCCCCCCAAAGTCTTGTCCACTTACGGTATCAACTCCAGGTTTCGAATCTCATCATCTAACTTAGGTCCAGGTGCAGATGAAGCGCCTTGGGTCTGGTTCCTCGAGTACAGCTCCTCGAACACAGTTCCTCCCCATCTGAAGTCCCCTCCCTTCATCTGAAAGAGACAAGTTACCTGCCCCTATAGACTCACTAAACCGTGCTGGGCCAGGCATGGGAACTTGCTCTAGACATTCCAGTTCAAGATGGGAGGATAAAGGAGACATGCAGGGGTCATTTCATGAGGAAAGGACACTAACGTTTTGTGAGCACCCACCTTGTGCATTGTTCTGGAGCTGCTCTAGTTCATTATCTCAAAGACCCCGCAAGGGAAAAAGCGAGGCTCCTAGAGGTTGGGTCTTGCCCCAGGTCTTATAGCTAGCGGCTGGCAGAGGCAGGATTCAAAACCCGGTCTGTCTGCTTCGTGAGCTTGATCGCTTTCCACCAGCCCAGGTGGGCATGAGTGTGATCGGGGACACAGTGTGGTGAGAGGTGGGAAAAACCTGGTGAGGGTTGGATGTGGGGGGAAGGTTTTTGCAACAAGAGTGAAGGCTTCCACAGCCGTGCCTCTTTAGTCAAAGCTAGCTGTCTCCACTGCTCTTTACTCTGAGAGTTTGCTCCCGCTTATTTATCGAGATGACTTGTAAAAACCACAATAAACGGGGACTGAGGCAGGTAAAGAAGGCATGCAGAGTGCTTGAGAGAGGCTGGGATGTCTCCTCAACCTGCGCTTTCCAATCCTGTCGTTATTCCTTGGTTTCTGGGGTTGAGGACTTGAGCCCCTTAGCGTCTGCTCACCAGGTAGAAATGAGCGGGGACCTGTGCTGATCTAGGACTGCGTCTCTGCTTTCCAGGGTAAAGGGCGTTGGAGCCAGCAGAAGACACGCTCTCCCAAATCTCCCACCCCAGCGAGACCCACAGAACCATGCACGCCCTCAAAGTCCCGAAGTGCTGGCCTAGAGGAGGCCTCCGAGTCACCTGCAGCCCGGCAGATCCCCCCAGAGGCTCGTCGGCTCATAGTGAACAAAAATGCTGGCGAGACCCTCCTGCAGCGGGCGGCCCGTCTTGGCTATAAGGTAAGGAGCCGCCCCAGCCACAGGATGCCATTGCCCGAGCATCTGTGGAGAAGCTTCTCGCCACTGGCTCTTCTGTGGCCTGGGCAGGGCTTGGTTTGGGGCTTGAGCCCAGGCTGGCCTCCTCCTACTGCGCAGACGGCCTCTGAGGCCGCCTTGACCCTGGCGTGGTGTGTGGGAATGCAAACCCTTTTGAAAGGCAATTTAGGATGAACAGAATTGAAATGGTAACACAATATCATCCAGTACATTCCTAGGCCAGAAATGGGATTTGGGGGTTTTTATGTCGTCTTGAATTTCCCTGTGCCGTGGCTCCCCCACTCAGGGACGGGGGTGATCATTGCTCACTCTTTACATCCCTCTCCAGCTTCCCCTCGTTTCGGCTTCTGGTAGTGAGGGGGTCAGGAGTACATTGGAGGGGCAGAGATGAGCTCACCCGACCTTATGCTACTTCCCTATGGATCGAAAAGAAATTAGGAAAGGAAGCTGGTGTTTATTTTGTCGTGTTGAGTTCTCATTACGTCGTGTCCTTTCATCTTCACTGTAAGCCTATGGCAGTAGGTTTTATTAACCCCATTTTATAGGTGAGAAAATCAGGGGTTAGCAATGTTAAGTGATACATCCACAATCACTCAGCTACTACGTACATGTGAGTCTGAATTCACACCAAAGTCTTTTTGATTCCCAAATGCCAAGGTAGGGGCAGAAGCCTGACTCATTTGCCATCATTCAGTTACCTTGTTGGACATTTTTGTTGATATGAGCTCCTTGACCATGCGCCTTTGCCCGCCACACCACTTATTTCCCCAGGATTTGCTCTGAAGGGTGGAGCTGCTGGGCTTTAGAGTAGGCCCTCTTTTTTTTTAAGGCTTCCGACACCCATAACTGACTCATTTAAAGACAGCTGCACTCCCAGCCAGCCTGGTTGGCACGGGAGAGCCGCTTTGACAGTGTCTTACTGGCAAGCCACGTATCTGTCTCGAGCACCTTGTGTGGGGGCCTGGGTAGCTGCCAAGGGAGATCGAAAGAAAAAATGATGACCAACACTTGCCCTTTAAGTGAACTTCTTTTACCTGGGGCCAAAGCAGCCAACAGGAAACCACAGGCCAACCAATCAGGACAGGGCAAGAGCAGGTTGGACAGCCTGTCATGGGAGGGAGGGAGGGAGGGAGGGAGGAGTAGTCTGAGGCCTGGAGGAAGAGGCAACATCTGCACTGATGAGGAGGGTAGGGGGCCTTGTGGTCCCCTGGGTAGAGGCAGTGGGCACACACAGGCTCGTGCGCTCGCTAGCTCTAGCCAGCCAGCCAGTGAGCTAGCTGTCAGTCAGGACGACTGAGTCCCATCTCACCAGGGCCTGGGGGAGTTGATGAGAGGCCCCTGGTAGCTGCTGTCAGCCTCTTTCCCTCAGAAGAGGGGCTGCCTCTCCCCTCCCCGTCAGCGTATTCACCAGCTTCATCCTAGACTAGCTAGGCTGCTTCTCGGCCTGGAGTCCCACTTCTGGTCCTGTCGTCTCAGCCCAGGGAAGCTAATCATTACTATGGATGAGTGACCATACTGGCTTATCCTTGGAACAGTCTTGATTTGAGGGGAGGGCTGGAATTGACTGCCCAGGGATAAACATCCAGCGATAGTACTTAAAACAATTAAAACCAGCATCCAGGGATAGTACTTAAACCAATTCTTTCTTCCTTGTTCTCGAATTACTGCCAGGGGCTGTGCTTGCCAGCACATGTCTCATTTCTCTGGTCTGGGGCTGTCTCGAAAAGCCCCAGACTACAGAAAGGGTGCTCAGACACTTGAGGCCTGAGGGTGTAAGCTCTGGGTGGGCAGGTGAGCCTCTCTGAGGGCCTCACGCCAGCAAACCACACCCAGATGAGTATTCTCGGTCACTGGAATTGCCTCCCCACGGCTGAGGACACGGCCCAAAGTTGAGCCCCTGGCGATGGCACCTCAGGACTGATTTTGTTGGCAAAAGATTTTGAGATTTGCCTGTCAGTCTCTGGACTAAAGAGCAGGTTCTGAGACTCTGGACATTTGGAGAGCTTCACACCTAACTCGGGTGATTTCCGGAGTTCGGCCTCTGTTTGCTCACGGTGCTCTCCCTGTTCCCACAGGACGTTGTTCTCTACTGCCTCCAGAAAGACAGTGAAGATGTGAATCACCGTGACAACGCTGGCTACACGGCCCTGCACGAGGCCTGCTCCCGGGGCTGGACTGACATCCTGAACATCCTGCTGGAGCACGGTGCCAACGTAAACTGCAGCGCGCAGGACGGCACGAGGCAAGAAGGCTGCTCCCCTTACCCCCCGCCAGCCCCCCCCCCCCGCGCAGCCCCTCCCTCAAGAGAACCTGCCCCGGTTCGGACAGGTTGAGGGCAAGGCTGGATGAGTTCCTGCTGGCCAGTGCACACTGCTCACTGAGGGGAGGCTGGTGTTGTCTAGCGATCATCCTGTGCACCTGTCTCAGGCAGAATCTCGGGCTTTACGAATTGGGAGGTTGACCTTAGGGTAACATCCCAGATGTGATTCTTGAATTGATGTCTATATACTTAAGAAAAAAAAAAAAAGACACCTGCCATTGTCTTAAAGAAATTACACCCGTTCTCCTGTGCTCTATTCGAGGGACTACTTCCTGGGTGAAACTGACACAAGTTGCATACCGCGTGGGGGGACTTGGGTCAAAGGATGTAGGCTCTGCTTGGCCACCGGCCTGGTGTGTGGAGCAGCTCTGCTCATCCCTGCTCTGGGGCAGTCGTCTGGGTTTTTCCGTTCCTATCCCCCAGCATCTGCTCTAAGTTTATCCTCAGTCAGGGGCCCGTTCTCTCCTGAGCTCCAGAGCTAACAGCGGAGCTCCATTGTGCCACAGGGACTGTCCCGTCATGGTGGGGGAAAGATAAGAGAGAGAAATGGGAGGGAGGAGAAAGGTAGGGCTAGAGGGCAGTGCAGGCCAGCAAGTGGTTCCCCTGCCCTAAGTCTTACCCACGTTACACTGGGGTCATCTCAGTTTGCTTTCCCTGATGAGGTGGCGTGAGGCCTAGACACCCAGCTTCCCACTTGGGCCCTGCTGTTCTCACCCTGTATCACCTCGCAGGCCAGTTCACGATGCGGTGGTCAACGACAACCTGGAAACCATCTGGCTCTTGCTGTCCTACGGGGCTGACCCCACGCTGGCCACCTACTCGGGACAGACGGCCATGAAGCTGGCCAGCAGCGACACCATGAAGCGCTTTCTGAGCGGTGAGTACGGCCCAGACTCAAAACCTCGTCCCTAGGTCTGGCCTCTGATCCCTGAGCTCCCGAGATGCCCTTCATCTCCCTCTATCTCAAGCACCTCCCGTGAGGGGCGTCAGCCCTCTGCACGGGCTTTCCTTCTGGCGGCTCAGAAATCTCTGTGAACTTTAAAAAGTCAGAAGGTCGCTTCCTCTTGTCCCTGTGCTTTGAGTGTCCACATCACACGCATCCTCTTCAGGGCCCTGGTAGCCCGCGGGGACCCATTTCCCCGCTCGGTATGTGGGGAGGCCTCCCTGTGGGACAGCAGCCCCACTAGTAGATTTAGTTGGGGGCAAAATGTGTGGACTTGTGCTTTGAATGGTATGTCGGTTGCAAAGAAGTGACACTTAACATTTTGCTTTTGTTTTTGCACTTTGTACTTTCTCCCTGTCGGTGATCAAAGTCCAACCCTTGGGACCCCTCCAATGCTTTCTTCCTCACACTCTGTGGCGACTGTGATGTTCCCTCTGCATCCTCCTGCTTCTTTTTCCTCCTCCCTCACCTGCCCCCTCTGGAAAAGTAGTGTTAAGGCCCATGGCAAGGGCCACAAGCCAACTTGCATTTATTTTCTTATTAGCGGATGACAGCTGTTTGTCTGCAGTTAGATAGCTCTGCCGAGTTGGGCAGCGGGGAGGAGGGAAGGAGGGAAGTCTAGCTTGGGCATGCTCAGTGGGAATCTCCTCAGACTTGACCTCCGAATGAAGGAACCCCGCCTCCTTCGTGACATCACAGCTTGGCCCTTGCACTAGCGGTGACTTCTTCAGGCTGCCTGAGCGGCAGTTGGTCAGATGGAGCAGCTGGGAGTTGTGTCGCTGATCCTCCGCGGAGGCTTCAGTGTTTGTGGTACAGCCCCTCTCGCCTGGAAGCCCACAGGGCCAAGGATTCGCCCTAGGCCGCTCCCTCTCTCCCAGGCTGTGGCCTCAGTCCCCAACTCTCCCCACCCCCTGCCTCCCCCAATACAGTCCTGGGCTCCCAATCAGGGGCTTACTTGTTTATTGAACAAAGGTTAACTAGGTAGCTGATGATGGAGGAAGAAACAAAGGAACCTGAGCTAAAGGTCCCCATGGAAGGAGGACTAGGTGGGAATTGCCTTCTAGGTACTAATAAAAGCTGGAGGGGGAGTGACAGGAGGCCGCTGAGGGAGCCCTTGACTCCTGCTCGGCCAGCCCCCATCCAGTCCGCAGCCAAACCAACACATCCCTGCTGGCCACCCGCTGTGTGCAGGCCTCCCGCCCCCGGCAGGACCCAGCCTCTCTGGCTGCAGCAGGAGGACCGCCTCTTCCCTCTGCCAGCTCGGGGGTCCCAGGCCCCTGTCTGTGAGGGGTGGAGCCGCTTGGGGATGCTCCTTCAGGCCTTTGTTCTGGGGCAGTGAGGACTCTTGTTCACTTTAGCTGGACCATCACCGGGGCGCGGGGCTCGGGGCAAGCCACCCTCTGTGGCCTCTTCGTGCATGCCGTGCACCGCACGCACTCTCCTCCACGCGCACACATGTTGTCTGCACTCCACACAATTCCCAGGAAAAGCTGGCACACAGGGACATCTCAACATGATAATAGCACTGCACGAAGCTCTCCTTTGATCAGCAGGTCTCATCTAGGGGTCTCTTTGGGCTAGAGACTGCCCTCCTGAGGGCTTGGGGCCCTCTGGGTCCAAATAAAGCTGTCTCTGACCACCATTGCACGCAAAGTCTTTTCTTCCCCGACCCCTTCTCCAAAATCCCCAAGGAGTTTGAATGGTGAAACCATTTTAAGTAGTTAAAGAATTAGAAATAAACATGTTTTTCTCTCTTCTTCTCATGTCTGTTAACTAATCCCAACTACTAGAAAGCCTTTTGATGCCTCCTTAAACTAACTTGAATGCTAGTCTGTGTTGCAGACGCAGGAGAAGACTTTTCTTAATTCTGGCACTTCCTAGCCTGTCCAGGCTGAACACCCTCATTCAAATCTTGACATTGTTTCTCAACTTTATGGGCATGGAGCTATAACTTCATAGTGGGAGCCGGGAGCTGAAAGGAGTGTTAAAACTGGGCCACCTCTTTTCCATGCAAATACTGAGTGCCGATTGAAGACAGAGCTCTGACTGGCTGTTAGGGAAAGTGCTCAGTCTGGCTAGGACCTTGGCAGCTGGGAGATGCAGGCACTGGGAGGAGGGACTTGAGCCCAAAGGCTGTTTTGGGGGGATGAGAAGTATTACTCAGGGCCTTTTTTAAAAAAATAAATGTATTTAGTATTTATTTATTTATTTATTTCTGGCCGCATTGGGTCTTTGTTGTTGTGTGCGGGCTTTCTCTAGTTGCGGCGAGCGGGGGCTACTCTTGCTGTGGTGCGCGGGATTCTCATTGCGGTGGCTTCTCTTGTTGCAGAGCACAGGCTCTAGGCTGCACGGGCTTAGCCCGCTCTGCAGCAGGTGGGATCTTCCCGGACCAGAGCTCAAACTCGTGTCCCCTGCATTGGCAGGTGGATTCTTAACCACTGCGCCACCAGGGAAGTCCCCCCCCCCCCCACCACCTTTTTTTTTTAATTGAGGAGAAGCTCACCCAACAGGACCATTTTGAAGTGAACAATTCAGTGGCATTTTGTACATTCACGATGTTGTACAACCATCACCAGGAGCTTTTTCGATTCCTTGAACCGGGTATTTCTCTTTTTTCATCTCCATAGCGCTCCCCTGCCCCAAATCTCAAGGAACCACTGGGTAGAGTGGCTGCAGGAAGCACCATGAGGTTGAGGGTTGGGGAGGCCCCTACACCTAGATGCGTCCGTGTGGACTTCCGGATTTCTTTTTACCTTGCCTGTCTGGCCGAGGTAGTTAAAAAGCTTTTTGCTTTTCATCCCCAAGCATTTGCCTGACCAAATTCTCCATAGATTAATTGTCTTCTTCCTCCCCTAGTGGAGATCCCACTGGGCAGCAAATGAAGGCGAGTCCCTGTAGGGTGTAAAGGGCAGAAATGGCGAGCCAGAGAGATTATCAGGGTTGTGCCTCATGTAGAGCATCCCTCGTTTTGTGCAAGTCCCCTGCTCTGGAAAAGTCTGGGAATCAAATCCTCTTTTAAATACAAGGGGATGGTATCCGGTAGTGAATTCTTCTGTAAAGCAGAAGATGCTGGTAATTTGTGTGGGTTGAAAATGTGGATTTTCCTACATTGGCTTGGCTTAACACGAGGCCCATTTCTCCTGAGATCCTGAAGGGTATAGCGGTGCTCCTTCATGCGTTTGTTCATTCGTGAGTTTATAGAGCACCTGTTAGGTTTCAGGTACAGTTCTGGGTACTGGAGGTCAGACAGTGAACCTTTTCTCTCTCGTCCTTGGGCTCGGAACACCAAGCCATCCAAACCCTCCGAGAGGCCTTTGGAAGACCTCCTCCTTGGGCCAGATTACAGGCAGGCATGTGACCGATTTCCCTTTGACCCTTTGAAGAAAAGAATAATATCCAACCTACCCAAGGGAAAACAGATTCGTTTTTCGTCCTCTGTCAGAAAGAATGTGGGAGCTGGGGGGAATTGTTGCAGTTTGGGTTGGGGCATTGGAGGAAGTATCAGGACTGCTTTTCCTTCCACTGATGAAAGGGCTAGCAATTTACCACTTGAGGTCACTGAATCACAGGTTTTTGTTTTTCCTGCCAGAGACCTCAGCCATATGACCCCATGTCGAAGACCGCTTGTTTTTTGTTTTTCTCTCCTTTCATGTCCCTCAGCTGGTGACTTGGTTGGAGGAGATGGGGAGGGGTACGACGGGACCCTGGGACATAGAGAAACTCTGATTGCCAGGGTCACGGCTCACATTGAGTACTTTAAAAAAATGTTTTTTTATCAAGGCAAAATTCACATAACATAAAATTAACTATTTAAAAGTGAACAATTCAGTGGCGTTTAGTGTGTTCACAGTGTTGTACAACCACTACCTCTATCAAGCTCCAAAATATTTTCATCCCCCCAAAATGAAACCCCATACGCATTAAGCAGTTGCTCTCTACCACCATGCCCCGCCCCCTCAGCCCCCTGGCAACCACCTGTCTACTTTATCTCTATGGATTTGCCCATTCTGGACATTTCATATAAATGGGATCATACAATATGGGGTCTTTTGAGTCTCACTTCTTTCACGTAGCATCATGTTTTCAAGGTCTGTCCACGTAGTGGCATGTTTTTAAGGCTGAATAATATCCACTCGTATGGATAGATCACATTGTCTCTTATCCATTCATCAGCTGATGGACATTTAGGTTGTGTCCACCTTTTGGCAGTTGTGCCTAGTGCTGCTGTGAACACGCGTGAACAAATATTTGTTTGATTCAATATTTGTTTTCAATTATTTGGGGTATATACCTAGGAGCAGGATTGCTGGGCTGAGGGTTCTTTTTGAAGGCAAGGTAAGAGAAAAGAACTGAAAGTTAAGGGGACGGCAAGGGAGAATCAAGGAAAAGGAGTCACTCCTCATCCTGATTGTACGAGAAGACGTGAGGAAACGTGCCTCAAAGCTGCCCCGTCAAGCAGACCTTGATGGTTCCTCTTGTAAGCCACTCGTGGGCCTGTTCCGACTTTGGCATCTTTGCCTGTGCCAGTTAACTTTGGGCTGTCTCAAAAAGGCAAATTCACCTGCAAATGACAAAGATCTGTTGCCAGCGAGGAAAATTAGAGGAATGTGCTGGGGGCTCTGAAGGCAGCTCCAAGAGAAGCTTGGAGCCCCAGGAATGTGGTGAGCAAGGGCTGCTCTGATGGAGTCCTCGTGTGACCTGTGCGGGGGACAGCAGTCACTTGAATGCATATGTTCCGGACCCAGGCTGAGTAAGCACATGACTTTATAGTCTCGCCTTACAGTAATTTCTGCCCCGCCGCCCACTTTTTTCCCCATGTGTTTATTATGCTCTTACTGTGTGCCAGGCACCTGGGCTTCGGTACCAGGGAGGCAGTGATGAACAGGACAGACGTGGGCGCTGCCTTTAGGGAACTTACGATCTCATTCCTTTATCTTCCGGGACACCTAGCACAGGGCTAGGCACAGAATAGACACCTACCTGACAGATGCCTTTGGAAGGAATTACTTCCAACTCCCAAATGGCACAGGGTACAGAAGAGGAAATAAGCTGGCAGCCGTGACCTCAGAGTTTTTTCACGTAGAATGCACAAAAGATCTAATGTACATGATGAAAGGTTTTCCGCTCTGGCTGCTCGGCCATTACTTGAATGCTTCTCTCTGACTGCCTTTTCCTCTCGGAAGAAACCCTTCATCTCCTAGAAGGTTGCTAAAAAACGACTGCTTTCAGTAGCTCACAACAGCTGATGGGCATTTTTGCTGATAGAATGTGTGACCCAAAGGGAAGGTATATTGGACCATGGCGGTGCCTTCCATCCAGGAAGCTTAGCTCTGCTCCTTTAAGAGTAGCTGCCAACTTCCTCCTGGGATTTGGTTTTCAGGGGGCACCCTCACCTCACCTGTGCCCTTTGGACTCTCTCCTGTCCTGTTGCCCAGGTGTCACAGCTAAATCAGCTTGCCAACTGTACTACGTGGCATATTGGCAACCACTGGGCCATGTGCCCACAGATGACACAGTTGAATTTGTCATGGAAACCTGCCTTTTGTCCACGTGGGGCTGAGAGGTGAAACAATTCACCTAGATGATGCTTAGCTAGGGAACAAGGAGGCTAAGGGGTGACCTGATGTCTGTTCTCAGATCAAGTAAGCAAAAGGTTTAAAATGGGGTTTTTTTGGAGAATTTGGTGGTCCAGTGGTTAGGACTTGGTGCTTTCACTGCCAGGACCTGAGTTCAATCCCTGGTAGGGAACTAAGATCCCACAAGCCATGTGGTGCAGCCAAAAAAAAAAAAAAAAAAAAAAAAAAACAAACCACTGAGTCCTAACCCCTTAGCCTCCTTTTTTCCTAGTTTCATCCATGTTATATAGTGTGTAACAGTACTTCATTCCTCCTAATGGAGGATTGGATAATATTCCATTGTGTTTATCCACATTTTTTTTAATCCCTTCATCAGCTGAATGACATTTGGGTTGTTTCCACTTTTTGGAGATTGTGAATAGAGCTGTTGTGGAACATTCATGTATGAGTTTTTATTTGAATACCTGTTTTTAATTCTTTTGGGTATATACCTAGGAGTGGAAGCAATAGGTTTTCATGAGGATAAACTTGGCCATTCCCCTCCCCACCATGTTTTCAAAGATGAAACAGAAGGAATTATGCTTCCTTATCTTACTTTGAATTGGCAAGATCGCGATTGGATATATGAACATTGTGACCAACAGGGAATTGAAATCCTGGGATAGGTCTAGGATTCTGCTTGCAGAGTAATTCCCTACATCATTTGAAGCAGGGGTCGCAGGCCTAAATGCCTTCAGGCTGATTGTGTTAGAGAGCAGAGCAGGCTGGGTGGGGCCTGCTGAATTGGAGAACGCACATGTCGCCTCTCCCTCCAGCCAACTGTTGACATGTAGGAATGTGGATGCAGTGTTGCCAGATCTCCTGATTTTTTTTCAAGAAAAGTTGGAAATCCGAATTTTTAAGTGAAATTTCCCGATTTTAAAATGTTAGAAGTTAATTAAATTATAGGGGTTTAAAACACTGGACCAAAACCTAGACAGTAAGCGGGCTAGATTTGGCTGTTGGCTGCTGGTTTGTAACCTCTGATGGATAGCAGGAAGCGGATTTCTCTTGGGTCGCTCCCAGCCCCTCTTATGGTCCTTCCTTTCCATCTTCCATTCTCCTAACCCCATATGGATATACTTTGCTTCTAGATTCCTTCTCTAACCTACCTCCTTTTCTCACTTCCCTCTCTTCTTTCATCAGATCACCTCTTGGATCTTCAGGGCCGGGAAGAGGGTGATCCTGGCGTTTCCTGGGACTTTTACAGCAGTTCTGTGTTGGGTAAGCTTTAAGTGGGATTCTTCCCACCCTTGTCTATGGCTCAGAGGTTTGGGATCTGCTTTGGGTTTCACTGATTCTTCTCAAAGCTAGGAGTGACCTAATGGAGGTAGCCCTTCTTCACCCATTAGTAGCTTACAGACCCTTTCAGCCCACACTCTAGCCCATGCCTCCCCCAGACTCAGAACTTGTTGGCCAAAACCAGGAGATGCCATTGATTTGGAGAAAGCCATCCGTCATTAGCCCTCTACCACTCCCCACCCTGGGTACTTTAAAAATTCTCTCTTTTCCAAGTCCCTTTCTCCTCCGTGGCTTTGTCCTAACCCTGCCAGAAGCGCCTGTGTGCGTTGTCACCTCTTCTGGTATTGCTCACACTCCAGAGGGACCCAGCCCCTCATCTGGCAGCTACCATTCCCTCCCTGCCCTGCCCCCAAGATGCACACAGAGTTTCTGAGATAGCTGCTGTCTCCCGAGCCCTTAGCCTTCTTGCCCGAGCTTTCCTTTGTTGGAAGAGCAGTGAGCCTTTATCTGTGGCCGTCATCCGGCATTCACGCATTGGACCAGGGGCTGCAGATCGAGGGAGGCACCCACTACTAAGCTTGGGGGGAAGCTGGAGCAGGAGAAACAGGCCACACTCGAACACACGGCTGGGGAAGGGAACAGGCTGAGCCCCCTCCGGGCTTCTGGGGACGCCAGCAGGCAGTCTGGTGGCTTGGGAAAGCTGCGGTTTGAAGGGCAAGTGTTTTCCCTTGCCTTCGACTGCTGATGACATCTTCAGGCTTCTGTCTCCAACAGTTGGGCAGCGTATCCTTCACACCACCTTGCTTTTTTCCGGTTGAAAGGTGGAGGAGTATAAGGAATCTCTGGCCACAAAGTACTACCTCCCAGGGCTAGAACTTTCACGTGCCCTCCCAAGGATGTGAGCCACGAGATGAGAGACATTTGGCCCTGACCGGGGATCTGGTTGTTGGTCTCCTGATCACCCACCGCCGCACCTCTTTGTCTTGTTGGAACATTTCTTTTCTTTGGTTTTATGCATGTAGCTAAGTCCTAATTCCCTGTATGATGTCTTTACAGAGGAAAAAGAAGGGTTTGCCTGTGACCTCCTACATAATCCTCCTGGGAGCTCCGATCAAGAAGGAGATGATGTGGAAGAGGATGATTTTATGTTCGAGCTCTCAGACAAGCCTCTTCTCCCTTGCTACAACCTCCAGGTGTCAGTGTCCCGCGGGTGAGTGTTTGAGAGATCTATGAGGACCAAGCACTAGCAGCCTGGCAACCCTGGCCCGCCTCCCTGCGAATGCTGGAGTTCTCCAGAAGGAAGCTGAGACCTGGAGAACAAGTGCTAGAGCATAGGAAAGATAATATATGACCAAGTCCAGCCTGACTTTCCAGCCCAGATTAGATATGTTCAGAATAGCTCTAGGTACATTGACTATGTGTGTTTTCCAAAACCAAAATCTAGATTCACTCTCTGAAGGATTTTTGCCCTGTTCCTGGGTGTAAGAGATGATCTGGGAGATATTTGGGCTGGTGAACTATTAGAATCTCTGGAACATTTTTGTGGTTTCTGGGGACAGCCAGACAGAATATTTGAAATTGAGATTCTTGGAAAAGCCGGGACATATGGTTGCCATAGCTATGGGGCCACCGGGGTCCTTAAGTAATCCACAGGCTGGTTTCTCATTGCCTTAATGTTGGCGAGATGATGGCGTGGCCGCTGTCCTCTCAGATTACCGTGCACATTATAACGAGGATCACCCGTTTGCGGAGGCTAGGATATACTTGATGCTTAGCATTAGACTGAACCCAATTTAACCTTTATTTGATGATTCAGAAGGGAGTTCAGCAGCCTGCAGGGCCGTGGCTGTACTGGTTAGGAGGATGCAGGATACACTGTCCTTTTGTTCTTGGCCTCCATCATTAAGTGTCCTCTTCTTGGTATCTTCACATATTTCAAATACCTTTGCAGACACTTTTAAGGATACTTTTTCTTTGATATCTATTTTTAAAATATCAGACCCTATTTTTTTTAAACGAAAGCACATGAAGTGCACTTGATAGAGAGACGGGGAGGAGGGGGCAATGGATTAGGAACCCTGTGAGGGAGCCCCTCAGTTGACGACTCTAACCACTAGACCACAGTTTCTTTGCATCCCTTCCCCCCTGGCCTGATAAGAATAAAAATAGCCTCTATGATGACACTAGTAGGGATCAAGTTTCACGGGGTTTTGGTCCTTATTCTTCTGGGCATAAGCTGATCCCTGAGGGCGGGGCTGGGCCTCTGGGATATAGTATTGCACAGTTAATTAATTCCTCCAAAGTATTCAGCACCTCCTTCTCTGAAACAGGATCTTGGGCCCCAGGCAGTAAAAGGACCGGGGTAGTGTGCTTTAGGTGCAGACAGAACACGGGGCAACCGAGGGCCGCGCACCACTCAGCAAGCTGGGCGGCAGGCAGGTTTTCCGTTGAGAGCTTGGTACCAGCAGAGCTGGTTTTCCTGATGTTACATCCTCCAGCGCCACTTCTGAATCTGCCCTTCCACACGGCTACAGCACGATGTGAACGTTTATGTTCTTAAAGAAGTGTGTGTGTGTGTGTGTGTGTGTGTGTGTGTGTGTGTGTGTGTGTGTAGAATGATGACTCCGAGGCCCTGTGGCTTTCAGAAGTGGCTTCTGACTCATCAAAGCAAGACTGAATTGTGATCACCAGTGTTAATGTTCTGAGGGGGTTTTTCCTCCATTCTTTGAAAGCGATGTCCAAGTGTCTGGCATCTGTAGTCCCTTTCCCTTAACCCAGAACACCCCATTCCCTGATTGTGTGAGATGACAGAGGTTATTGTCATTTGGAAGAAATGCTGCATTTTAGGGATGAGGACTGTGGGTCTGGGTAGAAGTTTTAGGTGCTGTACAGAACATTCAATTCCAGAAACATGTCTTAAGCAGTTGTACCAGGTCAAACCCTGAGGGCTAGAATATAGCTCTGGCCTTCAAAGAATCTCCAGTCTGATAGAAGACACAGACAAGTATACCATTAACTCTAATAAAAGACCAAGTTCCTAAGCAGATTTATTATTGTAAAACACTCAAACAGTTCAGAAGGATGTCAAGTGAGAAGTAAAAGTTCCGGTCCACCCCAAGTCCCCATTCCTGTGCCACAGAGAGAACCACAGTTTACATTTCTTTTATATTCTTTCTGAAATGGGCTCTGTTACAGGTATTATAATAGGGGTACAAGCCAAGTGCCATGAGACTGTGGAAGATGGGATGAGCAACCGGTTACATCGGGGGAAGGCTTCACTGGTGACAGGGAGTCTGCACTGCGCCAGTGAGGAGAGGAGGATGGAGGGTGTGGCACGAGCAAAGGCACTGAGACATTCAAGTTCAGAAAACAGGGCTAGTCCTTCATCAAATGGCTGGCACTTGGTGGGATGGGGATACAGTGCGTGTGTGTGTGTGTGTGTGTGTGTGTGTGTGTGTGTGTGTGTGTGTGTGAAAGAGAGAGAGAGGGAGATTGGGTGGAGACAGGGCTGAAGGGGTTGAATGGGGTTGTGTTTGGGGTCTTGCATGATAATCATGCTAAAGAGTTTGAAGGGTTTTTTGCTGGAGATACTGGGGATCCATTGAAAGTGGTTTAGGGAGCGAGTGAAAAGGTCCGATATTCTTTTTAGAAAACGAAGAATAACAGAGGACCCAGTGAGGGTGGGTGGGGGGTGGCTCTTGGCAGAGGGAAACCAGTTAGGAGGCTGATGCAATATAGTCCAGGCTAAAAGTGGTAAAGGCTGGAAGTGGGACAGTGGAATGGCGAATGGCGAGGAGGGACAGCCCTGGAAACAGGGACCACTGACATGGGGATGCAGCATTTCCTCGTGGTTTAGTCAAAGCAAGCGTTTGGCCCGGGCCAGGCTAGCAGCCCCCCTCCCAGCTGCCCCCAGGCTGTCGCCCAGTCGGGTGTGCTCAGCAAAGTCAGACTGGCTGTAGCTGTAACGTGAGCTCTGGCCCTGCAGAAATGATGGTGCTCCGCTGGAGAAAAAACTTGTCTAATGCATTCCAGAGCCAAAGAGAAATGCCTTTTGGATTACCCGCAGTTTAGGCCTTTCTCCACGGCTCCCCCTCTGCCGGGGAAGGTCTTGGAGAACAAGGAGGCAGGGGAAGCAGGAGTGAGAACAGGAAAGGGAAGCCAGACAGGC
Source organism: Balaenoptera borealis (assembly GCF_965194805.1). NCBI lineage: Eukaryota > Metazoa > Chordata > Mammalia > Artiodactyla > Balaenopteridae > Balaenoptera > Balaenoptera borealis. The sequence goes on from NC_138881.1 coordinate 108,750,302, forward strand.
TGGCAGGGATCGCTCGGGGCAGAACTGGTCCCAGCAGATGGTAAATTCCAGGTCACGGGTGCGGGTAAGGCCTGGGGAAGCCTGCTCAGAGTTTTAGGTTCTGGAAGGCCCATTTCCCTCCTGCTCCCAGTTTTTGGAAGAGGTCACTCATGGGTTGAGTGCTCGCCATTTAGCTGAAAGCTGGGCCTGCCAATGTGGGGGACAGGAGAAAATATGCACCTCCGCTACACCCATGGGGTCTGTGGCTTAGTGGAGGGTGGCCAGACCGGCAGCCCTCCCACCTGCTCCCAGCACCCCACCCCCGCCGCCCCGTCCCCTTGGCCCCCTCCCCTAACTCCCATTCTTGCCTTTTCTAGGCCCTGCAACTGGTTTCTCTTTACCGACGTCCTGAAGAGGCTGAAGCTTTCCTCGAGGATCTTTCAGGCTCGGTTCCCGCACTTTGAAATCGCCACCTTGCCCAAGGCCGAGTTCTACCGGCAGGTGGCCTCCAGTCAGCTGCTGACCCCCGCCGAGTGGCCTGGAGGCATGGACGCCACCTCCGCCCCGGGCTCCTCTGAGACTGTGGAGCTGGTGCGGTACGAGGCGGAGCTGCTTCGGCTCCTAGGGTCTGAGGTGGAGTTCCAGCCTTGGAACAGTTGACCGGGAAAACAGCCCCTCCCTTTTCTTCTTTCTCCTCCCAAGTTCACCCTTCCCCCACCTCCCATGTCTTTCCCCCACCGAGCACCAGACTGCAGAAAGAGGCAATAATACGGACCAACAAGAAGCCGCCTTATCAATGCCAGCATTAGTGACTGGATTGTTTTTTGTTTTTTGTTTGGTTACAGTTAGTTCTCATCTCCCTGTCATCATTGTTGTCGTGGTTGGTGACGGGGGTGGAAAGTTGAACTCCACGTCTGAGGACAAGAGGTCCCAGGGGTGGTGGGAGGTGGCGCCAGGGTCCCTTGGACTGGCCTCCTTGTGTGTGACCAAGACCAAACCTGGGCCCTGGGTGGCCACGGCCTGTCCGGAGGAGAAATGAGAAAAGCCCAAATCTCTGAGCGCCCCCTCTGTTCCCCTGTGTTCTTTTGTCTTCCATAGTATTTATTTTATTAGTATTTAATTTGTATTGTTTCATTGGTTTCTGATAAGTCTGTATCACTGTGACGATTTGAGACAACTTGTTGTATTGAGGGACTTTCTTCACCTCCTTTCTTTGTCTTTCTCGATTAAGCTCTGAAGCTGTTCCCTCCCTCTGAAAAAGTTACTCCCAGGTTTTTTTCCACCACTAGGGAGGGGGTGGGGAGGGGTGGGGGGCCATTGGCTTGTGACTAATGATGGTGGCTGGTGCTGGCCCAGGTCTGGGGGGTGGGGGGTGAATCCTGAGTCTTTGGTGCTCACCCCTCCCCCAGTTTTTCCCCGTTTCACCCTCCTGCCCTTTGCAGCAGCCCTGCTGTCTCGAGATTAGTGTTTACTGGGGAGGGGAGGATTATGGGAGTAAGGGGTTAATGAGTTACTCTTACGGAGGAGAGTTGAGAATGGGTCTGAAGGATAAGGTAGCCCCCTCCTTGCTGTCCTCACTGCCCTCCTCAGAGTGCACAATATGGGTTTGTTCCTGCAGCTTTTCCCCCTGAGCCCCCGGCCGCCCTGGATACTGAGCCTCTCAGCTCCCCACCCTTGTCCCCATCTCTCCCCCTTGCCTGACTCAGGGCACCCCTTTCCTCTCTCTTCTCTCTCTCCTCCCTTCCTTCTCCCTCTGCCCCCCACCCCTGTTCTCCTTTGGAATCTGCAGAGGGCTCTGGGATTGCCTGCCAGATGTTGAACCCAGGCCTCAGCTATTTCCTAGGTTGAGGGCAGGAGTCTGGTCTCTGGCCAGCCTCCACTCCTGCCTGGGGACCTGGGGCTGAGTGTGCGGCCCTACCAGGCTTCCCTTCCAGCGCTGGGTTTGTTCATGGAGAGAGAGGGAGGGGCTTGGGCTGCTTCCCTGTCCTGGCTCCCTCTGTGGCGTTGTCTTTCCCACTCTTGTTCTTATTTTTCTACCAATTGCTATTTTTCCGAACAATCCTTGTAGAGAGTATGTGCCATCCAAAGGCGGGAGGGCCTCCCTATGGCCAGCTCTGGTTGGAGATGGTACAGTTTTATTGTACAGGTGCTAAAACAACAACAACAAAAGAAGAAAATGGAAAAAAAAAGGACAAAAAAAAAGGCAAAAAAAAAAAGAGCCAGTTTGAGGATGGGACAATCTGTTCTCTGGAGACTCCTGACCCTTGCAGGAGCATTGGTGGTTATTTTCTTTGTATTGTGTTTGTTCTTTGTTCCCAGGGGGAAGTTCTAGGCCCCCTTCTGTAGGACTGCTCCCCACCCCCACCATACTGCCCAGTTGGTTTTGAACAGTTGTTCTCCCTTTCTAAAAAAAAAAATATATATATATATATATATATATATATGTATGTATGTATATATATATATATATATATATATATGAAATTGAGGGGTTTTGGGGGTTTTAATTTTTTGGTTTTGTTGGGGTTCATGGTATTGTGTGGTTTATTTTATGTTTGCCTTTACTTTTTTGCATTTGGGTGTGTATTCTGGCTGCCCTTTATGTTTAATTTTAAGCAACTGGCTGTGGAGTCAAAAACACTTGCATACTGAAAAACCTGTGTCAGGGCTTCTGTCTCCTGTCTTCTCTCCTCCCCGTATTGGCTCTTCCGTGGTTACAGAAGGTGGGCATCCCCATGAAGTCAGTGGGGAAAGCCCTGATCCTGCTTTGCAGTTTTGGGTCCTGATGGGCACAGCAAATGAGGACAAGGTGGAGTGGCCAGTGAGCATTTGGGTCACTGGGGCAAGATCTGGAAAGGAAAGGAAAGGCAGGGGCAAATCCTGGGGGTGGGCCAGTGGGGAGAGTTGAGCACCTGCGTTGATTGGGCGCGGGGGGGCGGGGGTTGGTGGGGTCCCCCCGCACGTGTGCACACGTTCCTCGTTCTGCACAGGAGGAGCATGATCGGAGGGAGGGACCCTCTTTAGGTGGCTGTGAGGGATGATCCTCTTTAACTCAAGGAAATCACCTGCCTGCCAGCTCTCTTTCCTGCCCTGGGCCACCTGTGTCAGCAGCTGACTTCATGGTCTTGTCACTGCCCTCACTGTCATGCCGGTGTCCCCCCTGCCCCCCTACCCAGTGCAGTCATTCTGTGGTTCTGCTTTCCCAAGACCCAGCTACTATGGAGGCAAGATGCCCATCCTGGATTTTACAACTTTTCTCCCTACTTCTGAAAACCAGTGGTAGAAGCTATGATTCCTTCTGACTGCTGGCTCCAGAATGAGCCCGTTATTGTTTGAGGGGAACGGGATGCCTTCAGGCCTGGGATGAGGCCCTTTTAAGCTATGTTCTTAGGACCTCTCACTGTGGCTGCAGTCTCTGGAGAGCCGTATCAGCGTACAGGCCAAGGGTCTGTGTGTCTGGCCGACGGGAGTCCAGCCAGCTCCCCAGTGATCTGTGAGCTGCCCAGATGGAGGAGCAGCAGCAGTCCTCCCCATTGGCCTCCACTTACCCACTTTCTGATCCTGAGGCCTCGGGTTCCCAAACAACACCTGAGGCCATGTGGCGAGTGCAAGGATCCAGCTAGGCCAAGGATGCTATGGGAGCTCAGAGGGATGGGCAGGGGCACAGGGTTGTTCAGAAGTGATGCCTAGTTGACAAGTAGGAAAACGGGAATTAGAGGTGGCAGGGAAGAATCTTTGAACTAAGGAGACATCTGAGCACAGGCTTGGAGACAGACAAGGGTAGTATGTGCAGGAAACTACAACCCACTTCAGTGTCACTGGAGCTAGAAGGTACAGGTGGGGGAGGAGGGTGTAGGAGCCCTGCCAGCCATGCCAGGGAGTATGGCTTTGACTTTTGCCTGAGGTGATGGGGAACCATGGGAACTCTTTAAACCAGGTATGACAGAGTATTTTTTTTGTTTTTCTTTTAATACATTGGTAAAAATGTGCTGGAGGTAGGACAGGCAGAGGGAGGGGAAAAGGTGATTCCTTGAGATTCAGAAGAAAGGATGAAGGGAGAGTCGTGGGGATGCTACAAGGATTTCCATTTAGGGCAGGAGGGAGATGCTGTGGGCAAAGTCCGAATGACCCCAAAGGAATAGGTGATGGTCCTTTGGGGACCCGTGGACAGCCATGGGCGTTTGGGGTGTGTGGGTGTGCACACCCCTTTATTTCTCTGGAGAAAGGGGATGAGTTAAAAGCGGGACCAAACAGCAGTTTCTTTTCTTGCTTTTGGGTTCCCTTCCCCACACCTTTTCTGGAGTCCTCTCACTGCCCTTCTGCCAGAGTGGGAAGATCAAAGCAGGAGGTACAGATTGTGAATCCCATAAAGCAGGAGGTAAATCTGCATCCCTGGTCCGGACTAGGGTGAGGACGATGGCCTCTTATTAAATGATCTAATCCTTTCAGTGCGGCCTAGGGGAAAGAGCCAGCCCACCACTTAGCATCTAGGCTGACTTCGGGTGAGAGAGAACCTAATCTTTCGAGCCTTCATTGCTCCATCTGCCAAATGGGGCTCAATTTACTGCCGAGGGAAGAAAATCATACTGAGTAAACATGGCTGTTTAGCTGAAGTTAGTTCCTCCTACATGCTGAGGTCGCGAGCTTACAGTTAATGATGGTCTTACCAGAATGTTCATTTTGGGGGTGCAGTGTTGAGAGGGAGGCCCTGTTCAACTCTCCGTGCTCCGAGGAAGGATGACCCGCGATCCGTTTGGGTTGGGGGGGGCGGAATTGGGCGGTAAGCTCCTGCCCCTTCCATATTTTACCCTATGACGGGGAAGCTTCTTGGGCGCTTTACTGTGTCCCGTCCCTGCTAAGACAAGTGCGTGTGTGGTTCGCGGAGGATGAGGTCCGCCCCAAGGGCGGCCTGCTTAGCTCCCAGGGGGAGGGGCCAAGTGCTGGAGCCTTCTGGACCCCGCAACGGGGCGGGCCAGGCTCCACGTGTTCCCCGAAACCACGGGTTTCCATGGCGAGGCGGGCTGCTAAGCTGCAGCGTTGGGCAAACGGACTCGGACGCCTCCCAGGAGCCCGGGCTCACGCCGCGGGCGGTCGGGGCCCTCCGCGCGCAGACGGCTGTCGCGGGTGCCTCGATCACTCTCCGATTTCAAGGTTGAAAGCGGCGGTGCGTGCAAATGTAGCTAAAGGCAGGCCGCGGTGGGGAGGTGGCCAGGCCGGGCGCCCCGCGGCTGGGGGCGGCGGCCCGGTCTCACTCCCGCCGCCCGTGCGAGAGTGGCGGCCGGCGCAGGAGGCCAGGCCCGCCGCGTGCTCACCTGCTAGTCCCGGAGGCTGGGGGTGGGGGGCGACGGGGCGGGGCCAGGGCGCGACCGGCCAATGGGGAGAGGGCATTCATTCGACTGCTGAATTCCCTCTGGAAAGGGGAAGGGGAGGGGGAGGGGGAGGGGGCCGGGGGGAAAGTTCCAAGCTACGGAGCGATGGAAGGCCTTGGTGGGGGCCGGAGCCGCCCAGGGACAGTTTGGGGCGCAGGGGCAGGACTGAGGGAGAGGAAGATGCCGGCCGCGGCCGCCTCCGCCAAGAGCGGCGCGCCCCGCCCTGGCCGCCTCTCCCTTCCCGGGCTCCGCTGGGTCACCCGCCCGCCTGCGCCGGCTCCATAGCGCCACCTGCTGGACGCCGGCCGCACGCCTGGAGTGCCAAGGCGGAGGCTCTCACAGGCTGCGACCGCCTTGGCCTCCCAGGCCTGGGAGCGGCCGGAGGGCAATGAGCTCACCTCGGATCCAGCGGCTTTGGAGCCGGAGGCAACCGCCTCTTTAAAAATACATGATGGGGTCAGAAAGACTGCGACCGTGAGAATAACTTCTTGTTCCGCCCCTCCCACAGGGCCTGACACTTCTACCACTCAGTCCCACCCAGGGATGAGGAAATAGTGGTGAGTCTGTCCCAGGAAGGGGGCAGCAGAAAAGGGCAGGAGTTCAGAGTCTTCGGGGCACCCGGTGGCAGCAAGGCACTGCTGGAAGCAGCCTTGGTCTCCTTGTGGACCCTGCTGTCCTGGGGTGGCCGCAGACGTGGGCAAGGGAGGCAGCTGCCTGCAGTGCTGTATGAGGGGAAAAAAGCCGTGGTAGCCCCCAAGTATGGGTTGTCCTTTTCTCGCCCCTCTTGCCTGCCTTAGTATAGGGCTGAAATCCCCATGATTAGAAACAGGACTCATTCATTCTTTCAATAAACATTTATTGAGCACCTACTGTGTGCCAGGCACTGTGCTAGGCGCTGGGGATACATCAGTGACTAACACACAGTCCCTGTCCTTGAGGAGCTCACAGTCTATCGGAGGGGAAACATACATAAACACATAGCTAAGGAGCTACCATGTGCTAAGTGCTACAATAAGAGGTATATACAAAGTGCTGTGGGAGCTCAGAGGAGGGAGTAATGCATCAGCTGCTGGGGGTGAGGAGCAAGTCTCTTGACTCTATTAAACCATTGCAAAGGCAGGGATGTTGTTGCCACGTGACCCTGGTTGAAATGAACCTGTCTCCTGAGGCTCTCCTCTAGCCCTCTCCCATAACTATATCAGCACAGGTTAGTTTATCAGATTAGCTAATTTAACACTTCGAGTAGGAAAGAAACTGGACAGGGAAGTTTCTTTAGGGGCAGGAGATGTTCAAAGTAGTAACAACTCTTGGGTGCTAAGGCTGGGGGGTGGGGTGGGGGTACCATGAGGGCACTGAGCCAGGGAGGGCAGGCCCTGGGCAGTGGAGCACCTGGGGTGAGTGCCTGTGCAGAGGGGAGGTCGGAGGTCACCTACCTCAAACTTTGGTCCCCCATCTCTCACCAGCTCAATCAGTAACCGTCCGCTGATGCTCACTAGTTGCTTCGTAGTGTGCCCTGCTCCTTGGGTGATACAGTCCCCTGCCCCTCAGAAGGTAACACACTAATTGGGGAGACTAAATAGGTTCAGGTCACTGAAGATCTGAGTAACAGTTTGTGATTATTATAGAGGAGATGTCACAGGCTGCTCACAATCAGTTGCCAAAAGAGTGGCAACTGCAGCAAGTTTAAATGAACTCACTTAAGGATAGGCTGGTCTGGGGAGGCAGCTTCCATGAACCAAGACTTGAAGGATGGATACAACTTAATTGGTACTAGCGGGGTGGGAAGACCATTCCGGTTGAGCAGAAGCAAGTAAAGCAAAAGCACAGAGGTGGGAAACTCCAACAGAGGCACATTCAAAGTCCAGCCAATCCATCCCTTTGACTGGAGCAGTACACAGGTCAGGGGAGCAACGTTGAGCCGATTGGGGAAGTCAGGCCCTGATGGTGAAGGGCCTTGCCAGAAGGTCAAAGACTTGGGAACCTGTCTGAAGACAGAGCTGATGCTAAGCGCAAAGTACTTCTGGAACGGCTGCCCTGAGCCCTCAAGTGCTCCCCCACACCTCCTCCAGGACCCCTGGACTGCCTCACGATTCAGAAAATAAAGGGTTAATGCCCAGCTGCTCAGAACAGGTTGGAGGTGAAGTATTTTGAGTGTCACCCCGACCTGGAGGCATCCTGGCAGAGGAATAACAGAGGTGGTGCCCTGGCAGATTGGACGGGCTGAGTCGGATCACCCCGGGGGGCTGCCAATATGTCTGGGGAGGGGGTTAAGCTCTGAGTGAGTTTCAGCTAGGCTGGGACTGTGGAAGAACGGCCAGATTTGAGACACAGTGGGGAACTGCGCTGGAGTTCAGGAAATGGGGAGGGGACAGGGTCAAGTGAACGCAGCCATCAGCTGGCTCTGAAATGTCAAGCTTAGAAGGTCAGGAAAATGGTGGCACCATTAACAGAAACAGGCAAGTCATGACGGCCGTTTTGTTTCGAAAGGTTTTGTGTGTGTGGAGGACTTTCAAAAATCCATTGTTGACAGAGGGGCACTCTTTGAGGGACTGACAGGCATCCAGGTAGAACTATCCAGCAGACCGCTAGAAATGTGAGCCAGAAGCTGAGGAGAAGAGTGAGGGCTGGAGCTCTAGATTTCAGACCCAACCCAAAGAGCCCTCCTGGAGCCAGGAGGATGGATGAGGCCCTTGGGGGCACCCACATGTAAAGTGGTAGATGTGGAGCCAGCACGGGCACAGAGGGAGAGGGTGACGGAGGGCTCGGATGAGCCCAGCTGGTGCCGAAGGGGATGGGAAGTAGTGTCATGTGCCGTGAGGGCTCACAGGGGCCAAGAACTGTGAAGAAGACCTTCGTATGATGAGTTCTATGGGGTTGGGGTGAGGGGGGCAGGGCCACTCTTAACCCATGTGGCACCTTTGTGCCAAAATTACTTTTAAAGGTGACCCTTTTCAAGATGCTTTACTTTCCGCCACCAGGAAATGGTCATAATAAACTGATTTTATTAGAAAAAGTCACGTTAACGCCAAGCGCTGGAGACGTGTAAGAAATACACCTGCACAACCATATATGCTTCCCTCCTGGGGGGAGAAGAGGGAGAACAAGAGGACGGGCTTGGCAGTGACCAGGAGAGAAGGGCAACCAGGGGAGGTAGTTAGGTCACGTGGCTGGTTTTGTGCCAAGGACATAGCAAAGGTCCTGAGGCACTGATTCACATTAACCAAATTCATCAGATAATATCACTGTTTCCAAGGCTGACACATTAGAGCTCTTAGCCTGGCTCTGAAACTTGGCGGAGAGAGGAAAGCGAATTCACAGAAGAGAAAGGGGACGGGATGGAGGCCCCAGGTCGAGGGGTTGACTTCACGAGAAAATTGGCTGAGCCCTTCTCAGAAAGAGGAAAGACGGAAGGAAGGCACGTGGAGAGACAGGAGGGACGGGAAGCTCACAGCTGCTGGCTCCCATCTTCGTGGAGGAGGAATCAGGGTGAGGTGAGAAAGCTGGAGATCAGGGGCCGAGGCCCACTGGAGGTGGTCTGCTGCAGCCGTCGCGGGAGTGGCTGGGTGGACCGACCTGTGAGGGGAGTAGAAAGTAGGCTGAGCAGCAAGTAGGCACGAGCGGGGACGGAGGCGGGCCCAAAGCACATGGCTACTGGATTATCCGACTGTCCCCGGCACCACCTGCCAGCAGGGAAGCGGCAGGGGCAAAATTAATCAGGAGGGAAGCCAGGATCCGGGGTGTAGGGCAGGGCGCCCGTGAAGGCTGGTGTTACAGCCCGAGCCCTTGGCGCAAATATCCAGCTAATTTAGCCCCCCTCCCCCTGGGGACTTTGTGGCTGGGTCTGCCCCCGGAGGGGCGCTTCAGCAAAGCACTCCGGGGAGCTGACGTTTCCGGCCTGCTGGCTGATGACTGGTGGGCAAAGAGGCTGAGCCCAGGAAGAAAGCGTCTTCCCCAACACACATGCCCATTGAAGGTCTCCTCCCCTGGACCTGCTCCAGCTCTGTGACATCTCTCCAGATTTGGGGGCTCCAACCTGTACCCCATAGGCTCAGAACAACCGAATCTTGGTTTGTACAAAGGGAACCGGAGAAGGCTTTCCCTTAAAACAGAAAATTCCCCATCTCTGTGGCTGACCCACAGAGAGACACACACCCTTGAAGACCTCACAGCTACACCCCCGTCCTCACCAAAGAAATGGAGATACAGACCCACGAGTACACACAAATACGTACAGAGATATTCACATACGGGATAGTAAATACTCTGTGGAGGGAAAGAAGATGGTGAAATACAGCCAGGTGAAAAGACTCTTTTCACGAAGCCCCTACCCCAGCCCTGGCTACAAACGTCTCAGGAGGTCTGCCCTCCATCACCAAGTCAGCCTATTACCCCGACAAGAACATATCCCCTAGTGCTCTTGAAAGCCGTGGTCTGACACCAGGGATGCTCCGACTGGGCCTGTCTTGGCCATGGTGACGCCAGGCAGGGGTGGGGCACGGGGGTGTGGTGTACTGACACCCCACTGAAATATAAGGGCAGGTGCACTACTTAAGTCAGTCTCTCTTAGAGGAAGTCCGTATACAAATGCTGCTCAACTTTGCCTGGTGGGTCACACTTCCCCCCAAGCCCTCCGTTTATATGTCATGGGGCTCCATCTTAATGAGGGAAGTGGGGTTGAATGGGGAGAAGGGGGCTGGGGTTGGGGATCTGGTCAGCAGGCTCCCAGATGTGGTCACACTAGGCTCAGCCGTAAACAGGGACCCTGAGCCCGAGGAGAGCTCAAGTTCAGCCACCGGGGTCAGCCCAACAGTGGGGCGGCTGGGAGGAGAGAAAGTCTGGTTTCCCAGAAGGCTCGGATTGTGGGAACCCCTTGAAACTACCTGGGTTGGAAGTGGCTGAAGGTGAGCCTGATCCCTCAGGAGCTCCCTCAGGGTCTCTTCAGGAACCAGCAGCCCCTCCATGGGGGCCCCAGTCATCATGCCCTGTACATAGGAGGAGGGCCTCAGCGGCCCCTCCTTGACCCCAGGGGCTGCTGTGGCACCGGAAGTCCTGATGAAGGCCGCAATCACAGTCCCGGGGGGCTGAGAGCTGGGCCCGGCTGGGCCAGCCCCTGTGACCGAGGGTGGTGCTGGATTGGTCGCACAGTTGCCCCCAGCCAGAATTTGGGGGAGGCTACTGAGAATCAGCGGAGCCCCTGGTGCGGCCACCTGGTTCTCTTGGAAACTGGTGTTCAGGGGGAAGGAGGCCTGCAAAGTGAAGGTGTCCTTGAAGGTCGAAGCAGGCGGAACACTCTGGAGAACGAGCTGGGTTGAAGCAGTAGTACTGGCAGGAGGCCCGTTGGTCAGCACGGTGGTCAGCGGGATGGTCTGCAGGGTCAAGGCCGAGCCTGACCCGACAGGGGCCACTCCTAGGTGGATGTTGCTGGGCACTGAAGACGTACTGAGGAGAAACAGAAAACAGATTTGGTTCAGGTAGGAGGCTCAGAAGGAGGGCACAGGAGGAACGGAGCCGAAGGCGTTTTCTTTCTTTGTCGTCACTTTGGCTACCGTTTGTTGAGCACTTAGTAAAGGTCAGGGATCATTCTAACTGGCTGGCATGCAGGATTTCACTCAATCTTCCGATCAGCCCATGAGTTGAATAAGATTAACAATCTGATTTTACTGTGTGAGGAAGCAGGAACAGAGAGGTTATGTAACTTGCCCTAGACCACACAGCCAGTAGCAGGGACACATCAAGGCTTTCTGACTCCAGAGCTCGTGTTTGTCACCGCTCCACTCTACTGCCGGCCCTCTTCAGAAGAGCATCCCTGTGGCCCACACCAGCATAGTAACAGGTACATACATATAAGCCAGGCAAGGCCCAAAGTTTTCATGGAAAATTGGAGGCACCTTAGTGTGGACAAGAAGTAGCAAGAGCTTTCCTGGTGGGCTTGGAGGGCCTGAGGAAGGCAGGATGTAACATTCTCTGTTGCCTCTTTTCTGGAGTGGAGGAGGCTTGGGGGGATGGGCCCAGGAGTGGAGGCTCCCGGTGGCTGCTTGGGGAGCACTCTGGGGTAACAGAAACAGCCCCAGCTGGCAAGAGAAGCCCCCCAGGTCAACAGCTGGCTCGGCCGTTACATTGGCGTGTGACCTCAGGCAAGTCACTTTTCCTCTTTTAACCAACAAGTGTCCCACTGGCTTCCCAGGGATGCCACAAGGGTCCCAGGAGACCCGAGAGAGTGCGGAGCTTTGCAAGAAGCTGAAAACGCCCCCCATCACGAGGTACTATGGGAAGACTTGGAACGACCTGGGTGCACTTACCTCACAGCTTTGGTGCGTTTGGCCTGGCTCTCTGGTGGAGAGACAAGCACCGTGGAGGTAGTGGGGATCTCCTCGTCTAGAGACAGTCCCGATTCCAGACTCGCAGATGGCTGTAGACCAACGCGCTGAACCTTTGGCTTTTCGCAGGAAGTGGCGCCCCTGCCATGCGGGGCAGCTCTGGATGGTACCCTGGAGCTGGCTCGCCGGGTAGTGCTGCTGGACGAGGTGGAGGGAGCGGAGGCCTGAGGGGGTGTGGCTGTGACCTCACTTCTCTCATCCTCGTCTTCAATCACCACCAGGTCCTTGGGCATCTCCTTAAACTGGTACACCAGCCTCTGTCCTTCCACTTTGGCAAGGATGCCTCTTTGGTAGTAATATCTGTGGGACACGGGGCAGAAAGTGGGGGGTGAGCCAGGGACACACCACCCTCCCGGGCAGGGCGCGCACGAGGTGGAGGCTGGTCGGGGAGCCAGACGGGAGCCCAGGGGCAAGGGAAGGGGTAGGGCCAACTCTCGGACTTGGAAGGCTTTTATGAAATTTCTGATCTCTCCCCCTGATGACTCAAAGGGTCCACAAGAAGGGATTGCAAACGCTGATCCCCATCCTGCTTTGGGGCAGAGGACGGGGGTGAGTGAAGGATGGGAGGGGGTGGACGATGGGGATTCAGCGGTCCCCCAACCTGAGAGACCGACCGTGGGTAAGTCAGGCCCATCTTCCTGGGCCCCTAGCTTGCAGAATGTGAAGGAAGCCCTTCTTGGGGATGGGGGGCCCTAAAGTTCTCTTTCTGCTCTAAAAAGAAAAAAGGCTAGGACAGAAATGCAAGAGGAAGGGGACTGTCCCTCCCAGGCGGGACCTGGGAAATGGGCTGGGGGGCAAGCAAACGGGAGGGTCACAGGAATTCCCTCCTCCGAAGAGTGTCCCGGTGACCCAGGCCACAGGAGCGAGGCACTTACACATCACCCAGACAGAGCCCAGTCTCTTCAGGGAAAATTGGAGACCCCTTAGCGACGGGACTCCTCGGACAGAAGGAAGAGCTTGGTGGCCCCTCAGGGCAGGGGCTCCTACCTTAGTGCCCGCCCCATCGTCTCATAGTTCATGTCAGGCTTGTTCTTCTGCTTCCCCCACAGCTTGGACACCGCTTTGGAATCCACCAGCTTGAAGATGCCTTTCTCTCGCTGGGTCCACTTGATGTACTTGGGGCAGGTGTTCCGGTCTTGCAGAAGTGCGAGGAGGAACTCCCACAGGTAGATGGTGCTGCCTGCAGAGCGGCGGGCGGTGAGGGGGCACCCAGGCCCCCCGGCTCCCTACCCGCCTCACCTGCCTCCCCGCCGTACCTTTGCCATCCTTCGATTTCTTCCGAATGGGTATGCTGGGGTCAGTGACGGGTGAGGTACTGCGGTTGCCCTTGGTCTTCCGGACTGTGGGGGGATGGTGGGAGCAGGATGAGGCTGAGCCCAGCCAGCGTGAGCGCTGAAGGGCAGGCTCCTGAGAGGGAGGGCCCAAGTGCTCGCCGAGTTAGGGGTGGTGAGGCAGACAAGGAAGAGGCAGGTTGGGAGGCCCAGGGTCACTCTCCACAGGCATAGCCTTCAGGTGCCCGCACCTGCCCAATGGCCCGCCCTCGTTTTCAGGCCCCAAAGGTAGAGCAGAACACCGCTCCTGTGTGGGGCAATGCAGTGCTTGCCGATGAGCCACCTTTAGAAGATCAGAATCTGCCTCGCCTCATTTTTGAAACAAAAAGGCAGCCTAAAGGCGTGACTGTGGTGCGGATAAGTGTGGCACCAGGGTTTGCTTGCCGCACGGACACGGCAGTATCGACCAGCCATCGCCTGAGTAAATCAATAACACTGGCGCTTGGGAAAGCCCAAAGTCCTCTCCCATACGTGGTCTCGGCTCCGTAAGCTCCGAGAGGGAAGATAAGAGCACGGGTTGAGGCAGAGGCCCCCAGAGGGCCAGGGACTGGCCAGGGGGCCAAGCCCGGTGTCTGAACACTCAGTACAGGATGCAACCCATGGGGATCACTGGGTTTTTAAAAGTTTACATATCTGCTGGGCAGATGGGGGTGGCCTGGGCAATGTCAGGCTTTGGGCAGGCCACCTGATGAGGCCCGTCTTTCCAGAATGGAGGACTTTCTGTCCACCCCGCCACACCAGAGAGCTGTTCTCTTAATGTGTCTGTGAGCCTCACCCCGACACTCACCCCTACTTATGGTCTCCCTGAGCCCCTCCTACTGCCCACCACCCTGAAGGAACACTCTCCCTCCCCCCCCCCCTCCCCCTTTCTCTCTCTTACTTCTCTTCTTCGATTTTCCAGTCTTCTTGGCACTTTCTTCTCTGGGGACCTTCTCCTCCAGACAGTGTTCCTCCTGGTCACCAGTGTCACCAGCCCTGTTCAGGGCGTCGGGCTCAGAGACAGGAAACAGGTAGTTGGGCAGAGTGACGGCTGGAGCAGGGTCCGGGTCTGGAAGCATTTCGGAGGTGCTGACTGCAAGAAGAAAGGCCTGAGGTGGCTGGGGCCCAGGGCACGGCCTCCCAGTGCCAGTGCGCAAGAGAGCGGCGGGCTCCTGGGGGGGCGGGGCGAGGCGCCATTCCCCACGGTCCCAGACACAGGATACACCTGAAAACGCCTCCCGTGTCTCACAACACTAGGAGAGGAAACATCTGCAGAGCTGTGGGCACGAGCTGGCCCCAATCACGGCGGCCACGTTTATAGCCCACTGCTGGTGGTGGGGAAGTTCCAGGTGACACCCAAGGAAAAGGGCCACCTTGATTTAGTCATCTACTCATTTCACAACCGGAAGGGGCCTTAGACATCATTTAGCCCAATTCCTCTGCTTTTCTGGTGAGGAAACTGAGACCCAGAGATGGCAGAGCATGTGCCCAAGGTCACACAGCAAGCTGGTCACACATGCCTGGTACATGCAGGCACTCAGAAAATATTTGTTGAATCCTGAATGAATATTAGTGACAGAGTCGGGGTTAGGAACGCTAGGATTCAGAATTTGCAGCTTCAGGGCTTTCTTTCCCCCACTGTATCCCAGCGCCTCCTTGGGAAGGGGCAGTTGGGGCCAGGAATCCTCCTGTGGCGTCACGGCAAGTGCCTGGGGGGTGCCGAGGGAGAAGCCTGCCTCGGGGGCCATCGGAGGAGGTAGGGGCCAACCTCCCAGAACAGTGAAGGGATGAGAAAGCTCCCAGCCTGGTCCATTTCTAAATAAGCCACACCCTGCACGCTCTTCCTGGGAGCTCAGCAAGACAGCAGAGGGGCCTGAAGTTACCCTGGCCAATAGTATTCAGCCTTAAAAAGGAAGGAAATTCTGACACATGCTATACATGGACGGACCTTGAGGACATTACATAAGTGAAATAAGCCAGTCCCTCCAAAACAAGTACTGTAAGCTTCTACTTATCTGAGGTCCCTAGAGGAGTCGAATTCATTGACACAGAAAGTAGAATGGTGGTGGCCAGGGGCTGAGGGGAAGGGGAAATGGGGAGTTAGTGTTTCATGGGGACAGACTTTCAGTTTTACAAGATGGCAAGAGTTCTGGAGAGGATGGTGGTGGCCGCACAACATAACAAATGTACTTAATACCACGGACCTGCACACTGAAAAATGGTTCAGGTGGTCCATTTTATGTTATGTGTATTTTACCATAATTGAAAAACTAGGAAAAAAAACCCCCAAAGAGTCACCCTGGCCATCTTTGCTTGTCTCCAGTGCCGTCCTGCCCTTCCCATTCCAGCCAGAGCCAAACAGCACGTACACGTGTATATGGGTGGGTGTGGGTGCGCACACATGTCCCTGAGAATCTAATACACGGATGTGATATTTTTAAATGGAATTTTGTATTGCTTCAACTTAAGGCGCCAGGGTTCAAACTTACAGATCTGCTTCTCATCCAGGATGTCATTGGGAGACTCGACGTTGAGCAAGACTTCAGTGGTTGACATGGTTTGCGAGGTTGCTTCATTGTCATCTGGTGCCGGGTTCCATGATGTGGGGGAGAAGAAAAGTTCCCTCAGGGCATAAGGCAGTGGATGCAGCTACAACCAGGGCCAGCTCAGAGAATGGAGCTAAGGAGCCCAGGGGCAGCCGGGAGGGGACCAGAGCGCCTCCCACCCTGATTCTCCACCTTTCTCTACACCCATCCCAGCTGGTCTCCCCTCACTGTCCCGCTCCATCTCAGGAGATCATGAATCCATTTAGGTGGTTTCCTCCTCTCTGAAGTGGTACTACCTCCTGCTTATCCTAATCACCCCATCTAATTTCCACCTGTTGGGGGCCTTGACCTTGGCTGCGTGGGGTCACTAGAAGCCATTGTGGACTACTGTTCCCTGAAGACAGAACCCCTTTCTCCTCCACACCTTCTCTGCCCAGGAAGGAAACAGACCTGCCAGCAAAAAACTGCCCTCCAGGATCTGATCCTGAGTCATGCACAAGGTCCCGTCTGTTATGATGCCATTGTGAACGTCGTCCAGCTCCAGGCCTGAGTACAGATGCAGTAATTCGGGGTAGGGGACCTGCTCCACGATCACAGCTGGGAACACTGAGGGGTCTTCCAGCTACGGAGAAGAGAGGGATCTGGTTCAGGGCTCACCCGCCTCTCCCAGGAAGCCCTCCGTACCAGAATCTGGCCCTTCTTGCAATTCCTAATTCTTGGATCCCTCAGGGGCTGTCCTTTGTAGGGCATGACATTGCTCTGGGTCCAACCTCACTAGGTGATGCTTTGAGTGGGTTCTTAATTAATAGAGATGGGTTAACTCTGTACCAGCTGCACTCAACCAAGGGCAGACAGTTCTAACTGGTCGTAGTTATGGGTTAATCAGTGACCAGGGTTAGTGCTCAGTCTATGAGGATAAGGCTCATTCTGAAGCCAGTAGGAAAGGATTCGTCAATGGCAAGGGCGAGGGACTCAGCCTACCCTCAGGGTTGGGTACCAGGGTTAGGGGCTCAGATTGTGAACATCTTAGGGCTCAGTCTGTGGTGATGAGAGTAGGAATGAAGACAGAAGAACAGAGGCATTATAGAGGTAGGAAGGTGAGGGCCTAGTCCCTGCCTGGATGGGGGGAGGGTTCTGATTTCCAGCTTGGTTCAGTGGGTGCATGGGGATACTCTTCTTGTTAAGGGGGACCCCAGAAGGACGTGGAGCAGGTTTTTGGAGAAAGATAGGGAGAAAGTGTCTGAATATGGTGAGTTGGAGGTACCACTGAGGTATTTAAAATGGAGATACCTCAGGGAGACAAAAATATGTATCCAAGAGCTCATCCCTGGGAGTGGATAAAATTATTGGCATGAGAATTTGACCCCCAGAGGACATAGTTGTTCTAAAATCAAACAAAGCTAAACTTAAAAAATGAGTGCAATCACCACTGTTTTTTAAAAATGACGAATAGGGGCTTCCCTGGCGCAGTGGTTAAGAATCTGCCTGCCAATGCAGGGGACACGGGTTCGAGCCCTGATCCGGGAAGATCCCACATGCTGCAGAGCAACTAAACCCATGAGCCACAACTACTGAGCCTGCGCTCTAGAGCCCACAAGCCACAACTACTGAAGCCCATGCGCCTAGAGCCCGTGCTGCGCAACAGAAGCTACCACACCACAACAAAGAGTAGCCCCCACTCGCTGCAACTAGAGAAAGCCCGGGCACAGCAACGAAGACCCAATGCAGCCAAAAATAAATAAATTAAACAAATTTTAAAAAAAATGACGTATAGAAGGAAATATACCAGGATGTTCATAATAATTATATTTTGGTTGTGGGACTTTGGGTGATTTTTTTTCTTGTCTACTTGTCTGTATTTTCCAAATTTTCTTTCATGAGTCTGTTAATTCTTTCTTCATGAAAAAAAGAATGAGAATGCTCAGTTCTGCCTAATGTTCCTGAAGGATCCAGAAGAATAAAATCGATGAAACTGGCTTTGGGTTTGGCCGCTGGGCAGTCACCCGGCTAGAGCAGTTTCAGGGGAGTGCTGGGGTCCCAAAACACATTACAACAGATCTCAGAGAGGACGGACAGAGGGAGGCAGGCAGGTGGGCGTAGTGATTAAGGCCACAGAGTCTAGAGCTACCTGTCCAGTACGATAGCCACTAGCCACCGGTGACTGTGTAAATTTTTTCAAGATTAAAATTTCAGTTCTTCAGTTGCACCAGCCATAGTTCAAGTGCTCCATAGCCACACGGCCCCACATTGGACAGCGCAAATCTAGAGCATTTCTAGCATCTCAGATAATTCTATTGCACTGTGCTGATCTAGAGCCAGACTACCTGGGTTTGAAACCAAACTCTGCTATTTACGAGCAGTGTGATCTTGGGCAAGTTACCTAACCTTTCTGTGCATCGGTTTCCTCCTTTATAAAACTGGGGCGATCATATTATTGACCCCATAGGGTTTTTTAAACAGATCAATGTAGATAAAGCACTTAGAACAGGGTCTGGCATAGAGTAGGTTCTCATTAGGTGCTTTAGGCATCAGGGGCTTCTAGGAGACTAGTAACGTTTTATTTCTTAACCTGGGTGGTGAGTTAATGCGTATTCACTTTATAGTTATTCTTTAAATATATATATATATATATATATATATATATATAATTTATGCACTCTTTTGTATTCATTTTTTAAATTGAAGTATAGTTAATTTACAATGTTGTGTTAGTTTCAAGTGTACAGGAAAGTGATGCAGTTATACATACATACACACACATATACACACACATATATATGTTCTTTTACAGATTCTTTTCCATTATACGTTACCTCTTTTGTATTCACAGTATATTTTGCAACAAAAATTGTTTCCTAAAAAGAGTGAGAGAAGGGAGGTGAAAAAGTAAACCCGGAGGGTGGAGGCTACACTGGGGAGAAGAACAGAGCTAAGAAGGTGGTATGTTGGAGGAGGCGGGCAGAAGGGAGGAAAGGGTTTCTTTTAGGGTTGGGGAGACATGAAAATGTTCTAGGTTGAGGAGAAAGGTGTGGGAGGTCTGAAAGGTACAGGAGAGAGAGGAGGTGATGGATGGTGTGAGGTCTTGAAGGCGGCAGGAGAGAAGAGATTAAGCACTGGGGTATGTGTTACCCTTGGAAGGAAGAGGGACACTTCTTTGTCCCAGGCCGGCGGAAAGGAAATAGGAACAGGTGATGTTATTGCTAAGAGGGAGAAGGGAGGGAAAGTGAGGGCGTCCTTGGGTTTGAGCTTCTCTGTGGATTGGAGGAGCGGCTGTCTGCTGAGGGTGGAGGGGCAGGCGTGGGGTCGGGAGGGAAGAACAGCTTCGGTGAAGAGCAGCCTTTATGAAGAACAGAAATAATTGCTGAGTGGACTAGAAACAAGTCAAAAAGTGACTAGCGGAGTTGAGAACCCAGGTAAAGTTAGATTGTTCTTCCCTTCGTCCAGGAGGCTAGGCACGCCAGAGATGCTGGATAAAACTGAGCAACTTTAGGTTAAGACCTAGCTGGACAGAAAGTACCATGTACTCCAAGCCCACTAGGGGGCAGCCTTTGGTAGGTCACTAGAGATTGGACAAAGTTTCCCATCCTCACAGGGATCTGGGATAGACAGCATCAGAATTAGGCTGGGGTGCCCTTGGAGATAATCCAGCTGGACCTCCTCTTGGTGAAGATGGGGAGATGGCAGCCAGATAGGGTCGGGGACAGGACTTGCCCAGGTGACACTGTGGCCACACTGGGATCAGAGCCCAGGACTTTGGACTTCTAATCTTCCATTCCTTCTACCGGACCTGGCTGCCTCTTCTTCTCCAGTGTGTGGAAGGAGGGTAGTGGAGGGTAGGGATGAGTGTGCCAGGACACCATCCAATGGGTACATATAAGTACCCTAGTGCCAGGCAAGGTATGGAGCAGTGGGGGCCTGAGTGCCAGAATTCTGTCCTATTTTCCAATTTCCTCCCACTAGAGGAACCTATCTCCAGTTTATCCTGAATCCTTAGATCGAGGCTGAAAAGACGGTTATGGAAGGGCTCATCCACCGGGCTAGAGACATGAGTCTGAAGGTGCTGGGGGTTGGACTGTACCCTGCGGTGCCAGCTGGCAGTTCTCAGTCCCGCTATGTGGTTGTCCCAGCACCTTACTCACTGTGACACTGGAGGTGAAGCAAAGTGGCCAAAAATGCACATGGAGGTCAGTGTACACCTGTGCATTCAGCCCCTGTTGCTGACTGACAGCTCAGCTAGTGTACTTAGCAGCTGCTTGGCTGGCTTGGGAACTATACGTGCCCTGTAGTTGCACGTGGGCAAAACCAGCTCACTAAATGACCACCCGATGACTACTGCCTGGCCGCATGGGACTCGTTGGTGCACAGTCTGGCTGGCAAGCAGCCCCTATGTCCTGAACCTAGTAGGTGCTTGATCAATATTTGCTGACTGGGACTTCCCTGGTGGTCCAGTTGTAAAGAATCTGCCTTCCAATGCAGGGGATGCGGGTTCGATCCCTGGTCGGGGAACTAAGATCCCACATGCTGCGGGGCAACTAAGACCGCGTGCCACAACAACTGAGCCCGCATGCCTCATCTAGAGAGAGAAAACCCGCATGCCACAACTAGAGAGAAGTCCAAGTGCTGCCACGAAGAACCCGCGCACCACAACAAAAGATCCTGCATGCCGCAACGAATATCCCGTGTGCCGCAACTAAGACCCGACGCAGCCAAAAATACACATACATAAATAAATAAATAAAATATACATTAAAACAACAACAACAACAACAATATTTGCTTTCTGGCTAGCTGGCTGGTCGGCCGGCTCACTGGCTGTCCGCCTGCCTGTCTGTGTCTATCTGATCGTCTGTGCCGGCTGACCAGGCTCTGTTCTCTGGGGCCATACCTGGTGGATGTCATCCATTCCGTTGCTTGCAAACTCAAAGATCAGGTCACTGGGCTGCAGAGTAATAGCCATGCTGTCTTCTCAGAGGGCCGACTGCGGGATCCGCAGGGCCCTCTGGAGGCGTGGGGTTTCCTAAATGAAGAGATGCTGTACCTTGGAGCCTAGAGCCTACACCACGAGCCACGGTAAAATAGGGGTTGTAGAGAGCTGGAGTAGGTGGTGGCCTAAGCCAGGTTCAAGGCTGCATGCTGGGCTGGGCCAAGCGCAGGAGCGACCTACAGAGAAGGGAGAGATGGGGGCAGTGAGTAAGTCCCCTTCCTTGAGGTCTGTTCCTAGGACAGACTGCCAGAAGAGGGATAGCCAAAAGTGGAGGACAGTGGGAGCAGAAGGGGGAGGGAAAAGAAAAGGAGGCAGGTAAGGAAAGAAGGAAGAAGAGAAAGTTAATTGAGTCACCTTGAGGGGGAAGAGGCTGAGCCTCGATGCCAGTCTGGGTCACCAGCATCTGCACCTGAGCTGGCCTCCCTCCCTTCCCACGCCCTCTGGAGAAGGTGAGAGATAGCGGGAATTTGGGCTCTCCCCACTCTGAAGATTAATCCCCAGGGTGTGCCACAGGGGAAGCCAGGGGCAGCCCATCTGGCCTCATGGATGGAGCATGAAGAATCCCTACAGAACCCTTGGCTGGGGAAAGAATCTGTGTGCGAGACTTGGGGTGGGGACATTTGGGTGCACGGGATGGTCTTCTAGGCTCTGCCTGGCTCAGTTTGCCTTGGGAGTAGGGGCCACTTAGTTCTGAAGGGCAGAGTCCACAGTGGAAGTAATGTCTCACTGTAGGGGTTGAGCTGTCAGGGCCAGTGACAGCCTGACCCTGCTTGAGGGGATGGGACTCTCAGACTCAGCCACGCCTCCAGAGAGCCTGGAGACAGAGGGACAGGTGGGCCGCATGTCCTGCGCTCTCGTCAGCACCCAGCCAACGCCGCCGCCCGCCAGAGACGATGGCCTCTGTGCCGTATGTGGCTTGTGCTCTTGGTTTAGCTTTGCTTTCAGTTTCAAGACTGAACTGTCACCCTGGGAACCGGCGAGGAGAGCCGCAGCTGGGGGAGGGGCGCAGGGAACCTTCCCCATCGTCCAGGGCCAGCTCAGGGCCCCCCTCTTCCAGGAGATCTGTCTGCTGCAGTCCACACGTCTGTCCTCTGTGGCACTCACAGTCTGTACCTCAGGTGCTCACGTGGCACCCGGGCCTCTGATTGTTTCCTGTGCTCGCTGCCCTTCTCGAGTCATCTGCGCAGCACCCAGGCCTGCCTCCCAAAGCCCTGGCTCCCCTCCCACGCCCCTCCCTCCACCGCGGTCAGCATCTCCAGCCCGAACACTCAGGTAGCACAGCTTTGGCCCCGAGGGTTCTGCTCTGCGTGGTACCCGCGTGTGTGTAGGTGTGGCAGGTCTACGAACAGCCTGGTTCAACCATAAGCGTCTGAAGAACTGGCTCCACGCACCATAGGAGGAGCGACACACTTGACCCCCAGCTCCTCGACACTCCTTTGGCTGTGTCAGGGTGGCAAAACCTTCTCCTGGCCCGTAAAGAAAGGAGGAACTTAAGAGAGGGACAAAGGGGAGGAAAGGGAGGGGGATCACGGGTGACCTCCCTGATGACCGCTCTCCCCCACAGGAGACACCCAGGCCTCTCCCACTTCCTTTCCGTTAGCCCACAGGGCTGGCTCCGCCCTCCCCCCCCCCACACCTTTCCACCCACCCCCAAGCAAAAACTTTGAGAAGTCGCTCAAGTCAACGTGGCAGGTCTTAGTTTCCCTTTGGGTGAATGAGAGGCTGAGCCCCGCTAGCACGGCTTTCCACCACAAACCCCCCCCACCCCCCCCACCTGCACGTGACCCGGGCGCCTGTGGCCTCCTGGAGAAGCCTCCCAGGGCCATTTATGCTTGGAAGGTCTGTCTCCCCCAGCCAAAGTGCCCCAAGGCCCGCATTCCGCAGCTCCCGCCCTCCCACAGGCCGCCGTCTGCCCCCAGGAAGCATTCTCATACTAATCAAATGAAAGGCGATCACTTTCACCTAATCCCACTTTGTCTAAACATGAAACTCCTGTGTCTGCCCCCCTCTCCTCCGAGGTCATTCCGCCATGGCCTTTCCCTCCAGGTTTGCTCATCAATTTGGCTTCTCTTCACAGTTCTGTGCACCTCCCTTACCTCCCCCATTGGAACGTGGCTTCACTGAGGGCATGGATGAAACTTTAGCACCTTGCACCGTGCTGGGCATGTAGCAGGCGCTCAGTGTATGTTTGTGGAACGAACACATGAATGAATGGTACTGGTCAGCTAGTACCAGTGAGGTGTGTTTCCTGGGCAATAAGTATACCCATGCGTACACTGGGTGTGGGGTGGGTGTTACATGCTCTAGCTTACAGGAGAGAGAGAAACGTGTGCACTCTGTGTGTGTTACATCTGTGTATTTCTGCACTGTAATTTACAACGAGGGGAGCTCGGGAGGGAGTTTGCTGTGGGTGTGCAAACACACTGTAGATATACATATGTGCAGGGTGTGGGGATATGTGCGTGAGAGCCTCTGTGTGTCAAAGGGCTCTGGTCCTGGCTGGGCCAGCACAACCACAAGCTCAGTCGTCGGTTCCTCCTCCGCCAGGCCTGCCTTTGTGAGAATGACAAGCCCGAGCTAATACTGGCTACACACCAAGCTGATGCCGGCTGGCAGAAGCTGGCTGTGGTGAAGTAGGCCGGGGCGGGGCCCAGGGTTCTGCTGGCGAGAGGGCAGCCACGGCCACCCAGCCCCCCCCCCCCCCACGGAAAACTCAAAGTCCTCTTGCTTCCCAGGAGGAGAATGCCAGTAGCAGAATGTGTACGTGGCCCACGGGTCCTTGGTGTGAGCCCCCGCCAGGCCCGCTCTCCTAGGGGGGTGGTGGGAGAGGGAAGGCAGCTCCGCACTGGATTGGATGGAACCCTTGGCCATCAAGGCAAAAAGGAGAGGTTTGAAATACAATATAGAGACGAATCCAATTGCCTTCTTTAGGTATCAGCATGTCTAAATATCCAAATTCAGGACTTGGTTGGTGCAGGTCCCGACGGCCCAGAATTGTGACTACTGTGAGGCTGCACCCAGCACCCAAGGCTGATCCTGGTTTCTCGCTCTGCCCGAGCTCGAGCCTGAAGCTAAGGTGAAGAGGTGTGTGCGGTGGGGGTGGGGAGCTAAGAAAAGTCTCCCCTCACCCCCATGGAACCTTCCAGTCCAGAAGGTTTCACCCTTCCCCCTTCAGATGTTTGAGGATTTGAAAGTGAGAGGTGGGGAGAGGCTCATTTGCATGTTCACTCACTCTCCCCCAAGTCCCTCAAAATAACCTCCCTCTCCCAGGAACCTGAAACCAAAGAAGCCACCAGCACAAGAAGGCCCGCCCTGCTGGAGGCCGGGGAGGCCCGCACAGGGGCTCCCCTCCCTGGCGTCCTTACAGACGCCCTGGGACACACATTCACTGGCCTAGAGCCCTGGACACCGCCTCATGGGTGAGTGGGGGGCTAGGAAGGTCCACAAGGACACTCGGCTCAAGGAATCGGGCACCTGGTTACCCTTAGTAACCGGTGCTGAGTTCCTCCCACCCCGCCCCATCATTGCAAAGCTCACAGCTGGCTCCAGTCAAAGTCCACTCCCAGGGTGGCAAGAGCTCCACTCCCTTTGAGGCCACTGCAGTATCCCTGGCTCCCAGGGCCTGTCCTACTTGGGCTGAAAGCAAAGCCTTTGTGAGAGCATATGGCCCCGGCCTGTGCGTGTGCGCGCACATGTGCGCATGCGCCACAGGAGGGAGCAAGAAAGCGAGGGCGCCCACACCCCCGGCCTGCAAACGCACACCTCTGGTTCTCTGTGGTTGTGATTGCATTTCAAAACCAAAATAGCAAAATAGAAGTGGTTTGGGCTGTTCCTGCGTCATCACAGCTGGGCCCCCTTCAGACGTACAGACCCTTTCTGGGGCTGTCACTGGAACACGTCAAGCGGTGTCCAGCACCCACCCATCTGGGCCTCCCCTACAGGAAACAGCCCCTATGTGAAAGCCACGTCCACAGTCTCCGTGGAGCAAGTTTAAATCTACACCCGTTCGGCTGAGCCAATGGCTCTCACAGAATCACTAATAACACCCGTGGCATTTTCACACACGCCGGCAAACATGGGGGCCAGATGGTCAGCTCGGCCCACAGAGCAGAGCTCTCCAGTTCCTCGCCCTCTCGCAGCCAGCTCTCACTCCTGAAATACCCCGTCCTCCCTGAAACCTTTCTGGAATTCTCTGGAAAGGAAGTGACAATTTCCTTCATGCCATTTCCCACTCCCTCAACACCCCTCCCCCACAACCACAAACAAAATGGAAACTACCCCAGGAACAGCTGTACCCTCTACTTAAAAACAGCCCCTCCTCCGACTAATAGTCATCAAGCAGCACATTTGCACACTGCACCACATGACCAGTGGCGTGTATTTAAGAGGCAGAGGGCCAGACTCGGGGGTCCAGTCTGTAGCCGTGGACATAGCAGAAGTAAGCCAAGTGTGGGACTCCTGCACAACCTTGGTCCAACTAGAGCTGGACTCCAAGCAGCCAGCTAAACCCCCCTCCTTGAACAGATGCCCAGCGAAGGGGCCCTGGCCACAGCTATTTTGTCAGCTTCTTCTCCTCTATTCCTGCCTTCTTACCACTCCCTCCATTTGAGATGAAATCAGGAAGAGGGAGGGAAAAAAATAAAGGTTTTGCAAGCTCTGTTGGTTGGGGTTTCTCTGTGCTTATTTACAAGAAACCCAGTTTCCTTCCTTGGCCCTCGGTCACTGCCTGATTCTCGTGTAGGGTTTGTCACAGCTCTGATGGTAAGGCAGGCCCAGAGCTCTTCTCCAACTGCCCCTGCCCTTTCTCAGCTCCAGGCCTGCCCCTACTTTCCCGGGCCGGAGCTGGCGCAGTGGAGGGGGGGTTAGGGCTGCAGGTCGCAGGCACAGGGATGTCTGCTCCTCTTTCTCCAGGAGACCCAACAGCCCTCTCCTGGCTGCATCCCAACAAGAGGTGTGACCCCGGAAAAGTCAGCCATCTTTCTGGGCTGTGGTTTCTGTCATCCTTAAGATGGGTGAGGGCTGAGGGGAATCCAGGCCTAGCAGCTGCTCACCAGGGAGTCTCGGGTGAATGAAGATGGTGGTGGGAAAGTGCTTTGAAAATTAAAACACACTCATTCAGATGATGAGTTCCAGGTGACCTCCCAGAGAGCAAGGGCGGCTGGGGACCCCATTAAGCTCCTGGATGCCCCCCCCCATGGCTCTAGAACATAGACAGGGTGGGCTGCAGGCTTCCAGTTGTCAGCTTGGAAGGGGCTGGCTCCTCTCCTGGGATGGGGGCCCTGTAGGGAGGGACAGGCTGCTGTGGTTGAAGGAGTGCTCCCAGTCCCGTCCTCACCACCTCCACCCAGCCCCAGCCCTCTGGGTTGTGGTTATGTGGCAAGAAGAGCACTACAGAAGCCCCAGTGGGGGTGGGGGGTGGGGGGGGGAGGGCTATGACAAAGGGAACCTATTTCCCCAGCTGCCCTGACTCCCAGGGGCTTGGCCTGAGAAAGCCAAAAGAGCGCCCCCTGGAGGTGCCTGCAGCCACCACACCCTCATCTCCAGAGCTCCAGGGACCAGGAGGAGGCAGAGGGGCACCAAGCGCTCCTGGGAAGCTAAGAACAAGTCAGTGATGGGGAGAACATGCTGCGGGAAGGCGGGCAAAGCCAAATCCAGGGCAGCTACTGAACCCCAGCGGGGTGCGCTACCAGCCACAGCCTAGAAGACCCCAGAAGTCCCTGCAGACTGTAAGGGCATGGGCTTCCCAGCGAGAGGACCCAGCTTTGCCTTGGGGCTTAGGCAGGTCACCCTCTTCCTCTGGGGAACGAGGCCATCCTCCCTAGCTCACGGGATTGTTGTGGAAGGCCAGCAGGTCAATGTAGGTGAGAGCCCTCTGTTACTCCCTAAGTGTGTTTTTAGATTTCCTGGTCAGATCCGTGTCTCTCTGGCTGAGGTCATGCATTAAGCATTCAGGATATCTTTACCTGGATGGACAGGAAGAAAGAAAGGGAAATGGAGTGGTGGGATGAAATGGAGGCTGAGGGGGGACATAACCAACAATTATCAAACATGGTAGAGAGCGGAAACCAGTTTGACTATGGGGAGGAGGTGGGGCTGGCTGGGGGTGGGCAGGGAAATCAGGGGGATAAGTGCATAGGCCTCGATTCACCAGGTGGTGGAATTTGAACTTGATATGGAAAGCAACTGGGAGTTACTGTTGATTCTTGAGCAAGGGAGGGGCATAAGGCAAGCAGTTCTCAAGGAAGATCAGTTTGGTCTGAGTGCATGAGTGGAGGAGATGGAAGGGGACCAGGTGGGGCACCTGGAGCCAAGGAGGTGAATCCCAGGGCCACCCTGAAGGAATAAAATGACAGAGTACAGGGCCATACAGTAATTGCAGAGACCCCAAGATTGCAGCCTGTTCTTGCTGTGAGAATTGTAAAAGATAGAGAGTGACTGGGGCAGGAAATATGGCAAGAACATGAGCTCAGTTTGGACATTTTGAAGTTGGGATTATCTTGAAAAATCCAGGATTAATGGTGGAAAAAAGAGGGCCCAGACAGTCATTTTGCTAAACACACACACACACGCGCGCGCGCACACACACCCGGGCAGGGGGGCCTCGACAGGCCTTCAGTGGCCAGAGGAGCAGGCCTGGCCTGGCGAGGCTGGCATTCTGGACACTGTAGCAGAAAGCTGCATGTGCTGAATGAAAATGCTTCGAACGGCACACGCTCCACCCCCACCCCTGCCCCCAGTAAGGCCTGCCTGCTTCCACGGGGGGGGGGGGGGGTGGATGGGCGGGGGACAGACACACTGACCAGAGACTAATTAAATTTATTAGTGGGTTTTTTAGAAGCTGGGGCAATCTCTGGCTGGGCACCAACAGGATATTAAGTCAGATAACTTTTATTGAAGGGACAGTGTTCTTTGTCGAGGCCCCTATCAGCACGTGTCCTAGAAACGAATGCAGAGGCTCCCTGCTGGGATCTGGGGCTCCCCCAGGTGGGAGGGGCGGCGCGGGGTTTGAGACCTGCTTGGCTCTTGGTGCCCCTTCCAAACACCCCCTTCCCCTACTGGCTACTTTCCAGGCAAGGAAAAGCAAGGGGCAGTCCAGCGTCCCCTGTACAGAGGGGCGGGCTCGAGAAAGGATGAGGTGGAAAGAGCCAATGGGCTGGGGTGGGCAGACAGGGAGGGCACCTTCAGCCCTGAAGTCACCGTGAGCTCGCGGGGGCTCCTCCCTCCCCCTCCCCCACATGGCTGAACGCCTCTCCTTGACGCAGTCTCAGGATGCCAAAGTTAAAAGAAGGGACCTGAAAGATCATGGCATCCATCCTTCCTGTCATCCAGCTGCAGACACCGAGTTCTCGAGGAAGGAGAAGTGACTTGCTCAAGGTCACACAGCTAGTTGCCGTGACTCCCAGGTGACCTTTCTTTCTCCCCTCCTCTTTGTCTCTCTGGCATCCTCAAAAAAGCCAACCCTTTCCTTTGGTGAGAACAGACAGCAGCCAAAGACCCAGGGCTGGCAAACAACAATGAAGCCACACATGTGCAGAACACATTTAACTTTCGCAATGACTTCCCCACCTCCGTGCCTTTGTTCACACTGTCCCCTAGGCCTGATATGCCCTTCCCCAATTTCTGTGGCTCCAATTCCCACACGGTGTTCAAGATCTGAAGCAAATGTCACCTCCTTTACAAAGCCTTACCTGCTTCCTCCTCACCTGATATATCTCCTCCTCCTCCTCTTCTTAACACCTTAGCTTGACTTACATTAAAGCAGGAGGTCTTCAAACTATGGCCCATGTGCCAAATCCAGCCCACCGTCTTTTTGTGTGGCCAGTGAGCT
Organism: Balaenoptera borealis; assembly: GCF_965194805.1. NCBI lineage: Eukaryota > Metazoa > Chordata > Mammalia > Artiodactyla > Balaenopteridae > Balaenoptera > Balaenoptera borealis. The sequence continues at coordinate 108,778,695 of NC_138881.1, forward strand.
AAGGACGGTTTTTGTATTTTTTTAAGGATTGGGGGAAAAAATCAAAAGAAGAACAATATTTCATGCCACAGGAGAATTATACAAAGTCCAAATTTCAGTGTCCACAAAGAAAGTTTTATTGGAATGCAGCTACGTGCATTCGTTTACATATTGTCTGTGGTGGTTGTGCATCATAAGTTGAGTTGCTGTGACAACAGTTCACATGGGCCGCAAAGGCTAAACTATTTACTATGTGGTCCTTTGCAGGAAAAGTTTGCTGACTCCTGGACCAAAGGCTTCACTCCCCTTCAGAGTGAATAAATTCATCAAGTTCCTTTCGTAGAAGAATGTCACAGAGACTCAGAGGTGCCTGGAGGGAGGCGTGGAACATCAAGTACAAACTCCTAATTTTCATCAGAAAGTTCTGGCCCTAGCTCTGCCCATACTGTGACCTTGAGGAAGTCACTTTTGCTTTGTGGGCCTCAGTTTCCTCAGCTGCACAGCGAGGGGGGTTGGCCTGGATGGCCTCAGGCCCTTTCCAGCCCTACAATTTAGAGACTCAGCAATCTGCTGCATTTCCAACTCACACAGTTTTGAGCAGGCACCATTCTGATCATTTTCTCTCCGAACAAGACCTTACAGAAGGTTCCCCTGCCCAGCTGTGGCTTTCCCTACCATTGTGGGCCCCCTCACTTATACTCACCTGCCCCGCCCAACCCTTCTCTTCTGCTGACCTGTCTGCCCTTCTCTCCGAACTCCTCTTCCGGCAAAATGAACATGGCCTCCTCTGAGGAAGCACCGCCCCCCCTCACCCGGTGGTCCAGGAGCCTCCATTTTGCAGGGTGGGGCGGAGGCAGGGAAAGAAGGGCTCTCGGCCCTCCTCGGCCTCCCAGGGCCCACAGCAGACAGGCAGTGGAGCAGGAGATAGGGCCAGCCCTCCCCGCACCCCTGCTCTGCCAGAGGAAACAGCCCCTCTCTGCCACTTCCTGTCCCAGGGGTTTCAGCAGTTTCCCCTTCAGGGCCTGCGGGCCCTCCCAGCCCCGCCCCTGCCCCACACAGGTCAGAGAGTGCAGAGAGGGGAGGGGCCCTGTGGGTGAGTGGGGAGGATCCCTCACAGGAAGGCTGAGGAGACAGCTGTCTACACAAGGGGACGCCCCAGCAGCTCCTCTGCCGGCCTGCTCGGGCCGGGGGAGCCGGGACCTGGGAGGGAGGTGGGACTGCCTCCACAACCCGCTCCTGTTAGCAGATGGGCACACGTGAGCTCATCACCTCACCTAGCGATCACCTTGGAGAGCACAGGGAGCCTGCTGGGTGAAAGAGTGGGCTGTAAGTGCTGAGGTCAATTCCGCCTGGGCTGAGGACCAGCCCTGGGTGGCTTCAGATGGAGAGGCGGGTTGAAGCGAGAGAGCCTGGGGAAACCAGGCCAACCATGGTGGTTAATTCGGAGTAGCAGGTGACACTGAAATCAATGGCACGTCAAAACTTTGCATGATTTTGTCCGTAGCGCCGATGGACAGAGGCAACCATGGAGAGCAAAGTATTCTATTACATGCGGGTCAAGGGTAGTGGCGTTTTCTGGGTGATGGAACAGGAAGCTGTCACGTTCCACAGCCGCTGCTGATTTGGTGTGGTGACTTCTACTTGTAAATACCTCCCAGTTGCCTTTGCAAGGTAGGTGGGGCTCCTAGCAGTGGGGCTGTGTGCCCGTGAGGGATCCGGGCAGGTGACCAGCTCTGCCAGGCCTTCCCAAGGCAATGGGTCAGAGGCGCAGTAGCAGCCTGAGGCTCTGCACCCCTGCCCAGTTGTCAGTCCCCCTGAAGACATGTTAGAAGTACATGATGATGGTTCTAGAAGCCTTGGTGCCTGGGATGGGGGCCTAATAGTGGATAGACACAACCACCTTGGCCCCCTGTGGTAATATTGTTCCATGAGGTTCAAGTAGCAGTGAGCGAAGCTAAGGGTAAGGGGACCCCTCGAAATGATGGTTCTGAATGGGCCAACGAAAATGGATGGGAAGATGGTCTTGATACCTCTCCCGGCTCTGAGAGGTCATCTTCTTGGGCTTTTGGCCAAGAGCCCTGACCAGCCAGGCCTCCTGTCAAGAGAACAGTCCGGCTTCGCCCTCTCCCCTCTCCCTCCATGCCTCCAGAGCCAAAAAGACCCAGTGTCCCTGCGATAGAGCCCCATCGCCCCTGAGGGGAGTGCCCGCTCCACCCCGCAAGTTGGAGTAAATACTGCTTCACAGCTGGTATGGAGGATGCCACGGAAGCCTCAGAGACAACATCTGGATGTGCACCTGGGCTGCTGCCAGCCCCTCCCTACATCTGCAGTGCAAACCCAGGGCCAGGGTTTGGTTACAAGCCCAACTCAAAGCTGGTGGCACGTGTTTGGAAAGCACACCTGACTGGGCGGAGCGGGTGGAAGCACTTGAGACCGGTGCCAGCTCAGGGCAAGCGCTTGCGGGGTTGGCACCGATCTGAGCTAGTGCTGGACCCGGGATGGCGGGTGTAGCCACTGTGGCCTCAGCCGTGGGCCTGTTGCAGGATGGGCAGAGTGGCGTGGGTACTCGTTTAAAGTGGGCAAGATTTTCTTTTGTGCCCTCTGATATCACGCCAGGCTGTTCCCTCTGCTTCTGGGGAAGGGGACCGAACAGTAAGCATTACAGGGTGACAGGGCGGAGCATAGGGAAGATGGCACGGATTTACATTTATTGGGTTACAAGCTGCGGGGGTGGTGTCGCGCCAGTCACTTGCCGTAGGGCTATCTCCTTTCATTCTTACAGCATCCCAAACAAAGTAGCTCGTCAGTGGCAGAGCCCGGGTTTGAACCCAGGTTTATTTCCAACTAGTACGCTCTCTGAACTTTGTTTTCAGTTACATCTCTTTTGGTAATAATCCTGTTTTAATAGTTCCATTTTACAAACAGGAGAAGTGAGGCTTAGAAAAGATTAGGTAACAGGACCAAGGTCACACTGCCTGTCAAGAATGGAGGCAGAACTCAAACCCAGGCCTGTGTGACCTCAAAGTCTGTGCTTTTTCCCACTGCTCCATGCTGCCGACCATCTGCTCAGAGTCCTAGCTCAGAGCTTGCTCGCAACAACCAACGTTGAAGGCTCGGAGCCCCTATGATGTCCTTCAACGAAAGCTGCCCAAGCCTGTGTCCCAGACGCCTCCAAGCTCCATCTGATAGGTGAAACCTAACTTTCTGGGCAAAGATGCACCAAAATGGTGATGAGTTGAGCCCCCGTGGCCAGCTGTGGAGGAAAGGTATTGTAGAGCACAAGGCTTCCGGCTCTGTTGATGAAGGAGGCTGACTCTATTCCTGTACCTCAGGAGACTACTGTCTCCAGAGTGTTGCTGGCTCCAGACCTGGAGTGGCTTAGGCATGGTCCCTGCCCCATAAATATACACTTGCTCTCGGCTTACACATAATTTAAGTCTGGGTTCTTATCTCAGGGTGTTGGTTCACATGTTTTTTCAAATATTTATGGGAAGTCAGCCCTGAACACCTCATAGGTGCCAGGTCTGTGGCCAGGGGCCTATCGCTGGGCCCACCCCATTCTTCTCTGTGGTAGCGTCTATTCGTATCTAAGTTCCCGGTAAGCTGGGTTAGCCCATCTGCCTAAACAACATTGCTGGGGTTTTTTCCCCTCAAAACACTCCCATAGCAAGTGTCTCTTCAAAATTGAGGCTCGGAGGTTGGGGGAAAACGGGGAGTGACTGCTAATGGGTATAGAGTTTCTTTATGGGGCGATAAAAATATTCTAAAATGGGTTGTGGTGAAGTACATACAACTCTGTGAGTATACAAAAAGGCATTGAATTGTATACTTTAATTGGGTGAATTGTAGCTAATAAAGCTGCTATTAAAAAAAAAAAAAAAAGTGGCCCAGAGAGGGCTCACTCAAGGCCACACGAAAGTTCATAGAACAGCTCAGGCCAGACTCCAGGTCTTCGGATTTCTGATTCTGAAGCTCCCTCCTCCCATCAGCCTCCCCATAACCCTGAACAAGCATAACTGCTGAGGTTCAGTGAGTGTGCAAGGCAGCCCTATGCATGAGGGTTGGCGGCTGGATCTAGAGCAACAGGGTAGGAGTAGAAAATGCTCTAGAGCTGGGGCTTCAACTTAGGTCTCCATGAGCGTGGCCAAGTCCCTGCCCATCTCTGAGACCCAGTGGCCCCATCTGTTAAGTGAAGTGGATGAGTCTGGTGATCCTTTGCAAAAGGCTCCACCAGCTCTGACCATCTGCAGTTCTAATTATAAAGCCCTGCAGGATGGAAGAGACTGGCATGTCGGATATGGGGTTCTTCTTGGAGTGCTGCAGGGGGCCTGGACACGATTAGGTGTTCCAACTGATGCTCCTCACGCAGAGTGACGAACAGGACTTTCCCGTGAGAGTCAGATGCTCTCAGAGGATTCCACTGCTGAGTTTCTCTATGGGGGGATAGCTGGTCCTGATTTCGCTCCCCCCCCCCACCGCCCCTGCCCACCAGCAGTGCTAGGTGGTAGAATAACCCATAATAGAGACCCGTTGATCATGTCCTTTGGAGATGTCAGGAACCAGGTTCTTGGCCTGGCCCCTAGGCAGCCCCACCGCGTGCTGAGCTTGCCTCTGTGGTGGAGGGAATGATTGCTGATGGCCACGAGTCTAGTCCCCACTGGACAGGATGTTTCCACATCAAGCCCCACTTCCTGCAGCTAGGCCTGGGCTCCGGTTTCCCCCTTCTCCTGCCATCTGGTTGCCTGCCCTCTGCCCCCTCCCCTTGCTGGGTGTTTACAGGCTGCCTTATCAGCCTGGGGAATCTGGGCCTCACCCAGTCGGCTGCCCTGCCCCGCCCGGCGCAGCCAGCCTGCCCAGGGCCCTACCTGCTGTGGTTTCGTCACTCCAGGCAGGCACCCCTACACCCCCGGCAGGCAGGGGGTGTGGATGAGGGCTTGCTGCCTGCCGGAGTGAGAGCTGAATATTCATAGCGCGTCGTCCACCTTGTCCAAGCTGGGGGAGGGTATGCCCTCTTTCTACATTGTCATTGTCTCTACCTGCAGGCTCTGGGGACAGAAATGAGGCGCTCGGGTTGCTGAGGAGGCTAACTCCGGCCTGGAGAGCCTCGACGGCTCTTCTGTTCTCAGCCACCAAGAGGTGAGCGGGGGGCTGGGGGCGCAGCCGTAGGCTGGAAGGCTCTGAGTGTATAGACAGTTGGTTGTTTTTTTTTTTTAACTGCAGAGTATTGTAAACACTTCACACTACAGGTGGGGCAGAATGAGGGGCTGCAGACTGAGTGTGGTGGAGTAGGGAAGGCTGGGGAATCCGTGGGCACAGCCTTCAGAGCCCAGACCTCAGAGCTTCCTGGGTCCCACGCTGTCTCCATCTCACCTTGGGATCTGGTCACCCATCCAAAGGCTAGGATGAGGCCAGAGCCAACCACTGAGCAAGTCCGATGACTTCCCCTCAGAGCACAACAGCTTAGATTTTTCCATCAAATGAGTTTGAACTAAGGAAGGGGACAGGAATGGGGACAGTGGGCAAATAAACATGCAGGAGGTGATGGATTTCCCTTCCAGCACTTTGGGCTAAAACCTTGAAAGTTCACGTCCTGACCTGTTCCTAGGCGGGTCCCACAGGGACAGGGCTTGCTTGCTAAAGCTGACCAGTCCCCAGAGCAGGGATCAAAGCCACAGTCCGAAACTGCTCCTCTTCCAGGGGCTTCCATTTTGTTCACTGAGAAATCAATTAAAATATGCTCAGGCAGTACATTGCGGCATTCACACTACAGATAAAATGCCACACTTCAAAGAAATTTTATGCAGCTGTGTCTTTCTAGGTCTCTAAGATACAATTCAGTAGTTTGGGGCGCTTGGGTGGGAAAGTTTGGAAAAACTCTGCTCAGGCAATTTTGCCATTAATGGGCTATGTAACCACAGGCATGCCATGTCACATGGCTCTCACAGCCTCGGGCTTCCCCCGCCCCCCTCCACCAGAGATTTCATGCTACTCAGAGCTTCTCACAAGCTTACTGACCCTAGTAGCAGTCAGGGCTCCGCAGGCCACCCCACCTCCCCAGGAATAACTTCCCACCACTCAGAAAAATCATAAACCATTTAGTGTTAATGTGTTAATGGGTGATACTGGGTTAATGTGTCACCTCTCTCCTCAGCACATTTTCATTTTAAAAGGCCATGCGGAGCTACCCTGCTTTAACCTAAGGAGTGGCTCCGGGGTTAATAGGGGTGCCAGTGAGCCAGGGAGTGTTTCTTGCTGACACCATTAGCCCTGGAGCGAGCCGAGCCGGCCTTCCCCATCTACTCCCCATGCCTGTGGTCTCTGTTGGGAAGCTGTATAGAGGGGATGTGAAAGTCTTTGAAAAGCTAACCAGGCCTGGTGCAGCAGAAAGCCCACTTGACTGGGCATGAGGAAGAGTGAGTTCCAGTCATGGCCCTGCCCTTGCCTAGCTCCTCCCCAGCCTCCGGGCTGGCGCCTGCTGCTACTCCAGGGCACACATGTACATCTACGGCTGTGGCCGCACCAGCCGTACTCGGCAGAGCTTTACAGTCCAAACTCATCTGCTTGCTTTCCAAAGGTCTTTCACAGTCTGACCCCACCCTACCTACTCAGCCTTGTTTCCCATGATTTCCCAACTCAAGCCTGGGCTTCAAGCCCAGTGGTCTCCTCATGGTCCCCTGAGGGAACATTCCAGGCTCATTCACGGAGTTTCTCAGGCCTGCCAGGCCCTTGCTGCTCTGTTTTGGTTAATCAAATAGTGCCCATCCAGCAAGGTCCCAACCAAGTCCCCCAGATCCACGGAGCTGGTTGTGCCCTGATAACGAGAGTCCACACCAATGGAGCCCCCTTCGAAACTCCCATAGCCCTTAAATTTGACCACAAGATCTCTTAATCCCATGCAATCTTGAATTGCTCTTTATTTCATGTGTATGTCTTATTTCCCCAACAGGTGGTAAAATCCATGGGATCAAGGTCTATTTAATCTTCTCCTGACTCTAACACAGGTCTGGGCATTCATGAACTAAGTCCATGTAAATTCTCAGCCCAAGTGAGATCTCTAGAAAAGAGACCCCGAAACCTGATAGATCTGAGGGCTACAGTCTACGGGTGGGGATAGGGATAGAATTAGGGGGCAAAGGTCTCCAGGCTCAAACATTACTCGTCTTCTCTTGCTCCAGGCCTCTACTAAGGGAAACACATACCAGCTAGAGTCATTTATTCCAAACGGCATCAAGAAGGCGGTTGATGATCAATCAGGTCATCATCAGAGCATTCTCTCTTCGTACAAAACCACAGTGTTTCTACCTGGTGAATATTGGGTGCTGGTCGGATCACTGGACCCTTGGGAAAGACTTCATGATGCTGGATCAGTTCTAAGAGCTAAAGTGGTTCAAGAGAATGCGGTGTGAGGATAACTTTTTTTTTTTAAAGAGGTCTTTTGTTGGCTAGATAGACAAGGTTGAAAAGGGATATGACTGTCATCTAGAAAATGATGTATGGAGCAGATAATCATAGAACCCTGCACCAAAAATAGGTTATAAACGAAGGGCAAATAATAAATAGTTCTCTTTTGCAAACGCATAGTAAAGTTAAGAAACTCTTTACTGAAGAATATCAATGAGGGACTTCCCTGGTGGTCCAGTGGTTAAGAATCCGCCTTCCAATGCAGGGGACATGGGTTTGATTCCTGGTCAGGGAACTAAGATCCCACATGTCGCAGGGCAACTAAGCCCACTTGCCGAAACTATTGAGCCCACGTGCCTCAACTAGAGAGCCGGTGTGCCACAAACTACAGAGCCCACGTGCTCTGGAGCCCGTGAGCCACAGCTAGAGAGAAGCCAGCATGCCACAACGAAGATCCCGTATGCTGCAACTAAGACCCGACACGGCCAAAAATAAATAAATAAATAAATAAATAATTTTAAAAAAAGAATGAGTTAAAAAAAAAGAATATCGGACTTCCCTGGTGGCACAGTGGTTAAGAATCCATCTGCCAATGCAGGGAACAGGGGTTCAACCCTTGGTCCGGGAAGATCCCACATGCCGCGGAGCAGCTAAGCCCATGGGCCACAACTACTGGGCCTGCGCTCTAGAGCCCATGCACCACAACTACTGAGCCCATGCGCCTAGAGCCTGTGCTCCACAACAAGAGAAGCCACTGCAATGAGGAGCCTGCATACTGCAATGAAGAGTAGCCCCCGCTCGCCACAACTAGAGAAAGCCCCTGAGCAGAAACGAAGACCCAACACGGCCAAAAATAAATAAAAATTAAAAAAAAAAGAATATCAATGAAGAAATTAAGCATCTTCTAAAATGACAGTAACATTAGGGTCATCCATGATTATAAAATAAGATCACAAAAGCGCAGCCAAACATATCTGCTATAACAGTTAACGTAAATAGAATAAATTCAAGTATTAAAAAAAGATGATATTATAAATAAGCCATAAGGATATATTGTACAGCACAGGGAATATAGCCAACATTTTATAATAACTCTAAATAGAGTATAACCTTTAAAAATTGTGAATCACTGTGTTGTACACCTGAAACTTATGATATTGTAAATCAACTATATGTCAATTAAAAACTGATACTGACAATCTGATTCTAAAATTTACATGGAATTGCAAACGACTTAAAATAGGCAAGAACAACTTTGATAAAGAACAAAGTTGGAGGGCTAATACTACCTGATTTTAAGAATGATTATAAAGCTGCAGTAATCAAAACAATTGGCATTAGCATAAAGATAAACAAATAGATCAATCAACAGAGCAGAATATAGAGTCCAGAAATAAACCTATATATAAGGACAACTGTAACAGACTAACGATAACTTTTTCAACAAGTGGTGCTGGAATAACTGGATATCCATATGTAAAAAGAAAAAAATGAATTTGGATTTGTACCACTCATCATAGAGAAAAATTAACTCGAAATTGATCGAAGACCAAAATGTAAAACCTGAAACTACAAAACTTCTAAAAGAAACCCTAAGACAAAATATCTGTGACCTGAGGCTAGGTGAAGCATTCTAAGATACAACACCAAAAGCATGATCCATAAAAGTAAAAACCGATTGGTTAGAATTCAACAAAATTGAAAACTTCTGCTCTTCAAAAGACACTATGGGACTTCCCTGGTGGCGCAGTGGTTAAGAATCCACCTGCCAATGCAGGGGACACGGGTTTGAGCCCTGGTCTGGGAAGATCCCACATGCCGCGGAGCAACTAAGCCCGTGCGCCACAACTACTGAGCCTGTGCTCTAGAGCCCATGTGCCACAACTACTGAGCCCACGTGCCACAACTACTGAAGCCTGTGCGCCTAGAGCCCATGCTCCGCAACAAGGGAAGCTACCACAATGAGAAGCCCGTGCACCGCAACGGAGGGTAGCCCCCGCTCATTGCAACTAGAGAAAGCCCGCAGCAACGAACACCCAATGCAGCCAAAAACAAACAAACAAACAAACAAACAAACAAATAAATAAATGTAGTAGTCATATTCTGAAAAAAAAAAGACACTATGACTCTGAAGGCATGTCTACATTAATAAAATAATAACTTAAAAATAATTCTTCTAGCTCATTGTAATCACTAAATGGCAAGGATTTTATGTGGCTATATTTTGTCTTCAATAAAAAATTTAAACCCCTCCCCCCAAAAAAAAGACACTATGAAGAGAATGAAAAGACAAGGCACATACTCAGACAAAATCTTTGCAAAGCATGTATCTGATAAAGGTCTTATATCTAGAATATATAAAGAATTCTCAAAACTCAACTACAAGAAAACAAACAAGTCAATTTAAAAATGGGCCAAAGATTTGAACAGACACCCTCACCAAAGTAGATGTATGAGTGACAAATAAGTACATGAAAAGATGTTCAACTCCTCAGTCATTAGAGCAATACAAATTAAAACTACAGTGAGATACCACTGCACACCTATTAGAATGGCTAAAATTTTAAGACTACCCACACCAAGTGTTGACAAGGATGTGGAGCAACTGAAACTCTAATACACAGCTGGTGGGAATGTAAAATGGTACAATGACTTTGGAAAACAGATTGATAGTTTCTTAAAAAGTTGAACCTACAACTACTGAATGATCCAGCCATTCCACTCCTAGGTATTTGACCAATAGAAAAAGACACATATAGCTATAGAAAGATTTGTACAAAGATGCTCACTGCAGCCTTTTTGGTAACAGGCAAAAAGTAGAAAAAATCAAAACCACCAAATGTCCACCAAGTGATGAACAGATCAACAATATATGGTATATCCATTCAACGGAATTCTACTTAGCAATAAAAAGGAATGAAATACTGATATAGAAAACAACATGGATGGATCTTAAAATAAATATGCTGAATGAAAGAAGCCATACAAGGAGAGAGTACATCCTATATGATTCCACGTATATAAAACTCTAGAAAATGCAAACTATTACAATGAGTAGTGAATAAGCCCTAGAACTCTACTGCACAGTGTAGGGAATGTAGACAGCAATATTGTATTAACAACCATCAAACTTGCTAAGAGCCTAGAACTTAATTATTCCAATCACTAAATAGAAAGGATAATTATGCAACATGATAGAGGTGCTAATTATCACTACAATGGCAACCACATTACAATATATAAACATATCAAATTACCATGGTGTACACCTTAACTTTACACAATGTTATATGTCAAATACAGACGGTCCCCAACTTAATGATGGTTCAACTTATGATTTTTCAACTTTACGACGGTGCGAAAACGATACACATTCAGTAGAAATTGTACTTCAAATTTTGAACTTTGATCTTTTCCCGGGCTAGCGATATGTGATGCTGGGCAGCGGCAGCCACCACATCGCCCAGTCAGCCACGCGATCACGAGGGTAAACAACCGATAGACTTACAACCATTCTGTATGCAGACAACCATTCTGTTTTTCACTTTCAGTACATTATTCAATAAATTACATGAGATATTCAACACTGTATCATAAAATAGGCTTTGTGTTTGTTAGATGATTTTGCCCAACTGTATGCTAATGTAAGTGTTCTGAGCATGTTTAAGGTAGGCTAGGCTAAGCTATGGTGCTCAGTAGGTTAGGTGTAATTGATGTATTTTCAACTTAGGATGGTTTCAACTTCCGATGGGTTTATCAGGATGTAACCTCATCATAAGTCAAAGGAGATTTGTATATTTCAATTAAAAAATGAATACTAACTGATAGTCACAGAAAGCAGATAAGTGGTTGCTCGGGATGAGAAGGAGGGATTGCCAAGGGGCACAAGGAAACTTTCGGGGGTGACTAGTTTCGCGAGTATATACATATGTCAAATATTATCAAATTGTATACTTTAAATATGTGCAGTTTATTGTATGTCAATATTGCCTCAATAAAACTGTTAAATAAAAAGAAAGAAAAAGGTCCCCAGATTGGGTAAAATAACAACAGCAGCATTTACTATGTAATTTTAGCAAGTAATATTACTGCATAATTTAACTATGCAATAGTATCACTATATGAGAGCAGTGAAGACAAAAGAGGCAAGAACACGCACGCTCTCCTAGAAAACACATTCCTTGATGCCACCAGTGGAGACAAATTCTGAACCCTGGAACTTACTGAGTGTGCTGATTCGAATGTGTTTTGTTGTTTTATCTTTTGCTCACGCTCCTGCCGATGTTATTGTCCCACCGAGCCTGGAAGGCCCCTAGAGCACAGCCAATGCGCTCTCTTTCCTCTTTTGAAAGGCCATCTGCCCTCTCACTTCCAGGAGACCTTCCCCAATTAAGTTAAGGAGGGAGAAGAATGATCTTCCTCTAGGTAAGCCCTCCTCGAACCCACCATCACCTAATCTACAAACCTTAAGTGCCACAGGCTGGTTGGCACTTCAGCTCCCGCCCGCTGTGAGGCTAAGTGCATGTGTATTACTAGAGCTCCAGAATTGGGTTTAGATTCTTCAGAGCAGCGGCCTGGGCCTGCTGTGTTTTTTTTTTTAGGATCAGGGTGGCGCCAAGAAAGTGGTCACCTAATGAGACAGGTGTTTTCTGTGCATGGATTCCCACAGAAGCAGCAGAGCTGAACTAGCCTCTCTTATCCTCTGGGGGAATTATGGGAAAAAGACAGATTATCTCCTAAATCTATGTCTTAAGTACCTCCTTGTTATCAGGTCATCAGGAATTTGGGGAGGTTAAGACTAATTGCCCACTCTCCCATCCCCCATCCCATCCCATCCCCCAAGGCCTACGGGTGGGGACCAAGGGACTGAGTGAAGTGGCTCAGGGGTGGTCCAAGGGTGGTCCAGGGCCTCCTGCCCTTGTGTGTGGTCACAGGCTTCTCAAGCAAACAAAATCCATTTGCTAGCAGATGGAACCTCCAAGTTACTTTCTGGGAGGCCTTTGGAATGGGAGTGGCCCCCAGCCCCCCAGGAACTCTTCTGGGCAAAGGTAGTGTCCCAGCCCCAACCCAAGGCCTCTGGGCATGAGCGAAAGGAGGCAGAAAGTGAGCAGTGGTTGGCCAGTCGGCTCCCAGAATTCTACACTCAGTAGGGTAATAACAACAAACTGATGATTGCTAAATACTTGCCAGGGATGGAACATGAGGCCTTCTCTCAAAGGAACGAACTCACTCGTATTCCTGCAGAGAACGAACCTTGAGATGAAGTGGTGAAGAGATAAAGATGGCAATGTTAATAAAAATGTTAAAGACTTGATTTTTACTCTTCACTACAGCACTGCCTGCCACTCAGAAAGATTTTAACACACACACACACACACACACACACACACACACACACACACAATCTTCTTCCACATCCCTTCCTTATCCTGTGTGACAGCAGAGTTAACAAAAAGTTAGCAGAAAGATGTGGAAAATCTCCCTGTTGGTTTTATGAATGGGCATCGCGTGCCCTGCCAGCACTGCCAGAGAAGCAGTTGATCCCTGGAGCCTGGCAAAGTCAAGGGTGTGGGAGGAGGAAATGATAAGAACAACAACAACAATAATAATAAGAGCCACAGAATAATAGCAGCTAACACTTACTGGGTGGTTACCATGTGCCAGGCACCATGCTGAGTGCTTTACAGGCATTATCTCATTTAATCCTCACTCAAACCCTGGGAAGTGGGCTCTGAGACTCAGAGTGGTTATGTGACTAGTCCATAGTCACACAGCCAGTAAGTGATAGGTCTGGGATATGAACACAGAGAGCCTGTGCTCTTCCTCCTCCGGACAATATCGGTCTCGAGAAGAATATTGGGTTAGATTGGAAGAGGAAGGGAGCTTCGGGAAGGGCAGGTGGAGTGAGAAGTGGGAAGTGCCAGCACTGGGACAAGAAAATGGTCCCTCGAGAAGATGGGAACCTAGGGCAAAGCTTCCTCAATCTGGGCAAGTTGTTTAACCTCTTGCTTCTTGTTGGTCTGGCTGAGAAATGTTCTGGCACTTTCCCTCGCAGATCCTCCTGCATGAAACACCCCTCCCTGCTCTGCCTGACCCTCGTCATCACCCTGGGAGAAGGCTGGGTGGGGTCTCTTTGCCAAGAAACTCACGTTAGGACACAATTTCCCAGGCCGAGAAGTCAGGGCACTCTGGTGTGCCTCTGTAGTTTTGCAATGTGCTGGGGAGGGTGCAGGGCAAGAGGGCAGTGAGAGAGGAAAACTGATGCATGGCGGGGGCGGTATGTGTGTGTCCAGGTGTTTTTATCCAATTAAATCCAACAAGGACCAAGTCCCCCTCCACATCCAGGCATGGGAGATGCAAAAGTCGCAGAACAAATACATGGCTAGTCCTCGCCCTTCCCCAGGGGGTCTGGACAGAAACATGTGGGACATTTTAGTTCTCGGCTGGCTGAGAAAATGAAACTCTCTATCCTCTACCCGAACCTCTGGGCTTCCAGAGCAATCCGAGGACCCTGGGGAAAGATGGGACTCAACCAGCCCGTGCCTGCAGTGAACACCTGTGGCGGGGCAGTTTTCCTGTCCCTTTGGTGCCCTCTGCCTCTCTTTTTCCCCTCTCTCCCCTCCAGGGCCTGTGCATGGGCGGTGGAGGGGACAGAGGAGGCAGGAGATCAACATGAAATCCCCTCAGCTTGTGGGGCGGGAAAGCCTGGCCAACCTTTGTGTCTTATCAATCCGTCCTGGGGGCGCTGGGTTCCCCACCTGGGCCATCCACTTTGCATCTCCCGGGATGGAGACTGGGGCTTGCACCGAGCCACCCACACTGGCTGACCTAGTCTTTTATGTGACATGCATTCGCCAAACAATTATCGAGGCTTTGAAGGTCAGCCTGTGGCCAGGGAAGAGAGAGAAAGGCGTCTTCTCGCCCTTTTCTGCCTAGCCCAATCTCCCCCGCGCCACCCTGCCCCCTTCAAGGTCTAGCTCAGAGCCGAGGCCCTCACAAAGCCTTCCCTCCCTCCCCCAACTGCTGCTGACCTCAGAGCCCCGGCCGCCTCTGGCCCCTGCTCCAAGGAGCACAATTAGCACCTGACCAGCCGCTGGCCTGGCTGCTTGTCCTCGCCTCTGATTGTCTCAGTGTCTTAGTCATCTCTCCCACCCCGCCCCCTTCGCTCGTCTCCCCTACAGCACCTAGCACAGGTTGGGCACACAGTAGGTGTTAATAAATGTCCGTTGAATTGAAACTCAGCGGCCCCTATGAGGTCAGAACCGTCATAAGCACCCCGACCAGCAGTTCCTTGGCAACCAGCGCTGGGGTCCGAGCTATAGGGCATTAGCGGTGCGGCCGCTATTACAGGCCACGCAAGACTCAGCGGCCAGAGATTTGCAGGCAGGTTGGTGTTGATGAGAAAAGCCCCTGACCCCTAGGAAAGCGCCCATGGGATTCTGGGTACCTCGGATGAGTTTCCTCTCTCCCCTGCAGAACTAGTTTTCAGTCTGAGAACCACAAAGGGAATATATTGGCGGTGAAGCCAGAAACCTCTTTGCAGCTTAGAAATCCTGGAGAGAGAACCAAGCCTGCGCTGGGGTCAGGCCCAAGCCTGAGGGGAGAAGGCTGCCCAAGGCCCTTCCAAGGTTGGTGGGGGACCTCCGGGAGGTGCTGGGGGCGTGGCAGGCAGAGGGGCTAGAGGGGCGTCTGGGGGTGGCCCTAAGTAACGCCGTCCTGTCCTGCAAACCAACAAATCACACCACTGAATGCTTGCCACCTGCAGCCCACACAGGAATTGGGTCTCCCCCTCCCTCTCATTCACCCAAATCCCAGGGCAGGCCTCTGTCCAGGGGTGGCGTCCTGACCAGAGCCCAGCCAGTGTCCCCAGACAAGGAGAAGCCTCCAAGTCTGGGGTACCTGGCTCCCCACACTGGCTTTGAATTAGGCATTCGAGCCCGGCTTCGAATTATGGTTATTTATATAGATGACTTAGCCACCCTCTCTGGCCCCCTCCCACATTCCCCACCCTGACTCTGGCCCATGCCAGAAGGTACACACAGCCCCGGAAGACAGGCGGTGTCTTCTTCACCTCTGTATTTCCCTCACTGCCCCTTCGCTGATGCCTAGTACGGGGACTGGTTCTCAGCAAATGTTCGCTGAGTTCAATCTGAGTTTCAGGCACCGTGTAAGACAATACCGTAAGGCTCGCTTGTGCTTACCATGTGCCGTGCACTGTTCTAAGAAGCAGCTTATGTGTATTGATGTATTTGATCCTTGGCAAAACTTTATGAGGTGGGTCTGATTTGACAAATGAGGAAACTGAGGCATACAATTGACTGGAATCACACAGTTAGTAAATAACAGAGCTGGGATATAGACCCAGACAGTCTGGCTCTAGGGATGGGAGGGAAAATGAAAAAGCTGAGGGGTGAGGGGTGAGGCTCGCAAGAACCAAGGCCAAACTTCGGCGCAGGGCTTTCCCTGGGAAAGCAATCCCCTCAGCCTGCGTCTGGCTGGGCCTCTCAGGGAGGCCCTGAATTTTGCAGGCTAGGGATATTTTGGACATCCTATTAATCAGGCCCCTGAATGACAGACCACAGCACCCTCATTTTTAGATTCCCATATAGGACAGAGGAGACAGAAGCTGCTGTCCCATCACTTAGCTCAAGGCAGGGGGAGGGCTGCTTTCAGGCCTCCAGTTTGTCCAGGGGTGGGCGCCAGTTCCTGAGCAACCACCGAGCAAACAGTGCAGCAGTGGGAGGAATGCCAGACATAGTTGCAAACAAGCCACTCCTTCGGCTCACAGCTAGAGGCTGGGTGAGGGTGGCAACGTGGAGCCTGCTCCACGACCCCCACCCCTGCAACTCACACCACCCGGGCTTTGAACCCAGAGACAACCACTTGCAAGGCAGCCTCTTCCCCACACTGGCCAGGATAGGAAGTCCTCCAGGATAGTTAATTCCTGCACTTAACTCAAGATAGCTCCCCGTTATCTGTTACTGCTGTGGGTCTACTGAATTAATGGTTGAGAAAGTGCCTTATAACCGGTAAAACCCTACATAACTAACTGCGAGGAGGAATTTGCATTCTTGCCGTGCAAACGTGACCCTGAGCATTTTCAGTGCCAAAGTGTCCTGTCTCCCCAGAGGAGAGAGTTAGATCTGATCCCTTCACCTCCCCCCTCCAACCTGGCACTCAGGCCAGGGGTCAGCTCGCAGTGGGTGAGTCCCTGATGGGTGTGCCCACCAGCTGTTGGGGCCAAGCAGTGGTGGCTCTGGCCCTGGGGTGGTGACCTCACTTCCGCTCCTACCTCCCCAGCACTCCTCCCATATGAGGCCCCACCAGGCCAAAATCGAGAAGTTCAAGGTTAACTGATCCTCCCCACTTTAAGAGCTAATTAAAATGATTAGCCACAATGAACCGCCAAACATTAACCAGAAGAAGCTGCAGGACCAGACAGGCCTCTATCTCGGGCAGAAGGATGAGGGGCAGGAATCCAACGGCCATCAAATCCCATTGCTGGCGTGTGGGGGGTGGGCAGCCGGGGAGAACCTGGCCGAGGCGCGGAGCCAATGGGGTCAGGAGGTGACTCTGGTCAGGAAGGCCGTGTAGTGAGGGAAGGGCGGCAGACCTCGGGTGCGACGGAGGGGCCGGGAATCCATAAAGCCGCCGCCTCAGCAGTCTCCAAAAGCAAGGCGCTGTCGGCAGGGGACCCCGCGCTGCGCGGCCGCTGAGTCCCCGTGCCGGCAGCAGAGGAGGGAACAGAGAGGCGGGAGAGCCCGGGAGAGCGGGAACGCGGGAGCGGGAAGGCTGGCGGCCGGCTCACACGGAAACTCCGGCCCCTCACGACAGAGGTCTCTATTTTGGCGACCCAATTATCCAAGTCATAGGTTCATAGGTGTGTGTGTGCGCGCGCGCGTGTGCGTGTGCGTGTGTGTGGAGAGAGGGAGAGAAAGAGAGAGTGTGTGTGTGAGTGTGTGTTACCCTAAGGCGCCTGGTCCCAGAAGCCCTAGAGGCCGCCAGATCAATCTAGCAGCCCCGCCAGTGAGGCCCAACCTCCTGCCCTCGGGCACCGAGCTTTTGGGGCGGGCTGTCACGATAGGCCCAGTCACGGACCCCGGGCTGCCTGGGGAGAGGGCAAACCGGCCTCCACCCCGACTCGGGAAATCGACTCAGCTTCTAACCCAGGATCCGTAGTCCGGGTTCCACAACGCACACGCGGTGGGGCGAGGCAAGGGCGGGACGCAACACGCCGCCGCTCTCCCACCCTGCCCTGGGCCCCCAGCCCCTACGCTCCGGGGCCCAGGCGTCCCCTATCCCGCCCTCCGGCAAACTTTCCGAGGTCCCCGAAGGCTCCGAAAACCGGCGCCATCGACGTACCTGCCGCCGAAGGGGCTCGGTAGCGGGGCCGGGGTCGATCGCCGCGGTCCCCTCCCCGCTCCGAGGGCCGAGACGCGGGTCCCCAGCCCGGCCAGCCCGCTTTCTCCCCTCGGAAGCCGGGCCGGGCGAGTGGCGCCGATACCTCGGCGCCGGCGAAAGGAGAAGTGGAAGTTGAGCGCGGCGCCCGGTCGGTCCCCGCGCCCGCCGGGGCCACCGTCCCCCTCCCTCCTTCCCTCCCTCCTCTCCTCCCTGCCCGCCTGCCCCCGCGGCCCCGCGCCCGTGACTCACCTCGGCGCCGGGGCAGGCTGGTCCGGGCGGGCGAGGCGCAGGGCTCTCCCACACGTCGCGCCGCCAATGGCAAGTTGGAGGGCGAGATGCAAATACCAGGTGAGACGGCGGCGCCCCTGATAAAGCGACTCCGGGGGGTGGGGTGGAGTGCGGGGGGAGCCGGGTGGACGCCGGGGAGGGTCAGGCCGAGGGAGGGGGCGGCGGGGGCGCCCGGGGGGGGGGCGCGAGCCAGCGGAGACCTGCACTCAGACAACCGAGCGAAAGGGGAAATTGCACTAGAGACACACACGTCCCCGCAGGCGGCGGCTGGGGCGGGCGCGAAGGAGGCAGGGCGGGAGGGAGGGAAGAGCCGGAGGGAGGGACCGACGGGAGGGACCACGGGCGGGCGGGGTGGGGGAGGGCGCGAGGGAGGGACGAGGCGTCTTGGTGGAAACAGCGCCCCTCCACCCCCGGCCCGCCGCGGTCGCCAGCACGGCAGGGGGAGCCGTGCCAGGGGCCCGCGCGGCCTCTCCTTCCCCTCCCGGCTCGCTCGCCCCCGGGGAACCGCGAGAGCAGGACTCCCGCGGAGCCCACTTCGCGCTCCCAGCGCCCCAGCCCCCACCTGGCGCGTTCCGGGGCCCGCAGCTCCGGCCGGGAAGCCCCTACACAATGCCTCGCAGAGAAAGCCGCTCCATTCCCGGGGGACTCTGGATGGCTATGTCCGGCCCCCTTGGCCTGCGCGCTCCACTCGCTTGACGCCTTTGGCTCCAGCCCTGCGCTCCAGATTATTACTGAGCGCCTGCTGTGTGGAGGACCTGGCGTGAGGGCGGGCCGAGCGGGTGGGTGAGGCCAGGAGATGCCCAGAGGATACAATTCGGGAACGATATGCCAGATGCCGCGGAATCCCTGGCCAAATGCTCGTGCACTTGGCGCGACTGGAGAGTTTTGGGGATTTCTTAGGGAAGTCGAGCTTAGGGCTCCGGGTGGGGGAGGCCGGGAGGATATGAATCCGGGGAAGGATTGGGGGGAGAGGGGCTGGTGCAGCAGGTGCAAAGGTAGCCAGAGTTGGGGTGCTGGGAAAAAGCTCATGCCCCTTTCTGTCCAGAGCCAGGCTGCTCTGCTTGAGGCATCTACTTGAACCCCAGTCTCCCATTCTGCCTCCCCTTTACCCTCTACTCTGACCTGCCCCAGCATCCATACCAGCCCGCACCCTCCTCCGTCCCACAGCTAGGAGGTTCTAGGAGGGAGTTGGCTGGGAATTCTCACTTCTTATGGCTCTGTATGGTCTGGAGGAGGCATCTACCTCCCGGGCAGAAAGCAGCAAAGCGGAAAGGGCCCCGGGGAGGAGGGCTCTCTGGGGGGTGGGGGTGGACCAAGGGCCTGAGGTTCAGGGACCTGCTCAGCCACCAGCATCTGTCTGCTTCCCCAGCCTTGGGAAAGGAGAGGCCCTGGCACAGGACTGGGGAGCAGGAGTGGTGGTGGATGATGGTGGCGAAGGCAGCTGCAGATTACAGGTTTCCGGGGGAAGACCTAGGGGCTGGACTGGGGCACCGGGGCACCTTGAGACCTCTTGGCCACCTAAAGTTAAGTCCCTGAAATAAGTGCCGAGAGCAAATTTCCAGTTTTTTTCTCTTGTAAATGGGCACACTTTCCCCAGGGGATTCTGGATCAGGAGACACAACAATTTTCTGTTGTTCTCTTGCCAGGGAGGCTCCCCTCTCAAAATTGTGGTAGGTCCCAGTCATCCTTAAACCCCCTTTACTTGACCTTCACACACACACACACACACACACACACACACACACACACACACACACTTTCCCATTTTGCTGAGAGTTCAGTGGTCTCTAACATCAGACAGACCTGGGTTCCTATTCCAGCTGCACCATTTAGCGGCTGTGTATCTTTGGGCAAGTCGCTTAAACTCTCGGAGCCTTACTGTCCTTATTTTTAAATTGAAGATAATAAGAATCTACCTCCCAAGGCTGTGGTGAGGCTTGAATGAGATAGCCTGTGTCTGTGGCAGTGCCTGGTGCTTAGTAAGCCCTCAATAAACGTTAGCTGCCTTCAGCACCATCTCTGTCTCATCTCGTTTTTCCTCAACCCAGCTATCGGGAGAAAGTCTGCCAGGGCCGGAAGCTGCTGAGGACGAATGGTGGATGCCTCCTATGAATGTTTGTGGTTTAAACCAAGGTTGAAGCCTCAAGGCATGGAAGTGCCAGAGGAGAGGCCTTCCTCTTGGGATGGGCAGGGAGAGAGGACAGCATCGGGCCCACCAGCTTATGGTGACAGGCCCTGATGCCTGCCAGTGACCTGGAGCCTATGGCTTGTGGGAATCCCATAAGTTCCCACCTTCCGCAGCCACTCGGAACTAACCGCAGCCCCATGATCTGGGAGTTGCAGCCAAAGCAAACCCCACCCCCTTGATGAAAACCTGGTGCTGCCCTCGCCTTAGGGAGCCCTAGGCCACCGGAATGACCTTCCTGACTCCACGGCTCCAGGTCAGCCAGGCTGCCCTTCCCGATGACCTTGCTGCTGCCCAGCCCTTCCCCACCTGGCTCCCCGCTCTTCCACTTACCCGTTGGGTGAGCCCCAGCCAGGTGGGGCCAGCCGGCTGAGATCACCACTCCTGACGACAGGCATGATGTCTCTGCCAATGGCTCATTCCCTGACTTGGCAGGAATTCCCCTTCTCGAGTTGCCCGTGAATGCCCAGGCTGCGCCATCCAGCTCTCAGCCTCTCTCCTTCCAGCCCTGTTTCCCCCCCACTCTCCAACCCCAACTCTGTCCTCTCGACCCTCAGAACTGGGGTCCTCCTGGAAGAGGAGGGGCCTCCTGGCTGCCCAGAGCCTGTGTAGGGCCACCTCCCCGCTTCTGCACTCAACTTGCCTTTCCACCTTGGCCACTTTCTCAGCCCCTCTTTTCAGCGGTGCCTGCTAGCCTATGTTCTCCTGCAAATCACCCCAGGTTCTCTGGAAACAAGGTGGCTGGTTGCTTCCTCCCTCCCTTAACCCCTTAGCCTCAACAAATTCTATTCAAACCTGTGGCCAGAACAAAATACCACAGTGCCACAGCCTCTGTGGCCATGGCCCTTACTTTCCACCACAGACACATGCTAGAAAGGTCGCCTATCAATCAGACTTTCAGAATGAGAAGCATATTCAAAAGTCAGGAGAGAAGTTATGGTTTAAAAGGAATCCTCCCACCTGTAAAGCTGAGATGTCCCCTCTAATCCTTTCTATACAGCCCGCAATCATTCCTCTGTTGATATGTTCAGTAACTCCAGATTTGCCTCTGTTGGGTTGACACGACGAGGCCCTAGATAGATGCAAATGATGGACAGAAATCTCTAAGTCCCAGGCTGTGGCTGGGCATCATAAGGAGTTTTTGTCCTAAAAAGATTGTTGAGTAGCTGCAAGAGAGAAGAATTCCTTTGGATAGGTTATAGCAGAGTGCTCCTTCCCGGGAGACGAGCTGATCTACTGTCTGGCACATACTGGGGGGTGACGGAGGTGGGGTGCCCAGGTCAAAGCACAGGCATGCCGGTGGGAGAATGTAGTTGGGAGCAACTTCCCAGATTATGACTTTCATCTGGCCAGCCACCTTCCTTGGCTGGGGCTCTTGGAAAGCCGCTTGGTCCCCACCCCTCACCCACCCCTTCTCTCATTAAAATGGAGAGCTTTCCATTTCCCCTCCAGGCCTTTACTGGGACAGGACCTGGCATCCTCAGAGCCCCTACAAAATTTCAGAGGAGCGCTGGGTTTCACTTTTTGGAGGGGCCAGACAGCAGCTCAGGGGCCTGCCTGGAGGGAGATGACAGCCAGATATAGGAGGTGCCACGGGCCCTGAGTGAGTGCTCTGCGTGTCCACCCTGGGCTCAGCGGCTGCGGGGAGGCGCTGTCCCCACTGCACGCACTGCCAGGGGAGCCGGCCTAATACTGTATTTGGGAAACAGATTCAGTGCCTCTGGGCTGGCGGGAGATTTGGAGGGTGGGTGTAGGGGGAGGGACCCGACCCTGTGGTTCATTTGCAAAAAATAAGGAAGAATTGGCTCAGGCAGAGTTCAGTAAATGAGGGCAAGCCCTCTGGAGTCTCTAATCCCACTGGTCCCTAGCCCCGATCTTGGGGCCTAGGCTCAGCCTGGAAAAGTCCCTTGGAGAAGAGCCGAGAGCAGGCGCCTGCTCTGGGGCACCTATCAGAGGCAGCACAGCATCCAGAGTTTTTGGGCCACTGTCCAGTGGAACTAGAGTTAACCCCTCAACCCCCGACATCTGCTGGCTCAGCACCCATCTTGTGTGGTGGGCAGCCTCGCTGTGCCCCTCAGCCCTGCGGGGATTCCAAATGACACTCCAGAGGTGCCTCTCCTCAAGGCTGCAGGAAACACGAGTGGACCTAGGGAGGCCTTGGCCCAAGGAGCTTCTGCTAGGGGGCAGGGCTCGAGACGGGGGTGCAGAGGGATGCCAGCACATGGAGGCCCTGCCAGAGGAAGGAGAGCAGCGAGTGATTTCCCTGGCGCTTGAGTGTGCTGGGGGACAGGGACACAAGTAGCCATTGGGCTGGGCGGTACCTCCTCAGATGGAGAAGAGGCTCAGGAGAGAGGAGGGGGCTGCAGTCACGTTATATGGGGCGCTCATGTTCTATACGGCGAGTGGCGCCTCCTGGAGTTGTGCGGGAGAGGGCAGTAAGGACAAACCCAGGAGAGCTGGGGAGGGGCGCTTGAATGGATGGAGAGAAGACGAAGGGCTCATTTTGGAACACCAAGTGGGGGCACTGGGCCTGACTGCAGGTCCTCGGGACTGGGGATGTGGTGGGATAATGGGGAGGGGCTGTGAGGGGGACTTGGTTCCCGACTTCACCCACTTCACCTCCTGCCAAGGGGCGGTTCCAGGCTGCGCTTTGTACCAGGAGGTAAAGGACTCTGCCCTTTCAGGATTGCCCCATCCCACAGGGAGGCGAGGACAAGCCTGAGGCAGGCGCTAGACAGAGGCCCGAGAGGAGTGCAGGCACGCCTCACTTCCCCTACCGTGCCCCCATGACGGGGCATGTTGTTGTTGTTGTTGTCGAATCCAGAAAAATACAACATTTAATGTCTATAAAGGTGCAGTATGAGTCATTTCACGGAATGTCTAGGCCCCTTCACTGGCAGCAAACAAACTTTCCAGCCCTCTTTTGAGGAAGCCATCCAACTGGGCTGCCGCTGCTGGTGTGTGTGTGACAGTGTGTGAGTGTGTGTGTGGGTCTGTGTGTGGGATGGGTCTCTGGAGGGCCTAGCCTGCCTATGTGTGACTCCGTGTGTGTCCCTCAGATGTGAGCGAGGGCGTAACCGTGGCCAGTGTGTGCATACACACACACACACACACACACACACGGGCTCGACTCTTGGATGTGAGTGTCAAGTCCCCTCGTGCATGCGTGTGTGTTTGTGGAGGGCGTGTGCATGTGTGTGTCTGCAAGGCAGTGTGGTATGTGAGCCTGTGCGTCTGAGGGTGTCTACGTGTACATTTTTTCCTCATCGCTGCCAAATTATCTTCCCATCTCTCCCCTCACGAAGTGAAGGGCTGGCTGAGGGAAGCTAGCAGTCTAAAGGGGGGGGGGGCAGCCGCGGAGGGGAGAGGGGTTGGAGGAAAACCAAAGCAATTCCACTCGTCAGAGGAAAGTGTCAGCCAAGGATGAAACTGAAACCGAGGCAGCAGCTCGAAGGCACCAGCACCCTGGGATTGTCCCGAGGCTTGGGTTCCTCCCACTCCCCGCCCCCCCCCCCCAGCCGGCTGTGGAGATTAGTCAGCCTGCAACCTCCGACTTGGGGTTGAGGCAGTGAGGCAGTGGTTAGCACGTGACCCCATTAGTGCCCATTATCACATTAACACAAATTAGTATATCAGATCCTCTCCCAGTCACCTAGTGGGGCGCAGGGCCAGGCTGGAGGGAGAGGCCACAGCTCAGGCCCTGCTCCGGGAGGAGAAACCAGCACGTGGGCATCAAGGGAGGGGGCAGGCTGAGGACTGCGGCAGGTCAGGTTGGGGACAGAAAGTGGGGACGGGGGACATCAAACTCTGACAATACGATCCTTTTCCTAGGTCGTGCTCTGGGAGGAGACACTTTGGGGAAGGGGTTGGTAGAAAGGAGGGGGTTTCCAGGAATAGCTGGGCACCGCCCTGTAGGAAGGAGGCCCGGGCTCTGAGGTCTGGGCGGGAGACAGACGGTATTTCTCCTGGCACACAGTGAAACCTGGGAACGTTTAGGATCCTTTGGGTTTTTTTTTCCCCCTTTCCTCTCCTTTATGGAAAATCCTTAGATAACTTTCTCAGATGGCTTTGGACATCCTGAAAGCAGAGGAGCTGGACTGATTGACGGAGGAGAAGAGGCACCCAGAACCCTAGTACAGGGCATAGCTTTTATATCTTGGCACCGATAAGGGAGACACACTCTATCCATATATTTATACGTAAAGTTCTATCATGGAAAGAGCCAGCCACTGGAGCTTCTGGAAAGGGTGAGGCTGGAGCCCCTAACAACTTTTTTCTTTCAGCTTAAAGGTGTCTGGCCACAGGTTATTTTTGTGCCCTGATACTCTCAATATGTTAACTAACCAGCCACCACATAACCATGAACCAACATGGGAAGGTCAGCTGCATCATGACTACTAGAGCTCAGGGCCTGCACGGAGGTAGGGCACAAAGCTCTATCAACCGAGGCCAAGGTTGCAAGTTTGAGCCCCAGATGGGCCTCTTCGCTTTTTTTTTTTTACATAGTTGCTGAAGACCGGGTTGACAAGCATGGAATCCCTAACCATCGCCCTACATCTAGCCCAAAGCTGAGCCCCTACCCCTCACCTAGCACGAGCCCTGGTCCCAGACTGCACCCCAACGCCGGCCACAACCTGTCCCTTTGCAAAAGATGCACCCTTGGTCTCAAGGGAGCCAGGCTGGAGAGTGGCTGCTCAGGGAAACCCACCCCTAACGCTGGAGAAGCGATTCAAAATTTCCATTCTACTGCCCGCGGGTCAAGAGCGCCATCCCTGGAGAGGAAACGCTGTCCCTAAACCGCGGTCCCTTAGCTGGAGGCGAGCTTCCCCGAGCTCTGCGGGACCCGGTAGGTGCCCCGAGGGACCCTGAAGAAGCGCGCACCAGGCGGCCCCACGCCTGGACGCTAACGTAGCAGGTCGGCTCTCCGAACTCTGCCGCCACTCGGGTGGGAGCGCCGGGCCCGAAGGACAGTGGGGGTTATGGCGGCCCCTTGCGCCTTCCCCTCGCCATCCCTTTGCATGCGCCGCCCACCCTGCACCCCCGGGATTCCCCGCGGGGGCAGAGCTCCCCACCCAGACCCCCAGCAGCGCGCCCACGGCGCCTCAGCAGCGCCACCTACAGGCGGAACGCGCGCCACGTCTCGGGCCGAGGCGGGAACTGGCCGCGGCGGAGGAGGAGAGGGGGAGAGGTCGGCGCCGCTGCCCCGAGCGGTCCCCGCTCGCCAGCGGCCTCCTAGCGCCGCCCCGGCCCCGAGCGACCTGGCCAGCCCCGAACCCCGTCCCGCAGCCCCGCCCAGCGCTCCGACCTTCCACTCCAGCGGCTGCACTCCGAGCGGCCTCTTGCCCCGGGCGCCTCTTCTCGGGAAGCAGTGAAGTCACACTGAGCCCGATCCGCTGACTCATGAGAATCCTGCCCCCTCCCCGGCACACCCCTTGAAACTTCCCCTCAATCCCTTCTTTCCTGCCCACCCCCCTTCCTCGCTCCCCGTCGGGCGCGAAGGGGCGGGTCCGGACTCCTGGAGAAGGACTCGGTGGGGCAGCTGGGAGAGGAGCGGCGGGAGGGCGGGAGTCCTCGTGGAGACCACCAAGCTCGGTCTCCGCCCCATCCACGCCGCTCTATTCTGGGGAACAACAGGTGATGCCTGGGAGGGCAGTGTACGTTTGCAACTTTGGGCAAAACTCCCATCAAGGTATTCTTTTGCAATTATCCATCTCACGCAGTGAGCCTCGCTGCTTCAGGACTGGCTGGGGAGTTCACTTGGAAGCTGAGGTCTCTTTGGAACCTCCTGTTCTAGTGAAGAGGCCAGCACAAGGGCTGGCGCCACCAAGGGGACAAAGGCGGAGTGCTCTGAGCTTTGAGCTGCCCTCCACCCCCTGCATTAAGTCAAGCTGATCAATTGCCTGAGAGGTCGATGTGGCCTTTCTCCCTTTGGAGAGAATACCTCCCAACTTGGTATTGGCCCAGGCCAGGTTGAGGTGGGGGTGACTTTGAGGCCAAGGATTCCCTGTTTTCACCACCAGTCTCTGCCCCCCCCCCACCCCGCACTGTGCCACTAGTTTGAGGACTCCCACTGTAGTGGGAGACCCGAATCTCACTCAGGCTGCTTGGGATATTAGTCTCAATAAAGGTGGCCGAGGACCTCAGGCCTGGGCCAAGGAAGGCTTCACGCTGGCGGGGCTCTGCAGGCCTGCTCTGAAACACCTAAAGCTCCCCTTTCCCTCTGGAGGCACAGAGATCCTTAAGCATCCTTTTCCACCTAGCAAATCACAGTGCTGGATTTTCGTTCTTTCCCTGTATGCAGTTTCCTTTTGTCTCTATGGTAAGAATCGGGTGGTGAAGCTTGCCAGCTTCCTGGCTCACTTGTCCCTGCACTTCAGGGCAGGGCTCTGCCAGGACCATGGCCAACGTGGAAATGGCCATGGACTTAAGAGCAAAGGGGGTGTACAAGCTAGTCTCAGGACTTGGGGCTTATGTGGTATGAGGGGGGTTTTCTGAGCTAATTATCTCAGCATCAAGTTGAAAGCTGCTTGGGTTAAGGTGGCTGTTCACCGGCCAGCTCTGCAGGGTGTGTTTGTTGGGGATTGGGAGCCACTGAATGCTTGTGTAGGAATATATGTGCTAGGATCATGGCTGAGCATTGTCTCACCATAAAGCCTTCCTGGGGAAATTCTGGGCTTTCATGGAGCGTAGTTTTAAGGCTGTCAAACTCTCCATGGAGAGCAAATCTGGCAAGCAGCGATTTCTAGGGGCCTAGGTCTAAATGTTGCTTGCTGAGTCAAAGAAGAATCATAAGCCTCAAACTAAAACAAACAAACAAAAAATCTGTTGAGCCAAAGGGACAGCAGAGGCAATGTGGGGAGACATCTGCCAAAGGCTTTGGGTCCCATTAGCATCTGCTCTAGACTTAGAGATGAAAGGCAACTGAGTCCATGGAGAGATGAAGAAAGTCCTGGGCAAGCACCTGAGAGACTTTTCCATACACAGGATGTTAGAGCTGAGGGTGGAGGGATGATCTAGTCTGTTCTCTTCATTTTACAGATGAGGCTGCCGAGACCTAGGAAATTAGCTGCTCTGGGTCATCCAGGAGTGAGTGGCAAAGCTGAGACGCAAATCCCAAAGAGCGCTTTTTCCGCTGTGCTCCCCAGCTTCGGGAGGAAGAAACACGGGCAGGGAGCACTTACTGGAACCTGAAGAAGAAACACAGGTAGAAGGAAAACAAGTGGGCGAGGAAGGAGGGAAAATGAAGGGGCTGAGGAAAAGTGAAGAGGAAGAGGGGTGATCTCTTTGGGCAAGGAGGCTGGCAGCTCCATCCTCTGTATTCAGGATATTATACATATTTATTTAAGAAAACATATTCATGTTCTGCTCCTAGAGATGAGAGAAGTTACAAGCAGAGAATGGAGGAAGAAACACGATTTGGTCAGTGGAAGAAAAGCCTGGAGTAGATGGAAGCAGAACAGTAAAGCCATCTGAGGAGTGACGAAGTTCCGATGTGAACTCACACATCATACTCCCAGCACTTCTGTTGCACTGATGGGTCCTGTTGACCCGTCTGTGTCCGCCACTAGGTTCTAAAGCCATTGAGGGCAGGGACTGTATGTTACTCATCTTCTTATCTCTGGGGCCTATTGGCCCACGGCATGCAGCAAGTTCCGCAGTATGTTTGCTAGCTGACCAATAAATCCATTTACGAACGTATGTATGTATTCATAAATTCAACACCCATGTTGGGTGTTCCTCCAGAAGCATCTCTGTGTTGTGCTGCAAATGCCAAGAGAGCACAGGCGGGAACCTGCTTGGGAAGCCAGACACCTCTGTCCAGGCACCAGATGCGACTCCTGGCCTTCTCCAACTGAGACACAGACCTTGGAGGCTCCACTGGGACCAGGTAAGGTCTTCAAGAAGGTACGAGACTAGGCAAAACTCACAGGTGGGCCTCCCGAAGGTATTTTGGCTCTTTGTCTCCAAATTGTCAATGCCCACCAGCCAAAGACCACCAGGGCACTCTTGCAGTCGAACCAGTTGAGTTCATTGCTCACTGCAGCGAGGGAGGATGCATGCCCTGGGGAACCATGGGGTGTCTCAGGAAGAGGGTGCTGGGAAGGACTTATTATAGGATTCAGGCCAGGCTGGGTGATTTGGGGGAGGGTTTAAGGAAGCTGGGCTTTGCTCTGGATTGGATGCTGTCAGGGAGTGTCTTACTGAATCAATCATATCCAATAGGAGGGCAGACTGGAGCGAGGCTCAATATGTAATTGGTAAGGAAGCAGCAGTCACTTAGATTAGCCAGGACGGAGGGCGGTATTTGGTCATTTCTGTGGCTTGGGCAGTGTTCATATTTTTGCCTGTGTTCACACGTGATTCTGGAGTAGTCTTGCTTTTGTCTCCATCCACCATGATCAGGGTGGCCTTGTACGGTTCTAATGTCCCGTGAACCTGTTTACGTTCAACAGAACACCCAGGCCTAGTGGGGCGTGTTAAGCCAGTCTTTAGTGACACCAAGGCCTTGCTGACAGTCCCAGACCAGCTTCCAGATGTCAGGGGCTGCGTTTCTCTTTCCCAAAATGTTCATTTTGAGACGATCCCTGTCTTCCAACCAGGGCTTAGCAGTCCAGAATTTAAATATTCAGACCCTCCCTATACTCTGACCCAGTTCACACCCATCTGTAGAACCAGCCAGGCGGGGGACGTCATCACTGGCCTGAGCTGTGTGTCTCTGTGTGTGGTTCTGTGTACATTTGTCTGTGCCCGCCAGAAATTCCCTGATAAGATGGGAAAGAGGCCAGAGGCGGTCTTACTTCACCTCTGCGCCCGGCAGGACTTTCCCTCTGCCCAGAGAGCAAGGCACTGGAATTGAGTCCCAATGGCCTCTAGGGCAGCAAGGGTGCCCAGCTTTAGGTGGAGTCAGGGAAGGACAGAAGGGATATTGCAGCAGCCAAACTTGAGAGGAGCGGGAAAGGGAAGGGGTAGTGGTGGAAGGGAGGGGAGAGTTCCTTTGTATAAATGGGTCTCTAGAGGGGCTGCTGATTTTCCTTCAAGGAAGCAGCCTGCAGTAGGTCACTGTGGATTCCCCACCCCGCCTCCCTTTCACTTTAAGCCTCTTGTCTCCAAAACAGGCCCTGTTGATTAGAACAACAAAAAAGTCACACATGTTGACCTCATCCTCCACTAAGAGGCTTACTCTGACCCCTTTCCAATCAAACACACTTCCTTCCCTCAGGTCCATTTCTCCAGCTAAAGTACGAGGACATCCCTCGCCGTGCCTTACAGGTGGCCAGGCAAATGTTAGTACCATCGTGAAGCGGTGCCAAGGTACCACCAGATGTCAGTTGTAAAATGGCAAAGAAAAGCGAGGTTGAAGTCAAGTGGGTGAGCCCTGAAAGCTGGATACTTTGGCAGAGCCCCAACTCTGCAGGGTGTGGCTAGCCCTGTACTGCGCTGTGCTGTGGCCCGGCTAATCACAGGCCAGCTCTCAAGGGCCAAACCTCAGCTGGCATTGGTCGTCTGTACGGTCAGAAATTGGTCCTTGCGATCCTTGGGGGCCTCAACAGGTTAAATGCATCCTGGGTAAAGTGGCAAGTCGTGGCAGTGGGTGAAGTAATGGGGGTCTGATAACCTGGATTAGAGAGAACTGAGGCTACAAGGCAGAGGCTCACTCTTACAATAAGCCCTGTTATCTAGCATCATCCAACCAAGCAACCAAGGACTTGGTCAGCACTTTGCCAGGGTTTTGGGGGATGGCGCATGTTGTCCCCATCCTGAGAAAAAAGTCTCTGCTCTGGGGTAGCTTGCAATCAATTTAGGGAGTGAACACTAATAATGCAGAGAACGACTTAAAGAACAAAATCAAGTTCAAAGGCAGTAGGTGCAATCGAAGTTCAGAGATGAAATCATGCGCGGTCACTAGTCCAACTGGTACTACATCACCACGGTGGGACTTCATCTGGGCCTTGAAAGATGAGCGGGATTTGGATACGTAGAAGGGAATAGGGACGGCGTTCCAGATGTGAAGAGCACAAACGGAAGTTTAAAGGTGGCAATAAACCAGATGTATATGTGCGTGTGCACATGCACGTGAAGTTGTGGCAGAGGAGGCCCGCAGGGCAGAGTGGGCTGAGGTCAAGAGCGCCATGGAAGGCTTCAGACTTGATGTGATTGGTGACAGGGAGTCAATGTCACCAGGAGGTAGGGTGGGGGGATATGGACCAAGTGATGCTTTAGGAAGTGATCTAGCAGCAGTAGTTGACAAAGGACAGATGCTCTGGCTGATGTCCATTCTTGGTGTGTATCTTCCTGTGGACACAACTGACTATATTATACTTCTGCGTTCACATGTCTGCTTTCCTCACTGACACCAGGAGCTCCTTAAGAGAAGTGGCCATGTTTTCTCCATCTTCCTCTTCTGCCATCTACCTGGCTCATGGTAGGCACTCAATGAACACTGAATAGAAGAATACATCCTTTCATTTTAATTAACTGAATTATTATGACATTCCATACAAGGATGACAACTGTCAAAGAATTAGACTAAATTGTACCTGATACTAAAACAAGGCAAATCACAATTCGATCCGTTTAAAAAATGATTTGTGAAACACTTCAGGATCTTACAGTTGTAAGATCTTTGTAAGCAGCAATTACTGTATAATAAGTCCCGTTTCACAGGATACTAGATGAGTTTTCTACCTACATTATGGACTTAGATATGTCATGCCTCAGATCATATTTCACTAAACCTGTATACATATAGTAAGAACCTGTTCTAGTACAGCTAATTCTTAAAGTGGACATTTGTCCTGTTCTAGTGTTCAGAAGGGATTTCATTGTAGCTGCAACTCCCTTTAAACAAACCCAATATCGAAAAAATCCAGCCTGGTAATAATTTTCTCTTTAGAAGAAGATTCACAATAGGACTCTTGAAAGTAGTAAAAATTTCCTCTTAATTGAAATAAGATTTGATTTTTAAAAGTTAAGTAATTTGAAATGCAAAAAATGAGTTGATTTATGAAACTTTGACTTCTCTTCCCAGGAAATCATTTGTAAAGTGAGGCATGCCTATAAGCCTATTTGAGATAAAAGGGGTTAGGAGAGGGCAGATTTCTAGTTTGGGGGACAGTGGGCGGAGGAGTTGAGAGGCCACAATCCCTCAGAGTCAGGCTCCAGGCTTAGCCATGAGGCGGCAGGTCTCCGAACCTTCGTTTCTGTCTGCAGTAAATGTCTTTTCTGCCCTCCCCTCCCAAGACCAGTTCAGTTCTGGGCTGGGGGGGTACACAGGGGAGCTGTCCCAGGTAGAGCAGAGTCTAGTCCACATGTTTATGTGTACACTCATTCAACGATTCACTAAGCACCCACTGTGAGCCAGACCCTGTGCTCAGCTCTGGAGAGAGAACCATGAGCAAGACAGGAGAGCCATGGTTCTGGCTTCCAGGAAGCTGCAGAGCAGCAGGGAGACATGTAAACAAGGAACAGGCTTGGAAGGATCAGGAAAGTCTTCAGAGACCGGGATGTTCCCCAGAGGAGGGGAGAGGGGTCAAGTGCTGCGGGCAGAGGTCACAGCAGGTCCGTACAGGATGTCTGGAGGGGCGAGGGAGAAGTTCAGTGAATGAGAGAAGCTGAGAGTGTGTAGCAGGGATTACAAGGCTGAGGAAGGTGATGCACTTGGGAGTGGCTCCAATTGACTTGCTCTCTAATATGCACAGCTTTCCTCCCTTCACACACTTGCTCCCTTTCAAAGAGAAGAGAATTTAATTTAGAAGAATCGGGTTTTATTTAGTGATGTGAACATTAAGAATTTGCCTACATGGTTGAAATATTCACAAAGGACTTGATTATTCACACTCATACATACAGAGGAAGTCTGCTGAATAAAAAACGCTCCTTTACCCATCCAAGCTGCTGTCGGGGACAGCAAAGGGCCTGCCTGTTCCACAGCAGTCTTCAGTCTTCATGAATGTTGAAAAGCTTCGCTACTTCGTTGAGATCTTCATGTTCCTCACCGTCCTTAATGATCTGAGGGACAGAGGAACAAGGAGTGTGTGCGCTGGGCCGCACACCAGGGCAGCCTGGGCCAGTCGCCACTTCACACTGGGAGGGAGTTGTGGGAATGGCTTTCTACGAAGCCCGAGTGAGCATGTGCCAACGCCCGTGCTACCCAGCCATGTCCCGAGTGAAAAAGAAACATACCCGAGCCAAGGCGATACCTTTGTTCTGCTCAGGCACAGTCTGACCCGGGTGGACAGTGCGTGGCAGGACATCCGACGAAGTCACAGAGACGGCTTCCGCCCACACCTCCCATCTTCCTCTCAGAGCCCTGACGGGCACCTACCTTCCTTGCTATTGGCATTCGGTTGAAGATGTTCCACAGCACGATTCCCACCACCACTTTGTCCCTGAGGTAGAAGATGATGCCTTTGCCGTAGTCCTCCCCTTGGGCGGGGGCCTGGGGGACTACAGGGTTGCTGGGAGGAAGAGTGATTTCTGAGGCCTCAGACTCTGTCTCACTCTCTGATCGGATACCAGTCCCTGTAGCCAATCCCCAAAACAAACAAGCAAAGTCAAAACAAAACAAAGTCAGTTCTTACGAGCTTGGAAATTTTAGAAGGCAAGTATCTTTCAACACCTGCTTCAAGCTGCTTCTAAATGATTTGTTTTTCTATGCCGCCTCAGTAAACACTGGCCTATTCTAGCCCCTCTCCATTGACAAAGCCAACAAAAGCTCTTCCTTGCCAGCTCCTGGGCACTGGGTCAGTCTGACCCCAAACTATCTCATTTTAAATTTACACTATGGATATTCCCTGGTATCTTTTTTCAAACTACAGAAGACTTGCTCTTGTCCCCTGAGAAACATTCTAGTGCTACATGGTCAGTACAATAGCCACTAGTCACATATAGCTTTTCTAATTAAAATTAATTCAGAATTGAAGTTTATTTCAGTTAAAATTAAATAAAATGTAAAATTCAGTTCCTCATTTGCACTAGCCACATTTCAAATACTAAAGAGCCACATGTGGCTAGTGGCCAATGTATTGGGCAGAGTAGAGATAGAACACCGCCATGATAGCAGAAAGTTCACTTGGATGGCACTGCTAGAGACACTCTGGCCAAAGCAGAAGGCACTTCCATATGGAAAAACCATAGTGCAAGTGCTTCCTCCTGTGCAGGGTGGTGGCAACAGCCTGGGGAGAGGGCATTTTGTCTTCTGGGAACAACCAGGCTTCAAGTAATACTGCCCAGTGGACAGAGTAGTGACCTGGAGTTTATAAACACCTACTGTATAAGTCCCTGGGTCCCCCTCCTGGATCCACTTCCCAGGAGAGGTCCGAATTAAGGAGTGGGTATATGTAATCCACTTAGATTACACAGGAAAAGGACCTCATATCCATATAATGTCTTGCTTCCTCCTTCCTAAAGAGCAACTTGTCCTTGAAACGCCTCTAACAAGAGGACACAGAGGTTAAATAACTTCAGCCAAGGTCACGAAGGGAGAGAGAAGAGACCTGGGAGTTAATGAAAGAGATGTGTGTCGGAGAGAAGTTCATTCCGAGAGGTGCCTCCCGTCTAAAGAAAACCCGCTATTAAGATCTGACAAATGGAATTAGAGGCAGCTCAAGAACTACTCAGCCCAGTTCTTCACTGTTCAGGGCCCAAGGAGGGGAGCAGGTCCCAAACTAAGGTTCTCAGGCCTAGCTCTTGGGATCAGCAGGAAGCAAAAAAAAAAAAAAGCCATTGAAAAAGTTCAGGTTTTCTTAATCACGCAGGTCTTCCTAGTCCCTTGGGACAAACTAGACTTACAGAGTCGTCGAGTTAGCCACCGTCCAAGAGTCCAAGAGTCTGGGACGACACCCACAATCCACAATATCTATGCTTTGACCAGGATACCTGATTTCGCCAGCTCTCAGACCACTAAAGAGCGAGGACTTCGGGTTTGGTTTATTTTAAAGCACAACATGAAGAGAGGCTTTCACTGACAGTTCCCTCTGGCCAATACAGATACCCCTTGTTCAGGAGGATTTGGACCATGGTTTCTCAACACTCTTCCAAGAGAAGTGGTTGGGCTTCCTTACCTGACTGCTCTGTGGCAGATTTGGGGTTGTCTTGTGCGGTTGCTTTTGCAAAAACGCCGACTGTGGGCAAACTACTGTCCACAAGACCAATAGCTTCATAGCCAACATCGGGGCCCAAGTCACTCCTAAGGAAGGAGAGAGAAGAGGGTGTTCTGTCAAAGGACTGTAAAGGATGGTGCGGTAGAACGCTTCCTCTAAGGCACCACACTTTTATGCCAACCAAAGAAACTGGTATGTGCCACAGCAAGAGAAACGCCAAACTGATCTGTCGCCTGCTAGGACATCTGGGGACGATTGTGAGAAAGCACGATTATTCCAAACAGGTTTTATTTTCCTAACAAGCCACTATGCATATCACAGATCCATACAATGATCTATACTTTCTTAAATTTAATCATTTAATTTTTACCATATCACATTTGGTGGGGGTGGGTTCCCCACATTTACTATTCACTACCTTCCTTTACTCTTTTTAAAACTGCCTTTTTGAAACTTTAAAGAGTGCTCCATATTTATGGAATCCAGAATCTGGGATATTTTGTGGTTCTATTAACTGACAGTACTCCCTCTTAGCTTTCAATTTTCAAGGCTGAAGTGCTTTCTATAAAGTGGCACCTTCACTCACTTGGTCATTTTATTTTCATTGTTCTTCTTGGAAACTTTTCCTATCATCATCATGCTGTTTTTAATATGCTAGGAACTTCACAGAATACTTGTGGCACAGACACACTATGGTTTTGTAATCATCCAAGCTACTTGAGCTGTTTTGTTTCTGGTGCTCTACATTTTGTTATCTTCTTGGCCACAGAAGCTCACTGGACTGGTGTCTTCAGGGAACAGTCTACAATGACTTCTTGGATTCTGTTCCTGGAACCTAACTGATAATTGTATAGCTACAAACTACTTTTTTTCCTAACTGCATTATCTTACACGTGTTGACCCTGAAACCCATCTGTTACATGTTTTTTGCTGCCCACTCATGAAACTGTGTGTGATCGTCTTAAAATGTACTCCCATCAGCTGAGAATTTCCCCAACAGAAACTGCTTAGAGGCTTCTGAAACCTTGAAGTTTTATGTACCCCATCTTTCAAATCAACAAGATGACAGTGGGCCAAACAGGGGCAGCTCCAGTATTCAAGAATGTCCATTGTTAACTTTCTACTATCCAGAGAGCCGCCTATATACGTCTGACTCTGAGTTGCTGATCTTAAGGGTTACATATGAGTGAGCTGCCTTTTCTGTCAGTAGGTTGGGCTCAGTAGAATTAGCAGCAAAGAGCAAATAAAATATACTGCTGCCTGTATCTAAGAGCACACTTCTGTACTACCTATTGTAGCTCGAACTCTGAGGTATTTTAGCAGAAGTGCTGATGCCATTTCCATTCATTCACCTAGTCTAACTTATGTCAGATGGAACCCTTTTACCAGAAGATGGCTCGGGGGTAGGCTGCGTGGACACGAGACGGAATTTTTTCACCCTCTGTATGAAGCTAACTGGCCCACCAGGAAACCAAAGCATATAACTCTGGTTCCATTAATTCTGTGTTCTAACCAATTGAGTCCTCAAGGCACAAAACTATTACCAGAACATTGACTGATGCCAGTACGGCTTAGCAGCTCCAGTCATATTTTCTCCAGCCAATCTTCCGCTCACAACAGCGTGATCATGGTGCTCCACCCGCCTCCTACCCAACTTTATATCGTAGAAACATGCAGCATCTCCTGCCTTTGGAGACAAATACATTACATGAGCACATGATAAAAAAGCAAGTTAAGGACAGAACATACACTTTTGGGGCTCAAAAAATGCTTGTGATGTTAACTAATGATTTCCAACCACAGGCCAGAATCATACCTACACTATCAAAAACAGTTGAGCTTCCATTTTCACAAAAACCATTCTATGCTTCCACAAAGCTAACCTTAATCTTCCATGCTCCAGCTTACACCTATTTCTTCTCATTCTGCCCTCAGCAGAAACAGGATATTTAATAACCATGATTTGCAGAATATTCTTTCCTGTGTGGAATCCAGTTTTTAGATGTGACTGCCTCTTACCTAGACACCTTTTCCAAGATAAAAGTTTTTTGGTCATTCACTATTCATTCATTCATTCAGCAAGTATTTACAGAATACTTACTCTGTACAAAGCATTATACTGTCTGCGCTGCAGAGACACGCCTGACACAGACCTCGCCCACGAGGAGTGTATAAGTGAGTTGAGGAAGGCGCGGCACTCTTCCTCACTATGGTGTACCATGCCAGAGGTGTGCAGTGAGCGAGCTCAGTGTTTCAAGCAGAGAGAGAACCCCCGGCTGGAGGTGAACAAGGCCAGCTTCACAAAGGATGTGGTATGGGAGCTCTCTCACCCTTTGTTCATCTTTGTGGCTATTCAGACACCCCCAAAGCAACCTAAAAATCCAACATGTGAGCAATGGCGAGATAAACTCTGAAATCCACCTAATGGAATATTATACAGTCGTTACACTGTTTATGGAATCTGAAGCAATGTGGAAAAAACTTACATTCGAATGTTAAGTGAAAAAGAAAATACAAATGTTTATACGTAGTATGCTCGCCATGACTGTCTACAACAAAGAAAAAAACTATGCGCGAGAAAATGAAGGGAAGAAACTACACCTAAACATCAGTGGTTGCTGCAGGGGAATGTCCCTTTCTCCTTTTTGCCTGTGTTTTTCATACTGAGCGTGTATTGCTTTTATAACAATTTTTTAAAATCCAGTACACTGTAACTTTAAAAAAAAAAATCTTTACGGGAAAAACACCCTGCAAAGTTCCTATGTCCTCAGTTGCAGAGTCCATAATCAAACACAATACACTTGTAATGATCTAACAATAGGGAAATTACCTCATGGTTCCTACATACTATAGTCTTGTTTGTGTCATAACAGATTTTTAAAAACAGCTAAAAATAGTACTCAAGGAAAATGAAAATGGAGTAATTTTCCTTTCCAGAGAATGTTATAAAACTGCCTCATCCTCCATTCCCTGGACTCGTGTTCAGGCAAGGGAATAGCAGATCAGTGTGAAAGCTGCGCACACGCCCGCCAGGGTCATGCTGATGGCTGCTGCCAACAGTGGAACCAGGAGAGACCTACTCCTGTGGGCACGCACACTGTTCATTTCCTTTTCCATGAGCCTGCAGCGTGAGGCCAGACCTGATCTCGTAAACCAAGCAGTTCACAAGTTTCTGCTCTCCACCCTCAGCTCCCAAACACGCTGACCCTATTTGGGTGGGCTGCTGCTGAGCCTTCGCACACCACCGGGCAGACCTGCTCCCAGGCCGGGACCAAGGCACCGTGCCTGGTCAGGCTGTCATCGCATACTTACCACCCAGATGTTAGAGCGGGCCTGGAGCTCTGCATTTACCCGGAAGCCACCAAAATCAGAGTCTATCTCCAGTCCGCCAGTCTTGGCCAACTCAACATTGGGCTCCAGGCCCACGGCTGCCACTATGTGGTCAGTTTCTACCTGAGGACAAAAAGAATTCAGTCAATTATTACAGTTTCCTCGTATGCCTATGAACCCAGCGACTATAAATCACAGTCACAAAAAATCACAAAAAATCACAAAAAATCGGGGCTTTACAAAAAAAATCATCCGGTAACTCTGGTCAAAAGACTTTAAGTTCCATTTCATAAAGTGCCACCCCTCCACATATACATACCCCCTACCATCTGAACAGAAATCTGCCACCCTAGGAAGGTCTCAAAAATCTGTGATACACATAGGAAGAGGCTATGGGAAATGGTTCCCAGGCGGCTACTCCGGCTCTCATCATTCTTCTTTTAGCAAAAGACAGTTCATTAAGAAAATTATGACAGGTTAATGGTGACTGCCAAGACAACTAATCTACTGGTATCAAATGAAGGAGTAAGAATGAGGAAAGGGCAGAGCAGGCTTGGAAGGTGTTCTGGCAGCCTGTCTTCCCCTCCTTACCTTCCGGCCATCTTTCAGCTTGATGAGTAACCTGCCACCGCTGACTCCAACTGATTGCACAATAGCACTGGGCAGCACCTTAACCCCCTCTGTAAAGGCAAACGAGACCTGAGGCTGAGCCTGTGAGCCTACCACCTTCATGACAACCAGAGAAGCTGACGAGAGTAATCATTAGTACGTAGGCAGCCTTGGAGAGCCACAGGCACCCACGCCCACAGTTCACTTCCAGCACTTCCAGGAATCTGGTGTGTCAGATTCAGAACACCTACATGAAGCTGGCTGACAGGAGGATGGTGGAAACTTTTCATAGGGCAGCTGGTAAGGCTTATGGACAGGGGGTTCCCAAAGAAGCAAATTTTGCCTTAGTCCTCACTCAAGGCAAGAGTGGGAGCATATGGAAAGAGTGTCTCTACCTTGCCTGACTTTTTCCATGGTCCAGTTGCTGAGGTATTCGGGGAGGATCTTTCCCATATTTCCTTTCTCAGGGAAGAGCTGAATCACTTCTGTGCCCGAGGCTCGAGCTGGGAAGAAGAAACAGAGCAGGTATAGTGGAGGCAAAAGTCAATCCGAGAAGACAGGAAGAGAAGTAAAGGAGCCACAGGCAGCCATCTACTGCACACAGGGCAATGCCGCGGCCCAGGCCAGAGCGCCCGTTTGTGGGGCACTAGGGCACAAGGGCATCCACAAGGCAAATACAACAGATGCCAGAACTTGTCCCTGGATTCAGCTACATACTGTGAACTCAGTGCACTTATACTTAGGCTTACACAAGTGCCTTGCAAGCTCTGAATAGTAAGCACCCTCCCGAGAAGATGCCCTGATTTCACACAGCTGAAAAATAACATTAAGAAAAAAATGGTTGCCATGAAACATTCAAACTGGAACTCACAGATCTGTCAAGCTGGGAACCATCATGTATCTGAAAGAAGCCTTTGACTTTTACAGGGAGCAGCAGTTCAAAGATACATACAGTTCTGTAGTCTACATTGCCCCTACCATCTTAATAACTCACTTTCCTTAATATTTTATTTCTAAGGAGTCCTGGCCTAGAGGCGAGAGGAAAGGAAAAAGGAAAGAAAGCAGCACTGCTCAGCTGCTCAGATGACAGCTTTTCGATCACTAAGGCATCCCTCATCAGAGCTAAGCTCAGTGATTAGTTTTTCACCATGTAAACCTTAATCAAACTCTCTCTACTGATCCTGGTAAATGCATCTCTGAAAAGCATGTGATATAAGACCAGAGAAAGAAAATCGAGGTCACTCCCCAATACTCACCCTTTCTGCCAAGAGCACAGGCCAGTTCGCTACCAAGGAAGCCCCCACCGATAATTGTAATCGACTTGACTTCCCGGGAAATCTTCTCTAAGGTTCTAAAGTCTCCAATCTGCAGGATCACACAAGTTTAGTCCACTGATTTCCCAAAGGGGCATAGGATGATAATACCAGGAAATATTTTCGCTAAATCTTTGACAACAGTAATTTGCACATAAAATCTTCTCCTTGTATAAAGTGGCTCAATTATAGCCTCTATTTTATTGATGTAAATTTCTTTCTCCAATGTAACATTCTTTCTAATAACAGTGGTTCTCAACGGGGGGCAGATATACTCCCCCTCCCCCAGGGGACATCTGGCAATGTCTGGAGACATTTTTGGCTGTCACGACTAGAGTGGGGAGATACTAGTTGAAGCTAGCGGGTAGAGTCCAGGGACGCCGCTGAACACCCTACAATGCACAGGACAGCCCCTCACAACAAATGGTTATACGGCCCAAAATGCCCATAGTGCCAAGGTTGACAAACCTTGTTGTATCAAGAACTTAAAGGACAGTACAAACCTTTTCCGGTACCCATAGCGGTGGCTGAAAATTTTCAGCAGTTTTCATAAGTAAAGCATGGTGTTAAGAAGCAAACCCCCGCTTCCTTTTTCACTTAGGTACTCTTAACTTTTCTCCCTAAAGTCTCCACAATAGCACTTGCAGTGAAAAATGCCAAGAGGCTATAAGGAGTTCCAATGACTCAAATGCATCAGGAAAAAACAACTATGGAAGGGCAATCGAAGGAACTATATAGCAAGCAATAAAAAACGCTAAATCTGTTTTTCTCCTAGGAGCTCAAAACCCTTGAGTGAGGTATCTGAGGTGCAGAGAGAGGAAGTGACTTGCTCAAGGCCAGATAACAAGTCTGTAGAAGAGCCATAGTTAGAACTTCAATCTCCCAATTCCCGGGTGGGTACTTGGGGACCACAAGATTGTGCTACCTCTTCAAAACCGCCACAACGAAAGCACTAAAGCTGACAATTACCTTTCTGAAAAGTGTTGTTCTACTCTTCACCTCTGCTCCAGCCCTATCAATGGCAGACAGACTTCTTGGAGTGCCTCCTGGAAATAAGAGGAGAAAAATCCTTTAGCCCAACGAGCAGGAGCTAGCCCAAACAATCCCCCCACAAAGGTGGTGCTGTGGTGTGTGCTGCTGGCGTCACAGCGGCATCAACAGGACACAAGGCTTTGTTTTCCCTCCCCTCGCCCCACAGTGGGCTTTAATCAATTTCCTTTGAAAAGCAG
This sequence comes from Balaenoptera borealis, assembly GCF_965194805.1. NCBI lineage: Eukaryota > Metazoa > Chordata > Mammalia > Artiodactyla > Balaenopteridae > Balaenoptera > Balaenoptera borealis. Next base: position 108,819,532 of record NC_138881.1, read on the forward strand.
ATTTGAGAGTCTCTCTTCAAAGGGCCCACCATTCCCGTAGATGGCCAGAAGCCCTCACTTCTTGCTCCCGTTCTCTTCTACTTTTTCATGAGGATTCACCAGAAAGCACGGCTACGTTTGTTTAAGCAACTGCATCCTTCTCCTCTCTTGATTTCTGATTGGAACTGGCAATGAAGCCATGAGGTTAGGTTATATCACTTTCAGGACACAGGGCAGAGGGCAGAAGGCAAAGGCTAAGCAGGGAGAGAAAAAAGAAAGGCAGTCCTCTTCAATACCCATCCATCATGCCTTTACCAGAAGGAACAATACGGATAATCCAGAGGGGCAACTGATCAGATGCTTGTAGTTAGCCAAGCTTTGCACCAAGAGAAGACACCCACTTCAGAGTCTGGGTTTCAGTTTTCTTAAGATTAAGTAATGCCTTTATACTAAAACTTGAATGAGCTGTATCAGGGAATAAAGCCATCTCCAGAAATACTCACCTGTTGCAATCAAGCACTTTTCATAGGTTATTTGAGAGCCATCATTAAGTTTCGCCACATTGCCTCTCACATCCAGCTGTACTACCTGGTCCAGTCAAACACATACACAAACAGAAAGATATAAATTGGCTTTAAAATTTTTTACTGAGATATACAACATAAAATTCACCATTTTAAAGTGTACAATTCAGTGGGTTTTAGTATATTCACAAGGTTGTGCAACCATCACCACTATATAATTCTGGAACATTTCCATCACCCCCAAAAGGAACCCTGTACCCATCAGCCCAATGAGAAGAGTTAGTTCTTGACCTAAGGTGATCCTTAAGAAACCATTTCTAGGTAATCACTGGCACTACAGTTTCTGGTACCCAGTTTCTTCAAGTAGTCATAATTTCCTAAGCAGCCAACATTAGAGTTAAGTCCCTACTGTCCCAAAGTTCCTGCCCAATTTGTGGAAATGGAGAACAGGGACAGACTTTTCTGCCTGGCTCTTTGGGACCCTTACTTCCTTGTTAACAACTCTCCTACATCCTCAACAGCTTTGCAGGATGCTTTCTCCAACTTCTAGCTTTCACTAAAACTGAGCCCGCTCCCCCCGCCCCCAGGAAAGCTCATACATAGAGACTGCTCACTCACCCACACTCCTCCCCATCACAAGGAGAGGGTGTTGGCTGCTGGTGGTTCCAAGTTATTCTTGTACTATCATCCCCTCTGAAGGACACTGACATATATCCCTACAAATCAGTGTTATCCAGCCTCCTCCTGGTCACTCCTCATTCACTGAAGTCCTTGGCAGCTGGCTTATACTTCTCCTCTGAGCCACATCTACAATCCTATCTCTTAAACTTATACTTCAAACATCTCACTCTTTGGTCACAATTTTCCATCCTTCCAGCTTTCTCTCGGTTCCACCGTCACCTATCCTTGCTTTTGATTTTCTCCATTTACCCAGTGGGCTGTTCCATTCCAACTAATCTGGGCCCATAGTAGATCATCCAAACTGTGCTCTTGCCAACATCCCTAATTTCCTTGCACCCTGCTCCTTAGGGTGAAAAGCTTGAGCTTTGCAGTCAGAGAGACTGGGGTTCCTGGCTCTGCTCTACTCCTTATGAGCAGTGAGACCATTCATTCAAGACATATTTATTAAGCACCTAGTATGTGTCAGGCACTGTGGTAAGTGCTGGAGACACAATGTTGAGAAAAACAGATACCTTCCTGCCTTCAGAGTGTTGTAGCCAAGACAGACAATTTAACAAGTACTACAATCAAGAGTGAAAAATCGAGTGAGAAATGCTCTAAGAAGGACAGCACAGGTAGCGCTAGAAACATATGACAGGTGCACTCAATCGAGTTTTCCGGGGTGGGGGGGTGGGGGTGGGCAACGACATAAACTGAGATTGGATGGGTGCGCAGCCTCCTTAGCCGCCTTTGATTTGTCCTGGGTAAGATCCCTCTTCAATCCAACCCCTGTACTCAAACCTCAAACTGCTCACTCTCAGATAACCACCTGGTGTCCTAGTTTATTGCAAAAACAAGTAAAGCCATCAGATGTGATCTTCCTCAGCTTCCCGTACGGATTCCCACCTCCCAACGCCCAAATAAAAACTTTACTTCCTTTCTTCCAGCTTCTGGGATGAGGTGGCCTTTCTGTTCTGTTTCTATGCCTGACCCCCATCCCTTTCTTTCTCTCCCAGAACATTCCCCTATTAGTCACCTGCTCATTCCCCCATCTCTCTCCTGACATCTTACCCCTCAGCCCATTGACATGTTTAAGTCTGTCCCATCCTAAATGTCCCACCTTTGATTCTATGTCCTCCTCAAGCTTTTGTCCAATGTCATCTCCGTTTTGTCATTTAAACTTTCTGAAAGAGAAGTTTATCCTCTTTTCTAACTTCACAATGATATCTGAACACCTAAATGTAATGGGTCATTTTATGATTCTTTTTTTAGCAGATTCCTTTGCTGCGGTAATACTGTGGATCACATCCTGCTTCTTGAAACTCCAACCTTGGCCCCTGCCCTGGGTTCTCCTCATCCTATGCTTTTAGTACTTCTTTCCTAGTCTCCTTTTTGGACACTTTTTCTTAAACCTGTTTCCTGAAATTTGGGTTCCTCAGGGTTCCATCTTTGCCTCACTCCTTTTCTGACTACCTCAGTTCTCCACGGGAGGCCTCACCTACTCTCATGGTTTCAAATCCTACTCACATGTGGATGATTCCCAAATCTGTATCTGAGCCCAGAACCCTCCTCTGAACATTATAGTCATGTGTCCAACTGCCCTTAGGACATATCCACACAGATATTCCATTTAATACTTAACAGTCCAAAACGAAATTTTATGTCCCCCTTAAACTAGGTCTTCCTCTTGCAATGTCTCTCTCAGCTGGGGGTGTACCACCATCTACCACACAAGCTGGAAATCAGAAAGTCATCTTTGCCTCCCCCTCTCCCTCATGTTCTGCCTCCAATCAGTTGCCACCACGCCCTACCAAGTTTGCCTTTACGCCGTCAGTCTGTTCCCTGCTCTTCACCACCTTTCTGCTAGGAAGCTATACAATGATGTAATTAAGAGCTTGGGCTCTGGAATCAGAATTCTCCATTCAGAGAGATCTGGGCTCAAATTCTGTCTCCACCACTTATTAACTATGTGATCTTGAGCAAGTTACTTAACCTCTTTTTCATCTCAATTTCTTTCTCTATAAAATGAAAATAATAATAGTACCTACTTCATAAGATTATTGTGAGGGTAAAATTATGTAATACACGTAAAGCACTTAAAAAAAACTATACTTACTTCATCTTCATCATCATCACCACCACCACCACCACTACTGCCCTAATTTTGGCTCCCATCATCTCTCACCTGGATTATTATAATCGTCTTCGAAATGGTTTATCTCTAATCTTGTTCCCCTGAAGACCATCTTCCTCACAGCCAACCGAGTGATTACTTAAAATTCAATCCAACTGTTTTATATCCTTGTTTAAAACTCAACAGCTCCTCAGTGCCAGTGGCATAAAACTCAAGCTCTTTCACACGACAGAGCTCTCGACGACCAGAGCCTGCACAACTTCTCAGTTTCATCTCCTGCCACTCCTTAACTTTCTGCTCTATTGGTACCTAGCTGCTTGTGTTCCCCTGCACCAAACATGCTTTTTCATACCCTTGTGCCTCTGCTTATGCTATTCTTTTTTACTTGAATGTTTTTCACTTTTCTCTAATCTGGTGAATGCCTCTTCATTCCCTAAGACTTCTCATTCTGTAAGACTGCCTTCTCCAGCAAGCCTTTCCTGAAACCATCATTATACTGGGCACACTTCCCAATAATTCCCACAGTATACTGAATTTCTTTCTTACTCCAAATCTGTGTTATGATTATCTGTTCATGTTTCTGCCTAATACTGTTAGCCCCTGGAGGGCAGGGCCTGTGTGCTATTTACCCATAGGTGATACTTAATACATAAGGTCTTCTTACCAGCTTATCCACAAACCCATATCCACCTTCTCTGCCTAACATCCCCTTATAGGAGAAGTGGGCCTATCCCTATCAAAGGTCAATGCCTCCACTTGTGCTCTGGATCCCATCTACTCTGGGCTTTGCTCCTTCTGATAACCCTTCCCTCTCTACTGGAACATCGCCATTAGTTTACAAACACACTCTAGACCTCCCTCTTGTTAACAGAAACAAAACATAACACAACAAAACAAAACCCTCCCTGGACCCTAAATGCCCTCCAGTAACTGCCCCCAGTATTCAGGCACTCAACTTTGTAAAGTCTAACAATATTTTCCACGCTGATGTCATGCCTGAATCATTTTACTATCCTGAATAATATACATTTGTCAATGTCTTGCCATCAATAATCCCAAAGAAATGTTAGTGTGGAAAGACAGGAAGAAGAAGGAAAGGCAGAGGAGCAAATTAGAAAAAGGAACAGCTTCAGAGTCACGGTCCCCAGTGATTTGACTTCCCCGGGAAAGTTTAGCTAGCCTGCTATTCTAGGCTTGAGACTAGTGCTTTCCCCAGGAAGACACACTAATTAGTGTAGACTGGCAATATTAAACCTAAAATGACTTGATCTTTCTTTGATGAACCACAATGGCAGGACAGACGTAAATGGTAGTGGGAATACAAGTCACCATGTTCGCTGCCCACATGGGCAGATAGGTGGAGCCTGACAAAGGAAGCAGCCTACTAGCTCACCTTCTTCCCAGTGAGGACGGCCACACCACCATTCTCAATGTGAGGCAGCTCCTGAGCAGAGACATAGAAAGAAGGTGGCTGGAAATATATGCTGTATGGAGAAAAGGGAAAAAATGTTATAAGTACCTGGAACTGCTATCAACTTCCCCCAGAGCTTTAGTAAAATTGCTTCCACCATGGAAAACTTTTAGGAACATTTTCTAAAGTAAGTCTCCAAGGCCACTAAATCTTGGTCGCGACTTACTTATACAGAGGTGTTTTACACTAGCGAGTCTCAACTGGGAGCAGTTTTGCCTACCAGGGACATTTGACAATGTCTGGATACACTTTTCGCTATAATAGCTTTGGGGGAGGATGCTTCTGGTATCTAGTGGGTAGAGGCCAGGGATGCTGTTAAACATCCTACGATGCACAGACAAGGCCTCCAAAACAAAGAATTATCCAACCCTAAAGGTCAATAGTGCCGAGGTCGAGAAACCCTGCTCTGGATTTAGGTTCCTTTCAAAGTTAGAACACGAGGAGTGTCCAAGGAGCTGGTATGCACATCCACGCAAACGAGCTGTCCAGAATGGCACTGGTCAATGGACAACTAGGTCTAGCTCCTGAGATGATTTTGCCTCAAACAGTAGACAGTAACCATGAAATATTAATTAAGGGATGGATAACATAACTGGAAGTATGCATCCTGCCTGAGAAAAGGACATGATAATACGAGTGAGGGAGGCAGGTAGATTTATAAAATTTAGTCCAGTGTCAAAGGGATCCACTAATGAGAAAAAAAATTGATACCCAAAGAACACGGTACTGGACTCAGGAGATCCAAGGAGTCTTTTAAAAGGAAAGGGCTTCTTGACTTGTATTTCCAAGTCTCTCATGCAAACATTTTAATAGAGGTTCTTCCTTACAGTGTTCCCACTATATACCCCCAATTCTGAGTGCCTCCTAGGGCATCCAAGGAAGTGCCACTGAACAGTTTCTTTTTTTTTTTTTTTTTTTGCTTTTATGGGACATGCCTAGGCAGGTGTGAAGAAGTGACAACACAGGCTGAGCTGCTCTTCACTAGAGACGTCTAACACAAAGGTCCTGGAAACAGGAGCATTAGTGCTTCAGAGGCCAACATTACATCTTCAGTTGTTGGTAGATCTGGTTAACAGAATCCAGGACTCTTGCCACTATAGCCTGTTGTTGCCTATAAGCTATACCAAGTGTGTACCACAGCGGACTCCAGTGTGCGGCCAAGTCATCTGTCCTACTCACTACATGCGGTTCATGCAAAATCCTGACCTACTCTTTGTGCTTAGCTGAAGTTGCTGGTCGGACCCATTTTACATAAGTCAACAGACCTCCTCTCTTTCCCATTCCATTGTTTGAATCGCAGTGTCTTTGTGACATTTGGATCATCTGAAAACCACAGTTCTTTTGAAAGAGGAGGTCTCATGTATGGCAGCTCAGGATCTTCAGATACGATTAGTACCTTTAGACACAAAACAATGATACTTATCAGAGCCAAGTCATTTAAGAGGCAAATAAAGCGTTCACATTGGCTAAGTGCTTGCAGACCGCACCCTCCATGCCAAGCAAGACAGTATGTGCCTTACCCTGGCCCCAGGATCCCGAGCCCGGATGGATCTGGCTGCAGCAAAAGCAGCAGTGCCTCCACCGATGAGCAGGAATGGAATGTGACTTGGTACCCTGACTTCAGGAACTGGCTCTCCTTCTGGAGCTGTAAGCAAAAGACCAGACAGGGTGAATTTTTTTTTAAGTCTCAGACAACTCCTTGCCACTATTTAAAAACAAAAACAAAAACACCTTGCACTTGACTCAATCCTTTACATAAAAAGCTAGCAAAACACTGCAGCTACATTAATCTTATCAAATTTCATTGCATTCTGATAGTATAGGAGAAGGAAGCATTCCTTGCATTTCATAAGTGAAAAATACCCAAAAAAGAGGTGAATAATTTGGCCAATGTCATTCACTCACTAAGTCTCTCAGAACTAGAACCTAGCTTAGTGTTTAGCTATTTCTAAAATATATTAGAAAGTATATATTAGAAAGCTTCTGCCCTTCCCATTAATTTCTTAATGACCAACAGGAACATATCAAGTTCAGTTTCACCTTTTGTTAGCAATAAAGGGGGAAAACCCAGCAGATCAACTGTGGATTATTAAACAATGTTCAAAACTAAGGAGGTGGTATGAAGGAAAGCAATGGAAATTGCCTACCCAGAGTCGTGGGGCTTATTAAAGGATTAAAACACTCCTCTCTGAAAAATCAAGCCAGATGTGTGGGATGGAAGTGATGGCTAGAGCTATATGCTTTAGGGAAACAAATATATCTTTAACAAATTGAAACTCCAAAGACTCAAAAGGGGAACAAAACAGACCAAAAGAATGTCCTCATGGAAAAAAAAGGCCTTCATCTCTTTTCCAATAATTTTCCTTGCCAAGCTTGCATTTTTTAATTTAAAGCTTGCCCTTAAGGGTCTAATATAAAGAAAAACAACCAATCATAATTATCACTAATTTTATTCTCAAACCCAAATTACAGTCAAACACTGTAACAAATTGCTCCCCGGTCTGGGGTAATACCACAGTTTCTGGAAGCTTACAATCTCACAGCATCATCGTGTCTAAACAATATACCCGCAAAGCATAGCACCCAAATTGTTTATAACTTTCCCTTTATATATTGAGTCTCAAATCATACTCACCAGATGATGTGGCCCTTTTCTGTTTCTCTTCTGGTGTCAGCCCTAACCCTGAAATTCTTTCATTGTATCTTTTTTGGTCATCTTTTATTGTCTTGTAGGCCTGAAGACCCAAACATGGAGAAAATTTATTTCATCATACAGCTAGCTAGCTCATACCATAAGTAACATTCATTATCTTTCAATTAAATGAGAAGCTTTTGTCTACATGAGGTAAGTTCTTCTATGTTAGAATCACTAAGGCAAAAATTATTTTCTTAAGAAATAAAAAATACCGAGTGTGTACACACTTGGTGTGGAAAGAATACAGGTAAGCAGATGGAAATGTTGCAGTTTCAGATTTCCTTAGGCTCTATGTGAAGAATTTTCCTCATATTTAATTCTGAAGGTACAGCTAAAGAAAAAAGAAAAACATTTTATACTGGAAGAAAAAAGTGCTAGGAAGAGCTAAACTTTATAAAAGGGGTTTTGGACTATGCTGGATACTACCTGTGAAACCAATCTATATGGTCCTGAGTAGGAAGCTGGGACATAGGTTTTCTTGGTAGATGTCCCAAGTTTCGCTAAGTACTTAGATAATGCCCTGAAGCATGTCCGCCAGTATGCCTAGTCTTATAGAGTAACCCATCTTTCCCTCAATGGCCTATCCTTTTATGACACTCAGATACTTAATGGGCAAACGTCTCGCTTAAACACCTACTATATTTCAAATATACTATCTTCTCTATCCTTTCAAATTGAAGAAGGGTACCTTAGCACTGACTAGTTTTTTTTTTTTTAAATACAGCATCAGAATTTATTGAAGATTTTTTAAAAAGCAGTAGGCAAGAATGACTTGTTTTAATTACAACACTTTTGCTCTTTTGTACCCCACAGGGTCAATAAGATAGGAATTTAAGTGACCATATGTCAGTTGAAATCCCAGATTGTTAATTAATTGGAGGAGAAAGTAAGGACAATCAGAGGAAGTATCATAAAACATGTTCTAAGAATACTTCTATGAGCCCCTTACAAAGCAGCCCACTAGGCAATGTGCTGCAGTAAGGAACCTGGACTCTCAGACCTGGACTTGACATTTATGAGCTTGGAAACATCTAACATATGATATGAATGGACTAGAAAATTAAGTACTGTATGTTAAAAGATAATGGTTATTCCTTGAATTTACCACTAAATTCATCAAATTCATAAATTGAATTCAACTAACATTAACTTCAGGAAGAAAGTTTTTTTATCTTGGCATCAGATATCATACACAAGTCCAGCATTTACTCATTCCTTAAAAAAATATTTATTTTAAGAAAGGGACATTTACCTAAAAAGACGGCTTAAGCTGGTCAGTGTGAGTGAACAGAGAAATAAACTGGGGTCATGTTCACATTAAGAGGGATATCCAAAAATAGCCTAGGGCCTCTCATACCTCCTAATGGCTTCACACACGAGGGGAAGAGCAGACCAAGAAATATCTTGAGGTTTAGTGGGGAAAGGACAAGAAAGAGGTTTGTCACATATTTATATACATATATATTTATATATTTAGCTTTTAAGTAAATGTTCCGATATAAAAATAAGTTTACAGACATACTAAATAAAAATTTATCTTTTTCCCCCGTGTGTTTCTGTCTCCCCAGTTTGCACAGATTTTCAGTTAGTGACATGAATACATGTCAGGTTAAGAAAAACTACAAACTTATGAAATATGTTAGCAGACAACTTTTCTAAACAGATGAATATAACGCCATATATTCATCTTAAAGGAATATGAAAGGAAACAGTTCATTTTCTGAGTCAGGCAATGTGGTCCTATCAGTTGAACAACGGCAAAGGGCCCAAATACTAAATCTCACTAAATATTCTAAAGGCCACCTTGACTCTGCTCACTGACAAATCTAAGCCACCTCATTATTTAAAATGTAATATAAAACTATACAAAATAGTTTGGTAGACAAAAGCTTATCATTTAACCTGAAATCACTATAATATAGCAGCTTTATTATTACCAGTGTTGGATAAACTCAGAGGGCAATGAGGCATTTAACTGAATGGCTTGAGAGGAACTTGTGCTTCACAGGCATTTCTAGGCAGGAGAAAGCAACAGTGAGTGGCCCTATCTTGTGGCCTGGCATTAAGAGATTCGCCTGGCCAGCTCTGTGGAGGCCATCCAACTCTGGTACAGCAACATAAACCAGAGGTTTAATAGGTTTCAACTGTTACAAACATATCAGGTGCAAACAATTTAAATCTATTTCTGAATGAATGGGGTGGAACTGATGGGAAAAGTTGAGAGAGCTATAAAATGGAAAAGTTAAGGTTTAGAGGGTAGTATCTGAATTATGAAAGAGAGGCATTTAAGAAAGCTATCCACACGAATGCATTAGCTTGTACCACTTCAGCCACTAGTTTGACCAAATTACAGATTACAAAAGGGACACTGCCAAATGAATTTACTTGAAATAGAGGCTGGGGGTGAGCGGGAAGAACACTGCAATTTCTATGGCTTTTTGGACCTCCTCCGAAGCATTCAATAAAATGCCTTTTCACAATAAAAGTAGGGTTAATTTACTGTTTCCCACAAAACACAAAAATTACATTTTACCTAAAATGATTCAAAATGGATGGTGTTCAAGTTACCTTTACTTGCATTCAATGTTTACTCTTTGAGACTGTCTTGTTAGGTATGCAGCACTAAAGCACAATATAATTTAGCATCATAAAAAAAAAGAATTATGAAATTGGCAAAAGTTTCAAAGAAAGGGTTGATGATGAGGATTTATAATAATCATTAAATGTATGGCTTTAGATATATCTGGTAAGACTTCCACAGTCTGAAGAATGAGACTGGAGGACTCCCTAGTGACTGACAATGTCCTTTTAATAAATACCTAGAAAGCACATGCTGTGAATATTTCATCGTATTCTAATGGATCAAGTTTTCATTAGTGCCATGGTCTCACCCACCCTACCCCAAAATATATTTTACTGTAAGTATCTTACATAATAAACTCCTGCCCCAGTGACTGTTGCTCCTACAATTAAGAAGTATACTAGGCTGCTGCCATCTTTCCCAGAAGCACCTGTAGACGCTAGTGATCTAGAAGGGGATCCTAGGTGATGACACTGCACAACTGTAGGTAAAGATAAGGCCAAGAAAGAAACAAAAGGAAATAGAAAAAGCACTAAGTATTAATGAAGAAACATTCAACACAAAGGCAGGGAAGCATTTTTGGTTACCCTGTGCTAAAAAAGAAAAAAATGCTGCTCCAGGAATGGAGGAGAATGTATATTTCCTCAAAGTCTGTTATCAGACAGAGCTCACCTATTTCTTACTCTGATTTGACCCACAACTGGCAAGAGCTGTCTACTTTTCTTGTGCACTTGGGAGTTAGGTCAGGGAATGATAATCTAAGTAGCTGCAAATAACTTTCATGTCCCCCCTTTTTTTTAACCTAGATCAAGTAACAAAGATAAGTTCACCGTCTTACCAGGGTAGAAAGAACTAAAACTGTAATGTCATCCAACCATTTGCTCTCAATAAGTAAAACAAACAGCTTCCTTCAATCAAGGGTGTTACTAGGTGTTATCTAAGTTGGTTCACTCAGCCTTACATGATCCAACTTTAGACTGATCTGCTTAGTCACAGTAAACCCTGCCAAGTTAAAGAAAAATGCCCACAGAATAACTCCTCTGTGACCAGCTAAGCTGATCAGAGTTCATTTAAGGAGATATTATTGTGGTACTACCACATAGCAGTTAAAACCATACTTCCCACCTCACACAAACTCCATCCTAAAACTGGAGATACTAGGCCTACCTCTATAATTTAGTATTTGGGTGAGATTCAGGGATAGTTTTCCTTTCAGGAATGCCAGATTGAAGGTTGTTGTTTTTAAATGTTTATTATCCCAAACTAAGGAAAAATAAAATATTTGACAAATGGGTCAAAATCAAATATTGTGCTAAGGAGCTGCAATAAATTTTGACCATATTCACAGGTTAGTGTGTCACATCCAAGAGAAAAGGTACAATTTTGTGGATTAGTCAAACCTAAGAAAACGCAGAGGCTTTCAAGTAAAGTGTAAAAAGACAAGTGAAAAAAGCAAAGATAATCAACGTGAGATTAAATTTCAGTCATTCCCAAATTGGCTCTCATAGGAAATTAGACAACAGGCACTTTAAAGAAGGTTTTTTGGAAATTTTTCCAAAAGGAGAAAGGAGAATTAGTTGTAAAAGTCTTAAAGCAGAGAAGTATTGAGTCTATTAGTGGGAGCTGTTTGGCAGCTTCTTTACACAAGCTGCTTTTCTACTTACATATGCACCAGCTCCTATTGTTGATAAGCCCACAATAAGGACTAATACAGAATTATCGATTTTGCCCCCTGATGCACCAGAGCTAGTCATTTGTCTTGTCATCTGGAGTTCTAGAGGAACATGCCATCGCTGGAACAAGTTGTTGCCTAAGGAACACAATTTATTAAGACACACACACATACAAAAATAAAATAGTTAATACATGTTTATGACTAAACATCAATGCACTGTACAAGTAAAGACTTAACTGCCCATTGGGCTGTGTGATATTCACTGTCAAATGACCAAGGGAAAAAAATCTTCAAAGCTGTACACACAAATACAACAGATATCAGAATGCACACTCTTAAGTTGTTGGAGTTTTAACAGTACAATTTAATGCTGTCCAGGGAGGAATTTATAGCTTCCAGAAAAGGTAATGAAAAACACACGGGCAGTTCATCAAATACCTCTCTCTTCACATCTTCACCGTAAATGAAGTAAACATGGAGAGATGACTGAATAGATAGATATAACAAGTTAACTACAGGCTACCTGGGACACGCTAACAACTACTTAAGGAGTAGTCTAAATGGCTGGTTCAAACCTTGAACAAAATAATAAACTCCTGCAACACAATCTAACCAGAATACAGTTTAGTCTTGTGTGAAAGGCAATGTGTCCTGGAAGACAGAAATGGTAAAGCTTAGAAGAAAACCAGAAAAAAAAATTAGGTGAATTTATCTCCCCCAAAGAACTGAAGAATTTTGGACTACGAAATATTTTTTACAATGACAAAATTTAAAATATCTACCAACTATCAATACTTGGCTCTCAGTCCTCCAAAATAATACAAAGATTATGTTGATGCAAAAACTCGGTACAGCTATGTAAGAATCTGAGGATCATAACAACGCTCACACATGGAAATGTAAGAGTTTCATAGACTTCTTTCTCCAGGAGGATGCTGGCATTTTCAGATGAAGGAAGAAGGTCTCAACACCTTCTCTGCTTGTGATATTCCTCGTGTTGACTACTGACCTAGAACAGGGGTTTGCAAAACTTTTTCTGTAAAGAACCAGATAGAAAATATTTTCAGGTTTGCGGGCCACATGGTGTCTGCTGCAACTACTCAATTCTGCTGATGTTGCACAAAAGCCATAACATATAAATGAATGGGTGTGACTGTGTCCCAATAAAACTTTGTTAATGGACACTGAAATGTGAATTTTAAATAATTTTCAAAAAATAGTCTATTAACAATTTTTTTCAGCCATCTGAAAAATGTAAAAACCAATTTTAGCTCAAGGGGCATACAAAAGCATGTGGCTTTGGCCTGTGGGCTGTAGTTTGCCAATCCTGATCTAGAACAGTGGTTCTAAAACCTGAGTGCGCATCAGAATCCCCTGGAGGGTTTGCTAAAACATGGATGGCCAGACCTACCCCCAGAGTTTCTGAGTTGGAGGATCTGGGATAGGGCTCAAGAATGTGCATGTCTAACAAGTTCCCAGGTGATGCTGATGCCGCCAGTCTACACTTTGAGAATCACTGGTCTAGAGGCAAGTAGATATGTTCTGCTCTGACCAAGCTTTAAAAGACAAACAGAATGGCGCTGGTAGCTATTCCATATGTACTTGCAGAGATGTGAAATAGGGAGCTTTCCCCCTTGCTTTCACAATAACAGGGCTCAGAGGGGTAAAAACACGTCCAAAACGGGGCTGCAGTCTCTTACCTGAAATCCTTGGGAACATGTGCATTCCAGAACTTGGAATTGTTAGGTTTTAAGTATATAACGCATACACCGTATAGTAACACCCAGCACAGTAAGGGGCAGCAACCCAGTCACACACGTTAATGTTTCTATGACCAAGCACACTGAGTGCAATAAACAAGACTCTAAGTAGCTTCTCTCCAGTTCAGGTCAGGTTTTACTGACAAATGACTTACAAAAACTGGATTTTTAGTCCTATTTTGATTTCTAGATTATAGATAAGAGACTATGGACCGATATTCTTAGAACTGGAAATGTATTTTTCTCTACTGTTTTTATTTCTTTCCTGTTTTAGAATCCTTCATCACCACATGAAATAAAACGGCTTATATTTGGAAATAACAACAAATCACGAAAATAAAAACATGTGCAAGAGTGGAGAAGCATGGGCTTCCCTGGTGGCGCAGCGGTTGAGAATCTGCCTGCCAATGCAGGGGACACGGGTTCGAGCCCTGGTCTGGGAAGATCCCACATGCCGCGGAGCGACTAGGCCCGTGAGCCACAACTACTGAGCCTGCGCGTCTGGAGCCTGTGCTCCGCAACAAGAGAGGCCGTGATAGTGAGAGGCCCGCGCACCGCGATGAAGAGTGGCCCCCGCTTACCGCAACTAGAGAAAGCCCTCGCACAGAAACGAAGACCCAACACAGCCAAATAAATAAATAAATAAATAAATAAATAAATAATCCTTCCCTCTAAAAAAAAAAAAAAAAAAGAGTGGAGAAGCTTATCTCGATCTGGGCAAGCTTTTGATTTTCAGAAGTCCATAAAAACGATGAAGCATCGGAAATAGAAACTGACAACTCTCAGAGCTTAGAAAATGAAACTGGGTAGAAAAAGTTCCACATGGCTTAGTACAAATAATTTAGTTTTGTCCCTTACCTTCACTCCAAGTTTTTTTTTTACTGAAAATAAATGCTTTTAAAATTCCGTTTATCCCTCTAGAAGATCCTAAATATAGAAATAATAATAACTTTGCTTTAATATAATAATTTAATATAATATTCTGATTTTGCTTGCTTTTCACAAACATAAAACTAAATGTGTAGATTTGGGTTAGTTCAGCAGTTCTTGCCTCAATTTGCACACAAAAAAAGACATTTAAAAGTAAATTGGTTTTCTCAGGGTATATGCCCAGCAGTGAGATTGCTGGGTCATATGGTAGTTCTATTTTTAGTTTTTTAAGGAACCTCCATACTGTTCTCCATAGTGGCTGTATCAATTCACATTCCCACCAACAGTGCAAGAGGGTTCCCTTTTCTCCACACCCTCTCCAGCATTGATTGTAGATTTTTTGATGATGGCCATTCTGACCGTCATACCTCATTGTAGTTTTGACTTGCATTTCTCTAAAAAAAAAAAAAAAGGTTCTAAAGAACCTAGGGGCAGGACAGGAATAAAGACACAGACGTAGAGAATGGATTTGAGGACACAGGGAAGGGGAAGGGTAAGCTGGGACGAAGTGAGAGAGTGGCATGGACATATATACACTACCAAATGTAAACTAGATAGCTAGTGGGAAGCAGCCGCATAGCACAGGGAGATCAGCTCCGTGCTTTGTGACCACCTAGCGGGGTGGGATAGGGAGGGTGGGAGGGAGACGCAAAAGGGAGGGGATATGGAGATATATGTATACACATAGCTGATTCACTTTGTTATATGGCAGAAACTAACACACCATTGTAAAGCAATTATACTCCAATAAAGATGTTTTAAAAAAAGTAAATTGAGGGCTTCCCTGGTGGCGCAGTGGTTGAGAATCTGCCTGCCAATGCAGGAGACACGGGTTCGGGCCCCGGTCTGGGAAGATCCCACATGCCGTGGAGCAACTAGGCCCGTGAGCCACAACTGCTGAGCCTGCGCGTCTGGAGCCTGTGCTCCGCAACAAGAGAGGCCGCGATAGTGACAGGCCCGCGCACCGCGATGAAGAGTGGCCCCCGCTTGCCGCAACTGGAGAAAGCCCTCGCACAGAAACGAAGACCCAACACAGCCATAAATAAATAAATAAATAAAGGAGTTCCTTTAAAAAAAAAAAAGTAAATTGATTTTTTACAAAGTAAATGGGTTTACATTTAAACTATTGCTTGAAAAGAAATATAATACAATACTGTCATTAACAAACCAACTTTTTACATACCTAGTGACTTTAATTTTGTAAAAGGTGATAATATTGTATGGATGTTCATATTTTCCCTCCAATTTTCTTTTACCTATAAAATTATTCCCACTCCTTTCCCCCATAGCCTCAAAGTTTTAGGAGATTTTACATTATGACTGAAACATGCCTTTTCACTTGTCTTATTAATGTGGGAAAGCCACCTTACTCCTTGACTTCTTATTGCCCCAATCTACTTGTTTTAGATCTTCTGCAGTCAGACCACATGTACAGAGGTAGAGCTTCCTTCCTCACACTTAGGATTCAATTCTTTTTTTTTAAAATTTGATCATTTATACATAATAATATGATTGCCATTTTAGCGATAATTAGAACCTCTACTGTGTCATATAATTATCATTTCTTTTTAGTGATTGGAATAATTAAGATCTAGTCTCTTAGCAAGTCTGATAATACAACATTATTGCCTATATTCATTATATCGTGCAAAGATTCAATTCCTGTAGGTGTTTGCTCAACAAATATTTCTTGAATTAATGAATAAAATAAGGAAGTAGAAATTCTTCCCAGTTCTACTGATAAGGACTGAACATTTTGAAGAATTCTTTGCAAAGAAGTTTTGGCCATATCCCATTGTACAGGCTGCTTAATAATAAATTAGTAACTTCAAATACCACAGGCTAGCATTAGAATAGTACCTAAATTAGCAAATTCATTTCTGTAGATTTCATAATCTCCTGTTTTTCCATACTCCCAGAAGGCCTTTTCCAGAAATACATCCACACAATTGAGGCACCTAGGAATCTCAAGTGGTTAAGAGGTCTATATGCTCTTGAATCTTGTTTTCTGAATGTCAAACTTATTTTTCTGACATGGATAAAACACAGGATAGGACAAGCCTAGATGATCTGTCCATTGTAGTTAGATGCCTCTTGTGTGAAACACTCTGAAGGCACCAGAAGAAAAATGATTTAGATGACAGAAAAAAAAAATCTAACTCTATTCTGCAAAGTTAAGTCCTTCACAGTACTAGGGTTCAGTCACTGAGAATTCACCACGTGCCAGAGACTGTACAAAATGCTGAGGACACAAAGATAAATATGACATAACTCCTGTCTCAGACAGTGTATAGTTTAGGAGGGGAGAACGGCTGCTACTATTCTGAATATCAGAAAATGAACCTGACACAAATCACAAGAGACTCAAGGCTGCTCAGTTTGGTTTTTAATCCTTAGGTCAGAGGAACGGAAGGGAAAGAGTCATTATTCATCAGAACAGTAGTTTCCAAACTTGCCTGATCATATGAATTACATCAAGAGGCTTGTTAAATATAAATTCCCAAGGCTCTCTCCTAGAGATTCTCATTCAGTACTTTTAGGGTTGGCCCTCCACTCAATTTATATGACCAGGCAAGTTTTGGAAACATAAAACTTACAATATGCAACAACTCCCTTAAAATATTAGAAAATGTCTAGAAAATACAACATATTAATTGGTTGCAGAAAATGCTGACTTGCTAAAATTTTCTTCTGGAAAGTTTTGCCTCAGCAGAAAGAGTGGGTAAAGGCTCATCTTCTAGGCTTCAAAGAAAGTGTCATTTGGCAGTGTCCAGGAAGCCTGGATCCTTGCCCACAAGATGTCCAGTTTCCTTTTTAAAGAGGTGAGAAGGATTCTGAACAGAGAAAAATGTTCAAACATTTGACCCTCACCTCAGGGGTCGGTGATCAGTCTGATCACATCGGTGGCACAATGTTTGATAACCAAATAAAATACTACAGAACAGAAAATATCTACTACCTAACCAATCTGCTCAGTGCTGAATGCAGATATAAAGTGGTGACTATTAATTACCTTTAATCATTTCTGGAAAGAGGCAGAGCATCCAAATAAAGTAAATAAACAAATAATAGCAATTATGGTTTTAAGGTAAAAGGCAACATATAATGGAAATGAACCTGACAATGGTGACAGATGTGGATGAGATGTTTCAAGGGAGGTTTCAAGTTTGCTGTAATCCTGGCAAAGAACTAGTGGGGAGGAAGGGAAAAACGGAGGGGAAATGGCATATCAACAAACAATGCCTCTTTCTGATCTATGCAAAAACATATGGTAAATGCTGCTATGCGCAAAAGAAACCAGATTAAAAGCAATCAGTAATCAAGCCAGAAAACAAGGTTGATTCCTTAAATGACAGAAGCATTGCTTTTTGAAATTGTAACCACCCCCACCCACTGCTAAAGGTAATGATGTTATACTCTGGTGCTTGGCCAAAGGACAAAGAGTAAGTGTATACAAAGAAATGATGGCTATGTCGAGAAGTCAGAATATATTCTACAGCAGACTGCCTTAAAATAAAGTCATGCAATGGAAAAGAACATTTTCAGTGAGTATTTTTCAGTAGTTCTAATATCACCAACCACCTCAGATGTCTCATAAATCAATTTACCTTTGCAAATCCATACTTAATTGATGAGAACTTTTGGTCAGACTTCAGAATGCTGGCAAAAGTTGTGAGTTTTAAGCAAAATAAGTACACAAAGTTTGAAAGCCCAGTGTGAATGAAAATCTTCAGCTTACCTAAATTTCTGTCCAACTTACATAGAGCATCCTCATTTCAATGCACAAAACCCATACAGATGACATCATAGACAGGAGGTTAGTTTTTAAAATCTAATCTGGTTTTTAAGTTCCCAAAGCAACATGTCTTAGAACATACGTCAGGTATACCCATCAGGAAACATTTTCTTGAGGCATAGCAACTGGAAAAACTATTCAAATGCACATTTCCGTAGACTCTCACAATCTAAGGGAAATATTTTCCACTTTTTTTTTTTAAAGCACCCAGAAGGCAGTTCCAAATTGAAAAGGCCTCAAGGCAGTTCCACACTGACATAGCAAATGTGAATATCCTCGGGTGGCCAAAGATGATTGATAAAAAAAACAAGAACAACAAAACAGCACCTCCTACAGGTGGATAATTCTTTACCCCCCTGAAATTGTGCAGGTTGGAAATCAGCAGGCTCAAGACATGCTTAGATAAATTCAAGGAATCTGATGCCCAATGGGCTAAAGGGGAACCGGATTCATCCTTAACCTTTTGAGGTCAAACTTTAGGAAGCAGTGTGGAGTTGAGGCAAGAGGATTAGGGACCTAGAGACTGGCAAACTAACCTTTGCTCTGCCTGTTACTTAGGTATGTGACCTTGAGCAAGCAATTTCACCTCTCTGTGCCTTGGTTTATTATCTATAAAATGAGTGGGTTGAACTTTACTACGAAATCCCTTCTAGCTCTAAAATTTGCTGAAACAACTTCAGGGAGGGCAAATACAATGCGTTCTGCAAACTGTTTCTTCGAAGCGTTGAGACTACCAAGAATTACACTGAGCAGGCATCTCAGACTAGTTCTGGGCCAACTCTTCCCCGTGGCTGGCGCACGGCGTACTGCCTCCTTACTTGCACTGATTGCACTGTTTCTGTTTCACAGGGCACTCAAATCTATGAATCTGATCTGGGGTTTGGAAGGTAGGCAGGTAATATGCTCATTTACAGAAGGAACTGAGGCGTAGGGCTTAAGTGTCCTGCTTAAAGTCTCTCAATCGATAAATGACAAAGTCTACTTCACCTCATTGCTCTAAAAAGGCGAACTGGGGGTGGCCGGGAGGTGGCATTGGACAATACGAGACAGCCAGCTGTTCTGTTATACCTGAACAGCAAACCCTCCCAGGAAAAGGCCTCAAGCCGACTGACTACTGGGCTCAAATCCCTTGAAGGTCAGGCCGGCACGGCTTGCGAAACTCACGGTTTGGATCCCGCCAATTCGGAATTCACGCGACTGTAAGTGTGTTTATAGTTTTTCCCCAGGGGTGGGGGTGGGGTGGGGGGGAAGGCCTGAGGGGCATAGGGAGCCTGTAGAACCCAGGCCCTTGGTCTTCAAGGTGGGGTTTGCCCGGGATGGGTCAGTCACCTGGGAGCCGGTTCCTCTGCCTCGGGCCTCGGACGCACACCGTCCGCACCAAGGGCGCCAGCTTCTGCTTCAAAGCACCCGCCGCCAGGCCTCCACACCGGTACATTTCGGCAACCGCTACTCTGGACCTCCTCTTCCTTTCCTTTCTTCTTAAGCACGTACCGACAGGTCAAACACCGTGGGCCTTGGCCCGTTCCTCCGGCTCCCTTCACACGCACTCTACGTAGGCTCCTCCTCCCGGCCCCGGGTGGGCATTGGACAGCTAAGCCGGCCTTCTAGAGCAGGGGAAGGGGAAGCGCGACTGGAGACCTACTGCGCAGGCGTAACGCTCAGCGCCGCATTGCGATTGGTCCGCACGGGGAGAAGCTGGGCGCATGCGCCTAGCTGTCCGAACACTTGGAAAGACCCCAGGCTGAGTTGCTTGCAAGCTTCTGCGGGTTTGATGGCAACGCGTTCCGCTAAGCGAGCTCAAAAGCTGTCCAAGGAGGGACCGGCGGGGCCGCCTTGCCTGGCGGTTGTGGCCGGTGCTGCCGCTGTGTCGATGGCGGGAACCTGTAACGGCACCTCACAAAGCGTGGCCCCAGCACCGCAGTTTGTTCTTCTGCTTTAGGCCACTAATTACTAGGTACTAAGCTTTCCGGGTTCTCTGGCTGTAGTCCACTTCCAGTCTTTCCGTAGGTCCAGCCGGGGGACCTGGCTTCCCAGATTCGGAGTGGACTTCCGTCTTTTACAAATTGCTGGCGCTTTCCCACCCAGCCCCTGTTTGCAGGACAAGTAATCATTCCGCGCTCTCTTTCCCAAATCGCTTTTATATTGTGCAGTTCTGTGTCCTAGATGCTGTACGAGGTGCTGCGGACAGTCTCCTGCTATTATGGCTTCCGTGCTTGAGAGCAAGATGCTGGCAAAAAGAGTTCGTGCTTCACAGACTTTCTGTGAGAGTATTCCTAAGCAGGATTTTAAGAGTTGTGGGAGGAGTAGGGTGAGGGGCTGAGTGTAAATAGGTGTTTTGACTCTACCAAATGTAAGCTAAATTGGAAATAAATTATTGGCTGTATGCAAAACATAACATATGCCTATTTCAAAGTTTTGAGTTACATGTTCATTTAACAGGTATTTATTGAGCACTTGCCACTTGGACTGTGCTATTAAAGGAGCTCTGGGATATGAAAAGTATAGGAAGTGGTCACTGTCTAGTTGGGGAGATGACATATACTGGTCATTTAAATAATAAATAATATCTGATGTAGTGCAAGAGCAAGAGAAAATATGGGATGGAATAGCTAAGGAAGGACTTCATGTAAGAAGTGTTACTTGAGCTGTGTCTTGAAGGATGAGTAGTAAAATTCAAATAGTGGAGGAGAAGGAATGATATTTCAGATGGTGAATACTCTGGGACCAAAGGTAATATTTTCAGTGGTTAAGCACCATTGACTTTGCATCCGGTCTGCCCCAGGTTGAATCCTGGCTCTGCCACTTGGGCAAGTCACTTAACTTGTGCCTCACTTTCCTCTTCTACCAATCTCATAGGGTTGTTATGAAGATTAAATGAGCTAATATTTGTAAAGTATCTTAGAGGAAGCACCATGCTGCTTGGAGGTATAAAACAAAACCCAGCACGTTTTCAGGGGACAATGGTAGAGAGTACATACTAGGAAGTAAGTAAGGACAGGTGAATATGGTGGGGCCAGATTTGAACAGGCAAAAGAGTTTGGCCCTAATATTGTAGGTGACGAAGTTATTATCTTTAGTGGAATAGGGATAGAGAATGAAATTACAAAGTTGTTTTAGGAAGTTTAACCCAGGAAGCAGTATTTATTGGGTGAAAATGATCCAGGGTTCCCTTACTCATTAAGAATAGGTTAATGTTCAGAAGTGCAGGTAGTAGGTGCCTTTTTTTTAAAAATAAACTTATTTATTTTTATTTTTGGCTGCATTGGGTCTTCGTTGTTGCGCGCGGGCTTTCTCTAGCTGTGGCTAGCAGGGGCTACTCTTTGTTGCAGTGTGCGGGCTTCTCATTGCGGTGGCCTCTCTTGTTGCAGAGCATGGGCTCTAGGTGTGTGGGCTTCAGTAGTTGTGGCACGTGGGCTCAGTAGTTGTGGCTTGCAGGCTCTAGAGCGCAGGCTCAGTAGCTGTGGCGCACGGGCTTAGTTGCTCCGCGGCATGTGGGATCTTCCTGGACCAGGGCTCACATCCGTGTCCCTTGCATTGGCAGGTGGATTCTTAACCACTGCGCCACCAGGGAAGTCCCAGTAGTTGCCTTTTAACCTAGCGCTGTTTGGGGGGATAAATATTGAAAATATCAATTCCACAATAAGGTAAAAAATTATTTCTACTTATTTCATATTTTAAAGGTCTTGCAGACATTGAAATTTATTGCTATTTCTAAAAGCCAATAATAAACATGGATTGATTAAATACAAAGTTAATCATATCTGTTGGTGAAAGAAGCTTTGGAAAACACTATCAAAATCATGACGATCAGGGGGCTTCCCTGGTGGCGCAGTGGTTGAGAGTCCGCCTGCCAATGCAGGGGACACGGGTTCGAGCCCTGGTCTGGGAGGATCCCACATGCCGCGGAGCAACTGGGCCCGTGAGCCACAGCTACTGAGCCTGCGCGTCTGGAGCCTGTGCTCTGCAACAAGAGAGGCCGCGATAGTGAGAGGCCCGCGCACCGCGATGAGGAGTGGCCCCTGCTCGCCGCAGCTAGAGAGAGCCCTCGCACAGAAACGAAGACCCAACACAGCCAAAACATAAATAAATAAATAAATAAATAAATAAATAAATTTAAAAACAAAAACAAAAAAAATTAAGAATTCAGAGATTGTAAATATGACAAAATTAAACTTATAAAAAAAAATCATGACGATCAGATACCTATGAAAACAACTGGGTGTATTTGAAAGACAGTCATTTAATGATGCACAATTAACATACAAAAAAGACATTGTACAGCACATTTATTTTTGCAATAGGTACCATGAGGTTTTCTTGTCCTCTTAATAAAAAATTATATTTTATGATTTTGGGTGGCAAAAGCAACTTACACATATTGAATAACTCCAAAAATATAAGTGAAATTTCCCCAAAATCTCACTCCACAGAGTATTTTATTAGGGCATGGGGCCCATTTTGATATACCACATTTCCAGAAATCAGTGTTTCTACCTTACAAATATAATGTGAACTCTCAGGCTCAGTGACAAGTTTTTGCTGGGAGCATATGTCTAAATAATCTTATGTGGATGTAATATTTTTTTATATCTCCCAGAAAGTTAGCATTGATTATGGCTATGAATTAGCAAAGCTTCTTTTCACTCTTTTTTTTTTTTTTTGGCTGTGTTGGGTCTTCGTTGCTGCACGCGGGCTTTCTCTAGTTGCAGCGAGCAGGGGCTATTCTTCATTGCCGTGCGTGGGCTTCTCATTGCGGTGGCTTCTCTTGTTGTGGAGCACGGGCTCTAGGCGCGCGGGCTTCAGTAGTTGTACCACGCGGGCTCAGTGGTTGTGGCTTGTGGGCTCTAGAGCGCAGGCTCAGTAGTTGTGGCGCACAGGCTTAGTTGCTCCGCGGCATGTGGGATCTTCCCGGCCCAGGGCTCGAACCCGTGTCCCCTGCATTGGCAGGCGGTTTCTTAACCACTGCACCACCAGGGAAGCCCTTCTTTTCACTCTTACCTACTGGATATGCCTAATTAATAGTTACCTTTTTTTAAAAATAGCTACTCTTCTGTAGATAATGATCACCAGGAGCATTAGCTTCAAGTTCAGAGGAGAATGATTCGGCCAACTATTATCTAGACGTCAACCAATCAAAAACAAAATACTGTACAATGAGGATTACTGTTCACACTGGACAATGATAATTGGTATTCATAATGATGACCTTCGATTAGCCAACTAAGATTAAATCCTTCTCGAGGTTTAATATTGAATAGTATAATCTAGGGTTTTAGAAATGGGTGACCCACGTATATGCTAAAAGAGTTAGCTATAAATATATCTGCTAACTCAGCTTAAAAAGATTCTTAACTAGAAGACCCCATTTTCCCAGCCATTTTGAGTAACTTGCACTTGGCTGAGCAGTCACATTCCAGTTTGCTTACAGATCTATCGCTGATGCACTGAATTGTTTTCCTCATAGTGGGAATGGATTTAGTCATATTTGTCTCTTCTGCAGCTCAGCCTCACACACAAATAAGATGGTAACTCACGTGTGCTGCTGGAATCCCTGACCTTGATGGCGTTAGCAAATAACTCATACATCGGTGCTATTGGTATGTGTCAATATTACCTTAGCTTATGAAGTATGTGGGAGGAGGGATAGAGTCTTAAAAGCAAACATAAACGGGCACATTTTATTGTATGTAAATTGTACCTCAGCAGAGTTGATTTCAAACAAATTCTGAACCTGCAAATCACTTTCGGCAGAGGGAATACTGGTCTTGACCAAGATGTGTGATGCTTATTAAGCCTTGGGAAGCTGCCCCCTAACACCGTAAGAAAGTTCTGTTCATTTATCATCTTCCAAGCATAACCTAGGCTTCTGGGAAATTAGATCCAACCACTTTGTTCTACATTCAGTTGCAGAGGGGTGAACGCTCCTAGGGGTTTCTAATTCCTTTTGAAACTCCACCATCCTGGAAGGATTTATGATTATATGGAGGGCTCGGGAATGCAACACACTGTGAGGTTTATGCCATGTCCCAAGATCCCTCCACCTGGACCTGTAATGGTTAGCCCTGGAAACAAAGTCCCCTTTTGCTGAAGCTGCCACCACCAGCTTCCCCCTTCTTCTACCCCATGTTCGGCCCTCTCCCGTGGCGGGCCTTCCCCATTGGCCAGACAAACACAACCGACTGCGGCAGCCAATGGGAGCCACTCTCCTGAACATTCAGAGGATGGGTGCTCGTGGTGTGATGAGGGGAGGTTGGCGCCTGGCACGCGCCCCCCTACATCTGACAAGTCTGTGACAGAAACACTAACTCCCCCTACACACGCACACCCGTGCCCCTGCCTACCTCTCGCAGCTGCGCGGACCCCCATAACCCACAGCGTGTCTTGGCAGCGCCCTCCCCGGCTCCTTGGAGCGCGCGAGCGCACCTGCTTTCTCAATAAGACAGAGCATCGTTTTATCCTAAGGCTTGGGAGGGGGCTGCGGAGGCGCGGCGCAGCTGCCAGCCGCTTGGTGAAGGCGGTGAAGGAGGTATCTCCGCCCCGCACCCCACCCCCGCCGAGTAGTGTCGCTCCGAGCCGAGGTGCTCCAGAGATGCCTGAGGGTGCAGCTCTCTTTGTCCTCCCCAGCTGTGCCCGCTGACCCCGTGCGCTCCAAGAAAGTGGGGGTGGGGAGCCCGAAACCTATAAACCTATAAAATAAATGGGGGCAAGGAGAAAAGAAGACCATCCTGGGGTGGTGTGTGCGGCTCTCCCCACCCACCCTTTCCTCCTTAGGCTTCCTCCCTCCGGTGTGTCCCTGGAGTCCAGGCAGGGGAGGGTCTAGGCGAAGGTGCGGTGGCGGCAGCGGCGGCCTGGGGAGCGCGGTGGGATCGCACGCCCGAGCGTCCCGTCCCAGCGCACAGGCGCAAGGAGAACGCTTGCCCACTCTCCTCCATCTCTCCTCCCCTCCCTGGCTTTTGTGTCGCTGTCTCAGAGCTGCTAGGAGGGTGCGCTGGAGGAGGGGGGGGCTGGGGTGAGAGGCACCCCCTTCACGCGCGCGCGCGCACACGTTGCTGGCGCACGCACACACGCGCGGATACAGACACGCACGCACACACACACATATACACACACGCACAAAGCTCGCTCGCCTCGAGCGCACTAACGTGGCCGTTTTCTTTGTGTGGAGCCCTCGAGGGGGGTTGGGGCCCGGGTCCGGTCCGGGGGAGATGGCGCAGCCCATCCTGGGCCATGGGAACTTGCAGCCCGCCTCGGCCGCTGGCCTGGCGTCCCTGGAGCTGGACTCGTCGCTGGACCAGTACGTGCAGATTCGCATCTTCAAAATCATCGTGATTGGGGACTCCAACGTGGGCAAGACCTGCCTGACCTTCCGCTTCTGCGGGGGGACCTTCCCGGACAAGACTGAGGCCACCATCGGCGTGGACTTCAGGGAGAAGACCGTGGAAATCGAGGGCGAGAAGATCAAGGTGATCCAGACGGTCAGGTCCGGGAAGGGAGGGATCTGGGAGGGGGCCTTGCCAGAGGCGTTGCTCTAGTGGTTGTAAATGTCCAGCGCGTGGCTGTGTCGCCGCTTGCTGAGCCCAAGACCCTCGGCACGTCCTCATCCCCTTCGCCTCTCTCAGTGGCCCAGTACCCACCTCACCCGTTTTTTGAGGGCAGGCGGGAGTGGTTGCATTCATGCCCTTTGCCCCTGCCTGACAGCTCCCGGTAGGAAAAGCCTGTTTGATCCTATCCTTGACCCTGAGCTGGGAGCAGCGGCACCTGTGGGCAGAGGGCGGTATGAGGGATCTCCGTCCTGGTCTGTGGGATGGATCCCAAAGCGCTTTACACATCTTGAGGTCCCTTCTACCTCGTGGGTGCCAATAGGTTGCAAAAACCTGCTTTGGCTAAGCCCCCAGGCCTTGCGGGGGTGGGGGGAGATGGAAATCCATAGAGAATGAAAGCTGCTTTATTTTAAATTACAAGTTATAATTAAGTTTAAGGCTGATTTGGAATAGGAGTGGTGTGGGGTGCTTCTGGCACAAAGCCATGAGCCCTTTTAACGAAATTGAGACAGGGTTACCTGCCAACACTTCATAATAGATAAAACTAGTTCTTTTGGAAAATACCCCTTAAATGATATCTTCTTTATTTGTCTGGGTACCTAATGCCCGTTACTCATTCTGTTGGTATTGTCTTCAGCAGGCCTTTGTAAAAATGCAGAGCAACTTATCTGAGGGCTAAGGGAAGTGTCTTGGTGCCCCCCTCTCTTTAGTTTGTCAAGTAGGCTAAGTACAGATATTCTTGTCTGACCATTTGTGCTCACTTTTGGTTCAGAAAAGGTAGAAACTCGATAGGACAGTAATATTTCAATGTGCAGAGGACGGAGGGAGGGAGGACATGGCAAGGGCAGCTTCATGTGTCAGAGGAGCAGAGGAGGCAGGGTTATGGGCAGGAAAGCCACCTCAGAAGGCACTGGGCACTAAAGACCAACTTCTTTAGACCCACAGCTGGCCTTTTCTTAATTCTTTTTGTCTTTTAATTAATTAATTAATTAATTAATTAATTAATTTTTGGCTGAGTTGAGGCTTTGTTGCTGTGCGCGGGCTTTCTCTAGTTGCGGCGAGCGGGAGCTACTCTTCCTGCAGTGCACGGACTTCTCATTGCGGTGGCCTCTCTTGTGGAGCACCAGCTCTAGGCGTGTGGGCTTCAGTAGTTGTGGCATGCAGGCTCAGTAGTTGTGGCTCACGGGCTCTAGAGCACAGGCTCAGCAGTTGTGGCGCATTTGGCTTAGTTGCTCTGTGGCATGTGGGATCCTCCCGGACCAGGGCTCGAACTCATGTACCCTGCATTGGCAGTTGGACTCTTAACCACTGTGCCACCAGGGAAGTCCCACAGCTGGCCTCTTCTTGAGCCTATGGTCGGACACTTTCGGGTGAAGGTAACCCTCCCTCCTGCTGGGTAAACAGCCCCAATGACCACAGGGCCTCTCTTCTGAGTGATGTGGAGAGAAGGACTGAGTAACTGAGGAGAATGATGCAATGCTCTAAACTGTACAAGATTCCTGACTCCTTCATTATTAAAATGAATGTGTTTTAAAATGGCTTCAGAGACCAGGCCAAGGCAATAGATGTCAGGAAGATGGGCAGCTCAGTATTGGTAAGGGAGTGCTCTTGAAAACAACTGAGACCCAGGATCAGGAAGATAGGGCACTGTTTGGAAACAGTGATATTTTTTGCCCCTCGCATTTTGGAGGGAATTGCTACATTTCCTTTTAAAAGTCAAAGTAGGTATCTGTCTCCATCCTTTCCTAGGGCTCTTATGTCAATATCTGCTTGGCTAGGACTTCTTTAATGTAACATTGTAAGACTCTGGCATTTCTAAAACATGCCTTCTAAAATCCAAAATAGAAATGTACTTATGGATGTGCTCTTAAACCCTCAAAACCTTTTGAATTTAATGCTATCGCTTGTTTAAAATTGTGTCACATTGAGCCAACGAATCCTCTGGATTTAAGAGAGGGGGAAATAAGTCCCCTTGAAATTTAGATGGAGGAAAAAGGAAGCGTTTGGGAGTCTAGGGAAGGAGAACAGGGGGAGAGGAGAGGAGGAAGCCAGAAAGTGGGAGGTGAAAACGAGTGGAAGAGGGTCACTACCCAATGGCCTTGGGGAAATTTTGCAAAGATTCCTTCCCTTCTAACACCCAGTACTTGATCAAACTGGATTTTACAGTCTCTGCCAAAGATTCCGGACTTTTTCCCAGAGGGCAGAGCCTGTGACAATGTGACTCACTAGAAACAGAGCCCAGCACAGCACCACGTGCAGATAAGTGCTTAACACAGGCTTTTTTGGGAAGATGATATTTTCAAGAGGGCAAAACCTTGTGACACTGCTCATGGAGGAGCCCTCTGAGTGCAGATTCTGAAGGAGCTCAGGGTGGGGTGTGGGCGCAGCGGGATGGGGACCCTGCCTCTGGCAAAGCTGCTGCAAGCTCAGGGCCCCAGCCAGCAGGCAAGACCAGCATGTCCTTGGGGAGATGGCAGAGAATGGCAGCTAGCAAATGAGCTCCATAGGAGATGATTTTGCCCCATACTCCGGCTGGCCTGAAGTTTCTCAAGGAACAGGTACCAAAATCACGCTAGGAGGTGACTGCTTTTGGGGAAGAGAGAAAAGTCCCCAGGCTGAGGTGGCCCTAGACCACAGCCAGCGAGAGAAGGCTGTCAGGCTCTAAAATGCCAGTGCTCACAGGAGAGTGGCAGAGAGGTCTCAGCAAGCTCTTCTCTCAGTTCAAGAGTAGGGTGTGGCCTCTCCTGGGCTGCCCCCCTGTGTCCCAGGGTGGCACATACTGTCAACCCCTGCAGGGGGACGACTAATTTAGCATATTTGGAGCTACTGTCTTAATTACCAGGGCCATCCCTAGGGCCTTGAAGCCCCATTTGGTGTCTCCAATCAATGTGTCCCCCATGCCCTCACAAGATTTATAATCCAGTATTTCCTGGTTCACAAGAACATCAAGAAAAGCCTACAACGAGTAGGCAATAATCATAATAACAACAACAAGTTCTATTTATTGAAGAAGCAAAGAGCACAGGCTAGGCACTTCCCATGCACTATCTTATTTGATCTTCTCAGCAACCCTATGAAATTAGGACTATTATTACCATTCTTGTTTTAGAGATAAGGAGACCAAAGTTAGATTAAATAATTTGCCCCAAGGTACGTGGATCTGAGCTTCAGTCTTTGACTCTTGTGCCCAAGCACTTCGCCATCTCACTATCCTGCCTTCCCCGTGACAGGGCCAGGATTTCAACCTAGATGCCGAGCTCATGCTCTTTCCTACTGCTCTCTCCTCTAGCGGGGCAGTATCTGGCTGGGGGGCATTGTGCTCAGGGCGAGGTGGCATGCCGGCCAACCAGCCTTATGGTCTCTTCTAGGCCAGGGGCCCAGGGTTTCAGCCCCAGAACCCAGGAGCCTTCAAGATGTCACCTTCAGCTGCACCCCAGACATTGAGCCGGGTTTTACTTTTTGCGCCTTGACTGTCTCACCTTGGGTATGAGAATCAGAGGATGTTCAGAGATGGAAGAGACCTTAGAGCATCTCTAATCTGACTTCCTTATTTTACAGAGAGGAAACTGAGGCTCAGAGAGGGAGCGTGACTTGCTCAAGATCACCCAGGGCCCGGCCTACAACTCAGGTCTCCTATTCCCTTTTCGGTGCTCTTTCCACACACCATGCTGCCTGGCTTAGAAGAGCATGTAAATCCCCACTCTGGGCCAGCCCCATTGTCCATCCAACCCACAAAGTTACCTGTGACAGGGACATGGTGAGACATCATATGGGAAAGCTGACAGTCCTTCCTGACATCAGCCTAGGAAGGATGGAGGCCTCCCCCAATCCCCAAAGGCAGGGTGGAGCTTCCCTTAATGACCATTAAGTGTCTGTCACCTTACAGGTTTAGCTAAATATTGCGCCTGTCTCAGTCTAAAACATTGGAAAATGCCGACTGGGGCGTGTGTTTGGGGGTGGGCAGGTAGTAGAGGGGAGGCTCAGTTCTAATTTTTGAGCCATTCCTTGTAAATTTTCATGCAAGCACCCCCTGCTGTCCAGTTGGGTTCCTCCTATAGCCTGGGCACCCCCTCTGCCCCAGCACTCCAGACCAGGCACGCTGCAGGACAGCCAAGGCTGTGGGCAGGTGCCGCTCAGGATTGTGGATTTCTCTTCCTCCGCTGATCACTTGGAAAAACACCTTCGTGTGTTACATTACCGAGTGGCTGAGCTAAGCGTTCCCTCGGAAGCTGCCCGCAGTCAGAATGACATCATGTCTTCCTTAGGGCTTCTGAGCTTCCATCTCCTGCCAGTTAGCTGAATGGTTAATTATCCAGCAGTTTTGTTGTTTCTCTGTCTCCCTTGCTGCCTCTCTTGCTGTGGGTGAGTTTCTCTTTGTCGTCCTCCTTTGCCATTCTCTGTGTCAGCCTGGTGTGTGAACGTGGTGTATCTTAGATGCAGATGGGACAGCCAGCTAGCTGAAGAAAGATTTATCTTAAACTTTTCCCGTCATCCACTCGGGCATCCTCCAAAGGTTACAGATGTATTTTCTCTCTTTTTCCACTTCTACCCCCCGCTCCACCAGCCTCCAACAAAAGGACATTCATGCCTTATCTGTAGAAAGACGCCAGATGTCTTCCCTAGGGATAAGAAATACCCATGTCAGCTAAGAGCACGTGCAGGGGGGAGGGACTTGCCGAAGCCTGCTCAGGCAGCGGTAGCCCCAGGAAAATGGTTTACAAGGCTAGATTTATCTTTGGCAGCTCCCCACCCTGTGCCCCTTGACTCTCCAGAGTCCCTGTCACTTTGGGCCTGCCCCCAGCCACCCATGGCATGTTGCTGGCCTTCCTCTCTCTTCCCCCTCCCCACTGACTGTGTTTGCCTTGGCTCTATCTCATCATCAAGAAGCCAAGCTTGGACTTCCCTGGCGAGCCAGTGGTTAAGACTCCACGCTTCCAATGCAGGGGACACAGGTTCAATCCCTGGTCGGGGCAGAAGGATCCCATATGCTGTGTGGTGCAGCCAAAAAAAGAAGCCAAGCTTTCTGCGCTTTCCAGGATGAGAACCAGCGGATCCAAGGAGCAGTGCTACCAGGACAGGGCTCATGGGCCCTCTGAGACAATGGCAACAGCTAATATTTGCAGAGCACTTTATATTGTGCAAAAGCTCTTCCTCGCATGTTATTTCATTTGGCTGGTCATTGACTCAGCTAGAAAGCTGAGGGGCTAGAACCCGGCTTTCCCAATTCCACATCTACTGCTGCGTTTCCAACAGCACCAGCCCGATTAGCTGTCTGGCCAGACTTGATTGTGGCGGTTTCAGGCCAGGGACGAAGCGGGAGTGTATTAGGCACTGTGTCCTGTACTTACGAGGAATGCTACCAGATTGCTGTGTTTATCCTTAGTTTCCAGAGGAGGACGCTGAAGATAAAGTAACCTGACTGAGGACACCTAACTAGTAGGATGTGATTGGGTTGAGATTTGCACCCTAGTTGGTTTGACTCCACTATACCCCACTCGCCCTTCGGGAGAAAAGAGGGTCCTGGGGGCATGTGTGTGGCTAAGGGGCAGGCGTCAGATGCAGTGCCCACAGGAAGGGAGGACTGGGTGAGGGAGCGCCAGCTGCCAAAGGGAGAGGAGATGCTTTCATTGTCCGACAGAGGCCAGGGGTTTATGAGGATGCTGAGAAGGACAGGGACACTAAAGCCAGAAACAAAATGAGGTCGGTCGTGTTCCAGCGAGCCTGACTGCCGTGCTCTCCCTTCGTGATAGCTCTTGAGGCCACAGCATTGGCTCTTCTGATTCTCTGCTGTGAGCAGCCTGCTTCCTGGCTCCCCTCTCACCACAGACAGGGGTGCAAAGGACTTGGGGTGGGGTTTCTAAAGAGCTGGAATGAGAGCAGTCGTTGAAATTCTGAGCCTCCGAATAAAAGCTTCAAGGCTCCCCAGGCACTGGAAAGGCAAAGGAGGTCTCCAGCAGAGAGGGCCCTCCCTGCAGTTCTGGCAGCTTGGGTAGCGTGCATAATTCTGAAGCCATAGAAAAGCCAAACAGCCAAACTACTCAGCACCAAACACCTCATACACTCCCACCCACGTTCCTGCTAGTGGCAGGTATTTTTAGAGTCCTGAGCTCATGGTGTTAAAGCATCTGCCACATGCCTGAGGGCTGGTAGGCATTCAGCCTTACTCAGAGGCAAGAGTTACGACTACCGGAGGGTGGGGGTGGGAGCCAAGTGGTAATGATATTCTCGCAGGATACCTGCCCTCTCCCCACTGACCTCCATTCCTTTCCTGGCCTTCTGTCCTCTTTCTTCCTGCTCAGAGCACCAGAGAGGTGGAAGAAATGAAAATCTCTTCTGTCTCTGCTTGCCGAAGCAAATCAGCCTTTGAGGACTTATGTTTTTCTGGGTAACCAAAGTCGAATGTTGTCTCTGAAATCACCTTGGCAGGTACCTAGGATGCCAGACAGTAGTTTTGCTGGCTCAGGCCAATACTGCTTTTTGATCATGATGACGATATTGATGACAAGCATGATGACGAGTGACCTGATGCAGAAAAAGACTGCTTACAGTCTAGCTGGAGGGATGCCAAGAACACTGATGAAACGACTAGAGAACAAATAAATATATTCTAAATGGTGTGGTGCAGACTCAAAGTGCGATAGGAATGCCTAAGGAAAGAGAATTGAAGAAAAGTTGGAGAAGGTTTTAGGAAGAAGGTGCAGTGTGAGCCGAGCCTGGAAGAATGGGTGAGCTTTGGATAGAGCAATGAGGGGGCAACCACCAAAGGTACAGAGGAGAGAATGAAGCAGGTGCAGCTGAGTAGTTGGAAACCAGGTTGGGTGGGGTCCGATTATGGCAGACAGAAATGTTTCCATTTTGATGCCACATGCAGTAGAGGGCTATCGGAATTGGCGGAAGAGGAGGGTGACATGCTGATGCAAGCAGGGATTTAGGAAGGCTAGTTTGAAAGCAGTGTGCAAGAGGCACTGGAGTGGAGACGTCTAGAATCCGAAAGACTTTGCTGTAGTCCAGGGGTGAGGAGAGGAGAGTCTGACCAAGAGACATGGAAATCTAAATAGAAGAAGGAGATGAATTCGAATGTCGTGCCAAAGGAACATGGCGGCCATCTCCATTGAGGAGATGAAGGGAAGCCTGGACAATGAAAACTGATGTTCACAATGATGACTCTGGGGCCCTGTAAGATCTTCATTCAGCAAAGAGATTTAATTACTAGATTATACTTACTGACTGCTAACTCCAAATAAAGGCTATACTTCGTTTTAAGAACCATAGTAGTCAATTAGTGACCATAATCACATTTTCTTTCATAACTGAGAATTGTGTAAGGCGTTGGGACCATCGTTCTCAGCATGATTTCTCTTGTCCAAGACTTTGGATGTATAACGGGAAATAGATTGGGCTGAATGTGTTTAGACTCCAGAGTATCCCCTGGGAGTTGTATCTTTACATATGTTACTGATTGGCCTTATCCCAAAAGCTGAGATGCAGAAGAAAAATCCAGTGAGCTAAATTACCTTTTACATAACAAAGAAATGAACTTAAAATAAATTGAGCCACACGGTGAGATTTTAACACCAACTTTGTTTTCTTTAAAAAGTCATAAAAAAAAAACCCAAACCAAACCAAACCAAACAAAAAAACCCAAAGTGATGTATGCATGCAGTAGAAAATTTGGAAGATCCAAAAAAAAAGGGCTTCCCTGGTGGCACAGTGATTGAGAATCTGCCTGCCGATGCAGGGGACACGGGTTCGAGCCCTGGTCTGGGAAGATCCCACATGCCGCGGAGCAACTAGGCCTGTGAGCCACAATTGCTGAGCCTGCGCATCTGGAGCCTGTGCTCCGCAACAAGAGAGGCCGCGATAGTGAGAGGCCCGCGCACCGCGATGAAGAGTGGCCCCCGCTTGCCGCAACTAGAGAAGGCCCTCGCGCAGAAACGAAGACCCAACACAGCCATAAATAAATAAATAAATAAATAAATAAATAATTTAAAAAAAATACAAAAAAAGAGAAGAAAGTAAATATCACCTAAGTTCCACTGTTCATAAATAACCATTAATGTCCTGGCATATACACTTCCAGTCCTATGCATTTGTCTATGTTTAACTTTTTTTAAAAAAATTGGGACCATAGCATATGAAAAATTTTGTTTCCTACTTTTTTCACTTACTTATATTTTATGAGCATTTTCTACACCATTTATTCTATGAAAAGGTTATTTTAATGGCTGCATAATAGCCCATTGTATAGATATATATTGGGTTGGCCAAAAAGTTCATTCAGGTTTTTCATAACATTATATGGAAAACCCCAAACGAAATTTTTGGCCAACCCAATACATACATTTTAGCTGCTCCTCTCCTAGTGAACATTTAGGTTGTTTCCTGTTTTTTTTTTTTTTTTAAGTGATTAAGATCTTTGTGCAGAATTTTGACCACATATCTCTTTTTTTCTTTTTTTGCTCCCCCCCGTTTTATTGAGACATAATTGACGTACATCACTGTATAAGGTTAAGGTGTGCAGCATAATGGTTTGAGTTACATATATTGTGAAATAATTACCACAGTAAATTTAGTGAGCACCCATCATCTCATACAGATACAATAAAAAGAAAAAGCCAAAAAAAGAAACAGTTTTTCCTTGTGATGAGAATTCTTACGATTTATTCTCTTAACAACTTTCATATATATTATACAGCAGTGGTAACTATGGTCATCATGCTGTATATTATACCCCAAGTACTTATTTACGTTATCTGCTATTTCTTTTGTATAGATTTCTGGAAGTGGGATTCTAGGCTCTAAGAGTTTTGTACATTTTTAAGGTTTTTGATAATATTGCCAAATTGCCCTCCAGGAAAGTTGACCGATTTACATTCCAGTTTTTCAACTAACAACCTTAAGAAAGACTTAATAAACCTTGAAAGAAACTTCTCTCTATATGTTGATAAGTCCATTCTGCCAATTTGTCGAAGAACCACTTCCTGTGTCAGGGCTTGTCACCTCATTTTTATAATGCCACAGAACCATGTTTTCTCCTATCTGTTCATGTTTCGTTTTCTGACTCCAAATACGGGTCTTTGTATCTTCCAGGTTCAGGTGTGGGACACCGCCGGTCAGGAACGCTTCCGAAAAAGCATGGTCGAGCATTACTACCGCAATGTGCATGCCGTGGTCTTTGTCTATGACGTCACCAAGATGACATCCTTCACCAACCTCAAAATGTGGATCCAAGAATGCAATGGGCATGCCGTGCCTCCACTAGTCCCGAAGGTGCTTGTGGGCAACAAGTGTGACTTGAGGGAACAGATCCAGGTGCCCTCCAACTTAGCCCTGAAATTTGCCGATGCCCACAACATGCTCTTATTTGAGACATCGGCCAAGGACCCCAAAGAGAGCCAGAACGTGGAGTCAATTTTCATGTGCCTGGCTTGCCGATTGAAGGCTCAGAAATCCCTGCTCTATCGTGATGCTGAGAGGCAGCAGGGGAAGGTGCAGAAACTGGAGTTCCCACAGGAAGCTAACAGTAAAACTTCCTGTCCCTGCTGAAACCAAACGGTGTAAATACAAGAGCAATTATCACTGGAGGTTTTTTTCTTTCCCTTTTTTCCGTGCCTGTGTAACACTGACACCTGCTTGTTTCCATACAAATTGATATTAAAATAAAATTTGTATAGATTATCATATGCCTTCATGTCTTGCTTTCCTCCAAGAAGACATTTCTGATTGTGATGAGTGGAAGAGGCAGCTCGCCCTACTAGAAAGGCACACTCCCTACCAGCCTTCTACGCTGCCTGAAATGCTCATCCTTTGAGTCACTTCTTCAGGACTAATTCATTCTCTCACATGATGTCATCAGTGGGCAGAAACACCCGGAGGGGGTGGAATACAGGACAGGTATGTGGTTCTAGAGAGCCAGTGCAGGCGGAGGGATAGAGAAGTTTTGAGAGCAGACATTGACTCATCATTATTTCCTAGGTTCCTAGGATGTCGAGAGTAGGCTGCTCTCTTCTTATTTCCCAAAATTTAAAAATAAAAATACAGGTTGCCCAGGCTTCCCTGGTGGCACAGTGGTTGAGAATCTGCCTGCTAATGCACGGGACACGGGTTCGAGCCCCGGTCTGGGAAGATCCCACATGCCGCGGAGCAACTAGGCCCGTGAGCCACAACTACTGAGCCTGCGCGTCTGGAGCCTGTGCTCCACAACAAGAGAGGCCGCGATAGTGAGAGGCCCGCGCACCGCGATGAAGAGTGGCCCCCGCTTGCCACAACTAGAGAAAGCCCTCGCACAGAAACGAAGACCCAACACAGCCAAAAATAAATAAATTTATATATACAAAAAATATATATATAGGTTGCCCAACAGGCCCAGTTCCTTCCAACGCCGTTAGCTCCTGCTTCCCCATTTTTCACCAAGCAGCCCCTGATACCAAAAGTATTTCTTTCCCCCTGCCCTTTCTTGAAGAGGGCAGGGTTCAAGCTAACATAGGTCTATGATGCCCCCAGATCTTTGCTGGAAGAAACGTAACAGGAGGATTCAGCCCCTACGTTCCAAGACCCTCTGATTTAGTTGTGAGAACAACGTACACACTGAAACTACTTGGGAACAAAAATTAGACAAGAATATTACCAAGGGCAAGACTGTGCTATGGAAATTGAAAGCATCATATACTCAGCGTCAGGGAGGAGTCACCAAAAAAATCACTGAACTTATTCTGGTTGTTGAATAAAGTGTAATATTTGGATTGGTAAAGAGGAGGGGAGTGGGCAAAAGTAGGGAGGCAGGAATGACCCTGGGACTTGAGCAGAAGGACAACTAGGAGTCTGGCCCACTGACAGCTGAGAGCCCTGGTGCGGAGCCAAGGCTGGGGAGGCCCACGCCTCAGGCAGGACAGTTTATTGCTTTTTGAGCCAATGGGAACTTCTGGTGGCTCTCCAGCAGAAGTTCTGTAGGTATTTCTTGTACATCTGGTCCTATGGATGTGAAAGCTCCTTATCCGATGGTTAAAGAAACTAAAAGTGGCTCTGAAGGCGTATCTACTGTACAACAGCCCCAGGTAGATTTCTTTGCTTGGGGGTGCTTCTAAAGGCAGCCCTCCTGTTGGAAGCCCAAGAGGAGGGGAGGGGGTCCCAGACAGATAGCCCCTGAGCACTGTCCTCTGATAG
The DNA here is from genome assembly GCF_965194805.1 of Balaenoptera borealis. Lineage (NCBI taxonomy): Eukaryota > Metazoa > Chordata > Mammalia > Artiodactyla > Balaenopteridae > Balaenoptera > Balaenoptera borealis. The sequence continues at coordinate 108,856,441 of NC_138881.1, forward strand.
GCGAACGCAGCTCTGGCCCTGCCCCTAACAGCAAAGGGTAACAGACGTGCTTCCCACCCAAACAGCCTGTCTGCTCCTGCGTCCCTCACTGACTACTTCCCCGCCCAACCCCACTCCCGCCTGCTGTCAGCCTCAGCCCAGCTGCCAGTCTGGTTCTCATCACTTTGTTTCTGCCTGGATCCTGGTTTTTGGAGTCTTCTTAGTACCCCCAGTTAAGGCTGTGTTTTCTGACCAGTTGTCCCCACCCAACGTCCTGCCCCTGACTCTCACCCGAGGGGCTGGGGTCCTGTTGTCTATTGGTGAACTGCCCGCTGAAGCCCCTGTTGCTGTGCTTCTCCCCGATGGAATACCCCAGGACCTTGTCTCAGGCTTCAGATGCCGACTTCTTGCCCAGGATATGGACTACTGTTGTGGCATCTTTTGGCTCTTGTGACCTGGCTGCAGGGCCGGGCCACCTCTCAGTGGCTGCGGGGACACTTGTCCATCCTAATGGATGCATTTTAGTCCGGGTCCCGGCCCGCCTTGGTCACGCCCCTTTCTGCTTTAACAGGGTCAAGATGACAACATTCCAAGTCCTCTGACCAGGCTTGCCTCTGACACCTTTCAGGCATTCAACAAACGTTTACTGAGCGCCTACTGTGTGCCACTGTTCTAGGCCCCAGGGATACATAGGTGAACAAAATTAAATCCTACTCTCATAAAGGAGACAGACACTAAACAAGAAATGAGATATATAAATGAGATCGTTTGAGAGAGTGATAAGGACTCTAAGGGTCGTAAAACGGGGTAAATGGACAGAAAGTGCGGGAGGTGGGGGGAGGGCAACATATTAGATAGAGTGGTCACAAGAGGCGTCTTTTTTTTTTTTAATTATTTTGCTTTTTAAAAAAATTTTTTTAATGCTATTCTTGTCTGCTTACATTCTTTTTATTTATGTATGTATGTATGTATGTATGGCTTTGTTGGGTCTTCGTTTCTGTGCGAGGGCTTTCTCTAGTTGTGGCGGGGGCCACTCTTCATTGCGGTGCGCGGGCCTCTCACTATCGCGGCCTCTCTTGTTGCGGAGCACAGGCTCCAGACGCGCAGGCTCAGTAGCTGTGGCTCACGGGCCCAGTTGCTCCGCGGCATGTGGGATCTTCCCAGACCAGGGCCCGAACCCGCGTCCCCTGCATTGGCAGGCAGATTCTCAACCACTGCGCCACCAGGGAAGCCCCAAGAGGCGTCTTTGAAGAGAGAACATCTGAGCTGAAACCTAAGTGAAAGAAAGCAACCAGCTGTGAGGGAAAAGAACCCCAAGCAGAGGAAACAACAGATACCAGGGCCCTGAGGCAGGGGTAAGGTTGGTGCATTTGAGGAACAGAAAGGGGGCTGGTGTGGCTGAGCAAGCAGGGAGGAGAATGTCGGTTTATTTAAGTGCAGTGGGAAGCCAGTGGAAGGTCTTAGCATCATCTAGATTTAGTAACCTTTGGGAAGATTCAGCAGGTTTACTGACCGGCAAGAGGGAAAAGCCTCCACTTTTCTTAGCTCCTCTGAGAGGAACGGGCAGCCTTCCTGGGTGCCTCCTGAGTGTGGGCCTCAGGGCTGTCCCTTCCACGCTGGCTGGTCCCCACCTTAAAATCCAGACTCTGAAAACTGCCCCCAGACAATTACCTTTTGGTAATTGGTACCGCCAAGGCTCTGGTAGTTTTGCTGCCAAAAGCAGGCACTCACCAATCCTACCTGCCTGTATCTTCTGCAGCTCACCTGCCCAATCCCGTCCCTTCCTGTAGGATGACATTGCTCTTGCTCAGGCACCTGGGGACAGCCAAGAAGTCAGGGGGTTCCCCACTGTGGCCCCAGGAATCCTGAGAAGCTCTGGGCTCCATCCAGTCTCCCAGCCCCAGAACTTCCTGCTGGCAGCAGCAGGGTGGCATGGTGGCCCCCAGGCCGCCCACAGACCGAGCAAGAGGACCTGGGAATGGGCTGTTCCCAGAGTGCACCCAGAGGAAGGGGACTCAGGAGGCCAGAGAACGGTGACACCCTTGTTGCTGTGAGGGTGGTGAGGAGCGGGGGGCTTCAAGAGATGCGGGCTCCTCATTCAGCCTCAGTAAAGCTCTGGAACGATCCATGATGGCCAGTATCTCCCCTCTATAGCCCCCCTTCACTTTCCAGACCTGTACCCTTGAGTCTTTAACTGTGCTACAGAGACAGGACCTGGAGAAATAACTACGAACATTTCAATGCCTATTGGATACCAGACCCTGTGCTAAAACATTTTATATTCTTTCACTAGCTCATTTAATCTTCCTTCAACCCTGTGAGGTAGGGATAATGCCTTCCATTTTACAGATAATAATATGGGTGCTGACCTGTCCAAGGTAGTAAGTGGTGAAGGGAAATTTGTCTTACTTCAAGTCGAGGCTCTTTCTATGATATTATACTGTCTTTCCAGCTGGTTCCAAGCTCCAGGATTTCTCCCCTTGCAGGGATTGTGAGTTTGCTCCAGCCAGTGCCCCTGACCCATGGAGGCTTGACCAGGAGGCCACTCAATATCCGGGAGGCCAGACAGGGACATTCCTCCCTGAATGGGACACCCCTGACCACATCCTCCAGGAAACCCAAGTGGCTGACAGAAGAAGTGTCAGCTCTAGGCCAAAGGAGTCCCTGAGATGTCCTTGGCTTGGACAATAGCTAGGAACCACACAGCCAGTCGGACTCCGCAGCTCAGCCTTTGGGGGCTGTAGGATCCTGTCACTGGGACCCCCAGCACCACCCTTCCCCCTGTATCGGAGCATTTGCTCAGGCCCCCGATTCAGCCTGAGGACTGGCTCTGGCTGAGTTCAGTGTGGCTGAGAACTGTCTCAGCAGGGCCCTTCAGTCACGGAGACCAAGACCAAATGCTTCTCTGAGCACCGCCACCTGGAGCGGTGCTGGGGAGGGAGGCCCAGCCCGGAATAGCTGGAGAAGCCCACCCCCCAAGTGTAGCTGACTGCCGCCCACCCTGTGTACATGCGGGGCCGGGATGGAGGGCTTGGAGACGTGCTGAGAGCTCCCTGGAAAGCAAGGCTTAGCTTCTCCTGCAACTTTGAGCGGCAGATGCAGAGAGGGGTCAGTGATTATTCTGTTATAACATCTGAGGGGACGGAGTTGCTGCCTTAACTTACAGAGACCTCCCTCCACCCACCATCCCTCATCCCCTCACTGGGAGGGGCCTTGCTCCCTCTGGAAGGGCTGGCCTAGGCCCCACTGGTTTCACACCTAGTTCTGACTCCATGACTGTCCATGTCCCTAAGGGCTGGAGCTGCAGCAGCAGAACTGAGATGTGAACACCAGAGATTGCCCTAGATTAGCAGTTCCCAAATGCCGGTTCACATCTGACTGAATGAAATCCGTTGGCACCGTGTTAAAGTATAGATTCCTGGGGCACCAGCCTGGACATTCTGATCTACTAGATCTGGGGGCAAGGCCCAGGAATTTATTTTTTTTAAAATATCCATAGTTGATTCTGATGTGCCTCCAGGTCTTTCTCTCTCCCCCCCCCCCACCCCCAGGCTTCCTGATAAACCCTAAGATCTGCAACTACCTTTCCTGAGCCACGCCTTCAAAATTAGTGGTCTAGTTAACCATGGAATCCAGCCTGGTGAGGTGGATCCTTTCCTAGGATAAATGAAGCTGTTCCAGTCATAGCAAACGTCCTTGGGCTGTGCGTCTGAAACTAGTAGGCAAGAGCCTCTTAACCATGAGAGGCAAATGAAGAACTAATTCGGAGCATAAACAGCTCTGCTCTATGAGGACCACTCTGGACGCAAGGTTGATAATTCAATAGAAATTGCATGTCTGTTGTGCGCCCTCTGCTGGTAAAATTAGTGAAGGCTGGAAAGTGTTAACCGGTAGTTTTTTCTTTTTCTTTTCTTTTTTTTAAAAACATCTTTATTGGAGTATAATTGCTTTACAATGGTGTGTTAGTTTCTGCTTTATAACAAAGTGAATCAGGGAAGCAGCTGCATAGCACAGGGAGATCAGCTCAGTGCTTTGTGACCACCTGGCGGGGGGCATAGGGAGGGTGGGAGGGAGGGAGACGCAAGAGGGAAGAGATATGGGGATATATGTATATGTATACCGGTAGTTTTTCTAATGGGTGCTGACCATGTCCTGGCAAGCAAGCCCATACAGAAGGAGCTAATCCTGGTCCCAGTTTGGGCACTTAAGACACTGGGAACTAGAAAGGTTACTAATTAAAAAATATTGAAGTGGACTTCCCTGGTGGCGCAGTGGTTAAGAATCCGCCTGCCAATGCAGGGGACACGGGTTCGAGCCCTGGTCTGGGATGATCCCACATGCCGCGGAGCAACTAAGCCTGTGCGCCACAACTACTGAGCCTGCGGACCACAACTACTGAAGCCCACGTGCCACAACTACTGAAGCCCGTGCGCCTAGAGCCCATGCTCTGCAACAAGAGAAGCCACCGCAATGAGAAGCCCGCACACCACAACAAAGAGTAGCCCCTGCTTGCCGCAACTAGAGAAAGCCCGCATGTGGCAACAAAGACCCAACGCAGCCAAATAAATAAATAATTTAAAAAAAAAATATTGAAGTGTAATTGATATATAAAAACAACATATTGACTTTATACAATTTGATGAGTTTGGACATATGCACACACGCTGTGAAGTCATCATCACAGTCAAGGTAATAAACATATCCATCACCTCCAAAAGTTTCTTTGTGCTCCACGCTTTTGTGTCAAGAACACTTAAAATTTGTTAAGAGGGTGGATCTCATGTTAATGGTTACTCTTATAAGTAAGCTACCTTCACTAAATCACTGGGGCTTAACTCTCCTAAGGGAAATCTGTGACCCCTGGTGAGAACTACGAGCCTGGCAGCAGAGAGGGAGGGGAGACATTGAGAAGCACCTCACCTGTCCAGGAAGATAGATTTTGAATCTATCCCAGGTAAGTAACCCTGGGAGCCTTGAGAGAGGCCCCTGGGGTCACAGGGAGAGTCCCCTAAGCCATGACACAGTTGAAATAGACAGAAATGGACTTCATGACCTGAGCTGACTGTGGTTGGTCCTTAGTCTCTTCTCCAGTAATAAAGTAAGTATTGTGACCGGCCGCGTTTAACCTTTTTTTTTTTTTTAAACATCTTTATTGGAGTATAATTGCTTTACAATGGTGTGTTAGTTTCTGCTTTATCCCGTTTAATCTTAAAGTATTGGAGGAAGCGTCAGGTAAAAGCACGGATAGGAAACCTGGCTTATCTGATTCTTACTCACCGATTCCAGGTGGAAACCCCGATGCTTCAGATAAAGGGGAAGTACACAGGTATAGTGGTCCTGCCTATCCTTCCAGGGGATCATTCCATGGGAAGGATGATATCAGATCTAGCCTAATTTTCAATCTCTATACCTCCAACTCAAATAATGACAATTATTAATGGCAGCTAATCTTTATTGTTTACTCTGCACTGCTAAGTACTCGGTTATGTGCTTAACATGGACTATTATGCTTGATCCTCACAGTAAACTCTGAGGCACAGAATGATCAAAGCAACTTGCCCAGACTCACACTGCTGCCCAGGGTCAGAGCAGGGGCTAACCCAGGTCTGTCTAACTGCAGAGCCAGAACCACAACGCTAACTTCTCTTATCTCTATTTCTTTCAAGCCTGGAAGGAAGCTGTGCTCCTGGGCCTGAGACTAATGGCTCTGCTCCTGCTGCATTCAGGACTAAGTAGCAGATTAGTTGGGAGTTGATCCTAGATGCCAGGGCTTGATCTGGTGAAATCACTCTTAGCCCAGGGGTAGGTCCAGAACCTGGGAGTAGGGGCTGAGTAGGTACCTGAGGATCGAACTGTCCTCCTAGGAAGAGAGGGCAGGGCAGGGGGATGGAAAGGCTAGGAATGGGCTGGCTCTAACAGTTGGAACTTTAAAAAGAGATACTTTAGAAGAGCTTCTTGCACCATTTGAGAGATGGGAAGAAATGACCTTTATGAACCTTTCCAGTTCTCCATTCATATGGACAACACCGAGAATAGCGTGATTGTGCGCTAGCTTTTTTCTATGGCCGTACGCATTTTAAGCCAGCTATGAAGATAATGACGTTTTAGGCCTTTGGATAAGGGTTGCTTCCTTGTCTGCAGATCAGAAGTCAGCTTTGAAATTGTGCAGATCTTCCATTAGAGAAAATGCTCAGATTTGACCAAAGCTGGGGCAGGGAGGATGGTGCTTCCGAGTCAGTACTTCCTGATACCATTTTATTTTCAGAATAAGTAACCTGTTTGTTCCTCTGTAAAATGGGATTGAAAATCATCTTTACAGGACTTTTTGAAGATTTAAATAAGATAGCATGTGAAATGTAGTGTATGAGTAAACATTTGTATATTATACTTTATTCAATTCCCCTAATATAAAGGGCATTAGGAAGAAACAAAAATGGAAGACTATTCAGGTTTTTCCAGATCATTCAGTTTTAAAAATAAAGCAGTATTGAATAAATTCTTCTCTTAAATTATTCAGAACTGAGGTAATTTGACCACAAAGCCACTTGAAAGTCACTGAGATAACTAAATCAAGTTTTTAAAATAAATAATTCATTAATTAATTTTTGGCTGCATTGGGTCTTCGTTGCTGCACGTGGGCTTTCTCTAGTTGTGGTGAGCGGGGGCTACTCTTCATTACAGTGCGTGGGCTTCTCACTGCGGTGGCTTCTCTTGTTGTGGAGCACAGGCTCTAGGCACGCGGGCTTCACTAGTTATGGCACCCGGGCTCAGTGTTGTGGCTCATGGGCTCTAGAGCGCAGGTGCAGTAGCTGCGGTGCACGGGCTTCGTTGCTCCGCGGCAATGTGGGATCTTCCCAGACCACAGCTCGAACCCGTGTCTCCTGCACTGGCAGGCAGATTCTTAACCACTGTGTCACCAGGGAAGTCCCTTAATCAACTTTTAAAATCACTTCAAACTGTGGTCTTTAGGACGAGTCAATCAATAAATAGACAACTGGTTAAATAGCCTAATTTTCTAAGCTTGAGATATTTATTGATTTACCCAAGGATTCTTATGCTTTGAGGCTCTGAAGATTTGCTAGATAGAAATACCCCATTCTGTTCTCAACATTTTATCAAGAAAGTGAAACTTGTACAACTTCAAACGTTCCTTCTGTTCTATGTTATAATTATTCAGGTAGATATACTGGAGAAAATGGAGGACAGGAAAGGAGATAAGGGGCAAACAGATGGAGCAATTCCCAGGTTGAATGAAAATATCCCTAACTTCTGAGAAAAGCAGGTACTTTTTAATCATTTCAAAGTCCTATTAAAGGAAAGGCCACTTTACTGCTGGTACTTACAATTACACTTTTTCATAAAATTACTGGTATTAGATAAGAAGCCGGGATTCCTGGAAATGAATTCCTGGTAATAATCATTAAAAAATTTCCTGTAAAGATGGGATTCTCTCAGCACAAAAGGAATGTTTTCCCCCAAAGCAAATTGGATTCTGTACTCATTTTTAACAAGGCGGTGTCTTTTCATTGTCTTGACAGGAAAAGCCAGAACTACCCTCATTTCCGACATTAGACAATTATACCACGTGTAATTCAAGCATTGTGGTAAGATGTCATCCACACTGCAGTCTGGAGGAATGTACTGCAGGACATCTGAACTACAAGCCAAAGTTACGGATAACCACAGCACTGACGGATTGCCTCTAAAGCTGTCAATGAGAAGATTCCACTTATGTGTAGTTCCCAGGGTTTCCTTCCAGCGGTAGCAATAGTAGTAACAGCAATGAAAGCAATCACAGCAGGAGCAGCGGCAGGAATAGCACTAATGTTAGCAGTACTAGGGTAAGCAATAGCATTTATCGAGCGCCTACTTTTTGTCAGGCCAGTGCCAAATTATTTATATATATATATATATATATATATATATATATATATATATATATATATATATATATATACACATACACTTTTCACTGATGAGGAACCTGAGGCGTGACAAGTTTAGGTAATTCACCCGAGGCTACACAGCTGGCTAGGTTCAAATCCAGGATTTAAACCTAGGACTGTCTTATTTCAAGCCTGAATTCCCTTCATACCACCATATAACCCAGTGGTATTGATACATAGATATTTTTCAGTATGAAGGATTAAAAACAGTAGAAGAGGGGCACAGTAGCCTCTCCAAGTTGCTTGACGACAGCAAGATTTTCCACGTGGTCGAATACCAAAGTGACAGGAGTGAGGCCATGGAAGGATCTCAAAATCAGAGAATCGAGGTGTGTGAATATGAGTATGAGGTGAACCATGGTGTGATCAAGTACAAGGCAGTGTAATTTAGGAGAAATACCCTAATACTATTTATAAAAGACAGTTATGACTCAAAGGAACCTAGGAGCGTTCATACACGTTCCCTAAAAATAGAAGTCTGGTGAGCTTGAGACACCAAAAGCTAATGGTATGCCTACCTTTAGTACTCTGTGCTTCAACCATGATTCTCAAGAAAGACATACTGGGTTAGGAAAAGAAAGTTAACAGAAATGATTGTGAAAGTGGTGTTGGAAGGTGGGAATGAAAAATAGGGAGGAGGTTGGTGGGAAGGTAAATTGATACAGCCACTATGGAGAACAGTATGGAGGTTCCTTGAAAAACTAAAAATAGAACTACCATACGACCCAGGAATCACTGGGCATATACCCTGAGAAAACATAATTCAAAAAGAGTCATGTATCACAATGTTCATTGCAGCTCTATTTACCATAGCCAGGACATGGAAGCAACGTAAATGCGCATCGACAGACGACTGGATAAAGAAGATGTGGTACATATATACAATGGAATATTACTCAGCCATAAAAAGGAATGAAATTGAGTTATTTGTAGTGAGGTGGATGGACCTAGAGTCTGTCATACAGAGTGAAGTAAGTCAGAAAGAGAAAAACAAATACTGTATGCTAACACATATATATGGAATCTAAAAAAAAAAATGGTTCTGATGAACCTAAGGGCAGGACAGGAATAAAGACACAGACGTAGATAATGGACTTGAGGACATGGGGAGGGGGAAAGGTAAGCTGGGAGGAAGTGAGAGAGTAGCACGGACATATATACACTACCAAATGTAAAATAGCTAGCTAGTGGGAAGCAGCCGCATAGCACAGGGAGATCAGCTCGGTGCTTTGTGACCACCTAGAGGGGTGGGATGGGGAGGGTGGGAGGGAGGGAGATGCAAGAGGGAAGAGATATGGGGATATACGTATACGTATAGCTGATTCACTTTGTTATACAGCAGAAACTAACACAACATTGTAAAGCAATTATACTCCAATAAAGATGTTAAAAAAAAAAAAGAAAAATAGGGGGGAGATTAGGGTCATTCTATCTGAATAAAATGAAGGTAGAAATAAAATCAGGAAGTTTAGTAATAGACTAACAATAATAGTAACAAAGATGACTTACACTCCTGGGTGCCAGTCACTGTTCTAAGTGCTATATACATGTATTAACTCGTTTAATTCCCTCAACCCTATGAGTAGGTGCTGTTATTTGCATTTTACAAATGAGGAAACTGAAGCACAGAGCCCAGAGTAAAATATCTAGCTGCTGGCGGGGCAGGAACTCCGACCTAGGTAGTCTGCTGCAGGCCCTGGGCTCTCAGCCACCCCACCAAACTGCCCCTTTAAGGTACAGGGAGGCTTCACTGTGGAGTTTGGGATCGAAGCTCGTAATCTTAGTATCAAGGAAAATCTCTTGAAGCTGTTTAAGCAGGAAGTAAACTTTACAGAGTAAGAAACTCCTTAATAGATAAAAATTGGCTGAAAATAGTAATAGTTTCAAGAAAAGTAGGCAAATGTGTAGATTTGATAAGCATGAGTTACAGAGAGAAGTTAGACATAATTTCAATAAGAGTCTGAAGCCTCTTGAGTTTGAAACAATGTAAAGTGACCATATACTCCAACACAAATTACTGGTCTCTTCCAGTTATGTATTTCTTATACTTTACGACCACAATCATGAGCACGCAAGTTTCTCCTGATATAATTTCCAAAACTATGAAAGTGGATATTGCTAGCCTCCAGTTTTCATACTCCATCTTACAAATGATTCATGAACGTGAATGAAATGTCTAGAAATTCATCTTAGTCAACACTCTCACCCAACTATTTTTTATTTCCTAGTTCAGAAAATCTGACTAATGATTATTCTAGGTCAGCATTCTCCACACTGTATCTTATGGAGATTAATGTTTAGAAGTTATTACGTATTGGGGGTGAAATTCCAGAGTCAAATAAATGTCTGCTGATTTTTTTCTTAGAGAACCATAAACCACATGTAGCATGAAAAATCCCACAATAATCGATTTAACTGTAACCCAGCATTTCCTGAATTTATTTTGAAAAATCCCACAATAAAGAATCTATTTAACTGTAACCCAGCATTTCCTAAATTTATTTGACCATGGCACTTTTATTATGCAGATCATTTACAAATTATGGACAACAGCTCTAGACCTAGATCCCTTCTTTTGCAGAAATGGGAAGAGTATTACTTTTACAAGAGTACATGTAGAGAGTTAACCATGACTAGGAATAATTGGGGTATTTCATTCTCTCAATGTATAAAAAAATCTGTTTCTGCTATTGGGGAGAGTGGATGTGACATTCTGAATTCACTTTCCTCTAAGAACAAATTATAAGTGATGTTTAGGTATAACAAAAATACAATAATAAAATCCAAGAACTCCAGAACAAGTTAGTACCCACATTTTACAAATAGGGTATCTGAGGTCAAGGATACTGCCACTTCCCTGGTGTTCTTCTCCCATCACTAGCCACGCCTCAGTCTCCTCTGCTGATTCCTTCTCATCTCTCTAACCACTTATTGTTGGAATGCCCCAGGGCTTTATCTGTGGACCTTGTCCGTTCTCTACCTCTCCTCTATCCCTCGGAGATCTCATATCGTCTTGTGACTTAAAAAAAATATTAAATGTTATTGACAGCCTGGACCTCTCCCCTAAACTCCAAGCTCACACATGAGAATGTCCTTGACATCCCCACTTGGATATCTAATAGGCATCTCAAATTCAAACATGTCCCAAATCAAAGTCCTCATCTTCCCTCCCAAATCTGCTCCTCTTTTAGTCTTCTCCACCTCAGTTAATATCAACATTATCTTCCCAGGTAATTAGGCTAATGACTGTGGTGTCCCCTACAACACTTTTTCTCTCACACCTCACATCCAAACCATCAACAAATTCTGTTGGCTCAACTTTCACGATATAGCCGCAGTTGAACCACTTATGAACGTACACTCTTACCATCCTACTCCAAAGCCCTGTTATCTCCCACCTGGATTATTACAATAGCTTCCTAGCTGATCTCCCTGATTCTGCCCTTGGTCCCCTGCGTCTTATTCTCAAGTCAGCAGCTAGAGTGATCCTGTTCACTGTACTTAAGAATTTTTGTTTTTCACTGAGGTATAAAACACTCCTGTATTCATCTGGAGAGGGTGTGGAGAAAAGGGAACCCTCCTACACTGTTGGTGCGAATGTAAATTGGTGCAGCCAGTATGGAGATTCCTTAAAAAACTAAAAATAGAGTTACGATATGATCCAGCAATCCCACTCCTGGGCATGTATCTGGAGAAAACTCTAACTCAAAAAGATACATGCACCCCAATGTTCATTGCAGCACTATTTACAATAGCCAAGACATGGAAGCAACCTAAATGTTTACTGACAGATGAATGGATAAAGAAGATGTGGGATACACACACACACACACACACACACACACACACACACACACACACACACACAATGGGATACTACTCAGCCATAAAAAAAGAATGAAATAATGCCATCTGCAGCAACATGGATGGACCTAGAGATTATCATACTAACGGAAGTAAGTCAGAGAAAGACAAATATCATACTGTATCACTTATATGTGGAATCTAAAAAAATGATACAAATGAACTTATTTACAAAACAGAAATAGGACTTCCCTGGTGGTGCAGTGGTTAAGAATCTGCCTGCCAATGCAGGGGACACGGGTTTGAGCCCTGGACCGGGAAGATCCCACATGCCGCGGAGCAACTAAGCCCCGTGCATCACAACTACTGAGCCTGCGCTCTAGAGCCCGTGTGCCACAACTACTGAAGCCCACATGCCTAGAGCCCACGCTCCGCAACAAGAGAAGCCACCGCAATGAGAAGCCCGCACGCCGCAATGAAGAGTAGCCCCTGCTCGCCGCAACTAGAAAAAGCCTGCGTGAAGCATGAAGACCCAACACAGCCAAAAATAAAATAAATTAAAATTTAAAAAATTAAATTAAAAAACAAAACAAAACAGACTCACAGACATAGAAAACAAACTTCTGGTTACCAAAAGGGAAAGGGGGGAGGGGTGAATTTGGAATCTGAGATTAACAGATACACACTACTGTATATAAAATAGACAAACAACAAGGATTTACTGTATAGCACAAGGAACTATATTCAATACCTTGTAATAACTTAGAAAAGAATAAGTATATATGTATGTATAACTGAATCACTTTGCTGTACACCTGAAACATTGTAAATCAACTACACTTCAATAAAGAATAAAAATTAAAAAATAAAAAACACAACACTCCTTTGTTCAAAATCCACTAATGGCTTCCTCTCCCAGAATAAAAGCCAAATCTTCACAATTGCCTGTAAGGCTCTATACTACATGGTCCACATTACCTCTCAGGCTCCATCTCCTACTACTGTCCCCCCTCTCCCCAACTCTACTGCAGCCCCATCAGTCTTGTTGCTGTTCCTTGAGCCAGGCATGATCCTACTTCAGGGCCCTTCTTTTTCTTCCTCTCATTATGCTAGCTGTAGATTTTTATTAGGTTTAGGTTAGGTTAAGGAGGTTTCCTTCATATTCCCAGTTTGCTAAGGTTTTTTTTTGTTTGTCTGTTTTTGGTTTTTTTTGTAGAAGATTCACATGCCATAGAATTAACCATTCTGAAGTGAACAATTCAGTTGCATTCAGTACATTCACAATGTTGTGCAACCATCTTCTCTGTCTAGTTCCTCCACACTGTCATCACCCTGAAAAGAAAACCCTGTACCCATTAAGCAGTCGCTCCCCATTCCCTCCTCCCCATAGCCCCTGGCAAACACCAATCTGCTTTTTCTGTCTCTATAGATTTGCCTATTCTGTATATTCCATATAAATGTAATTATACAATATGTGACCTGTGATTTTTTTTCACTTAGCATCGTGTTTTTGAGGTCCATCCACATTGTAGCATGTATCATTACTTCATTCCTTTTCATGGCTAGATAATAGTCCATTTTATGAATATACTACAATTTATTTATCCCTTCATCTGTTTATGATATTTAGCCTGTTTCCCTCTTTTGGCTATTGTGAATAGTGCTATGAACATGCATGTACAAGTATCTGAGTCCCTGCTTTCGAGGCTTTTGGATACATACCTTGGAGTGGAATTGCTGGGTCATGTGGTAATTCTGTTTAACTTTTTGAGCAACCACCAAACTGTTTTTCACAGTGGCTGAACCACTTTGCATTACCATCAGCAACGAATGAGGGTTCCAACTCCCCCTTCAAGGCTTTTGCCTTTGCTGTTCTCTCTTTGGAATGCTCTTCTGATAGATACCCAAGTGGCTCACTTCCTTATCTCCAGGTCTTTAACTCAGTTGTCATCCTGTCATGGAGGCCTATTCGGATCACCAAATTTAAAACTGCAACCTCCCAACTACCAATCCGTACTATCTTCCTTCCATACTTAATTTTTCTCAAGAGTATTGATCATCATCTAACATACTATACACTTTTCTTATTTTCTATTGTTTATCTTCCGACACTGAAAAATAAGCTCCACAGGGGCAGAGATTTCAGTCTGTTTTGCCAGCACCTAGAATAGTGTCAGGCACATAGTTAAGTGCTCGATAAATATTTACTAGACAAATAAATGAGGTCCAAAGAGGTGTTTTGGCAAAGTTTGACAAAACAGGGTAAGAAACAGTCTTTGTAGTTCAGAGGTTATTTTTCTAATAATGGTGATGGATTGAAACTGAGCCAATCACACTTTTTATTCAGCTGTAACCAAGACGCATGCGTGCGTAAGATGGCTATTTCTAAATCAGGTGAAAGGACTATTTAGAATAGCCTGAAAGTAAAGAGATCAGACTGTCAAGCTAAAACTCATTAGCACCAATTAAAACTCAACTAACTGCCTATAATAAGCAAGCTTAGTATTGACTGAGATGTTTTATTTAAATGAAGTAAAAAAATGATGCTACGGGACACAGAATTTTAAGAGCATTATACTTTAAGAAAATGAACCTAATATATACTGTAAGAAATAGAATCCTATGGAAGAACACAAAGGTTCACCCCTGCCTAAAATATTCCTATAGCAAGAATGTGGTTTATCGTATTTGTGAACTATGACAGAGGCAGAGAAAATATCGGTATATAAAAAGAGAACCTATGTTAAAATCACAAAGAAGTTATTTCTGGGCAAAAGCTTAAAGCTTGGTGCAATTAATACTGATGAATTATTCACCTGAAAATGGTTAAAATGGTACATTTTATGTTATATATTTTTACCACAATTTTTGAAAAGTAAAAAAAAATGGATAGAAAGATGGTGAATGAAAAAACATCTTAGAGACAGATATGGAAATAAAGACTAGAAATATCGCCAAGTCCACTACTAAGAAACAAGCAACTTTTGGAAATTTTGTAAAATCATTTACAGCAGAAATCAGTCTGGAAAATTAAAACTAATAAATTCAACTCTTTTGACTATGAGTTACAAGTAGACTACATAACAAGTGGTCCTTGAAATTGGCTTTCAATATGTTTCTGCTATAGGCTGAATATTTGTTTCCCCCTCCCCCTAGCCAAATTCAAATGCTGAAACCTAATCCCCAATGTGATGGTATTTGGAGGTGAGGCATCATTAGGTGATTAGGTCATGAGGGTGGAGCCCTCATGAATGAGATTAATGCCCTTGTAAAAGAGACCACAGAGAACTCTCTTGCCCTTTCCACCATGTGAGGACACAGAGAGAAGACGACTGTCTAAGAACCAGGAAGCAGGTCCTCAACAGACAATGAATCTGCCAGCACCTTGGTCATGGACTTCCAGCCTCCAGAACAAGGAGGAATAAATTTCTATTGTTTATAAGCCATCCAATTCTGTTATAGCAGCCCAAACGGACTAAGTTTCAAAGTACAATTCAAGAAGTTCTAATGTTAAGAGGAAAAAAACCACTCATGATTGAGCCAAACAACTTCTGAGCCTGCCCACCTTTATGGTTATTAGGATTACAAAGGGACTCTTGCCACCCTTTAAAGTTCTAAAAATCAGTAAACTATACATAGTGAGCTTTTAACTGTGCTGAAGGAAAAACCAGAAGATGGATTCAACAGATAAAGCTCTCAGTCTGTAGGCCAAGTAATCAGGCTTCCATGTAAGAAGCAAAGCAATGCTCCTAGTTGTATGACAAAATCTACAGCTTTTATTCGAAGTTATTTATTAGAAAATAATTCCGGAGGCATTTTAACAATACAACTTTTATTAAAAAAATAAGTAATAACATCAAAACTGTTCAGCAAATCTATATTCAATGTAACCAAAATAAACAAACACCAAATAAAAAAAAAATATACATCTATATATATATGGGCAAGAAACAAGTGCAGTTTTTGGTCCCAATATTTTCTGGATATATTATCTTTATCCAAAGGAATTACATTAATGGCTAAGAAGACATTATGTGTTAGATGTACAGAAAATGTAACTCTAAAATTTGTTTTAAGGTCTATAGGAAGTGTTTTTTGCCAATTCTTTATGTCTTTGACCTTTGACAATCACTAAGATAATGTTAATGATAGTCCCAAGATAGACAGAGGATATAATAATGTCTAAGGGTCTGAACAATTACCAAATTAAGAAGCTACCAATAGGTAGCTACATAAAATCTTGGAGAATTGTAAGGACTTTTTGGGGAGTTATTAATGAAACAAAACAAACACAAAACAGTTTAAAAGACAAGAAATAAAAGAGGACATAACAAAATGGACGTTAATAAATTTGGTGAAGACAACATAAAACCAAGACAACAAAATTAAATTAGACTTAAAAAAAATTGAATATTAGTATTGCTGAAAACTCCTAGGGTTTAACACTGGATAAAACTTTAAATGACAGCAAAAATAACTAATTTTAGAACTGTTTTAGAAATTTGTTTTCCAAGAACATGAAAGTAACCTTGGTTCCCTACATAACCAGTTTTTATATTCCTTGGACTGCATGCATGCTAGAGAAAGATTAAAGGGCAGCAGCCAAAATGATTAAACTTCAACTTGGATGTTGAAGCATTGATTTGACAGGCTTTTTTCTTGGTCAGAATCGACCCATAAGCTTAAGATCAAGAACCAAAGCCCCCAGTGGGAAGTTGTGCTCAATTTGGTGGGCCTTGAGGTCATCTCTGGCCACATTAGCATCAGTCTTATGGGAGGCCAGGCATGAAGGAACGCACTCTCCCTAAGATCTGATTTCTTAAGGCCACAACCTAGAGGAGGTCTCACAGTCAAACAATTCACATTCCTTGGAAAGAGAGAACAGGCATCAGATGTGTCCATCGAAGGGGGACACTGACCAGGAGTACCCTGGACTTTTTTTGAAATTTCTGTGTTGCTTCTGCATCTGAAAAATATGAAAAATAGAACAATGACAGCCAAGGAATGAGGAAAAAGACAGCTATCTGACCTAAAATTTTAAGACTTATAAGAAATTAACGAAGAAACCAGACAAAACAGACAGAAAATGATGAACAGTCACATCTTTTGGAATGCAATATTCTGAAAGCAAGTATAGCAGAGAGAAACACAAATTATTTTAAGCAAAGCAAGAAAAGACCATAGCAACAAAAGTTATTTTTGAAGAGAGCCAACTGGAGAGAAAAGCATATGTTAAGATATGTTAACCTGACACAAAGATAAGGTGGAATAAGACTCTAGTGCCATCTGAAAGCTGAAAAGAGCTGAATAATGAGAACTAGTGTCATGAACTTGGCTGTTTAACCGCCTTCGTATGAGAAAACACTTCAGAACTTTGAACTTAGGAAACTGCCTTTGTGTAAGAAAACACTTCAGAACTTTGAACTTAGGAAATTCCAACTTGTCTTGCACCAGGTTGCACGAGCTCCATAGAGCAGGAATCTATTTCAACAAGTGGCTTTAAAAACAAAAACAAAAACAAAATACTTTAATATTTTTCATTTCTATTAATGATACATTTAAAAAATGCAACAGTGCTAAAATCCATCAAAGAAAAATGCGCTGAATGAATATTAAACTTACGCAGAAGTGGGTCCAGAAGCTGAGATACTTTCAGGAACTGAAATTAGAAGAGTTTTACATTTAAAATAGAATATATGAGGAATGAAAAGGGGAAAGGGGGGAAGGGATAAATTAGGAGTTTGGGATTAGCAGATACAAACTACTATATATAAAGCAGATAAACAACAAGGTCCTACTGTATAGCACAGGGAACTATATTCAATATCTTGTAATAAACTATAGTGGAAAAGAATCCGAAAAAGAATCTATGTATATGTGTATAACTGAATCACTTTGCTGTACACCAGAGACTAACACAACATTGTAAATCAACTATACTTCAATAAAAAAATTTTTTTAAAGAATATATGAGGAATGAAACTATCATTTTAATATGTAAGAGCCGTATTGTGGCTGATCAAAAACACTGGAATAAGTATCAGAAATCCAAAGTAACACAATTATATACGTACCATTCTCTACTATAACTTGGCAAGTATGAGTTTTACGTTGACTTAAGTGTTTAGCCATAAGATCTAAACCAGAAGAATCAGTTAGGAAATTACATTTAAGGCACACCAGAGTAATGCCCCTATGAAAAAAAGAAGACAGAAAGGTTTTTATCTTTTATGAAAATCCATATACAAGTTCAAGCATTAGTTTTCCATGTAATAACTTGATTTGTTTTTTATGTGTCATGATCACCATTTGCAAATTTTGTTATATAAGCCCGATATATATGAAATGGTATAACCATGTCTCTAGAAAATGGCATAGCCATGTCTAAATTATGCTAGCATTTAGTGCTCTTTAAGCTGTTCCCTCTCATGCCGGTTTCCAAAAGATATGAGTGAAGAGAACGAAAGCCCAGTCATGACTCCACTAACTTATATAACTTGTGCAAGGTACAATCTTTCCATGCCTTTGCCCATCTGCAAAGCAAGGCTACAATATTCATCCATTCAATACACATTTTCTGAGAACCTTCGTTACATACTCTGTACTACTAGGTCTTATGGATACAAGAGTGAACAAAAAAGGATACACTCTGTGAAGCCTACAATCTAATGTCCTATTTAATTGATGATAAAATCAGAAAAGAAAGGAGGCCTTAAAAATAAATCATGCAGGGAGTTTCAAGATGGCGGAAGAGTAAGAGGTGGAGATCACCTTTCTCCCCACAAATACATCAGAAATACATCTACATGTGGAACAACTCCTACAGAACACCTACTAAACGCTGGCAGAAGACCTCAGACCTGCCAAAAGGCAAGAAACTCCCCATGTACTTGGGTAGGGCAAAAGAAAAAAGAAAAAACAGAGACAAAAGAATAGGGACGGGACCTGCACCAGTGGGAAGGAGCTGTGAAGGAGGAAAGGTTTCCACCCACTAGAAGCCCCTTCGCGGGCGGAGACTGCGGGTGGCGGAGGGGGAAAGCTGCCGAGCCATGGAGGAGAGCGCAGCCACAGGGGTGCAGAGGGCAAAGCGGAGAGGTTCCCGCACAGAGGATCGCTGCCGACCAGCACTCACCAGCGCGAGAGGCTTGTCTGCTCACCCGCCGGGGCGGGCGGGGCTGGGAGCTGAGGCTCCGGCTTCGGTTGGATCGCAGGGAGAGGACTGGGGTTGGCGGCGTAAACACAGCCTGAAGGGGGCTAGTGCGCCACAGCTAGCCGGGAGGGAGTCCGGGAAAAAGTCTGCAGCTGTCTCTTTTTGAATTATGGTTTTCTCAGGGTATATGCCCAGTAGTGGGATTGCTGGGTCATATGGTAGTTCTATTTTTAGTTTTTTAAGGAGCCTTCATACTGTTCTCCATAGTGGCTGTATCAATTTACATTCCCACCAACAGTGCAAGAGGGCTCCCTTTCAGAGCCCGTATTCTTAAATGTGACATTACACCACCTCGCCACCTTAACCCAGGTTATCTTATTAAATCAGTGTTAACTACTGCAATAGTCTTAACCAGTCTATGTGCCTCATGTAGCTACAACTCACCTTGTATACCCCTCCAAACTGATCTTCTTTCAGAATCCTTGATTCTACACAAAACCCCAATGGCTTTCCCAACATCCTCAAATTAAAATTAAGTCCAAGTTCCCCAGCCTTTTTCAAGGATTCCGCAATCTGGATCTCAGCTCAAAACTATTTCCCCAGACTCTGAACTTAATGCTATGTTACATGAACTTCATGCTCCATTCAAACTGTACTACTTGTCATTCATTGTGTATGTCTTCTGCTTTTTTCCTGTCTGCCTTTTTATTCATGCTACTTCTTCCAACTAAAATGCCCCGTGCCTCTTCTTATAAGTAGAAACCTTTCTTTCTTTTGAAATCAGTAACTCTCATTGCACTTATTACAAACCTCCTTGCATTAATTTCTGTAGTTATTTATGTTCACACCTTACTGTAAATGGTACATTCCTTGAAGGTTGGTACCAAGCCTTCTTCATCACTGTCATCTTTATAGGACTTGCTACATTGTGTTATACATAATAGATGTACAATAAATAGTTAAAGAATGAACACTGCATTTTAACAAAATATTAACCACAAAATTTATTGCTTTGTAAAATTACAAGTATGAAAACTCCCATATACAGAAAATAACCAATTTTCTGTTTAAATTTGAGATCCACCCAAGGTAAGAAAAAAGCACTTCGGATCTTTAAAGTCATACAGTTAATTTAAGAACCAAACACAAAACTGTGTTTGACAATAGTGAGGTAAAAATCAAATTAAATTCTCATCTTTACAAATCCTTTTCATTACTATAAAAATTTTTAGTACAGGTTAATACCTAAATATAGTTTATCAGAAACTTCTAATGCCTTGAATTTAGTAATATTTTAAAAATAGCACTAATATATTTTAAAAATGGAATCAAACTTTCCTCTGCCTATGAGCTATTTGTCTATCACCCACATACTCCACATATGTCACTTTCAATATTAATTTACTCAACAAATATTTATGGAATGCCTATGATGTGCCAGGCACTATTCAATACCCAGCAAATGTCTGGCATAGCTCAGTATCTGAACTCCACACATTCTAGTGAGAAGATATAGACAATAAACAAGAGGGTGAAATATACAATGTACAATACATTGAACAGTAAAAAGCTGCCAT
The DNA here is from genome assembly GCF_965194805.1 of Balaenoptera borealis. Classification (NCBI taxonomy): domain Eukaryota; kingdom Metazoa; phylum Chordata; class Mammalia; order Artiodactyla; family Balaenopteridae; genus Balaenoptera; species Balaenoptera borealis. Next base: position 108,876,897 of record NC_138881.1, read on the forward strand.
GGGGCTTCCCTGGTGGCGCAGTGGTTGAGAATCTGCCCGCCAATGCAGGGGACACAGGTTCGAGCCCTGGTCTGGGAAGATCCCACATGCCACGGAGCAACTGGGCCCGTGAGCCACAATTACTGAGCCTGTGCGTCTGGAGCCTGTGCTCCGCAACGAGAGGCCGCGATAGTGAGAGGCCCACGCACCGCGATGAAGAGTGGCCCCCGCTTGCCGCAACGAGAGAGAAGTCCTCGCACGGAAACGAAGACCCAACACAGCCATAAATAAATAAATAAATAAATAAAATTAAAAAAAAAAAAAGAATATCCTTATCATCTAAGGATAAAGACCATTTAAAAAAAAAAAAAGAGAATAGGGACAGCACCTGCACCAGTGGGAGGGAGCTGTGAAGGAGGAAAGATTTCCACGAACTACGAAGGACCTTCGCGGGCAGAGACTGCGGGTGGCAGAGGGGGGAAGCTTCGGAGCCACTGAGGAGAGCGCAGCAACAGGGGTGCGGAGGGCAAAGCGGAGAGATTCCCGCACGGAGGCTCGGCGCCGAGCAGCACTCACCAGCCCGAGAGGCTCGTCTACTCACCCGCCGGGGCGGGCGGGGCTGGGAGCTGAGGCTCTGGCTTCGGTTGGATCCCAGGGAGAGGGCTGGGGTTGGCGGCGTGAACACAGCCTGAAGGGGTTAGTGCACCACAGCTAGCCGGGAGGGAGTCCGGGAAAAAGTCTGCAGCTGCCGAAGAGGCAAGAGACTTTTTCTTCCCTCTTTGTTTCCTGGTGCGCGAGGAGAGGGGATTCAGAGCGCCGCCTAAACGAACTCCAGAGACGGGCGCGAGCCGCGGCTATCAGCGCGGACCCCACAGCAACAGGGGCGCAGAGGAAAAAGCAGAGAGATTCCCGCACGGAGGCTCGGCGCCGAGCAGCACTCACCAGCCCGAGAGGCTCGTCTGCTCACCTGCCGGGGCGGGCGGGGCTGGGAGCTGAGGCTCGGGCTGTCAGATTGCAGGGAGAGGACTGGGGTTGGCGGCGTGAACACAGCCTGAAGGGGTTAGTGCACCACAGCTGGCTGGGAGGGAGACCGGGAAAAAGTCTGCAGCTGCCGAAGAGGCAAGAGACTTTTTCTTGCTTCTTTGTTTCGCGGCGCGCAAGGAGAGGGGATTCAGAGCGCAGCCTAAACGAACTCCAGAGACTGGCGCGAGCCACGGCTATCAGCGCGGACCCCAGAGGCGGGCGCGAGCCGCGGCTAACAGCGCAGAATCCAGAGACAGGCGCGAGCTGCGGTTATCAGCGCGGACCCCAGAGACGGGCGTGAGACGCTGGGGCTGCTGCTGCCGCCTCCAAAAAGCCTGTGTGCGAGCACAGGTCACTCTCCACACCGCCCCTCCCGGGAGCCCGTGCAGCCTGCCACTGCCAGCGTCCCGTGATCCAGGGACAACTTCCCCGGGAGAACGCACTGCGTGCCTCAGGCTGCTGCAACGTCACGCCGGCCTCTGACGCCGCAGGCTTGCCCCGCCTCCTCTATACCCCTCCCTCCCCGCGGCCTGGGTGAGCCAGAGCCCCCGAAGCAGCTGCTCCTTTAACCCCGTCCTGTCTGGGCGGGGAACAGACACCCTCAGGCGACCTACACGCAGAGGCGGGTCCAAATCCAAAGCTGAACCCCGGGAGCTGTGCGAACAGAGAAGAGAAGGGGAAATCTCTCCCAGTAGCATCAGAAGCAGTGGATTAAAACTCCACAAACAACTTGATGTGCCTGCATCTGTTGAATACCTGAATAGACAACAAATCATCCCAAATTCAGGAGGTGGACTTTGGCAGCAGGATATATTAATTTTTCCCCTTTTCCTTTTTTTGTGAGTGTATATGTATATGCTTCTGGGTGAGATTTTGTCTGTATAGCTTTGCTTTATAATAGCTTTATTTTACTTCACTATATTATAGCCTCTTTCTTTCTTTCTTTCTTTCTTTCTTTCTATTTTTTCTCCCTTTTACTCTGAGCCGTGTGGACGAAAGGCTCTTGGTGCTCCAGCCAGGCATCAGGGCCGTACCTCTGAGGTGGGAGAGCCAACTTCAGGACACTGGTCCACAAGAGACCTCCCAGCTCCACGTAATACCAAACGGCAAAAATCTCTCAGAGATCTCCATCTCAACATCAAGACCCAGCGTCACTCAATGACCAGCAAGCTACAGTGCTGAACACCCTATGCCAAACAACTAGCAAGACAGGAACACAGCCCCATCCATTAGCAGAGAGGCTGCCTAAAAGCATAATAAGGCCACAGACACCCCAAAATACACCACCAGACGTGGACGTGCCCACCAGAAAGACAAGATCCAGCCTCATCCACCAGAACTCAGGCACTAGTTCCCTCCACCAGGAAGCCTTCACAACCCACTGAACCAACCTTAGCCACTGGGGACAGATACCAAAAACAATGGGAACTACGAACCTGCAGCCTGTGAAAAGGAGACCCCAAACACAGTAAGATAAGCAAAATGAGACGACAGAAAAACACACAGCAGATGAAGGAGCAGGGTCAAAACACACCAGACTTAACAAATGAAGAGGAAATAGGTAGTCTACCTGAAAAAGAATTCAGAATAATGATAGTAAGGATGATCCAAAATCTGGGAAATAGAAGAGACAAAATGCAAGAAACATTTAACAAGGACGTAGAAGAACTAAAGAGGAACCAAGCAACGATGAAAAACACAATAAATGAAATTAAAAATATTCTAGATGGGATCAATAGCAGAATAACTTAGGCAGAAGAAAGGATAAGTGACCTGGAAGATAAAATGGTGGAAATAACTACTGCAGAGCAGGATAAAGAAAAAAGAATGAAAAGAACTGAGGACAGTCTCAGAGACCTCTGGGACAACATTAAACGCACCAACATTCGAATTATAGGGGTCCCAGAAGAAGAAGAGAAAAAGAAAGGGACTGAGAAAATATTTGAAGAGATTATAGTTGAAAACTTCCCTAATATGGGAAAGGAAATAGTTAACCAAGTCCTGGAAGCACAGAGAGTCCCATACAGGATAAACCGAAGGAGAAACACGCCAAGACACATATTAATCAAACTGTCAAAAATTAAATATAAGGAAAACATATTAAAAGCAGCAAGGGAAAAAAAACAAATAACACACAAGGGAATCCCCATAAGGTTAACATCTGATCTTTCAGCAGAAACTCTGCAAGCCAGAAGGGAGTGGCAAGATATACTTAAAGTGACGAAGGAGAAAAACCTACAACCAAGATTACTCTACCCAGCAAGGATCTCATTCAGATTTGATGGAGAAATTAAAACCTTTACAGACAAGCAAAAGCTGAGAGAGTTCAGCACCACCAAACCAGCTTTACAACAAATGCTAAAGGAACTTCTCTAGGCAAGAAACACAAGAGAAGGAAAACACCTACAATAACAAACCCAAAACATTTAAGAAAATGGGAATAGGAACATACATATCGATAATTACCTTGAATGTATATGGATTAAATGCTCCCACCAAAAGACACAGGCTGGCTGAATGGATACAAAAACAAGACCCATATATATGCTGTCTACAAGAGACCCACTTCAGACCTAGAGACATATACAGACTGAAAGTGAGGGGATGGAAAAAGATATTCCATGCAAATGGAAATCAAAAGAAAGCTGGAGTACCAATTCTCATATCAGACAAAATAGACTTTAAAATAAAGACTATTACAAGAGACAAAGAAGGACACTATATAATGATCAAGGGATCGATCCAAGAGGAAGGTATTACAATTGTAAATATTTATGCACCCAACATAGGAGCACCTCAATACATAAGGCAAATACTAACAGCCATAAAAGGGGAAATCGACAGCAACACAATCATAGTAGGGGACTTTAACACCCCACTTTCACCAATGGACAGATCATCCAAAATGAAAATAAATAAGGAAACACAAGCTTTAAATGATACATTAAACAAGATGGACTTAATTGACATTTATAGGACATTCCACCCAAAAACAACAGAATACACATTTTTCTCAAGTGCTCATGGAACATTCTCCAGGATAGATCATATCTTGGGTCACAAATCAAGCCTTGGTAAATTTAAGAAAATTGAAATCGTATCAAGTATCTTTTCCGACCACAACGCTATGAGACTAGATATCAATTACAGGAAAAGATCTGTAAAAAATACAAACATATGGAGGCTACACAATACACTACTTAATAACGAAGTGATCACTGAAGAAATCAAAGGGGAAATCAAAAAATACCTAGAAACAAATGACAATGGAGATACAACGACCCAAAACCTATGGGACGCAGCAAAAGCAGTGCTAAGAGGGAAGTTTATTTATAGCAATACAAGCCTACCTCAAGAAACAGGAAACATCTCGAATAAACAACCTAACCTTGCACCTAAAGCAATTAGAGAAAGAAGAACAAAAAACCCCCAAAGCCAGCAGAAGGAAAGAAATCATAAAGATTAGGTCAGAAATAAATGAAAAAGAAATGAAGGAAACAATAGGAAAAAACAATGAAACTAAAAGCTGGTTCTTTGAGAAGATAAACAAAATTGATAAACCATTAGCCAGACTCATCAAGAGAAAAAGGGAGAAGACTCAAATCAATAGAATTAGAAATGAAAAAGGAGAAGTAACCACTGACACTGCAGAAATACAAAAGATCATGAGAGATTACTACAAGCAACTCTATGCCAATAAAATGGACAACCTGGAAGAAATGGACAGATTCTTAGAAATGCACAAACTGCCGAGACTGAACCAGGAAGAAATAGAAAATATGAACAGACCAATCACAAGCACTGAAATTGAAACTGTGATTAAAAACCTTCCAACAAACAAAAGCCCAGGACCAGATGGCTTCACAGGCGAATTCTATCAAACATTTAGAGAAGAGCTAACACCTATCCTTCTCAAACTCTTCCAAAATATTGCAGAGGGAGGAACACTCCCAAACTCATTCTACGAGGCCACCATCACCCTGATACCAAAACCAGACAAAGATGTCACAAAGAAAGAAAACTACAGGCCAATATCACTGATGAACATAGATGCAAAAATCCTCAACAAAATACTAGCAAACAGAATCCAACAGCACATTAAAAGGATCATACACCATGATCAAGTGGGGTTTATCCCAGGAATGCAAGGATTCTTCAACATACGCAAATCAATCAATGTGATACACCATATTAACAAACTGAAGGAGAAAAACCATATGATCATCTCAATAGATGCAGAGAAAGCTTTCGACAAAATTCAACACCCATTTATGATAAAAGTCCTGCAGAAAGTAGGCATAGAGGGAACTTTCCTCAACATAATAAAGGCCATATATGACAAACCCACAGCCAACATTGTCCTCAATGGTGAAAAACTGAAACCATTTCCACTAAGATCAGGGACAAGACAAGGTTGCCCACTCTCACCACTATTATTCAACATAGTTTTGGAAGTGTTAGCCACAGCAATCAGAGAAGACAAAGAAACAAAAGGAATCCAAATCGGAAAAGAAGAAGTAAAGCTGTCACTATTTGCAGATAACATGATACTATACATAGAGGATCCTAAAGATGCTACCAGAAAACTCCTAGAGCTAATCAATGAATTTGGTAAAGTAGCAGGATACAAAATTAATGCACAGAAATCTCTTGCATTTCTATACACTAATGACGAAAAATCTGAAAGTGAAATTAAGAAAACACTCCCGTTTACCATTGCAACAAAAAGAATAAAATATCTAGGAATAAACCTACCTAAGGAGACAAAAGACCTGTATGCAGTAAATTATAAGACACTGATGAAAGAAATTAAAGATGATACAAATAGATGGAGAGATATACCATGTTCCTGGATTGGAAGAATCAACATTGTGAAAATGACTCTACTACCCAAAGCAATCTACAGATTCAATGCAATCCCTATCAAACTACCACTGGCATTTTTCACAGAACTAGAACAAAAAATTTCACAATTTGTATGGAAACACAAAAGACCCCGAATAGCCAAAGCAATCTTGAGAACGAAAAATGGAGCTGGGGGAATCAGGCTCCCTGACTTCAGACTATATTACAAAGCTTCAGTAATCAAGACAGTTTGGTACTGGCACAAAAACAGAAATACAGATCAATGGAACAGGATAGAAAGCCCAGAGATAACCCCACACACATATGGTCACCTTATCTTTGATAAAGGAGGCAAGCATATACAGTGGAGAAAAGACAGCCTCTTCAATAAGTGGTGCTGGGAAAATTGGACAGGTACATGTAAAAGTATGAAATTAGAACATTCCCTGACACCATGCACAAAAATAAACTCAAAATGGATTAAAGACCTAAGTGTAAGGGCAGACACTATCAAACTCTTAGAGGAAAACATAGGCAGAACACTCTATGACATACATCACAGCAAGATTCTTTTTGACCCAGCTCCCAGAGAAATGGAAATAAGAACACAAATAAACAAATGGGACCTAATGAAACTTAAAAGCTTTTGCACAGCAAAGGAAACCATAAAGAAGACCAAAAGACAACCCTCAGAATGGGAGAAAATATTTGCAAATGAAGCAACTGACAAAGGATTAATCTCCAAGATTTACAAGCAGCTCATGCAGCTCAATAACAAAAAAACGAACAACCCAATCCAAAAATGGGCAGAAGACCTAAATAGACATTTCTCCAAAGAAGATATACAGATGGCCTACAGACACATGAAAGAATGCTCAACATCATTAATCATTAGAGAAATGCAAATCAAAACTACAATGCGATATCATCTCACACTGGTCAGAATGGCCATCATCAAAAAATCTAGAAACAATAAATGCTGGAGAGGGTGTGGAGAAAAGGGAACCTTCTTGCACTGTTGGTGGGAATGTAAATTGATACAGCCACTATGGAGAACAGTATGGAGGTTCCTTAAAAAACTACAAATAGAACTACCATACGACCCAGCAATCCCACTACTGGGCATATACACTGAGAAAACCATAGGTCAAAAAGAGTCATGTACCAAAATGTTCATTGCAGCTCTATTTACAATAGCCAGGACATGGAAGCAACCTAAATGTCCATCAACAGATGAATGGATAAAGAAGATGTGGCACATATACACAATGGAATATTACTCAGCCATAAAAAGAAATGAAATGGAGGTATTTGTAATGAGGTGGGTGGAGTCAGAGTCTGTCATACAGAGTGAAGTAAGTCAGAAAGAGAAAAACAAATACAGTATGCTAACACATATATACGGAATCTAAGGAAAAAAAAAAAAGGCCATGAAGAACCTAGTGGCAAGATGGGAATAAAGACACAGACCTACCAGAGAATGGACTTGAGGATATGGGGAGGGGGTGGGGTGAGATGTGACAGGGTAAGAGAGTGTCATGGACATATATACACTACCAAATGTAAAATAGATAGCTAGTGGGAAGCAGCCGCATAGCACAGGGAGATCAGCTTGGTGCTTTGTGACCACCTAGAGGGGTGGGATGGGGAGGGTGGGAGGGAGGGAGATGCAAGAGGGAAGAGAAATGGGAACATATTGTATATGTATAACTGATTCACTTTGTTATAAAGCAGAAGCTAACACACCATTGTAAGGCAATTATACTTCAATAAAGATGTTTTAAAAAAAAAAAAGCTGCCATGAAGTAAAAACAAAACAAGAAAGGGAGATAGGGAGTGCTGGGGGTGGGGCCCAGGGAAAGGATGCTACTTTAAATGGGGCGGTCCAGGAAAGGCTCACTCATTGGAGCAGAGACCTAAAGGAGCTACCTAAAGGTAGCTACCATGGGAGCTAGCTACCCATGCAGATATCTGGGGAAGAGGAAATGAGGCAAAAGGAATAATAAATACAAAGGTCCTGAGACACAGCATCCCCTCTTCTACTTTTCCACTAACCCAAAGCATCAAAACAAGTATTGGCTAAACTTAGAGTCTATGTCTTAGCCTCCTGCTACAAAGATCTTGACACTGGTATTTCAAATAGCAATGAGAACTTAAACAAAGGAATATGGAGTGAAAATGAATTAGAAGAATGTGAAAAAAATGGTGCTTAGTGGATTCTGAGCTAAGTGTGTGTGGTATAACCAAAATGAATTATCAATGCCTTTAGAAATGTTCACAACAATTCCTCTGAACAGTAAACAAGTTGTGTACTTTTATTTCAAAAATTAAAAAGCCCCAAGGATTATGAAGGCTATATATTGATCACAACCAAAGTAGTGTTAGTCACTTTACTAGGCATCTTAAAAGTCTTTTAAATTTTCAAATATTGCTGGAGAGCCTTATTTTTTTAATTTTATAATGCAAATTCATGGAAGTTTCACCTTAATGCCTGACATCACTGAAACAAGTTTAGCTAGAGAATATAGGCAATCCCCTCTTTGAGCTAAGGATATGAAGTACAGAACTCTATTATGTCTAGTAGCAATCATTTCATTTTCCAAACTAGGCACTCCAGCATCAGGTTAAAAAGCTACTATAATTTTTCAATAGAGAGAATGAAAAAAGATCGAGTAGTTACCTGAGAGTTCCAGAATGCTTCTTAAAAATATAAAACCGTTTAGTTGGCTGGTCGCTATGAGAGCTGGAGAGACAAAAGACAAATGAGATTTTATTATACAATAAGCCATTAATTAATTTTATGACCAGTTTTCAAGCCTATGCTTAGTTTCTTAGTTTTGAATAAAAGACCATGATTTAAATTATAAAGCTCTATTAGCATCTCTGTTTAATTCAAGATTTTTATCTTACGTTTCATTTTCCCTGTGTGTTTTCGAACAACATATTTCCCTGAGAATATTCTTAAATGATCATACCTCACCATTATTAAAAAAAAAAACCTTTAGAGTTAAAAATGCAAAGAGCATCAAATTAATTTTTTCAACTGTTAAGAGTTGAGAACAACTTAAAAGGTATTGGCTAATAATGTATTTTGCTGTAATATAAATTGTTATGAATAATAATTATTACTTTCTAATCTTGATATACTTAGCCCAGGGGACCAATCTGAATGATCCTGGAAGTAAATGTTTCTTGGGCTAAATGACATTACTTACCATCAGTAAAATGAAACATTTAAAGAATCTTTTGCAATTACTAGGAGAGCTTTTAAAGAACGCGAATTAAAAGCAGAGCTCATGAGTTAAAACAATACTTTCTCTACACACAGAACAGAAAACCACTAACCAAATTTTGTAGCCAATGCTAATAGCTTTTATTCCCCCTTTTAAACTGATAGGGAAAGCTTTCCTGTATTAGAAAGTCAGGCAGAATTAGCTGGGATTAGTGTAGCACAGTATTACTCAAACTGTGGTCCATAGACAAGCAGCATCCGTATCACCTGGGAGCTTATTAGGAATACAAAGTCTCAGCTCCCACTCCAGAGCTACTGAATTAATCTCTGGTGGTGGAGCCCAGAAATCAGTTTCAACAAGTTTTTCAGACGATTCTTATGCAAGATAAAGTTTGAAAAGTACTAGCCCTAGCTTGCACTGACAGACCCAAACCAGACAACACATCAAGTCAATGGTTACCCTTAGACACACAGTAACTATCATCAGCATACCATGTATACATTGGCAAAGAATGGCTACCTATAATCCCAAGAAAAAATCCTCAGAATAGGTGCTATGGTGAATACAAAGAACTGCTCTCTCAAGTAGGTAAGACATAGACACATATTTAATATGAGGCAGAACAGCTGAGTAGTACAGAACTCAAAAAGAAACAACTGATTCCTACGAGTGGCTATGGTGATCAGATACTTCACAGAAGGTAAAATGAAAGGGAAGGAGAAGGGCATTCCAAAGAATAAGGAAAAGTCACTTTAGATATTGAATATGGGACAAACTATACATTGGGGAAGATTAATTAATCTGGGAGGCTTGACTTCTCTATGATTACAGAGTTGGTATGGGCTGAGAATAAAGATACTCAACCTCTGAGAAAAATGAAGCTTCTGTATGTACAGAGCTTAATCCTATAACAAAAGTCCACATGGGTCGGAGTGAGGGTATCCAATTAACGGGGAGGTACTTGAGGCAACCAGGGAAGCAAGGCACCAATGAAGTAGGGGAAACACAGAGAGAGCTTCAAGGCCCTTAGAAGAGCAGAAGTGGAAGATTTCAGTTCTACATGAGGCTGACGATGAGTAAGCAATCAGTGTGCATGACGACAATGCAGTGCAGGGTTGGGGCTAACTGGAAATTAGAAAAAGGCTATGAAGGAAGCCTGGAGCCAATTGGGAATATTTTGGGATAGAATGGGGTTAGAGGTCCTACAGGACAGTTGAGGAGCCTATGGAAAATGGGAAAGGAGAGGACAGAATGATCCATGGGTTTAAGAAACACCAAAGATAATTTCCAATTTAATCTCTTGGAAATTAGGGGCAGAATTAAAGCCCCATTGGGGCAGCCATGTGTTTGGCACAGAATAAGAGACCAGCATTCTCCCCAGCAGTATACTGAGAGAGAGGGTGGCTGTGGTCTGGTTTGGAACAACTAAGGTATGGGTGCAGAACCACTGCAGTAGTTGTGAGGCAGAGTGGTAAATTATAGAAGATGGACTTTCAGGAAGCCATGATGAATGGTGGCAGATCAAGAGAACTCCACAGGCTTCAGAAACTTAAAGTGTATTATTTCCAGGTGATGCTCCACATTTATGGAAATAATGCATGGAGACAGACTGAGCTTAAAGGGTATTGGGGTGATAAGAGTTTGGATCCCAGACAGACAAAAATGTTTGACTTATTTGTGTCCTATATAAATGCCAGTGAGTTAAAGGTGAAAATATCTATCAACTAGTTAGAGATGAAGAGTTGGATCTCAGGAAAACTCAGCATTGAAATTGAAGGATTTACAGTTGAAAGGTAAAAGATAAAACTCTGAGAGTGGTTGAAGTACCAAGAAAAGAAACGTAAAGAGGCAAGAAGAGCTGAAGAAAGAAAAGGTAATGAAACAGAGGAGTAGCAAACAAGAAAAAAATGGTGGTAATAGTTTAAGAGAAATTGAGAAGAGTTTCAAAAGTGAGTGATCGAAAGTATCAAATACTCTAAAGAAGTCATGGAGGAGTAAGAATGAAAAGCAGTGAGTACACTGAGTGATTAGGACATGACTGATAACCTTCAAAGGGGCAGCTTGAACTGATAGATGGGGGTGATACTCAAATTACAAAGGGTAAAGAAATGACAAACAAGATAGTAAAGAATACTCTTTACAAATGTTGACAGTAAAAGGAAGATAAGAAAATATGCAAAGTAAAGGCAAATCTCCCTCATCCTAAAAAAGAAAAAAATACCTGAAAATATTTGCAGGCAGAAGGAATGTGGTAGAGAGAAAAAGATGAAATGAAGGTGCATAAGATTATGGAGGAAATGGAGGAGATGAGGGGCAGGATTAACTTTGAAAAAGAGGACATATCTTTTTCTGAGATTAATGTCTGGATGAAGGAAAAAAAAACGAGGTAGGAAGAGGTTAACCTTGGGAAAAATGAAAAGGATGACCTCTGAGTAACTAGTAGGCAAGGTTAACAACTGAGAGACTAGAATAAAATCTTGACAGTACTGAAAAGGATTTAAACATGTGGTAGATAAAAACAAAGAGGTATTTTTAAAAAGACAGGACCACATTAAAGTTAAAGATCAGGAATTCAGAGCTGACTGAATCAAGCACAGTTTGGTGGTCTAGAATTGAGCATAGAGGAATATCAAAAAGGATAAGAGAGTCAAGGATAGCAAGGTTAAGCATGATTGAAGATGTAAAGGATTCTAGAACAAAAAACAAAGCAACATTCAAAACAGATGAACTTGAGGGTGAAGCTGACTATACGATTGGATTGGTGATGCTGGAATGGAAAGAGGGGTCAAGACTGAAAGTCCTGGGGTAATGAGATTTCAAAACGAATGAATATTGTATATGATGAGGTAAAACTGGATGGTGGTAAAGAAGGGGGTACAACACCTCAGAGGTGGATGTGAAGTGCTGGCATTAAAGAAGTTAAGGCAACATGATGACAGGCTGATCATCAAGGGGAAAAAAAACAACAACTGAGAGCTAAGTTCTGAAGGCATTAAAAAATGTGGGCAAATCCTTGAAAGTGGTAGTTAACTATGACCATAAAGTAATGTAGAGGTCTTGTTATGATTTGCAAGAAAACCACTTTTATTGGTTATACCTTATTTCTGACTGAAAATAAATGGAACTACCTCAATCTGAATAATCAACTTAGTATATTTATATCTGAATAATTTTTGTCTATTAAAAAAAAATCTATCCCGGAGGCATAAGTACCAATGAGGTTCAAATGAAAGTAATGTGGGCTCTGAAGTCTTTCTCTAGCAATAGAGTACATGGTAGGTGCTCAAATAATGTAAACAGAATTGATATATGAAAAGAAATTCCAACAGTAGCGTCATGACCGGAATATCCCTGTACTCCCTCATTTCACATTCATCAAATGAATGCAAAGATAGATGGCCTGAAAGACAAATGGACAGACAGATGGATGAGAGAGAGAGCGAGCGCGAGAGAGCGAGCATGTGAGCACCGATGACGTTCCTGGCGTCTCTGACAAAGCTGAAGTCTCTAAAAGTTGACTGCTTTGAAGTGCATAACACTCACGTGGTTACATGTATTTATTTGATAAATATTTTGGAAACATTTAAAATTTTATGGACCACTTTTTGAAAGACTTCAAAAAATAATTTCCCTAACAAACCTATTCTAATTTCATTAGTCTAACTGTTCTTGAAATTTTTGTTCCACTAATTTCATGAGTTATTATGCTGGAAAACAGTATTGGGTAATATCCTAGAAGTTCCCTGTTGCTAGATCTTTTTAGATCCTTGATGTGACAAACTGGCTTTGTTTTCAAAAACCAAATATCTTGAATGGCAGTTTTGACTGGCAGTGTACATGTTTAACTCACCTCACCATATGATTTACAAAGCCTTTGTTACAGTTTGTTTTGTATCTGCAAAAATTACAGTGCATATACATTGAAAAGTGGCTTGCAAAATCTTTTATTCCGGAACGACACTCAATGCACTTGTGAACTCCCTGAAGACACCTTATGGAGACAGAAAAAAATGATAAAAATATATTGTAAAACAAAAAAATAAGGTAAAGCCTTATTAATGTTTTATTAATTGAAGCCAAGGTGTTTAAATTAAATCTTTAAATAGAGACTTATAATTTGAAAATCTGCTTGGAAACAACAGGCTAGAATAAGTAAAAAAGTCTAATACCAGTTAATGTTTCCTTGGAATAAAAAGGATCACGTTAACAATTCAACTATCACAAGATATAAGCATAAAATATAAGATTAGTGTAAAAGATGACAATTATACAATAAACTCAGTAATTCAAGTTCTGTTCAGCAGTTGTAAAAAGTACCTTTTTATTATCTTCTTGGCCTTCATGCCAGATAAGTGATTATCATGTAAATGTGCATATCTAGTGATATGCTAAGCTATATTAAAATAACCTTTAATATTTAATATTAAATTAGGATTGTAGATCAGGAATAAAAGATATTACCTTAAGTTCTTCAAAGCTATGCTGATTTTATTCTTCCTGTTGCGCTCTTGCTTTTGCTTGTAATAGGTTTTTGCTTTATATTCAAATGCACCTCCACCTTGCTTACTTGCAGTGGACGTAGCTGCACAAGGCTTTCTTGTCTTATATTTACTTTCATTAGCTCTTGTAGGATTTTCAGCAGTTGTACTTGTAGACCTTGGAGGTGAGACCTGAAGAGAAGTGCTTGGAGTATCCTTGGAAGATGTAGTTGATGACCCTGAATGAGGAGGTCCAACTGAAGCTCGAATAGTAACCTATAAAAATGAAGGCAATATACATTTTTAGAAAATTAAGCATCACATTAATATTAAAAAGATCACACATTATGCAGGCCATAACTGGTTTTTGACAAGGATGCCAAAACAATTCAGTGAGGGAAACAACAGTATTATCAACAAATGGTGCTGGGACAACTGGATATCTACATGCAAAAGAATGAATTTGGACCCCTACCTCATACTAAATACAAAAATTAACTCAAAATGTATCAAAGACCAGACTGTAAGAGCTAAAACTCTAAAACTCTTAGAAGAAAACATAGGAGTAAATCTTCATGACCTTGGGTTAGGCAATGATTTCTTAAATATGATACTGAAAGCACAAGCAACCAAAGAAAGAATAGATAAATGGACTTGGTAAAAATTAAAACTTTTGTGCTTTGAAGGACACTATTAAGAAAGTTAAAAGATAACCACAGAATGAGAGAAAATATTTGCAAATCATATCTCTAATAAGGGACTTGTATACAGAATATATAAAGAACTCTTACAACTCAATAAAAAGACAAATAACCCAATTAACAGATGGGCAAATGATCTGAATAGACATTTCTTCAAAGAAGATATACACATGAAATAAGCACATGAAAAGATGCTCAACATCATTAGTCATTAAGGAAATGCAAATCAAAACTCCAGTAATGTATCACCTCAGACCAACTAAATGACTATAATGAAAAAGACAGGTAGCAGCACGTGCTGACAGGATGTGGAGAAATTGCAGCCCTCATATATTGCTGGTGGGAACGTACAGTGGTGCAGTAGCTTTGGAAAACAGTTTGGCAGTTCTTCAAAATGTTAAACGTAAGAATTATTATATAATCCTAGGTGTTCCACTCCTAGCAATTCTACTCGAGAGAAATGTACACACAAAAACTTGTACATGAATTTTCATGAGAGCATTATTCATTACAGCCAAAAAGTGGAAACAACCCAAATGCTCATCAACTTATGAGTGAATAAATAAAATATGGTATATCCATACAATGGAATAATATCCAGCCATAAAAAAGAATAAAGTACTGATACACAAGTACTAATACAGCCTTAAAAAGGAACGAAGTACTGATACAAGCTACAATATGGATGAACCTCAGAAACATTATGCTAAGTGAAAGAAACCAGTCATAAAAGACCACATATTGTATGATTCCATTTGTATGAAATGTCCAGAATAGGAAAACCAACAGGGATGGAAAACAGATTAAAGTTTGCCTGTTGCTGGTGGAGGGGAAATTGGGAGTGACTACTAATGGATATGGGGTCTCTTTAGGGGGTGATAAAATGTTCTAAAATAGATTGTAGTGATGTTTTCACAACTCTGTGAATATGCTAAAAACCACTGAATTGTATACTTTAAATGGGTGAATCATATGGTATATGAATTACATGTCAATAAAGCTGTTACCAAAAAAAAAATCACTGCAATACAAAAAGTTAAACATCAGAGTATAAACTACAATCAGGTTAAGTCTCGCATTTATTCTAAATGGTCATACCAATTAAATGAAATTTACCTCAGTATTTATTTACTGTTGTAATACTAGTTTTGTATTGATAGCATTTATATGTTAACACAGATAGTAATGGGTCAAAAGAGCACATTCCATGGCTATTTTATGCTCTGATATAACTAAACAGCTTTGGCAAATATAGAGGTCAAAATTTAAATCTCAAATCCTGAAATAACTCTGGAAAGGCATGCATTACTCTTTGGTAACTATAAGACAGATCTCCAGAATCACTGTTAACACCTGAAACTTATATAATATTGTACATCAACTATACCTCAATTAAAAACAACAATGCACCCCCCCAAAAAAACCAGATCTCCAGTAAATGTGACCTTCTCTCTCTGGGGGTTCTTCGGGCAAAGGTTACTACTGTGGAGGTTACATCAACTCATCATACAGCATGGAGAATTTAATAATATTCAGAATTTTCTTAGAGGGAACTAATATAAAATTTCTCATTTAATATTCAGAAAAAGAAATGTCTGATTATACCCATTGGTTGATAATGAAAAACAGTCACCTATATATTTGGTATCATACAAAAAGCACTGAACTAGGAGTCAAAAGACCTGAGGTTAAATTTCAGTACTACCTCTTCCTAGCCATGTGACCCTGAGTAAGTAACTTATCCTCTCTAAGCCTCATCTGTAATATGGGAATAATACCTGCCTTCTCTACCTCACTGGTTTGCTACAGGGATTAAATAATAGAATGTATGAAAAAGCACATGGAAAGCTTAATTCTGAAGTGCTAACAAGACATTTAGTATCATTTATTAATAATATCATAATTATAGTATACTAATTATTACTATTATTATTAATAAGGGAAGATACGAGAGAGGATTGCACTGCTTATGTTAGTATTCTGCATGTCTTGTTCCAGCATGGAATGAATGGACTACAGGGAAGGATACTGGATAGCTTCTCTCCCTCTAGAGCTTCAGAGCATTGCTTTACATTATTTTAATGAACTCAAATAGCAGACATACTCACATCAAAGTTTAGTACTCAAATATAAGTACTGAATGCTTGGGAATTATTTCACTTTGGATTGTGCATCCCTCTACTGGAGCAAATAGTCAAAAGCTGACTTTACATAAAAGAAGTCAAAGAAAACAGATGTACATAAGGCAGAGGGAAAATGAAATTTGTAGTCAGATGTGTGTTTGCTCACTTAACACTGCAATGCTAATCAAGAGAATTTGCTTCTCTAAGAGTAGACTCAGTAATACCAACTTCAACAAACTACGGCATTCAAGGCATTATGACAGATGTTGGAGACACAAAGATAAATTAAACATGATTCCTCACCAGATGAAGCAGACATGTACGCTGCCAACTGGAAAAGCTCAAAAACAGACTACAGAATATTTTTTTTTAAAGTTAAGGTTTTTTTAAAAATAATTAATTAATTAATTTTTTTTTTTGCTGCGTTGGGTCTTTGCTGCTGTGCGGGCTTTCTCTAGTTGCGGCGAGCGGGGGCTACTCTTCATTGCGGTGCGTGGGCTTCTCATCGCAGTGGCTTCCCTTGTTGTGGAGCACGGGCTCATAGGTGTGTGGGCTTCAGTAATTGTGGCTCACGGGCTCTAGAGCGTGGGGTCAGTAGCTGTGGCGCATAGGCTTAGCTGCTCCGCGGCATGTGGGATCTTCCCAGACCAGGGCTCGAACTCGTGTCCCCTGCGTTGGCAGGCGGATTCTTAACCACTGCGCCACCAGGCAAGTCCCCAGACTATAGAATATTGAAACAGGGCTTCCCTGGTGGCACAGTGGTTGAGAATCTGCCTGCCAATGCAGGGGACACGAGTTCGAGCCCTGGTCTGGGAAGATCCCACATGCCGCGGAGCGACTAAGCCCGTGAGCCACAACTATTGAGCCTGCGCGTCTGGAGCCTGTGCTCTGCAACTGGAGAGGCCGCGACGGTAAGAGGCCCACGCACCGCAATGAAGAGTGGCCCCCGCTCGCTGCAACTGGAGAAAGCCCTCGCACAGAAACGAAGACCCAACACAGCCAAAAATAAATAAATAAATTTATTTAAAAAAAAAAAGAATATTGAAACAACACAATGACTCAGTCTCCAGTTAATATAGTTGCACTCACTGCAAAGGAATATGCTCCAATATAGCACATTTCAATCAACTCAAAAAACAATGGATAAAAAATTTTCTTTCCAAGCATAAGAATGATAAAACCTAAAATTAAAATTTTAATGACAACAAGAAGTCAATTTTTAATATTATACTGAATAGATAAAAACAGGCAGGGGTTTATTTCTATTATCATACAATGTTAAAATACAACATATTTAAAACTCACTTTTGTACCAGGAGGCAATCCTTCTAGCTCTTTAGGCTTTATAAATGTCCGATGCTGGGTCTTGTGATCCAGTTTCTCTTTGTAGGTCAAAAATTGTAGTCTGCATTTTGTACAACGATAAACTCCTTTCTTCTGTTTACAATAAATATTAGAAATAATATTAGAAAATAATTTCTACCACCACAAATCCCGAGACCTGAAATTGCTAATTCTAATAGCTAAAGAATTTTAAAACCAGAATTTTACCACATCCTATCATAAATAATTCCAAAATATTTCATTTTTTACAAGTACTTCTTGCATTAGTATTTGAGTTTCAAAAGTATTTGTTATCATACAGGCAATCAATATGATAATTATATCAATTAGATTACAATGGGACAAGTCCTATACTATTTGTAGTGTGAGTTTATCTAATTATTAATTTGAAGTATAAACTATTCAAATATATGATACCATGAAAATGAGCTATATTATATTTTTATTCTTGGAAAGATCAAATAATTTTTGTTATTTCCATTTGTTTCACAAGTTGGTAAACTGAACTTTCTAAAACCAAACAAATTTAACCAGACACTCCCAAGAAAGTTATGTTATAGAAATGGTTGTATATGTCAGTGTTTGTCCAACAGAACTTTCAACAGTGATGATAATGTGCTATACTGCACTGTCTGATATGGTATCCACTGCCACATGTGGTTATTGAGTTCTTGAAATGTGGCAAGTGCAACAGAGAAATCGATTTTTAAATTTTATTTAATTTTAATTTTAAATTAATTTAAATTTAAATAGATGCACGTGGCTAGTGACTGATATTGGACGTTATGGTTACAGAAGCATAAATCAGAACAACTGATCTGAATTTACTATTTGAGAACTCCTTGACTACGTTCCTTCTGAAACCTGGTCATATTATTACCTTACCAATAGGAAACAGGACCAAAGAGAGATGTAAGGCACTTGCTCACAGCTAGTTAGTGTTCTTTCTACTACATATTAGCAACTGCAGTTTTTTGTATATGCTGTCATCAATTAAAATATGTATTGTACATTCATCTGTAAATTTGGAACAACGTACAAATATAAAAATGTTTTCTCTAAAGCTGTATCTCCACAGGTTCATCACTATTTGCATTTAAAACATAAATAAACATTTAGGAAAAATCAAATGAGGTAACATACATTAAAGTACCTAGCCATTACTGGTGCACAGCAGGCATTTGATACATAAAAATTCCTTACAAAGTTCAAAGCAATAGGTAAATATAATGTACTTGTATTACTATTTTAGTTTCATCTTAAGAAGTATGGTTAATTGGATCATATCATAGGTACAGCCAACATAAACAGATTCACCTATATGTACTCAAGAGAGGGGAAAGAGGGGGAAAAAAAAACTCAGTCAAGAAGCTGACAGCAAGGTAACATGACAGAAAGTTCCCCAGATATAGTTCCCAGAAATCTTTTCTCTACCTGTACCTATATCTCATCCAGTTTCATGACTTTAAATAGTATTCATCCAACTGCCTACTCAACATCACTACTTGATATCTAACATGCACTTCAAATCAACATGGACAAAATTAAACTCTAGATTTTCCCCCATCCACCCTGAAAAAAAATCTGTTCCCTCCCTAATCTTCCCAATATCTCAATAGATGGGAACGTCATTCTTGCAGCTGCTCAGGACGGAAGAACTTGGTCACTCTTAACTCTTTCTCTCACACCCCACTGATAAAACCTTTTAGCTCTACCTTCAAAAGCATAATCTTTCCACTTGTCATCACCTCCAACCACTGCCACCAGATCAGTCCAAGCCACTCACCCGCACTCTCACAATAGCCTCCTACCTTCTCGTTTCCACTCTTCCCTCCCAACAGTCTATTCTCTCCATAGCAGCCAGAATAATCTCTCACATGCCTAAACACTCCAATGGCTTCCCATAACACTCCAAAATCCTGACTCTGGCTTACAAGGCCATATACTATCTTCCCCGCATTCTATTGCTACAACCTCATTTCCTACTACTCTTCCTCCCACTTGTTTACCATGCTCCAGCCACACTGGCCTCCTTGTTGCTTCTTGAACATCTAGATATATGCTCACCTCACTGCCTACTTACTGTTCCCTCTGCCTGGAACATTCGCTCCCAGATAGCCACATGGCTTAATCCCTTATTTCCTCTGGAGAGGCTTCTTTGACCACCCCATATAAAAAAACGGAAGCTACTCTTTCACCTCCTAAGCCCTGGCATTCCCTATCCTCACGTATTTCCTTCCTATGGTACTTATTATCAGCTGGCATACAGATATATTCAGACATAATACACATTCTCATTCTCTCTCCCCCCTGCCACCATAATGCAAATTCCAGAGGGCACAAACTTTGTTTTGCTCACTTCTGTAAAACAGTCCCTGGCATATATTAAACAGTAAATATTTGTTAAATAACCAGTAAGGCAGGCAGCAAGAGACTGACAGAGAGTGCACATGAGAAGCAAGCACAATTAAACTAGTTCAAAATGTCTGCCATTCCATTCAATGAGCATTTGCCCAGAGCCCTGAGATGGGGACATTAACCTACTGTTCCCTTAGATGGACTCAAGTCTTTCATATCTCTCTTATGCATGTATACCTGTGATGTGCTGAGAATAATACAGTACGTTTTTTATTTTAATTTTTAAATTTTATTTATTTATTTATTTTTGGCTGTGTTTGGTCTTCGTTTCTGTGCGAGGGCTTTCTCTAGTTGTGGCAAGCGGGGGCCACTCTTCATTGCGGTGCGCGGGCCTCTCACTATCGCGGCCTCTCTTCTTGCGGAGCACAGGCTCCAGACGCGCAGGCTCAGTAGTTGTGGCTCACGGGCCTAATTGCTCCACGGCATGTGGGATCTTCCCAGACTAGGGCTCGAACCCATGTCCCCTGCGTTGGCAGGCAGATTCTCAACCACTGTGCCACCAGGGAAGCCCCCAGTACGTTTTTTAAATAACATGTTCAACCAAAAAAATGGTGACCTATTCCAAGGGTAGAGAAAAAAATTGTGTTGAACTTTTTGACAAGGATACTATATCTTTTGGGTGATTTGAGGGTTTTCAAGGCTAATTCTGACTCTCTGTAATATCTGCCTTTAGACCTAATGTCAGTGAAGAATGACTCTGTGGTAAAAGCTTGGGCCCTAGGTCAATTTTTGGCTCTGCCAACTATTAGAGAATGTGACACTGGGCAAGGTAACTTACTTACTTTCTATAAAGCTTTGTTTCCTTATCTATGAAATGGAAATGATTGCATACCTGCTTTGTAGAGTGGTTGTAAGGATCAGACAAGATAATGCAAGTAAAAGCACTAGTGGCTGTCATACAGCAAGTGATTAGTATATGTTAACTGCTTGTTATTACTATAAAGATCTAATGAGGCTATTTAACACATCTGAAATCCTTCATCCTTTCTTAAAAGTTGTACAAACTACATTGTTAGCTCTGAAATCACTCAATACATAATAATCTATTCTTTTAAGGAAAAGGTTACAACCAAAGTCTTTAAAAAGAATAAAATGAGCCACAGACTCAACAATTCTTATGGTCTAAAATTGCCCTAATATCATCTCAATTACAAGCTTATAATCTTGCTCAGCTATGGCTTTTGAGTCTTTTGTGAACAATTATATACAAACTGAAATACTTTGAAGGATGCCTGACGACGCTTCTTATTGATAGAGTCTTTCCTCTATTGATTGCTGACTGCCTACCTCTTAGGTACTCCAAACTTACAAAAAAATTGGGCACCCATGTTGTGTCAGTAGTCCCAAGACTACTCCCCGGTTTGATGATTCAATAGAAGGACTTATAGGGCTTAAAAGCTGTTATACTCACAGCTATGATTTATTACAGTGACAGGATACAGAACAGGATTAATAAAGGAAACAAGTGCATTGGGTGAAGTCTGGAGGATACTGGCGCCAGTCTCCAAGTGCCCTCTCCCAGTGGAGCTGCATAGGATATGCTTATCAATCCCCCAGCAACTAACTGCAGCAACAGGTATGAAGTTTTTTGGTTTTGTTTTGTGTTGTTTTATTTTGTTTTCCAGGGAAGCTCTCTGAGTCTAAGAGCCCAGGTTTTTCATGGGGTTCAGTCACCAAATCTTCAGACTCCAGAAGAAAAGCAGGCGTTCACCATAATCATATTTTTGCACAAGATCTAGAAAAGCTGGTACCACATGGCTCAAGGTTCCAGGCGTGTAAAACACTCATCAATTAATAACAAAGGCTCAGTTTCCACAGTTAGCCAAGAGCTAGTTATGCAAGCAGACTCTTCTGAAAATGTGCATGATTTGAGCAACTCAGACCCGCTGGGTTAACGCTTTCCTATATATGTGGCAAGTTAAGACATACAACTCACGGCAGCAAGAGTGACTACAGATCAGGTTAAACCATTTAGGAGACACAGTCCACATAGCAAGCCCATCCGTCTCTTTCTTACCTTTCTAAGCATCTATTACTCCCTCCACATCTACACCTCACTCTGGAGCTTAGTAAAGCACAAGAGAAAGAATTACATTAAAAGCTTCATAATAAAATAGAGCTACTGCTTTATATCTCATTCTTTCTTTCAAAATCAAAGGTTAAAAGATGAAATATAGAGCACCAAGATCAGTGTTTCAAAAACTCTATTCCTCAAGAAATCTTAATATGTACTTGTGCAAATAAAGGATTCAATAGTCAAATAAGTTTTGGGAACAACATATACAATATCACTTGCTTGGAGATTTATGATCTTTTAAGCATGTTTTAGCATGTTAAAAGCTCTGAAAAATCCTATTAAAAAATAAACAAAAAACTATTCATTTTGTAAGTGCAGCCATTTACTGAATTTCTTTTTCCAGGAACAATTTTAGAGTAGAACATCTATTTGACATCTGATGGAACATGGGGGAACTCTAGAATAGAAAGATTTTGCCAGAGTTTAACAGTGAGGTGACATACCAGGATAAAAAAATAAGCATGTTGCCATAACACAGGTGATCTTGAATGTATTTGGATATTCTATATTTATGATTTTTTCCAATTAACAACTATAAGTTGATTTCATGATTATATAATGACTGGAACTGAACGCAGTGTTAGCACAAGTGCTGAATAAAATGGCCATGATAACGCATTCAATAATAAGGAAATGTAATGAGCTGATCAGTGAGGAGGCTAAACTTGATTACATAATCAGATTCAGTAAATTCACTGACTTCTGATTTTGGCAAATGTATGACTGCTCTTTCAAGCACTCAAGAATAGGCTCACTGTTCTATCAAGTTTTCAGCCCAAATAAAGGATGGTCTAATTGTGTCAGGAAAAGAACCAGCAAGCATAAAATGAAAATTCAAGGGAAAAGTGCAAGCACTAGTACTGATATTCCAGAAATTACAAAAGCAGAACTGGTAAAAGTCATCTAAGAAACAAGTTATAACCTAAACACTGTTCTTTGGCATAGTTCACATATCTAGAAATGTGTCATTGCTGTTTCCTTTGTCACTGCACTGGCTGCTACAAGAGACCATCCTGGATCACTGATGACAACCACATGTCTTCTCATAATAAAAAGTGGGCTAGGGAATTCCCTGGCGGTCCAGTGGTTAGGACTCTGCGCTTCCACTGGTCAGGGAACTAGGATCCACAAGCCGTGGGGCCAAAAAAAAAAAAAAAAAGGTGGACTAGAAAGTGGAGATAAAGTTTGAAGAGAGAGGAAAACAGAAGATTGTGAATCCTCAATCTTATCTTCCTTAGTTCAAACTTATCCTTTCCCCTGCTCTTTAAAATCATTCCCATTCTCACCACTCTTAAACCCTTGAAATGTCCAATGTAAATATTCCACTCATCTTTCCTCTTCCCCTCCACACTAGGCTCCTATTTGTACCTACCTTTCAGAATTTTCACTATCCATGAGCCTCATCATCACCAGGAAGCAGACAAAGAAAAGAAGTGGAAGTTTCACAAGTATTTCAGCATAAATTATAAATTAATGGTGTCATTTGGAACAACTTTGCTTTCCTTCTAGAACAAATCTAACCAATGTTCTAAGTTTATATATATAACCTTTACACTAAGACAAAATGAACAAATAAGAACTGCTATATCTCACCTGATGCTTCATGTAATGATTCATGTAGGGGGTTGCCATTCTACTAACTTTGAGGCAAAATGGACACAGCAAGTTCTTAGTATTTTCATGGGATGCTCTAAAATGAGTTTCTACATCAGAAAATGTTGATGATCTAAACTGGCAAACCTAGAAATATAAAGAAGATTTAATTTAACTTGAAAATTTATAAACGGTATGCAATTATATCAAAGTAGCAACAATAAGTCATTTGTTTAGAGTAACATGATGTACTACTAATTCAGCTCTGCTGCCTATACAACCAAGGATCCTGATACTGCAAGTAATACAGATAATCTCTGAAGCAGAAAAGTTGTCTTTCAAAGTTTAGGGATATATTCCTAAACATCAGTAGATTCCCTTCTTTTCAGATCTACTATCCCCCATCCTGACTTGAATTTTCAAAGTCTGACACCTCTTGACCTATAAAGTTTTTCCTGTTACATCAAATGAGGATTCTCTTCTTTGGATTTTAAATAGCATCCAGGCTGTAACAGAGGCAATTTATCTTTATCTTGCTATCTTACTGGGAACCCCTTGAAATTCGGGAAAAATACTGGCCCCAAAGCCTTTAGTTGAGTTCCCCGTAACTAACAGTATTTCTTATTTCTCTAACACGTCTATATTCTTCCCTACAGGGTAAGAAAGTCAATATGTTTGTCTTTCTCCAGCAGGGCTTTTTGTTTGTCTAGTAGAGGGGTCAGCAAACTATGGCCCACAGGTCAAATCCAACCCACCATCCACACATACATGAGTTAAACCAAGAGTTTCAACTATTGAAGAGGGTCTTCATTTTAGTAACTCATTTTTATTTAAAAAAAAAATCAAAAGAACAATACTATTTCATGGCATGTGAAAATTAAACACCTAAATACACAATAAAATGTGTGTGTACCTGGCAAACATATGGCATTTCACCGGGTTTATGAGTGTCCTTCATATGTTGTAAAAGAGTCTGTTCTGTTTCAAATGATAATTCACAGATTTTACAAATAGCTGAAAGTGGAAAAAAACACATTACATCATTTTAAGGATGTATAAATCAAAGATTCAGTTTGCACATCCATAACAACAGCAACAACAAGTAATAATAATAATAATAATAATAATAATAACAGTGGTGATGGTGGTTCCAACAATTCTACAGTGGTTAATTCTGTAACGCTGTTCTAAGGACTTTGCTTAGTATTAGCTTGTTTCATTCTCATACCATCACTGAGAGCTGTACTGTTAAGTTTTATCCCCATTTTTCCGATGAGGAACCTGAGGCACAGAAAGATTAATTAACTTGACTGACATCTCACAGCTGTATTAGAGGCAGAGCTGGGATTTGAATCCAAGCTAACTCCAGACTCTGTGATTTTAACTATCACTGCAGTTACTTTTCTTATTAGAGTGTAAATGAAGACCATTAATTTTATTTGCAAACCAGGGAATCTGAGTTTTATAATTTACTTCCTACATACAATGCATAAGTTATGCCAAGGAAGCTTCAATTTACAAGAGGGACTTCAATTTTAGTAAGTAATTTTATTGAAAAGTTTATACAAGTTAAAATATGCTTTCAACTTTACCCCCAAATTACAAAATCTATCTCTTATTCTTATTTTTCCATCAGAATTCTTAAGGATTCTTCATAGGTTAGATAATCAAAATCATTAATGTTCAGGATTTTAACAAAATTGTGACTTACTAGAAAACTCATGGGGAGTGTGTGTACTCTCAATGTGACACTGCAGCTGGAATGGTGTGGGATACTGACGGTAGCAGTGCTGGCAGGTGGTGTGGTTTTCCCAGCTCTCAGTGTTCTGTTTCTCATGTTCCAAATGATGTTTCATGTGGTTCATAAACCTATAAATGATTGTTAACAGATGCAAATATTCAAATTTATAACCAAAGACAAATCTCACAAATAAGTATCTGAACCTAAATGCTAAAAACGCAGTTGTATGACTCAAAATAACACCTCCAAAGCCATATAGTCCTCTGGAAAAGTGTGCACTTCAAATGATCACTTTCATTAAGTGCATCAGCAAACATTCTTCTTTGCATCTTTGTTTTAAAATAATCCATTAATATAGTTAATACGAAATACTGCTAATTTGCTTCTTCACCATTATTTCAGATTAAAATTTTTTTGTAAAGAAAAACAGCAGGCTTCTTTACCATACATGAAATACTATTTACATTTTAAAATAAAATACTTAAAGGAAACTCTACCACCAAGAGCAGCTACAGAATCATGACAGAAATCTTTTGACGGCCTTGCGATATACAATAGCTTTCAGCTGCTCAAAAGACAAATTGTTAGCATTTTTATTTGTGCCTTGGTTTCTACATGCATGTAATAGCAATTTTAATACCTATAATTACAAGAATCTTTTGTTTTATTTAATGATACAGGTTTACTGTTAGCACAAACAGTTCATTTTAACTCGCAGACTGTGCCCTTTGTAGCACAGTCCATTTTTCAGTTCTACATTCTGCTATGTCAGATTCCCTAAAAGGCTTCTTATGAGAAGGAACTATGACCTTTAATGGCAGAGAGTACAATATAAACAGGCATATCTATTTCAAACGGCTTACTGAAATGTTCTACTGAATTTCAACGTAAAGTTATTTAATCAAAATTACAATCTCAAGTCTGGGTCAAATATTAATAGCTAGTCACTATGAGTCCCTAAAGGAAATAATCTTGAAATGAAGTAATAATGTCAGCAACCTAGGCAGCAATTATTACAGAGGCTTTAACATTTATCTCCTCACACCTTCAAAACACCACTTCTCTTTAGAGCTGCTTATGGTACACTGTGAAATATCGTTTTTTCTCCTTTCATTTTAACATCATCTCTATTAAATCTATTTAAAAATCCTAGTCTTGCCTAAATATTTACATATAAAGGTCATGAGCCATTAACCTTTCAGCTCACAACTTTAGTAAAATTTATTTGTATAAAATAATCTGTTAACCAACTAGCTATCTCTCAGTTATTACCCTGCCCCCATCAGCAGCTCACACTTCTTAAACCAGTAGATGGAGATGTGGAAAAAAGGAAACCCCTCACAAGGCTATTCTCAAAATAAAATAACCCTAACTGGTTTTGGTGACACTCACTGTAGGGAAAAATATACTACAATATGTTGACAGGGCTGAGAGGAGAAATCTTGAGCTATTAGCGTCTACCATCCCTTAAAACCATCAGTTTTCCATCCTAGTTTTTACCATTAAGGTAAAATGTTATTTAACACATATAACATCTTCGGTTATTCAGTGTTTACTGTTCCGGTTTCATTTACTAAACAGTATGTCAAAATGCCACAAAATTCCTAGGTATTACAAAACATGGTTAGTTTAAAATTTCTAGATATTCTGATAATCTAGAAATCTGTAGCCAGTCTTTTGAAATGAAAACAAAAAAACAAAGAAAATTTCATGCTTAATATTAAATGGGCTAATCTTAAAGAAAAGCCAAAAAGCTAATGCTGGAAGAACTTCTAATATCATATACATAATATTTAAGTATAACAAGGAACTTAACTAGTGAACCACTTTTCTATGCATTTTACGAAATTTATCAACACTATTTTCTGATTTTTTTTTTTTTGGCTGCATTGGGTCTTCGCTGCTGTGCGCGGGCTTTCTCTAGTTGCAGTGAGCAGGCCCCTCACTGCGGGCTCTAGGCACATGGGCTCAGCAGTTGTGGCTTGCGGGCTCCAGAGCGCAGGCTCAGCAGTTGTGGCGCATGGGCCCAGCTGCTCTGCAGCATGTGGGATCCTCCCGGACCAGGGCTCGAACCCGTGTCCCCTGTGTCACTGGCAGGCGGATTCCCAACCACTGCGCCACCAGGGAAGTCCCTTTTCTGATGTATTTTACTATAAGAATGATAATATGGAATGAGGTCTCAGAGTTGGGTGTGTTTTTTTGGCATTATTTTATTTTTATTGCGATATAATTGACACATAACACTGTATAAGTTTAAGGTGTATATCGATTTGATAATTTATATATTGCAATATGATTACCACAGTAGCATAAACTAACACCTTTATCACATCAGATAATTATCATTTCTTTTTTTATGGTGGGAATAATTAAGATCTAGTCTCTTAGCAACTTTGAAGTTTATAACACAGTATTGTTGTCTATAACCATTATGCTGTGCGTTAGATCTCCAGGACTTATTTATCTATAAGAAGTTGCAAGTTTGTACCCCTAAATAACATATCCCCAATTCCCCCATCCCTGGTAACCACTGTTCTACTCTGTTTTTATGAGTCACAGAGTTTTATCGTAACGTTGTTTCAGTGTTATATCGCAAATAACAATTTCTCTTCTGTTAAGCTACTGGGACCATTAGCAATTGATGGCTGGTAGGGCTTGATAAAAGGAGGTAAAGAAGTGTGAAAACTCATATGAATAATATAAGTGAAAGGTCTTTGAAAACTATAAAACGCTACCATAAATGTAGCATTCACAATTGTTTTAGGCTTATATTACAGTGCATTTCAGTGTTTTTCTATGTACTTCATTTTGGACCCAAGAATTCACCAGAAAAAATAAATGCTGAGCTTAGAAATGACCTATCTATAGAATGTTTAAGAATGCTAGTTATAAATGATGGTTTTCAAGGGTAAATATTTTTAAAAGTTTATAAGCATGTATGTGTCACAATATAGGTACAGACATACATATACATATATGTATCTCACCTAAGGGAAGTGCATTGATGTCTGCAATTTACTCTGAAAAGTATAAAAAAACTCAGATGGGTCTATGGATAAATAGATATGTAGTAATGCAAGTAGAGTAAAATATTAATGGTAGAATTGAGGTGGTAAATATATAGAGATGTTCACTGTAAAATTTTCTCAACTTTGCTGACTATCTGAAATTTTTTATAATAAAATATTGGAAAAACA
Source organism: Balaenoptera borealis (assembly GCF_965194805.1). Classification (NCBI taxonomy): domain Eukaryota; kingdom Metazoa; phylum Chordata; class Mammalia; order Artiodactyla; family Balaenopteridae; genus Balaenoptera; species Balaenoptera borealis. The sequence goes on from NC_138881.1 coordinate 108,905,649, forward strand.
ATGTCAGGCTATATAGCCAATTAAAAAATACCAATCAATATGTCTCATTACTTTGTTCTTGTTATATCTCACTTAGGATGATAGATATGTAATATGCCATATAACTCAAAGACTGCAAAGTATAAGTTCCTAAAATTTTGAAGCATACATGTATAACTCCTCAGAATTCCATTGAGAATTAAATCTCTACTTTGAAAATGTGTTAAATTATAAAATCAAAGCAGACATGTTGCATAGAACTGGTACTTCTGGGCTTCCCTGGTGGCGCACTGGTTAAGAATCCGCCTGCCAATGCAGGGGACATGGGTTCGAGCCCTGGTCCGGGAAGATGCCACATGCCACGGAGCAACTAAGCCCGTACGCCACAACTACTGAGCCTGCACTCTAGAGCCCGCGAGCCACAACCACTGAAGCCCGCGCGCCTAGAGCCGGTGTTCCACAACAAGAGAAGCCACTGCAATGAGAAGCCCGCGCACCACAACGAAGAGTAGACCCCGCTCGCCGCAACTAGAGAAAGCCCGCCTGCAGCAACAAAGACCCAACACAGCCAAAAATAAATAATAAATTAAAAAAAAAAAAGAAAGAACTGGCACTTCTCTAAAGAAGACGATCAAAAAAATCACTTTTTCTGTAAGGAAAATGTACTAAAATTATAAATATGAATTGTAAAAGAGAACATTAAGGGACTTCCCTGGTGGCGCAGTGGTTAAGAATCCGCCTGCCAATGCAGGGGACTCGGGTTCGAGCCCTGGTCTGGGAAGATCCCACATACCGCAGAGCAACTAAGCCCATGTGCCACAACTACTAAGCCTGCACTCTAGAGCCTGTGAGCCACAACTACTGAGCCTGTGTGCCACAACTACTGAAGCCCGCGCACCTAGAGCCCATGCTCCGCAACAAGAGAAGCCACTGCAATGAGAAGCCCGTGCACCTCAACGAAAACCCAACGCCTCCAATAAATAAATAAATAAATAAATTTATTAAAAAAAAAAAAAAGAACATTAAATAAGACAAACATGGTGGAGGTAAAATTGGATAAAGTGGTTCTTCTTGTGATAGGAAAAATAAGATTCAGAAGCAGTTAAGAAATAAAAATATCTCATGGAAATTCCTAGTTCAATGATAAATACAGAGAAAAGAATGATTTTCCCCTAGCTTAAAATAAATTTTGTCCTTTCTTAAGCTATCTGAAATATATACAACTAAAGTGGATCCAAGTGTCAAACTCCTAAAAATACAAGAAAAGATAAAAGCTTTTCAACATGAAAATCTGCCTTTATTCTTAGTAGAAAGTTAAAATTGCTTATCTAGGATGGCACAGAAAAAGAAATACAATATTTACATCTGTAGCATCCCAATTTTCAAATAGAAATAGAAATAAGTATTTACATACCTAATATTATTTTTAAGAACTTTCAAGCAACTGAAGCATTTAAATGTTGTATAAGTCTTCTGTTCCACATCAACAGCTCCTTCATGTCTTCCATAGTAAAACTCACTAACTAACATAACCAATTTTCCTTTCTCTGCACCAGTCTCATTTTTATCTTCAGTACTGGAAAGTTCTACTTTACTCATTTCCAAAAATGCATTTACCATGTCTGGACAACAACGCTGAAAGAGAAAAAAAAATACAAGCCTTATTTATATTTCTTTTAAAAATTAGACATCAAAAAATGATTCTGTGTTTATAACTAGGGCCAGCTCATGTGGAAAGACAGTCTCACATAGTTTTAATCACAAACAATAAATAAAAGCTACATTTTAGAAAAAGTCTGTCACTTTCTCCAGGTGCAGAAGTATATATAACATGCTATGATTTGTGTATATTAATAGATGGAAAATAAGAACATTCACGTGTGCCTGTATATGCAGAAAGAAAATCAAAGAGGATACAAAACAAGTTAATAAAAAATGATTCCTTTGTGAGTTGTATTGAGAACTAGGCAAACAGGAGTCCGGGTGAGATTTTTCACTGTATTCCTTCTTATACTTTTTGAATCATGTGACTATAATTACCCCCAAATTAAATAAACTAAAGATAACTAACAAACTCATTCCTTTCTTTTCTCTATCTATGATGCAAAACATAAAAACATCACTTGATTGTGTATCTCTACACAATATTACATAAATAGGAAACCTGAAAGCATTGTAGAAGTTACTTCTTACTTTTAAAACCAAAGCCCAAAGTCCAGTTAACAGAAGTCACACTCAGGGAGATGGAAATAGTGATAGATCAAATACAGTTTTGCCCAAGAATAAAGAGACTGTAATTGGAATTCTAGGATGCTCCTTTTCTTTCTACATTTTTTTGTAAAATGCTGAATTTCAATGAAAAAATTGCCAATCTTTGAAATAGTGAGCAATAACTTTTACTAAATAGTTTTCTTTACCTTGCATTCTTCTCATCCCTTGTTTCCTGCATATATTCTACACCACCTTTTTTCTTGCCTCCTTCCCCGCTTCCTGCCATTTATACTGGGCATACGAAAAGAATACGGACTATCTTTCCACAGACACAAAGGACACTGTAGTATCTACTAAAATATTTTTAAATATTTTCACTAGTACTTTGAAAATTACCTAAAACCTAATTTCAAGAGCTTCTTACACCAATATAAATCTAGAATTAATTTATAACAACTACACATACTATATTCTGGATTGAGTTAAAATTATCATTTCATATGAAATGCTCCATTAGTTGTTTATGTCTAAGTGCTAAAAATTAAAATGCAAGGCTAAGATTTTCATTGAGTAATGTGACATGCATATATCACCATGGACAAAAAATAACGTAAAAAAAAGGAATTAAGTTACATGAAAGATTAAGCACCTAATAAAATGCCTGCTTTCCAAGAAGTTTGAAGAATGGCATGACCTAGTCAATAAAATATTCTGATTAATATATTATTTCATTAAAAATTAAAATATAATATGTAGTGTTTGTAAACTTAATTTTAATAATTTAATGATTGGGAAGGATTTTAAAATCTCTTATAAAGTTAATCATTATGAGTATCAATTTTTACTTAAGTTATATGAAAATACCAATGAGAAGATTTCTTATCTAAATATCTGGATAAACTAGCATTTACTATATATCAATCCTTAATATTTTAATATTAATATTTTCAGAGATTTGTGAATATTTTTAAAAATCAAATTTTGAAAAAGTTTTACCTTCATGTGATATTTCAAAGGATCCAAAAGACTGAACTGAACATTGCACTTTGGACAAGATCTTAGAAAAGGTGGTCGAGTTTTATGGAGACTTGGTGAGGTATTTGTACCTAAAATAAATTAAGGAGTTTTATGAGTCAAACTCTCCTTTTTTAACCTTAAACCCAACCAGTAATAACAGTTTTAAACTTGATCACAATTTCTGAAATTTATGTATAAATAACACAATTTCTTTTTTATACGCCAGATTCATAATTACCTTTTGATAGCAAGACATGGGAGGATGTCACTGAAGGAGAGTTAGTTAAAGACAATGAAGCACAAGGATTTATGTCAGAAACTCTTTCGCTGGTCTTTGGCTTTTTTGGAGTAACAGTGTCTACTTTAGAAACAGAAGAACGTTCTATTATAGGCGGAGTTTCATCCACACCTACAATGATTAAAATAGTGGGAAAGATATTTGAAATTGCTTTAGTATAGAGTATTGCTTACAAATGCTACTAAAATGGCCTTACATTTAAAATTAAGTAAGAATACTTTGGAGATAAAGGTAATATAATTGAATTACCATATCATACAACTGACAATGAAGAATGACCAAAATTTACATGATCAATAGGTAGAAAGAAACTGCACATATAGCCATTATGGACTACACAGTTTGAACAATTCATGAAATAAACTTTTTATGCAAGAAAATTCTAAAGATGCTTTCAAATTAATATATAAATAGGTTATCATGAAAGAAGTCAGACCAAAAAAACCCAAGCCCCCCCCCCCCCCAAAAAAAAGGCAGCAGAGAGAATACTCTAAAAGCTCAGTTCCAAAAAATGAATTTCTCTTCAGATGCTTAAATGCATTTGAGCTTGTGAACAAAAACAATTTATATTCTAATCTAAAAATTTAGAGAAACTCCTTAAGATACTTTAAAAAATATCCTAAGATATCTAATGGAAAACCAAGCTGGTTCTTTTCCCACTTAACAATCTGATGGGTAGTTTAAATTATCTATTTAATTCCTACATGCAAAGTAGAAACAACTAATCTTAAATATCTTGAATGACAATACCTCACTTATTCATATGAAAAGGTTTGGAGTTAGTATGATGGCTTTCAAACTATGTTCCCCTGAGCCTCACGGTTCTGTTTTAGGGAATTCAGTGGGCATGTCAGATAGAGAAATTCTCATTTTACTTTAAAAAAAAAATGAGACTTTTACATATTTTGTTTGAATAGAGATTTCATTGCTAAAAATAGTTTTAAGTTTGAAAACCATCACCTTAAAGGCTAAAGAATTATGCAATTCAGGGTATTTGCAAGAGAAGTGGAGCTATTTAGGCTATAACCAGACCCAGAAAAAGTCCCTTTTGAAAATAACACACAATTGTACTTTGTGATAAAGATTCTAAAACTGCACATGTTTTAATGCTCCCAACTGTATACTAATAGGAGAAGCAGAATAGATATATGCCAGGAAAATAAGAGTATTACACCAGTGGGCTCCTCTGTCAAATCTGCGTTTCATTCTTTGAGATAACACAGAAATGATTTTTTTCCATCTTCAAGCACATGATTACTGACAGCTATATTGCAGACACTTGGGACTGATTTCTGTGTAATCACACTAACATTCTTCTCAGTTGCTTAGGTTAACTGAACAACCAATGAGTGCTGGTATTTTGGACTAGGCAACTAGTTATCTAATAGGCTGTTTTATATATAATTTTTTAAGCATGCATAAATCTCCAAGTTAAATAAAATCACTCTGAGCTCAATAGCTTTAAATTCTGATTCTTCAACTTATTTATCTGTGTTGCCTTTGGCTTGTGCTGTTCGCTATCCTCAACAGTGCCAATAAAAATCCCATTCTCCTTCTTCAAAATCAAGTTCAAATCCAGCCGTCTCCAAGATCTTATGATCATCCTAGACAGGAGTCCATTAATCATGCTTCTGAACATATAGTACATATTATTATTCATAATTATCATGCTAACAACGTTTATTGTCAAGTCTTCTAAAGTTTTAATGAATTTTTCACTTCTCACTTATCTCATTTGAGCCTCAAAAAAGCCCTGAGATAAACAGAGCAAGAATCAAAATTATATAGCTAAATGGCTGATTTCAGGTCTAGAAAATGAATGCATTACGTGAGAAAAATAAAAATATCTATTTTAATAATATGAGAAAATTGAGGTGTAAAGAGGTTAGGGTGATTTAATAAAGGCTACAAAAATATTTAGAATAGAGGCTCAAGCCTACATCTTCCTAATCAACTATAACCTTATTTACCATCAGGGCAAAGTTACACTCTTTGCAGTGTAACAACTTAGAGAGAGAGAGAGAGTGGAAGCTTCAAGAATTCAGATTTTTTCTATGAATAAAGACTGTGTGCATTACAAAATCAGATTTCAGACATCTATTTCATCTTCTTATTTATTTTGGTTCTTGGTTATTTTACTCACTAGATAAGTGGCGCCTAGATAAGTGATTATCAAACCAAGTATTATCAAGGGAAAATGTTTTTGGCGCACATATTGCTATAAATTTCTTTCTATTTTGGTTTTGTAAATATATACTAATTTGTTAGTAAACAATTTAAATATTCACAAAAATTTTTGTGTACCTTTCTCCAGTTAGTGAAATACATCAAATTTGCTAACATAGAAACAATAATTGCTTTGGTAACAGGGAATTTTTCAACTAGATAAAACTCCTTCATGGCATACTATTTCAGGTTAATGAAGAACTTTGTTATGGTATACAATCAAAGAATTGTTAATTCTTCTTTAATTGGAAATTTTCATTATTCCTTCAATGGATATTTACTGAGTAGTTACTATGTGCAAATCACTTATTTCTTTAGTATTGCCATTTTACACTACTACTCTATAACCATATTTAACTATCACATCTACAACATTAATTTCGATAGAAAGACTCTAGCCTATTAAGAAATCAACTATAACCATGCACTTTTTCTCATACTAATTACCAAGTAATTAATACTTTTTTTTTAAACCACAGTATTAGGGTATCAGGGGACTTCCCTGACTCACAGAAATTATATTAAGATTTTTCAGTGCATGGCTGGCTCCAAGTTAGAATGAGCTCAAAGAATATGTTAGCCAACTTAATAAAAAGAAATAAAATATTCTACCATGAAATACGATTTTATATAAAATCACCCAAGAAAGGCATTCAGGAACGATTAGCTTCCATTTTACAACATATGAAAAACACAGCATGAAGATACAGGCTTCAAAATAGAAATCCATCGTATATGTATATTCATCAAGTCTCTTTTTATTATATTTATAAAAACTGCCAAACCAAACCTTCTATATAAGCTGTTGATCCATCTTGGGATAGTGGTATTGTAACCTGGATCAAGTCGAACACTGAATCTGAAGAATAATCCAATTCATCTTGTGATGAATTCTTTGTAAAATCCTGTAATAAGTTACAATTATTTTGTTTTACAAAGTTTTATAAAGGTAAATTTAACTGTATGTCAATACTATAAAGATAACCTTAATGATTCAATTACTAATAAGTTATAAAACACAAAGATATTTATTACTTGCTGTCAAAATCAGCATCTACTAGGTAAAGGGTACATGAGAACTCTCTGGATTATTTTTGTAATTTTTCTGCAAATCTAAAGTTAGTTTTAAATAAACAGTTAACATTTAAAAATAATGATAATATTACTAGCAAAGTAGAGGTTATATTTTGGTACAACTTTTCTGCAAGAAAATTTTGGGAGTATCTATCAAGGGCTTTAAAAAGTTCATATCCTTTGATCCAATTATTCTAAATAGTCCATTTCCAAGAACTTATGCTAAGGAAATGAAAATATTTAATGGAGAATTATTTATAATAGCAAAAATTTAAAACCTGTATGTCCAACAATGGTGGAATGGTTAAATAAATTAAGTAATAGACTATCATGCAACATTAAGTTTTTCAGAAACAGCCAATGACAAAGAAATGTTTCTAATATAAAGTTCAGTGAAAAAAAGAGGACCAGACATCTGTGTATAAAATATAGTCCTGATTGATATACTCTATATACCATACTAACCATCTGCAGAAAACAAAATTCTCTTCCGTTTCTTTTCAACCCCTGCCCTGCTCCGCACCAAACCCCATACATATTACCTTTATCATGGGAATATAAGGATCCTGCTTGCATGTTTTGTGCTTACAAGTTGAGAGACAATCAGGTATTAAGAATTTTACTTTGCTACTAAGTTTTCTGTTGACAGAGACTTGTTAAGAAGTTATGGAGACAGATATCGAAGTGACACAAACCATTCTATTCCTAGAATTTGAGGCATAACAGGCAGATTTCTGCATTTGAGCCTTACACCATGTATTATATAAAATCAATAATAGCTATATGACTTAATTGTAACCAAGCACAATCTAACTACGAGGTAAATATTTTCTCCAAATATTTGCACTTAAAAATGGAAAATATTCACTAGCAATTCCCAAAATAGTTCTTTAACAGAAGTTCCTCCAAACAAACTTAACACTTTAAATCCTTTCCTAGGTGATAACTCTGGTCAATTAAGTACCACCGTTTCAGAGAGCAGATACATTATTAAACAAATAACTTGTTAAAATAATTCTCCAATTGGGATTTTTTAATATCTCATAAAGTAGTTCAGAAAGATACCAAATACAATGGTAAGGTACAAAAGGTGATAGACTGGGATTCGGAAGACTTGTCCATTTATTTAACTATGGAACCTTGGGTAAGTCACTTATGAGATTCAAGTTATTCCTTTGCAACTGAAATAATAGCCACCAACTATTGTCTATTTAAAATGTACTTGCCTCTTTCACAGTACACATGGTCCCAGACTTATGATGGTTCAGCTTACGATTTTCCACATTACGATGTTGTGAAAGCCATACGCATTCAGCAGAAACCATACTTCGAATTTTGATCTTTTCTCAGGCTAGTGATATATGGTTCGATACTGGGCAGTGGCAGCAAGCCACAGCTCCCAGTCAGCCACGTGATCACGAGGGTAAGCAATCAATATACTTACAACCATTCTGTTTTTCACTTTCAGTACAGTATTCAATAAATTACATGAGATATTCAACACGTTATTATAACATAGGCTTTGTATTAGATGATTTTGCCCAACTACAGGCTAATGTAAGTGTTCTGAGCACGTTTAACATAGGCTAGGCTAAGTTATGATGTTTGGTAGGTTAAGTGTATTAAATGCATTTTTAACTTATGATATTTTCAACTTACGATGTGTTTATCAGGATGTAACCCCATCATAAGTCAAAGAAGATCTGTACTACATGTATTCTATTAAGAAGTTGTCACAGCAGTACTAATGAAGACCTAATATGATCTCCCATTTTATAAATAGGTAAGCTAAAGTTAAGTATGGTTAAGTAAGGTTCCCAGTACAACCCAGCTTGTTACTGATGATGAAGCTGGAATTAGAACAAAGGTCGGCCTTATTACGAAGCCTGTGCCTTAAGCTATATCACACTTACTTTAAAACGGATAATAATAATTATGTCCCTGCCTGCCGAAAAGAGTTATTGAGGTTAAAGAGAATTCTTAAACTTAAAAAGTTTAGAATTTCAGAGAAAATTCCCTAACATAGGATTCTCAATTCATTTGAGAATATATGTCATCCTCAACTGTGGCTGCATAACAGAATCACCTGGAGATCTTTCTGTTTTAATCTATTATGCCCAGGTCTCACCCAAGACCAACTGACAAAAATCTCTATTTTTAAAAAACTCCCTAGGATTGGGAACCTGATTGAGTAACTTTGATTAAACAACCATGCCCACAGAAACAAAATTCTGAGTTTGGATGAGCTCTAGTTTCTAACTTTCCTAACACGAAAGATATCCCTCCTCCTTATTATTCTTCTTCCCTGGGTCCAACATAGGAATGATTTTCATCTATCTGTATTTAAATAATGATATTTCCTTTATTGTTTTTTTGGTTTGTTTTTCCTTTTTTTCCCCCCCTTTTTTTGGCCTCACCGCATGGCTTGTGGGATCTTAGTTCCCCGACCAGGGATTGAACCTGGGCCCACCGCAGTGAAAGCGCCGAGTCCTAACCACTGGACTGCCAGGGAATTCCCTGGTTTGTTTTTCCTAAATGCCAAACAGCTTATGAGAAAACCACTGAGTTAATCTGATTCCAGCTAAAATCAAATAATTTTTGTATTTCTTGTAGCCTGCAATCATCAGGTGCACCTATTAAGTTTATAAAAACATTAAGAACAGCCTGTGGATACTTAGAGAATCCAAGTTTGAGAGCCAGTGGTCTGGGTAAAGGTTCTCATTTTAGAAATGAAGAAAGTGAGGCCCACAGAGGTTGTGACAATGCTCTACTTAGGAACAAAGACAGAATCAGCATTCAAGTCTCATTTTCAATCCAGGTTTCTTGGACTATTAGTCCAGGGCTCATATTATGATTGATAATAATTTCAGAATACAGATATAGGTTTTCCAAAATTGAATTTTTTGCTTGAAAGCTCAAATTTTATCATTGGCAAGAATAGTATCAGTTTTCTTCCATGATAGGCATGCTTTGTATATTTCTGAGTACTGAAAAACTGTGTGTGGCAGATAGACTCTAAAGGTGGCCCCCATAATTTCCTGCTGATATTTACACTTGTATAATCTCCCCTTGAGTGTGGACGGCACCTGTGATTGCTTTTAACCAAGAGAATATGGCAAAAGTGACAGGATGTACATGATTATGTTACATAGGCCATCTTTCCCTTGCTGGCTTTGAGGAAGCAAGCAAGTCATGTTAGGAAGGCCCACACGGCAAGGAACTGAGGACGGTCTCCAGCTGACAGCAGCAAGAACTGACACCTTCAGTCTGACAACCCACAAAGAACTGGATACTGCCAACAACAATGTGAGCTTGGGAGCAGTATTAACTGATACTGCAGCTCTGCCTGACACCTTGATTGCAGCCTGGCCCAGCAGAGGACCCAGTTAAGCCATACCCTGACTCCAGAGTCACAGAAACCATGAAATAATAAGTATATATTGCTTTAAGCTTCTAAGTTTGTGGTACTATTGTTAAGCAGCAATAAATAATTACTCCATGGTGCTTTGTCAGTCATCCTTTCAAGTAAAAATGGCATTCTATTTAAAAAAAGCCAGCTAGTTCAGCTTGCAGTTCAATCTCACAAGTGCTTTTCCTCAAGAAAAACTTTATACTGCAGATACAGAAATGCTTTATGATGCATACTACCCATTTCGTCACACAGAATATTTAAAAACAAGTGTATTCAAGGGTTGAAAGTTAATAAAATTAGAAACAATTTATTACTTCTTCAAGAATATTCTTAAGTGAAAGTGAAATTTTTCTACTGTGAGTGTTTGGTGGCCACCAATACAAAAACTACTAGTACAGTTAGTTGGGTGGCACTGCCTTGACTCATATTAAGGCACCAGCAGTTTCATCCTCCATTGCCTTTGTACCACTAGTGCAAATGTTAACAGAGTGAAAAGGGCAAACGTCTTAGGGTTAGTATGACAATGGTTTTGACCTCACAGACTACTGAGAGTCTCAGGGAACCCCAATGGTCTGTGAAATACACCACTGCTCCAAGGCAATGCTTCTATTTTTAAAAGCACATACTTAAATGTGTGTATGGATGTGTGTATGTGCATATTTTAAAAACTCTGGGCTAACCTGGATTGAAATCCCAGATCCATCATTACCAGCTGTGTGGCCTTGAGTGAATCATTTAGACTCTCTGAGCCTCAGTTTCCTCAACTACAAAATGGGGGAAATAACTACGCTTACCTCATAAGAAAGTCATAAGAATTAAAAGAGATTAATTTATATATAGCATCTAGAACTAAGACTTACCCATGTTGACAGACTAACAAATGTTAAATATTATCATTATCTATTATTTCTGTTAAAAGTTTTAAAAACTAAACTATGAAAGCATGTTTTCAAAATAAACAGCAATAATGACCTTGGAAAAATCTTCCCAATTAAGAATACCTGGTTCAGTTTACTGTCTTAAGAATTTTGCCATTATGCAATATTCATTACTGATTATACTTTTTTACTCACCTTTAGATAGCATAGTTTTCAATATTACACCTATTTAATTTAAGCATATTACCTGATTTATTGACAGGTTGGATAGTTAGTTCCTGCAGCTATTATTCTGGGTATTGGCTGAGCCATCATAAAGATGGTGACATTTTCTTTTTCCTTTTTTTTTCTTTTTTTCTACTCTAATAAAGATGTTAAAAAAAATGGTATATATGTGTCAATCCCAATCTCCCAATCACAGACTCTTTGTTTATAATAGCCCTTCCACTTTCCCACGCTCCTTTTTTTAACATCTTTATTAGAGTATAATTGCTTTACAATGGTGTGTCAGTTTCTGCTTTATAACAAAGTGAATCAGTTATACATATACATATGTCCCCATATCTCTTCCCTCTTGCATCTCCCTCCCTCCCACCCTCCCTATCCCACCCCTCTAGGTGGTCACAAAGCACCGAGCTGATTTCCCTGTGCTCTGCGGCTGCTTCCCACTAGCTATCTGTTTTACGTTTGGTAGTGTATATATGTCCATGCCACTCTCTCACCTTGAAGATGGTGACATTTTCTGATAGTGATTATGTTTCTACTGGGATGGTGACTAGCTATGACAGTCCACAATTCTGACTGGGTATTATAATATCCACTGTGTCCCTGATCTAATTCTGTAGTTTTAGAAACACTTACAGGTTTAGACATGTCCTGAACAATAGCAGGGCTACGTGAAGATTTAGATTCAGGATGAAATCTAGGCAAGGCAGCCACTGGATCTGATGTCGGGTCTTTGTAGTGTTCACTTGTAGGCGTGAAATCATCAGTAACATCTGTATTTTAAAATTACACAAATATTGAATATTTCTCTACACAACCAATTTTGTCAAAATATTTCACTTTAAAATTAAAATAATACAGTAATACTATACCTTGACTGACTGTCTCAATCTCTATTTCCTTTGAAGATGAGCTGGGATTACCTCTGTTCAAAATATCTGTAAAAATTATATTTATTTAAAAAATTTTTATTTGAACGAAATATATATTAAGATAATAGAAAAAACTTTCCAAAAATATATCCATATATAACCAATAGTTGAAGTATATTTTTTTCTCTTAATGGTGACAGGGTTGTATATAGACTTGGGTTACTGTGACTGGAAATCAAGCCCTTCCCCAATCTCCATGCCACATTCACACCCCTAAAAGCCTGGAAGTTTCATTATGGGCAAGCTGATGGGTTATCTGTACCATTACTCTTGACTTCTGAAAGGGATACCATCAGAGACTGCAGACTAAATTGAATCTAGAGTTTACAAAAGTATCTCATATCTACTTACTACACCAAAAGTCAATTTGAGCCTGACATGACCTTCTGGATCAGTTTAATATTGCTCACTCTTATACCCATGTGAACCCATAACTTCTAGGTTATTGAGAAATCAAATGAAAATTTGGAAAATTGCTCATCAGAAGAAGATACAAAGCAGACAAAAAAATCCCATTAAGACATCAGAAAATTTCCTTTTTCCCCTCCTAGTAGAAAAGAACCAGATCTCATAAAATAATTCTATAAAGTAAAGGGTCACACAGAAGTAGGGTTTCTGACTAAGCGCTACAGAAGTCTTCTAGGAGAAAAATCTGCTCATTCAAACAACTTGGTATTGTTTTCGTTCAGAAATTCAAGGTAAGTATTTACCTAAGCCATTAAAGAGCTATTCCTATAGTACTTTTTGGTGACTGCAGTGTATCAAACACAAGTTTTTATCCCCCCTCTTATAGTGGTTCTTTTTAAATATTTAGCTCATGTTCCATATGCTAAAATATTTTATGGCGTACACATAAAACATCAATAAAATCATTTAAATTTTGAGTTATTTAGAAAAGAAATTTCACTGGGGTCAATTTTCTTTCTGACAGAATCACTTAAAACTAATACAGGACTTCCCTGGTGGTGCAGTGGTTAAGAATCCGCCTGCCAATGCAGAGGATAAGGGTTCGAGCCCTGATCCTAGAAGATCCCACATGCCGCGGAGCAACTAAGCCCGTGCACCACAACTATGGAACCTACACTCTAGAGCCCACGAGCCACAACTACTAAGCCCGTGTGCCACAACTACTGAAGCCCGCACGCCTAGAGCCCGTGCTGCACAACAAGAGAAGCCACTGCAATGAGAAGCCTGCGCACCGCAATGAAGAGTAGCCCCCGCTCGCTGCAACTAGAGAAAGCCCGCACGCAGCAATGAAGACCCAATGCAGCCAAAAATAAATAAACAAATAAATTAATTTAAAAAAATGGATATTAAAAAAAACTAATACATATTATTCTAGTTGAGTACTAGTCATCTATAACTGATATAAATCCAATGTGAACTGTCATGCTTTCAATAAGATGATTTGAATAATATTGAAATATGGCAATATTTCAGTATAAAGATAATCACAGTGACTAGGAAACATTAAGAGAATATAATATTCTGTTCCTCTATCAGCAGCAAATATGCCAACATGCCTACTTCTTTGAAGTGGCACTCCACTTAGCATCTCTCAATTTGCCACAGGAAGTGATACCGAGAATTAAACTAATTAAATTATTCTACCTTTTATAAAACTGAATAGAAGTGCTATTCTAAGTTTAGAGTCAAGATAAGTAAGAACTAAGCTTTCAGAAAGTTACAAACTTTTCTCTAAACTACACTATTATGCACTGCCATAGTAAGTAAGAAAACACTGGTATGCTGGCTACATTCTTTGGTAAATTCTCCTGGCTTAACAAAAGTAAGTATAATGAGAAAGAATCTGTTTCTTCATTCTCCGCTGAAACTCAGTATGTTGTTCCTCTGCATTTTACACATTTCTGATTGGACATCTTAACAAGTATCATTAATATCTTCACTTTAACATTATAACAATGTCAAGTCTAATTACTCTACCAGAAATCCACAAAGGTACTGGACATATTCTCCTAGAAAGTGTGGATTAAGGATTAAGTGTGCTGACTGCCTGCATCATCCCAATATAGTAGCTGAAGATCAGGCCACTGTATATTCTTCATGAATACACAGTCATCAGGAGTTGCTGAAAGATGGGTGCGGCCAGAAGCTACCGGCCATGTTGGTACACAGACCAGCACCTTTTTATTTTTGTAGCCATGAGTCAAGATGACACTGACGAGGCACTTGCCTGGGTGTAAGAAACTCCATCAGAGACTAACACAAACTTATTTAGTAGTCTGATATTTTAAGCAAAGCATTCCAACACTTCCTTTTCCGGGTACATTTGGGCTTAAGGGGAAAAAAGAAAAATTAACAAATAAACAAGTAAATAGGCTACTTGGCTCCAATAAAATTATGATTGCTAATCTCAAAAAGCCTACAATGTTGTTAGGTAATCTTAACCTTTAGGTAATTTAGTTAACATTTTCCTTTTCTCTCATATGATATTTTTACCTCTCACACCTCCTTATTCAACTCTCCAACCACATTCTCCCTCTGATTCTCACAAATTCTTACTGACCTCTATGCTCTCTCTCTCTCACCTCCAGATCCTTATAGAGTAACAAGGACATATAAGACAGGCCCAGGTTTTCCATTAGAAGCAACATCTTATAAAACTTTGCTTCACTGAAAGTGAATGCTTACTTGAAATGGCTGGTTTTGAACTTTGTATCTCTCCAACAAAGATCAGCTCATCATCATCTTCATCCTGAATTCCTTCTACTTTCTTCTGCCATGGTTCCAGCTCTTCTTCTTCACATTCCATGAACAGTTCTGCCATTTTGGGATTATCTAATTTTCAAAAAGAGAGAATCAAATTTTATTTTTTTAAATACTTTTTTTTGCAATACATAGTATGATATTTAAGATGTACTTTAATATCCTGATAGCAATTACTGAACTGATATTTGTCAGTAAATGGTAACAGAAGTATGAAACTTGGAACTCAACCTCTAATATCTAAACTAGTAAAATTAATCTAGCTAGATAGATAATGGATGACAGTAGTTATTTACAGCAGCTAATAAATTTTAGGAACAATCAAATCCAATCAAAGTGAGTTTGTTTTTTTTTAAAATTATTTTTACTTACTTATTTATTTATTTATTTTTGCCTGTGTTGAGTCCTTGTTTCTGTGCGAGGGCTCTCTCCAGTTGTGGCGAGCGGGGGCCACTCTTCATCACGGTGTGCGGGCCTCTCACCGTCGCGGCCTCTCTTGTTGCGGAGCACAGGCTCCAGACGCGCAGGCTCAGTAGTTGTGGCTCACGGGCCCAGTTGCTCCACGGCATGTGGGATCCCCCCAGACCAGGGCTCGAACCCGTGTCCCCCGCATTAGCAGGCAGACTCCCAACCACTGCGCCACCAGGGAAGTCCGAGTTTCAGTTTTATGACTAGAATATGATTATATCCATGAAAAGGACTGTACCTATTATCTGAAAACCCCCCCACAAACTTCTGTATTAACAAAAGGGAGACAAACTGAGAATAAGAAGCAACAGGTGGGAGATATGCTAGAAAAACTGAACCAGATTCAGGGATACCAGGCACAGGACAAGGCAGGGATGAGATGCTGGAACGAAAATAGGATACTTAAGTGAGGCTTATTCCATCCCAGAGCAGATTACGCATTTCTCACCTGAAGAAACTAAGTAAAGAACATACTGTGGATACCACCAGCCTACAAGTGCTGACCAATCACACAGAACTACCAGGAAGCATTTTAGTGCCTCATTCTTAAATATGGATAGACACCCAATAAGCCCCAGAAATATGACTAAAATCTCCAATGTGAAAGACCAAAGTAATAAAACGGACCAAAAGATATTAAAGAAAACACAGATAATACAGAGGACAAGAGAAAACATTAGAGACTGTAATTAGCATTTTTAAAGAGATAAGACAGGAACGTTATAAAAAGTAATATTCACAAAGCAAAAAGATTAAAAATAAAATAGCCAAAATTCAGTAAAGAAAAATAAAATGCCAAAGTTGAGTAAACAGCCCATAAGTGGAACTAAAAGTCAAAAAGTATACATATACTAAATAAAGACAAGTTTGTTATAAAATCAATTTCAAAGGTACAACTCACGTAATAAAGGCCCAGAAAAGAACAGAGAAAAAAGTGGATATAATCAAAGGAAAAATACAAGAAAAATTCCCAGTTCTAAAGGACATAAATCTCCAGATTGAAAGGGCCCACCAGCACCAAGCACAATGATCAAGAAAACAACCTACAGTAGATGGACAAATCATGAAATTTCAGAATGCTGGAAATAAAGAGAATATCCTAAAATCTGAGAGAGAGAGAGAGAGGGAGAGAAGAAAGTTGGAATAATGATTTCAAAAGTCTTAGTAAAAATAATTTTCAATTTAGAATTCTATACCCAGCCAAGATTTTCGTCAAGCATGAAGTTACATATTCTTTCATCAAGAATAAAGACCAGTGGGACTTCCCTGGGGGTGCAGTGGTTAAGAATCCGCCTGCCAATGCAGGGGACACAGGCTCGAGCCCTGGTCCGAGAAGATCCCACATGCCACGGAGCAAATAAGCCCGTGCGCCACAACTACTGAGACTGCGTGCCACAACTACTGAAGCCAGTGCGTCTAGAGCCCGTGCTCCGCAACAAGAGAAGCCACCACAGTGAGAAGCCAGCGCACTGCCAACGAAGTGTAGCCCCCGCTCTCCATAACTAGAGAAAGCCCATGCGCAGCAACAAAGACCCAACACAGCCAAAAATAAATAATGAATAAAATAAATAAATAAATAAAAACATAATCTTAAAAAAAAAAAGACCAGCAACATCACACAAAATTTACCTCCCATTCACCCTTTCTTTCTTAGGACCCCATCAAAATATGAGACTTAAGGAGGAAGACACAGAACGCAGAAAACATGACATTCACACAATACAAAGACAAAGGGAAGTCCCAGGACAATAGCTGTTCAACAGGTCTAGAGAGCAACCAGCCAGAGTAGAGACGACCATTACTCCCAGGAGAAATGTCTCTAGGAGACCACACACACACACACACACACACACACACACACACACACACACACACAGATTAACAATCAAATTGTTAGATTACCTGACAAGTTTTACCATATAGAAAATCAACTTAAGAGGCTACAGAAGGGTGTGAGAAGACTTGGCTATAAATTTTAATAAAATTTAGCAAATTTTAAAAACCAAAAAATTTAAATTGCTGGATATATAAAAAAAAAAAGAAAAAGGAAATGTATCCATAATATATTATTACCATCGTATCAATACTATGCTCATCAGCAAACAATATTTGTTATAGTCATCACAATAAAAACATCAAATATGATTTAACCAAAAATTGAGATATAACTACATTGGGAGGTGCTTGTGGGGAGTGGTTAAGTGTATGAAAACTAAAATCCTCCTATTCCTTAATGGAAAAATCATTAGATAATGGCAAAAACTGATGATTCAAGAGACAGCAGTACATATTTCAAAAATTTAGAAATATGAAACTAATTATTAGAAAAACAGCTAAACTATTCAAAGTGGATGCCTTGAAAAAACAGGGAGTACGTAGGCCCAAAACACACGCACACCTCTCTCTTGCTTGCTTCTCTCACTTTTCAAGAATCTGTGGGTATGCAACGTATAAACTTCTGATTGTCTTTTTTAAACTATGTATTATTTTTAAAAATGCACCCAAATTAAAATAATAGCAATGAAGATGGATATAAGTGGCACTAGATATATGGAGTGAGATGTGGATGGGGTAACAACTTTAAAAAAATAAAAACAAAACAAAATAATAACTCTAGAGTTCTGGCTTAGACAATAATATCCTTTTTTTATTAGACAATGATACCTAAAATTTATCTTTTAAATTAAATAATTTCTAAAGGTAATTTTACTAGATTAAAACAATGTCATTTCTACTTTTGACTCAAAATTAAAAGGTACTATGTGAATATAATGATTTGGGGATGGCATACAAAAGAAACAGTTTAATAAATTGGTGCTATTTTCTAACAAATTTTTAAAATGTAGTTTCCCCTTCTATACAAATAATTTCTTAGCATAGTGTTGTTTAATGCTTAGTAGTTCACCTAACATAAAACAAAATAAAAAAATCTTCCACCCTCCCAAATGTAACCAATTTTAAGAACTGATCTCTTTTCTAAACCTTACTTAAAAAAATATATACAGCATGCTCTAAGTGAAATAATTAAGAGTGTAATTCATAGTTTAGCATTTGCATATTGTGTCCCTCAGAGCCCTCCTTTGTACTGTTTTTTCCATCTAAAATACCCTTCTCCTCCTTACCTTATACTGTCCATATTATTCAAGTATAGTAGAAAGAGCATGGACTTGACATCAAATTGAATAGTTCAAATCTTCATTGCACCATTTCTAATGTAACTCTGGAGAAATTACTTGAATCTGTTTCCTCATCTAAAATATGGGTGTAATATCTACCTAATAGAAGTGGTAATGTAGATTTAGGGAAAAGCTGTATGAAGTATCTAACTTCAAGCAATACTCAACAAAATATTAATTCCCTACTCCTTCCCAACTCTTGGTTTAATTGTAACTCCTCGATAAACTATTAGACCCTGTTTTTCTTCCACCTTTTACTACACTGACAGCCTATGCCAGGCAATTCAGAATACACTATATATAATCTCAAACTGCTATTTCTTAACGTGTCTTAACTGTACACGTGTAACTCCAAAGTAAGCTCCTTGAGAGTAAAGAACATATTTTCTTCTTCCTTTACATTTCCTTTTACACACAGTAGTCTACTAGATATGCAGTATGCACTTAACATATGGTAATCTAAGGGCTAAGGAACTAGGCAAAGTCAGGCAATGCCAAATTTAAAAAAATGAGAGACCCATGTATACTGATAATAAAGAAATTTATATCTACGTTAATACCATGGTCTTAATGCCATGTTGATACATAGGTCTTCCTCATTCTTTTTAACTGGGTACCGACACTGTCAATATATTCAAGATAGATGGTTGAGTAAAAAATTTTAAGGGCACATAACAGCATATATAGTATGATCTTATTTAGAAATAATTTATTTTTTTGTCTATGCATAGAAAAAAGTTTGTGATTATGTATACCAAACCGATAATAGTAGTTATCTCTGGAAATGAGGAAGAAACACTTCATTTCTACTTTACTGACATTTTTATTGTATGTAGTTCTTTTTTACTATGGTATTACTTTAAAAAATTTAAGTGTTCTTGTGTGTTTTTTTTAACGTGCCCACCTCTGTCTCTCTCACCTTTTCTCATGAAGCAAGGTTATCAGTACAAGACCCAAGTACACTAGTATCACTTGCAGCAGCAATACTTACTTTTTGGTTGAAAAGGGTTGTTGTTGTCCATCAAGCTGCAGAGTCACCTAAGCATTAACACATGACATCAATCAATTTTATGAGTCACTTTAAGTAACACCAAATATACCGAAACATGATACTTGGGATTCAGAAATCTTTGGGTCTAATTTCAATCTCCAGAAACTCACCATGTGACTCCAGACAAGGTAGCAAGTTAGGTCTTAGTTTTCTGCCCTATAAAATAAAGATACTTACTATTAGGGTGGATTTGTTAAATTAAATGTACACACATTAAATATTTTTCTCTACAAAAAGTTTACCTGTTGAGTTTGATATACACATGCTACTCACTTTCCATAACTGGTTCATTCCTGAATGAATGCAAATTTTGTAAATAAAATGCTGAATGTAATAAGCATTTATTATTTGAAGAAATCTGAAATTATTAAATTACAAATAGTTTTTGAAAGACACCCTTCTGTAAATGAGTAATCACCCTGTAATACATGCTTTAGTAAATCTGAATTTTGAAATGCTAAGTTAACATTAATCTTTAACTGTTGTTCCTTACATTTCAGAAATAAATTAATATTATAAAAAAACACATTCAAAGAAATATTTAGGTTTTTTTTGTTTATCAACGCTAACTGAAAGGAACAGAAAATTAGTTGGATACATTTTATCATAGATTAACTCATTAAAAATAATTACTCATTGCCTTCTGTACTCAATGTAATGTGCTCAGTTCTAGGGAAAAAATTAAGATGAATAAATCATAGTCCTTGCCATCAGAAGTTTACAATCTAATGTCTATGTTTCTTTGGGCTTTTTAAAAAGCTGTTATATTAAACATTTTCAAAAAAGCATTTAAATTGCTTTCTTTAAAACAGGAATTTCTGTTCTGAATTCTCATGCACATATATTTTTTTTTACATACAAGATAAACATGCTTAAAAAACTATTTCAGCTATTTAAAAAAGTTAAAACTTAAACATCAATAATCTAAAGTATTAAGATAAATAGAGTTAACTGAGTTTCCACATTTGTCTTTATCCTCAGAGTAGCAAAAGCAAGCTTTCTTGCTTTTTCCAATTCCAAATCATTTAGACTGAAATAGATAAAAGGAAAAAAATGACCTTAACTCCAGAAGAAGTTACTGGTATAAATGTTTGAATTACTATTACAAGAATCTCTAGTGAATTCTGTACTTAAGTAAATTCCCCTATTTCTGAGGTTTGGCTATTGAAACCTCTGAACTCAATTATTTGAATAGTTATTGCTTGTCCCTAAATGAGAATTAAGGTAATGCATATGTCAAGTAGATAAATACATGACAATTCTTGCTCAGCATTAAGGACCTACTGCTACGAAGAATACAGAACATTTTTTAAGAGTCACAACTGTACAGCATTTGAGACTCATATAGAATCCTTTTATTAAATGATCATATACAATATCTATTGGTACAAATACCCTAAATTGGTACTAAATGTTCAAGTAGTCTATATAAACAAGTCATATCCACTGCCCATGACTACAGCGGTACCTTTTGAGGCTGATAGCAGCCACCAAGGAGCCTCAATTGGTACATTCATAAACACTCTCAGATGCCATTAGAACCACAACTTCAGTCTAAAGCTGTGCTATCCAATAAGGTAGCTGAGGCCCCCCAAAACTAACAGTTCTGGTGGCAAGGCAAGGAATTCCATGGGACATTAAATCATCTGTTAGAGAAATGGAATATCTAGCAAAATATGCAAGAAGTATCTTAGAATCCCTGTAAGAGCAACTCCAGAGGGTCTCTAGGTTCTGCAACTCAGAGCTGGCACCAAAATAAGCGGAAAAGAACTCTCCACCTCAGCTATTGACAAGTAACTGACTAATTCCAAGTAACTGACTAATGAAAGACCTCTTCCAGCACAACCCGATCAGTTTTTGGAGACTGCGTGTATAAATAATTATAATTTACATATATATATTTTGTTTCAGCTTTTATACATCTAAAATTCAACTATCTTTTAAGAGTTAATTCTACAAAAATTTTTAAAAAAACATTAGAGGATTAAAATAGTTACAATAGTAAATTGTATGTTATATGTATTTTACCACAAAACAAAATATTTTAAAAAGTAATAGATACAATAAATATAACCATCCCACTAGGATGGTTATAACCAAAAAGACAGACAATAACAAGTGTTGGCAAGGATATGGAGAAACTGGAACCCTCATACACTGCTGGTAGGAGTATAAAATGGTGCAGACACTGTGGAAAACACTTTGGCAATTCCTCACAAACTTAAAGTTACCATATAACCCAGCAATTCCACTCCTAGCAAGAGAGAATTGAACACATATGTCTACACAAAAACTTGTAGATGAAAGTTCATAGCAGTATTATTGATAACAGCAAAAAGTAAACAACCCAAATGTCTGATTAATGGAGAAACAAAATGTGATATATCTATACAATGGAATAATATTGTCATAGAAAGGAATGAAGTACTGATATATACTACAAAATGGATGGATGGACCTTGAGAACATTATACTAAATGAAAGAAACCAGTCAAAAAGACCACATACTGTATGATTTCATTTATATGAAATGTCCAGAAACGGCAAATCCATAAAGGCAGAAAGTAGAGTAGTGGCTGCTTAGGGCTGGGAGGGTTGCGGGAAAATAAGGAGGGACTTCTAATGGGTATGGGGTTTCTTTACCGGGTGACTAAAATGGTTTTTTTTGGTTTTTAAAAAAATTTTTATTTATTTATGGCTGCACGCGGGCTTTCTCTAGTTGCGGTGAGCGGGGGCTACTCTTTGTTGTGGTGTGCAGGCTTCTCACTGCGGTGGCTTCTCTTGCTGCAGAGCTCGGGCTCTAGGCGCTTGGGCTTCAGTAGTTGTGGCTCATGGGCTCTAGAGCACAGTCTCAGTAGCTGTGGTGCACGGGCTTAGCTGCTCCGCGGCATGTGGGATCTTCCCGGACAAGGGCTTGAACCCGTGTCCCCTGCATTGGCAGGCAGATTCTTAACCACTGCACCACCAGGGAAGTCCGAAAATGTTTTAAAATTGATTGTGGTGATGGTTGCACAACACTGTGAATGTACTAAAATCATTGAATTGTACATTGAATGGGTGAATTGTATGTTATGTGAATTATAGCTCAATAAAGCTGTTAAGCATATAATAAGCTGGTAGGATATAAGCCTGGTGGTGATGGAAGTCCCTATGTGGAGAAAGACTACCTAAGAAAGACGCCAACAAAGAGAATAGCAAAACCATAAGATTATGGAGTAGAGAAAAAGAGGGTAGGACAGGGA
This sequence comes from Balaenoptera borealis, assembly GCF_965194805.1. NCBI lineage: Eukaryota > Metazoa > Chordata > Mammalia > Artiodactyla > Balaenopteridae > Balaenoptera > Balaenoptera borealis. The sequence continues at coordinate 108,928,565 of NC_138881.1, forward strand.
GACATTCAGGTTCTTTTGCTACCATTTAAACACCTAAGCCATGCTCGGAGGCAAAGTAGCTACTAGAACTTTTCAGTTAAGAGAGGGAATAATTGTTCATTTCTGGTCAAACTACTTTGAGTTAAGTTTCTGGTATTTACATTCAAGATTAATAATACACTTTCCAACAAATTACCCCAACATTTTTGAAACTAACAGACCTCTGGGAAAATACTTATATTCCAGATGGTACAATAAAGCTCTAAAACAATACATTGTTTTGCTATCTAAAAAATGAACATAAGCATTCTCCAAGGATCATCTGAATGACTACCTTATAACTAAGCTCAGTCACATAATTTCAGTACTCACATTTTTAAAAACTGAGATATAACTGACATACATTATATTAGTTTCAGGTGTACAGCACAATGATTTGATATATGTGCATACTGCAAAATGATCACCACAGTAAGTCTAGTTAACGTCCATCACCACATATAGTTACAATTTTTTTTCTTGTGATGAGAACTTTTAAGATCTACTCTCTTAGCAACTTTCAAATATACAATAGTCTTATTAACTGTAGTCACCACACTATATTACATCCCCAGGACTTATTTTATAACTGGAAGTTTGTACCTTTTGACCACCTTCACCCAATTTTGTCCCCCCTCTCCCCCAACCACCAATCTGTTCTCTGTATCTATGAGGTGTGTGTGTGTGTTTTTAAAGATTCCACATACCAGTGAGATTATATGTTATTTGTCTTTCTTTGTCTGACTTAGCATAATGCCCTAAAGGTCCATCCATGTTGTCGCAAATGGCAGGATTTCCTTCTTTTTTATGGCTGAATAGTATTCCACATTTTCTTTATTTGTTCATCCAAAGATGGACACTTAGGTTTTCCCATGTCTTGGCTATTACAATAATATTATAACATTATATTACAATAATGCTGCAATGAACGTGGGGGTGCAGATATCTTTTTGAGTTAGTGTTTTTGTTTCCTCTGGATAAATACTCAGAAGAGGAACTGTTGGATCATACCACTACTCATGTTTTTGTCTGTATTTACTACTGCATTGTCATCAAGTACTATCACTTTTACTGCTGCTGGCTAATAATAAAAGAACAGAGGGAGGGAATATCTAAATGATGCATTTGTAGTAAATGCAAGGAAAATGACAGTATTTATGGTTAGCCAGAGAAATGAAGGTATTGATAAAGTTTAAACAGAAAAATCTTGCTACTGTTTAGATAGATATGAATCATGGATATGAAAAACTCAAAAAAAGTAGTCAGTGACTTTGTTTCACCAAAATACATTATTCAATGTATTAAAGTTGATTCGAATGGCATTGATTTTGCAGTTTTGATTATTTTGTTTTATGACTGTACAAGAACTCTAAGAATATTTAAACATTTTAAGTAAGAGGGTGTCTGTGAAAATGTTTTCCTTATAATAGGAATTAATTGGTACCGTACTCAAATCCAAGAAACACTGGATTATACCTTGGTTTCTTAGACAATTTCACTGGCACCTAAACAATTCAAACTCTCAAACCAGGTTTTGGGAACAAATCACATATAATTTAGAAGAAAAATATAGACTCATCATCTTTTCTTTGTCCAAGAAGTTTTTATATTGTGGAAATTTTTTATTTTTTTTGAAAGCCTGAACACATGAAGTCCAGGTACATTTTGAGCAGATCTTTAATAACTCTATTTCCCCCCTAATATAAGTTTTCAACTTTTGTCTGTTGACTTTCATACTTCATCTATATGTAGAAAATAGCTAGTTGACGCTAAGATTTAAAATTCATCAGCATAATACTTTGCAAAGATTGTCTATATTTTAAAACATTTTAAAATTAGCTCTTGGGATGGACCACCCCTCTAATAAAATTTACTTTCTGCAAAGTAATTTTTAGATCATATTCAGGGTAAAGATTTTATCTATAAGATGTTTTTATTGTAATTGATATGTAAAAGGCATAACCTGGAGAAAAGACAAATGCATAATTGGCCTTTCAAAGACAAACTATATAATAAATGTTTTAGTAAGTTTCATAAGATATTCTTTAAAAAAAATTATTTATTTATTTGGTTGCACAGTCTCTTAGTGGCGGCAGGTGGGCTCTTTAGTTGCGGCACGTGAACTCTTAGTTGCGGCATGCATGTGAGATCTAGCTCCCTGACCAGGGGTCGAACCAGGCCCCCTGCATTGGGAGCACGGAGTCTTATCCACTGTGCCACCAGGGAAGTCCCCTTCATAAGATATTCTATAATCCCTAATTCCTAAAGTAACTTCAGGAAGTATATATTCTTAATTAATTCACATTTTATAGGAGTAAAACTGATCCACTGGGAAAATATCAAGTAAAAACATGGAGCACAATTATGGGAATACTGGACATAGGGGCTGAATAACTGAGTGGGAATTTGAAGTCTACCACTTTCTGGTTGCCAAACGTATAGGACATTTAACTGGCCTCTTTGAACTTAGTTTTTCTATCTGTAAAATGAAAACAGTAATACCTTCCTTGCAGCACTACTGGAAGGTTAAATGAAGCACATGAAAAATTACTGCACAATACTTTGCATTATTTTGCTCAACTTTTCCTTCTTTACTGAAAATCATACAAGTTGATGAATATAAGCACTAAAAAGAAACAAAATTCTAGTTCATGTATAGAACTGTTAAAATACTGTCACAAATAAAGAACACCAGATCAGTAGTTCTCAAACTTTTTTGGGCTCAGGTCCACTCTTCATTCTTACAACTTACTGAGGACCCCAATGAGTCTCCTGTTTATGTGGATTATATCTATTGATACTTACCATATTAGAAATTGAAACTGAGAAAAAATTTAATATATATTAATTTATTTAAAGTAATAATAAGCCCATTACATGTCCATATAAATATTTTTAATTAAAATAACCAATTTCAAAAACAAAAAATTTAAGAAGAATGACAATGATTTACATTTTTGCAAATGTCTTTAATATCTGTCTTAATAAAAGACAACTGGATTCCTTCATCAGCTTCTGCAATGTATTTTTTTGTTCTTCTAAGTATATACAAAGAAGTACACCATGTCTAAACACATTAAATATCTAATAAAACTGGTTTCACTATTTCTTTATTCTTATGTAAATTATTTCTAAAATGACTTAAAATATAAAAGATGAAATAAAAATTGTCTATTGGACCCAGATGGTACATAGGGATGACTACTTTTCCTGATATACTGAGTATTATTAAAAACACTCCTTAAGGGCTTCCCTGGTGGCGCAGTGGTTGAGAATCTGCCTGCTAATGCGGGGACACGGGTTCGAGCCCTGGTCTGGGAAGAGCCCACATGCCGTGGAGCAATTAGGCCCGTGAGCCACAACTACTGAGCCTGCGCGTCTGGAGCCTGTGCTCCACAATGGGAGAGGCCGCGATAGTGAGAGGCCCGCGCACCGCGATGAAGAGTGGCCCCCGCTTGCCACAACTAGAGAAAGCCCTCGCACAGAAACGAAGACCCAACACAGCCATAAATAAATAAATAAATAAATAAATAATTAAAAAAAAAAACAAAACACTCCTTAAAAGAAAACTGCTTTGCAATGAATGAATTTAAAAAGTCTAGACACATGTTTGATACAAATTACTGAGTAAAACAAGTCTTCTGGGGTCATTATTTAAAACAACCTGACTGAAAATCATATATATTTTAAGTCCTTCTCTGAAGCAAGAAGAAAAAATATTCAGGGCTACGTATTTAATTAGTCAATATGTCAAATATTTCTGATCTTTGAAAAGTCACTTTTGAAATAAAACACATTTTCAATATAAATTTCCAATATCCTATCTGTCACTAAAACTATGGATTACTTTCTATTCACAAAAATTGCTGTTCATTTAGGTATTGCCCCTGTCCAATTGGTATAACAAGAACAACAGAAAAATTTGGGTATGGTTCTAAACGTCCTCTTGAATAAAGAAAACAAATTGGATAGAAGAGGAGGTACAGAATTATATATCCTTTCCCCTTACTCTCCTCTTCCACTAAGAAAGCTGATGCTGAGAAGTAAAACCCTGGGCTGAAAAAATCAGATTGGACTAGAAAACTTAACTGGGGAAAAGGGGTTGAAGAGAAGAAGCTGAAATTTGGACCCCTTCAACGTAGAACTTTTTTCAACTTTTCAACATGCTTGGAAATAATAACAATATTATTTAAATACTAAAAAAGTTGAAAAGATATGAAATCTTTTAAAAATATTTTACTGAAGTATAGTTGATTTACAATGTTGTGTTGATATGAAGTCTTAAATATTTTAAGTATAAAGGAAAAGAGAATTGAAAAGTGTTACTTATATATTTTAGGTGAGTCTCCACGCTTATTCTCCTTGACCAACTCACTCTCATAAAAAATGAATCATAATATAGTGAACTGAGCATTGGGTGAGGAGTCAGAAGACCTAGGTTCGAGAATTGGTTCTATCACTCCTAGCCACATGACCTCGGTAAAGTCTCCTCCTTGAGGCTGTTTCCTCACCTAAACAGTTCTTTCAACACCCCACAGCCCACCTCAAAAGAGGTGATAGCCATGAAATATACAAATGCAAGATACAACTGCAGTGGGACTTGTACAAATGTTAAAACATCAAGGGCACACAGCCTTAATTTTATAAGCAACTCAGTGTCTTCATAGGCTTAGTAAAGTTTCTGCTTAAGGAGACAGTTTGAGTTTTCACTGTAACCCCCCCAAAGCAAGACACATCACAAATGCTAAGACCAGACTTCTGTAGTTAAAACTCTACTTGTTTGTTTTAATTTTATGTTTAATGGCACTAAAAAACATTAAAAATCACAGTTCAAACCTGAAAATAATAAAAGCAAAATATAAGTTCACAGATTAAAAAATCTTTGCAAACAAAGAGAATTCCTTGGATGTAGACCCCCTGTGCTTGTAGAAGCTGGTTCACTTGACATTTTCTCCTCTGATTTCTCCTTTTTAAAAAAAGCATTAAAACTTGACATAAGAGGAACTCCCTCCGTGTCTAGAGAAGGATAAAACCTCAGAATGAGATAATTTTTTCCGTCTCAAAGTAAAACCTGCAAAGATCACTGTTAAAAAACTGTGTCTCTAACTCCACGTTTCTCCTCAGGGCTCTTCTCCTCTAGACAATAACGGAATGGAGCACGATTTCTATGACGGAGGAGCGAAGTCCCTGTGGCAAGAACAAGGGTGTGAGCACTGAATGACCAGTAACCTGGGTGTGTGTGTGGGGGGGGGGTGGAATCAGGACAGAAAGGAGGGGCCCAAGAGGCCCTGAGGCCAGAAAGTTCGGAACCCTCTCTGGTCTCTATTCCCATGACTGAAGAGCCGTGGGGATGGGCGGGTCTCGCCAAACATCGGCATCATATATACAAAAGACCAAAGGGAGTTGCCTCCAGAAAGAAAAGCCAAAACCAGGCTGGGACCAACCGACACATAGGCCCCGGAAGGTGAGGAGGCAGCAGTGGCAACCCGGGCGGCCCCGGCCCTCAGGCCGCCAAACGCCAAACGCTGCCACCAACCAACTACCTTTCCGAGATGCCTCCCCCCGCCCGGCTGGTGCAAGATGGTGGCCCACCCGCCACCGCGCCGCCAAGTCCGTCCCCTCCCCCGCGCCCTGGGCCATCCTGGCGACGCACGCCAGCATCCAGACCCTCGACCTGTAGTCCTCACGGCCGGGCCACCTCAGCTGCCCTCAGAGTACGGTGGCCATAGCCTCGCGGGAGAGCCCCTGCCTGCTTCCGCGCGGCGCAGGCGGGGGCGGGGGGCACTTACCGGGAGCGGAGCAGGTCGGCCTGACTGGAACTCGGAGGAGGAGAAAGAGGAGGAGGAAAGGGAGGAGCGTGAAAACACTAGGCGGCGGCCACAGCCACAGCCTGGGGCGACTCTCAGCACGGAATGAGCGCCTCAGCAGAGGGCAGAAATATATAGCTACGCGCGCTGATTCATGGGTAGACGCCAGCTTCTCCCCCGCCCCCCAAACATCCGGGTTTCTTTTCTAACTGACCAGGGAGGGCGGGCGCCGACATGTGCGCGGCCTTACACATTCTCGAAGGCAGCGGTGCTCTGCCTGCGGGTGGTGGGCTGTGGGCCACATTCCGCGGGTCAGGGCGAGGGTCTGGGCTGATGCCTATCTCCTCGGCCAGACCACTGTCTAGCCCGTGTTGCAATCCCGAAATCAGGGCTACACATGAAATGTGAGCACATGGAAACGTGAATTCTGGGTCCTCCCAGTGTTTAAAGGCTAGAAGCACCAATTAAAAAAAAAAAATACTGTACGCAAGAGGTGAAGACATAAATCAGATGAGTAAAAGGAATAAAATCAGGTTATTTTAAATAATTGGTTAATTTTACTAAATTTGTTTTTAAAAATATGATTTTGGTTGCATCTCTGTTATTCCTAACCCGGTCATATAGTCGTCTATAATAGTTATTAAAATGTTAAGAAAAAAATACATTTACAAGAAAAACACTTGCAAGATACTGCTTGCACAAACATATTCTAAACCATGTGTAATAAACAGTATAGAAAATTTTCTCTCCCAACTTTCCTCACAAGGTCTATGGCACTAGTGTTCCTCCTCTCAAGACTTAAAATCTTGCCTCAGTAGTTCCTTAACACACATGTAAGTTCAATCAGCCACTGAACTCTACCAATTCTTCTATTTGAGCTAGTTTCTTCTTTCTCACCTATACTGCTCTTTGCTACTGGCCCTGATAGAGAATAATCAAAATAACAAACATGGAAAGTTTAAAGTTCAAAAATCTTAAAGTATTCATAGATTGCTCCCCACTTCTGGACAGGCTGATAAGAAAGCCCAGCTCCCTCTTCCATGTTGTCAGTAGCAAACTTAAAACTAGCAAATTTACAGTCCTGGCGCCTTCACCCTCGTGGGAAATTTCAAACTCGCAACTCTCCAGCCTGACTCCTCCTTTGGTACAGGTGGGAAGTTTAAAACTTGCAAACCAATAGCTAATGAGGGAGTGCTTTCCCCCAGTCCCCTGCCTAAAGACTATAAAGGCCCAACGCACTCCCTCTGCCTCTCTCTCAAGACAGTCCTAACCATTTTGGCCCCCCTGCTTTCCGTGGGGGGGTCCCTTGAGTAATAAAATTTCTCTCAAATTCTGTGTATAGTGTCATGAGCCTGCACATCTGAACTAAAATCAGGAGGAGGGAGAGTCAATCTGCCTCAGAGGGAGGACCAGAAATTGTTTATAAAACAAACCAAAATTCCAATCCAATTTATTCTTTTTTCAGGAAAAATGTAACAGCCAAGAAGACTGGAAAACTCTGGTCAGCAAATTTTCTTTCAAAAGGAAATGTACGTGAGAAGCCAAATTATAATAAAAAGGACGCCTGGTGAGAATGGAATCAGCACAAGGGAAATTGTTTGGATGATTTTGACTACTCTATCCTTAAAACTCCTCCCCAAGCTTCTAGGAAACCACTCTTTTGGTTCTCTTGACTTAACTGTCCACGTGTTCTTTTTTTTTTCCAGGACCACCATTCACCAGGCTTTACTCCTGTATAGCCTTTTGTGGGCAATTTTTAATTGAGATAAGTTAACATAAAAATACACCATTTTAAAGTGTAAATACAGTGATTTCTAATATACTCACAATATTGTGTAACCATCTCCACTGTTTAATCAGAACATTTCCATCATCCCCCAAAAGAAACCCCATACTTGTTAATAGCCACTCCCAATTCCCTCCTACCCACACCCTGTGGCCTTTTTTAACCAGTGGAGGGAAATAGAATCAAGGGTATCCCACAAAAGATGCAACACTCACATGTTTTTCTACTTGAGTTTGGAATAACTTTTTATCATCTTTTTATCAATTTTGTGTCTCTACGGATCTGCCTGTTCTGGACATTGCACATAAACAGGATCACAGTATGCAGCTTTTTGTGTCTAGCTTCTTTCACTTACCATAATGTTTTTGAGGTAGGTTCATCTATGTAGTATAGCATGTATCAGTAGTTCATTCCATTTTTATGGCTGCATAATATTTTATTGTATAGATATACCAATTTTTGTTTATCCATTCTTCAGCTGATGGATATTTGGGTTATTTCCACTTTTTGGCTATTACAAATAATACAGCTGTGAACATTGGTGTACAAGACTTAAAAAAACAGCTTTATTGAGATATAGTTCTCTATTGATATACAGACATATATTCAAATGAAGATAAAAAATTATTCCAAACTCAAGTAGAAAAACATGTGAGTGTTGCATCTTTTGTGGGATACCCTTGATTCCATTTCCCTCCACTGGTTAAAAAAAGGCCATTTCTAAGCAAAACGGTGACACTGTGAAACAAGTTTGTCTGCTACTCCTTTTCCTTCTTCCCTTTCCATGTTTCTTCCCCTACTGCCAACACACTCCAGTTCCCTGGAAATTCATGATGCCTTTGTGTGTTTATGATACCTACCTGAGCTTGCCTTCTCCAGAAAGTGTCTCATTCTATTTCTTTTTATTCTTATCTCTTGCCCTTATTTTTCTCTGAAACCTTACTTATCTCTAGCATAACCCTCAGAGACTTGCTCTTTGCTAGGTAGCTATTGTAACTGACTGACCTGGGCTAATGGACTGGTTTTGCTCCTAAAGAGTGGTTGCACACAGAAAAGTATGGCAAATTTTAACCCTTGAAAGTTGGCCATGGTAGGAAAATGACTAATCAGGGCTCATTGGTTCTAGGAGAACTGATTTACCAACACAACACTGATTAAATTCTGTGGTTTCAATGCCTGTGGCCCAGTGCTTAACTAAGAGGTGCCTCAGGAAGTGCCTCATCTTCTTTTTAACCAAAGGAGCAACTCCATGTTTATATTTTGAACTCCTACCTAATATTTATGTGAAGAAAAGTTTCCACTGATATAAAATAAATAATAAACATTTGAAAACTACTGTTCTAGGCCAACCAACTAATTTTGAAGATGAGTCAATAGAAAATTAGAACAGTTAAAAAGAGTTGTCCAATATCACACAAAGGACAAGAGAAAAATGGCAGGGCAAGTACTAGAACCTAGGTTTCCCTATTCCCAGTCTAATGCTCTTCCTATTTTTACTCAATGGTCCCACATTAAAACTTCCCTGTTTTGTTTCTCATCCCATGAAAAAAACAAAGATGTCAAGCAGTATATCTGATAGACTAACCAAAGTTCCCAGTAATGTATGCTGATTATGAGTGGGGCCTTCTAGAGGAAATGCCCTCTCAGAACATTTTAGTGAATGGAAGAAACTGAATGCAAGAAAGAAAGGAGAAGTAGCAGTAGAGGCACTGGGTATATAGTAATGATTACAATTGTAATAAAAAAATTATAAAAAATTATATAGCACTTAGTGTGTGCCAAGCACTGTTCTCAGTACTTTATAATATTAATTATTCAATACAACAATTCTATCGGGAAAGTACTCTTTTTATCATCCCCATTTACAGATGGCACAAAGATGGTAAGTACTTTGTTTGCAGTCGTACAACTAGAAAGTGATAAAGCCAGGATTTGAACCCAGGCATTCCTGCTCTAGCATCTGGAATCTAAGCCATTAGACTGACTTATCTCTTTAGATGTTCAATAAATATATGTTGAATGAATGAATGACTGAATAGATAGTAGATACTGGGATCAGAGATTCTGGGGGACATATCAAATAACGGGAATATCAAACAATGCGGCCTTCATGTAGAATAAGTGCAATAGAGTAAGTCGAATGAATCTTTTATTAAGAAAAAGTCACTCTTGTCATAAATTTTGGTGGGAAAAAACATGTTTAATCAACTAGGCCTCTAAGATTCTAGTTAAGCCTTTCTATGCCCTAGCTCATTTTATAAGGCTAGTATAGCCTTAATACCAAAACAGGAAAAATATATTATAAAAAAGAAAATCACAGATCAATATCCTTCAGAAATATAAAGGCAAAAATCCTTAACAAAACATTACCAAATAAAACAGTATATAAAAAGAGTCATACTTGAAGGCTAAGTAGGGTTTATTCCAGAATGCAAGGTTAATTTAACATCCAAAATCAACCAATGTAATTCACCATATTAACAGGGTAAAGGAGAAAATCTATACAGTCATTTCAATAAATGTAGAAGGAGCACGTGACAAAATCCAATGTCCATTCATAATTAAAATTTTCAGAAAATTAGAAATAGTAAAGCACTTCCTCAAATGAATAAAGGCCATCTATAAAACACCTATAGCTAGCATCATTATTAATGGTGAAGGACTGAATTGTTCTTTCTTAGGATGGGAACAAGGCAAGGATGCCACTATCATCACTTACATTCAACATGGTACTGGAGGTCCTAGCCACTGCAAAAAGAAAGAAAAATAAATGGAAGGCATTAAGATAAAAAAAATCCCTATTTGTAGATGATATGATTATTAATGTAGAAAATCCCAGAGAACCTAGAAAACAAATATTAGAACCAACGGGTGAATTTAGCAAGGTCACAGGATATAGGGTTAACATAGAAAATCAACTGCATCCTTATATACCAACAGTAAATGATTGAAAAATGAAACTCAAGGGTTTCCTGGTGGCGCAGTGGTTGAGAATCTGCCTGCCAATGCAGGGTTCGGGCCCTGGTCTGGGAAGATCCCACATGCTGCGGAGCAACTCGGCCCGTGAGCCACAATTACTGAGCCTGCGCGTCTGGAGCCTGTGCTCCGCAACAAGAGAGGCCGCGATAGTGAGAGGCCGCCGGCGCACCGCGATGAAGAGTGGCCCCCACTTGCCGCAACTAGAGAAAAGCCCTCGCACAGAAACGAAGACCCAACACAGCCATAAATAAATAAATAAATAAATAGAAAATTTAAAAAAAAAACGTTTAAAAAAAAGAAACTCAAAAAACAAGTCTATTTACAATAGCACTAAAATATAAAATATTTATAAATAAATCTAATTAAATTCCTCTACGTGGAAATTACAGAGTTGAGAGAAATTAAAGAATACCTAATACAGAAATATAGCATGATTCAATATTGTTAATGTGATAATTCTCCCCAAATCTATAGGTATAACACAAACAAAACTCCAGCAAGCTTTTTTTTCTTTTAATGCTTAAAATACACCATTGAGAAAAAGAAGAGGCAAGCCAGATACTGGGAAAAAATATTCACAATACATACATCAAACAAAGGACTTATATCCAGAATATACACACAGACATACACACACTCAATAATAAGAAAACAAAACAATAATGGGCAAAAGATTTGAACATACACTTGACAAAAAGAAGACATATATATATATATATATATATATAAATGGCCAATAAGGTCATGAAAAAATACTTGATGTCACTAGTCATCAGGGAAAGGAAATTAAAAGCCACACAGATACCACCACATACCCATTAGAATAGATAAAAAGTTAAAAACTGACCATATTGGGACCTCCCTGGTGGTGCAGTGGATAAGACTCCGTGCTCCCAATGCAGGGGGCCCGGGTTCGATCCTTGGTCAGGGAACTAGATCCCATATGCATGCCACAACTAAGGAGCCCACCTGCCGCAATTAAGGAGCCCACGTGCTACAACTAAGGAGCCGGCAAGCCACAACCAAGGAGCCCTGGAGCTGCAACTAAGGAGCCTCCCTGTGACAACTAAGACCCGGCACAACCAAATAAATTAAAACAACAACAACAACAAAACTGACCATATCAAGTGTTAGCAAGGATGTGGAACAACTGGAAATCTTATACTCTGCTGGTGGGAATATAATATGGTACAAACACTTTGGAAAACAGTTTGACAGTTTCTGAAAATTTTAAACATAAACCTACCATATGACCTAGCAACTCCACTTCTAGCTATTCACCTATGAGAAGTGAAAACATATGTTCATATTAAGACTTGTACACAAATGTTCATAGCAGTTCTATTTGTAATAGCTAAAACTGGGAACAACCCAAATGTCTATCAACAGATGGATAAACAAATTGTGGTATACAATGGAAATTGGGGTATACCTATAAAATGGAATACAGCAATAAAAAGGAACAATTATTAACACAAGGAACAATATAGATGCATCTTAAAATCATCAAGCTTTGTGAAAGAAGCCATTAAAAAAGTGCATAGTGTGTGATTCCATTTGTTTAGAATCCTAGAAATGCAAAGTAATCTATAATGACAGAATGCACAGAATCGGTGAGTACTTGAGTTGGGGATGGAAGGAGAGATTCACAAGGTTGAGGCACGAGAAAACTTTTGGGAATGATGGAAATGTTTTATATTTTTCTTTTTTCCCCTTGAACTTATATTTCCATTCCACTTCTCTACAGAATTTTATCCTAATAAAATATATTTCTATTTTTGAAAGTCTTTAATTAAACATCCTCGAATACTTCTATGCAATAAAATCAGAGGCATATTCTTAATCTGATAAATTTTAGGGAAGAATTCAAAATGAAGCAGAGAATCTGGAAATTCTAGTTTAAAGATGATGGACTATAACATTCATTTGGCATTTACTACGTTAAATTACTACATAACTTATTATCTATATGCCTTATTTGACTAGATAATTAGTTCGTTGAAGGCAGGGATGCATCTCTGATCTTCTATAGCACAAGACCTGTATAGCATACAGTAGATGGCTCATTGATTTATTTTCTTATTCATCCATGCAACAAAGATTTCTTGAGCATTTGTATATAAGGTGCTTACCAGGCCTTGGGCATATAATGAAGGGTACATGCAGGGCTCAGTAAATTCCTCTTGATAACTGATTGATAACTGATTGATAACTAATTATTAGGTACATTTCAGAAAGGGTGTAATTCTCTTTTCTCCTGTAAGTACAGGTGCATCACAGGTCCTATTAACCCTGTTGTAAAATCAAGGACTCTAAGACACAGAGATTAAGTGACTCACTTAGGGTCATGCGCTTCGTTGTGAGTGAAGCAAAGATTAAGACCCTTACAGATTCTTTCCTGAAGCAAGGTGCTAGAGGAATTCATTCAGATTGACTGGGGTTCACATTTCATTTAAACACTCTCATTTCACTTCTGCTATATCCACCTTCTCAGACTCATATTTCTGAATTGCTTTACTTCCACTTTAGACACTGTCAGGATAAATTAGACACCAAGGGTCCATGATATCCTCGGAAGCAGAACTGCTATATAACAAAGGAGTTTTGTATTTCTATATAGTGTAGCACTTTTTTGGAGATGTTTTTCCTAAGACCAAAAATGGAAATGATAACTTGGGTGAATTTTGAAGCATAAAAAAAGAAAATAAATTTTTACTTTACTACATATCCTCCAGCAAATGCAGCCAAAGGAGTGTAAGTAATAGTAAATATTTTATCGCCTGACAATGCATCTACAAATCGTTCTGCTGAATAATCTGATAGATTCCTGACGATGAGCAGAGAAAGGAGAATGACTCTGATGATACATAAACTTGGACCAGATATAGGCTCCATTTTTGCTGTTATCATCCATCCATGGCCTAGCCCACTCAGTTGACATGGCATATTGTTAATAAAGCATTAGTACCACAAGTACATTGCCCTACACTGTGTTTATCTTGTTGGAAACTAATTGTGTGAAACAATGGCCTCAGTGAAAACCGTAATATGTTATGAATTATATAAAGATCAAAATAATTTAGACTAATAATAGTAGTTGTTCGTGAAGGATAAAAACATGGGTTATACTGTGTAGAGTTTACAACTCAGCACTGCTCTTAGGTTTTGTTTCCATTCTAGTCCCTGTGAGAGAGCCATGAATTTCAAGCCGAGCCTTGTGGGAGAAACAAAGTTCCCAGACCAGAATGTGAGCTCCATGAAGGTGGGGAACCTGATTTATTTAGCAGTATCTTCCTAGCACATTGTTCTTAGAACAGAGTTTACTATTTGTTGAATGAATAAATGCATAAATGGGAGTGTAAAAAGAAAAACAACTTTCAGTTTCAAGCTAAGTCATTCTCTGATTTCCTCCAGGATGAGACACAGAAAATTAGAGTGAACCCAATCTCCAAGGGACTGTGGCTGGTGGGGGTGCAAGGGAGCTGAGGATACCACGTGGCACTCCTACATCCCAGAGTGGGACAGAGAATCCTTGCGTATAGAATCTTGGTAGGAAACAATAAAACATGCTCTTGGCTCTTGCCTCCCTGTCCCCACTCCTGCCCCACCTCATAGAGTCTGAAAGAGTTCTTGCATCTTTAAATTCGGATTCCTCTGGCACAAAGAAAAGGGCTTCAGATCTCGCCTGATTCTCACTAATATAGTGCCAGGTGGAAAAGCCTGCAGATGTGGTTCAGGGATCACTGTAAGGGGCTAGAAAAAGAGCAAGGTCAAGGATCAATCAGGTAGACTGATAGAGGGTCAGGTTTTGAAATGGATGGGAATTACCTCTCTGAGATAGTACAGAATCTGGGTGAAGATAGAACAATTCAGAGGTGATTAAAAGGGAGCAGATACAGAAACATTTTGCAGTAGAATGGAGTATGTACAAACATTTTGAAGTAGAGGAGAGGGAAGGTGAAGGAACTTGTTGGGGCCTAAGCCACAGACACCTTTCCTTACTTCTTTCTGGTAAAATTTCATGTTTGAGCCTACTCTGCCACATCTTCTGGGAAGGTGATTTTCCTCCTCAGCATGGAAGATGGATTATGAGTACTGTCATTACCTTGACAAGCAATGAGTTTAGCATGGGTGTATGACACAATTTTGCCCAGTGGAACCCAGGAGCAATTCTGCTATAGGGCTCCTGAAAGGGTTTTTCTTCCTTTGGAGAGAGAGAGAGAGAGGGAGAGAGAGAGGGGGAGAGAGAGAGGGGGAGAGAGAGAGGGGGAGAGAGAGAGAGGGAGAGAGAGAGAGAGAGAGAGAGAGAGAGAGAGAGAGAGAGAGAGAGAGAGAGAGAGAGAGAGAATGAATATGAATATCACAAGTATGGGAGGCAATATCCCTGGTCTTTGCTGGATGCCCCCATTTGCATCTGACATCAAGGAATGCTGAAGCCATGGTGTAGCCTTGCCAGGAAGTGCCAGGAAATATACCATCATGCTGAGGATGGCAGAGCAGGAAGAAGAAATCCACTTGGGTCTTCGATGACATACTTGAGCTACCCAATTAACCAATCTTGGAACCATCTTCCCCCAAACTTATTTTATGAGCTAATACATTTCTTTATTTTTAAAAAGTCACTTCTGGGGACTTCTCTGGTGGTTCAGTGGTTAAGAATCCACCTTCCAATGCAGGGGACGCGGGTTGGATCCCTGGTCGGGGAACTAAGGTCTCACATGCCGCGGGGCAACTAAGCCTGTGCACTCTGGAGCCTGTGTGCCACAACTAGAGAAAAGACCACTGTGCCACAAGGAGAAGATTCCGCACGCCACAACAAAGATCCCACGTGCCGCAACTAAGACCTGACAAGGCCAAATAAATAAATAAATATTTAAAAAAAGATTTATCAGAACACAGCCATTAAAAAAAAAGTCACTTCTAGTCAGGTATTCTGTTGCACCTGTACTGATGCCTTCCTTGATCCTTTGGAGTAAAGTAAGAAGTGAGAGCATGTGTGATAAATATGAGGTGTGGGATTTGAAAAGTTTGAAACAGATATTTCAGCTTTCACCTTGGCCCCCCTTCTCTCACACCATCCCTACCCCACCTCCCACTGGACTCAGACTAGGGCCAGGAAACACAGGACTGGAGTCAGAGGATCTCTCTCTTCTGATGACATGGGCTTTGCTTTTGGCTCAAGCTTATTGTGTTTGGCTCCTTCTTCCTTCAGGACATGTCCTCTCCCAGGAGGCTCCTCAGTCACTGAGGTAATCGGACATATCTGAACCCCAAATCACAGCTTAGGCTCAAGTGGGGGACCTCAACTTCAGCACCATTTTGTGCATTATCTAGAATGCTCTGCTGACTTTGAGCATGAATAGAGTGAATGAAAACAGCCCAGACTCAGGGCTGGGAACTGGCACAGGCTTGAGAGAAGGTCAGAGTACGCAGGAAGGAGCGTGGCTCCACTAGGTTATAACGCCTATGAAGGCCACATACCACACAGCCCAGAATGCTGCATTTACAGAGTTAGTGCTCAACAGATGTGTACTGAATTTATCTGAAGTTGACTGGTTTCTAAACTGAAGGTCAAAAGGCTTCTTTCTACTGAATCTTCATTCAGAGTGCCTTTTACCTGCCACTCCCTTCCCTCCCAAAAAAGAAACCTTCAGTATTTTCACCTCAGATATCTGTTTATTTTATGACATTATTTGTGAAATAGGGAAGGATAAGAATAGTCTAACTTAATTTATGAGAAAGCAGCAAAGACACAAAGACTTAATCTAACTTGGCCAAGGTCCCAGAGGGTGTCTGTGCCCAAGCTGGGATCGCCCACTAAGTCCTCAGGCTCTCAAGCCATTGTACTGATGTCCCTGTACGTACTTTTTTTTACTTTATTGGAGTATAGTTGACTTACAATGTTGTGTTAGTTTCAGTTGTATAGCGAAGTGATTCAATTACAGATATACATATATTTTCCTTTTTTTTTCAGATTCTTTTCCCATATAGGTTACTACAGAATACTGAGTAGAATTCCCTGTGCTATCTACTAGGTCCTTGCTGGTTGTCTATTACATATATAGTAGTGTGTGTATGTTAATCCCAAGCTCCTAATTTATCCCTCCCACCCACATTTCCCCTTTGGTAACCAAAAGTCTGTTTCTGAAATCTGTGCAGACAAGCAGATTAAAATTTTATTGAGCTCTGCCCACCAGAGCAACACCCAGCTCTACCCACCACCAGTCCCTCCCATCAGGAAACTTCCACAAGCCTCTTAGATAGCCTCATACACCAAAGAGTAGACAGCAGAATCAAGAAGAACTAGAATCCTGCAGACTCCGGAAAAAAAGGCACATTCAAGGACCTAGAAGAACTAAAGAGCAAACAAACACTGAGGAACAACACAATAGATGAAATTAAAAATTCTCTACAAGGAATCAACAGCAGAATAACTGAGACAGAAGAACGGATAAGTGACCTGCAAGATAAAAGAGTGGAAATAACGACTGCAGAGCAAAATAAAGAAAAAAGAATGAAAAGAAATGAGGACAGTCACAGAGACCTCTGGGACAACATTAAACGCCCCAACACTCGAATTACAGGGGTCCCAGAAGAGGAAGAGAGAAAGAAAGAGACTGAGAAAATATCTGAAGAGATTATAGTTGAAAACTTCTCTAATATGGGAAAGGAAATAGTTAATCAACTCCAGGAAGAGCTGAGAGTCCCATACAGGATAAATCCAAGAAGAAACACCCCAGACTCATATTAATGAAACTATCAAAAATTAAATACACAGAAAATATATTAAAAGCAGCAAGGGAAAAACAACAAATAACTCACAAGGGAATCCCCATAAGCTTAAAAGCTGATCTTTCAGCAGAAACTCTGCAAGCCAGAAGGGAGTGGCAGGACATATTTAAAGTGATGAAGGAGAAAAATCTACAACCAAGATTACTCTACCCGGCAAGCTACCACCTTTTAATTCATTGTTTGCAAGCCCCTCTCTAGAAGCAGGTATCTCTAACAGGTGAATGACGCACACTAGTTTACGCGTCACGCCCTAGGTGGGTCAACTGACTAGGCTTTTTAAAAATATTAAATGACAAAGAAAACAATTATAAGGTCATCATCACTCACTTATAAATACTATTTCTATAAAACATCTCAGTATTTAATTTATAATACAGAAGAGTAACAGAAACTATCTAAACTCTTTCCCTCCAAATAGTGGACTGGTTAAATAAGAACTCATACATACATAAGATGCAGCCATTAAAAATCATCTTTTCCAGGTTTTCTTGGGGATATAGCTGACTGTAGGATTGGAGCAGAAAATTACAATGTGATTCTGCAACATCCTGTCATATCAGAAGTTAAATATCAAAGATCACTGGGTCATGATAAAAAGGACTCAGGAAGCAGAAAAGTTACCTGGGCTGGACCGGGAGGCCGGGTGCGCCGCGGCGCGGGGAACGGGCTCGAGGGCGCGTCCTCTGCTCGCTGCGCGGAGGCTCGGGCGTGGAGAGGAAGCCGCAGACGCGGGCCGCTCGCCGAGCTCCCCGCCGCCTTTTGCAGGAGCCACGGGCGCTCCTCGGAGCACACGCCCAGAGATGGCACGTGGCCAGGCTCGGCCGCCGCGGGACTTCAGGACCCTTGCTCGCCTCCACGGAGGGAGCGCCGCGGGACTTCAGGACCGTCCCGCCGCGGCTGCCTTCTCTATCCTGGCGCAGAGGCGCGCTCCGAGTCCGCCCGTCCTCTGCTCGCTGCGCGGAGGCGCGGGCGTGGAGAGGAAGCCGCAGACGCGGGCCGCTCGCTGAGCTCCCCGCCCCCGTTTGCACGAGCCACGGGGCTCCGCTGAGCACACGCCCAGGAATGGCGCCCTGCCAGGCTCGGCCGCGGGGGAGGGGGCGCCACCTGACTCAGGACCCTCCTACCGCGGCTGCCTTCTCTAGCCAGGCGCAGAGGCGCGCTCCGAGTCCACGCCTCCAGACCGTGCCAATCGCTTGAGCCTTTAGATTTCCGCCTGGCTCTCTATCCCCCGCCCCTCCCAGACACACCGCCCCCCGACCCCCTCGCCCCAGTGGGGGGAGGGTGTTCCTGACCTTCAGCCGCGCGGCTGACAGGGTCTCGGTGCTTGACAGGGTCTCGGTGCTTCCTCCAGGTGTCACGCCTGTGCCTGTGAGGTGGAAGAGCCGAGTTCAGGACGCTGGTCCACCAGAGACCTCCCGGCTCCACTCCACGTAATATCAAACGGTGAAAGCTCTCCCACAGATCTCCATCTCAACGCTAAGACACAGCTCCACTCACCGACCAGCAAGCTACCTTGCTGGACACCCTAGGCCAAACAACTAGCAAGACAGGAACACAACCCTACCCATTAGCAGAGAGGCTGCCTAAAATCATAATAAGGTCTCAGACACCCCAAAACACACCACCAGATACGGTCCTGCCCACCAGAAAGACAAGATCCAGCCTCATCCGGCAGAACACAGGCACTAGTCCCCTCCACCAGGTAGCCTACATAACCCACTGAAACAACCTTAGCCACTGGGTGCAGACACCAAAAACAATGGGAACTACGAACCTGCAGCCTGCAAAAAGGAGACCCCAAACACAGTTAGTTTAGCAAAATGAGAAGACAGAGAAACACACAGCAGATGAAGGAGCAAGGTAAAACCCACCAGACCAAACAAATGAAGAAAGAGGCAGTCTCCCTAAAAAAGAATTCAAAGTAATGACAGTAAAGATGATCCAAAATCTTGGAAATAGAATGGAGAAAATACAAGAAACGTTTAACAAGGACCTAGAAGAACTAAAGAGCAAACAAACACTGAGGAACAACACAATAGATGAAATTAAAAATTCTCTAGAAAGAATCAACAGCAGAATAACTGAGGCAGAAGAACGGATAAGTGACCTGCAAGATAAAAGAGTGGAAATAACGACTGCAGAGCAGAATAAAGAAAAGAGAATGAAAAGAATTGAGGACAGTCTCAGAGACCTCTGGGACAACATTAAACACTCCAACATTCGAATTATAGGGGGCCCAGAAGAGGAAGAGAAAAAGAAAGGCACTGAGAAAATACCTGAAGAGATTATAGTTGAAAACTTCTCTAATATGGGAAAGGAAATAGTTAATCAAGTCCAGGAAGCACAGAGAGTCCCATACAGGATAAATCTAAGGGGAAACACGCCAAGACACATACTAATCAAACTATCAACCATTAAATGTACAGAAAATATATTAAAGGCAGCAAGGGAAAAACAACAAATAACACACAAGGGAATCCCCATAAGCTTAAAAGCTGATCTTTCAGCAGAAACTCTGCAAGCCAGAAGGGAGTGGCAGGACATATTTAAAGTGATGAAGGAGAAAAACCTACAACCAAGATTACTCTACCCGGCAAGCTACCACCTTTTAATTCATTGTTTGCAAGCCCCTCTCTAGAAGCAGGTATCTCTAACAGGTGAATGACGCACACTAGTTTATGCGTCACGCCCTAGGTGGGTAAACTGACTAGGCTTTTAAAAAATATTAAACAACAGAGAAAACAATTATAAGGTCATCATCACTCACTTATATATACCATTTCTATAAAACATCTCAGTATTTAATTTATAATAAGAAGAGTTACAGAAACGTTCTAAAGCTCTTTCCCTCCAAATAGTGGACTGGTTAAATAAGAACTCGTACATACATAAGATGCAGCCATTAAAAATCATCTTTTCCAGGTTTTCTTGGGGATATAGCTGACTGTAGGATTGGAACAGGAAATTACAATGTGATTCTGGAACATCCTGTCATATCAGAAGTTAAATATCAAAGTTCACTGGGTCATGATAAAAAGGACTCAGGAAGCAGAAAAGTTACCTGGGCTGGACCGGGAGGCCGGGTGCGCCGCGGCGCGGGGAACGGGCTCGAGGGCGCGTCCTCTGCTCGCTGCGCGGAGGCTCGGGCGTGGAGAGGAAGCCGCAGACGCGGGCCGCTCGCCGAGCTCCCCGCCGCCTTTTGCAGGAGCCACGGGCGCTCCTCGGAGCACACGCCCAGAGATGGCACGTGGCCAGGCTCGGCCGCCGCGGGACTTCAGGACCCTTGCTCGCCTCCACGGAGGGAGCGCCGCGGGACTTCAGGACCGTCCCGCCGCGGCTGCCTTCTCTATCCTGGCGCAGAGGCGCGCTCCGAGTCCGCCCGTCCTCTGCTCGCTGCGCGGAGGCGCGGGCGTGGAGAGGAAGCCGCAGACGCGGGCCGCTCGCTGAGCTCCCCGCCCCCGTTTGCACGAGCCACGGGGCTCCGCTGAGCACACGCCCAGGAATGGCGCCCTGCCAGGCTCGGCCGCGGGGGAGGGGGCGCCACCTGACTCAGGACCCTCCTACCGCGGCTGCCTTCTCTAGCCAGGCGCAGAGGCGCGCTCCGAGTCCACGCCTCCAGACCGTGCCAATCGCTTGAGCCTTTAGATTTCCACTGCGATTTCCGCCTGGCTCTCTATCCCCCGCCCCTCCCAGACACACCGCCCCCCGACCCCCTCGCCCCAGTGGGGGGAGGGTGTTCCTGACCTTCAGCCGCGCGGCTGACAGGGTCTCGGTGCTTGACAGGGTCTCGGTGCTTCCTCCGGGTGTCACGCCTGTGCCTGTGAGGTGGAAGAGCCGAGTTCAGGACGCTGGTCCACCAGAGACCTCCCGGCACTGATGTAAGGAATTAAAGATGATACAGATAGATGCAGAGATATACCGTGTTCTTGGATTGGAAGAATCAACATTGTGAAAATGACTATACTACCCAAAGCAATCTACAGATTCAAGGCAATCCCTATCAAACAACCACTGTGATTCTTTCACAGAACTAGACCAAAAAATTTCACAATTTGTATGGAAACACAAAAGACCCCGAATAGCCCAAGTAATCTTGAGAGAGAAAAACAGAGCTGGAGGAATTAGGCTCCCTGACTTCAGACTGTACTACAAAGCTACAGTAATGAAGACAATATGGTACTGGCACAAAAACAGAAATATAGGTCAATGGAACAGGACAGAAAGCCCAGAGATAAACCCACGCACACATGATCACCTTATCTTTGATAAAGGAGGCAAGCATATACAGTGGAGAAAAGACAGCCTCTTCAATAAGTTGTGCTGGGAAAACTGGACAGGTACATGTAATAGTATGAAATTAGAACACTCCCTGACACCATACACAAAAATAAACTCAAAATGGATTACAGACCTAAATGTAAGGCCAGACACTATCAAACTCTTAGAGGAAAACATAGGCAGAACACTCTATGACATAAATCACAGCAAGCTCCTTTTTGACCCAGCTCCTAGAGAAATGGACATAAAAACACAAATAAACAAATGGGACCTAATGAAACTTAAAAGCTTTTGCACAGCAAAGGAAACCATAAACAAGGCCAAAAGACAACCCTCAGAATGGGAGAAAATATTTGCAAATGAAGCAACTGACAAAGGATTAATCTCCAAGTTTTACAAGCAGCTCATGCAGCTCAGCAACAAAAAAACAAACAACCCAATCCAAAAATGGGCAGAAGAGCTAAATAGACATTTCTCCAAAGAAGATATACAGATTGCCAACAGACACATGAAAGAATGCTCAACATCATTAATCATTAGAGAAATGCAAATCAGAACTACAATGAGATATCATCTCACACTGGTCAGAATGGCCATCATCAAAAAATCTAGAAACAATAAATGCTGGAGAGGGTGTGGAGAAAAGGGAACCCTCTTGCACTGTTGGTGGGAATGTAATTTGATACAGCCACTATGGAGAACAGTATGGAGGTTCCTTAAGAAACTAAAAATAGAACTACCATACGACCCAGCAAACCCACTACTGGGCATATACCCTGAGAAAACCATAATTCAAAAAGAGTCATGTACCAAAATGTTCATTGCAGCTCTATTTACGATAGCCAGGACATGGAAGCAACCTAAGTGTCCATCATCGGATGAATGGATAAAGAAGATGTGGCACATATATACAATGGAATATTATTCAGCCATAAAAAGAAATGAAATGGAGGTATTTGTAATGAGGTGGATGGAGTTAGAGTCTGTCATACAGAGTGAAGTAAGTCAGAAAGAGAAAAACAAATACAGTATGCTAACACATATATATGGAATCTAAGGAAAAAAAAAAAAGGTCATGAAGAACCTAGTGGCAAGACGGGAATAAAGACACAGACCTACTAGAGAATGGACTTGAGGATATGGGGAAGGGGAAGGGTAAGATGTGACAGGGTGAGAGAGTGGCATGGACATATAAACACTACCAAATGTAAAATAGATAGCTAGTGGGAAGCAGCCGCATAGCGCAGGGAGATCAGCTCCGTGCTTTGTGACCACCTAGAGGGGGTGGGATGGGGAGGGTGGGAGGGAGGGATACGCAAGAGGGAAGAGATATGGGAACATATGTAGTATATGTATAACTGATTCACTCTGCTATAAAGCAGAAACTAACACACCATTGTAAAGCAATTATACTCCAATAAAGATGTTAAAAAAAAAAGGAAGAGAAAAACAAATATCGTATATTAACGCATATATGTGGAACCTAGAACAATGGTACAGATGAACCGGCTTGCAGGGAAGAAATTGAGACACAGATGTAGAGAACAAACGTATGGACACCAAGGGGGGGAAGTGGCGGGGCGGTGGTGGTGGTGTGATGAATTGGGAGATTGGGATTGACATATATATACTAGTATGTATAAAATGGATAACAAATAAGAACCTGCTGTATAAAAATATAAATAAAATAAAATTCAAAAAACAAAACAAAACAAAAAACTACAGTGAGGTATCTCCTCCCACCGGTCAGAATGGCCACCGTCAAAACATCTACAAACAATAAATCCTGGAGAGGGTGTGGAGAAAATTGAACCCTCTTGCACTTTTGGTGGGAATGTAAATTGATACAGCCCCTATGGAGAACAGTATGGAGGTTCCTTAAAAAACTAAAATTAGAAGTACCATATGACCCAGCAATCCCACTACTGAGCATACACCCTGAGAAAACCATAATTCGAAAAGAGTCATGGACCACAATGTTCACTGCAGCACTCTTAACAATAGCCAGGACATGGAGGCAACCTAAGTGTCCACTGACACATGAACGGATAAAGAAGATGTGGCACATACATATGATGGAATATTACTCAGCCATAAGAAGAAATGAAATTGAGTTATTTGTAGTGATGTGGATGGACCTAGAGTCTGTCATACAGAGTGAAGTAAGTCCAAAAGAGAAAAACAAATACCGTATGCTAACAGATATATATGGAAGCTAAAAAAAAAAAAAAAAAAAGGGGTTCTGAAGAACCTAGGGGCGCAATAGGAATAAAGACGCAGACGTAGAGAATGGACTTGAGGACTTGGGGAGGGGGAAGGGTAAGCTGGGACAAAGTGAGAGAGTAGCATTGACAGATATACACCATCAAATGTAAACTAGATAGCTAGTTGGAAGCAGCTGCATGTCACGGAGAGATCAGCTCGGTGCTTTGTGACTACCTAGAGGGGTGGGATAGGGAGGGTGGGAGGGAGACACAAGAGGGAGGGGATACGGGGATATATGTATACATATAGCTGATTCACTTTGTTATACAGCAGAAACTAACACAACATTGTAAAGCAATTATACTCCAACAAAGATTAAAAAAAAAAAAAAAGAATCATATGTTGGTGAATTCCTTATGCACAGAAAGCAAGTTCAGATGCTGGGCAGCCAAAACACGCACACACCCTCAAATTTCCACTACAGCCTTGCGCAAACTCTGGTCCAGAAACCAGCATCACTGGTATCAACTGTTAGAAATGCAGATTCTGCTCCAGATCCTCAGAATCAGAATCTGTTTTTTTAACAAGCACTCCAGATAATTCATAGGTACAATACACTAAAGTTTAGAAGTGCTGCTCTACATTATACAATATGTAGTCCTTTTTAATGTCCCAACATTAGTCACTGTTACTCTCTACCACCCATAGGGTTATCAGATTTAGCAAATAAAAATACAAGACTCTCCATTAAATTTGCATTTCCAGATAAACAATGAATACTTTTTCTAGTATAAGTATGTCCTGTCTTTTATCTGGCAACTCTACTCATCCACATACTCCTCTCTCTACAATTAAGAAAATGAACAAAAAGAAAAATGAACATGAAGGCCGAGAGGAATGCAGGTACACCAGTTTTCTATTTTGACATGGTAGATTATAAATAGCATGACAGTAGAGCATGTAAACGCTATACAGTTTCAAGCACACTGAATTCTGCATACGCATTCCATTCCTGAGGTCTTTATAATTTGAAGGGTGAGTGGCTTCCTCTATTAACTGTTCCATAGAATACTGTCTTTTTTTTCAAACAGATCTATGAATTAGACCTACAATTACTTATACTTCAGGAATGTTGACCAACAACACCTTTATCCCGTAGAATCGGACTTACATTCCTTTCAAAATATGGATGAAATGAGTCTTACAGTAAATGTAGAAAATACGTCGTTAAAAACAAGAAAATTTTAAAATATGTGCTGGCTTCCCTCTGGACAGTGCTTCATTTTCTTCCTAAAGAAAAGAGTTGTTGCCCGTGTCCAGGAGTCTTAGAAAAACAGTTATCAAACAATCTGTCTGAGAAAGAGGCAGATTGTATGATGCATCAGTTGGAAGTAGAAGCATCATGTTAAAAAATTAGAGAAAACTTTTAGTACTCCAAAATACATACCAATTGCCTTGGTATATATATCAAGTATAAGACGGCTTAATTCAGTCTAACATTTCAGCCAATACGCCTATTGCCAAGCAACCAAATAAGGAACTTTGCATGGTTGGGAGAGAGTGCTTTCTGTTTATAATTCTTAGGAATAAGAGACAAGTTTTCTAGATAAAAGCTTCTTGCATAGGTGACCAAGAAGTGAGCTCCCTCCAATGAAGGTTAAAAACAAACACCTTTCAGTTATCATATTCTCACCAAGTATTAATATTATCCTCTTGACTGGTGATGAAA
This sequence comes from Balaenoptera borealis, assembly GCF_965194805.1. Taxonomy (NCBI): domain Eukaryota; kingdom Metazoa; phylum Chordata; class Mammalia; order Artiodactyla; family Balaenopteridae; genus Balaenoptera; species Balaenoptera borealis. The sequence goes on from NC_138881.1 coordinate 108,954,159, forward strand.
CGTCCAGGGACTGTCAGAGGGATTATAGTTCCAGGAAGCAGAATATCCTTGGGGCTAATGAATATTAGCGACTAAAATGTACGTACTCTTCCCTCCAGAGGTTTTATTTCATGTTTGTTGCCACCTTTTATTTTCTTAGTTAATTTTGTTCGGCTACCACCTTTTAACTCATTGTTTGCAAGCCCCTCTCTAAAAGCAGATATCTCTAACAGGCGAATGATGCACACTAGTTTATGGGTCAGGCCCTAAGTGCGTCAATTGACTAGGCTTCTTAAAAATATTAAATAATAGAGAAGACAATTATAAGGTCATCATCACTCACTTATATATACTATTTCTATAAAACATCTCAGTATTTAATTTATAATACAGAAGAGTAACAGAAACTATCTAAACTCTTTCCCTCCAAATAGTGGACTGGTTAAATAAGAACTCGTACATCCATAAGATGCAGGCATTAAAAATCATCTTTTCCAGGTCTTCTTGGAGATATAGCTGACTCTAGGATTGGAGCAGGAAATTACAATATGATTCTGGAACATCCTGTCATATCAGAAGTTAAATATCAAAGATCACTGGGTCATGATAAAAAGGACTCAGGAAGCAGAAAAGTTACCTGGGCTGGACCGGGAGGCCGGGTGCGCCGCGGCGCGGGGAACGGGCTCGAGGGCGCGTCCTCTGCTCGCTGCGCGGAGGCTCGGGCGTGGAGAGGAAGCCGCAGACGCGGGCCGCTCGCCGAGCTCCCCGCCGCCTTTTGCAGGAGCCACGGGCGCTCCTCGGAGCACACGCCCAGAGATGGCACGTGGCCAGGCTCGGCCGCCGCGGGACTTCAGGACCCTTGCTCGCCTCCACGGAGGGAGCGCCGCGGGACTTCAGGACCGTCCCGCCGCGGCTGCCTTCTCTATCCTGGCGCAGAGGCGCGCTCCGAGTCCGCCCGTCCTCTGCTCGCTGCGCGGAGGCGCGGGCGTGGAGAGGAAGCCGCAGACGCGGGCCGCTCGCCGAGCTCCCCGCCCCCGTTTGCACGAGCCACGGGGCTCCGCTGAGCACACGCCCAGGAATGGCGCCCTGCCAGGCTCGGCCGCGGGGGAGGGGGCGCCACCTGACTCAGGACCCTCCTACCGCGGCTGCCTTCTCTAGCCAGGCGCAGAGGCGCGCTCCGAGTCCACGCCTCCAGACCGTGCCAATCGCTTGAGCCTTTAGATTTCCACTGCGATTTCCGCCTGGCTCTCTATCCCCCGCCCCTCCCAGACACACCGCCCCCCCGACCCCCTCGCCCCAGTGGGGGGAGGGTGTTCCTGACCTTCAGCCGCGCGGCTGACAGGGTCTCGGTGCTTGACAGGGTCTCGGTGCTTCCTCCAGGTGTCACGCCTGTGCCTGTGAGGTGGGAGAGCCGAGTTCAGGACGCTGGTCCACCAGAGACCTCCCGGCACTGATGTAAGGAATTAAAGATGATACAGATAGATGCAGAGATATACCCTGTTCTTGGATTGGAAGAATCAACATTGTGAAAATGACTATACTACCCAAAGCAATCTACAGATTCAAGGCAATCCCTATCAAACAACCACTGTGATTTTTTCACAGAACTAGACCAAAAAATTTCACAATTTGTATGGAAACACAAAAGACCCCGAATAGCCCAAGTAATCTTGAGAGAGAAAAACAGAGCTGGAGGAATTAGGCTCCCTGACTTCAGACTGTACTACAAAGCTACAGTAATGAAGACAATATGGTACTGGCACAAAAACAGAAATATAGGTCAATGGAACAGGACAGAAAGCCCAGAGATAAACCCACGCACACATGATCACCTTATCTTTGATAAAGGAGGCAAGCATATACAGTGGAGAAAAGACAGCCTCTTCAATAAGTTGTGCTGGGAAAACTGGACAGGTACATGTAATAGTATGAAATTAGAACACTCCCTGACACCATACACAAAAATAAACTCAAAATGGATTACAGACCTAAATGTAAGGCCAGACACTATCAAACTCTTAGAGGAAAACATAGGCAGAACACTCTATGACATAAATCACAGCAAGCTCCTTTTTGACCCAGCTCCTAGAGAAATGGACATAAAAACACAAATAAACAAATGGGACCTAATGAAACTTAAAAGCTTTTGCACAGCAAAGGAAACCATAAACAAGGCCAAAAGACAACCCTCAGAATGGGAGAAAATATTTGCAAATGAAGCAACTGACAAAGGATTAATCTCCAAGTTTTACAAGCAGCTCATGCAGCTCAGCAACAAAAAAACAAACAACCCAATCCAAAAATGGGCAGAAGAGCTAAATAGACATTTCTCCAAAGAAGATATACAGATTGCCAACAGACACATGAAAGAATGCTCAACATCATTAATCATTAGAGAAATGCAAATCAGAACTACAATGAGATATCATCTCACACTGGTCAGAATGGCCATCATCAAAAAATCTAGAAACAATAAATGCTGGAGAGGGTGTGGAGAAAAGGGAACCCTCTTGCACTGTTGGTGGGAATGTAATTTGATACAGCCACTATGGAGAACAGTATGGAGGTTCCTTAAGAAACTAAAAATAGAACTACCATACGACCCAGCAAACCCACTACTGGGCATATACCCTGAGAAAACCATAATTCAAAAAGAGTCATGTACCAAAATGTTCATTGCAGCTCTATTTACGATAGCCAGGACATGGAAGCAACCTAAGTGTCCATCATCGGATGAATGGATAAAGAAGATGTGGCACATATATACAATGGAATATTATTCAGCCATAAAAAGAAATGAAATGGAGGTATTTGTAATGAGGTGGATGGAGTTAGAGTCTGTCATACAGAGTGAAGTAAGTCAGAAAGAGAAAAACAAATACAGTATGCTAACACATATATATGGAATCTAAGGGAAAAAAAAAAAGGTCATGAAGAACCTAGTGGCAAGACGGGAATAAAGACACAGACCTACTAGAGAATGGACTTGAGGATATGGGGAAGGGGAAGGGTAAGATGTGACAGGGTGAGAGAGTGGCATGGACATATAAACACTACCAAATGTAAAATAGATAGCTAGTGGGAAGCAGCCGCATAGCGCAGGGAGATCAGCTCCGTGCTTTGTGACCACCTAGAGGGGGTGGGATGGGGAGGGTGGGAGGGAGGGATACGCAAGAGGGAAGAGATATGGGAACATATGTAGTATATGTATAACTGATTCACTCTGTTATAAAGCAGAAACTAACACACCATTGTAAAGCAATTATACTCCAATAAAGATGTTAAAAAAAAAAGGAAGAGAAAAACAAATATCGTATATTAACGCATATATGTGGAACCTAGAACAATGGTACAGATGAACCGGTTTGCAGGGAAGAAATTGAGACACAGATGTAGAGAACAAACGTATGGACACCAAGGGGGGGAAGTGGCGGGGCGGTGGTGGTGGTGTGATGAATTGGGAGATTGGGATTGACATATATATACTAGTATGTATAAAATGGATAACAAATAAGAACCTGCTGTATAAAAATATAAATAAAATAAAATTCAAAAAACAAAACAAAACAAAAAACTACAGTGAGGTATCTCCTCCCACCGGTCAGAATGGCCACCGTCAAAACATCTACAAACAATAAATCCTGGAGAGGGTGTGGAGAAAATTGAACCCTCTTGCACTTTTGGTGGGAATGTAAATTGATACAGCCCCTATGGAGAACAGTATGGAGGTTCCTTAAAAAACTAAAATTAGAAGTACCATATGACCCAGCAATCCCACTACTGAGCATACACCCTGAGAAAACCATAATTCGAAAAGAGTCATGGACCACAATGTTCACTGCAGCACTCTTAACAATAGCCAGGACATGGAGGCAACCTAAGTGTCCACTGACACATGAACGGATAAAGAAGATGTGGCACATACATATGATGGAATATTACTCAGCCATAAGAAGAAATGAAATTGAGTTATTTGTAGTGATGTGGATGGACCTAGAGTCTGTCATACAGAGTGAAGTAAGTCCAAAAGAGAAAAACAAATACCGTATGCTAACAGATATATATGGAAGCTAAAAAAAAAAAAAAAAAAAAAGGGGTTCTGAAGAACCTAGGGGCGCAATAGGAATAAAGACGCAGACGTAGAGAATGGACTTGAGGACTTGGGGAGGGGGAAGGGTAAGCTGGGACAAAGTGAGAGAGTAGCATTGACAGATATACACCATCAAATGTAAACTAGATAGCTAGTTGGAAGCAGCTGCATGTCACGGAGAGATCAGCTCGGTGCTTTGTGACTACCTAGAGGGGTGGGATAGGGAGGGTGGGAGGGAGACACAAGAGGGAGGGGATACGGGGATATATGTATACATATAGCTGATTCACTTTGTTATACAGCAGAAACTAACACAACATTGTAAAGCAATTATACTCCAACAAAGATTAAAAAAAAAAAAAAAGAATCATATGTTGGTGAATTCCTTATGCACAGAAAGCAAGTTCAGATGCTGGGCAGCCAAAACACGCACACACCCTCAAATTTCCACTACAGCCTTGCGCAAACTCTGGTCCAGAAACCAGCATCACTGGTATCAACTGTTAGAAATGCAGATTCTGCTCCAGATCCTCAGAATCAGAATCTGTTTTTTTAACAAGCACTCCAGATAATTCATAGGTACAATACACTAAAGTTTAGAAGTGCTGCTCTACATTATACAATATGTAGTCCTTTTTAATGTCCCAACATTAGTCACTGTTACTCTCTACCACCCATAGGGTTATCAGATTTAGCAAATAAAAATACAAGACTCTCCATTAAATTTGCATTTCCAGATAAACAATGAATACTTTTTCTAGTATAAGTATGTCCTGTCTTTTATCTGGCAACTCTACTCATCCACATACTCCTCTCTCTACAATTAAGAAAATGAACAAAAAGAAAAATGAACATGAAGGCCGAGAGGAATGCAGGTACACCAGTTTTCTATTTTGACATGGTAGATTATAAATAGCATGACAGTAGAGCATGTAAACGCTATACAGTTTCAAGCACACTGAATTCTGCATACGCATTCCATTCCTGAGGTCTTTATAATTTGAAGGGTGAGTGGCTTCCTCTATTAACTGTTCCATAGAATACTGTCTTTTTTTTCAAACAGATCTATGAATTAGACCTACAATTACTTATACTTCAGGAATGTTGACCAACAACACCTTTATCCCGTAGAATCGGACTTACATTCCTTTCAAAATATGGATGAAATGAGTCTTACAGTAAATGTAGAAAATACGTCGTTAAAAACAAGAAAATTTTAAAATATGTGCTGGCTTCCCTCTGGAGAGTGCTTCATTTTCTTCCTAAAGAAAAGAGTTGTTGCCCGTGTCCAGGAGTCTTAGAAAAACAGTTATCAAACAATCTGTCTGAGAAAGAGGCAGATTGTATGATGCATCAGTTGGAAGTAGAAGCATCATGTTAAAAAATTAGAGAAAACTTTTAGTACTCCAAAATACATACCAATTGCCTTGGTATATATATCAAGTATAAGACGGCTTAATTCAGTCTAACATTTCAGCCAATACGCCTATTGCCAAGCAACCAAATAAGGAACTTTGCATGGTTGGGAGAGAGTGCTTTCTGTTTATAATTCTTAGGAATAAGAGACAAGTTTTCTAGATAAAAGCTTCTTGCATAGGTGACCAAGAAGTGAGCTCCCTCCAATGAAGGTTAACAACAAACACCTTTCAGTTATCATATTCTCACCAAGTATTAATATTATCCTCTTGACTGGTGATGAAACGTCCAGGGACTGTCAGAGGGATTATAGTTCCAGGAAGCAGAATATCCTTGGGGCTAATGAATATTAGCGACTAAAATGTACGTACCCTTCCCTCCAGAGGTTTTATTTCATGTTTGTTGCCACCTTTTATTTTCTTAGTTAATTTTGTTCGGCTACCACCTTTTAACTCATTGTTTGCAAGCCCCTCTCTAGAAGCAGGTATCTCTAACAGGCGAATGATGCACACTAGTTTATGGGTCAGGCCCTAAGTGCGTCAATTGACTAGGCTTCTTAAAAATATTAAATAATAGAGAAGACAATTATAAGGTCATCATCACTCACTTATATATACTATTTCTATAAAACATCTCAGTATTTAATTTATAATACAGAAGAGTAACAGAAACTATCTAAACTCTTTCCCTCCAAATAGTGGACTGGTTAAATAAGAACTCGTACATCCATAAGATGCGGCCATTAAAAATCATCTTTTCCAGGTCTTCTTGGAGATATAGCTGACTCTAGGATTGGAGCAGGAAATTACAATATGATTCTGGAACATCCTGTCATATCAGAAGTTAAATATCAAAGATCACTGGGTCATGATAAAAAGGACTCAGGAAGCAGAAAAGTTACCTGGGCTGGACCGGGAGGCCGGGTGCGCCGCGGCGCGGGGAACGGGCTCGAGGGCGCGTCCTCTGCTCGCTGCGCGGAGGCTCGGGCGTGGAGAGGAAGCCGCAGACGCGGGCCGCTCGCCGAGCTCCCCGCCGCCTTTTGCAGGAGCCACGGGCGCTCCTCGGAGCACACGCCCAGAGATGGCACGTGGCCAGGCTCGGCCGCCGCGGGACTTCAGGACCCTTGCTCGCCTCCACGGAGGGAGCGCCGCGGGACTTCAGGACCGTCCCGCCGCGGCTGCCTTCTCTATCCTGGCGCAGAGGCGTGCTTCGAGTCCACGCCTCCAGACTGTTGCCAATCTCGTGAGCCTTTAGATTTCCACTGCGATTTCCGCCTGGCTCTCTATCCCCCGCCCCTCCCAGACACACCACCCCCCGCGCCCCCCACCCCAGTGGGGGGAGGGTGTTCCTGACCTTCAGCCGCGTGGCTGACAGGGTCTTGGTGCTTCCGCCAGGTGTCACGCCTGTGCCTGTGAGGTGGGAGAGCCGAGTTCAGGACGCTGGTCCACCAGAGACCTCCCGGCACTGATGAAAGAAATTAAAGATGATACAGATAGATGCAGAGATATACCGTGTTCTTGTATTGGAAGAATCAACATTGTGAAAATGACTATACTACCCAAAGCAGTCTACAGATTCAAGGCAATCCCTATCAAATAACCACTGTGATTTTTTCACAGAACTAGACCAAAAAATGTCACAATTTGTATGGAAACACAAAAGACCCCGAATAGCCCAAGCAATCTTGAGAGAGAAAAACAGAGCTGGAGGAATTAGGCTCCCTGACTTCAGACTGTACTACAAAGCTACAGTAATGAAGACAATATGGTACTGGCACAAAAACAGAAATATAGATCAATGGAACAGGATAGAAAGCTCAGAGATAAACCCACGCGCACATGATCACCTTATCTTTGATAAAGGAGGCAAGAATATACAATGGAGAAAAGACAGCCTCTTCAATAAGTGGTGCTGGGAATACTGGACAGCTACATGTAAAAGAATGAAATTAGAACACTCCTTAACACCATACACAAAAATAAACTCAAAATGGATTACAGACCTAAATGTAAGGCCAGACACTATCAAACTCTTAGAGGAAAACATAGGCAGAACACTCTATGACATAAATCACAGCAAGATCCTTTTTGACCCAGCTCCTAGAGAAATGGAAATAAAAACAAAAATAAACAAATGGGACCTACTGAAACTTAAAAGCTTTTGCACAGCAATGGACACCATAAAGTAGACAAAAAGACACCCTCAATATGGGAGAAAATATTTGCAAATGAATCAACTGACAAAGGATTAATCTCCAAGATTTACAAGCAGCTCATGAGGCTCAATACCAAAAAAACAAACAACCCAATCCAAAAATGGGCAGAAGAGCTAAATAAACATTTCTCCAAAGAAGATATACAGATTGCCAACAAACACATGAAAGAATGCTCAACATCATTAATCATTAGAGAAATGCAAATCAAAACTACAATGAGACATCATCTCACACCAGTCAGAATGGCCATCATCAAAAAATCTACAGACAATAAATGCTGGAGAGGGTGTGGAGAAAAGGGAACCCTCTTGCACTGTTGGTGGGAATGTAAATTGATACAGCAACTATGGAGAACAGTATGGAGGTTCCTTAAAAAACTAAAAATAGAACTACCATATGACCCAGCAATCCCACTAGTGGGCATATACCCTGAGAAAACTATAATTCAAAAAGTGTCGTGTACCACAATGTTCTTTGCAGCTCTATTTACAATAGCCAGGACGTGGAAGCAACCTAAATGCCCATCGAGAGACGAATGGATAAAGAAGATGTGGCACATATATACAATGGAATATTACTCAGCCATAAAAAGGAACGAAATTGAGTTATTTGTAGTGAGGTGGATGGATCTAGAGTCTGTCAATCAGAGTGAAGTAAGTCAGAAAGAGAGAAACAAATACCATATGCTAACACATATATATGGAATCCAAGAAAAAAAAAAGGTCATGAAGTACCTAGGGGCCAGAGGGGAATAAGGATGCAAACCTACTAGAGAATGGACTTGAGGACATGGGGAGGGTGAAGGGAAAGCTGGGAGAAAGTGAGAGAGTGGCATGGACATATATACACTACCATATGTAAAATAGATAGCTAGTGGGAAGCAAACATATAGCACAGGGAGATCAACTTGGTGCTTTGTGATCAGCTAGAGGAGTGGGATAGGGAGAGTGCGAGGGAGGGAGACGCAAGAGGGAAGAGATATGGGGATATATGTATATGTATAGCTGATTCGCTTTGTTATAAAGCAGAAACTAACAAAAAAATACATTAAAAAAAAGGAGTCATGTACCACAATGTTCAATTCTGCACTCCTAACAATATCCAGGACATGGAAGCAACCTAAGTGTCCATCAACAGATGAATGGATAAAGAAGATGTGGCACATATATACAGTGGAATATTACTCAGCCATAAAAACAAATGAAATTGAGCTATTTGTGGTGAGTTGGGTGGACCTAAAGATTGTCATACAGAGTGAAGTAAGTCAGAAAGAGAAAAACAAATACTGTATGCTAACACATATATATGGAACTTAAGAAAAAAAGAAATGGTTCTGAAGAACCTAGGGGAGGACAGGTATAAAGACGCAGATGTAGAGAATGGAGTTGAGAACATGGGGAGGCGAAGGGTAAGATGGGACGAAGCGAGAGAGTGGCATGGGCATATATACACTACCAAATATAAAATAGATAGCTAGTGGGAAGCAGCTGCATAGCACAGGAAGATAGACTCGGTTTTTTGTGACCATCTAGAGGGGTGGGATAGGGAGTGTGTTAGGGAGATGCAAGAGGGAGGGGATATGGGGATATTGTATACGTATAGCTGACTCACTTTGTTATGCACAGAAACTAACACAACATTGTAAAGCTATTATACTCCAATAACGATGTTAAAAAAAAAGAACAGGTGGTGTTATAGTGATGGATGGTGGTGAGGGCTGCACAACAATATGAAAGTATTTAATACCACTGAACTGTACACTTAAAATGGTAAATTTTATATTATGTTTAACACAAGTTAAAAAAGGAAAAAAATAACATATGGTAGACCTTGGTTTTATATTTCTTGCGAACCCAATCAAGAACTAGAATATAGCCTAGAATATAGTCCTATACATATAATATATGTATACATATAATATATCCTTAGAAAATACTTAGAAGTAATTTGATATTTATTAGCATCATGATTTAAATTAGTTCATATAGTACAGGAACAAATTTTATTCTGTATGTGACTTGCTTTTCATATGATGTTATACAATTACTATTTTTTTAAAGGACCTCCTTTATTTATTTATTTATTTTTGGCTGTGTTGGGTCTTCGTTTCTGTGCGAGGGCTTTCTCTAGTTGTGGCAAGCGGGGGCCACTCTTCATCGCGGTGCGCGGGCCTCTCACTATTGTGGCCTCTCTTTTTGCAGAGAGCAGGCTCAGTAGTTGTGGCTTACGGGCCTAGTTGCTCCACGGCATGTGGGATCTTCCCAGACTGGGGCTCGAACCCGTGTCCCCTGCATTGGCAGGCAGATTCTCAACCACTGCGCCACCAGGGAAGCCCTACAATTACTTTTGTTTACTTCTCACCATCCATCCTGTACCTTGCAATTTGGAGTTTTAGTCCTCACCATTAAAATGTTTTTTGTATTTCTTCCTGTTCCAGGACAAAATCAGAAAAATAAAAGTTATTTGTTTAATAAGTTGTTGTACTTTGAAATAAATAAATAAATAAAAGTGAAGGAGGGACATGTTTTAGATTAAAAGACATCTAAGACATAAACAATTGTAGGGACTTCCCTGGTGGTCCATTGCTTAAGTTTCCGCTCTTCCATTGCTGGGGGTACCAGTTGGATCCCTGGTGGGGGGAAGTAAGATTCCGCATGCCTCGCATAGTGGCAATAAATAAATAAATAAATAACAGGCAAAACCAACCAACCAAAAAAAAGCCAAACCAAACAACAATAACAAAACAATTGTAGTGTGTGGAACTTATCTGGATCCCAGTATGAACAAAAGAACTGTTACAAAAACATTCATGATACAATTGGGGGAAATCTGAATGCTGACTGAAAGGTTGATGCTATGAAAAATTATTATAAAAATTGTAAGTACAATATTGATATCATGGTTGTGTTTTTAAGAAGTATCCTTATCTTTTAGATATGTATGTTGAAATATTTATGGATAAAATGAATTGATATCTGGGATTTGCTTCAATTAATCAGGAAGTAAGGATGAAGCAAAATTGGCCATGAGGTGAATATTTGTTGATTCAGATGATAAATTCATGGAGGTTAATTATACTGTTTTATCCATATTATAAGGTATGAATTTTTCATAAAATATAATTAGGTTATAAAGTTGTATTTAGAATAAGATCTTACTTTTAATTTTGAAATGTATATTATATATGTATACACACATACATATATTAGAAGGGAAAGAAAATATACCAAAAAGTCCCTATTGGCTATCTGTTTGGTGGGATTAGAAGTGAAATATAATTTTTTATTTGTTTCTGTATTGTTCATTTATAGAAAATATACTTTTGAGCTGTAGTTCCTATACTGTAAAGTTAACTATTTTTAAAATATTTATTTATTTTATTTATTATTTTTTTGGCTGTATCGGGTCTTCATTGTGGCACACAGGCTTCTCTCTAGTTGTGGCATGCGGGTTTGCTTTCTCTAGTTGTGGTGTGTGGGCTCCAGAGCGCGTGGGCTCTGTAGTTTGCGGCACGTGGGCTCTCCCGTTGAGGCGCGTGAGCTCAGCAGTTGTGGCACGAGGGCTTAGTTGCCCCGCGGCATGTGGGATCTTAGTTCCCTGACCAGGGATCTAACCCGCGTCCCTTGCATGGTAAGGTGGATTCTTTACCACTGGACCACCGGGCAAGTCCCAAAATTAACCATTTTAAAGTGTCCAGTTCAGTGGTTTTTTAGTATATTCAAAATACTGTGCAACTATCACCAATCTAATGCCAGAACATTTTCATCACTCTGTAAAGCAAATCCATATCCATTAAGCAGACATTCACTAACCTCCTTTTTTACTTCAACCATAAGCAACCTCCATTCTCCCTGATGTCCCTATAGATTTGCCTATTCTGGACATTTTGTATAAATGGACTCATACAATATGTGGTCTTTTGTGCCTGGTTTCACTCACATAGCATAATGTTTTTCAAGGCTCATCCATGTGGTAGCATATAGTAGTACTTCATTCTTTTTTATGGCTGTATAATATTCTATTATATGGGTATACCTCCTTTTGTTTATCCATTTTTCATTTGATGGACATTTGGGTTGTTTCACCTTTTCGCTATCATGAATAATGCTTCTATGTATATTGGTATACAAGTTATTGTGTGAATATATGTTTTCCTTTTCCTGGAGTATGTATCTAGGAGTAGAATTGCTAAGTCATCAAAGTGTTTCCCACAGCGACTGTACCATTTTACATTCCCATCATTAATGCATGAAGGTTCTAGTTTCTCCAAATCCTTGCCAAGACTTGTTTCTCTCTTTTTAAAAAAATTATAGCCATCCTAGTGAGTGTGAAGTGATATCATATTGTGGTTGTGATGTGTATTTCCCTAATGACTAATGATGTCGAGCACCTTTTCATGTGCTTATTGGTCATTTGTATGTCTTCTTTACCATAGTTGATTATAGCACATTTTCATCACTTCAAAAAGAAACTCCCTATACTTAACTATCATTACCTTCACCCCTTGTTCCCCTAACCCTAATTAAACACAATCTACTTGTTTCTATTCTGGATGTTTCATATAAATGTAATCATACATTATGTGGCCTTTTGTGTCTGGCTTCTTTCCCTTAGCAAAATGTATCCAGGGTTCCTCCATATGGTAGCATGTAGCAGTACTTCATTCCCTTTTATGGCTTTATGCTGTTTTATTGTATGGGTTTACCTCATTTGTTTATTTGTTCTTCAGTTGCTGGATATCTGGGTTGCTTCTACTTCTTCTCTATTAAGAATAATTTTCTCTATAAGAATAATTATTAAGAATAATAATATTTTCAATTTTGGGGGTATATACCTAGAAGTGGGTTGTTTGGTCATATGGTAACTCTATGCATAACTTTATGAGGAACTGCCAAACTGTCTTTCACAGGGACCGTTCCATTTTATATTCCCATCCACAGTATATGATGGTTCCAGTTTCTCCACATTTTTTGCCAACACTTGTTTTTTAACCTTTTAAAAATTGTAGATGTACAGTGGATGTGAAGTGATATCTCATTGTGATTTTGATGTGTTTCCCTAATGACTAAAGAATTGAGGATTTTTTCATGTGTTTATTGACTTTATATATCTTATTTGGAGAAATTCCTGTTCAAGTCCTTTACCTATTTTTTTAACTGGGTTGTTTATCTTTTTGTTCTAAGTGTGAGAGTTCTTTATATATCCTTGATACTACCTTCTTATGAGATACATGATTTGCAAATAATTTCTCCCATTTGTATGTTGTCTCATCACTTTCTTGATAGTGTCCTTTGAGGCACAAACATCGTTAATTTTGATGAAGTCCAAGTCATTTACTTTTTCTTTTCATGCCTGTACTTTTGGTATAATAATGAAGAAACCATTTCTCAATGCAAGGTCACAAAGATTTAACCTATATTTCCTTCTAAATTTTTATAGTTTTAGGTTACATTCCATTTTTTTAAAATCCATTTCGAGTGAATTTTATGTATGGTTTGAAGTAGGGGCCAAATACATTCTTTTGTATATAAGTATCTAATTGTCACAGAATGATTTGCTGAAAACACTATTTTTCCCCATTGAATCAATGTGTCACCCTTGCTGAAAATCAACTGCCCATAGAGATATAGCTTACCTCTGGATTCTCACTGCTAAACACTGTTTTGGTTACTGCAGCTTTATAGTAAGCTGTGTAATTGGGTAGTGTGAATCTTTCATCATTGTTCTTCTTTTTCAAAATTGTTTTGGCTATCCAAGGTCTTTTGGAATTCCATATGAAATTTAGGATAAGCTCATCTATTTCTATAAAAAAAGGTATCTTGATAGTTCTTACATCAAACCGCAAATCGATTTGGGGAGAATTGCCATCCTAACCCTATTACCTCTCTAGTCTATCAAATCGGGCTGGCTTTCCACTTATTTAGGTTTTCCTTAATTTCTTTCAAGAATAGTTTGTATTTTTCAGTGTACAAGTCTTGCATTTCTTTGGTTAAATATATTCCTAAATATTTTTGTCCTTCTTAATGATACTTTTTTTGGGGGGTGATAACGGATTTTCAGAACAGCTTTATTGAGATATAATTCGTATATAATGGATTTGCTCACTTAAAGAGTACAATGCAATGGTTTTTGGTGTATTATGCTATTTTTTAGTTGTGGCAAAATATGTATCACATAAAAATTACCATTTTAACCATTTTAAAGTTTATGATATAGTGGCATTAAAAGTATTCACATTGTTGTGTAACCATCACCACTATTTCATAACTTTTCCATCACCCCAAACAGAAAGACTGTAACAATTAAGCAATAACTACCCATTTCCCTTGTCTCCCAGTGCCTGTAACCTCTCTCCTACTTTCTTTCTCTATAAATTTGTGTAAAGTAGATACCTCATATAAGTGGAATCATACAGTATGTGTCCTTTTGTGTCTAGCTATAATGAATAATGCTGTTATGACCATTGGTGTATAGGTTTTTGTGTGAACATATAATTTTTAATTTTCTTGGGTATATACTTAGGAATGGAATTACTAGATCATATATTTATGTATATGTTTAACTTTGTGAGGTATGGCCAAAGTGTTTTCCACACTGGCTGCACCATATTACATTCTTACCAGCATTGTATAAGGGTTTAGCAATTGTTTATTAGATTGATGCCAAAAATACAAGCAACCGAAGAATAAATAACTCTGACTTCATGAAAATTTAAAACTTTTGTTCCTCTAAGTTCATTATCAAGAATGTGGGGGGGGGGGGCTTCCCTGGTGGCGCAGTGGTTGAGAATCTGCCTGCCAATGCAGGGACAAGGGTTCAAGTCCTGGTCTGGGAAGATCCCATATGCCGCGGACCAACTAGGCCCATGAGCCACAACTACTGAGCCTGCGTGTCTGGAGCCTGTGCTCCGCAACAAGAGAGGCCACGATAGTGAGAGGCCCGCGCACCGCGATGAAGAGTGGTCCCCGCTTGCTGCAACTAGAGAAAGCCCACGCACAGAAACGAAGACCCAACACAGCCATAAATAAATAAATAAATAAATAAATAAAATTAAAAAAAAAAAGAATGTGGGGAAAAGACAAGTTATGAATTGTAGAAAATATTTGCAAATCATATTTCTGATAAGGGTTTAATATCCAGAATATATAAAAAACTCTTACAACTCAACAACAGAAAGACAAACAACCCAATTAAAAATCAGCAAAGGACTTGAATAAACATTTCTCCAAAGAAGTCATACAAAAGACCAACAAACACATGAAAAGATGTCCTTAAGGAAATGCAAATCAATGTGGTACCACTTCATACACACTAGGGTGGGTATAATAAAAAAAATGGATAATAAAAGTCCTGGTGAAGATGTATAGATATAGGAACCCTCATACATTCCTAGAGGAAATGTAAAATATTGTCCCTGCTGTGGAAAACAGTTTGGTGGTTCCTCAAATAGATAAACATAGAATTACCATATGATCCAGAAATTCTACTCTAAGGTATATTCCCAAGCGAAATGAAAGCATATCCAAACAAAAACTTGTACATTAATGTTTGTAGCAGCAATATTCATATTTGCCAAAAGGTAGAAACAACCCAAATGTCCATCGATGGATGAAAGGATAAACAAAGTATGGAGTAATCATAAAATGGAATATTATTCTTCCCTAAAAAGAATGGCGTACTGATGCATGCTATAACATCAGTGAACCTTGAAAACATAATGCTAAGTGGAAGAAGCCAGACACAAAGGTCATATATTGTATGATTTTTTAATATGAAATATCCGGAATAGTCAAATGCATAAAGTTAGATGGCAGATTAGTGGTTGCCAGGGTATGGGTGGAGGGGCAAGTGGGGAGTGAGTACTTACTGGGTATGGAGTGTTCTTCTGGGGTAATGAAAGGATTTGAAATTGGATAGGGGTGATGGTTGCACAGCACTGTGAATGTACTAGATGTCACTGAATTGAACACTTTAAAATGGTTCATTGTATGTGATGTGAATTTTACCTTAATAAAAATAAACAAGAATACCAGCAAGGTTTAGAGAAATCTTTGTATCTACCAATGTTCAGAGAGTAAATGTAAATGAATTTTCTACCAGGGAATCCCAGAGGTGGGATATTCTTGCTGGCTGATGGAGGAGAATAGCGGGAGTAAACTGTTGGTAAATTCTGAAACCTGGCTTATGATAAAGTAGGTTTAAATCTTGGGTTTATAGTTCAGTGATAACAGACATGCCGTGAACTGAAGGGTTTGATTGTTATTAAACTAATTTTTTAAATCATATTGTTCCCTCTAGTCCCAACTGGACAGAGCTATTATAGGAAACACCCTGGTGGGAATAATAAAATGTGTCATTAAAAATGACACATGCAAAGACTGCATTACAGCATACAATTTTTTCTGTTATAATGTCAAATGATTGACAGATTTTATTCCAGCTCCCATTTTCTGAGTGTCTACTTTGTTATATGTTGTAGAAAGATGCCCGGCAGCCCCAACTCTCATGGAATTTGCAGTATAGTGAAGAAAAGAAAGTATAAAATAAAACATAATGGGCCATAATAGCTATGAAAAATTCCACCATTCAGTCCTGCACAGGAGTCACCATGACTGAGGATTTGGGCAGATGGTTATTTCTCCCTCTGAATCAGTTGTTATGTGAACAGTGAAAAGTTGGCTCTTTGTTACTCTTGAAAACAGACATGAATCCCTCAGATCAGGTTACATGTTTCCTCCTTCTCCAGGATTTCCTTTTAGCTCTACCACTGAAATGAAGTAGACTCTTATCACTGGGATGGGGCCTTAAAAGTTATTTAATCCATCTGCCCCTTTTACGCTTGCGTCTTTGCTACCAAAAATGACCATTGGGCCTGTATTAGTTAGAAACACTAGATTACAAGTAACAGAAAACTCAAATCTCACTGGCCCAATCAATGAAGGTGGACCTAGACTCAAAAGCTGTTTGATTCAGAGGCTCAAAAATGGCACCAAAGTCAGATTTCTTTCTGCCTATGCTTCTTGATGTCTGCTTTATTTTAACTTGGCTCTTTCTTATTGCTAATGTATAGCTGCCCGCAGTATTAGGGGCTCTTTATTTCTTTGAGCACATGCAGAGGAGGGGGTTGCTTCTGAAACTCCTCCAGAATATGAAAGAAAAACTTCCTCCAAAGCCCCAGGAAATTGCTACCCTCATTGGCCCCAATTAGGTTATGCCCATAGACAACCAATGGCAGGGCATGGGACTACGCTGATTAATCTGGATTTGAATTGTGCCAATTTGCTAAGATTGGAATCATATGTTCCAGGAGGGAGTAAGGGCAGGGATGTGATATTAAAGAACAGGAGGTGACTACCAAGATAAGAAGGTATGGATATTGGGGAAGTTACCACAGCGTCTGTCTGGCACAGGGTCTTGGTTTAGCCATTGACAACATCATGAAAATCCCCATTCCCAAGCTACAATTGCCTTCCCTGCTGTACAACTCGCATTTTAAGAAAGTATATTTTCTGTTGAATCAACCTTTCTGTTTCCATCCAACTCAGAGTACCAACGACTCCTTCTTGCCATGCTGTTTCCTTGCATTTATTACTCTGGATGTGTCTTCTTTCTCAGCAGTGTCTTTTCTGCCTGGGCCTTACCATTCTTTACTGAATTCACTGACCCCAAAAGTGACTAGCTGTCACTGGAATTTCTTCCTGAATCCTGAATTGAAATGAATGGAGGTTAGTTATCTTTTCTTTCTACTGCTTTTGAGGGTTCTTCCTCAAGCCAAGTTCAGAACTTATGCCAGGTAGTGGCTATGTGACAGAACCTATCTGGTTCTTGGTAAAATGAAAGGGTGTTCTGATCCATTTCCAGGGACTGGTCCCACTGCAATTCTGTGACCATGATCGATATGAAAAATTCTACCAGTCAGTACCCACACAGAAGTCGCAGTGACTGAGGATTTGGGCAGATGGCTATTTCTCCCTCTGAATCAGTTGGTATTCGAAGGATGAAAAGTTGGATTCTGGTGGGAGGAAATGATCGTCGACGTGAGGGGCTCAGTGAGTGTCGTGTTTGGAAACCTGAAGCCCACACTGCTTTGTAGAGTTTGAGGGAGGTTTTGCCCTTTATTCTGCATTGGGCTCCGCACCGAATTTGACCAACCTAAACCTACTCCAAGAGTGGGCCGAGGTATCCTGGCCTCCCTTCCCTCATGCGCGCATCTTCAGCGCCAAGCGCAGCACAGCCTCCCCGGGCCTGAGTCGCCAGCGTCCAGAGCGGCTGGCTGGGGGACGGCAGCCATCAATGGCCTGGGCAGCGGATGCAGATGCGTCCGCAGCTGCATCTCCTTCTGGGTGCGCTTCGGGGAGGAGAAAGGAGCGGGAAGAGCGGAAGGCAGGAGGCGCCGCGGTGCCCGTAGCTCCGCACTCCCCAGCGGGCCTGCATTCCTCTCCGCCGGCCCCTCCTTCCCTCACAGAGGGCTTTGTCCTCCCGCTGTGTAGCGTCCCCCCGCCCCTTCAGATGCCCGCCGGCTCTTCTGCGCCAGCAGCCCCTCGGCCACCCGCGGGCCCCTACTTCCTCCGCGCAGGTGGCGCCAGCGAGCCGGGGGCTAAGGGGTTAACCAGGGGCTCTTCGCGGCCTAGAGGGCGCGCAGGAGCGGGAGCTGGGGCCGAGCCCGTGCTGAGACCACCCCAGCGAAAAAATGCCCGCCTGAGGCGACCCACCAGCTCTAATCCGGGGGACGGCCACCTCGTCCTGGGAGGAAGGGGCGGCCAGGACGGAGAGCCACCTACCCCGCCGGGATCCAGAGCCCCTGCGGGGCAAAGTGAACCGAGGCGCTCTCCCCACCAAAGGAACTGGAATCGCGGTGGATGGATACAGTCGTGGGGCGGCTGGCAGTTTCAGGCTGGCAGCAGGTAGAGGAGTGCCCCTGACCCGCGCCCCGACTCCTGCGCTCCTCGGTAGAGCGCCGAACCCTTAGCCCGCTCTACACTGGGGAGCGGATGTGGGGCGCGAGTCCGGGATCACGAGTCCGCGGGCGACGCGCCAGACTAGGGCCGGCGCCCGGGCTCCGGGGCACGTGGGACAGAACGCGGTTTCCGAGCCCAGCGAGCCTCGTGGTCTCGGCAGGTCCGGGGCCGGTCGGCCGCGGGCAGGGCAGCAAAAGTGGGAGGAGGCCAAGCCAAGGGAGGAGGATGCCAGGCGACAGCGAGACGCTGTTTTCTTTTTAACAACGCTCCTTGGACCTGTTTTCCGACCCCAGGACCCCGTTGGGGACATCCGGCGGCCTCTCGGATCCCGCGCTGCCAGAGGCGCGTTCCCTGCAACTTGGCAATTCTACCCTTGCGGGGCTAGCGGGTCACTTCACGTCTCTCCTCGCCGCCGCTGCCGCCCAGCTGGTGGGATGCCTAATTGACCCCCTTACCCGGCCTGGGGTCTCCCACCTCCTGCCCGCACCGCTTTGGGAATTAGTAGGGGACATTGGAAGTCAGCCCGTCGCCCCCAGCCTTCTTCCTCTTTCCCGACTCCGTGCCCCACCTGCCTACTCCCCACTCTGGCTTTGGTTGCCTCCCACTGAGCCCCTTTCCCCAGCCTTAGGACCTGCTGGAAGTGGGGTCCTAAGATGAAACCCAGCAGCAGCGCGTGGCCGCTATAGGGACCTAGGAGCTTAGCGACCTGTTCGACTTCAGTGCGGTATGAGAACTTTCCGCTGCATCTGGGAGTGCTGCCAGGTTTACAAAAAAAAAAAAAAAAAAAAAAAAAAAAAAAAAAAAAAAAAAGCGATGTGGAGATCAGGCAGTTTAAACCCCATCTGCTTTGAGCAGTAGTTCTCGGGGCTGGAGTCCAGCTTCCCCGACTTGGGCATCTGAATTTTGATGTAATGTCTAGACTTGCAGATTTAAAACTTGACTGCCAGAGGGGTCATTCGATTTAACCAGTTGAGAACAGTGAAATCATGAGTCACTCTCTGAGCCTGATGTTTATTAGGAATTTAGGTATTTGGGGTCTTATATGAAAAAAGAACATTAAATTTTCTTCAACATCCCTTTCAATTCCCCTCTCCAAGATCAGATTAATATAGTTTATGATACCTGAAAGATGTCAGTTATAAGAAAGACAGTACAGGGCTAGAATTTCCAGACAATTTAGCTGGGCACTTTTATTTTAAGACTGTTTTGGCTTTTTTTTTTTTTTGACATGGGGAATAATTTAATAACGAAAAAATTTCAGCTGAAACCAAAGGGCCACTGCCCTTTTAACGGGTTGAATTTTGTTGTTAACTGCTGGGTAGGAGGCAGGACCCACAGCTGTTCTATAGAACTGTGATATAATGGATCTTTACTGTGTATGGTAGTGTCACTGGATACAATTTTGACTGCATGTGTGTAAATGTAGTGAGATTCACTTCGTTCCAAAATGAAGATCAGAGGCAAAAATTTACAATTTAAACTTAATAATCTTAAAATCTCTCATGTAAGTGACTGGTTTTTCAAAACAGAACATAACCAATATTTCCCAAGTATTGTTGGGTAATAGTATCACTCAATGTATTTGCCTTATATTTGTGGACTATTATTTAAAATGTTAATGAAATAAATGATACAAATAAATAGAAATTTAGATTTAAAGTTAAATGAAATTCTTTTTCCTAGACTAGTGCTGTCTTTAAGTTTACTTTCTGTGTATTTATGGCTAATCTCCATTATTAAACATTTATCCCATTTATGCACTTTGTTTTTCTAACTTTTAAAACTCATAACTTTTAAAATAAACATTCCAGAAGCAAGGTATATCTCATCTCATAAGAAGGGTGTGAGAATTACACAGAGGAAACTTTATAAATTGTTTAGCACAATATGTGGAATTTATTAAGCACTCTATAAGCATCCATCCCTCTTTTTACTTCTGTTCCCATGAAAAGTTACAAATTGGTTTTGATACAAACCATGTTAGGAACTCTTATAAGTCTTGGATTCTCCTTAGAGAGGTAGCTGTTTTGAATTCCTACAGTTTGTCCTGAGCAAGATGATGGATCTGTTACTGTTTATTTATTTATTTATTTATTTATTTTTGGCTGTGTTGGGT
The DNA here is from genome assembly GCF_965194805.1 of Balaenoptera borealis. Lineage (NCBI taxonomy): Eukaryota > Metazoa > Chordata > Mammalia > Artiodactyla > Balaenopteridae > Balaenoptera > Balaenoptera borealis. The sequence continues at coordinate 108,974,933 of NC_138881.1, forward strand.
CTTCGCTTCTGTGCGAGGGCTTTCTCTAGTTGCGGTGCGCGGGCCTCTCACTATCGCGGCCTCTCCTGTTGCAGAGCACAGGCTCCAGACGCACAGGCTCAGTAGTTGTGGCTCACGGGCCTAGTTGCTCCGTGGCATGTGGGATCTTCCCAGACCAGGGCTCGAACCCGTGTCCCCTACATAGGCAGGCAGATTCTCAACCACTGCGCCACCAGGGAAGCCCTGTTACTGTTTTTTAAGTGCTCAACCAAAGGTTCTGTAAGTCAGGAAAATTAAACTCTGTAAAATTGGAGTCATTGGAGAAGTTCACTAAATTAAATTTTTTTTTTTTGGTTTTGGAAATTATTGGGAACAAAACAGGGGCAACCCAGATTCTTATGACAGAATGCAGATTCTTAGAAGAGAGGATGCTTCAGTTTCTCAAATCTTTTTAAAAGGGACAGGGAGATATTTACCTCACAGGGTAGTTATGAGACCTAAATGGGGTAGGTATGTCAACAGCTTGTCATGCTCAATAAATATTAGTTTCTTTTGTGATGTACTTTTGTTTTCGTATATTGTAATATCTTTATTTTGAGAATAACAAGCTTGAAATGATTTCCCTCAACATACTGAACCGATACTTATTTATGATATATATCCAATGTTATCCAACTGAAATAATTATTTTAATGTTAGTATGTCATAATGTGCATTTTTTTGCATGGAGCAGAGCGTTTTCTTGGCCTTTAGCATAGCTAATTATTTAGAGATTATGCAGCAACGTACCAGCTGTCCTGAACCAAATATCTTCTCTGCATTGATGATACCACTATATCTCATTGGATCTTCTTTCCTGATGCTGTGCGAACCTCCCACCAATCCTGTCTCCCTCCCTTGGATCACTTTTCCTCAGTATCTTTCTTCCCAACTTGGAGTCTTGTACTCTTCTCTTGGATGTCTGTACTCTTGTTCTTGGGCTGTTCACGTGGAAATCTGCCCCCCTCCTTTTGTTCATGAAACATTTATTGAGATTCTGCTGTATTCTAGTCACTGGAACTAACTGGGCAAAACAAAAATGGTCAGTCCACATTCCCTGGGCAGAAGGAATGCTTAGTCTCATGGGGAATACAGGTGATTGTACTATATGATGATAAGTGCTATAATACAGACAGCCCATGGAGTAGTGGAAACACAGAAATAGAAGCAACACGTGCTTATGAAACCTTCAAGGCATATACCATACCAAATGAAAATGATAATCTGTTGTGTAATACAAGGAGCAGAAGATTTAGGCCTGCAGACATCTTCCATTATTCAAGTGGACTTGGTCAAGTGAACTCTCTCTCTGGACATCACATTCCCCACATGTAAAGCAAAAATTTTGAACAAGATCATAGTTTCCAAAGTGTGTTTCATAGACTATTACTAATGTGCAAATAAAGATCTCCATGGTCAAACACATTTGTGTATTACTGGGTTAAACAAAATTAAACAGATTTGTTTATTGTTGGATTTCTCAGTTTTTAATTGGATATTGTAAACTATAAATCTTTAAGAAAGGAATATAATTCTTCACATTTTTTTACACCATAGAATCCCTCTGTATCAGTTAGAAAGTAACTGCTGCATAACAGTTTCAAGAAATATTTAACCTTTAGGTCTATGATTCATTGCGAGTTTATTTTTATATAGGAAATGAAATAAGTGAAACTTGATTTTTTTTGCATAAGGTTATCCAATTTTGACAGCATCATTTGTTGAAAATATTATCCTAGTCACCTCAGTCAAAAATCAGTTGACTGTATATGTATGGATCAACTTCTGGACCCTCTATTCTGTTCCATTGATCAGTATGTCTATCCTTCTGGCAATACTATTGTGTCTTGATTACTGTACCTTCATGATTCTAAAATTATAAATTTATAATTTTATATAAATTTTATATAAATCTTGAAATCAAGTAGTATAAGTCTTTTGTCATTCTTTTTCCAAACTGTTTTTTATCTATTCTAGGTTCTTTGCATATCAATTATGAATTTTAGAATCAGCTTGTCAATTTTTACAGGAAATCCTCCTAGGATTTTGGTTGGTATTGTATTGAATCTATTCCTCAACTTGAGGAAAACTAACATCTTATTAATATTGAGTCTTCCAGCTCATGAGTATAGTATCTCTTTCTATTTAACCCTTCTTTAATTTTGTAGTCTTGTAGTTTTCAATATCTAGCTCTTGCACATTTTTCATCCAATTTATCCCTAAGTATTTCACATTTTTGATGCTATTTTAAATGATTTTTAAAAATCTAAATGCCCAATTATTTCTGACTAATATATGAAAATACAATTGATTCTTGTATATTGACTTTACATCCTGCAATCTTTCCAGGCTCACTTGTTAGTTGTTGTAGCTTTCTTGTACATTCTGGAAGATTTTCGGTTTGGACAATTTATCATCCCTGAAAGAGAGCTTAACATTTTCCTTTCCAGTCTATATGCATTTTTTTCTTGCCTTATTGCACTGACTAGAATTTCCAGTATAATATTGAAGAGAAGTAGTAAAAGTGGATAACTTTGCCTTGTTCCTGATGTTAGGGGGAAATCATTCAGTCTCTCATTAAATGTGTTGTTAGCTATAGGTTTTTCTTCAGATTGAGGAAGATCCCTTTCTATTCCTAGTTCGCTAAAAGATTTTATGCTTTTGTCAAATGCTTTCTGTGTCTAATGAGATGATTATATGTTTTTTCCTTATTCTTTTATTAATATGGTGAATTACAGTGATTGACTTTTTCTTTTTTTAATTGAAGTCTATTTTATTTACAACATTGTGTTAGTGTCAAGTGTACAGCAAAGTGATTCAGTTATACATACATATATTCTTTAAAAATTTTTTTGTTTTTAATTAATTCATTTTTATTGAAGTATAGTTGATTTACAATGTTGTGTTAGTTTCAGGTGTACAGCAAAGAGATTCAGTTTTATTTATATATATGTATATGTGTGTGTGTGTGTGTATATATATATATATATATATTCTGCCTCAGATTTTTTTCCCATATAGGTGATTACAAAATACTGAGTATAGTTCCCTGTGCTATACAGTAGGTCCTTGTTGTTTATATATTTTATATGTAGTAGTAGTGTGTATCTGTTAATCCCAAACTCCTAATTTATCCCCCTCCCCCGCTATCCCCTTTGGTAACCATAAGTTTGTTTTCTGTGTCTGTGAGTCTATTTCTGTTTTGTAAATAAGTTCATTTGTGTCATTTTTTTAGATTCCACATATAAGTGATATTATATGATATTTGTCTTTCTCTGTCTGACTTACTTCACTTAATATGATAATCTCTAGGTCCAACCATGTTGCTGCAAATGGCATTATTTCATTCATTTTTTATGGCTGAGTAATATTCCATTTTATATATACCACATTTTCTTTATCCATTCGTCTGTCGATGGGCATTTAGGTTGCTTCCATGTCTTTGCTATTGTAAACAGTGCTGCTATGAACATTGGGGTACTTGTATCTTTTCGAGTTAGAGTTTTCTCTGGGTATATGCCCAGGAATGGGACTGCAGGATCATATGGTAACTCTATTTTTAGTTTTTTAAGGAACATCCATACTGTTCTCCATAGTGGCTGCACCAATTTACATTCCCACCAACAGTGTAGGAGGGTTCCCTTTTCTCCACACCGTCTCCAGCATTTATTATTTGTAGGCTTTTTAATGATGGCCATCCTGACTGGTGTGAGGTGACACCTCATTGTAGTTTTAATTTGCATTTCTCTAATAATTAGTGATATTGAGCGTCTTTTCATGTGCCTTTTGGCCATCTGTATGTCTTTTTTGGAGAAAAGTCTGTTTAGGTCTTCTGACCATTTTTTGACTGGGTTTTTTATTTATTTATATATTTATTTATTTGATGCACCCGCATGGCTTGTGGGATCTTAGTTCCCTGACCAGGGATTGAACTTGGGCCCTCGGCAGTGAAAGTGTGGTGTCCTAACCACTGGACCGCCAGGGAATTCCCCAGGTTGTTTGTTTGTTTGTTTTGATATTAAGCTTTATGAGCTGTTTGTATATTTTGGAAATTAATCGTTTGACTGTTGCATCATTTGCAAATATTTTCTCCCATTCCGTAGGTTGTCTTTTTGTTTTGTTTATGGTTTCCTTTGCTGTGCAAAAGCTTTTAAGTTTAATTAGGTCCATTTGTTTTTCTGTTTTGTTTTGTTTTGCTTTTATTTCCATTACTCTATAAGACGGATCCAAAAAACTGTTGCTGCAATTTATGTCAAAGAGTGTTCTACCTATGTTTTCCTCTAGGAGTTTTATAGTATCTGGTCTTACATTTAGGTCTTTAATCCATTTTGAGTTTATTTTTGTATATGGTGTCAGAGAATTTCTAATTTCATTCTTTTACATGTAGCTGTCCAGTTTTCCCAGCACCACATACTGAAGAGACTATCTTTTCTCCATTGTATATTCTTGCCTCCTTTGCTGTACATTAATTGACATAAGCGTGTGGGTTTACTTCTGGGCTTTCTATCCTGTTCCATTGGTCTATATGTCTGTTTTTGTGCCAGGATCATACTGTTTTGATTACAGTGATTGATTTTTGATTGTCAAACTTACTTTGCATTCCTCAGAGAAACCCCATGTGGTCATGATGAAGTATCCTTTTTACATATTGTTAGACTCTATTTGCTAAAATTTTGCTAAAGATTTTTGCATATACGTTCTTGAGGGATATTAGTCTTTTTTTTTCTTTCTTATAATGTCTTTGATTTTGATTTTGGAGTAATGCAGGTCTCATAGAATGAACTGGGAAGTAATCTGTTATCTTCTGTTTTCCGGAAAAGTTTGTATAGAATTGTAAATTATTTCTTACTAAATGCTTTGGAGAATTCACCAGTCACGTCATCTGGGCCCAAAGTTTTCTTTGTGGGGAAGTTTTTTAACTACAAATTAATTTTTGTGTTAGTTGTAGGACTGTGTGGGTTATTGATTTCTTCTTGAATGATCTTCGATAGTTTGTGTATTTTAAGAAATTTGTCCATTCATCCTTTTCATCAAAGTTGTCGAATTTAACATAAAGCTGTTGATAATATTTCCTTATCATTTTAACATTTGTGCTAGTTAACTATTTCTACATAATAAATTATCAAAAACTTAGCAGCTTAAAACAATACATATTTATTATCTCACAGATTCTGCAGTTCAGGAATTCGGGCACAGCTTAGCTGGGTGCTCAGTTCAAGCTCGGTTGCATCAAAAGGCTGTAATCAAGGTGTCAGCCAGGACCAGGGTCTCATCTGAAAACTTGACTAGGGAAGGATCCACTTTTATGCTCACATGGTTTTTGGCAGGATTCAGTTCCTTGTGGGTTGTTGGACTGAGGTCCTCAATTTTTTTTGTTGGCTGTTGGCAAGAGGTGGCCCTCAGTTCTTTGTCATGTTATCTCTCCAACATGGCAGCTTGTTTCATTAAAGCCAGCAATAGAGAGAGTGTAGCAAGATGGTAGTCATAGCCTAGTTTTGGAAGTGACATCCCCCTACCTTTGCCATATTTTACTGGTTAGAAGCAAGTCACTAGGTCAGTTCACACTCAAGGGAAGAGGACTACACAGGGGCATGAATACCAGGAGGCAGGCATCAATGGGGACCATTTTAGACACGATATTTGTAGGATCTATAATTTATAGTTTATTGACATTCTCAAAGAACCAGCTTTTCTTTGTTTTTCTGTTTTCGATGTGTTTGAATTCTGTCATCTTTACTTTGGGTTTAAGTTTGCTTACTTTAGGTTTAATTTGCTTTTTGTCTTTTCATTTCTTATTTATTTATTTATTTATTTATTTATTTATATTTTTGGCTGCATTGGGTCTTCGTTGCAGCGCACGGGCTTTCTCTAGTTGCGGTGAGTGGGGGCTACTCTTCATCGCAGTGCGCGGGCTTCTCATTGCGGTGGCTTCTCTTGTGGCAGAGCATGGGCTCTAGGCGCACAGGCTTCAGTAGTTGTGGCGTGCGGGCTCAGTAGTTTTGACGCACGGGCTTAGTTGCTCTGCTGCCTGTGGGATCTTCCCAGACCAGGGCTCGAACCCATGTCCCCTGCACTGGCAGGCAGATTCTTAACCACTGCACCACCAGGGAAGTCCCTGTCTTTTAATTTCTTAGTGTGAAAGCTGAGGTCATTTTTTCCAGATCCTTAATGTTTTCTAATATAGGCATTTAGTGCTATAAACTTTCTTCTAACCATCACTTTAGCTGCATCCCATAAATTTTTCTATGTTTTCATTTTCTTTTTAGCAGTAGAATTTTTATTTATTTTTTATTGAGGTGTAATTGACATATAACATACTAGTTTCAGGTGTACAGCATAATGATTTGATATTGTATATATTGTAAAATATTCACCACAATAAGTCTAGTTATCTATGTCTTCATTTTATCCAGTTCAAAATGCTTTATAATTTCCCTTTCGTTCCTTTTTGATGTCTTTCTTGACATGTGTTATTTAGAAGTGTGTTATTCAGATTTCAAATACTTGGGGGTTTTCCAGAAATCTTTCTTTTACTGATCTACTTTAATCTTTAATCTAATAAAATCTAATTTAATTTCATTGTGTTCAGAGAACATACTTTGTATAATTTTAATAATTTAAAAATTTTTGTTAGGCTTTTTATGTCTTTATTTTGTTTTTTAAAATTAATTTTTATTGGAGTATAGTTTTTTCTCTTTAAGATTTTTTTGATGTGGACTATTTTTAAAGTCTTTATTGAATTTACAATATTGCTTCTGTTGTATGTTTTGGTTTGGTTTTTTTTTTTCATTTGTCCAAAAAGTATTAGTATTTTAGGAATTATCAGAAACATTTTATTCTCATTTTTCAAAATGTGAAAATCACTTGAAATTACATCAATTTTTAATTTAGCAGAGGTAATGGCAACTGTATTTAAATAAAAAATATGGAACGCTTCACGAATTTGCGTGTCATCCTTGCGCAGGGGCCATGCTAATCTTCTCTGTATCGTTCCAATTTTAGTATATGTGCTGCCGATGCGAGTACGCATGTTTTGGTTTTTTGACCACAAGGCATGTGGGATCTTAGATCCCCAACCAGGGATCCAACAAGCAACCCTGCATTAGAAGGCGAAGTCTTAACCACTGGATTGCCAGGGAAGTCCCTTATTGGAGTATAGTTGATTTACAATGTTGTGTTAGTTTCCGCTGTACAGCAAAGTGAATCAGTTATACATATACACATATCCACTCTTTTTTAGATTCTATCCCCATATAGGTCATTACAGGGTATTGAGTAGAGATCCCTGAGCTATACAGTAGGTTCTTATTAGTTATCTATTTTGTATATAGTAATGTGTATTAATTTTAATACTTTTAAATGTGTTGTGAATTGTTTTATGGCCCAGAAAATGGTCTATTCTGGTGAATGTTCCCTGGCCATGAAAAGAATGTATCTGTTGTTGATTGGAATGTTTTATAAAAGCCAGTTAGGTCAACTTGATATAGTGTTAACTCTTCTATAGCCTTACTGATTTTCTGTCTACTTTCACTATCAATTATTGACAGGTGTGTTGAAATCTCTGTCTGTTTTTGTTTATTTTTTATTTCAATTCCGGTTTTGCTTCATGTCTTTTGAAGCTCTGTTATTAGGTGTGTAAATGTTTAGTATTATATGTCCTCTTGTAAAATTTATCCCCCTTTTAATAATCATATCAATATAATGTCCTTCTCCTGCCCTGGTGATATACACTTTTTAATTGGATTATTTAAATTTTATTGATCTGTGAGAGTTCTTTGTCTAGATACTAACCTGTTATCAGATATATGACTTGCAAATATTTTCTCCCTTTCTGTGAGTTATTTTTTCACTTTTTTGGTAGTGTCCTTTAAGGCACAAATTTTTAAAAATTCTGATGAAGTTCAATTTATCTAAATTTTCTTTATTTCTTGTTTTTCATAATATTTCCTTATTATTGTTTTACTGTCTGGAGGACATGTCTCTCATTTCTGATATTGGTAATTTATGTCTTCTCTCTCTTTTCCTTATCAGTCTGGATACAGGTGTATACGTTTTATTGATCTTCTCAAAGAACCAGCTTTTGGTTCATTGATTTTTCTCTATTTTCTATTTCCCTGATCTCTGCCCTTAACTTTATTATGTCCCTTCTTCTGCTTACTCTGAATTTAATTTGTTCTTATTTTTCTAGTTTCCTAAGATCAAAGTTAGGGTCATTGATTTGAGGCCTTTCTTCTTTTCCTATATAGGGATTTTGTGCTATGAATACTGCTTGAGCTGCATCCCACAGGTTTTGTTGTTTTCATTTTTCATTTAGTTCAAAATATTTTCTAATTTCCCTTTCGATTTCTTGTAGCAGTGAAGGCTTAGTGATTGGCTAAGGGTCAATCATGGTTCTCTTGGAGACATGCAAGGAGTAAGTCACCAAGCCTGCTGTGTGAACTCTTTCCTCATAACACCCAAACATGAGATTTCCCTATTGGTAACTCCTGCCAATTTGAGGCACAGGTCTCAGTCATGGGGCAGTGAAAGATGGTTAGGGATTGGGCACCATTTAGTCTGTAATCACAAATAACCAGGAGTCATTTGTTTTAATGGAAATTACTCTCTTTTTCATTTAAAAATGTAAAGAATAGACACCTCTGCTTTTTTGTAGTCTTGCTTTTTCCTGATAACGTCAACTCTCCCAGACTCTTCGAATAAAATCCAAAGTCTTTACCAGGATGTTACAGTCCTACCTGGTCTCCCCGACCCCTGTTACCTTTCTGACCTCATCTCCAACTGCTGTCCCCCTTCATCCCTCTGCTCCAGCCACCCTGGTGAACTTGATGTTCCTCAAACACACCAGGGTCACTCCTGCTTAGGGACCTTTGCTGTTGCCGTTCTCTTTGCCTGGAACGTTCTCAGAGATCCTTATAGCTCACTCCCTCACCTCCTTCACACCTCTCCTCAAATATCACCTCATTAGAGAGGCCTTCCTGACCATTTAATGTAAAACAGCAGCCCCTGCCATTCTCTGTGTTCTTTCCCTGCTTCATTATTCTTCACACTCGACAATGTTATTAACCTGAATATTTACTTCCTTTTTGCCTGCTCCTCCCCCAACCAGACTGTCTGCTCCATGGAGGCAGGGAATGTTTCTAGTTCACTGCTAGATCCCCATGTCCAGCACAGTGCCTGGCACACAGTAGGCGCCTGTAGGTACCTATCAGTGAATGAATGAATGAATCTGATATAGATATAGACATCTATCTATCTAGATGTATATATATATATATATCATAGATATAGATATAGGGAAGGAAGGCATTTGGAACACAAGATTCCTAATCCTCAGCTCCAGACTATAGAGGAAAATTGCTCAATGAAATTCTTAACTTTCAGGATTTGAGTATGCAAATATATTTAATACGATAAAATCTCTTTTATAAAGATGATTTGGCTTTTTTTTCTTTTCATTTTTTTCTGATTACAAGTAACAGTTTTGTAAAAGAAAATGTAAGCAATGCAGAAAGGACTAAGGTGGAAAGTGAAAGTCCTCTGGACTGGAGGTGAGGAGAGAGGGCAGGCTGGGAGAGTGCACTGTGCCTTGGGATGGGACACAGTGGGAAACAGTGGCTGCGTTGGAGCAGCTGTGTCAATAGGGCTCATCAAAATGTCCCCACAGATAAATTGGCCACATCAGACTGTCTTGCTTTGTTTTTTATATCTTTTACCTATTTTTCTAGGAAAATATCTTGAAGTGTTTGTATTTTTTTAAGTTATGAAGCTCACTGTATATTAAAGAGCTTTTAGTCTGTCAAATTTGTTATAATTTTTCCCCAAATTATTGCTCATCTTCTAACTTTTTGGTGTTTTCTGCCATTCAGAAATGATTTTTATTGTGAGGTAAGTTCTAATAATCCTTTGCTTTTATTGTCTCTGCCTCTGATAACATGCTTAGAAGGTCTTCCTCAGCCCAGGATTATAAAAATGTTCACTTGCGTTTTCTTCTAGTACTGTCATGGTTTGATTTTCTTTTTCATGTTTAAATTTTCAGGGGACCTGGAATTTACTTGGTGAAAAGACATGTCTGGAATGCTTGTGGTGCGCCAGGCTCTGTTCCAAATGCCTTTTGTGGATCATCACATTTGAATGCTCAGTAACTCAGGAGGTGGGTGCTAGCAGTAGTGTTGTTTTCACAGGGGAGGAAACTTAGGAACAGGGAGGGTGGGTACTTATCCAAGACCACACAGCTGGTGAAATCTGGCCCATCAGTGGTAAAGTCTAAACAGGGTTGTTGTAAGGAATAGAGTCAGCATGTGAAAGGTTTGTGGAATATGGTAGTCAATAGAAGGTAGAGTTTATTATTATTATTACATAGTTCTCATAAACATAATTTCTGATGGCTGCATATTATTTGAAAAATGGTATATATTTAAGACAAGTATATCTCTAAGATATTATTCCTTCAAAAGCATGTTTAGAATTCCATGGTAACAAACAAAACCTTTATTTTAAGAAATAATTGTCATAAAAAGAAATCCTGGAAGAATGTTATCAGTATGTGAAGAGTTTTATGGGATAATGGGATTAGAGGTTTTTATAAAAATCTTCTTTGTCTCTATACTCCAGTTTTCTTAAAAGAGCATGTTTTTAAAATGTTCTGATCAGAAATTTAGCCACAATAACTGTTCTTATTTTTAAAAAGGCTATGACAAAATGATGCAGCTGCTGTGGAAAACAGTTTGGCGGTTCCTTAAAAAGTTAATTATAGAATCACCATATGGCCCAGCAATTCCACTCCTAAGTGTATACCAAATAGAATTCAAAGCAAGGAGTCAAACAGATTGTTGTACACCAATGTTCAAAGCAACGTTATTCACAGTAACCAAAAGGTGGAAACAACCCAAATGTCCATCAACAGATGAATGGATAAACAATATGTGGTACATACATACAATGGAATAATTATTGTACGAAGGAAGGAATTTCTGATATAGGGTACAACATGGATTAACATTGAAACCATTATGCTAAATGAAATAAACCAGACACAAAAGGACAAATATTGTATGGTTTCACTTATATGACGTATCTAGAATAGTCGAATTCAGAGAGACAGAAAGAATAGTGGTAATTAGGGGCTGCAGGGAGAGGAGAAGGGGAAGTGATTGTTTAAGGAGCTTCTGTTTGGGATAATGGAAAGTTCTGGAAATGGATAGTGGTGGTGGTTGCACAACATTGTGAATGTACTTAATGCCACTGAATTGTACACTTAAAAATGGTTAAAAGGTTAACTTATGTTATATATATTTTACCATAAACAACAACAACAGCAGCAGCAATGACAAAAGGAGACAAAATTAGACTATCGCATAGAGTGCTGGGCTTAAATGAGGTAATTCATGTGAAGTGCTTAGCATAATGCTGGGCTTGTAGGGAATCCTCAATAAAGGAAGGACAAATGTATTTCTAATAACTGGAACCATTTAAAGATGGAAAGGGCTTCCTTGTGGATGAGATAGTGAGTTTCACGCTACTGGAAGTGTTTAACAGGAGGTAGAACAGACTTCTTAAGTTTTGTATGCAAATGAATCACCTGGGGATAGTGTTAGAATGCAGGTTCTAATTTAAACAGGTCTTTTGTGGGGCCTGAAATTCTGCATTTCTAACAACATCAGGTGATGTTGATGCAGCCAAGTGAGCTAGATGATTCTTTGGAGTGGGTGGATGCTGGAGGAGGTACATGATAATCTATCAGGTGGAGCATAAAGTTAGATCTCTGCTGTCCAGTGCGGTGGTCAGATTGCCACACATGACTATTGAGTATTTGAAATGTATCTAGTCTGAGATGAGTTGTGAGTGTAAAATATACAAGAACTTAGTATAAAAAGAAACTATAAAACATCTCATTAATACTTTTTATATTGATTACGTTCTGAAATGATATTATTTTGGTTATATTGGGTTAAGTAAAATGTTAAATTTTTTAAAACGGCTATGAATGGAAGGTGATCGGGCAATATCTAGAGGGTGTCACAGGGTTAGAAGAGGATTTTCTTGCTTTGGTAGCCTGGAAAGAACATGAAGCTAATAAGAAAGGGAGAAGTTGGCTCTCCAGGATCAGCAATGGGGCGGTGAGTGAGAGAGCAAGGTCTACAAGGAGGCTGGAGGTAAGGCAAGGTTTATGTGGCATGTATACAGTAATAGAAAAGACGGAAAGACTAGAAAGAAACACATAGAAATGTTAACGCCGGTATCTGGGTAGTGGGGATGACGTTTACATCTTATTTTTACTTCTTTTGTAATATATGTTTTTGTATTTTCCTTTTTCCTCCATAAAGAGGCATAACTTTTAAAACTGGGGACTTTTAAAATCGGGCAAATATAGAGGGACCATAAATTAGAGGTAGCTGGAAACACTGACTTTAGCACGAGGCCACCCTGCAGGAACTTGTGACAGGAACATGCAAATCACAAGAATGACAGTATAAGCACGTGTGTAGGCATAGAAAAAGGACTAGGAGGAGGTGCTCCACACTGTTAAGAGGAGTAGTCTTTGGATGTTTGGCTTTCAGGTAATTTATACCTTCTTTCCACTTTTGTATATAGTTCAAATGTTTTATAATGACTATGTACTTTTTTATAATCAGAAAAATGAAGCTATTGTACTTTCAAAAAATAGGTATAGTCCTTTATCACAGAAAATAATAGTCCCACTATATTCTGCGTGGATAAAACCACATCTTAGGATCTTGTCTCCTGCTGGCCTGGAAGGAGCAAGTGGCCGTACTGTGAACTGCCTATGGAGAGGGCCGCATCGTGGGAAACGGGACTGCTTCAGGGGCTGAGAGTGGCCACTGGCCAACAGTCAGCAAGAAACTGAAGCCCTTGTGGTACAGCTGCATAGAAGTGAATTCTGCAACAACCTGAGTGAGCTTGGAAGTGAATTCTTCCCCAGTCAAGTCTCGAAATAAAAACACAGTCTGGCTGACACATTGATTGCAATCTTGTGAGACTCAGAGCCCGAGGACCCAGTCAAGTCACGCCTGGAACTCCTGACCTGCAGAAACTAAGAGACAGTAAATGTGTGATGTTTTAAGCCACTAAATTTGTGGCAATTTTTTTTAACACAGCAATAGAGAACTAATAGGTCCTCCCACCAGCAGTGTATGAGAATTTGAAATGCTTTCCACCAAACCTCTTGTTTTGACAGTCCTTTTAACTTCAGCCATGCTGGTGGGTGTGCAGTGTGATTTTAATTTTAATTTTCTAGATGACTAATAATGTTCAGCACTTTTTCATATGCTTATTGGTCATTTGGATCGACTCTTTTATGAAGTGTCTTTCAAGTATTTTTCCCATTAAAAAAATGAGTTGCCTGTCTTTTGATCACTGAGTTTACGAGCTTTTTTTTTTTTTTAACTTTTGAGTTTATTTATTTATTTATTTATGGCTGTGTTGGGTCTTCGTTTCTGTGCGAGGGCTTTCTCTAGTTGTGGCAAGTGGGGGCCGCTCTTCATCGCCGTGCGCGGGCCTCTCATTATCGTGGCCTCTCTTGTTGCGGAGCACAGGCTCCAGACGCGCAGGCTCAGCAACTGTGGCTCACGGGCCCAGTTGCTCCGCGTCACGTGGGATCTTCCCAGACTAGGGCTCGAACCCGCGTCCCCTGCATTGGCAGGCAGACTCTCAACCACTGCGCCACCAGGGAAGCCCGTTTACGAGCTTTTTATATTGGATATGAGATGTTGTGGGATACATGATTAAAAATCTCTTCTCCCAGCCTGGAGCTTGCCTTTTCACTCTCTTAATTGTGTCTTTTAATGAAAATAAAAACGTTCTCAATTTAATTTTTTTCCCCCCAGTTTTATTGTGATATAATTGACATAATATTGTATTAGTGATGTGAACTTCACCTCAATTAGTGAAAAAAAGGTCTTCTGACTCCAAATAAAATTCTCTTTTCATTTTTTAAGACCAGATGTTTCTCTTGGGAGAGTAGAAGGATGAAAGCACGTTTTGGTTCAACATAAGTGAGAGTTTTCAGAGTTGTCAAATAGTGTAATGGGCTGACTTGTGATCTATACTTACACTGGAAGCATTCTAGCAGGGACCGGACAACTGTCTATAATGAATATTGTAGAAGGGACCGCTAAATCTCCTTCCAACTTGAAGATTCAAGGATTCTATTCTCTTGAACAGCTTATCTCTTGGAGAGATCAGAATTTGAGCATAACACAAGACAGAGTATAATCAAATATGGGTCTGTGTGGTAGAGACTACAAATAGAAGGCGATAATGTTGGAAACAAACTAAGCAAACTGCAAATGTGTTAAATAAAAGTGTGCTATGTGTTTATAATGCTATTTTTAAATTCATCTATTGTAGATCTTTTAAAATAAGTCGTTTGAAAACAGTGCTCCTTTTTAACAAAATTTACCTAGGTGGTTGGTGAGATTAGCTGGTAGTGGCAGTGGCTGAGGAGACAAAAGTGCAGTGTAGTCTCGTAGAAAAGCTAAGATAGTGATTTGGTCACAAAGAGAGCCAAAATTCTACAAGGTTGAGCAATCTGGATGTGAGGGACAGGCCCAGGCCACAGCCACAGCTGGACATACGATTCATGTCACTGGAGAGAGTATAGTCCTTCCAAATAAGAGAGACTCTAAGCTACAACCCCCTTAGTGCGGCTGAAAGGGAGTACTTTGCTGAGATGTAAATTTAAGGGTATTCGCATTTTGGAATGCATGTACGGGTTTCTTGCATTATCTCTATATTTAGTAAGGAAGTTTCTGAAGGTAACAAGGGTATTATTAAAGTTGAAAGCAGTATAGCAGTGGTTAAGAGCCTGGGCTCTGAAGTCAGAACTGAGTTTGAGGTCTTAACTTCTTAAGACCTCAGTTTTCTCATCTATCAAAAGGGGGAAATAATAGCGCCTGACTCATAGGGTAGTTGTGCGCACATGAAGCTCTTGGCAGCACCCTTGGTAAGCATTCCATAATGTCAGCTAATACTATGTGTGCTGCCTGAATAGATTTTTAAGTGGGGGAAAAAAACCAAGATGTGAACTAAACTGAGAAAGATCCTTTTGGAACAGAGGTATTCCCAACATTTATTCATTTAACAAATAATTATTTAGGGCCACAGGCCTTGCATTGACTTACTTTTACTTATACTCAATGTCTAAACCATAGTATTTTGTATTCTTGCGTGATTACGGAACCTTCACGCGAGAGGCTTAAAAACATAGCCCATTGGTTAACGTAATCACCTATGGTGCTTTGAAGTTATTCCTTCTGGCTCCTGGGGTGGGGCTAGAGCCCGAAGCTGGTCACCAGGCCCTCTCATCATCTGCTGGCTGATTGTGAGGTGCGGATTAACTCGGATTCCCCCGTTAGTATTTCTACTCTTCATTTTCTTTATCTTGAACTTTTTATGGTCCCTTTTCTGCTCCTAACTTGCTGTTTCTCAACCATGTGCTTTGAGCACCTGGCGACCTCAGACCTGGTGCTGAGGTTATTTGCTTATTTGATCTTTATTTCTGCCCCCACCCTGCCCCACTCCTCCCCCCCCCCGCCCCACTCCCTCCCCCCAGCTCAGGCACCTCTCTAAATACCGCTCACTCCCTTTCCCTCATTTTTCCACTTTTGTTTTAAGCATTTGCCCCGCCCCCTCCCTTTCCCTCCTTTTTGGTACTCTGCTCACAGGCGCCCCGCTCCGCCCCTTCACTCTGCTGGCTCTGCCCCTCGTACCCCGCCCCTCCTTCTCCTAGTCCTAGTACGCGCGAGGTGGGTGGTGATGCGGTGACGGGGCGACATCTCTGCACCCACCTTAGCTGCAGAAGCTGCCAAATTTCTCACGTCTTAGCCTCCTCTCCCTGCACCTCCCTAGAGTCAGGTTGCCCCGTCTGGGCCTTTGCGCCTGCAGCCTGCCCGACTCCCCCATTAAGACCCTTGTCATTTCCGCCTCTTATTTCGCGCCTTCTCTTTTAGGCTCGGAGGGGACGGAGCTGGAATGGCTGTACCACCGTTGCCGAGGCGACGACTTGGTTACTTCCGTTGGTAACAATACTTCCGGGTTGGAGTTGCAGTGGCGCTTCCGACTGTGGGAGCCTCGGCTTCCCAGTCGTCCGATGAGCCCGAGCAGGTGAGGGGGAGCTCCTGGGCTTCCAGGCTGGGGAGCGGGGCTGGGCCGCGCCAGGCCGCGCGGGGCCGGGCTGGCCTGGTTCCCGGCCTGGGAGGGGCTTAACGGTCCTTTGGTCTCTCTCTCCCCTCAGCTGAGTCCCTTCCCTGTCTTTCACTCTTCTGGCATCGGTGGTTTTACTTCTTCTTCGATTGAACCCTGCTTCCTCGACCCCCCAGGGAGGCCGCCTCCTTCAGGCGCCTCCCTTCTCTCCACGAACTCGCTCTGACAGCTGAGGAACTGGCAAGATCCTGCTACCCAGAGGGTGAATGGGTATCTTTCCCGGAATAATCCTAATTTTTCTAAGGGTGAAGTTTGCAACGGCGGCCGTGATTGTAAGCGGAGTAAGCAAACACCTCCATTGTATTAGTGTGACGGATGCTGTTGAAAGATGCTCCCCTTCAGTTTCTACCCCCTGCCACTCCTTGAGGTCCAAGGCATTGAAGGCATCTATTAAAATGCAGTTCAGCTAACTAATTGGGATGACAGCCATTGTTAACATGAATTAGTTTCTCAGACAAGGTAACAGCGGGGACATTTGTAGTGTTCTGTCAGTGTTTCCTTGGTTTTTTCAGGCTGGGGATGCTTCAAGTCATCATGAACTCTTCCCTCGCCTTCATTCCCTACATCATCAAGTTCCTTTGTGTCTCTATTTTAGAAGTTTATCTCTAACCTCACTGCCAATAAACATCTTGTCTGCTTTACTTCACACCATCCTAAGCTAGTTTCCCTGCCTCTCCTGTTTGTAATCCACTGGTTGGCTGCAGCCCTAGTAGGCTAACTAAATGTGGTAGATTTCCTCAAGTCACTTCCCTATTCAAAAATGTACAGTATCCCTCCCACCCTGCCACACACACTTTGGTTTCAGGACTTTCAACTTAACCTGTTCCTTATCATACTTTTCGTCTGATATTGTTTCAGTCAGATAAAATAATTCTCTGTTCCAGTTAGATTGCACTCTTCCTTCTGAAAACAAACCGTACTGATGCTTGCCTCCACATGCTGTGTTTTTCCCCACGTTTGTATCTATCCATCCTGTTCTCCTCCCCACACCCTCTCCTTACCTGTACCTGTTGAGATTCTACCTGCCCTCTGTCAAGGCCCACTTTAAGTTCTCTCATCTCCATAAGCCTTTTCAAGTTATTCAAGCCCACGCGGATTGTCTCCTTTTCCATGCTTCTCCTGCTCTTATAGTTTGTGCTACATAGTTTAGCACTTATTTTTTTCTTTAATGAACTACTCTGATTTCTTCCACCAGTTTATAAGCTCTTGAAAGGCAAGAACTGTATTTCATACAACTTTTATCCCCACACCCATCTCCTTAATTATCCAGGAAACATAAATATTGTCATGGTGTTAGAACGTATGTATATGTGTGTGTGTGTGTGTGTGTGTGTGTGTGTGTGTTTTAAACATCACGTTTATACCCATAGCACATTTGGGCATTTAGTATGCCTTCAATAAACATTTGCTTGACTCTCCATTATTACCTCCTGAATCTGAGAATCTCTAACGCCTACTCTTCCTTAAAGGAGAAAGCAAGAAAGGCACCTGCATTTTTCTGACCAGATCTTTGGAGTAGTGTAACAGGGTTATGTAATTTGTGTTCTAGATATTCTTCTCACTCTTTAGCCTTAGTCAGGCTTCAGAATACGTGTCTGCATTTTTTTTTTCGTGTCTGCATTTTGAAGGCATTTTTCATTGGCTTCTTAACACGATAAAAATATTTAAGGTACTATATTTCTATTTCAACTCAGATATGACTCTTTTCTTTTACCCATATCTGGGGATAGCCCCCACAAGTCAAAATCATTTTTAGAGTGCTTGGAGTATTTTACACAAGTAATTCTCTGCAACAAAAGCCAGGGGAGAGAATTAGTAGGGAGAGAATCTCTGAGGATCAGCAAAGTGTCGTGTACAGTGTGTAGCATTGGTCAGGTCCAGTAAGTTAACTTTCAAATTTTCCCTGTAACCTTTTACATACAGGCTGTATACATGCATAAAGGACATCACACTGGAACCAACCAAGTATTTATCAATAATGGGCGTGTACCCAGTTCTGTGCCAGCTATTGTAGGGGTTATAAAAAGTACTGTGAGACATGGTGTCGGCCTTCAGGGATCTTACCTAGTTAAGAGAGAAAATAACATGGGGCAACCAGAAGATAAACCTCATCCTAGTCATTATTTGTATGCCTGAGATTTAAGATATAGAAGGGATAAATGAAGGCTCAAAAGAGCATTATACAGCTGTGGAATAGGTATGACATAACATGCATGCATATATACAGCATTATGTAAAAGGTTTTAGCTGACATTTGAATGATTCAGTAGTGTGATATGGCCCCCACAAAAGTGACTGCAATTTTCAGCTGTAGTAATTGAAGTGTAATATAGAGAATGACAAAAATGATTGTAGATATTTAGCTTAAAAAAATAAGATGTAGAACATGATAGCTGTCTTTAAATATTTGAAGGACTCCCCTAGGGAAAAAGAATAAATTGTTCATATTGCCTCGAAAATATGAGTGAAAACCAGGGGAAGGCAGACTTTTGGCTCAGTATGAGGAAGGAATGTCTAAAATCAGACCTAATCAAAGATGATACAGGATTTCTTCATAACAAGATTCTTTCCTGATATTGGAGGGAAAGGTATTTTACTATGAGATGGGGGTGGGAAGGTGGCAGTGGTCCCAGAGTTTTAGATTTCATGGACCAATAAAATTTAAATGAAAGTGTGGGGAGAGAGCACAAAGTAGGGTAGCCAGTCTTATTTTGCCAAATAAGAACACTAAACAAAATCAGCTACCAACTACTAATACATTTCATACAAGAAAGGTGATTTTTAAAAAATGCTCCAGGAGTAGGAAGAACATGATCTTCTAATAGTCCTTTACATTAAATACATTTAGCTGAAAAGAAAGGCACTAGGTGCCCTTATTTTCTTTAGTTCAACCCAGAATCATGAACATTTCATTAAAGAACCACTGGGCTAACGGACCTGAGATTGTGACTGGTCTTTCTGGTCCCCTGCTGTGGCTTTGCCCCCTGCCTTTAATTGCTTTATTATTGCTCCCTGAACCCTGAGCACATCTTCTTTATTAAAAGGCTGGGTAGCACGTTGTCAAGTCAGGCTTCTTCTGTGATGAAAAGGGTTGAAAGAAGTTACAAAGAGAACGTGTTGGAGACAAGTATAGCAGCCATTTGAAATGTTTGACTGTTTTGGGCAATCTCTAAATTGGTGAATGGAAAGGGCATTCCCCCTTTCCCCATCTTATAGAAGGGATATGCCGTGGTCCTTGCTTTTCCATGCCTACCCTCTCATCATTTGTGTCATGTTTTACTATCAATTGTAATCTTAAAATACGGGCATAGCTGAAAATGTTGATAAGGTAGTATTTAGTACTCAAGACTTATCTCAAGCTGCAGCTGATAATTGAATTTCTTATTCTTACTTTGCTTTTTAGAATTATTTTCAACAGTTTTCCTCCAAAAGAGTTGTCTATTGCAGACTCTGTCAGATGGACTGACTGATCATGCTATGTTTGAAAGGAAGTTTCCATAATTATTTTTGTGGCCTCTAAAACATTTGTCTGTATGTTAGCTATCCTCTCTGGAAAATTGTTCTTCTGTGCTTAGTTACAGAGAATTCCTTATGTGGAAACAAAACAAAACCTTGTCTCCCCTAAAAAGAGACTGTGATTCAATGGTGCTAACCCCAGATTGGGCAGTAGGGGAGGTGGGCAGTAAGTATTATCTGTTAAAATGTATATTTGAGTACTTAACTATTCAAAAATGTAATAATGATAATAGCTAATAGTTGAAGCAGGTGCCGGGTACTTTTCTAAGTGTTTTACGTATATTATTTAATTTTCACAACAACCCTATAATATAGTATTTATTATTATTCCCATTTTACAGTTCAGAAAACTCAGGCACACAGTGGTTAAATAACTTGCCCACGGTCACAGAACTAATAAGTGGTGGTGTCAGGATTTAAACCTAGGCGAGTCTGACTTTAGAGTCTTCATTCCTGACTGTAAACCACTTGAAGTTGCTTTTGAAATTCAATAGTATGCATACCATGAAGATCTGAAAAAGGAATATTTAAAAGAAATCTGAGAATCCATCCTCAGAAAATAGATTGCTTCCAGCTGGACCAGGATTTAGTAGGCAATGCCTAGAGTAGTAGTTCTTAAAGCATGGAAGCATCAGCATTATTTGCAAATTTGCAAATTCTCACGCCAGACCCAGACCACCAATCAAAAACTCTGAGGGTAAGGCCCAGCAGTCAATGTTTTAATCTGCCTTCTAGATGATTCTGGTGCACATTGAAATTTGAAAACCACTGATTTAGAAGGCAGAACTGTGGAAAAAATAAAATCCAAGAGAGAAATAGCTGGGGGTGGCTGGAAAAAAAGGCTGAAAAGATTGAGGGTGACAGGTCTAATGGGGGCGGGATGGGGAAGGAGGTAAGGGGAATGGGGAGTAGTATACATTGTTAAAGAACCCAAACATCAAAGAAAAACAATATTTGTATATATGTGCTTTAAAAGGCCAGGGAAAAGGAGATTCACTAGATGGATGTATGTTAAATGTCAGAGAGAGGAGAGACATCATCCATATTGCCGTCATTCCTCTGGGAACCAGAAGGAAGGTGAAAATGTGCCTAACTTACCCTGGGCCTAGTGGGGGGAGGTTGTGTGTAGCTGGAAAGTAGCTAGATGAAATAAAACCCTAAAATTTAGTGGAGAGATGAGAGGACTAAGAATATGAGAGGGTAGTGGTGTCAGTCTGCCTTGCACCTGAATCAAGCTAACTGAATACCATGAACTGCTTTTATGAGATGCCTCAGCCTATATAATTTAAAGTCCAGGCTCCTTCACTTGTAATTGTCTAGTTGAATGTCTAAGTTGGGTGTGCTGGATGGAATGAAACCTCTTCTTTGGGTGGGGATGGGAATAACATTAAAGAAACTAGAGAACGTGAAGGACACAGGTTGATATTTGAGTGAATCGCACACTTACCTCTACAGAATGGCAGTAAAGAACACATTCATGATCACCCATCACATAAAACAGGAGCCTTCATTTTTTGTCATTCCAATTGGTAGGGTTTTTTCTCTACATTTGTTTTATTTGCAAATTTTGTTGATATAAATTATGTGATCATACACTAACAGATGCTCCTCACTCTTGTGCCTTGTTCTGATTTGTGTTTATTTTTAGCACCAGAAAAGTGCCACTGTAAGCCATGAGATGTCTGGTCTGAACTGGAAACCCTTTGTATATGGCGGCCTTGCCTCTATTGTTGCTGAGTTTGGTAAGAATGTGAAAACTGAGAAACCTGCTACTTAGGGTATAGATATGGTAGCGTTATTTTTGGTAAAAACTAGAGAAGAAGCAAAAAGAAGCTTGCCCTATTTTTAAAAAAAAATTTATCATAAGAAAGTAATGTACTTAAAAAAAATATATTTATTTATTTATTTGGCTGCACCGGGCCTTTGTTGGAGCACGCAGGGCCTTCGCTGCTGCGTGCTGGATCTTTGTACGGCATGTGGGATCTTTAGTTGTGGCATGCGGGATCTTTTAGTTGCGGCATGCAGGATCTAGTTCCCTGACCAGGGATCGAACCTGGGCCCCCTGCATTGGGAGCGCAGAGTCTCAACCACTGCACCATCAGGGAAGTCCCGCCCTATTTGTTTTAAAAATTGTTGTCTCAAAGCTATCAAGTAATATTTTCTTTATATATGGAATCTAAAAAAAAAAATGGTTCTGATGAACCTAGGGGCAGGACAGGAATAAAGACGCAGACGTAGAGAATGGACTTGACATGGGGAGGGGGAAGTGTAAGCTGGGATGAAGTGAGAGAGTGGCATGGACATATATACACTACCAAATGTCAAATAGATAGCTAGTGGGAAGCAGCTACATAGCACAGGGAGATCAGCTCGGTGCTTTGTGACCACCTAGAGGGGTGGGATAGGGAGGGTGGGAGGGAGATGCAAGAAGGGGGAGATATGGGGATATATGTATACATACAGCTGATTCACTTTGTTATACAGCAGAAACTAACACACCATTGTAAAGCAATTATACTCCAATAAAGATGTTACAAAAAAGATATACACCTTAAAAAAAAAGTAGTACAAACGGTATGGCAAGTGAAGTTAAGAAAAGTCAATTTTGGGAAGCTGTTTTGATAGTTTAATGATTTGTTAATTTGCTAGGCTTAAGAAACATACATGAAAATATAGAGGGAGTTAGATAAGATAGGGGTTTCTGTTACATTCTTATACAAGTGGCCTTTCTTTGTGCTCAGTTGTTTATAAATTTCTTAGTAAGTATTCAGACTTCCTTTTTTCAAACCTCTTTCCCATTTTAGAAGAAAATTGACCAAGATCAAACCAGATTCTTCTCTATTTGATTTTAATTTTGAAATACTTTTAGATTGTGTTTTTTCATCTTCCAAATTTTCTTTCCTAAACTGTTCATAAGTGACCCCAATTCACTAGTTTTTATTGACTTTCTTGGCATATTGTCTGGTGTTATGATATCAAGGTCATCAGTGACCAGAGCTGCATAAACATCTTGTTAGTTTTAGACCTTGAAATAGTCTTTGAAATATATTTTGCCAATATAATGACCACTTCTGCGTGTTGATATAATAAGAGAAAGAAGTTTGGTTAAAGAAATTTTCCCACTAAGCACTGTGCTGGTGTTAGTCCTGAATTACCTGAGGAACCCAGATGAGTAGGCCAAATAGGACTTTGCCATTATCTTTCATAATACTAGAAAACTATTTCTCATAGACAGATAAAAGAAAAAACCCACAAAACTTTGTAATAGTATTTAAGAGTATGTGGAGCAGCAATCCCATGCTCTCCTATCTTCTTGGTGAAGATTTGGGGAGATTTTATGAGGGAGAAGTAGGGAGACTTGAGGTGGGAGGGGGCAGAAGGAAGAGACAGATAAATGCCAGATTGCATGTTAACAGATGACATTAAAACATTTAAGTATTTTGCATTTATAGTGTATTAGAACTATCCTAAAGCACTTTATTATATCACAGTTTCAGTTATACTGTGGGTCAAATCCTGCTGCCTAGATATAGTACATTTCACTTTATCAGATACAACTCTTGTCCTCTGATAGTGATATTTAAGTAGAGACCTAGGTGTTAGAAAAAGAACTTTGTCTCATGTTTTAAAAATTACCATTGGCTTAAATTCATCCAAAATTTAACTGTGATTCTTTGGAAAAACTTATAAATGAGTGTGTTCCTTCACAGGAACTTTCCCTGTGGACCTGACCAAAACGCGACTTCAGGTTCAAGGCCAAAGTATTGATGTCCGCTTCAAAGAGATAAAATACCGAGGAATGTTTCATGCCTTGTTCCGAATCTATAAGGAAGAAGGTGTATTGGCTCTGTATTCAGGGTGAGACTGGACTCTTTCCTTACGTCACAAATAGAAATACTTTTTGGAGAAGCCATGTATTTCAGCTGTCTGATAGTTTGTGCCCTTTTCACCATTTCAACTTATAATTCAATATTGATGTGCCAGTTTATATTTCACTTGCTTGTAAATCTTGAGCTTTGGATTTTGTGTTCATTTGGCTATAAGTGATACATTTTAAAATGGATATCTCTTTGCAGCATTGGCTTTTTCCTGTTTTCCTGAGAGTCATCCATAGCCACTGTGAATAGCAGCACCAATTCGCAGTATATATTTCTGTGATAATCTTCCTGAGTTGCCAAATACTGACTTGTAAAAAAATTTTTCCTCTTTAAAGAAATACTATTC
The DNA here is from genome assembly GCF_965194805.1 of Balaenoptera borealis. Taxonomy (NCBI): domain Eukaryota; kingdom Metazoa; phylum Chordata; class Mammalia; order Artiodactyla; family Balaenopteridae; genus Balaenoptera; species Balaenoptera borealis. The sequence continues at coordinate 108,998,912 of NC_138881.1, forward strand.
TGGCAGTTTAAATAGAAAATGCAGAATGAGAGAGCGGGAGACCCATCATTTTTTTGGGCGGATCATCTTTTGGTTATTCATAAGTCGGTGATCTGTTGTCCAGTGTGTTGTTTATCTGCTGCCAATTTACTAGTCCACTCCTGCATCTAGGGTACCAGTTTATTGCTCAGAGAATGGATATCAGTTTTATTATTAACTTATGTTAGACTTAATTTCAAAGATAATTTACTTGGGGGAAAAAATCAAGTATTACATCCTTAAGCAAGTGAATCATGGATCATCTGTTTCACCTTGTTCTTTTATTGGCACAGATGATCACAAGATTATTTTTTTCAGATAGCAAGCAATAAAGTCAGAAATATGCATGTTTTGTCATCATTTTAAAATCTTAACTGTTTGAGCTGCGGCTGTCTTTCTATTTATAACTGCTAAAGTACAGTTCTGCAGTTGGAAGAATCTCAAAGGGAGGTATGAGTGAGAATGTCTCCAGTTTAATAGCAGAACTTAAATAGGGTGAAATCTTGGCTCTGGTACCTCCTTGATAGGATTGAAGATATATCTGCATCTGCTAGGAAGTAAGGTTGATTTTTTTAAAAAAAATCTATGAAGTGGGTAATGGTGTATACTTTTTCTACATTACTGGATTCGATATGCTGATATTTTGTTAAGGATTTTTGCATCTAAGTTCATGAGAGATATTGGCTTGTAGTTAGTTTTCCTTTTCTGTACTGTTTTTTGGTTTTGTTAGCAGGGTAATATTAGCTTCATAAAATGAGTTGGGAAGTGTTCCCTCTTCTGTTTTCTGGAAGAGATTGTGTAAGATTGGCATTCATTTATTAAATATTTGGTAGAACTCCCCAGTGAAATGATCTGGGTGGGCCTGGAGAGTTCCTTTTTGGGAACTTTTAAATTATAAATTAAAAAATTTTAATGATTATGAGATTATTCAGATTATCTATTTCATCTTGATCGAGTTTTGGTAGTTTGTAGTTTGCAAGGAATTAGTCCCTTTCTTCTAAGTTGTTGAATTTATGAGCATAAGGTTGTTTATAGTATCCCTTTATTATTCTTTTAATGACTGCAGAATTGTAGTGCTATTCCCCGTTTCATTCCTGTTGGTGACATTTCTCTTTTTACTACTGGGACCCTTGCTAGAGGTTTATTAGTTTTATTGTTTTTTTTCAAAATAACTTTTTGTTTCATTGATTTTTCTTTATTTTCCTGTTTTCAAGTTTATTAATTTATGCTCTTTATTATTTACTTCCTTCTGCTTGCTTTCAGTTCATTTTGCTCTTCTTTTTTCTAGTTTCTTGAGGGTAGGAACTTAGATTATTGATTTTGAGACTTTCCCTCTTTTCTAATGTAAGCATTTTGTGCTATAAATTTCTCTCTCAGCACTGCTTTGGTTGCATCCCACATATGTTAATAGGCTGAATTTTCCTTTTCATTCAATTCTATGTATTTAAAAAATACACCCATGTCACCCACGGATTGTTTAGAAGTATCATTTAATTTCCAAGTGTTTGTGGATTTTCCTTATTGATTTCCAGCTTAATTCCATTATGGTCAGAGAACATATTCTATATGATTTCAATTATTTTAAATTTTTTGAGGTTTGTTTCATGACCTAGATGTGCTCTCTTGATGAATGTTCCATGGGTGCTTGAAAAAAATGCGTATTTTGCTGTTTTTATGGAATGAGGTGGGTGATGGAAGTGAGTAGGCTGTCTAGATATGTATAATCTGTGAGTGCATGTTAAGTATAACTGACTTTCTTTTTCTTTCCTTCTTTCTGGCAGAATTGCTCCTGCTTTACTAAGACAGGCATCATATGGCACCATTAAAATTGGCATTTACCAGAGCTTGAAGAGATTATTTGTAGAACGTTTAGAAGGTCAGTATAAGACTCCTCATTCTCTTTTGAGGTAACACTCAAAGGGATTGTTGAAATCATGCTTAATGAGAAGTGTTCATCACAGGGTGCCTGAGAATGGGTAACAGTCATTGCAAGGACAAAATAAGCTTGTACTGATTTGTGATTAATCCTTGCAGAGGTGATGTATAGGTTAGAGGGACCTGCTCTTCAAGTTTGTCCCTTTTCCTATCAAACAAACAAAAAAAGGCTTCTGGTCATCACAGAGAGAACATGGAGCAAACTTGTTCAGAAAATTAATGCTGTCCTCATCTACAAGAGGACTTCAGCTGTAAGGAATCCTCTAGCTGTGGGTTTTGATAAGCTTTGGTCAGATAGAGTAGTTTTATATATATATAAAATATGGCCACCTTAACCCACATTCAGCATTACCATATGTCTCTCTATTTGCTGCTGTAGCTTTTTCAGCTGGATACTATACTAAAATGGTTATTTTACTACAGGCCTGAGGCTGTTGCATAGTTGGGGACAGCTGGAGAGCTTTTCGGTTAGTAATGTCCTTTGAATTGCTTTATTGTCTAAGTCAACTTTTTCTGGAGCCTCTTCTTTGAGGATCCTGAAGGATTCTAGTCCTAAAATAATTTCCTTTCACAGATTCTTCACTTGGGTTTACCTAGTTTTTAATTTGTAGGCTCGTTATGGTGAGGAGGCATGGTGAAGATTGAATTTTAGAACAATATACACTGTGGTTTCTTTGTTCTTTTTTCTAGCTGAGAGGATTTAGTTCCAAATGACTAGTTTTTCACATTTAACTACAGAAATCTTCTGTCAATAAATAGAGGCTAGTAGATAATATGGCCAATTAAAATTAATATTTAGGTATTTTTTTTCCTATTAGACATAAGATTTTATCCTTTAACATTCGGTTCCTAAGTCTTTAGAGTTGATGATTCTCCAGAAAAAGACTTAAAAATTTTTTTCTTTAGATGTTTGAAATGATTGAAGGAGAAATAGCACATTCTGAATTTATATGGAATATTGGCAGTTATACAGAATAATAGGATATATTCCAGGGTGTTTTAGAAATATTTATTTTAATTTTATATGTTTCAGTACTGATTTGGAACCTAGAAATATTTGAGTTTCTTTATTTTCATAAGCTTTGTGGTTCATTTCTGTAGTCAGTTCTCTGACATGGTTCCCTTTCTCTGATAGCTCAGCACTCTGTTCTCGGAAACTGGTACCTCTTACAAGCAGACCTTTCTTTTTTTTGTTCATTTTTTACAGATGAAACTCTTTTAATTAATATGATATGTGGGGTAGTGTCAGGAGTGATATCTTCCACTATAGCCAATCCCACCGATGTGCTAAAGGTAAGAGAAGTCTGGCAGCGTTGGATGTATGCAGTGTGACACGAAAAGAGCGTGAGCTTTGAGTCAGATTTGGGCTCAGATCCCCACTCTGTCACTTGCCAGCTGTAAAACCTTGGGCAAATCACTTAACTGCTTTAAGCCTCAGTTTCCTCATTTGTAAAATGAAGATAATTCAGTATGTATTGCATAGGGTTGTTAAGGATTAAAGATAATATATGTAAACTGTTTATCATTGTACTTGGTAGGTAGTTGATGCTTAATAAATAGTACTCAATTTATTATGATGTGCATTAATCCATTGGTCTTCAAACTAGAGTATGCAAACCTTTATAGGTTCTTTCCAAGGGGGCTATGCAATTTTAAGGGAATCAATTTCCAGATCCCTTACTTTCTTTGTACCCTTCTCCAAAACTGATCTGAAAATGAGCTTGTGTTTAGAACAGCCCTTGCCCCACTTTACAAAAGAAAGGCACATTCCCCCACCCATTCCAAATCATAGTATGGTATATTGACCTGTGGTGTAACCTGGAGTATCAGACAAAGGGATAAATTGAAATACAGTTTTTAGAGAAGCCTCCTTTAATAACTAATCGAAATACCGTAAATCTATAATGTCGCTATCTTTTCCTGTCTTATCCATATTTCTATTAAGGATGAGATTTGGCTTTAAAATGATGTATTTTGGCCTATTAGAGATATTCTGAATTCAGAACCAGAACAGTATAGGTTAGTGGTGCTGAGTTTTTTACAACGTAATTGAATTTCTTTCAGATTTTATCAAAATTCAGAATGAAACATTTATTTAATAATATCAATAATATCAATCTATATCTTATTTAATCTAATAATCTAACTTAATCTAATAATAGCAATCTGCATCTTATTTTTGAGATAAAATGGTTAACATTTTTTACTTATTAACTCATTTAAACTTATGATAATTAAAAGCACTAAATATATGATTAAAATATGTAAGAGGATCCCAAGTTTTTAAAAATCATTTTAGGGGGAATGTGAGAAAAAAAAGTAAGAGAACATATGTTTTATTTATTTGAAACCACAAGTGGCTAGGTTGGTGGAGGGGAGATCTATTTTGATTCAGAGTTTTGAGAACCAAGAGAGTGACTTGAAAAACAACACACATGAAAGAAACCAGTGGTGGTTGATAAAGAAACGATATGAAATGATATTTCTGGGTTAAATTGAGAATACTTTAGCTACAGAATTTTTATATCACTTTAGATTTACAGAACAAGTATTTTGAAGATAATTGACTATATCCTAAAACTCTAAAATATTTGCAATATAATTACACTGGTTAGAATGTGCTTTTCAAGAACAATAATATTTAATTCCCTAAAACTTCCTTTGTTATCCATCAGGATCCTAAACTTAATCATATACATGATTCACTTCAATTTCCTGTTGCTCTGACCTGTCTGGTACAATTACAACCATTGACCAATGCTACAATCTCCCTCTTCCTTTCATATCCTTAGGTAGGGCTGAGTGGTGAGTGGTGCTGGGACGTGGAGGGTCGGGGGTAGTCACAATCCTATATAGGAGTTATAATCACAGTTGGGCTGTTTAATCCTTTCATTTATCCTTGAATAGATCTTTCTCTGAACTACGTGCCGCTTCCTTGCCTTTGTGTATGTAGTTCTCTTTTTGCCTGCAATGCCTTTTCCCCCTTTCCTCATGAATTTATCCTTCAAGACTGCTCAGGAACAGGGCCAAGACTAGGACAAGGGAGATACTCCCCTTGGGTGCAAAATGTAAGGGTGTGCCAAAAAACTCAATAATCAAGAGAAATAACATTTTTATGCAATAGTTTTCAAAAATTAAAATGAATGTGAAAAATTCATGATGAACAAAATAGCAATATTTTGTACAATCCATCTCACTCACTCTAATCCCGCCCTGTTGGATCCTGTCTTTAATTACAATTTTGATACTTGGTTCATCATGGGTTTTTGTGCATTAATTTTGATTTTTAAAAATATCACATTAAGATATTATTTATCTGGATTACTGAGGTTTTTTACATCACCCCCCCACTACATTTTGTGCCTAAGGAAAGTGCCACACTTGCCTCACCCTCATCCCAGCCCTGGTCAGGAATCACCTGCATAAAGAAGTCTTCTACTTATCATAGGATATTTGTGGTTTCAATTTGTCTTTGTGATAGTTTCTATTCCATTTTAATTTGGTTTAGGTTTTATTTCAAAACTCTTAGTAGTAGCAGTTGACTTTCCACATAAAAACGTGCTGCTGTAACATGACTTACCAAGAACATTTATTAAAACCTAGAGTTGTGCTTCATGAAAATCAGGCCTACATTTGGGCCACTAGTACTTAGTGACTGACTGCTATGATCTATATGTGCAGTCGGTGGGAAATTGTACCAAATCTTTTACATGGCCTTTTAATGCTGTACCTCCTTTCTTGTGCCTCTCAAAGGCTACTTTGCAGAATACAGTATCATGCTTTTTACAAGTAAAACTCAATTTAAGGTCTTGTAAGCATTAAATTATATTTTTAAACTTTTTTCCTGCTTTTTTTATACTTCAATAAGCAATGCATGTTCAATGTAGTAAAAAGTGGAAGGCAGGAAAAAAACACAAAAGAGAAAAATGCCCACTTGGAGCTTCATCACTTAGACGTAAGCCACTGTCAACATTTGGGTGTGTATGTTCAGTCAGTCTCTTTGTTGAACATATGGTTATTTTTAAGTCTACATGTTTTTGATAAAAATGATATACCATACATACTGCTTTGCAACCTGCTTTTTCTATTTAGCAATTAATTGTTGACATTTTCCAATATCCACAAATATTATTCTACAATAAAATTTTATGGCGGCATAGTATTCCCTTAAATGGATGTATCATAGTTTATGCAACTAATCCTTTGTTGTTATTTTTGGACATATAGGTTGTTTATAGTTTTTTACTAAACTAATCATAGTTTAAATGGATTATTTTCTACCACCACAGAGTACTCATTCTTTCTTTTCCCCAAATTTTCTTCCAACTCCAGAAATGATGGACTTAGTATGAGGAATGTGAGGCTGATAAAAATCATCTTTATAAAATATACTTTGACACAAATTACATTCTTTCTATATGTAGCTTAAGTCATTAATTTCATCATAATAGTAAGCTGATTTTTAATTCCCAAATACTGTTTTCTTCATTTTAAATGAGTGAATCATCTCATTTTGGTTCTCTGTCAAAATAAAATGTTCACCTCTTCCGATTTTAGATTCGAATGCAGGCTCAAGGAAGCTTGTTCCAAGGCAGCATGATTGGCAGCTTCATTGATATATACCAACAAGAAGGTACCAGGGGTCTGTGGAGGGTGAGTACTCTTTTCTTGGTATTATTCTTTACACAGTTGCTAGAATTTGCAAAGATTACCTTTTATATAAAGCCATAAAATTGTGAATTGTCACCTTATACTATGTAAGATTCTTGGTAACCTAAAAAATAAGGTAAGAAGCTCCTTATCAGCTGTGAAAGGACCAAAACTTATCAGTCGTCTTTATTTCTGCTTAATGTTTGGGGATTGTATGTGTGAGAGAAGTTATATTGTTTGAGATAGCCATTTTGGTTTGTTCAAATTCACGGTGAGTTTAATTTTTCAATATATATTTTTGCCAGTTTTGTATTAACACAGCAATGTATGTTTATGGTAGTGTCTATAGTGCTTATGATCAAAAGTTATTGCCTAAAACAACTTTGTTAACATTATAAAAGGTAAAAGATGTACTATAAAATGTTGAGAAAATATATAAAAGATAAAAATATCCAGTAGTCCCACTAGCTAGAGATATCACTGTTAACATTTTGTCGTATTATCTTCCAGTCTTCTATCTATACTTTTTAAAACATTTTTGTTCCTGTAATTTTTTATCCAGTTTTAATCACTTAAGTTTATAATATTAAATAAGACTACTAGTAGTAGAGAGTAGAATGGGAAATCCATTAATAGACTCTTAGAAGGGAGAGCGTTGCTTTTATTATTTCTTTATAATTTTCCCTAACTACTTACTATAAAATTTTCAAACATACAGACAAGTTGGAAGAACAGAACAATGAACACCTACATAGCTGGATTAAATGACTCAAAGTTTGGCCCTATTTGCTTTATCTACTTATGTATATACACACATGCACACATATACCCATACACACACACACACACACACGTGCACACTCTTTTTTTGTTGTTTAAATATCTAATGAGTCTCTCTCTTTCCTTTTTTTCCTAAACTATTTGAAAGGAAGTTGCAGACATCGTGGTACTCCCCTAAGTACGTCATTATGCATCTCCTAAGAATAAGGACATTCTCCTACATAATAACAATACCATTGTCACACCTAAGAAAATTAATAAGTCCCTAATATCTAATACCCAGTCCATATTCAAATTTCCTTTATTGATGAGATCAGGTCAGTTTTCTTATATAAAATGCTTCCTTGCATTTCCCCTGTATTTCCTGTAAGCTAGAAGTTAGATCTGTTGGCTTGATTAGATGCATGTTAAACATTTCTGGTAAGAGAACTTCATAGATGACACTATTTCATATGCATCACAGCAAGAGACACAAAATGTTAGTTTGTCCCAAAATTGGTGATGCCAAGTTCGTTTACTTGTTAAGATGATGCCTACCAGGTCTTATCATAGTAAAAGGTACGTTTTTTTCCCCCTTTGCAATTAGCAAGTAATTTGCAGGGTAATATTCTAACAACGTGCATATATCCTATTACTTAATGACCTTCTGCCAAATGATCTTAGCATCCGTTAATGATCCTTGACGTTTGCTTTTTGATAAAAAGCACTTGGAGGTACACTTTCTTTTCCTTTTTCTTTCTTTCTTTCTTTCCTTTTTTTTTTTTTTGCCACACTGCACGGCATGCGGGATCTTAGTTCCCTGACCAGGGATCGAACCCGTGCCCCTGCAGTGGAAGGGTGGAGTCTTAACCACTGGACCGCCAGGGAAGTCCCAAGGTACACTTTCTTGGTTAGTCTAATTTAAAACCAGAAAATGGAACTAACTAGAGCTTTTTTCACAAACTAAGGCTAAGGAAAAGACAAAGACAGAACAATAAATAGAATTGGAGATTTTGTCAGGGGAACATAGCTACTTTGTTTTTAATTAAAATAATCTTTTAATTGTGGTAAAATACATATAAAATATCACATTTTTGTACAACCAGTCTCCAGAATTCTTTTCATCCTGCAAAACTGGAACTCTGTACCCATTAAACAACAGCTCCGCATTTCCTCTTCCCCTAGCCCCTGGCCACCAACCTTTTATTATCTCTCTATGAATTTGATGGTTCTGGGTACCTCATATAAGTGGAATCATACACTGTTTGTCTTTTTATTACTGGCTTATTTCACTTAGCATGATGTCCTCAAGGTTCATTCATGTTATCACATGTGTCAGAATTTCCTTTTTAAGGTTGAATAACGTTCCATTATATGCGTATACTACATTTTGTTAATCCAGTCATACATTAATGGACATTTAGTTTGTTTCTATATCATGGCTCTTGTGAATTATGCTGCTGTGAACATGGATGTGCAGATACCTCTTCAAGACTGATGTCAATTCTTTTGTGTATATACCCAAAAGTAGGATTGCTGGATTGTATGGTAATTCTATGTTTAATTTTTTGAGGAACTGAACATAGCTACTTTTATGATCCAGGCTATTTACTCCATCCAGGCATGTAAGGAGAAGTGAAGTATATTGTGTTATGTATTCTTTTGACACAGACATGTATTATTTACATATTAAAATATGGGAATCTTTTTTTCATTTCAACAAGGAAATATGTTTACCTTTTTCTTCAAACACATGTCTGTATTTTATTTTCCTGCTTTGATTGTAACATGGGTACTGGAAACATTTCACTTTCACTGGAAACACTTCACTTTCTCCCAAACTCCATTGTAAGAAATAACAACAGGAGTACAGTAATAAAGAGTAACTGGCACCTAGGTCAGAGTTAGACAGACAGTCGAGTAGTGAACTGGAGAGCACTTGCCCTGTTCATTGCTGTCATGCACCACGTTGAGTCCAGTGTGGCCAAATTTTCTGGGCTTTCAAGAGAAGCTGGAAATTTGCATTCCTGTGTGAAATATCCATTCCTGTGGTTTTGTTTTTGTTTTATGTTGACAGCTAATTCAGCCTTCTAAGAAACACTGTGTAGGCCACACAAAACATGTCTGTGACCTGAATTCAGCCCGTGGGGCCTTACGGTTCACCAAATTAGCCTTCTGAGGCCATCTTCTAACAGAGTTGAGCAGGTGGAAGGATCAGAGAGGAAGGTACTGCTGGGCCAGCCAGCCTGATGAGCAGAATCAAACATCTCCTGATGACAGCACAGCTACATCACTTCCACTTTATAAATGGAGTTTGGGAATTTAGAGATGATTGAACTCTTTAATTATAACAGGTATCACAGAAAGCAGTTGTTCCCCATGGTATGTTATTTTCAGTTTTTTAAATGATATTTAAATTTAAACACAATTGTAAAAGTAAAACATTCCTTGTGAAAATTTTTACAAAAATTTGGCATGTGTGTGTATGCCTTTTCCCCTAAAGTTAGAATAATACTATAAATAATTTTATGTCTTACCTTCTTCAGCATTACAGACATTTTCTCGTGTCATTCATATTCTTCAAAAACAGGACTTTTAATGCTCTGGCAGTCCTGTGTTGTAACATGAGCTGTGATAGGAATACTGTACTAGTGAGTGAAAAGCTGATAGTGTTATCACAGGAGGACTCATAAGGAGGTACTCCTTTGCCTTGGCCTTCTCCCTAGCTGCATCATACCTTTGCTGTCATCCTAGTGTGTCCTTTCTGCACATCCTAAATTCTGTGAAATAAACTTGAAAGCTCTCCTCTCCCTACTGACTTTTGCTTCATGGTTTTATTTTTAATAACATCTTTATTGAGATAATTCATATACCATAAAAATTTGCCATCTTAAAGTGTATAATTTAATGTTTTTTGGATATCCAAAGACTTGTGCAACCATCACCACTGTCTAAGTTTAGAACATTTTTATCACCACAAAAAGAAACCCCATATCCATTAATAGTCACTTCCCATGACCTCCAACCTTCCCAGACCTAGACAACCACTAATCTAGTTTCTGTCTCTATAGATTTACCAATTCTGGCATTTCATGTAAATGGAATTATACAATATGTGGCATTTATGACTAGCTTCTTTAGTTTAACGTACTGTTTTTAAGTTTCATCTATGTTTTAGCATTTATCAGTACTTCATTTCTTTTTATGGCTGAATAATAATTCCATTGTATGTATATACCATATTTTGTTTATCCCTTCATCAATTAATAAGCATTTGGGTGGTTTGTACTTTTTGGCTATTATGAATAATGCTGTTATGAACATTCATGCACAAGTTTTTGCATAAATATATGTTTATAATTTTCTTGGGTATGTATCTAGATGTGAAATTGCTGGGTCATGTAGTAATTCTCGGTTTAACCTTTGAGGAATTGCCAAAGTGTTTATCACAGTGGCTGCCCTATATTGTATTCCCACCAGCAGTGTATAAGTGTATATCTTCTTTGGGGAAATGTCTATTAGATCTTTTGCCCATTTATTAATTGGGTTGTTTGTCTTTTTATTGAGTTGTAAGAGTTCTTTATTTTGGATACTAGTCCATATATAGTATATGATATATACTAGTCCAGATATATGATTTGCAAATATTTTCTCCCATTGTGTGGGTTGTCTTTTCACTTTCTTGATGGTATCCTTTGAATCACAAAAATGTTTAATTGTGATAAAGTCCCATTTATCTATTTTCTCTTTCGTTGCTTGTGCTTTGGGTGTCATATCAGTGATTTTATTTTTTAGTACAGTAAGTGAATTGGGAATTTATAAATGTTCCGGTATTAGCTATTGATTTGAAGGAGGAATAACTCCTATACTTCAGACTTGGATTTTTTCTGTTATTTTTTAATTCCTGACTTACTTTGTTCACTTTTAGACTTATGTCGCTACCAGTGTATTTCCTTGGTGTCTCATGTCACTTATGTTTTGTAGGGTGTTGTCCCAACTGCTCAGCGGGCTGCCATCGTTGTGGGAGTAGAGCTACCAGTCTATGACATTACAAAGAAGCACTTAATATTGTCAGGGGTGATGGGAGACACAATCTTAACTCACTTTGTGTAAGTAGGATAGGTTGTACTCATTCCATATATTCAGTACTTTAAGCACAAAAAGCATCTTTCACTGAAGTCCTCATGTAGAATTGATAATGGGTACATATGGTCTAAATACCTTTTTCTCTCTCATCACCAGAACTTCAAGCCTTCTGATACAGGTACAGAGATTCCAGATGCTGTGGGCACTTTGGTACTTGGGGGCAGTGTCTAATACAGTAGCCTATCAGATGTCTGTAGGATTTGCATTTGTTCATACACAGCCTCTGTATCTAATAAACTCATCTTTTATTTGCTTTGGTTAATTTTGGATCAGAAAGCAAATTTTCTCAATGAGAAACAGAATAAAAGGGTGAAATTTTATAGGGCCTGTGAAACAAAACCACAGTTTTGGGCTGAAGACTGTTGCTAATTTCATCCTATGTTTTCTTCATCTTGCAACTTTTATGATATTTTACTACTCAAATGCATTTGGCATATGATGCTGTGGTTTGAAAAATTTACATAACTAATAGATGATGCATAATACTTCCTGCTTAGGGAACTTGCTAGACTTATAAACTGTCCCCTTAAAAAAAAAAAAGGCTATCTGAATTTTGGATTGAAAAGTGAAGGGGACAACTTTTGAATAATGTAAAGATTAGTAAAGATTTTCTTTCTCTTTAGATTGTAATGAAAGGACAAGTGCCAGGTTTTATCTGATGAGTCTGACTCATTGTACATGTATGTTTGGACTAATTTCAGTTTAAGTGGGCAGAGGTGCAAGTGGGGCAGTCTATCTTCTTAAAGTTTTTATCTTTAGTTCCAGCTTTACGTGCGGCTTGGCTGGGGCTCTGGCTTCCAATCCAGTTGATGTGGTTCGAACTCGCATGATGAACCAGAGGGCAATTGTGGGACATGTGGACCTCTACAAGGGCACTTTGGATGGTATTTTAAAGGTACACACACTGTGAACTTGGATTGTATTTTTAATTTTCTTTGATGTCTCAGACCTTCTTGCAGTCCTTATTCTTAGTTGCTGCATTTCATTCTGAAGATGGAAGAATCATTATGTCTATTTTTAGTAGCCTCTCAGAGTAATTCCTAGGTAGAAAAGCTGTCTCCTTGGCAATCTGCTGATGCACAGTGGTCCTTAATATTATTATTCCAGTTTGAATGCTTAAGACTGCACGATACTTTTATCAATAGCACCATGTAGAATTACTGGTAGAAAGGACTTAACATATCCCACATTTGCCCATTTCAGACAAGGCAGAGATGCTATAATAGAAAATCTGGTACTTGGTTTCCATTCAGCATTGTGCTGTTGTTCACGGTTTGGCTTTGAAAGTTTCTGCTATGTTGTGTTTGTAGGAAGCTGAATATCATACACGTATTATGTATTATATAATCATTTGTGATAATACTTCTACAAAAAACAAATTTGGAGCTAAAATATGATACTGTCATATGGTTTCTCAGTTTAGTTAACAACTGTTATCTATCAGGCACCATTTTAGTATGTACAGAAAAATTACAGTGCACCACATGTATACAAACAGATAATCAACACATCTTGTCAAGTGATAAACTCAGGGGTCTATGGGAGGAAATTTTAGTCCAATTTGGAAGTTTGGGATAGGTTTCCTGTAGATGGAGGCATCTAAAATAATAGTAACTCACATCTGTTGAGTGCTTTCCTGTGTATCGGGGACTGTCCTAATGAGACTTACATGTATTCATTCATTTAATCCTCACCATTACAGCATACTGAAGTGCTAAGATTAACTAACCTGCCCAAGGTTTCACAGCTAGTAAGTGGGAGAGCTGGGATTTCAACTTAGACCATTGGCTTCAACCCAACATTCTTCACACTGTGGTGCCTTCCTCATGTTGGTGGCTGAGGGTTAGTTAGGTTATAAAGGATATTGAATGCTATGCTGAGATGCTTGGACTTATTCTTTTACTTGATGAGGAGCTATTGAAAGATTTTAATCAGGTCAGATTTACGTTTTAAATAGATCACACTGGCTTTGTGGAGACAGTTGTTCTCAATCTTAGATGCACACTGCAGTCACCTGGGGAACATTCACAGCTTCTGCACCCACCTTAAACCAATGACCTCAGAATGCCTGGGGTGGGAGCCAGGTTGTCAGTATTTTGAAAACTCCTCAGGTGATTGCAATGTTCGCCCAAAGTTGAAAACCATTAATCTAAGGGTTTGTGTCTTCTGTGCTAGGCACTGTTCTAGGTTGGTGAACAAAAAAGTCCTGGCCTTCGTGACATTTTAATTCTAATAGGAAGGGACAGATAAACACATAGGAAGTGAGGAAAAGTAGACAAGTACAAAATACTCTTTCAAGAAGGTTGGCTAAGAGGAGATAGAGGGTATAATAATATAGTAATAGCATTTATTGAATGTTTATTATGTACCACACACTAGCGTATATCCTTTAACTCCCAGCAACCCTATAGAGTGGATAATATCTTTGCCATTTTATACAGGAGAGAACTCAGGTTCAGAGTAGCTAAGTATTTACCCAAGATTATACACCTAATAAGTGGCAGATCTGGGATTTAAATCAGGGTTTGTTTGATTCCAGAGTTTATACTTGTAACCACTATGCTGTATGATATTGTCAGAAACATGTTTTCATGTTGACAGTAACCTTTAAGTACTTACATTTACTCACTCATTCACTTACTTGCTATTAAAATTCTTTAAAACAACTTTGCTCTTTATTGTCATCATACTTTTTTATTTTATCTATAAGAGTGCCATAACACTTTGGTGAATGAAATTATGCATTCATCTCTGACGTAGAAATGAGCAGCTGCAAATCTCATCCTGCTACCTCTATATTAAAACCCTTGAATGGCTTCTCTCTGATGCAAGGTCCATATGATTTGACCCCTTTTTACCTCTACAGCCTTATCTTTGCTACCTTTACTCTGTATTCCAGACATACTGAACAAGTTCTAGTACTAGACTTTTCTTTCATTCCCAAGTTTTCAACCATGCCATATACTTTGTTAGACGGCTAGCTTCTGCTCATTCTTCAGATTGCATTATTTTTTCATAAAGGCCTTCCCTGACCATTAAACTGTGTATGTGTATGTAGTTTTATATACTTGCTCTGTCATAGCATTTAATATATTTTAAAAAACATCTTTTTTGATGTTTTTTTAACTTCATGAAATTCATAAAGTTCACCTATTCAGAGTGAATAGGCTTTTGGTATATTCACAGATATGTGCAACCATCATCACCACAGTCAACTTTAGAACATTTTCATGACCTCAGAAAGAAACCCTGTGCCCTTTAGCTATTACCTCCCTATCTTCCCAGCCCTAAGAAACTACTAATGTACTTTTATCTCTGTAGCTTTGCCTATTCTGGATATCTTATATAAATGGAATCATGCAATATGTGAGCTTTTTGACTGGCTCATTTCACTTATCATAATGTTTCAAGGTTCATCCATGCTGTAGCATGTATCAGTACAGGCATACCTCAGAGGTATGCTTCCAGACCACCACAATAAAGCAAATGTCGCAATAAAGCAAATGTCGCAATAAAGCGAGTCACATGAACTTTTTGGTTTCCCAGTGCATGTAAAAATTATGTTTACGCTATACAGTAGTCTATGAAGTGTGCATTAGTATTGTCTTAAAAAAATGTACATACCTTGATTTGCTAAAAAATGTTAACCATCATCTGAGCCTTCAGTGAGTCATTTCTTTGCAATAGTAACATCAAAGATTACGGATCACCATAACAAATATAATATAATGAAAAAGTTTGAAATATGACGAGAATTACCAAAAGTGACAGAGAGATACAAAATGAGCAAGTGCTGTTGGAAAAATGGTGCTGATAGACTTGCTCCATGCAGGGTTGCCACAAACCTTCAATTTGTTAAAAATCCACTATCTGCAAAGTGTAGTAAAGTGAAGTGCAATAAAATGAGGTATGCCTGTACTTTGTTCCTTTTTATGGTTGGGTAATATTCTGCTGTATGGCTGTATCACATTTGTTACATTTTATTGTCTAGTTGAACCTTGAGCAACATGAGTTTCAACTGCACGGGTCCATTTATATGCAGATTTTTTTCAAGAGTAAATACTACGGTACTGCACAACCTGTGGTTGGTTGACTCTCTGGATGTAGAGGGCTGAAAATAAGTTATATGAGGACTTTTGACTGCATGGAGGGTCGGTGCCTCTAAACACCTGCATTGTTCAAGAGTCAATTGTAATTGCTTTTAATGGCTGTCTGCCCAGTAGACTCTAAGTTCCGTGAAGGCAGGGCCATATGCATCTTGTTTATCACTTTATCCACAGCAAATTATTTGTTGAATGAATGTATAACTTCATGAAGTAGCCTCTTGTCTCTGTGTATCTACAGAAGTTCTTGCTTGTTTTCACTCAACTGCCTCAAGCCAAAAAGTGTGCATCCCAATTCTAATGTTTGGAAGAAGTTAGTCCCTGTTTTGGAGCTCTATGAGGATTCATATGGCTCATGAGAGTGTTAGAGGCTGTGTGTGTGTGTGTGTGTGTGTGTGTGTGTGTGTGTGTGTGTGTAAAAGTTTGTGTGTTCATTTACTCAACAAATATTTATTCAGATATTTAGTGGAGACTTTACTGTGCCAGACAGTGTTATGTGGTGGGATAGGATGGTGAAGAAGACCAACATGGTCCCTGCTTTTCTGGAGATTACATTCTAGTTGAGGGAGACAGACAATAAACACACAGGTAATAAACAGTGTAATTTTATTATTCCAAATCTTTTTTTGGTCACGCTGTGCAGCATGCGGAATCTTAGTTCCCCGACCAGGGATAAAATCCATGCCCCCTGCATTGGGAGTGCGGAGTCTTAACCACTGGACCACCAGGGAAGTCCAATAAACAGTATAACTTCAGATGGAAGTAAATACTATGAAGAAACTAACACAGCATAATGAGATAGTGACTTGGTGATAGTGGTGGGGAACTACTTCAGCTAGGATGGCCAGGGAAAGGCTGTGAGGAGGTGACATTTGAGCAGAGGTCTGAATGATGAGAAGAAGGTGGCCACGAGAAGATCTGAGAGAAAAGCATTCCAAAAAGAGGGAGTGGGTACAAAGGCCCTGAGTTGGGAATGAGTTGGACATGTTCAAGGGTTAAAAACAAGGCTGGTATGGCTGCATGTGATGAATAAAGGAAAAAGTAGTAGGAAATGAAACTGGAGAGAGAGGCAGGGGCTAAATCATGCAGGTCATTAAAGAAAATTTGCAGTTAGAATGAAATCCACTGGGAATTCATTGGAGAGCTTTAAACAGAAAAGTGACTATCTGATTTATAATTTTAAAAGATTGCTTTGGCTTCTCGGTGGAGATTGTAGACCAGTTCCAGGTGAGAGGTGATGGGGTTTGGTTGTATCTCTCAGGTGCCTTATCTTAGCAGTCTATGATTCTAGGTTATCTGTATCCAGGATTTATTTTGGTTGATTTTCACAATTTTCCAACATCAGTTTTGGTCTGAGACCTATAGCATTTGCTGATGATCCATTGGGGCAAGCATATTACCACTATGTTTCCATAAATAGTGCCCTTATTCTGTTACTATTTGCTTTAAAAATGATTAATAAGGATAATCGTATTGAGTGTTCTTAATCTATAGGATGGGATAAGGGATATTTAGACGTCTGGATTCTCATATTGTTGTCTTATCCAAATATTCATTTTTTAGTATACTGGTGGGTTTCACTTCACCAGTGGGAAGGCAAAATAACATTTTTTTCAATGTAGAATACAATGCCTAACACACAGGAGTTACTTAATAGATATTTATGCATTAAACAGGAACTGTTTCTGTTGGTGAAATTCAATACACATCATCAATTTATGACCTTTGGTATGCATTATTTGTCATTTAATTCTTTTGTTTTTGAATTTTATTTATTTTTTTATACAGCAGGTTCTTATTAGTCATCAATTTTATACACATCACTGTACACATGTCAATCCCAATCGCCCAATTCAGCACACCACCACCACCACCCCCCGCCACTTTCCCCCCTTGGTGTCCATACGTTTGTCCTCTACATCTGTGTCTCAATTTCTGCCCTGCAAACCGGTTCATCTGTACCATTTCTCTAGATTCCACATATATGCGTTAATATATGATATTTGTTTTTCTCTTTCTGACTTACTTGACTCCGTATGACCGTCTCTAGATCCATCCACGTCTCTACAAATGACTCCATTTCGTTCCTTTTTATGGCTGAGTAATATTCCATTGTATATATGTACCACATCTTCTTTATCCATTCATCTGTTGATGGACATTTAGGTTGCTTCTATGACCTGGCTATTGTAAATAGTGCTGCAGTGAACACTGGGGTGCATGTGTCTTTTTGAATTATGGTTTTCTCTGGGTATATGCCCGGTAGTGGGATTGCTGGGTCATATGGTAGTTCTGGTTTTAGTTTTTAAAGTAACCTCCATACTGTTCTCCATACTGGCTGTATCAATTTACATTCCCACCAACAGTGCAAGAGGGTCCCCTTTTCTCCACACCCTCTCCAGCGTTTGTTGTTTGTAGATTTTCTGATGATGCCCATTCTAACTGGTGTGAGGTGATACCTCATTGTAGTTTTGATTTGCATTTCTCTAATAATTAGTGATGTTAGCAGCTTTTCATGTGCTCCTTGGAGATCTGTATGTCTTCTTTGGAGAAATGTCTATTTAGGTCTTCTGCCCATTTTTGGATTGGGTTGTTTGTTTTTTTTAATATTGAGCTGCATGAGCTGTTTATATACTTTGGAGATTAAGCCTTTGTCCATTGATTCGTTTGCAAATATTTTCTCGCATTCTGAGGGTTGTCTTTTCGTCTTGTTTGTAGTTTCCTTTGCTTTGCAAAAGCTTTTAAGTTTCATTAGGTCCCATTTGTTTATTTTTGTTTTTATTTCCATTACTCTAGGAGGTGGATCAAAAGCGATCTTGCTGTGATTTATGTCAAAGAGTGTTCTTCCTATGTTTTCCTCTAAGAGTTTTATAGTTTCCGGTCTTACATTTAGCTCTCTAATCCATTTTGAGTTTAGTTTTGTGTATGGTGTTAGGGAGTGTTCTAATTTTATTCTTTTACATATAGCTGTCCAGTTTTCCCAGTACCACTTATTGAAGAAACCGTCTTTTCTCCACTGTATATTCTTGCCTCCTTTATCAAAGATAAGGTGACCATAGGTGCGTGGGTTTATCTCTGGGCTTTATATCCCATTCCACTGATCTATATTTCTGTTTTTGTGCCAGTACCATATTGTCTTGATTACTCTAGCTTTGTAGTATAGTCTGAAGTCAGGGAGTCTGATTCCTCCAGCTCCATTTTTCTCCCTCAAGACTGCTTTGGCTATTCGGGGTCTTTTGTGTCTCCATACAAATTTTAAGATTTTTTGTTGTAGTTCTGTAAAAACTGCCATTAGTAATTTGATAGGGATTGCATTGAATCTGTAGATTGCTTTGGGTAGTATAGTCATTTTCACAATGTTGATTCTTCCAATCCAAGAACATGGTATATCTCTCCATCTGTTGGTATCATCTTTAATTTCTTTCACCAGTGTCTTATAGTTTTCTGCATACAGGTCTTTTGTCTCCTTAGGTAGGTTTATTCCTAGGTATTTTATAATTTTTGTTGCAATGGTAAATGGGAATGTTTCCTTAATTTCTCTTTCAGATTTTTCATTAGTGTATAGGAGTGCAAGAGATTTCTGTGCATTCATTTTGTATCCTGCAACTTTACCAGATTCATTGATTAGCTCTAGTAGTTTTCTGGTGGCATCTTTAGGATTCTCTATGTATAGTATCATGTCATCTGCAAGCAGTGACAGTCTTCCTTCTTCTTTTCCAATTTGTATTCCTTTTATTTTTTTCTTCTCTGATTGCCGTGGCTAGGACTTCCAATACTATGTTGAATAACAGTGGTGAGAGTGTACATCCCTGTCTTGTTCCTGATCTTAGAGGAAATGCTTTCAGTTTTTCACTATTGAGAATGATGTTTGCTGTGGGTTTGTCATATATGGCCTCTATTATGTTGAGGTAGGTTCCCTCTATGCCCACTTTCTGGAGAGTTTTTACCAAAAAAGGGTGCTGAATTTTGTCAGAAGGTTTTTCTGCATCTATTGAGATCATATGGTTTTTATTTTTCAGTTTGTTGATATGGTGTATCACATTGATTGATTTGCATATATTGAAGAATCCTTACATCCCTGGGATAAATCTCACTTGATCATGGTGTATGATCCTTTTAATGTGCTGTTGGATTCTGTTTGCTAGTATTTTGTTTAGGATTTTTGCATCTATATTCATCAGTGATATTGGTCTGTAATTTTCTTTTTTTGTAGTAGTTTTGTCTGGTTTTGGTATCAGGGTGATGATGGCCTCATAGAAT
This sequence comes from Balaenoptera borealis, assembly GCF_965194805.1. Lineage (NCBI taxonomy): Eukaryota > Metazoa > Chordata > Mammalia > Artiodactyla > Balaenopteridae > Balaenoptera > Balaenoptera borealis. Next base: position 109,018,783 of record NC_138881.1, read on the forward strand.
GAGTTTGGGAGTGTTCCTGCAAGTTTTTGGAAGAGTTTGCGAAGGATGGGTGTTAGCTCTTCTCTAAATGTTTGATAGAATTCACCTGTGAAGCCATCTGGTCCTGGACTTTTCTTTGTTGGAAGATTTTTAATCAGTTTCAATTTCATTACTTATGATTGGTCGTTCATATTTTCTATTTCTTCCTGGTTCAGTCTTGGAAGGTTATACCTTTCTAAGAATTTGTCCATTTCTTCCAGGTTGTCCATTTTATTGGCATAGAGTTGCTTGTAGTAGTCTCTTATGATGCTTTGTATTTCTGCAGTGTCTGTTGTAACTTCTCCTTTTTCATTTCTAATTCTACTGATTTGAGTCCTCTCCCTCTTTTTCTTGATGAGGTCTGGCTAAAGGTTTATCAATTTTGTTTAGCATCTCAAAGAAACAGCTTTCAGTTTTATTGATCTTTGCTATTGTTTCCTTCATTTCTTTTTTATTTATTTCTGATCTGATCTTTATTATTTCTTTCCTTCTGCTAACTTTAGGTGTTTTTTGTTCTTCTGTCTCTAATTCCTTTAGGTGGAAGGTTAGGTTGTTTATTTGAGATTTTTCTTGTTTCTTGAGGTAGGATTGTATTGCTATAAACTTCCCTGTTAGTACTGCTTTTGCTGCATCCCATAGGTTTTGGGTCGTCGTGTTATCCTTGTCATTTGTTTCTAGGTATTTTTAAAATTTCCTCTTTGATTTCTTCAGTGATCTCTTGGTTATTTAGTAACGTATTGTTTAGCCTCCATGTGTTTGTGTTTTTTATGTTTTTTTCCCTGTAATTGATTTCTAATCTCATAGCGTTGTGGTTGGAAAAGATGCTTGATATGATTTCAATTTTCTTAAATTTACCGAGGCTTGATTTGTGACCCAGGATGTGATCTATCCTGGAGAATGTTCCATGTGTAGTTGAGAAGAAAGTGTAATCTGCTGTTTTTGGATGGAATGTCCTATAAATATCAATTAAGTCCATCTTGTTTAATGTATCATTTAAAGCTTGTGTTTCCTTATTAATTTTCTGTCTGGATGATCTGTCCATTGGTGTAAGTGAGGAGTTAAAGTCCCCCACTATGATTTTGTTACTGTCGACTTCCTCTTTTATAGCTGTTAGCAGTTGCCTTATGTATTGAGGTGCTCCTGTGTTGGGTGCATAGATATTTATAGTTGTTATATCTTCTTCTTGGATTGATCCCTTGATCATTATGTAGTGTCCTTCTTTGCCTCTTGTAATAGTCTTTATTTTAAAGTCTATTTTGTCTGATATGAGAATTGCTACTCCAGCTTTCTTTTGATTTCCATTTGCATGGAATATCTTTTTCCATCCCCTCAGTTTCAGTCTGTATGTGTCCCTAGGTCTGAAGTGGGTCTCTTGTAGACAGTATATATATGGGTCTTGTTTTTGTATCCATTCAGCTAGCCTGTGTCTTTAGGTTGGAGCATTTAATCCATTCACGTTTAAGGTAATTATCGATATGTACGTTCCTATTACCATTTTCTTAATTGTTATTGGTTTGGTTTTTTTTTTAACATCTTTATTGGAGTAAAATTGATTTACAATGGTGCTAGTTTGCTTTATAACAAAGTGAATCAGCTATATGTATACATATATCCCCGTATCTCCTCCCTCTTGTGTCTCCCTCCCACCCTCACTATCCCACACCTCTAGGTGGTCACAAAGCACCGAGCTGATCTCCCTGTGCTATATGGGTTCGTTTTTGTAGGTCCTTTTCTTCTCTTGTGTTTCCCACTTAGAGAAGTTCCTTTAGCATTTGTTGTAGAGCTGGTTCGGTGGTGCTGAATTCTCTTAGCTTTTGCTTGTCTGTAAAGCTTTTGATTTCTCCATCGAATCTGAATGAGATCCTTGCCAGGTCAAGTAATCTCGGTTGTAGGTTCTTCCCTTTCATCACTTTAAATATATCGTGCCACTCCCTTATGGCTTGTAGAGCTTCTGCTGAGAAATCAGCTGTTAACCTTATGGGAGTTCCCTTGTATGTTATTTGTCGTTTTTCCCTTGTTGCTTTCAATAAGTTTTGTTTGTCTTTAATTTTTGTCAATTTGATTATTATGTGTCTCAGCGTGTTTCTCCTTGGGTTTATCCTGCCTGGGACTCTCTGCGCTTCCTGGACTTGGGTGGCTATTTCCTTTCCCATGTTAGGGAAGTTTTCGACTATAATCTCTTCAAATATTTTCTCGGGTCCTTTCTCTCTCTCTTCTCCTTCTGGGACCCCTATAATGCGAATTTTTTTTTAAATAGCTGAACTTTTAAAATTAATTAATTAATTAATTTATTTATTTATTTATTTATTTTTTTAATTTATGGCTGTGTTTGGTCTTCGTTTCTGTGCGAGGGTTTCTCTAGTTGCGGCAAGCGGGGGCCACTCTTCATCGTGGTGCGTGGGCCTCTTCACTATCGTGGCCTCTCTTGTTGCGGAGCACAGGCTCCAGACGCGCAGGCTCAGTAATTGTGGCTCACGGGCCCAGCTGCTCCGTGGCATGTGGGATCTTCCCAGACCAGGGCTCGAACCCGTGTCCCCTGCATTGGCAGGCAGATTCTCAACCACTGCGCCACCAGGGAAGCCCCAATGCGAATGTTGTGTTTAATGTTGTCTCAGAAGTCTCTTAGGCTGTCTTCATTTCTTTTCATTGTTTTTTCTTTATTCTGGTCCACAGCAGTGAATTCCACCATTTCTGTCTTCTAGGTCACTTATCCATTCTTCTGCCTCAGTTATTCTGCTATTGATTCCTTCTAGTGTAGTTTTCATTTCAGTTATTGTATTGTTCATCTCTGTTTGTTCTTTAATTCTTCTAGGTCTTTGTTAAACATTTCTTGCATCTTCTCAGTCTTTGCCTCCATTCTTTTTCCGAGGTCCTGGATCATCTTCACTATCATTATTCTGAATTCTTTTTCTGGAAGGTTGCCTATCTCCACTTCATTTAGTTGTTTTTCTGTGGTTTTATCTTGTTCCTTCCTTTGGCACAAAGTCCTCTGCCTTTTCATTTTGTCTATCTTTCTGTGAATGTGGTTTTTCTTCCACAGGCTGCAGAATTGTAGTTCTTCTTGCTTCTGTTGTCTGCTCTCTGGTGGATGAGGCTATCTAAGAGGCTTGTGCAAGCTTCCTGATGGGAGGGACTGGTGGTGGGTAGAGCTGGCTGTTCCTCTGGTGGGCAGAGCTCAGTAAAACTTTAATCTGCTTGTCTGCTGATGGGTGGGGCTGGGTTCCCTCCCTGTTGGTTGTTTGGCCTGAGTTGACCCAGCACTGGAGCCTACCCGGCTCTTTGGTTGGGCTAATGGTGGACTCTGGGAGGGCTCACGCCAAAGAGTACTTCCCAGAAGTTCTGCTGCCAGTGTCCTTGTCCCCACGGTGAGCCACAGCCACCCCCCGCCTCTGCAGGAGACCCTCCAACAGTAGCAGGTAGGTCTGGTTCAGTCTCCTATGGGGTCACTGCTCCTTCCCCTGGGTCCCGATGTGCACACTACTTTGTGAGTGCCCTCCAAGAGTCGAGTCTCTGTTTCCCCCAGTCCTGTTGAAGTCCTGCAATCAAATCCCGCTAGCCTTCAAAGTCTGATTCTCTAGGAATTCCTCCTCCCGTTGCCAGACCCCCAGGTTGGGAACTGACATGGGGCTCAGAACCTTCACTCCAGTGGGTGGACTTCTGTGATATAAGTGTTCTCCAGTTTGTGAGTTACCCACCCAGCAGTTATGGGATTTGATTTTATTGTGATTGCACCCCTCCTACCGTCTCATTGCGGCTTCTCCTTTGTCTTTGGATGTGGGGTATCTTTTGTAGTGAGTTCCAGTGTCTCCTGTCTATGATTGTTCAGCAGTTAGTTGTGATTCCGGTGCTCTCGCAAGAGGGAGTGAGCGCCTGTCCTTCTACTCCGGCATCTTGAACCAATCTCTGTGTCATTTAATTCTAATAACCACTCAATTGGCATATGTAGGACCTCCGCTGTATAAAACAGAAAACTTAAACTCAAAGCATTTTACACTATTCCTCATCTAATCCTCTGGTCATTCACATGAGGTCAGCCATGGCATTACATACACAGAATTTACAGTGATGAAACAGATTCAGAGAAGGACAGTGACTTGCCCAACTCCTCTTCCCCTACCCTGCTTTAGTTTTCTTATTAGTACTTATTATTTGTGAATATAATATATGTCAATTTATGTATTCGTTTGTCAGCTCCACTAGAGTATGCACTCCATGAGGGCAGGGAATGTATGTTATCTGTGGCTGTGTAACAAATTACTCAAAAACTCAGTGCCTTAACACAACATGCATTTATTATGTCACAGTTTCTGTGAGTTAGGAATTCAGAAGCAGCTTAGCTGAATGATTTCAGCTTAGGCTGTCTCATGAGGTAATAGTCCAGATGTCAGCTAGGGTTGTAATCATCTGAAGGCTTGACTGGGGCTGGGACATCTGCTTTAAGGATCACTCAAGTAGTTGTCAGCAGGAAGGCTTTGTTCCTCTCTGGCTATTGGCTGGAGGGCTTAGTCTCTCACCACATGGGCTTCTCTTCATGACATGGCGGCTGGCTTCCTCCATAGTAAATGATCAAAGACAGACAAGGCAAAACCTTATTTTTTAAAAAAATTTATTTATTTATTTATTTTTGGCTGTGTTGGGTCTTTGTTTCTGTGCAAGGGCTTTCTCTAGTTGTGGCAAGCAGGGGCCACTCTTCATTGCGGTGCGCGGGCCTCTCACTATCGCGGCCTCTCTTGTTGCAGAGCACAGGCTCCAGACGCGCAGGCTCAGTAGTTGTGGCACATGGGCTTAGTTGCTCCGCGGCATGTGGGATCTTCCCAGACCAGGGCTCGAACCCGTGTCCCCTGCATTGGCAGGCAGAGTCTCAACCACTGCGCCACCAGGGAAGCCCCAAAACCTTATTATATACAAAATGTCTTTTATAGCATAGCATTGGCGGTGACGTACGTTCACTACTGCCATACTCTATTGGTGACACAGACCAATCCTGATATGTTGTGGGAGGGACTACACAAGGGTGTGAATAACTGGAGTTGGCTTTCATCGGGGTCCATCTTGGAGGCTGGCTACCACAGACACTTTCTCTCTTGTTTACTATTATTACTATTATCTCAAAATGGAGAAGAGTACCTTGCATATTGTAGGTGCTTAGTAAATATTTGTTGAATGAGTGGGTGGGTGGATTTAGAACACAAAATGTATGTCTTTAGAAAAAGGACCATTCATGGATCCTAAGTTGTTGGGGAGGGGCATGGAAGATGAATACTAAAATAAAAATAATTGTCAGATGTAAAGTGTAAGGAGAATTCACTCTTATTTTTTTTATTATATCTTTCCCTCAGATGTGGAAACATGAGGGCTTTTTTGCACTCTATAAAGGATTTTGGCCAAACTGGCTTCGACTTGGACCCTGGAACATCATTGTATCCTTTTGGAACATGAGAATGAAAGTAAATGCTTCAAGCTCCCAGGTAATTCTAGGCTATAGGAAGGAAAATTTGATTATTGAAGCCTTTAGGCAAGTGAGAATCTACTCAAGCATTCTAATGGTGACCACTGTGGGTGGAACTAAGTACAGAAATGGCTTTCAGTTGGAGTCTAATACAAACTAAAGGGATTAGAAAAGAAATGGCAAAGTTTCTATTCCTCTTTAAAACAAACAACAACAACAAACACAGCCAAATCTGGAAGGGGCTAGGAAGTTTTGGGAAACCCTGCTAGGAGATGTCCACAGGAAGGTCCATGCTGAGGTAGTCCATATTTCCTACCCCTAAGTGTATGACTAAAATAGCTGGGGAAATAATAAGACAGAAAACACTCATTGAGCAAAAGAATCCAGAGCGAAGCAGGGCTCCTTCCTCATGGATGACCCTCCTTCCTTTAACTGTGTTTGAGTGCCTCCTATGGGCAGAGCCATGAGTTGGATAGTGTGTGTGGTGGTGTTTGTACAGTGGTGAGCAGTTCAGGGTTGAAAAGTAATCCTTGCCCTTGTGGAGTCTATAGGTTAAGGGAGATAGTATCTCCCTCCCTCCTTGGGATTCCTCTGATCACCTAATGTCTGTAACAGTTACTCTAGCACTGAATTATATGTCGTTGATGTTCTTGGATAGTTGTGTGTGTGTGTGTGTGTGTGTGTGTGTGTGTGTGTGTGGCCTGTTTGCCCCTGAAGAATATAAGTATGTTAGAATTTTAATATGTTTATATTGCTAAATGCCAACAATCAAAATTGGCACATGGTGAGCACTCAACACATGCTTGATTTGCCAGATATTGTTTTAAAAAAGACTTTTAAGCAAATGCAACTTAGAATAGCACAGACTAAGTACCTCAATTTAAGAGAATGCAATGCACAATTTTAGAACCGGGTTTGACTTTCAGTATCATCCCAGTGATCTTCCATGACTTACTCTTCAGTTTTTTATTACGTACGAGCAGCTCAAGAGGCTTCAAATCTAAGGACTGAATTATATGTGAGTCAAGCCCTGCCAACCTTTCTACTCTTCTTTTCCCTTTTTCTGTGTTCTAATGTATTTTGACAAAGTTGTAAGTGTTTACTGAACCATTGGTCTCCCAAGGCCCTCCTGATGGAAGAACGATAGGATGGTTCAAAATTGCTCATGTGTTTGTGTTGCCATGTGAACTTTTCCCTGAGAGGAAGTATTAACATTGAGACTCTGGCCCCAGATTGGTATCTTCTGTGAAGATGGATACTGATGGATGACACTCAAAATGACCTTCTCTTCAAATGTGGGTTAAATGTAGTTTGTTAGCCCCAGACTTGGGCTAGAGCAGAAGGCATAGGCCAGGGCAGTTACTGCTATTTATGTTACAGACCTTGGTTCTCATTAAAGTATTTATTGGCAGAATAACTTTGGCTTTGTCTTCATTTACTGTTTTCTCATTTGCAAAATCTTTAATTTATATTATGTTCTCCAGAAAGCAATAAAGAGAAGGTGACTATGAAGTTGAGTCTGGACTCCCAAAGCACATTTATGGGAATAGACTAAGTACATTGTGCTTTCCCATTGCCATTCATTGTCATAATGCCACTTGTAAACATCAGACAAGTGGTTCTATCCTAAAGAATGAATAAACAAGCAAGGGGCTCATTTGGAAGTTTTCACAGATAAAATGCTGGAAGAGGCTTAAAATAGAACCCTGTGTCCAGGGTTCTAGCTGTCTTACAGGCAAAAAGTTCTGGCTACTTTCTTGTACCAGAATAGTGCCTACCACTTTGTAGGCACTCAAATATTTGTGAGATGAATACTTTAGTTCTTCATCTTTATCCATTCATTCATTTGTTCAACAAACATTTATTGTTATCTATTATGTCTTAGATGCTGGGGATGTAAAAATAAATTAAAACATAGTCTCTGATTTCAAGGTCACATTATAGTAGGAGAAACAGACATGTAAGTAGGTACTAAGTACAATACAGTAGGTACTAAGTACTGTCTGAGAGATGAACTAAGTGCTGTAGAAGCACAGAGGAGGGAACAGCCAATTACCTAGGGGATTGGCCAAAGGCTTCATAGTGGAGGTGACAGTTGTGCTAAAAAGCAGATGTTACCAGGTAGATAAGGCAGGGAAGGACATTCCAGGCAGGGAAATGGGGGAGATTTCAGCGTGGCTGAAATAAAGGGTTATGGTTTTCAAATGCCACATGAGGCAGAATCACCTGGAGATCTTGTGAAAATGTAGATTCTTTTTTTTTTTTTTTTTTGAAAATGTAGATTCTTGTATCCTGTCACCTGAGATCCTAACCTTATTTGGGGCAAAGGCATTTGCTTTTGTCGTAGGCATTTGACGGAGGGTGATCCTTAGATTACACTTTGAGAAGCACTTGTAAAGAAATATGGGCTAGGGACTTCCCTGGTGGTCCAGTGGCTAAGGCTCTGCCCTCCCAATGCAGGGTGCCTGGGTTCGATCCCTGGTCGGGGGACTAGATCCCACATGCATGCCACAACTAAGAAGTCCATATGCCACAACTAAGAGCCCACGTGCTGCAACTAAGTCCCAGTGCAGGGCTTCCCTGGTGGCACAGTGGTTAAGAATCCTCCTGCCAATGCAGGGGACATGGGTTCGAGCCCTGGTCCGGGAAGATCCCATATGCCGCGGAGCAACTAAGCCCCTGCGCCACAACTACCGAGCCCACGCGCCACAACTACTGAAGCCCACGCGCCTAGAGCCCGTGCTCTGCAACAAGAGAAGCCACCGCAATGAGAAGCCCGCACACCGCAACCAAGAGTAGCCCCACTCGCCGTAACTAGAGAAAGCCCGCGCGCAGCAACGAAGACCCGGCGGAACCAAAAATAAATAAATAGATTAATTAATTAAAAAAAAAGATCTGGCGCAGCCTAAATAAATAAATAAATATTTAAAAAAAATAAGGTGATTTGAGAACAGAAAAGTTATGTTAATTAAAAAAAAAAAAGAAATATGGGCTAGAATGAAAGGAAATTAGAATAGTGTGGCCAAAAGGGTCAAATTGTGAAGGGTCTCTATATACCCTAAGAAAGAGTTTGGCTTTTATCCTGGAGGGAGGGGCCAGGCAAAGGAAGTTTAAAATAGGGAATAATATAACCAGCTTTTATTTTTTAGGAAGATAATCCTTGTGTGGAGGGTAGCCTGGAAGGGAGCAACCCAAACAAGGTTAAGCCCCACTGAGCTCTACTCCCCTTTTTGTATAGGTAGACAAAATAGGGTCCAGAAAAGCTAAGAAAATTTGTCCTAAGTCACATAGCCTGATGATGGCAGATTTGAGGCTAGCACATAGTTATCAGATTCCTTCTCTGTCTCATTCTACCACCCCACAGTGTCTTCTTAATTGTCAATCTAAAGTACTACCTTTTCAAAATAAATTTTAATAGACTTAATTTTTTTAGAGAAGTTTTAGATTCGTAGCAAAATTGTGTGGAAGATACAGAGATTTCCCGTGTACCTCCTACCCCCGCATACATGCAGCTTCCCCTTGATCAAAATTCCTCACCCAGGGTGATTCATTTGTTACAGTCAATGAACCTACATTGGCACATCATTATCAGTTCACATCCGTCATTTATATTAGGGTTCACTCTCAGTGTTATACATCCTGTGGGTTTTGACAAATGTATAATGACATGTATCCACCATTATAGTATCATACAGAATAGTTTCACTATCCTAAAAATCCTCTGTGCTCTGCCTATTCATCCTTCCCTCTCCCCCAACCCCCCAGAATCCACTGATCATTTTACTGTCTCTATGGTTTTGCTTTTTCCAGAGTGTCATATAGTTGGAATCAAACAGTATGTAGCCTTCTTAGGCTTATATGGGCTATACTATATATAAGTATATATCACTTAGTAATATATACTTAAGGTTCCTCCATGTCTTTTCATGGCTTTATAGCTCATTTTCTCTTTTTTCTTTCTGGATGTACCGCAGTATATTTATCCATTCACCTACGGAAGGACGTCTTGGTTGCTTCCAAGTTTTGGCAATTATGAATAAAGCTGTTATAAATATTCATGTGCAAGCGTTTATGTGGACACAAGTTTTCAGCTCATTTGGTTAAATACCAAGGAGTGCAATTGCTGGATTGTATGGTAAGCGTATGTTTAGTTTTGTAAGAAACTGCTAAACTATCTTCCAAAGTGGCTTATAAAGCTTTTATGTGCCAGATACTGTTTTAAGTGTATTATGTTTATAAAACTGTTTACATCCTTTCAACGACCCTATGAGATAGGTACTATTCTTATTTTTCAGGTGAGGAACTGAGGCACAGCAAGGTAAAAACTTCATTCCTAGGAAATGGCAGAGCCAGGATTCTAACCCAGGCCATCTGGGTCATGAGCCCATGCTTATAATCACCATGCTAGAGGTGTACTGACTCAGCCTTGGCCAGGGTCACTTAAAGTTTATGGCAGGTGAGCAGTAAAGAATACTGATTTCATTAGTTCCCCTGTCTTTATAGCACCCTGGGAGAAAGAAGGTCAATGGTCGTTGTGGTTGATTACTCTTTGACACTTAACTGTAAGACTAGATTTAAATTATTTCCTGGAGACCTGTGATTGCAAATATATCATTTTCTTCTTATTCTCCACTTTCTACTGCTTCCTTATGTTTCCTTTGTTGGCCTTTCTTCTCCATGACCTCCTTCCTCACTAGCCCCCTCTTCTTCCCCAGTCTAAGTGAGCATACCATACACACAGGAGTTTGTTCTTGTTGTATGTAATACTATTTATTGAAGAACTTAGAATTATTGATACAGATGTCACTAATTTCTTTTTTTTAAAGTCTTTATTGAATTTGTTACAATATTGCTTCTGTTTTATGTTTTGTTTTTTGGCCCCGAGGCATGTGGGATCTTAGCTCCCCGACCCGCACCCATTGGAAGGTGAAGTCTTAACCACTGGACTGCCAGGGAAGTCCCAGATCTCACTAATTTCAAATTGAGTAATTTGGGCATGGGGCTAGACTTCTCACCCTCTTTCCTCCCATGCAAAGAAGTCTGTTGTTAGGCTTATAAATTTATGGGAGGAATGATTAAACTTCTAAGAACCTGATTATAAATACTTCTTTTCTATTCACTAAAACATATCCCTTAAGGGATAATATTTTCGATCTTCATATCTTCTCAGTTAGAATGGCCACTCGCATTAATCCTAATTCCTGAGGTTTCAGTAAAGGATATCTCTTCTCTCTATCCAGTGTCTCAGCATCAGAATTCAGTATTTGGGGCTGTGCCTAACTCATTATAAACACTCTTCATGCATCCTTGGCTCTCCCGTTTATTTAGTAAATAAGAAAAACAATTTAACACATCATTGCATAAGATTACTAAGGGACCTGGTAATCTTAAAGTGGTAGTTGGAATTTTGGATTATGAGCCCGTTTTCCACATTTGAAATAACCTCACAGCCATTCAGCTCTAATTTCTTGGTTCAGTTTTCTTACTTTTTAAACCACCTCTGAGATGACGTCAGTTTGCTCTTCCATAGGATGTGCTTTAGTATTTGTCGAACGGCTCAGTGGGCAAATCCGCAAAACTATTATGAGTGGTAAAAGCACAATGAACAGTTTTGTAAGACAGCATGGCATTTTACTGGGCCAATGACTGTTATCTCAGCGTGTTCATCATCTTTTTAGTGCCATAATGTCAACTCAGTTGAGATAGAACTGGAACCAATATGGATTTATTATATTAAATGGGGAATATAATTCAATCATGGGACTATTGGGTGACATACACCAAATGAAAACAAACCTAAAAAAATAGAGAACCCCCCAGCCCCCAGGTTCTTGGTCTGATTTTAGTCCCTCTGGAACTTTGGAGCAAATGAATTCTGCCCGCCCCATTGTGTAGAAGGCATTTTGAAAGAAACAGGAACTGCTTTGTGCATTAAAACAGACTCTGAGACCCTTAGCAGCTGCATTAGTTGTTTCCAGGACTCCTCGTGAGAGGGCTCTTTGAGCTCAGTGGCTGCTTATGGTCCCAACAGCTTGTAAATCCAGTGAACATATGGCTGGCTAGTAGCATGTTAAGCTCTCCCATACTTCACCCTGCCACAGTGGATCCATTAGGTGGAGCACATCTTTCCTGGTCAGCAAGGCTGCGAGACTATGGCTTCGTGGTTTCAGCTGCATCAAGACCTGGCTCCTGGCTCCATGTGATCATATTTTCATATTCTCGTGCCTATTTAACATTTTATGGTATTGCACAAAGCCACTATCAGAAGATTTTAAGAGTGAAAACACACTGAAATTGGTATCTGTATATCACATGATGCTGTATCAATGATGCAGTTGTCCTGTGAGGGGTGTTGTTAGACTGCTGTGTCCCATTAGTCCAGAATTTTGGATTTGCAGATTAACTCTAGCAGTAGGGCATAGCAACAGGTTTCCTTTTGTTAAAAAAAAAAAAAAACTGGTCAGCTCTCTTGGTATGGTTTATGCTTTCAGGAAGCCATGCACTTTTATTTCTTTGAGATATTCATATCACTGTGGTCTGTTCATTTATGGCTGACTTTTGACTTCTCATAGCAAATATCCTAGGGAAACATTACCCTTCAAGAAAGGCCAGCAAAAGTATGAATCAAAATTCTTTTACGTGTTTAATGCTCCTTGACCTAGTAATACTACTTTGGAGAATTTTATCTTAGAGCATTAAACAGACATGTCAAAGATTTATACACAAGGGTATTTACAGTGGTATTATAACAGTGAGAAATTGGAAATAGCATAAATGTACAACTATAGAAAAATGGTTAAAATATTATATACTCATGTTGAAAAACATGCAATCCTTAGAACTCATGTTTTTGAAGAAAGCTTAATGACATAGGAAAATAGCACAATATAATATTAAGTAAAGAAAACAGATGAAGGAAAATAACAGTGATCATCTCTGGGTGGTATAATTATGGGTACCTTTATGATTTTCTGTATATTCAAAAATTTCTAAAATGAAAAAAAATTGCTTTTATAATCAGAAAAAAAAATAATGAACATCATGTATACATCAATATATAGCTCTAAAAGAAATCCAGGAAAGCTGGAGTAGTTTTAGCACCTAGCCCTCAATAAATGCTTGTTGGGTAGGTAGATGGATGGACAGATGAATGAATGAATGCCAGTTGACACTTGTAGGTACGATCATTGAGTTTATATGATTGCAAGAAATAACAAATGAAGATTTATTAATTAAAAGGAGAAGATTCCAGACCAGCCAGCCATTTGAAGGATGACGTGGAAGGTACCGAAGGAGTCACAAAATAAGTGAGTGGCTGATGGCAGCAAGGGGTTGGGTCTGGCCTTGGGACCATTGCTGTTCTCATTGCCCAGCTGTCAACACCATGTCTCCTCTTGTTCTGTGTGTCCTTGAAGTATCTCTCGAGCCTGCTGTTTTCACTGGTCTCTGTTTAGTTTGGCCAGTGACTGAGCAAGTGAGTCACAAGTTCATTGCCCATGTGAACCAGTAAACACTTCATCATATAGGGAGAATATATCCCAAGGCTAACTCTGGCTGGCCAACTCTCAGAGATGGGCTTTTTGGTCATGTGGACAAGCAGGAGAGTGTTGGTGGATCAGGGCAACCTGCCTCTAACATTTGTGAAACCACTCAAAATGCCCCTGTCCAGAGGGCTGTGTGTACTGTTCTTGAGGGTAGTCCTCTGAAACGGAGGTGTGCTGTACATAACATTAGCTACCCAAGGAATTAGTATAAAACTTAGTCATGTCACAATGTTTTTTAACGGATTCACAATAAGATTTTCATGGAGATTATAGATGGGACCAACTGATCTACATTCTGTCCTACAAGGTCTTAATATGTTTTTGGCTGTTTTGATCAAATTGCTGAACAGGATCTGGCTTCTCTGCAAGTCCATCAGGAGACAACATTGGATGTGTGAATGAAATCTGAATGTCTCCACTCCAGTGCATTCCCTTATCTGTACAGGAGCCTGTGTCAAAGAAAGCCATTAGGCTCTTTAGCATAGCATTCTGTATCTCTGCTCTTGGCGGCTTACTAAACACAGTGTTCTTAATTGCGGTTACTCTTAAACCCAAGAATATGATAACAGTGCCTTGTTTATATCTGCTCTGTCTTGATCCTGCTAAAGTATTAGATTTATGTTTGTCTTTTCCAGCCTGAGTCACCTCTCATCACTCATTTTTCCTAATGTCTGCAGATGTGACGGATTCCCTTAGATTGGTCAGCTGGATGTTTTATTCTTTAGGATTTTTAAGGAAGAGGAAGAGAACATTTTCTGAGCACTAACAATGTGCTGTGGTGTTCTAGGCATTTTCATATGCATTGTCTGAGTTAATCGTCACTATAGCCAAATAAGGTAGGCATTATCACCCCAATTTTACAAATGAGGAAACTGTGTCTTTGAGAATTTAAATGACTGAATCATAATTTGAACACTGGTCTGTTGGACTTCAAAGCCTGTGATTTTCCCACTGCGCACACTGACTCCCAGGAATAGCAGGGTTTTTTAGACTGAACCTCATAACACAGCAATCAGCTGGCCTCCCCTCAGCTCCTGCCTTTCTCCTGTAACTAGCTTCCATTCCGCTTTGCTTGTGTTACCTTGGGAAGATCAGTCCTTTGCAGCAAGGCCAGGAAATTAAGCTTTGAACCACCAATAAGGAGGGCATTGATTTGAGCCTGCTTTCAATTTTGTCCCCAAACCCAGTTACTATTTGTGTTTGTGTTTGGTACCAAATCCCAGACAAATCATTTCATACTGTTTTGGTTTCTTCTGCTCTTTTTTGTTGTCCACTCACCAGCTTTCTAGGGAGATAATCTAGTTGAGGGCCTTAAGAGACAAACTCTCTAGGAATGTACTGTGGAGACCAGGAGGTTGTGGAAAGGGTTACAGGAAAGCTCAGGAAGGCTGAGCGTGGTTCCTGGGTTTCTTCCCCACTCTATTCTTGTAGTTTCTGATGCCAGGGTTGCCCAGGGGGAGCCTGAGTATAATTCCCAGTTGCCAACAGTCATTTTCTGTACCTACAAGAAAGCAGGATAAGGCTGGTCTCTTGGGCCATTTTGGAGACATCCTCTTATGCAACTGAGTTTCTTAGGAAAATGCAAATTTGAGAGTAAATGGAAGAAGGTCAAGCTCTGAGGAGCAAAGTGGGTCCAGTGTGGGGGGCTTGGCAGTGACTTTTTTGGTACCTACCCCTTTTTTCCCTTTCTTTCCTTTCAATGTCTCAGAATTTGTGGTTTGGCATCGTCATCAGCAAGTAGCTACAAGTGACATAAGAGGCCAACTGAGGGGAAGGGGCACCACAGAGTTAGGAAGGTGGTGGGTTGGAGGGGTAACAGCAGAAATAATTACAAGACAGGCGATTCGCCAAAGAAACACTGTTTTGAACACCGTGACGTGTGGAAAAAGACAAGCTTTAGTATCTAATTCAGTTCCTACATTTATACAACCTCACTACATAAAATGTCTGATTTACATCAGGGAGGGCAGGACTCCTCATTTCACCAAAGCAATCACTGTAGTACACAGTTAAAAAGAACAGAACCTCATTTCTCTAGTGCTGTGCTGTCTAATATGATAGCCACTGGCCACATGTAGCTCTTGAGCATTTGGCACATGGCTAGTTTGAATTGAGATATTCTGTAAGGGTAAAATACACACCAGACTTCAAAGATTTAGCATGAAAAAAATAGTGTAATAATCTTTTATATTGATTACATCTTGAATTAGTGTTTTGGATATATTGAGTTAAATGAAACATTATTTTCGCCTGCTTCTTTTTTTTTTTTACCTTTTTAACATGACTACTAGAACATTTAAAATTACATAGGTGGCTTGCATTAGACTTCTATTAGACAGTGCTGCTCTAGTGTATTCAAAAATAAGATTTGAGTTTAAGCATCTTTCCAGTAGTATACTTCTTGCTTTAAGTAAGTATACCTCTACAGAAGAAACAGACTCATTGCAAAAGAAGGGCAGGGAGGAATGGAGATTTGCAAATGGGGAAGCTGATTATAGGGGGAAGTCAGCACCCTGCCTTAGTTACCTCTCAGTCTGAGGTTAGGAGGTGCAGGGGGTGGTCAGTTGCTGGAAGCAAGTGCTCTCTTTTCCCTAGCTCCATCTGATCTCCTAGCTGGGGCTCTGAGAAGGGAGAGAGAGGCACTTTGAAACTTGTCTGCCCTTACCATCTTAGCCATCAAGCTCTGAGTGGGAGATGGTGGTGATGTGACGGGCACTTTCCCTGGGCCCCTGTGGGCCACCATCCCTGGCCGAGAGAAGGAGGAGGAATGCGGCGAGCCCCTTCTTCATTCCCAGGGCCATCTGGGAGAACTGTTGTCGTATCTCCTTCTGCCAATAGGCATAGATGAGTGGGTTGAGCAGGGAGTTGCCCACACCAAGCAGCCACAGGTACCGTTCCAGCACTGGGTAGAGGTGGCACTCCTGGCAGGCCACCTGCACAATACTAGTGATAAAGAACGGGGTCCAGGACAGAGTGAAGCTGCCAATGAGAACGGCCACAGTGCGGACAGCCTTGAAGTCACTGGGGGTCCGTGGGGGCCGGTGAGCCCCGGCCGGGGCTCCCGCATTCTCTGTCTTGCGGATCTGCTGGCTGTGCGTGGAAGCAATCTTGAGTATGTCACAGTAGAAGAAGACAAAGAGGAGCAGGGCTGGGAAGAAGCCAACGCAGGAGAGGGTCAGCACGAAGCGTGGGTGAAACACAGCGAAGAAGCTGCAGGGCCCCTTGTAGGCGGTCTGCTGGAATACGCGGACCCCGAGTGGGAGGAAGCCAATGAGGTAAGACACCAACCACAGCCCGGCAATGCAGGCCCCGGCCATGAGCCCATTCATGATCTGGAAATAGCGGAGGGGCTGCTTGATGGCAAGGTACCTGTCAAAGGCAATCAGCATGACCGTGAGGACAGAGGCAGCTGCAGAAGAAGTGACAAATGCCATCCGAAGGCTGCACAGGGTCTTCTGTGTGGGCCGAGCCGGGCTGGAGAGCTGGTCTGTGACTAGGCCAGAGATGGCCAGGCCAAGGGAGGTGTCAGCCACAGCCAGATTCAAGGTGAAGCAGAGACTGACACCATCATTCTTGTGGATCAACGACAGCACAGCCATGGCCACTAGGGCATTAGCAGCAATAATGAGGGAGGCCAGGATAGCAAGGGTCACTCCAAATGAGAAAGACGACTCCATGTCTTGAAGTGGCAGGATTTCCACTTACCAGGGCATGCTGGCTCTCCAGCTCTAATTCTCACGGGGGTAGGCAGAGCAGTGGGTTCAGAGCTGCAACGCAGTGCCGGCCATCGCTGGCAGTCCAGGCCGGCAGCTTCCTTTCTTTGGGATACTGCTGGTCACCGAGAATCACTCCCCGTCTCGTTTTCAGTCCTCAGCCTCTTGCCTCTCCAACTCTCTGAAGGCAGCAATCCCAGCGCAGACGTCTCCCTGGGTCCTGAGCTAGTCCCTCCTCCTACGCCCAAGTTACTAGACAACTCCCAAGTACCTGCTGCCCGTTGTCTCGCCAGGCTCTCTCCCTTCACTGATGTTTCAAGGACTTTGTTTGGAGAGACTCGGACATTCATCAGGTCTTCCGTCTGGCAGAAGATATAATTGACTCTAATCACACTTTTTCTTTCTCCATAGCTTGATCTTAGATGTCCACTTCTTTTCTTCCTAAGACTCAAGTTCTAGCTTAACAACTAATCTCAGTTTAATTAAGCATTTGCTTAATAACGAATTCTCAGTTACTATTATGACTTCTTTTAATCAAGCAAGATGATCATAATCAGTTGAAGTGGGAAGTGGGGCAGGCAAGCTCTTTTAGGGTCCAGCATACTTTCAGGGGTGTTACCACACGCTTAGGCTGTTTCTTTTTTTTCTTTTTTTTAAACATCTTTATTGGAGTATAATTGCTTTACAATGGTGTGTTAGTTTCTGCTTTATAACAAAGTGAATCAGCTCTACCTGTTGTGTCCTAACACCTCAGATTCTAATTCTTTCAAATAGGGTGTGCTGGTCCCCTATTTCTCATCCCTCAGAACTTGATTAGTTGAGGATTCAGAAGGGCAGGAAAAGCAAAATAGAATTGTTACTAGCTGTCATTCAGTTTAGAATAGAGCCTACTCCCTGTCGAGAGCTGCTGTCTAATGGGTATACTCACTGAGAACTTTTTCTGCACTATGTTGGACCATGTCTCTGGTCATGAGTTGTGGCTGCCAGCCTTGTACTTTCTTTTTTTTTTTTTTTTTAGGCCACACCGTGAGGCATGCAGGATCCCTGAACAGGGATTGAACCCGTGCCCCCTGCAGTGGAAGTGTGGAGTCCTAACCACTGGACCGCCAGGAAATTCCCTGCCTTCTACTTTCTCGATCCTGTAGCCTTGCCTTTCTTTTTTTTAAAAAAATTATTTTATTGAAGTATAGTTGATTTACAATGTTGTGTTAATTTCTACAGTACAGCAAATTGATTCAGTTATACATATATACACATTCTTTTTCATATTCTTTTCCATTATGGTTTATTGCAGGGTATTGAATATATTTCCCTATGCTGTACAGTAGGACCTTGTTTATCCATCCTATATATAATAGTTTGCACCTGCTAATCCCAAACTCCCAATCCCTCCCTTCCCCACCTTCCCTCCCCCTTAGCAACCACAAGTCTGTTCTTTATGTCTATGAGTCTGTTTCTGTTTTGTAGATAAGTTCATTTGTGTCATATTTTAGATTCTACATATAAGTGATATCATATGGTATTTGTCTTTCTCTTTCTGACTTACTTCACTTAGTGTGATAATCCCTAGGTCCATCCATGTTGTTGCAAATGGCATTATTTCATTCTTTTTTATGGCTGAGTAATATTCCATTGTATGTATGTACCACATCTTCTTTATCCATTCATCTGTCGATGGACATTTAGGTTGCTTCCATGTCCTGGCTATTGTAAATAGTGCTGCAGTGAACATTGGGGTCCATTTATCTTTTCGAATTAGAGTTTTCTCTGGATATATGCCCAGGAGTGTGATTGCAGGATCATATTAACCTTGTTTTTCTTGATCCTGTAGACTTGAGGTATCTCTGGGACAGGAGAAGGGGAGGTGAGCTCCATTCTGGAAAGTATCTACTCTAATGTTTGGTTGTGGAATTTTCCATTTTCCAGGGATAGAGTTAGGCCAAAGGGCGGCAGTGTTGCTGAGGCAGGTGAGATGGGCCCAGGGAGGACGGCTGTGTAGCTCACTGCTATTTTAGATTGTATATCCATTTGCTCGGGTACATTAGAACTAACCTTTTGCCTGCTACTCTCATCTTGGATACCAAGAAGAGAGGGGTGGGGAGAAGAGTGGTTAGAAGCTTGTTTACTCAGTTCAGGTCAGAGCACAAATGGGAAAGGTTAGTGTTTTAAGTGAGGGAGTGAAGAGCAAGGTGCAGAGTTGGAAGCAAATATTATATTCCAGGATGTTTTGACAGTCTGAGAGGGCCTTCGGCAGATGTCTCTCTTACAAAGGATCAGAAAGGTTGTGGCGTGGGGACTTGGTATTCTGGTTGCCAACCTGAGAACTGTTTTTATTCTTTGGTACATCCATTAGGAGGCTGGTTTCAGTCGCTTAGCACCTGGCCTAATTTTATACCTGGATCTAAGGTGTGCTTTTGTTTCCCCAGCCCTTGACTCTATGCGTGGAGTCAAGGTGGCCCTTTTCAAAGCCATGCTAAAACTCAAGAGTGCATCAGAATCCCCTGGAGGGCTGGTTAACACCCAGATTCTTTTCTTTTTTTTTTTAAATGTGAATTTTATTTTAATCTCAATTCCCTTATGCTCTTGCATCTAATTTTTTTTCTTTAATTAATAGTAATCTCTTATTTATTTATTTATTTTTATATTTATTTTTGGCTGTGTTAGGTCTTCGTTTCTGTGCGAGGGCTTTCTCTAGTTGCGGCAAGCGGGGGCCACTCTTCATCGCGGTGCGCGGGCCTCTTCACTATCGTGGCCTCTCTTGTTGCGGAGCACAGGCTCCAGACGCGCAGGCTCAGTAGTTGTGGCTCACGGGCCTAGTTGCTCCGCGGCATGTGGGATCTTCCCAGACCAGGGCTCGAACCCGTGTCCCCTGCATTAGCAGGCAGTTTCTCAACCACTGCGCCACCAGGGAAGCCCAACACCCAGATTCTTGAGCCTCACCTCCAGAATTTTGAATGTGTTAGTTCTGGGGTGGGCCCAAGAATCTGCATTTCTAACAAGTTCCTAGGTGATGCTGATGCTGAAGCTGCTCTAGTGAAATGCTCTAGTGAAACGGTTCTTAACCTTAGCTGTGCAGTGGAATCACTTGTTGATTCCAAAACTAGTGATGTTTGGGTCACACACCAAGGGATTCTGATGTCATTAGTCTGGGATTTGACCTCTGCAACTGGAGTTTTAAAAGGTCCACAGGTGATTCTAATATTCAGCCAGGGGTGGGAACCACTGTCAAATGGCAGAAGCACAGGCTCTGGAGTCAGGGCACCTGGGGGCCAGCCTGACGCTATTTCTGTGCTTTTGTGTGGACAAGTGACTTCACCTCTCTGATTTAGCTTTGGCTTCCTCATGTGTGACATGGGGACAATAATACCTACCTCTCAGTGTTGTGGGTATGATAAAAATGAGATATGATGGATGCAAAAAGGCTTTATGAACAGTAAAATGTTACACAGGTATTTTTCTTGATTTTCTTCTATCCTCCTGTTAATCAAAGGGTGTATCAGATCAGGAACATTGGTATGACCTGACAGCTTGGTAGAAATGCAAATCTCAGGCCCTGCCCAAGACTTACTGATGCAGAGTCTGCATTTGAACAAGATCTCCAGGTGATCTGTAGGCATGTTAAAGTTGTCCTTTCCTCTCTTCTACTGTCAGGTGCCTGGTTGTATTGGTTTCATTTTGCTGCTGTAACAAACTACCACAAACACAGCGGCTTAAACCACACAAATTTATTATCTTAGTTCTCAAGATCAGAAGTCCCAAACTGGTCCCACAGGCTCAAATCAAGGTGTTGGTAGGGCTGCATTCCTTCGGGAGCCTCTAGCGGGGAATAATTTCCTTGTCTTTTTCAGCTTTTAGAAGCTGAGCACATTTCTTGGCTCATGGCACATCACTCAGACCTCTGCTTCCATAATCACATCTCCTCTGACTCTTACCCTTCTGCCTCCCTCTTTTAAAGGACCCTGTGATTACTTTGAGTCTACCCGGATATCCATGACATCCTCCCCATATTAAGATCCTTAATCACATCTGCAAAGTGCCTTTTGTCACGTAAGGTAAAATACTCATAGGTTCTGGGGATTAGAATGTGCACATCTTTGGTGGTGTGGGGACCATTATTCTGCCTATCGCACCAGTATTCTCTGCTGCCCAGGTCTCTTTTCCCTCCATCCCCAACAGATGCTCTTCTCAGTCTACTCTTCCTTTGCTCATACCCTAGACAGTTATTTGTTTTCTTTTAGCCATTAACACTTTCCTGTTTTCTGTCTCAGGAACCCACACGCTGATTCAAACTAATTTAGGCATCCTTGGAAAATAGTGAACTCTCTGTCATTGGAAGTATGCAAGTAAAAGATGAATGCCCACCTGTCAGAAGGGCCTTAGAAGGAGATTCTGCAGTGGTGCAAAACATCATTATTCCCACTGAATTGTCTTTCACTTGTCTTTCACTCCCTACACAATCTGTTTTTGATGGGCCTCCAAGAGTCTCCCTTAGCTCTCTCCCTTCATTCTTAGCTACCCCCATCTCTGTGTTCCCCTTGGTATTTTCTACCCCCTTTCCCACACTACCACCTGGTCTCAGCTGTGTGTCCTAGGTCATAGCCACAGAGAACATGGTTCCTTCCTGGGAGGTTGGTTGCTGGTCCTTACGGTCCTGGAGCAGACTGAGGACCCTGAGTCTCCAGTGTGGAGCATTGACAAGGCAAACAAGCTGGGGTTGAGAAAGGGAAGAATGAAAGGGCTTATTCTCTGGTCAAACTATCCTATAACGAATGCATTAAAGGCTGGTCATGGTGAGCTGTCACCAAGGATGCAACAGGGCGCTTCATCCACCCCGAGGGAATGGGACCAAGGGCCACAGGTTTCAGCTGGAATGGGAGTGCAGGAGATGCCAGGCTTCAACAGAGCCTGGCTTTGGAGCCAGGCTCGTGGGAGAGGAGCTCTAGGAAGATATTCAAGACAAGTCACACCTGATTTCTCATGGTGCCTAGACCAGCCATCTGCCGGTGATGGTTTAGCTGCATCTTGCCCAGGACTTTAATATCTCTTCCTGAATGAGTAGACTGGTACATCCATTACTGTGAAATATTATGCAGTGGTGTGAAAAGAATGGGATAGGTTTATATGTCCTGACACAGAGAGACCTCCAAGACATGTTGTTGGTTGATAAATCAAGTCACACATCAATATGTAGAGTCTGAACCCACTTATGAAAATAAAACCCCAAACCTCAGCTAAATGTATAGAGAGGAGATTGTTAGCAGTGAGTGAATAACTGTGAGGAGGGGAGTGGGATTGATGGGGGGTGAAGAAAGACCATCACGATTTACTTTGAATACTTCTTACTTGTTATATATTCTCACAGTGAGGATGTATTCATGTAATTTCAAAAGAAAAAACCTCCTCAAAACTCCACCTTCCTATTCCAACTCAGGCACTAGTTTGCAAAGGCCTTTTTCGGACTATACAGAAATGCACACACACGTATTCTCAGACAGCCATTTCCAACTGTTTCCTGAGGAAGATCTGGGGGTAAGATTTGGGGGTTGCAGAAGGGGTGGGGGATTGTAACAATGCCTGGGGGTATGTGGAATCTGAGAAGATTATTGTTAATATTAGTAATACCTACATTTTATCACACACACTTTACATGCGTGATCTCATTTATTCCTCACAATATCCCTGTGAGATGATATTATCACCAACGCACATGGAAGTTCATTGAAGCTAATTAAACTGCTCAGGGTTCCACAGCTAGCAAGGGGTGGAACTGGGGTTTGAACCCAGGTCTGCCAAGCCTCAGAGTCTATATTCTTCTAACTCTGTCAGCTGGTCTCTTCAGAATTGTAACGTTATTACAGAAATGTAAATTGCTGACCAGAGAAAGGGTGAAAGCTGTGTGGCATCATCTGAAGGCTTTGAAAACCTGTGCCCAGCCTCATGAAGGATGCTAGCCCTCACCACATACAAGAAGAATGCTGCCAGCCTACATGCAATGTCATTGTGACTTGAGCCAAGACAGGCCCGTCCTGTGCTGCTTTTCTGAGGGCTTTACTTGCCCCTCAGCTTGTCTCTCTGATCGCCCATCTGATCTAGTCTTTTCAATGATGTGTCTCAGTGATCTGGCTTCTCTGCCCTGTGGCCCACCCGCTCCTTTCCCTAATCTGCAGACTCTCTGGATCAGTGTTTCTGGATCATTCCTGCTAACTAGCTTCTTCACCTTGGTCTCGATATGTCATTCTGTGATATGGCTCAGCAACAGAACACCCCAGAAAAAGTCTGGCTCAAATAGAGAAAATGAGGACAGTAAAAGCTGATCATGCAGGGAACATTTTGGAGAATAGGGAGTGGAGCACTAGTCATTGGTTTGGAGATTGACCTGATCAGGCAGGCTCCTGTCATCCCTCAAAAATGCTTTTCCATTCAGCTCCAGCTGGATTGGCCCAGCTCTGTTCCTCACCCCATCTGCTCTGATTGTCCCATTCAGTTCAGCTCAGCACACACACTCCATAGCCCTGCCTGCCAATGAGGATTTAACATCATGGATTTAGAGTAAATGTGATTTGTGATTACAGGGGGCTCCTCTTGGATCAGAGCCATTTACTCCCCCAGCAATTTCTTCTTTACTCTCTCACTTTCTTCTCTGGAACTGGATTCTGCTTTCAAAGTCAGCTTATCAGAAATCTTGGCTGCTTCTGAAATTTCTGGTGCTTGACGTGTGGAAAGCTGCTGCTCTGGGCAGTGGAGGAAGGGGAAAATGACAGCCGGGTGGTAAAAGGACATCTGTTGTGTGTCTTCTAGAAGGCATACTCACCCCTGGAAGCAACTTGGCCTCTTGCTCCTCGGGAGTTCGGGATTCTCTGTCCAGTTACTTGGGATTTACCTAAAGCATCACATTGCCAGGGGCCAACAGTTGTGCTGAGCCTGGCGGGGAGCCCATAGGGGTGACTCACATAACTCATGCCAGTTCTCCTGCAACACCTTCTTGCTAAGCTTTGCAGACTGCTCTCAATTATCTGTGGATGACGGTATTCACAGATAATCAAAGGTGCTTATCTAAGGCAGTTATCCTTAGCTATTATTGTGGTATTTTTTAAAAACTGAAGTATAGTTGATTTACAATGTTGTGTTAGTTTCAGTTGTACAGCACAGTGATTCAGTTATACATACATACATATATTTATACACATATATAATCTTTTTCAGATTCTTTTCTAAGTTATTACAAAATATTGAGTACAGTTCCCTGTGCTATACAGTAGGTCCTTGTTGTTTACCTATTTTGTATATAGCAGTGTGTATATGTTAATCCCAAACTCCTAATTTATCTCCCCACCCACCTATCCCCTTTGGTAAAGGTAAATTTGTTTTCTATGTCTGTGAGTCTATTTCTGTTTTGTAAGTAAGTTCATTTGTATCATTTTTTAGATTCCACACATAAGTGATACATGATATTTGTCTTTCTCTGTCTGACTTACTTCACTTAGTATAATAATCTCTAGGTCCATCCATGTTGCTGCAAACAGCATTATTTCATTCTTTTTTCATGGTTGAGTACTATTTCATTGTATATATATACCACATCTTCTTTATCCATTCATCTGTCGATGGAAATTTAGGTTGCTTCCATGTCTTGGCTATTGTAAACAGTGCTGCAGTGAACATTGGGGTGCATGTATCTTTTTGAATTACGGTTTTCTCCAGATATACATGCCCAGGAGTAGGATTGCAGGATCATATGGTAACTCTGTTTTTAGCTTTTTAAGGAACTTCCATACTGTTCTCCATAGTGAATGCACCAATTTACATTCCCACCCACAGTGTAGGAGGGTTCCCTTTTCTTCATACCCTCTCCTAGCTGTTGTTTTTGAATCATAGAACCTTTTAAAAATCTGACGGAAGCTGTGGACCTCCTTCTAAACAATGCACATGTTCATGTACATACACATCATACAAACAAATTCAGGGTCTTCATAGACTCCCTGAAGCCCACGCATGGATTCAAGTTAATATCCCAGGAAGAGATGATAAGATCCTCTGTTAACACAATGCATCATTTCTTATTCCCTTTAGTCCTCCAGGAAACCTACAAATCAGGATCAGATCTTTTAAACAAATACATTTAAACAGCTTTCTTTAGCTCAAGTAAAGTGTGGCCTGCATCCATTTTTTTAGGCTTCTGTTTTGCTTCCATCAAGCAGCATTACCCCTAAGTCTCCAGTGTGGGAGCAGGTAAGTACAGGATGGCATGCTGCTTAGATCTATGGGTCCTCTTGAGTCAGCCTTCCTGATGGTGACATTGTTTTTGGATCAATTGAAATAAGTGGACGAAAACACTGAAAAATTAAAGGTGCTTCTACCAAGAGACCTTTTCTGTAGTGTCTGACAATGTTGATCACCTTTCACTCTTCTTGAATCCTACTTTCTCCTGCTGCTTCATCTTCATCTGTCATCCTCCTCCTCATCTCCTTTGTTGGCTCCTCAGGCACTTTGACTCAACAGTTTACCAACAAATTCATAATCTTTCTCCCAAACCAGTCTTCCTCCCTGCCTTTCTTGCCTCGGAAGAATGCCACTACCCAGCTAGTCTTGAACCAGAAACCTAAGCGTCATCCCTAGACGTTTCCTCACCACCCACATTTACTTCAATCAACATACTGTGCCACTGAAGTCTGTTGACTTTGGTCCTGCCCATCACAGCCAACTGCTCTCCCAACATAAAAACTCGTGCACCTTCAGTCTATTCTCCATAGTGGTTCCAAGGTGATCTAAAATAAAAGTGACCATTTCATTCCCAGGGTTAAGGGAGAATACCGGGATTGTATTTTTTCCCCCCACATATATGTTTTCCCTTGAGACTGAGCATGTTCACCTTTGTATTCTCAGTACCTAATGCAGTATCTGCGTATAGCAGGTCCTCAACAAAAGCAGCTGCCTTGTTGGTTGGCTGAATGACTGAATGACTGAGCCATATGATCACCTCTCATTGCCTACAGGCTGGAATCTGACTTTTTTAAAAACATCTTTATTGGAGTATAATTGCTTTACAATGGTGTGTTAGTTTCTGCTGTATAACAAAGTGAATCAGCTATATGTATACATATATCCCCATAACTCCTCTCTCTTGTGTCTCCCTCCCACCCTCCCTATCCCACCCCTTTAGGTGGACACAAATCACCGAGCTGATCTCCCTGTGCTATGTGGCTGCTTCCCACTAGCTATCTATTTTACATTTGGTAGTGTATATATGTCCATGCCACTCTCTCACTTCGTCCCAGCTTACCCTTCCCCCTCCCCATGTCCTCAAGTCCATTCTCTATGTCCTCTGCGTCTTAATTCCTGTCCTGCCCCTAGGTTCTTCAGAACCATTTTTTTGTTTTTAGATTCCATATATATGTGTTAGCATACGGTATTTGTTTTTCTCTTTCTGACTTACTTCCTCTGTATGACAGTCTCTAGGTCCATCCACCTCACTACAAATGACTCAATTTCGTTTCTTTTTATGGCTGAGTAATATTCCATTGTATATATGTGCCACATATTCTTTATCCATTCATCTGTCGATGGACAGCATTTTTCACAGAACTAGAACAAAATATTTCACAATTTGTATGGAAACACAAAAGACCCCGAATAGCCAAAGCAATCTTGGGAAAGAAAAATGGAGCTGGAGGAATCAGGCTCCCTGACTTCAGACTATACTACCAAGCTACAGTAATCAAGACAGTATGGTACTGGCACAAAAACAGAAATATAGATCAATGGAACAGGATAGAAAGCTCAGAGATACACCCACGCACATATGGTCACCTTATCTTTGATAAAGCAGGCAAGAATATACAATGGAGAAAAGACAGCCTCTGCAGTAAGTGGTGCTGAGAAAACTGGACAGCTACATGTAAAAGAATGGAATCTGACTTTCTTGGCTTCATCTACAAGGCCCTTCACAAAATGGCCTGAACTCTTCCATCTTCATAGGATGCCCTGCCCCCCATTCCATCCCCTGGTCACACTATACACGTTTTAAAAATGGAAGTATAGTTAATTTACAATGTTGTGTTAGTTTCAGGTGTACAGCAAAGTGAATGATATACACATATATATTCTTTTTCAGATTCTTTTCCATTATGGGTTATTACAAGATATTGAATATAGTTCCCTGTGCTATACAGTAGGTCCTTGTTGTTTACCTATATAATATTTGTCTTTCTCTTTCTGGATTACTTCCCTTAGTATGATAATCTCTAGGTCCATCCATGTTGCTGCACTTGGAATTATTTCATTCTTTTTATGGCTGAGTAGTATTCCATTGTGTATATATATATATATACCACATTTTCTTTATCCATTCATCTGTTGATGGACACTTAGGTTGCTTCCATGTCTTGGCATTGTAAATACACCATACACTTTTCACACTTTGATGCTTTTGCCTTTGGTGGTTCTTCTGCTGGTTCCTCTGCTTGAAATGCTCTTTCTGCATGGCACCCATCCCCTATCTTCCACCTGCATGGTGATTGCCTTCAAGGTCCAGCTCAACTGTTACCTGCCTTTCTGTATCTTTACACGACAATCTGCTTTCCATCCCCAGCTCCCTCTGACCCCAAGCAATCAGAATTAACCGATTCCTTATCTAGTTCCAATAGCATTTCACTCATGTCTTCATTATGACACTCATCCTTTTGTGTTATATTTATTCACATATGTAACTGTCTGGCAACATTGTGAGCTGGTGTCTTGTGGTCTTGTTCACTGTAGTATCCCCAGCATCTAGCCCAGCACCTAAACACTCGCAAACACAGGATATGACTTTATGTTGGTGTTAGATGTGTTCTTATTTATTTTTTTAAATATATTTTTTAGCTTAAAAAGATACCAGCATGGAATACCACCTCCTTTGCTGTCACCCTGAGGCAAACCACCAACATCTCTTGCCTGAATTATTGCAGAGCTTCCTAACTAGTCTTCCTGCTTCTACCTTAGGCATTCCTCCCCACTTCCCCGCCCCTGGCCACCTCCAATCTGTGGCCAAAGTGATCCTGCTAAAATGTAAGTCAGACTAAAATCCTTCGGTGGTTTCTCACCTCACATTGAGTTAAATCCAAAGTTGCCACCCAACATGGCCATGCCTGATTTGCTCCCCTGACCCCCACTTATCCTGTGCATAATGGCTAAGGGTACAGACTTTGGAGCCACACTATCCTGGCTCTCCCATTGTGTGACCTAGGGTAAGTGACTTAACCTCTCTGTGCCTCAGTTTCCTCATCGGCAAAATGGGGATTACAGCATCTCCTTCATAGTAACCTCTCTGTGCCTCAGTTTCCTCATCGGCAAAATGGGGATTACAGTATCTCCTTCATAGGGTTGTTGTCAGAAGTAAATAAATTAATATGTGTAAAGTACCTAGAACAATGTCTGGTACATGGTGGGTACTAAATTGGATTTTGTTAAATAAACAAAAATCTGTCATTCTTTCCCTTGCCTGCTCCTCTCCAGTCACTCTGGCCTCCTTGTTGTTTCTCAAACACACTCCTGTCTCAGGACCTTTGCACGTACTGTTCCTGCTACCTAGAACAGTCTTCTCCCAGATACCCCCATGGCTTGCTCCCCATCTCCTTGCAGATCTCTGCCTCCATGTCACTGTATCAGGGGGGCTTCTTTGACTGACACCCTTTATAAAATACCAACACTCTCTCACTCTCTGCCCCCTAATGCTGCTTTATTTTTCCTTCATAGCATTTATCAACATCGAATGTATATTTATATGTCTGTTTTCCTTCTTCCCCAACAAGAATGTAAACCCCATAAGGACAGGAATTCCACTTGCCTTGTTTACTGTTATAACCCCAGCACTTAGAACAGTGTCTAGCATATAATAGTTGCTCAATAAATATTTGTTGAATGAATGAATAAAAGACAAATCAAGAAAATTAAGATCATGGTCTTTCTGCCAAGATAACATGGCAATAAAAAAATGTGATAAAGGTAAGATAGCTGGATAATGGTAAGAAAATTCTAACAGTATAGAAAGGAACAATGGGAAAATAAAAGCCTCTTTCCCCCTACCTTCATCTGTTTCCCTAAAGGTAACCATAGTTGTGTTTTCAGTTTCATTAACCAATAAGTGTATTGTGTGCTTGCTATGTGTGCAGGAAAGTGTTTGAGGTTTGAGGTGCTGAGAGCTTAAAGATGCAGTCTTTACCTTCTAGGATCTCACAGTCTTTCTGGGGGGAGAACATAAAAGAGCGGCGAAGTGCTGCAGAGTTCAGAAGCGAGAGCCATCACTGCAGGCTGGCAAGGTCAGGAAAGGTTTCCTGCATGAGAGATGCCTTGATGAGAGTTTGGAGCTTGGGCAGGTTTCAGTTAGAGAGAGGCGAGTGGCCCAGGGATATGGGGCTCTCTCAGAAGAGGTATCTGGATTGGATAATGAAAGGGGCCCTTGAGGGAATGGATAGAAGTGGAGCCTGGCTGAAGTTGAGGCTTCATGGTGAGGCGCAGTGGGAGAAAAGACTGGAGAATAGGGGCTGGGGCAGTTATAAGAGTACTGAAAGAGCTGGGAGGCATGTGACAATGACTCGGAACACCACTGAGAGTAGACAGGATGTGTTTTATAGACACTGCAGTGGCACAATTATTGGGAATTGGTGATTGGATATATATTTTTGGATGAGTAATAGGGAAGACTGAAGTATGACATCCCTGTTTTTGAACCTGGGCAACCAGGAAAATGGTGATAACATTGCCTGAAATCGAGAAGTCAGGAGGGAAGGCTGTTTTGATGTGAGGGAAGGCTGTTTTGGGATGTGGTGTGGTGGTGGGAAGTGAAGAGATGAATTTGGCTAGATATATTGCTCAGCTTTTCCTTGAATGTGGGGACTGCCTTCAGTTTCCTTAGCATTACCCACTGAACCTAGAAGTGAGCTCTGCATGCAATGGGTGCTAAATGAATGTTATTGGTGGAGAAAGGAGTAGAAGCTGGGAGAGCTAAAAATCTTCCCAGTTTGCCTGGGACATCTCCATGGATGTGCTTCCAATTGGTAGGAATTGGCAGGTAAGATGATGCTTAGAGATTTCCATAAGTCTGAGTGGAAAGGGGATGGGAATCCAGAGGACCCTCTGAATTTAATGTCTGAGAGGAGGACCAGCGTTTGCCATCCAAGGTGGCTATTATTTCGTTCATCTTATTCTCCTCTTTTGCTTCACCTTCCTTTTGAACTCTGATGACTGAGGCCCAGGTATTGCTCCAATTCTCTCATTTCACAGTTGCCTGAAGAATCCAGCCAGATAATACTGCATGCTAGTTTACCACTTTGCAGTGACTACTTCAACCCTACAACTAAGCAACCTAAGGTTTCTAGGAGCAGATAAAACCCATATGCAATCTGTCACTGTTTAGTTTTCATTGCCAAAGTAATTCTACAAAGTTAATGAATAGCTGGGTTGGAGTAGGGGAGGAGAAGAGACACAGAATGAATGAAGAGAAACTGTCATTTATGGGCAGCCTCTGTTCTGCTTCTTGGCAAGACATTGGGTACATCGTGAACCACTGAGGGTACAGTTGTCATCATCACCATCATCATCAAAGTACTTTTATGAAGTGCCTAGTTTCTGGGGCTCTGAGCTAGGCCTACACAGAGAACTACACAGCTCTGGAATTTCACTTTTAGACCATGCATGATCTGAGACCAGATACTGATGTCCACATATGCAAGATGGATTCAAATCTTCAGTATGGTTTATTCACACATTATATGCCACCACCTCTTCTACATGTTCCTGATTATTTCTGTAGTAAAATCTATCAAGCAGATATACCCTGTCTCCTCGATGATATTATAGCTCTTTGAAGGCAGAGAACCCAACCTTACAATCCTGTCTACAGACTTTCTGTACAGGACAAATACAGATGCTCAGTAAGGATTGATGAATCAGCCAGACCTGATGGGTAGAGAGAGAGTACCTTTCAAGCTCTTTAACTCATTTAAACCTCAGTTTCTTCTACAAAATGGGGAGGATAATTTTATCTATAGACTTCACGGGGTTGTTACGAGGATAGAGGGCCAACTAATGTAAATTGATTAGCACACAATCTAGCATTTTCTGCTCAACTGTTAGCTATTAATTTAACAATATGAATTTCTACCTCCCGCTTGAGTAGGAGAGTGACTATGGAAAAGGGGTAGCAGCTTTCACACAAATCTGGGTATTCAATTCAGCCTATGGAAGCACACTTGTCAGTTGCTTATGCATTGGAATTTGAGAGACAAAAAGGATTTACCCCCTCACATATCTTCTTCACTTTTCTGCCGTCACTCCTGAACAGGGATGATTTGATGGGGGTGTGCGTGTAAGTAATCAGCTGGGAATGAAGGATGGAGTGGGAATTAGCCCTGGGAGCGAACGCTGGGCCTCAAGTCGCCGTATCAGGCACCTTTTTCAGTCTTAATTCAGCAAACATTTATAGCTAACCCAATCAAGGCCAGGAGTCGTCCAAGAGCTAGGAGTCCTGTAACAGACCAGGCTCGCACTCTTGCCCAATTTCACAGAAGAAGGAAGGGAGGGAGCAGGGAAAAACTCTGAAGGTACGAGTTCACCAAACCAGGAGAGCCGCTTCTCGACCTAGTGCGCAGGCGCCGCGCCCCCAGCGCGGCTGCGCTCTTCCGGCGCGGCGCAAGCTCCGCGGAGACCAATGGGCGCGCGACAGCACTCTTCCGGCGCGGCGCAAGCTCCGCGGAGACCAATGGGCGCGCTGCGCCGGGGCTGCGCATGCGTCTTGAGACTTCTCCCGGAAGTCGCTTCCTAGGTTTTGAGCGTGAAGTCGGTTCCTGGCTTCTGAGTGTGAACCCGCAGAGATGAAGTAAGGCCCCAGAGCTTACCCCCGAGGGGAGGTGTCGGGGACGGGCAGCCGGAGGTGGCCTACCGGGGCTGAGGTGATAGAGCATCTGCGGGGCTGAGGGGCGGGAGGGGCGGGAGGGGCGGAGAGACTAGAAAATTAGTCCCCCAGTTTTGCTCTCCTTTACCTCAGGCCGGGCCGCGCTTACTTGTGCGCTTTTCCGTTCCCTGTGCAGCCCTTTAACTAAAGTTAAGCTGATCAACGAGCTGAATGAGCGTGAGGTCCAGCTGGGGGTAGCGGAGAAGGTGTCTTGGCACTCCGAGTACAAGGACAGCGCCTGGATCTTCTTGGGTGAGGCCTACATCTTTCTCCCGTAGGGCTCCTCGTTCTCTCCTGACCTGCTCCCTAACATTTCAGCGTTCCCGCCCTTCAGTCCTCCCGACATTCATCACTCACTTTTATTTCCTTCCGCTCTCTGCCTGTAAATCCGTTTTCCATGTCTTTTTTCTCCCCCATTTCTAGTTTGCTCTTTCTGCCAAGGCAGTGCTCATGATAGGTACTGCTTGTCATTCACTATGCTAAGAATCGTGCCACTTGGTTTCTCAGAGACGATTTTTATCACCCCGCGTCCCCCCATTTATACAGCTAAGGGAACTGAGGTGCAGAGAAGTTAATGGACTTCCTTCCACATAGCTAGTAAGTGGAACAGCCAGAACTATGGGATTCTAGAACTCATGGTCTTAGCCCCTATCCCATATTACTGCCAACTCCCTCCCGCCCCATTCCCCTTCCCTCAGAATTTATTTTCCTCATCTAATTAGCTCCTGCCTTCTATCCATGGTCATATCACCATCTCTGTATTCACTTGTGTCACATCCAGTAATTTGACAGTTTATTCAAAGAGGTTATTGCACCAGACATTGTGCTAAGCATTTTATATCCATTGTTTTATTTAATTCTTATAACGGTTCTGTAAAGTAAGTACTAATATCCCCATTCTACTGATGAGGAAGGAAACATTTGCAGGGGAATTTATTTCCTATGAAATGCTTAACAGTTGACTTTATAATCCTTAGTCTGTGTGAGTTGGGGTTAATATTTGCATATTTAAAGTGATTTTGGATCTTAGCTGTGAATTTGTAGATAAAGAGCACATGAGTTCAAGATATGTTTATGGAATCCAAGTTTTGTGCTGGAAACTATCTGCTTTGTCCAGAAGATTTTGGGTGTGAGGGGGATTAGTTTGGTTAGGGGTGGCCCCGATCTTTCCACTCAAAGTTAATCACTGTTTTTTCTGTACTACTGCTACATCTTCTGTGTGTTTCTGTCATTGCATCAGACTGTGAGTTCTTTGAGGGCAGGCCCTGTTGTTTACTCTTCTTTGCACCCCCAGTGCCTGGCTTGATGCATGCATGGCACATAGTAGACACTTGGTAAATATTTGCTGAACTGAAATGTGTTTTTTTCTTCTAGGAGGGCTTCCTTATGAGCTGACTGAAGGGGACATCATCTGTGTGTTCTCACAGTAAGTCCCCTTTCATTTTCTGCCTTCTCAGTCATCAGAATAGTTTGCTTCCATAACACATTTTATGGCATCACAAAAACCATTTATTTTAATTCTAGGCTGACCGGCCTCCCTGCATGGGGAGGGCTGGAGCTTCTGCTCTAGTTTAGATCAGTCCCAGGACATGGTTCTGGTACTCTCCCAATGTGGAAGATCCAAGAAGTTGGATGATTTAGGAGGCTGTCTTGGGGATTCTGGTCTATTTTTATTGCTTTTTCACTGAGGCCTACACTGGAACAGGCTGGAACTCCCAGGAAGGTACTGTGTTGGCCCATCTCCTCGGGCTCCTACAAACTAGGGGTAACTCATGATCACGGGGCCCTTCTGGGCCCACACCTGTGTGGCATTGTAGGATTAGGGCAAAGCACAGAGGAATTGGGGAAAAAAGCAAAAGGTTTAGGCAATAGTTTGCTTGCTTTGTTTCTAGATTAGTGTAAGGTTAGTGAGCAGAGCCAATCTCTTTAACTGGAGGCTGAGAATCACAGGCTGCTGAGGAATAAGAATGTATAGGAGAACCTTATATTCTTCCTTCTGCTATGGGATGATAGCAGCAGCACTGGGTGGGAGAGGGTCTTGGCAGCTCACACTAGTAGTGGCAGCTGGTAGGAGAGGGGTTGGGTACAACCCCAGAGCTACATAGAGTAGTTAGTCTATAGGGCCAGAGGGCCTTGGCAGCTCACAGGAGCAGAGGGCCATGACTCCTGGGCTGTGTAGCCCTCAGGGGCAGAGGACCATGGTAAAAGGGGTTGGGAAGCAAACACGGCTAGCACACCCTGGCAGAGTCATTGCCATGGCAGGGCATGGTTGGGCCATCCAGTGGGCAGAGGGCCCTGGCTGAGTGGTTGGGCAGCATATAGGGCAGAAGGCCATGGGAAAGAAATTGGGCAAGAAGAAGGCCATGGTAGAGGGCCCTGAGAGGGACAGAGGCTGCTTCCTCCAACTCCTGGGTATTGGGAAGTTCACAGCAGGTACAGCCTATAATTTCCATCCCTTTGTGATACCTCTACCTGATCCAGCCTTCCACCTGGGAGCTGTTTTTGTATTATTTGCATTGAGTGTGTTTATTTCACACAGCTAGTGTGTGTGTTTATTCCAGTTCTCTGTTCTGGCTATACACATTACCCTCCATGAAGATTGCCTTTGTGACTGATAACAGTGGCTTTCAAAAAGTATTTTGTTTTCTGATTATCAGAGTAATGTATAGTCATTATAGAACATTTGGCAATACCTGAAAAAACCATAATTCAAAAAGAGTCATGTACCGAAATGTTCACTGCAGCTCTGTTTACAATAGCCAGGACATGGAAGCAACCTAAGTGTCCATCAACAGATGAATGGATAAAGAAGATGTGCCACATATATACAATGGAATATTACTCAGCCATAAAAAGAAACGAAATTGAGTTATCTGCAGTGAGGTAGATGGACCTAGCGTCTGTCATACAGAGTGAAGTAAGTCAGAAAGAGAAAAACAAATACCGTATACTAACCCATATATATGGAACCAAAAAAAAAAAAAAAAGGTCATGAAGAACCTAGGGGCAAGACGGGAATAAAGATGCAGACCTACTAGAGAATGGACTTGAGGATATGGGGAGGGGGAAGGGTAAGCTGGGACAAAGTGAGAGAGTGGCATGGACATATATACACTACCAAATGTAAAATAGATAGCTAGTGGGAAGCAGCCGCATAGCACAGGGAGATCAGCTGCGTGCTTTGTGACCACCTAGAGGGGTGGGATAGGGAGGGTGGGACGGAGGGAGACGCGGGAGGGGGGAGATGTGGGGATGTGTGTGTGTGTGTGTGTGTGTGTGTGGCTGATTCACTTTGTTGTAGGGCGGAGGCTAACACACCATTGTGGGGCAATTGTGCTCCAATAAAGATGTTAAAAAAAATTTATAGTTATAAAAAAAAACATTTGGCAAAAAGAAAAAGTATAAAGAAGAAAATAGAATGTACTTTAAGGAAAAGCTGTTAACATCTTGGTGTTTTTCTTTATTGTCTTCTTTTCAATGTTGGGCGTTATTTCTAATATTTTGCTGTTATAAATTATACTGCAAAATACATTGTAGTATACACATCTTTGTATGCATCCCTGATGGTTTCCTTAGTGAAATTACTGGATCAGTATGGTAGCATTTTTAAGATGTTTTATAAACATTGCCAAATTACTCTCTGAAAAGGTTGTTTCAGGTTCCACTGAAAAGGTTGTATCAATTTCCACTCTCACTAGAATGCTCATTTTTCTGAATCCGAATCAGTAATGGTTATTTAAAAAAATATTTGCCATACAGCCTCTCAGTATTATTTTACTTTGCCTTTATGTCATCATCAGGGAGGTTGAACATCCTTTCATAGATTTACAGGCCCTTATTATTTCTTTTTCTTTGTAAATTGTCTATTAATATCATTTGCCTATTTTTTTCCCTATTAGTGTATTCCTCATTTTCTTACTGATTTTACAAGAGCCGTTCATGTGTTAAGGATATTAACTTATTGTTGTAACACTTTATCGTGTACTGTATTGCTGTGGACTTATTTTTTGTTTTTAATTTGATGTGTTATACTACATTGCCGTTATTATTATTTCTTGATGCTCAAATTGTCCCAGTTTGGTCTGTAGTAGTCCCTTCAAGCCAACTCCTGTATTCTTTTCTTCTTTTACTTTTTATTTTGAAATAATTTCTGGCTTAAAACAGGAAAGTTATAAAATAGTATAAAGTATACCTGTACCCCCTTCACTTGGAGTCCCAAGATGTTAGCATTTTACCACATATGCTTTGTTATTATTTCGCGCCACCTATACATATTTCTTTTTAACCTTTTGAGAGTCAGTTGCAGACAAGATGCCCATTTACTCCTAAATTCTTCAATGTGTATTTCCCAAAATACAAGTACATTCTCTTGTTTAACCTCAGTATAGTGATCAAATTCAGGAAGTCAACACTGTTACAGTATTATTATCTAATCTATAGACTTTATTCAACTCCACCAGTTGTCCTGATAATGGCTTTTATAGCAAAAGGAAAAAAATGGCTTTCTAGTCCTTAATCTGTGATATAAATTGCAAACGTTTTCTCCTAGTTTGTCATTTGACTTTTGACTTTGCTTATTGTGATCTTTTTGCTATGCAAAATTATTATTTTTTAATTTTTATGCATTCATTTATTCATATGTTTAAATTATGTTATGGTAACATTGACTTTTTAGGGGATGCACAATCTACAGATTTTCCTGAGTGTGGTTTTAGCCACATCCCATAAATTTTGGTATATATTCCCATTTTTGTTATTTTCTAAATAGTCTGCCATTGATTTCTTTATTTTGTTTTACTTTCTCTTTCATCCAGTTGTTAGCTTGGAGAATAGGTTTCAAGTTCTAGGTAGGGTATTTTTTGTTTTAAAATATTATTTCCAGCTGTTTAACATTGTGGTTGGAGAATATGGTCTGTGCTGTTTTTGGAGATGATTGAGGTTTACTTTGAGACATAGTCTACAGTCAATTTTAATATGTGTTTCATGGATTCTTGAGAAGAAACTCTCATCTTTCTGTACAATCAAATATATCTATATATATACTAGTCTGATGTTAATATTTTTAACAATGTAATTGTTATATTATTAGTTATATGTTTATTTGTATTTATATTATATAATTTTATATTAATTAATTCCTCTGGCCTATCTTTCTCAATTTTATGTGTTATGAACTCAAAGTGGTGTGTTAAAATCTCTCATAACTTTCACTCTTACTTGCTCATCCTATTTTTAATTATAATTTTTGATTTGTTGATTTATGCATAAAGTTTCATGACTTTTGATATGTATTAGGACCTTTTTCAGAGCAAAAGAGCCCTCTTAGTCACAGGTAAATGTTTTTTATTGTTGGCCTTGAATTCATCATCTTTTTTTTTTAACATCTTTATTGGAGTATAATTGCTTTACAATGGTGTGTTAGTTTCTGCTTTATAACAGAGTGAATCAGTTATACATATAGATATGTTCCCATATCTCTTCCCTCTTGCATCTCCCTCCCTCCCACCCTCCCTATCCCACCCCTCTAGGTGGTCACAAAGCACAGAGCTGATCTCCCTGTGCTATGCGGTTACTTCCCACTAGCTATCTATTTTACGTTTGGTAGTGTATATATGTTCATGCCACTCTCTCACTTTGTCACATCTTACCCTTCCCCCTCCCCATATCCTCAAGTCCATTCTCTAGTAGGTCTGTGTCTTTATTCCCATCTTGCCACTAGGTTTTTCATGACCACTGTTTTCCCCTTTAGATTCCATATATATGTGTTAGCATACTGTATTTGTTTTTCTCTTTCTGACTTACTTCACTCTGTATGACAGACTCTAGGTCCATCCACCTCACTACAAATAACTCCATTTCATTACTTTTCATGGCTGAATAATATTCCATTGTATATATGTGCCACATCTTCTTTATCCATTCATCTGATGGTGGACATTTAGGTTGCTTCCATGTCCTGGCTATTGTAAATAGAGCTGCAATGAACATTGTGGTACATGACTCTTTTTGAATTATGGTTTTCTCAGGGTATATGCCCAGTAGTGGGATTGCTGGGTCGTATGGTAGTTCTATTTGTAGTTTTTTAAGGAACCTCCATACTGTTCTCCATAGTGGCTGTATCAATTTACATTCCCACCAACAGTGCAAGAGGGTTCGCTTTCCTCCACACCCTCTCCAGCATTTATTGTTTCTAGATTTTTTGATGATGGCCATTCTGACCGGTGTGAGATGATATCGCATTGTAGTTTTGATTTACATTTCTCTAATGATTAATGATGTTGTGCATTCTTTCATGTGTCTGTTGGCCATCTGTATATCTTCTTTGGAGAAATGTCTATTTAGGTCTTCTGCCCATTTTTGGATTGGGTTGTTCGTTTTTTTGTTATTGAGCTGCATGAGCTGCTTGTAAATCTTGGAGATTAATCCTTTGTCAGTTGCTTCATTTGCAAATATTTTCTCCCATTCTGAGGGTTGTCTTTTGGTCTTCTTTATGGTTTCCTTTGCTGTGCAAAAGCTTTTAAGTTTCATTAGGTCCCATTTGTTTATTTGTGTTCTTATTTCCATTTCTCTGGGAGTTGGGTCAAAAAGAATCTTGCTGTGATGTATGTCATAGAGTGTTCTGCCTATGTTTTCCTCTAAGAGTTTGATAGTGTCTGCCCTTACACTTAGGTCTTTAATCCATTTTGAGTTTATTTTTGTGCATGGTGTCAGGGAGTGTTCTAATTTCATACTTTTACATGTACCTGTCCAGTTTTCCCAGCACCACTTATTGAAGAGGCTGTCTTTTCTCCACTGTATATGCTTGCCTCCTTTATCAAAGATAAGGTGACCATATGTGCGTGGGTTTATCTCTGGGCTTTCTATCCTGTTCCATTGATCTATATTTCTGTTTTTGTGCCAGTACCAAACTGTCTTGATTACTGAAGCTTGGTAATATAGTCTGAAGTCAGGGAGCCTGATTCCCCCAGCTCCATTTTTCGTTCTCAAGATTGCTTTGGCTATTTGGGGTCTTTTGTGTTTCCATACAAGTTGTGAAATTTTTTGTTCTAGTTCTGTGAGAAATGCCAGTGGTAGTTTGATAGGGATTGCATTGAATCGGTAGATTGCTTTGGGTAGTAGAGTCATTTTCACAATGTTGATTCTTCCAATCCAGGAACATGGTATATCTCTCCATCTATTTGTATCATCTTTAATTTCTTTCATCAGTGTCTTACAATTTTCTGCATACAGGTCTTTTGTCTCCTTAGGTAGGTTTATTCCTAGATATTTTATTCTTTTTGTTGCAATGGTAAACGGGAGTGTTTTCTTAATTTCACTTTCAGATTTTTCGTCATTAGTGTATAGAAATGCAAGAGATTTCTGTGCATTAATTTTGTATCCTGCTACTTTACCAAATTCATTGATTAGCTCTAGGAGTTTTCTGGTAGCATCTTTAGGATTCTCTATGTATAGTATCATGTCATCTGCAAACAGTGACAGCTTTACTTCTTCTTTTCCGATTTGGATTCCTTTTATTTCTTTGTCTTCTCTGATTGCTGTGGCTAACACTTCCAAAACTATGTTGAATAATAGTGGTGAGAGTGGGCAACCTTGTCTTGTTCCTGATCTTAGTGGAAATGGTTTCAGTTTTTCACCATTGAGGACGATGTTGGCTGTGGGTTTGTCATATATGGCCTTTATTATGTTGAGGAAAGTTCCCTCTATGCCTACTTTCTGCAGGGCTTTTATCATAAATGGGTGTTGAATTTTGTCGAAAGCTTTCTCTGCATCTATTGAGATGATCATATGGTTTTTCTCCTTCAATTTGTTAATATGGTGTATCACATTGATTGATTTGCGTATGTTGAAGAATCCTTGCATTCCTGGGATAAACCCCGCTTGATCATGGTGTATGATCCTTTTAATGTGCTGTTGGATTCTGTTTGCGAGTATTTTGTTGAGGATTTTTGCATCTATGTTCATCAGTGATATTGGCCTGTAGTTTTCTTTCTTTGTGACATCTTTGTCTGGTTTTGGTATCAGGGTGATGGTGGCCTCGTAGAATGAGTTTGGGAGTGTTCCTCCCTCTGCAATATTTTGGAAGAGTTTGAGAAGGATAGGTGTTAGCTCTTCTCTGAATGTTTGATAGAATTCGCCTGTGAAGCCATCTGGTCCTGGGCTTTTGTTTGTTGGAAGGTTTTTAATCACAGTTTCAATTTCAGTGCTTGTGATTGGTCTGTTCATATTTTCTGTTTCTTCCTGGTTCAGTCTCGGCAGTTTGTGCATTTCTAAGCATCTGTCCATTTCTTCCAGGTTGTCCATTTTATTGGCATAGAGTTGCTTGTAGTAATCTCTCTTGATCTTTTGTATTTCTGCAGTGTCAGTGGTTACTTCTCCTTTTTCATTTCTAATTCTATTGATTTGAGTCTTCTCCCTTTTTCTCTTGATGAGTCTGGCTAATGGTTTATCAATTTTGTTTATCTTCTCAAAGAACCAGCTTTTAGTTTCATTGATTTTTGCTATTGTTTCCTTCATTTCTTTTTCATTTATTTCTGACCTAATCTTTATGATTTCTTTCCTTCTGCTGGCTTTGGGGTTTTTTTGTTCTTCTTTCTCTAGTTGCTTTAGGTGCAAGGTTAGGTTGTTTATTCGAGATGTTTCCTGTTTCTTGAGGTAGGCTTGTATTGCTATAAACTTCCCTCTTAGCACTGCTTTTGCTGCGTCCCGTAGGTTTTGGGACGTCGTATCTCCATTGTCATTTGTTTCTAGGTATTTTTTGATTTCCCCTTTGATTTCTTCAGTGATCACTTCGCTATTAAGTAGTGTATTGTGTAGCCTCCATGTGTTTGTATTTTTTACAGATCTTTTCCTGTAATTGATATCTAGTCTCATAGTGTTGTGGTCAGAAAAGATACTTGATACGATTTCAATTATCTTAAATTTACCAAGGTTGATTTGTGACCCAAGATATGATCTATCCTGGAGAATGTTCCATGAGCACTTGAGAAAAATGTGTATTCTGTTGTTTTTGGGTGGAATGTCCTATAAATATCAATTAAGTTCATCTTGTTTAATGTATCATTTAAAGCTTGTGTTTCCTTATTTATTTTCATTTTGGATGATCTGTCCATTGGTGAAAGTGGGGTGTTAAAGTCCCCTACTATGATTGTGTTGCTGTCGATTTCCCCTTTTATGGCTGTTAGTGTTTGCCTTATGTGTTGAGGTGCTCCTATGTTGGGTGCATTAATATTTACAATTGTTATACTTTCCTCTTGGATCGATCCCTTGATCATTATATAGTGTCCTTCTTTGTCTCTTGTAATAGTCTTTATTTTAAAGTCTATTTTGTCTGATATGAGAATTGCTACTCCAGCTTTCTTTTGATTTCCATTTGCATGGAATATCTTTTTCCATCCCCTCACTTTCAGTCTGTATGTGTCTCTAGGTCTGAAGTGGGTCTCTTGTAGACAGCATATATATGGGTCTTGTTTTTGTATCCATTCAGCCAGTCTGTGTCTTTTGGTGTGAGCATTTAATCCATTTACATTCAAGGTAATTATCGATATGTATGTTCCTATTCCCATTTTCTTAAATGTTTTGGGTTTGTTATTGTAGGTGTTTTCCTTCTCTTGTGTTTCTTGCCTAGAGAAGTTCCTTTAGCATTTGTTGTAAAGCTGGTTTGGTGGTGCTGAACTCTCTCAGCTTTTGCTTGTCTGTAAAGGTTTTAATTTCTCCATCAAATCTGAATGAGATCCTTGCTGGGTAGGGTAATCTTGGTTGTAGGTTTTTCTCCTTCATCACTTTAAGTATATCCTGCCACTCCCTTCTGGCTTGCAGAGTTTCTGCTGAAAGGTCAGATGTTAACCTTATGGGGATTCCCTTGTGTGTTATTTGTTGTTTTTCCCTTGCTGCTTTTAATATGTTTTCCTTATATTTAATTTTTGACAGTTTGATTAATATGTGTCTTGGCGTGTTTCTCCTTGGATTTATCCTGTATGGGACTCTCTGTGCTTCCAGGACTTGATTAACTATTTCCTTTCCCATATTAGGGAAGTTTTCAATGATAATCTCTTCACATATTTTCTCAGTCCCTTTCTTTTTCTCTTCTTCTGGGACCCCTATAATTCGAATGTTGGTGCGTTTAATGTTGTCCCAGAAGTCTCTGAGGCTGTTCTCAGTTCTTTTCATTCTTTTTTCTTTATTCTGCTCTGCAGTAGTTATTTCCACCATTTTATCTTCCAGGTCACTTATCCTTTCTTCTGCCTCAGTTATTCTGCTATTGATCCCTTCTAGAGTATTTTTAATTTCATTTATTGTGTGTTTCATCATTGCTTCGTTCCTCTTTAGTTCTCCTAAGTCCTTGTTAAATATTTCTTGCATTTTGTCTATTCTATTTCCAAGATTTTGGATCATCTTTACTATCATTATTCTGAATTCTTTTTCAGGTAGACTGCCTATTTCCTCTTCATTTGTTAGGTCTGGTGTGTTTTTACCTTGCTCCTTCATCTGCTGTGTATTTTTCTGTCTTCTCATTTTGCTTATCTTACTGTGTTTGGGGTCTCCTTTTCGCAGGCTGCAAGTTCGTAGTTCCTGTTGTTTTTGGTATCTGTCCCCAGTGGCTAAGGTTGGTTCAGTGGGTTGTGTAGGCTTCCTGGTGGAGGGGACTAGTGCCTGAGTTCTGCTGGATGAGGCTGGATCTTGCCTTTCTTGTGGGCAGGTCCACGTCTGGTGGTGTGTTTTGGGGTGTCTGTGGCCTTATTATGATTTTAGGCAGCCTCTCTGCTAAGCAGTGGGGTTGTGTTCCTGTCTTGCTAGTTGTTTGGCATAGGGTGTCCAGCACTATAGCTTGCTGGTCATTGAGTGAAGCTGAGTCTTGGTGTTTAGATGGAGATCTCTGGGAGATTTTCGTCGTTTGGTGTTACGTGGAGCTGGGAGGTCTCTTGTGGACCAGTGTCCTGAAGTTGGCTCTCCCACCTCAGAGGCACAGCCCTGACGCCTGGCTGGAGCACCAAGAGTCTTTCCTCCACACGGCTCCGAATAAAAGGGAGAAAAAATAGAAAGAAAAAAAGAAAGAGGATAAAATAAAATAAAGTAAGATAAAATAAAGTTATTAAAATAAAAAATAAAAAATAATTATTAAGAAAAAAAGAAAAAAAAATTTTTAAAGTAAAAAAACAAAAAAAAACAAAAAAACCCAAACAAACAAAAACGGACGGACAGAACCCTAGGACAAATGGTGAAAGCAAAGCTATACAGACAAAATCTCACACAGAAGCATACACATACACACTCACAAAAAGAGGAAAAGGGGAAAAAATAATATATCTTGCTCCCAGAGTCCTCCTCCTCAATTTGTGATGATTCATTGTCTATTCAGGTAGTCCACAGATGCAGGTACATCAAGTTGTTTGTGGAGCTTTAATCCGCTGCTTCTGAGGCTGCTGGGAGAGATTTCCCTTTCTCTTCTTTGTTCGCATACCTCCCGGGTTTCAGCTTTGGATTTGGACCCGCTTCTGCGTGTAGGTTGCCTGATGGTGTCTGTTCTTCGTTCACACAGGACGGGGTTAAAGGAGCAGCTGCTTTGGGGGCTGTGGCTCACTCAGGCCAGGGGGAGGGAAGGGTACGGATGCAGGG
The DNA here is from genome assembly GCF_965194805.1 of Balaenoptera borealis. NCBI lineage: Eukaryota > Metazoa > Chordata > Mammalia > Artiodactyla > Balaenopteridae > Balaenoptera > Balaenoptera borealis. The sequence goes on from NC_138881.1 coordinate 109,062,049, forward strand.
TGAGCCTGCGGCGGCAGAGGCCAGTGTGACGTTGCAGCAGCCTGAGGCGCGCCGTGCGTTCTCCCGGGGAAGTTGTCCCTGGATCACGGTACCCTGGCAGTGGCGGGCTGCACAGGCTCCCGGGAGGGCAGGCGTGGATAGTGACCTATGCTTGCCCATAGGCTTCTTGGTGGCGGCAGCAGCAGCCTTAGCGTTTCATGCGCGTCTCTGGGGTCCGCGCTGATAGCCGTGGCTCGCGCCTGTCTGGAGCTCCTTTAAGCGGCGCTCTTAATCCCCTCTCTTCGCACACCAGGAAACAAAGAGGCAAGAAAAAGTCTCTTGCCTGTTCGGCAGCTCCAGACCTTTTCCCAGACTCCCTCCCGGCTAGCTGTGGTGCGCTAACCCCTTCAGGCTTTGTTCACGCCGCCAACCCCAGTCCTCTCCCTGCAATCCGACCAAAGCCCGAGCCTCAGCTTCCAGCTCCCGCCCGCCCCAGCGGTTGAGCAGACAAGCCTCTCGGGCTGGTGAGTGCTGCTCGGCACCGATCCTCTGTGCGCGAATCTCTCCGCTTTGCCCTCCGCACCCCTGTTGCTGCATTCTCCTCCATGGCTCCGAAGCTTCTCCCCTCTGCTACTCGCAGTCTCCGCCCGCGAAGGGGCTTCCTAGTGTGTGGAAACCTTTCCTCCTTCACAGCTCCCTCCCACTGGTGCAGGTCCCATCTCTATTCTTTTGTCTCTGTTGTTTCTTTTTTCTTTTGCCCTACCCAGGTAGTGGGGAGTTTCTTGCCTTTTGGGAGGTCTGACATCTTCTGCCAGCATTCAGTGGGTGTTTTATAGGAGCAGTTCTACGTGTAGATGTATTTCTGATGTATCTGTGGGGAGGAAGGTGATCTCCGCGTCTTACTCTTCCGCCATCTTCTTAAGCCTCATCTTTGATCTTAATACTACCACCCATTTTTTAATTGGGTGTTCTTGATATATCTTTGTCTAACTTTTTATTTTTAACCTTTCTTTGTCATCTTGTTCTAGATGTGTCTCCCATACGGACTATATTATTTGAATTGTGTTTTATCATCCAATCTGAAAGTTTTTGCATTTTAAATCAACAGTGTCTTACTCTTTTATAAAATAAATAGATATGGCGAAATTGTTAACATTAACCTGGTACGGGACAAGAAGACTGGGAAATCCAAAGGATTCTGTTTCCTCTGCTATGAAGACCAGAGGAGCACAATTCTGGCTGTTGACAATTTTAATGGGATCAAGGTGAGTATGCTTACTAAGCAGAACTTTTCCTTCATGTAGGGCTTCAGTTTCATTTCCCACCTGATAGCCACAGGCTCAAGGGCAGTACTGGTCAGCTGGGTGTGTTGTGAAGGTTGCAGAGGTGTGGGGACATATTGACCAGGAAATGATCCCAGGAAATAATTCCATTGGCTCATGACTCTGCCAGCACTTGTTCCTTTTACCCATCTCTTAGCAAACCGTCTCCTCAGGAGCATAGGTACCATGACCCCCCACTCCCCTTCACCCGGCACCCAACCAGGTCTCTATTTTTCACCTTTCCCTCCTCACAGTCCACTCTCATTTCTGGTATACTGAAGAACAAAGAGACTAGCAAACGCTGCTCTTCCATGCCGTCCTGTGTCAGGAAATTTGGGGCTCCATCATGGTTTCATGGCTGAGGACATAGCCATGTATGTCTGTCATATGTCTCCACTGACTTAGCAGTACTGGGCCCTGGAAATTCTCTAGTTAAAATCTCATGACAAATTCTACAAAAGTAACTCATTCTGAAGTTTTCTCTCCTCTGTTCCCCTCTCTCTTCCACCCTTGTAAGTGAGACATTGGGCTGAGAGAAGGGGATGGGGCAAGTCAGGCTTATCTGTGCTCCACGTGGTCCCTCTGCTTGTTTAGGAAAAGCACTGCCATTGAACGAGCATTGTCACAGGTCAGAGGGGTAACTCTTGACTTGGAGAGTTTGTCACTGACTGCACCAGTGTGGAACAACTGGAGATTATAGGACAGGGTGGAAAAAGGTTATAGGCTTGATTTTTAAGAGAGCCAGCAGTGAAAGGGAGTCACCATAAAGGGAAGGTTTTCAAAAATATTTTGAAATGGGGAATAGGATAGATGATAGAAAGTGCTCAGGCTTAAAGGTAAGAGTAAAAACTTGCTCTTGAATGGAACAGGAAAAGCCAGACAATTCAAATTTCAGATGGCTTTGTCTATAGAATAAGTCTGTATCTGCCTGAATGTTTTTGTTTTAAGTAAGGAGTCAATTTTTTGTTGTTCACCTGGAGAGTTGTGCTTTGCAGTGATAGTATCAGTGTGAGCCAGTTGTTCCAGTATGCTGGGGGTAGAGCAGGGTGTGAGGGCTTAAGGAAAGAGAAAGTAGTCCTTTCTAGATTCCTTCCCCCCTCCCAACTATTGGTCTGCTTTGGCCTCGTCCTAATTGCTGTGTCGAGAAAGCAGCTGTAGCATTGAGCTCAATTTCAGGAATTCCCTCTTGCTGCCAGGCTTTTTCATGGTATGTTTCACTGTGGGTGTTACAGATTGAGGGTAATTCATTGTTTGTGTGTCTGAACTCTTACAGTTTTCCGAGCTGCTTGTGCTTTGGGGCAGTACTTCCCAGGCTCTTTTCACTTCATGGCACACGTAGAACATGAAGATATTAGTATGACACTCTGGGGTAAACTGATGAGGCTGCCTAGTACAACTGCCCTGGGGGCTCCAGCTGCCCCAGGCCCCACCTGGCTGCCCCAAGGACTGAGCGAATTAATGTGTAGGGATATGTGCCGTGACACACCAGTTGGGCAGGTCTGCTTTCGAGATTTCCTGAGAAATAGAATAGCAGGAGGGTAATGGGTATGGTTCAAACCATGGATTTCTGCAGCTGGGTTCAAATAGTTAGATAGGAGGGCTGTCTTTGCTGAAGCATTGCCTGTCTGTCTTAGATCAAAGGAAGAACTATCCGAGTGGATCATGTGTCTAACTATCGGGCTCCTAAGAACTCAGAAGAAATGGATGATGTGACCAAAGAGCTGCAGGAGAGGGGCTGTGGGGCTCACACTCCCTCACTGAGTTCATCTGAGGGCTCTGAAGATGGCAAACCCACCAGAAAACACAAAAAAGGTAAAGCATTAAGGCCCAAGAGAAGACTCTGGGTAGGCTTAGTGTTTGCTCTTCTTAGCATTCACTGAGAGTTGGTAATCAGTTCTTAAGTGTGAAGGGGGAAGGTTGTGGGGAAGCTTACTTTAATTGGGAAAGGAGAGGTATCAGCAGAAGGCTAATGGTATGGGCTGAATTCTGTCCACCAAAACACATATGTTGAAGTCCTAACTGCCCCCCCCCCCCCCCGTAACTCAGAATGTGACTGTATTTGGAGGTAGGGTCTTTTTTTTTTTTTTAAATTAATTAATTAATTAATTTTTGGCTGTGTTGGGTCTTTGTTTCTGTGCGAGGGCTTTCTCCAGTTGCGGCGAGTGGGGGCCACTCTTCATCGCGGTGCGCAGGCCTATCACTGTCACGGCCTCTCCCGTTGCGGAGCACAGGCTCCAGACGCGCAGGCTCAGTAGTTGTGGCTCACGGGCCTAGTTGCTCCGCGGCATGTGGGATCTTCCCAGACCAGGGCTCGAACCCGTGTCCCCTGCATTGGCAGGCGGATTCTTAACCACTGCGCCACCAGGGAAGCCCAAGAGGTAGGGTCTTTAAAGAGATAATTAAGAGTGGGAGTTGCCTTATACAGCAACTTGACATATCAAGGGTGACAGACATCCAGCTTGGCTTCTCGGAGGCACTTTTCTGGAAGTAGAGACTGTGACTGCTTCACGCTGCTGCCAAGGATGCTTTCCTTTTGCATGTCCTCCATCTTTTCCATCTTCCTTTTCTTATTTTGCCCTTCTTGTCCTCCAGACAGAAAGGAAAAAAAGAAAAGAAAGAAAGACAAAGAGAAGACTGACCAGGAGGTACAGGCAGAGCAGCCAGCCTCCTCTTCATCACCCAGAAGCAAGATGATAAAGGAAAAGGATGACCCTGGCTCTAAAAAGCACAGTGGCAAGAACTCAGAGAGGGGTCAGAAGTCAGAGTCCAGGGAGGTGCGGAAGCCCCACCCCAGCTCCCCTGAGATCAGGACGACCTGCCGTGGTGGAACAGAGGACCGAGAGAGGGAGCCGAGGAAGGAGAAGCCCAAGCACGAACACAAGTCATCAAGCAGGAAGGAAGAGAGAGAAGACAAGAACAGAGATAGAGACAGAGGTCGAAGCTCAGAGGCACATTGCAGCTGGCACAGTGGGCGCTCTGAGGGGCATAGTCACAGAAGTAGAAGTAGGAGTCAAGATAAATCCCACAGGCATAAAAGGGCCCGGCACTCCCGGGACCGGGAGTCCTCTAATCCTAGTGACCACAGGCATCACTGAAGCCACAGCCTGTTCAGCTGCATGGTAGAATTGGAAATGAATTGTGTTTTTAAAATGCAGTGAAATTCAGTTATGCTTTTACTATTTCTATATGTAAAATATCTGAGGATGCGTTCTTTTAATCCCTTGAGTGTTAGAATCATTGAGAGAGCTGTAGTTTTTATTTTATTTTTTTATTTTAATTTTTAATTTTTATTTATTTTTTTAGAGCTGTAGTTTTTAACGGCTAAATGTCCTGGATTTTTGAGCAAAATCCATTGTCCCTGGGAATATACTTGGTACTTTTGGTACTTAACCAGAGTATGTATCCTAAATTTGGTTTCATAAATATGGCCCTTGATTTTGTGACCCCAATTTATGATGAAATGGCCAGGAAGGGGAAATACCAGGCAATTCTAGAATTCCAGTCTTTGTGAGATATTTAGAACCCTTGCAGTAACCTTTCCAGTTGGCAGGTATAACCATAGAGTAGAGAAGTGTGGCTTCACTAGGCTCAGAAAGCTTGCTGTGAATGTGGTAAGGATTCTTAACATCAGCCTGCTCCCTTCCCACCTCCCCTCCCCCGCCCTTTTTATGAAATTTTAGACTTTTGTTTGTTTTTGTTTTGGTTGATATATCTCCACATCTTTTCCTTACAACTTATTTATTTATTTTATTGAGAAGAAATTAACGTAAAATTAACCATTTTAAAGGGAACATTCAGTGGCATTTGGTGCATTCACAGTGTTGTAAAACCACCAACCCTATCTAGTTCCAAAACACTTTCATCATCCCAAAATGAAACCCTGTACCCATTAAGCAGCTACTCCCCATTCCCTCTTCCTCCTTGTCCCTGGCAACCACCAATCTGCTTTCCATTTCTATAGATTTACCTATTCTGGACATTTCATATAAGTGGAATCATGTAACATGTGGCCTTTTGTGTTTGGTGCCTTTCACTTAGTATCATGTTTTTGAGGTTCATCCATATTGTATCAGTACTTCATTCCTTTTTATGGATAATGTCCCATTGTATGGATATTCCAGATTTTGTTTACCCATTCCTGAGTGGATGGACATGTGGGTTGTTTCCACCTTTTGGCTAGCCAGCTCCCTTTTCATGTTCCAGACATACCAGACTGCTTCTGGGCTTAGTCTGCTTTTCGAGTAGCTGCTCTTGATGAGATGGGAACATTTTGTCGGCTCCATTGTGTATCTAGCTGATCTGCTTGGTAGTTCTTTCTCATTTTGAGATTCTTTTTTATCAGTCAGTCCCTTATGAGTTTGATAAGAAGTAGTTCACAGGCCCTTAATACCCCTGCTGAATTATTAAAGTGGAATTTGTGACCCTGTAAAACAGAGGACTAGAGCTTTAATAGTGAATGCACTAAGTTAGGTTACGTGGTGTGTTAGTATGGGTCCTAGATTAGATGTGCAAGAAATTTTGGGGTTGGGATGCCCATGAAGGAAAATGGAGAGGGAGCTGGAGGAGTCTGGGAAAGCTGTCAGACAATGATGTAGGTCTAACTTCTTGGAGAAGAAAGGGAAGGAATGAAGGAAGTTGTGTAGGAAAAGTCCTACACTGCTGTGGAGTTCTAAGAATATTTCAGCAAGACCAGTGGTGAGCCCTTGAGCCAAAGACACCTGTCAGAGGAGTCCCGCTAGATGAGCCTTGGTAAGCAGGAATCCTTGCTGTTGGGCCTCCATCAGCCATTGTGGCCCCTCGTCTTATGTGTCCATCATGCCAGTTGTGTGGTAACTGATGAAGGCCCCTGCACCTGGCTGAGTCATTGTATCTGCTTGGTGGTTCAGTGCCTCTTCTGTGATAGATGTTTTCTGATGGGTGTTAACATGTGATGCAGAAATCTTCACACTTTGCCTGAGGAACCTCCCTCAATCCCCTGTTTCTCCACTCTTGTCTTTTTCAGCTTGTAGATCTTGAGTGATACCCTTGTTGGCTCTCTGTATTGCTTCTAGGGACACCATGGTCCATTCGTGCCATCTCCACGAGTCCCTTTGGGTAAAGCCCCCTTGGCTGCCCTTCAGACCGTGTGGTTCATTTTGGTATTTGTGGCCTCCTGGCTTCTGGTGGATAAGCACCTCTACCTGGGTGCCTTACTCTGGGGCTGCAGCTCTGTGATGGTCTCTTACTGCCATCCCTGGCCTGCAGAGGAGGCCACCTCTGAACCTAGTGATGCTGGTGCCCCTTTCACCAGTGTGTTCCTGATGGCCTCGGTGAATGGGATGTCTTCTGGGCCCCCCTGTGGAACACTACCCTCTGGTGAGGTTTTTGACCTCATGTAATCTCTCTACTCCAGCATACCTCCCCACCTCGGCCTTTTCATTCATTCTTTGGTCCCTTGCCAGGACAGCTCAGGTGTTTCTACTTTGCTTAGTGGTGGCCAGCACTTTCTCCAGTCCTCTAAGAGCCACCTTAGTAGAGACTGCTCACCCCCAGCAGTCCTTGCCAGGGAGGGGGTTAAATCCTGTATACTGAGAAAGTGCTCCCAAGTCTGAATTCTTGCTTTTCTGGCCTTCTTGATACAGCACCCTTGAAAGGCAAACCCAGTGTTTCCTTGGTTCCTGTCAGTACCTGCCAGTTAATTCTTGCAGCTTTTTGGTGTATACTCTCTCCTTTATTAGGCCCGGTACTTCCCCAGCCAGGTAAAGCTGGAATTTAATCCTAGTTATCAGTTTGATAACCAGGAGAGAGGCTGGACACAGCTCCTTGGGGGAGGGGGTGGGACCGATTGCCTGGTGGGGGGAGCAGCTGCTGTAGCATCTTCCAGCATGGGGTATGCTAGCTCTTATTTGGGAAGAGTGGTTCCCTCTGCAAACTGAGGGCTGGGTGGGGGTGTCTGCAGAGCCAACACTTTCAGGGATGTCTGGCCAGATGTTCCTACCCCGTGCTTCAGGGCCTCAGGGTTTAACAACCACATGAAGTCATGTGGCCCTGACTGCAGCAAAGCAGACCTGCCACATGTTAAATATTGAGTATTTAATCTCCCTGGAGTTCTGCAACTCTTATGGCCTCTTTGTTGCTCTGCTGTGTCCACTCCTCCACTGCAGGAACTAAGGACCTTTTTGGAAGCTCCACAGAGGCCCTCTGGCTCTCACACTTAGCCTTTAGCTACTTACTAACTCTCATCCATTTCTCACTACCCTGCTGCAGGGCATCAGTACAACTTAACACTGTCCAGCCATTTCCACTGTTTCTGTAGGCCTTATTCCTGCCCTATTTTCTTTTTTTTTTTGGTTTATTTTATTTTATTATTATTATTTTTTAACATCTTTATTGGAGTATAATTGCTTTACAATGGTGTGTTAGTTTCTGCTTCATAACAAAGTGAATCAGTTATACGTATACATATGTTCCCATATCTCTTCCCTCTTGCATCTCCCTCCCTCCCACCCTCCCTATCCCACCCCTCTAGGTGGTCACAAAGCACCGAGCCGATCTCTCTGTGCTATGCGGCTGCTTCCCACTAGCTATCTGTTTTACGTTTGGTAGTGTATATATGTCCATGCCACTCTCTTACTTTGTCCCAGCTTACCCTTCCCCCTCCCCATATCCTCAAGTCCATTGTCTAGTAGGTCTGCGTCTTTATTCCCGTCTTGCCCCTAGGTTCTTCATGACCATTTTTTTTTTTTAGATTCCATATATATGGGTTAGTATACGGTATTTGTTTTTCTCTTTCTGACTTACTTCACTCTGTATGACAGACTCTAGGTCCATCCTCCTCAGTACAAATAACTCAATTTCATTTCTTTTTATGGCTGAGTAATATTCCATTGTATATATGTGCCACATCTTCTTTATCCATTCATCTGTTGATGGACACTTAGGTTGCTTCCATGTCCTGGCTATTGTAAATAGAGCTGCAAAGAACATTGTGGTACGTGACTCTTTTTGAATTATGGTTTTCTCAGGGTATATGCCCAGTAGTGGGATTGCTGGGTCATATGGTAGTTCTATTTTTAGTTTTTTAAGGAACCTCCATACTGCTCTCCATAGTGGCTGAATGAATTTACATTCCCACCAACAGTGCAAGAGGGTTCCCTTTTCTCCACACCCTCTCCAGCATTTATTGTTTCTAGATTTTTTGATGATGGCCATTCTGACCAGTGTGAGATGATATCTCATTGTAGTTTTGATTTGCATTTCTGTAATGATTAATGATATTGAGCATTCTTTCATGTGTTTGTTGGCAATCTGTATATCTTCTTTGGAGAAATGTCTGTTTAGGTCTTCTGCCCATTTTTGGATTGGGTTGTTTGTTTTTTTGATATTGAGCTTCAAGCTCATACATTCTTTTTTTTTTTTTTTTTTTTTTTTTTCATACATTCTTAATGTATTTTGGCCAGCAGGCTTTGAACAGCTATGGTAGGTGCCTTTCCTACCACTCTGCTGCTCACCTTTTGACATTTAGTTCATTAGACAAAAGAGCATTTTAAAAAATGAGGACTGACTTTATTTGAAGCTACAAATGCAGCCATTGAAACAGACCGAAGCAGTGACATCAGGGCATAGTAGCTGTCAGATAGCATGTGCGCATTCTCTCTCTCCTTCCATTCTCACCTCCCTCTCTCTCTTCGTCTCTCTGTTTTCTGCCTTTTTGAGGGAGGATGTTCAATTAGACTTCCTTCTAAAGTCATCTGATAATACACTTGTTATCCATAGACTATCTTGAGGAGGGTACTCGGTCCATTGGTAATAGAAATTGCTTCTGGAGAGGAGAACTAGGTAGCAGCTGGGAGAGGAGAGGGAAAGAGCCTTACTTTGCACTGTACCTTTTGTAAGTTTTTTTTTTTCCCACACACACGCACTGTATTTTATTTTTACAAGAGATAAATAGACTGACACCAAGCATTGTACATGGATGACCACAACAAAAGCAACAATGATTGCAATTACCAAACATGAAACCCACTCATACTATGTCATAATATTGACATTCAGTCCAGTAATCCTCCACTGTAACAGCTCCTTTACTTTGCAGTGAAAATTGATTTGTATATTCTTTGCCTCTGAGACCTTGTGGGATTTTTTTTTTTTAATTCAGATAGAAAGTCACAAAAATTATACTCATCCTCATCAGTTCACTCAGTCCCATGTAATTAATTTTTTTTTTCATCTTGATCTTTTGTTAGCACTTTTATGAGTTCATCAGTTTTTCATTAGAGTTCTGAAAATGCTTATTCATTCAGTTCAGCAGTACAGTCAGTTACCAGAAACCTGTACTTGTCAGAGTCTTTTCCATGAATTTCTTGAAGATGAAACCCTTTTATAGGAACATATTTGCAAAAGCATCAGAGTTCACCCAGAACTGTCTGTAAATGACAAAAGACATAAAAATGACCACAGTTAAAGATTTGATGAAAGTTCATAATAATGCAGTTGACAAGAAAATTAGTTATTTCTTTTTTTTTTTTAAACATCTTTATTAAAGTATAATTGCCTTACAATGGTGTGTTAGCTTCTGCTTTATAACAAAGTGAATCAGTTATACATATACAATATGTTCCCATTTCTCTTCCCTGTTGCATCTCCCTCCCTCCCACCCTCCCCATCCCACCCCTCTAGGTGGTCACAAAGCACCGAGCTGATCTCCCTGTGCTATGCGGCTGCTTCCCCCTAGCTATCTATTTTACATTTGGTAGTGTATATATGTCCATGACACTCTCTTACCCTGTCACATCTCACCCCACCCCCTCCCCATATCCTCAAGTCCATTCTCTAGTAAGTCTGTGTCTTTATTTCCGTCCTGCCACTAGGTTCTTCATGGCCTTTTTTTTTTTTTCCTTAGATTCCGTATATATGTGTTAGCATACTGTATTTGTTTTTCTCTTTCTGACTTACTTCACTCTGTATGACAGACTCTAACTCCATCCACCTCATTACAAATACCTCCGTTTCATTTTTTTTTTGGCTGAGTAATATTCCATTGTATATATGTGCCACATCTTCTTTATCCATTCATCTGTCGATGGACATTTAGGTTGCTTCCATGTCCTGGCTATTGTAAATAGAGCTGCAATGAACATTTTGGTACATGACTCTTTTTGAACTATGGTTTTCTCAGGGTATATGCCCAGTAGTGGGATTGCTGGGTCATATGGTAGTTCTATTTGTGGTTTTTAAGAAACCTCCATACTGTTCTCCATAGTGGCTGTATCAATTTACATTCCCACCAACAGTGCAAGAGGGTTCCCTTTCCTCCACACCCTCTCCAGCATTTATTGTTTCTAGATTTTTTGATGATGGCCATTCTGACCGGTGTGAGATGATATCGCATTGTAGTTTTGATTTGCATTTCTCTAATGATTAATGATGTTGAGCATTCTTTCATGTGTCTGTTGGCCATCTGTATATCTTCTTTGGAGAAATGTCTATTTAGGTCTTCTGCCCATTTTTGGATTGGGTTGTTCGTTTTTTTGTTATTGAGCTGCATGAGCTGCTTGTAAATCTTGGAGATTAATCCTTTGTCAGTTGCTTCATTTGCAAATATTTTCTCCCATTCTGAGGGTTGTCTTTTGGTCTTCTTTATGGTTTCCTTTGCTGTGCAAAAGCTTTTAAGTTTCATTAGGTCCCATTTGTTTATTTGTGTTCTTATTTCCATTTCTCTGGGAGTTGGGTCAAAAAGAATCTTGCTGTGATGTATGTCATAGAGTGTTCTGCCTATGTTTTCCTCTAAGAGTTTGATAGTGTCTGCCCTTACACTTAGGTCTTTAATCCATTTTGAGTTTATTTTTGTGCATGGTGTCAGGGAGTGTTCTAATTTCATACTTTTACATGTACCGGTCCAGTTTTCCCAGCACCACTTATTGAAGAGGCTGTCTTTTCTCCACTGTATATGCTTGCCTCCTTTATCAAAGATAAGGTGACCATATGTGTGTGGGTTTATCTCTGGGCTTTCTATCCTGTTCCATTGATCTATATTTCTGTTTTTGTGCCAGTACCAAACTGTCTTGATTACTGAAGCTTTGTAATATAGTCTGAAGTCAGGGAGCCTGATTCCCCCAGCTCCATTTTTCGTTCTCAAGATTGCTTTGGCTATTTGGGGTCTTTTGTGTTTCCATACAAGTTGTGAAATTTTTTGTTCTAGTTCTGTGAGAAATGCCAGTGGTAGTTTGATAGGGATTGCATTGAATCGGTAGATTGCTTTGGGTAGTAGAGTCATTTTCACAATGTTGATTCTTCCAATCCAGGAACATGGTATATCTTTCCATCTATTTGTATCATCTTTAATTTCTTTCATCAGTGTCTTACAATTTTCTGCATACAGGTCTTTTGTCTCCTTAGGTAGGTTTATTCCTAGATATTTTATTCTTTTTGTTGCAATGGTAAACGGGAGTGTTTTCTTAATTTCACTTTCAGATTTTTCGTCATTAGTGTATAGAAATGCAAGAGATTTCTGTGCATTAATTTTGTATCCTGCTACTTAACCAAATTCATTGATTAGCCCTAGGAATTTTCTGGTAGCATCTTTAGGATTCTCTATGTATAGTATCATGTCATCTGCAAATAGTGACAGCTTTTCTTCTTCTTTTCCGATTTGGATTCCTTTTATTTCTTTGTCTTCTCTGATTGCTGTGGCTAACACTTCCAAAACTATGTTGAACAATAGTGGTGAGAGTGGGCAACCTTGTCTTGTTCCTGATCTTAGTGGAAATGGTTTCAGTTTTTCACCATTGAGGACAATGTTGGCTGTGGGTTTGTCATATATGGCCTTTATTATGTTGAGGAAAGTTCCCTCTATGCCTACTTTCTGCAGGGCTTTTATCATAAATGGGTGTTGAATTTTGTCGAAAGCTTTCTCTGCATCTATTGAGATGATCATATGGTTTTTCTCCTTCAATTTGTTAATATGGTGTATCACATTGATTGATTTGCGTATGTTGAAGAATCCTTGCATTCCTGGGATAAACCCCACTTGATCATGGTGTATGATCCTTTTAATGTGCTGTTGGATTCTGTTTGCGAGTATTTTGTTGAGGATTTTTGCATCTATGTTCATCAGTGATATTGGCCTGTAGTTTTCTTTCTTTGTGACATCTTTGTCTGGTTTTGGTATCAGGGTGATGGTGGCCTCGTAGAATGAGTTTGGGAGTGTTCCTCCCTCTGCAATATTTTGGAAGAGTTTGAGAAGGATAGGTGTTAGCTCTTCTCTAAATGTTTGATAGAATTCGCCTGTGAAGCCATCTGGTCCTGGGCTTTTGTTTGTTGGAAGGTTTTTAATCACAGTTTCAATTTCAGTGCTTGTGATTGGTCTGTTCATATTTTCTATTTCTTCCTGGTTCAGTCTCGGCAGTTTGTGCATTTCTAAGAATCTGTCCATTTCTTCCAGGTTGTCCATTTTATTGGCATAGAGTTGCTTGTAGTAATCTCTCTTGATCTTTTGTATTTCTGCAGTGTCAGTGGTTACTTCTCCTTTTTCATTTCTAATTCTATTGATTTGAGTCTTCTCCCTTTTTCTCTTGATGAGTCTGGCTAATGGTTTATCAATTTTGTTTATCTTCTCAAAGAACCAGCTTTTAGTTTCATTGATTTTTGCTATTGTTTCCTTCATTTCTTTTTCATTTATTTCTGACCTAATCTTTATGATTTCTTTCCTTCTGCTGGCTTTGGGGTTTTTTTGTTCTTCTTTCTCTAGTTGCTTTAGGTGCAAGGTTAGGTTGTTTATTCGAGATGTTTCCTGTTTCTTGAGGTAGGCTTGTATTGCTATAAACTTCCCTCTTAGCACTGCTTTTGCTGCGTCCCATAGGTTTTGGGACGTCGTATCTCCATTGTCATTTGTTTCTAGGTATTTTTTGATTTCCCCTTTGATTTCTTCAGTGATCACTTCGTTATTAAGTAGTGTATTGTGTAGCCTCCATGTGTTTGTATTTTTTACAGATCTTTTCCTGTAATTGATATCTAGTCTCATAGTGTTGTGGTCAGAAAAGATACTTGATACGATTTCAATTATCTTAAATTTACCAAGGTTGATTTGTGACCCAAGATATGATCTACCCTGGAGAATGTTCCATGCGCACTTGAGAAAAATGTGTATTCTGTTGTTTTTGGGTGGAATGTCCTATAAATATCAATTAAGTTCATCTTGTTTAATGTATCATTTAAAGCTTGTGTTTCCTTATTTATTTTCATTTTGGATGATCTGTCCATTGGTGAAAGTGGGGTGTTAAAGTCCCCTACTATGATTGTGTTGCTGTCGATTTCCCCTTTTATGGCTGTTAGTGTTTGCCTTATGTGTTGAGGTGCTCCTATGTTGGGTGCATTAATATTTACAATTGTTATACCTTCCTCTTGGATCGATCCCTTGATCATTATATAGTGTCCTTCTTTGTCTCTTGTAATAGTCTTTATTTTAAAGTCTATTTTGTCTGATATGAGAATTGCTACTCCAGCTTTCTTTTGATTTCCATTTGCATGGAATATCTTTTTCCATCCCCTCACTTTCAGTCTGTATGTGTCTCTATGTCTGAAGTGGGTCTCTTGTAGATAGCATATATATGGGTCTTGTTTTTGTATCCATTCAGCCAGCCTGTGTCTTTTGGTGGGAGCATTTAATCCATTTACATTCAAGGTAATTATCGACATGTATGTTCCTATTTCCATTTTCTTAAATGTTTTGGGTTTGTTATTGTAGGTGTTTTCCTTCTCTTGTGTTTCTTGCCTAGAGAAGTTCCTTTAGCATTTGTTGTAAGGCTGGTTTGGTGGTGCTGAACTCTCTCAGCTTTTGCTTGTCTGTAAAGGTTTTAATTTCTCCATCACATCTGAATGAGATCCTTGCTGGGTAGAGTAATCTTGGTTGTAGTTTTTTCTCCTTCATCACTTTAAGTATATCTTGCCACTCCCTTCTGGCTTGCAGAGTTTCTGCTGAAAGGTCAGATGTTAACCTTATGGGGATTCCCTTGTGTGTTATTTGTTGTTTTTCCCTTGCTGCTTTTAATATGTTTTCCTTATATTTAATTTTTGACAGTTTGATTAATATGTGTCTTGGCGTGTTTCTCCTTGGGTTTATCCTGTATGGGACTCTCTGTGCTTCCAGGACTTGATTAACTATTTCCTTTCCCATATTAGGGAAGTTTTCAACTATAATCTCTTCAAATATTTTCTCAGTCCCTTTCTTTTTCTCTTCTTCTTCTGGGACCCCTATAATTCGAATGTTGGTGCGTTTAATGTTGTCCCAGAGGTCTCTGAGACTGTCCTCAGTTCTTTTCATTCTTTTTTCTTTATCCTGCTCTGCAATAGTTATTTCCACCATTTTATCTTCCAGGTCACTTATCCTTTCTTCTGCCTCAGTTATTCTGCTATTGATCCCATCTAGAGTATTTTTAATTTCATTTATTGTGTTTTTCATCGTTGCTTGGTTCCTCTTTAGTTCTTCTACGTCCTTGTTAAATGTTTCTTGCATTTTGTCTATTCTATTTCCCAGATTTTGGATCATCCTTACTATCATTATTCTGAATTCTTTTTCAGGTAGACTACCTATTTCCTCTTCATTTGTTAAGTCTGGTGTGTTTTGACCCTGCTCCTTCATCTGCTGTGTGTTTTTCTGTCGTCTCATTTTGCTTATCTTACTGTGTTTGGGGTCTCCTTTTCAGAGGCTGCAGGTTCGTAGTTCCCATTGTTTTTGGTATCTGTCCCCAGTGGCTAAGATTGGTTCAGTGGGTTGTGTAGGCTTCCTGGTGGAGGGAACTAGTGCCTGAGTGCTGGTGAATGAGGCTGGATCTTGTCTTTCTGGTGGGCACGTCCACGTCCGGTGGTGTATTTTGGGGTGTCTGTGGCCTTATTATGATTTTAGGCAGCCTCTCTGCTAATGGATGGGGCTGTGTTCCTGTCTTGCTAGTTGTTTGGCATAGGGTGTTCAGCACTGTAGCTTGCTGGTCATTGAGTGATGCTGGGTCTCGATGTTGAGATGGAGATCTCTGAGAGATTTTTGCCGTTTGGTATTACGTGGAGCTGGGAGGTCTCTTGTGGACCAGTGTCCTGAAGTTGGCTCTCCCACCTCCAAGGTACGGCCCTGATGCCTGGCTGAAGCACCAAGAGCCTTTCGTCCACACGGCTCAGAGTAAAAGGGAGAAAAAATAGAAAGAAAGAAAGAAAGAAAGAAAGAGGCTATAATATAGTGAAGTAAAATAAAGCTATTATAAAGCAAAGCTATACAGACAAAATCTCCCCCAGAAGCATATACATATACACTCACAAAAAAAAAGGAAAAGGGGAAAAATTAATATATCCTGCTCCCAAAGTCCACCTCCTGAATTTGGGATGATTCGTTGTCTATTCAGGTATTCAACAGATGCTGGCACATCAAGTTGCTTGTGGAGTTTTAATCCGCTGCTTCTGAGGCTGCTGGGAGAGATTTCCCTTTCTCTTCTCTGTTCGCACAGCTCCCGGGGTTCACCTTTGGATTTGGACCCGCCTCTGCATGTAGGTCGCCTGAGGGTGTCTGTTCCCCGCCCAGACAGGACGGGGTTAAAGGAGCAGCTGCTTCGGGGGCTCTGGCTCACCCAGGCCGTGGGGAGGGAGGGGTACAGATGAGGCGGGGCGAGCCTGCGGCGTCAGAGGCCGGCGTGACGTTGCACCAGCCTGAGGCGTGCCGTGCGTTCTCCCAGGGAAGTTGTCCCTGGATCACGGGACGCTGGCAGCGGCGGGCTGCACGGGCTCCCGGGAGGGGCGGTGTGGAGAGTGACCTGTGCTCGCACACAGGATTTTTGGAGGCGGCAGCAGCAGCCCCAGCGTCTCACGCCCGTCTCTGGGGTCCGCGCTGATAGCCACGGCTCGCGCCAGTCTCTGGAGTTCGTTTAGGCGGCGCTCTGAATCCCCTCTCCTTGCGTGCCGCGAAACAAAGAGGCAGGAAAAAGTCTCTTGCCTCTTGGGCAGCTGCAGACTTTTTCCCGGTCTCCCTCCCAGCCAGCTGTGGTGCGCTAACCCCTTCAGGCTGTGTTCACGCCGCCAACCCCAGTCCTGTCCCTGCGATCCGACCAAAGCCTGAGCCTCAGCTCCCAGCCCCGCCCGCCCCGGCGAGTGAGCAGACAAGCCTCTCGGGCTGGTGAGTGCTGGTCGGCACTGATCCTCTGTGCGGGAATCTCTCCGCTTTGCCCTCCGCACCCCTGTGGCTGTGCTCTCCTCCGTGGCTCCGAAGCTTCCCCCCTCTGCCACCCGCAGTCTCTGCCCACGAACGGGCTTCCTAGTGCGTGGAAATCTTTCCTCCTTCACAGCTCCCTCCCACTGGTGCAGGTGCCGTCCCTATTCTTTTGTCTCTGTTATTTCTTTTTTCTTTTGCCCTACCCAAGTATGGGGGGAGTTTCTTGCCTTTTGGGAGGTCTGACGTTTTCTGCCATCGTTCAGTGGGTGTTCTGTAGGAGCAGTTCCACGTGTAGATGTATTTCTACTGTATCTGTGGGAAGGAAGGTGATCTCCGCGTCTTACTCTTCCGCCATCTTCTCTCCTCTAGTTATTTCTGAGATATACATTTTAAAGTAATAACTAGGATTATTACTTATAACATTATACCAGAACATATAAGATTTTTAGAAATTTCATGTAATGTCTGAAACATTTATATTAACATATTTCCATACAAATACAAATATAAGATTTTTAGAAATTTCATGTAATGTCTGAAACATTTATATTAACATATTTCCATACAAATAACCCAATGAAAGTTTAGTATTAGTTGTTTTGTTTGTTTGTTTTTTTATACTGCAGGTTCTTATTAGGCATCAATTTTATACACATCAGTGTATATATGTCAATCCCAATCGCCCAATTCAGCACACCACCATCCCCACTCCACCGCAGTTTTCCCCCCTTGGTGTCCATATGTCCATTCTCTACATCTGTGTCTCAACTTCTGCCCTGCAAACCGGCTCATCTGTACCATTTTTCTAGGTTCCACATACATGCGTTATACGATATTTGTTTTTCTCTTTCTGACTTACTTCACTCTGTATGACAGTCTCTAGATCCATCCACTTCTCAACAAATGACTCAATTTCGTTCCTTTTTATGGCTGAGTAATATTCCATTGTATATATGTACCACAACTTCTTTATCCATTCGTCTTTTGATGGGCATTTAGGTTGCTTCCATGACCTGGCTATTGTAAATAGTGCTGCAATGAACATTCGGATGCATGTGTCTTTTTTTTTTTTTTTTTAAATTGAAAGCTCTTGAAGCATGATGGATTTTTAATTAATTAATTAATTTATTTATTTTTGGCTGTGTTGGGTCTTCGTTTCTGTGCGAGGGCTTTCTCTAGTTGCGGCGAGCGGGGGCCACCCTTCATCGCGGTGCGCGGGCCTCTCACTATCGCGGCCTCTCCTGTTGCGGAGCACAGGCTCCAGACGCGCAGGCTCAGTAGTTGTGGCACATGGGCGTAGCCGCTCCGCGGCATGTGGCATCCTCCCAGACCAGGGCTCGAACCCGTGTCACCTGCATTGGCAGGCAGATTCTTAACCACTGTGCCACCAGGGAAGCCCCATGTGTCTTTTTGAATTACAGTTTTCTCTGGGTATATGCCCAGTAGTGGGATTGCTGGGTCATATGGTAATTCTATTTTTAGTTTTTTAAGGAACCTCCATATTGTTCTCCATAGTGGCTGTATCAATTTACATTCCCACCAACAGTGCAAGAGGGTTCCCTTTTCTCCACACCCTCTCCAGCATTTGTTGTTTGTAGATTTTCTGATGATGCCCATTCTAACTGGTGTGAGGTGATACCTCATTGTAGTTTTGATTTGCATTTCTCTAATAATTAGTGATGTTGAGCATCTTTTCATGTGCTTCGTGGCCGTCTGTATGTCTTCTTTGGAGAAATGTCTATTTAGGTCTTCTGCCCATTTTTGGATTGGGGTGTTTGTTTAAAATTGAGCTGAATGAGCTGTTTATATATTTTGGAGATTAATCCTTTGTCCATTGATTCGTTTGCAAATATTTTCTCCCATTCTGAGGGTTGTCTTTTCCTCTTGTTTATGGTTTCTTTTGCTGTGCAAAAGCTTTGAAGTTTCATTAGGTCCCATTTGTTTATTTTTGTTTTTATTTCCATTACTCTAGGAGGTGGATCAAAAGGATCTTGCTGTGATTTATGTCAAAGAGTGTTCTTCCTATGTTTTCCTCTATGAGTTTTATAGTGTCCAGGCTTATATTTAGGTCTCTAATCCATTTTGAGTTTATTTTTGTGTATGGTGTTAGGGAGTATTCTAATTTCATTCTTTTACATATAGCTGTCCAGTTTTCCCAGCACCAGTTATTGAAGAGACTGTCTTTTCTCCATTGTATATCTTTGCCTCCTTTGTCATAGATTAGTTGACCATAGGTGCGTGGGTTAATCTCTGGGCTTTCTATCTTGTTCCATTGATGTATGTTTCTTTTTTTGTGCCCGTACCATATTGTCTTGATTACTGTAGCTTTGTAGTATAGTCTGAAGTCAGGGAGTCTGATTCCTCCAGCTCCATTTTTTTCCCTCAAGACTGCTTTGGCTATTCAGGATGTTTTGTGTCTCCATACATATTTTAAGATGATTTGTTCTAGCTCCGTAAAAAATGCCACTGCTAATTTGATAGGGATTGCATTGAATCTGTAGATTGCTTTGGGTAGTAGAGTCATTTTCACAATGTTGATTCTTCCAATCCAAGAACATGGTATATCTCTCCATCTGTTGGTATCATGTTTAATTTCTTTCATCAGTGTCTTATAATTTTCTGCATACAGGTCTTTTGTTTCCCTAGGTAGGTTTATTCCTAGGTATTTTATTCTTTTTGTTGCAATGGTAAATGGGAGTGTTTCCATAATTTCTCTTTCAGATTTTTCATCATTAGTGTATAGGAATGCAAGAGATTTCTGTGCATTAATTTTGTATCCTGCAACTTTACCATATTCATTAATTAGCTCTAGCAGTTTTCTGGTGGCAGTTTTAGGATTCTCTATGTATAGTATCATGTCATCCACAAACAGTGACAGTTTTACTTCTTCTTTTCCAATTTGTATTCCTTTTATTTCTTTTTCTTCTCTGATTGCCGTGGCTAGGACTTCCAGAACTATGTTGAATAATAGTGGTGAGAGTGGACATCTTTGTCTCATTCCTGATCTTAGAGGAAATGCTTTCAGTTTTTCACCATTGAGAATGATGTTTGCTGTGGGTTTGTCATATATGGCCTTTATTATGTTGAGGTAGGTTCCCTCTACGCCCGCTTTCTGGAGAGTTTTTATCATAAATGGGTGTTGAATTTTGTTAAAAGATTTTTCTGCATCTATTGAGATGATCATATGGTTTTTATTCTTCAATTTGTTAATATGGTGTATCACATTGATTGATTTGCGTATATTAAAGAATCCTTGCATCCCTGGGATAAATCCCACTTGATCGTGGTGTATGATCCTTTTAATATGTTGTTGGATTCTGTTTGCTAGTATTTTGTTGAGGATTTTTGCATCTATATTCATTAGTGATATTGGTCTGTAATTTTCTTTTTTTGTAGTGTCTTTGTCTGGTTTTGGTATCAGGGTGATGGTGGCCTCATAGAATGAGCTTGGGAGTGTTCCTTCCTCTGCAATTTTTTGGAAGAGTTTGAGAAGGATAGGTGTTAGCTCTTCTCTAAATGTTTGATAAAATTCACCTGTGAAGCCATCTGGTCCTGGACTTTTGTTTGTTGGAAGATTTTTAATCACAGTTTCAATTTCATTACTTGTGATTGGTCTGTTCATATTTTCTGTTTCTTCCTGGTTCAGTCTTGCAAGGTTATACCTTTCTAAAAATTTGTCCATTTCTTCCAGGTTGTCCATTTTATTGGCATAGAGTTGCTTGTAGTAGTCTCTTAGGATGCTTTGTATTTCTGCGGTGTCTGTTGTAACTTCTCCTTTTTCATTTCTGATTTTATTGATTTGGGTCCTCTCCCTCTTTTTCTTGATGAGTCTGGCTAATGGCTTATCAATTTTGTTTATCTTCTCAAAGAACCAACTTTTAGTTTTCTTGATCTTTGCTATTGTTTTCTTTGTTTCTATTTCATTTATTTCTGCTCTGATCTTTATGATTTCTTTCCTTCTGCTAACTTTGGGTTTTGTTTGTTCTTCTTTCTCTAGTTTCTTTAGGTGTAAGGTTAGATTGTTTACTTGAGATGTTTCTTGTTTCTTTAGGTAGGCTTGTATAGCTATGAACTTCCTTCTTAGAACTGCTTTCACTGCATCCCATAGGTTTTGGGTCGTCGTGTTTTCATTGTCATTTGTCTCTAGGTATTTTTTGATTTCCTCTTTGATTTCTTCAGTGATCTCTTGGTTATTTAGTATCGTATTGTTTAGTCTCCATGTGTTTGTCTTTCTTCCGTTTTTTGCCCTGTAATTCATTTCTAATCTCATAGCGTTGTGGTCAGAAAAGATGCTTGATATGATTTCAATTTTCTTAAATGTACTGAGGCTTGATTTGTGACCCAAGATGTGATCTATCCTGGAGAATGTTCCGTGCGCACTTGAGAAGAACGTGTAATCTGCTGTTTTTAGATGGAATGTCCTATATATATCAATTAAATCTATCTGGTCTATTGTGTCATTTAAAGCTTCTGTTTCCTTATTTATTTTCATTTTGGATGATCTGTCCATTGGTGTAAGTGAGGTGTTAAAGTCCCCCACTATGATTGTGTTACTGTCAATTTCCTCTTTTATAGCTGTTAGCAGTTGCCTTATGTATTGAGGTGCTCCTATGTTGGGTGCATATATATTTATAATTGTTATATCTTCTTCTTGGATTGATCCCTTGATCATTATATAGTGTCCTTCCTTGTCTCTTGTAAGATTCTTTATTTTAACGTCTATTTTATCTGATATGCGTATTGCTACTCCAGCTTTCTTTTGATTTCCATTTGCATGGAATATCTTTTTCCATCCCCTCACTTTCAGTCTGTATGTGTCCCTAGGTCTAAAGTGGGTCTCTTGTAGACAGCATATATATGGGTCTTGTTTTTGTATCCATTCAGCCAGTCTATGTCTTTTGGTTGGGGCATTTAATCCATTCACGTTTAAGGTAATTATCGATATGTGTGTTCCTGTGACCATTTTCTTAATTGTTTTGGGTTTGTTTTTGTAGGTCCTTTTCTTCTCTTGTGTTTCCCACTTGGAGAAGTCCCTTTAGCATTTGTTGTAGAGCTGGTTTGGTGGTGCTGAATTCTCTTAGCTTTTGCTTGTCTGTAAAGCTTTTGATTTCTCCATCAAATCTAAATGAGATCCTTGCCGGGTAGAGTAATCTTGGTTGTAGGTTCTTCCCTTTCATCACTTTAAGTATATCATGCCACTCCTTTCTGGCTTGTAGAGTTTCTGCTGAGAAATCAGCTGTTAACCTTATGGGAGTTCCCTTGTATGTTATTTGTCGTTTTTCCCTTGCTGCTTTCAATAATTTTTCTTTGTCTTTAATTTTTGCCAATTTGATTACTGTGTGTCTCGGTGTGTTTCTCCTTGGGTTTATCCTGCCTGGGACTCTCTGCACTTCCTGGACTTGGGTGGCTATTTCCTTTCCCATGTTATGGAAGTTTTCAACTATAATCTCTTCAAATATTTTCTCAGGTCCTTTCTCTCTCTCCTCCTTCTGGGACCCCTATAATGCGAATGTTGTTGCGTTTAATGTTGTCCCAGAGGTCTCTTAGGCTGTCTTCATTTCTTTTCATTCTTTTTTCTTTAGTCTGTTCCGCAGCAGTGAATTCCACCATTCTGTCTTCCAGGTCACTTATCCGTTCTTCTGCCTCAGTTATTCTGCTATTGATTCCTTCTAGTGTAGTTTTCATTTCAGTTATTGTATTGGTCATCTCTGTTTGTTTGTTCTTTAATTCTTCTAGGTCTTTGTTAATCATTTCTTGCATCTTCTCAATCTTTGCCTCCATTCTTATTCCGAGGTCCTGGATCATCTTCACTATCATTATTCTGAATTCTTTTTCTGGAAGGTTGCCTGTCTCCACTTCATTTAGTTGTTTTTCTGGGATTTTTTCTTGTTCCTTCATCTGGTACATAACCCTCTGCCTTTTCATCTTGTCTATCTTTCTGTAACTGTGGTTTTTGGTCCACAGGCTGCGGGATTGTAGTTTTTCTTGCGTCTGCTGTCTGCCCTCTGGTGGTTGAGGCTATCTAAGAGGCTTGATTGGAGGCTCTGGTGGTGGATAGAGCTGACTGTTGCTGTGGCGGTCAGAGCTCAGTAAAACTTTAATCCACTTGACTGTTGATGGGTGGGGCTGGGTTCCCTCCCTGTTGGTTGTTTTGCCTGAGGCAACCCAACACTGGAGCCTACCTGGGCTCTTTGGTGGGGTTAATGGCAGACTCTGGGAGGGCCTTAAACCTTGATCTAACCCTTTTTGCTCTAGCTCAGGTTCCATTTTGACAGCATGCTCATGCGCCTTTTCAACAATTCGACCAACATCCAGATCGCCAAAGAGATTAGCATGTGAATCTTCTGGGCTAATTGTTTCTAATGGACAATTGGAAACTTTCCTGATTATTAAAGAAGCCACCTCTTTAGGAAAGATGTGGTTTGTTACCTTTCATGTCATGATAAAGTTCTTCATGTGTTCCAGATTGTTGTAGTACATGATTATAAACAGAATCGACCATCTGAGAAATAATTTCTATAGTTTCTGGATTTAAAAATTTTTCTTCAGGATTAACAGCTACAATGCTAATGTTTTTTCTGGAAATTTCAGTTGTCACGGATTTTGTCAATTGAGATGCAATTTTATTTAACTCAGGCTTTGATAAGTTTTTAACATCTTTGCTTGAGGCACTTGGCAACTTTACTAGTTTAGCCAAGAACAAGGCAAGTGTTTCCTCTAAAAACCTGGCATCTAATACAGCCTCTTTTTTGGATGAAGGTTTTTTCTTTGACTTAAGATCATCAATAATCTTAACCACCTTTTCCATAATTTTGACAGCTTCCAAAGCTAACTCTGAACTTGATGTTTCTTCTTCTACTTGAGGATGAAATTCTGAATTGGAAATTTCCTTCACCATTAAAAATCCTATTATATCAGAGAGGACATTGCTCTTACCCATTAAATCTTTATACACTGAAATATGGGAGCCAGAGTGCTTTAAAACAGTGTTATAAACAGAAGTAACTACTTTTTCAATAGTCCCACTGTCTGCTAAAGATACAGTGGATGATTCTTTGACCTGTGGTACTACTGTAATCTGACTTTTAGAGATATATTCTTGGAATGAATTTAAGATTTTTGAGCTTATTTTTTGCATTTCAGCATTTAGGGAATTGTTTTGCTCCTTATCCGCTTTTGGAAACTTAAATAGAAGCTTTGACAAAAAATTTATAGCAATTTCTTCTGTTATGTTAAAAGGCAGTTTGTAAGCCTGTGATGGCTGAGGCTGGGGAATTTCAGTGGTTTGGATAACATCTTTAAGGATATTTTCAACAACACTGTCAACTTCTGTACACTGAAGTGGCGTTAGTTCTCCAGAAAAATAGTTCTGTAACTGATTTCTGGTCACTTCTTGTACAACTAAATTAACTATGCCTTCTGAAAGGATTTTGCAACCACTGCTGATACACTTCTGTATCCTCTCTTGAGATCCAAATTGTTGCAAAAGATTATTATAAATAGTCTGAACCACTAATTGAATAATTTCATCATCATTAGGATGTAAAGATTCTACATACTGTATAATCATATCTTCATCTGTGGAGATCTCTGTTATAACTATACTTACTAATTTCATTTGAAGGAAATCCAATTCTGTGTACAAATTATCCTCAGATATTTCTGTTTTAGCGTTGGCTACTGCTGAGAAAATTTTTGATAGAAGAGAAGAAATTATCCTTTCTAAAAATTCATAAAGCAGCATTATGGTATATGGTGATGATTAACATTCTTTGCAAGCTGTTTGGGCCACCTTATGGACCTTTATCATAACCTCCTTAGATTCTAGAAGCAAACACACTGAATCTGGAGTCTCATCATAAAGTAGCAAGTTTAGCTGATGCTGAAAAATTTCTTCTATTACTGCATTAGCTAGCCTTCTTGCTAATTTTTCAACATTACTCTTTATGTCCTCGCAAATGGAGTCTTGAGATCTATATTTCTGCAAAATATTGCATATAGAGGGGTGAACAATCTTATTGACCAACATTTTATTGATTGATGGTATTTTAGCCATAAAAGGTGCCTGATCTGAAGAAGGTATTTTAGTTGCAGGTGCCGTGTTATGCATGGGTGGTATATTATCTATAATTATCTTTTTCTTGGGAGGTCTTTTTTCCACAGACAGTTCTTTTTGCCTGAGAGGTACTTTATGAACTGATGAAATGTTATCTTCAGATGGTAGGAACCTACTTCTTTGATCTGGGCTTAATACTTTAATTTGAGCATCTGAAAACTCCTTTAACAGGGAATCAATCAGTTTCATAGCCGTGTCATAGAGCTCAGCTTGATTTACACCTTTGCTTACATTTTGACATGCATCATCTGTATCCGATGAGGAAGAAAAAATCAATTTGTTAACTATTTCAGAGATAACATCTTCTAAAAAGTTAGCAGGGAAAATCCCGGGTTTATTTTCTGGTGGGTTCTGCGGATTGTCCCGTTTACTAGGTGTACTTTTAATCTCTTTATCTTTACTTTTCTCATTCTCTTCCTCTTTTGCAGGAACATTCTGTTTAGCTGAATTCATTGAAGCAGGTTGTGCAAAATCCTTGCCATCCGCTTGAGTTACATATGCTGCTTTATCACCTAGAGGATTTGGGGATTTTGAGTCATCCACTGGTCCTTGGAAAGAAGATATTTCTAAAACATTTCTGTAAATGATTCCAGTGACATTTTGGGCATGTTTAGAATGCAAGATCTGTTTGTCATCTGTAACTGCGTAAGCTGGGGAATCTCTTCTCTTCTTTTGGATCTCTCTATATCTCACCTTGAATTTCAGAGATGGTAATTCAAAAGGTCTATCCCCTTTTCCTAATGAAATTTCTTTTTTCTTGTCACTCATCTTTTTATCATCTATTTTAAGATCTGGTTCCAGGACAACGTTGTTTTTTTGTATCATTGATAGCTGGTGAAAGATTTTGGTATACCTCATCACCTTGCCCTTTCTCATCTTTTCTAGCCAAACGGTCTTTCTTCTTGATTTCATTCTTTGTAAGTGCTGTACCCAAATCTGGCCCCTGAGTATCTTTACTTTTCACACTGGTTGTTGTTGAAGTGAGTTTTGATACCTTCTCATTATCTTTTCCAGTTGAACTTTCGTTTTTCTTTTCATCCTCTTTCTTTTTCTTTGGCACACCTCCAACTGACCCTGATGCTAGGGTAGTTACTTCGCTCTTCATAATGCTATGTATATTGGTACATACTGGCTTCTGGATGCTGCCTGTTTTCATTGGTGTCTTCTCCATTTTGAAGTTCTCTTTTCCATTAAGTGCTCTTCCATCTATTTCCAAAGTGTCCATTTTGTCTTTCAGGTCTGAGGTTAGAGGAATAAGTGTAGATAATTGTTCTAGTGAAGAAACTGGGTTCTCCTTCAAGCTTCTGTTTATCTTTGTAAAGGTTTTATATGGTAGGTGTTGAACTCTTTGGATGATGCTATCCACATCTAGAAATGAAAAGAAGGTGGAAGACCAGCTTCCTGAAAAAGTGGTTGAATCTGGAAAGCAGAGATTGCCTTCTTGGCCAAAACAGCAATCATCTCTATAACAATGTTACTTCTATCATGTTTCTGAACATTTTTAGATCCATATATGTCTATGACCTCATCATACACAGAATCAGATACTTTATCGACTTGTCTCTTTATCTATCGGTGGAAATGAAAACATTTTTTCAGCATTTGCTAGAACTTTAATTTCACTTTTCCTAAATTCCCCTATCAGGGCATTTGCAAATTTTATAGCTACGCCCATGATATCTCTTTCTGATATCTCTTCGTCCTTAGGATTTTCAGCAATACTTGGTAGAGTATAAAATTTGCGAACAAGGTCAATTACAACATCTTCCAAACATGCAGCAGAGTATACAGAAACCTGTGGGAAGGACTGTATTTTTTCTTTCATGGGATTCAAGAGTTCAGTGACATGGTCATTTTGGGGTAAGTCACTGGGAAATGATTCTTCCTCACATAAATATGGGTGCAGATGGTGGTCCACAATTACCTTCATAATGAAACCAACTATTCTCCCGAGGAATGAGCCTCCTCTTTTGCATGTATCTCTCTGTACTTCATCTTCAAACTTAATTTTTTAAATAATATTGTTACATATGGAGTCAACGAAGTTATCGATTGCCCCTAATTGCCAACTCTCCACATGCTCCTCTGCCTTGGCAAGTCTAATCTCATGTTCAGAAATTTCTGTTACGATATCATCAGTTAGTTTTGAAGCACTATTCACAAACTCATAATCTGGTGGCACCTCTTCCTCATTTGGTTCTGTTTCAGTCTCAGATGAAGGGAACATATGTGTTAGAAGCTTGTAAATCGTATCTTCTAAAAGGGAACGAGGCAATACAGTGATGCATGATGGCAAGTCATGGCTATCGTTGATGGTGTCAAGTACATTTCTGATGATGTTCTCCTCTTGGAGGGAGGAATAGGAAGAAGTTGCTAATTCTCCTGTAACTAATGACTCCACCTGATAATCATAAATTTCTCCTAACAGTAAATAATACATTTTTTCCCCAAATTGACAGCATCATTTTGTATAGCTCTATAAACATGAACCAGAGATCGATAATCATCTAATATTTTTTCATAAATAATGTTGACAGTTTTTTTAACCATTTCTTTATATCCTTCTGAAAAATACAGATTTTCATCCAAGTGATCTGCAACTAAAATTTGTGATGTGGTGAACTCCAGCACAATTGATTTTACTAATCTTGTAACAATATCAGTAACATTGGCGTTTGCTTTACATGGGTTTTCGGCAGCCAGGACATTATGTGAGAATACATAAAGGATTTTGCATAAAAGCTCAGAAATTACTTCCTCCAAAAAGACGGCCGAATTCACAATGAAAGATAATTCTCTTTGTTTAGGATCTATTGCGCTCTGTTGATAAGTTTGATCCACTGTACCTGAAGGAAGAGTTTTATCTCCAGATAAGAATGACTCAAGAGGGCTTCCCTGGTGGCGCAGTGGTTGAGAATCCGCCTGCCAATGCAGGGGACACAGGTTCGAGCCCTGGTCTGGGAAGATCCCACATGCCGCCGAGCAACTAGACCCGTGAGCCACAATTGCTGATCCTGCGCGTCTGGAGCCTGTGCTCCGCAACGGGAGAGGCTGCGATAGTGAGGGGCCCGCGCACCGCGATGAGGAGTGGTCCCCACTTGCCGGGACTGGAGGGAGCCCTCGCACGGAAACGAAGACCCAACACAGCCAAAAATAAATAAATAAATAAATAAATAAATAAATAAATAAATAAATAAATAAAAGAATGACTCAAGATGATGGTTAAATATTTCCCTTATATAACTCGCTATTTTTGTAACAGGTATATTACTTATGCCTTTTTTATCTTTTCAAAGAGACTGGTATAGATTTGAATGAGAAATGTCATTATAAATGGCATCAACCATAGCCTGGATATCTTTTTCTGAAATCACATTTTGTTTTTCACTTCCATCTTTAATAATGCATATTGCATGTTTAGAAATTATTGACATGATTTCATCGATCAGTCTCACAACTGTGTCACTGAAGTGTGACTGCGAAAGGTATGGGTCTTCTGCACTGCAGTTCAATGGACATATCTGAGATAAAACCCGAGTGACTATTTTTTCCAAATGTGTATATGATAATATGGTGGTATATATTGTACAAGTCTGTCTTCGGAGTCTTGATTTACTGATCGCATAATGAACTCTCTTTATCAAAACATCAGCATTGAGTTTTGAATATGATTTAAAAGGCAGCTTTGCTATGAAATATGGAGGAATTCGGAAATCAAGAACTTCAGCCAGGATAATTTTAGTTACCCTCTCAGCCAGTGTCTTGGTGTCACTGAGAAGGTCTTTATTAGGTTCCAGTTCACATTCTTGTAAAACTTTGCTATATGCCGTGTCAATAATTTTTATCACTATGTCTCTATCTACTAGGGGCAAGCACAGTTGTTCCTTAGCATTTCCTAGGATGCTAACTTGAACTTCTGAGAATTCTTCCGTTATCAAATATATGAGTTTTTCAGCTGTTTCCAACAGTTCTTTTTCTGAATCTCTTAGTGATTTTGTTTGCACAATACCTAATACCCTGTGGAATATTTTGCTTAAAACCCCAGAGATCACATCTTCCAAAAAAGCTGAGGAGTAAACACTGGCAAAAAAACATTGCCTTCTTCTCATACTATCAAAGTATGCATATGATGGGGAAATGACAACTTCCCATACACAAATGGATGAAGATGTTGTTGACAGACATTTTTAATGATAAAACCTGCTATTCTATCGATAAGAACATTGTCACTGCTTGTGTTATCGTGCTCAACTGCTTCTTGAGACCCAGAGTTTTGCAAGATATTTCTGAATGTGGAATCAACGAGACGCTGAGCAGCATCCTCTGAATAAACAGATTCGGTTTCATCTTCATCTTTTGAAAATCGAATTTCATGTTGGGAAATTTTCATCCTAATATCACTGATTAACTTTGAAGAGATTTTACTGCGATTAATTCCTGATCTATCTTTTGGAGTTTCACTGTATAGAACCATGTTAGATGAAGAAGGAAAGATTCTAGATAATAATACTCTGATTATGTCTTCTAAAAATGTGTATGGCAGCAAGATGTTATATGGAGATAAATGCTGGCTTGGCTGGGTAGGTTCAGTGATGCCACAAAAGATGTTCTGAATAATGTTTTCTGCTGTTAAAGTAGCATAGGAAGAAGCCGACAAATCCCCAGAAAACAGTGGGTGAAAAAGATAATCAGAAATGGCTGCTATGATTAAATTGGTAAGGTTTTCCACAAAAATATCACTGTCTTTGAGTTCTTTATTATCAACCTCAGGGGCCAGCCCATGCTGTTTGAGAACATTTTCATAAACTGAATTGACAAGTTCATCCACAGTGTCTGTATCTACAGTGGGGAATGGCTGCTCTTGGTCATCATGAAGAATGCAGATTTTAGCTTTGTTAAAATGGTTGTTTATTGAGTTTACTATTTTTTGGGTCACTTTATCCAAATCACACTCAGTGTTATATTTTGGATCGAAGAGCTTTGAAAATAGTCTGGCAACAATTTCTTCTACAAATGCATTAGGATAAAAGTCCATACCTAGTGATGATGGCTTCTGGGGTCTGTGTGACCCTGTGACTTCACTGAGAACCTCTTTAACCATATTTGATATTTCATCCAATGGAGTCGTTGAATGAGGTAAGCCCTCTTCACACAAAAAGGGTTGAAGATGATTTTCAATAATCTCTTGAATAATAAGACTGGCCATTCGGTCAACCATTATTGGGCTTTGGCTTTCTATACTTTTCTGTATTGCCGCAAGCAAGCCAGACATCTGCAAAATATTATTATAAACAGACTCCACCATATTTTGAAGGTTTTTTTCTGTATATAGATACTGACAATCATATTTATTGAGCCAAATCTTATGCTTTGAAATGGCTAACAAAACCTTATTTATTATATAGGTGGCCATCTCATTAAAATCCGAAGTCATTAAGTATTTCTTTCCCAAGCATGAAGCCTCGCTGGGTGGAGGAATGAGCTGAGATAATAGTCTTCTGATGACATCTTCTAAAAATGCGTGTGTTAGGATGGTAGTATAGCCTGTTGAATGTTGACCTTAGTAATTAAGTTCACTCAGGTTGTTTTGAAGTTTCTGTAGTATATTTTCAGCTTTGAGAGGGTAATATGAATTAGGCATGAGCTTTCCAACAGAGCACAATGGGAGTTGGTAGTCTATACTCTCTTTCAATATGCCATTAGTTATCTGTTCTGCTATTGACGTGGCAGCATGTGCCAGATGATTGCCACAGGTAACTTGAAATGCATAGTGCCACAATACATCATTATAAACAGAGTCAACAATCTTACTAACAGTTTCTTTATAGATTGGTGGAAAACATATCCTTTCTTCAACAGTGACTTGAGCATTATTAAACTCATTCACCACAGAGTTGACATCTAATATATTCATCTCGTTGAGCTGGGCTTCAGTGATATTTACATTTTTGCCCTGCACTGCGGTGGTGAGATTAAGAAAAATGTCTGCAATTATTTCCTCCAGAAATGTGGCAGAGTACACTCCTGTGTTCATGCCTCCTGGATATCACATGTTAAGAAAGGCTGTTGCATTCAATTCCTTTTTACGTGGTCTTCGAAGAGGAGGTAGAGAAGGGAATTTTCCTGAAAATTGCTTACGAAATGGGGTTTGCATTTTGGAATGAATCACCCTACGATTATTCAATGGTCCTGTCAGAGGCTTGCTGTCATAACTCATGAATCTCACAGAGTCTTTACCCTGTCTTGATTCTTTTAATTCTGGCCTTTTTGCTTTTGGGAAACTAGGAGGTCTCTCTCTTGTCCTATATGCTAAATGCTTGTTTGTAAGTGGTAGACTTCTGGGAGGTTGCTGTATACTGCATGACAATTTTTCCATTAAGGATTTTACCAAGCTATGGGAAATAATACTAAGCATAGATTCTTGATCTATTTCTGCCAGATTTTCCAAAAGGTCTGATATGTCATATCCTTCAACTGGTAAGCCATAGTCCATTGTTCCCCTGCAATAATCCTCTACATTTTGAAGTATGTTGAACAGTTGACATTCTGTTGATATTTCATCAGAAAGAGGACCATCTGTAAGGAAGTTGTTGGTTGTGCATTCTTCCAAGAGTATTCTAATAAGTTTCTCACACACAACATTCAGAAGAAAAGCTGATTTGGGGGAGGGCCCTACGTTATTTCTAGGAATTCTATGACTTGAAGATAGGAACATTTCTCTTGCTATTTTACCAGAATCTGTATCCCAATTTGGGCATTCATCTGGCAAAAACAAATTGAAAACAATATTGAAAATTTTGTTGACTACTTCTTTGAATTCATGAGTTCTTAGGCTGCCAACCAGGATGTCTAACTTACATGCTAGAGAATTTATTTTTCTGTGCTACTTGATTAATTTGGTGAGTAGGAGCTGATTTCCTACCTCTGGCACCTATCTGTCTTTTCATAGTTTTGGTTTTGTTGCAAATGGGCAAACTATGGCTTTTAGGTGTGGACGGTGATTTGTTTCTTCCTTTGCTGTCAAGGTGATGATTTATTCCTATTTCTTTGGACAGAACATGGGTTACTCCTATTAAGAGATCCTGAAAGAGATCGCTAAAGTCAGCCACAGCTGGTTTTGGACAATAAATATATTTTGCTTTTACAGAAAGCACTTGTGTAACGTCTGCCTTTAAAATGTCACTATTTAAAAGGCTTCGAATAATGATTTCAGAAATGCTTAAGGCAAGTCCTCTGATAGAAATTGACCGACTCTCAAACACTTGGGAATGAACTAAAATAATCTTGCTAAAAGTTGCATCTTGGTTTTCCAGTGACTTCTGTATTGTTCCACCATCTTCGGTGCAATCAGAAATGCTTGAAATTATATAGGAAATAACCAATTCAGTGAGATGTTCACAAAGTTAAGTGAAGAATCACTGTTTATGCTTCTTAGAGGCTGTTTTGATTCGTATTTTTTGCTTAACAGCATGGAAATAATAGACACTTTTTCATCAAGAGGACATTGAAACAGAAAACATTGGTATTTTTAACATGCATTAAGGAAAAATGTTGACCATTCAAAATACTGGCAATATTTTACATATGAATTTCACTTTGGGTGTACCTCACTCAAGAAATAGGAAAATCTAGTCAAGAAAGGAACTGGGTTTTCTTCAAATCTCTATTTTCTACCTGTGGAATCTTTACTTCTGCTGGGAAGCCCATTTAGAGTTTCGTTTTTTTTTTTTTTCTTAAATTTATTTATTTATTTTTGGGTGTGTTGGGTCTTCGTTTCTGTGCGAGGGCTTTCTCTAGTTGCGGCGAGCGGGGGCCACTCTTCATCGCGTTGCGCGGGCCTCTCACTATCGCAGCCTCTGTTGTTGCAGAGCACAGGCTCCAGACGCGCAGGCTCAGTGGTTGTGGCTCACGGGCCTAGTTGCTCCGCGGCATGTGGGATCTTCCCAGACCAGGGCTCGAACCCGTGTCCCCTGGATTGGCAGGCAGATTCTCAACCACTGCGCCACCAGGGAAGCCCCGGGAAGCCCATTTAGAATTCAAATCTCTAATTGCTGGTTTCTTCCTTGGATAGCTATGTTGCTTTAAGAAGCTGAAATCCTGGGGCAGAGAAATGATTTCTAGCTTTTTTTTTTTTTTAAACATCTTTATTGAAGTATAATTGCCTTACAATGGTGTGTTAGCTTCTGCTTTATAACAAAGTTAATCAGTTATACATATACAATATGTTCCCATTTCTCTTCCCTGTTGCATCTCCCTCCCTCCCACCCTCCCCATCCCACCCCTCTAGGTGGTCACAAAGCACCGAGCTGATCTCCGTGCTATGCGGCTGCTTCCCACTAGCTATCTATTTTACATTTGGTAGTGTATATATGTCCATGACACTCTCTCACCCTGTCACATCTCACCCCACCCCCTCCCCATATCCTCAAGTCCATTCTCTAGTAGGTCTGTGTCTTTATTCCCGTCTTGCCACTAGGTTCTTCATGGCCTTTTTTTTTTTTCCTTAGATTCCGTATATATGTGTTAGCATACTGTATTTGTTTTTCTCTTTCTGACTTACTTCACTCTGTATGACAGACTCTAACTCCATCCACCTCATTACAAATACCTCCATTTCATTTCTTTTTATGGCTGAGTAATATTCCATTGTATATATGTGCCACATCTTCTTTATCCATTCATCTGTCGATGGACATTTAGGTTGCTTCCATGTCCTGGCTATTGTAAAGAGAGCTGCAATGAACATTTTGGTACATGACTCTTTTTGAACTATGGTTTTCTCAGGGTATATGCCCAGTAGTGGGATTGCGGGGTCATATGGTAGTTCTATTTGTAGTTTTTTAAGGAACCTCCATACTGTTCTCCATAGTGGCTGTATCAATTTACATTCCCACCAACAGTGCAAGAGAGTTCCCTTTCCTCCACACCCTCTCCAGCATTTATTGTTTCTAGATTTTTTGATGATGGCCATTCTGACCGGTGTGAGATGATATCTCATTGTAGTTTTGATTTGCATTTCTCTAATGATTAATGATGTTGAGCATTCTTTCATGTGTCTGTTGGCAATCTGTATATCTTCTTTGGAGAAATGTCTATTTAGGTCTTCTTCCCATTTTTGGATTGGCTTGTTCGTTTTTTTGTTATTGAGCTGCATGAGCTGCTTGTAAATCTTGGAGATTAATCCTTTGTCAGTTGCTTCATTTGCAAATATTTTCTCCCATTCTGATGGTTGTCTTTTGGTCTTGTTTATGGTTTCCTTTGCTGTGCAAAAGCTTTTAAGTTTCATTAGGTCCCATTTGTATATTTGTGTTCTTATTTCCATTTCTCTGGGAGCTGGGTCAAAAAGAATCTTGCTGTGATGTATGTCATAGAGTGTTCTGCCTATGTTTTCCTCTAAGAGTTTGATAGTGGCTGGTATTACACTTAGGTCTTTAATCCATTTTGAGTTTATTTTTGTGCATGGTGTCAGGGAGTGTTCTAATTTCATACTTTTACATGTATCTGTCCAATTTTCCCAGCACCACTTATTGAAGAGGCTGTCTTTTCTCCACTGTATATGCTTGCCTCCTTTATCAAAGATAAGGTGACCATATGTGCGTGGGTTTATCTCTGGGCTTTCTGTCCTGTTCCATTGATCAATATTTCTGTTTTTGTGCCAGTACCAAACTGTCTTGATTACTGTAGCTTTGTAATATAGTCTGAAGTCAGGGAGCCTGATTCCCCCAGCTCCATTTTTCGTTCTCAAGATTGCTTTGGCTATTTGGGGTCTTTTGTGTTTCCATACAAGTTGTGAAATTTTTTGTTCTAGTTCTGTGAAAAATGCCAGTGGTAGTTTGATAGGGATTGCATTGAATCTGTAGATTGCTTTGGGTAGTAGAGTCATTTTCACAATGTTGATTCTTCCAATCCAGGAACATGGTATATCTTTCCATCTATTTGTATCATCTTTAATTTCTTTCATCAGTGTCTTATAATTTTCTGCATACAGGTCTTTTGTCTCCTTAGGTAGGTTTATTCCTAGATATTGTATTCTTTTTGTTGCAATGGTAAACGGGAGTGTTTTCTTAATTTCACTTTCAGATTTTTCGTCATTAGTGTATAGAAATGCAAGAGATTTCTGTGCATTAATTTTGTATCCTGCTACTTTACCAAATTCATTGATTAGCTCTAGGAGTTTTCTGGTAGCCTCTTTAGGATTCTCTATGTATAGTATCATGTCATCTGCAAACAGTGACAGCTTTACTTCTTTTCCGATTTGGATTCCTTTTATTTCTTTGTCTTCTCTGATTGCTGTGGCTAACACTTCCAAAACTATGTTGAATAATAGTGGTGAGAGTGGGCAACCTTGGCTTGTTCCTGATCTTAGTGGAAATGGTTTCAGTTTTTCACCATTGAGGACGATGTTGGCTGTGGGTTTGTCATATATGGCCTTTATTATGTTGAGGAAAGTTCCCTCTATGCCTACTTTCTGCAGGGCTTTTATCATAAATGGGTGTTGAATTTTGTCGAAAGCTTTCTCTGCATCTATTGAGATGATCATATGGTTTTTCTCCTTCAATTTGTTAATATGGTGTATCACATTGATTGATTTGCGTATGTTGAAGAATCCTTGCATTCCTGGGATAAACCCCACTTGATCATGGTGTATGATCCTTTTAATGTGCTGTTGGATTCTGTTTGCGAGTATTTTGTTGAGGATTTTTGCATCTATGTTCATCAGTGATATTGGCCTGTAGTTTTCTTTCTTTGTGACATCTTTGTCTGGTTTTGGTATCAGGGTGATGGTGGCCTCGTAGAATGAGTTTGGGAGTGTTCCTCCCTCTGCAATATTTTGGAAGAGTTTGAGAAGGATAGGTGTTAGCTCTTCTCTGAATGTTTGATAGAATTCGCCTGTGAAGCCATCTGGTCCTGGGCTTTTGTTTGTTGGAAGGTTTTTAATCACAGTTTCAATTTCAGTGCTTGTGATTGGTCTGTTCATATTTTCTATTTCTTCCTGGTTCAGTCTCGGCAGTTTGTGCATTTCTAAGCATCTGTCCATTTCTTCCAGGTTGTCCATTTTATTGGCATAGAGTTGCTTGTAGTAATCTCTCATGATCGTTTGTATTTCTGCAGTGTCAGTGGTTACTTCTCCTTTTTCATTTCTAATTCTATTGATTTGAGTCTTCTCCCTTTTTCTCTTGATGAGTCTGGCTAATGGTTTATCAATTTTGTTTATCTTCTCAAGGAACCAGCTTTTAGTTTCATTGTTTTTTGCTATTGTTTCCTTCATTTCTTTTTCATTTATTTCTGACCTAATCTTTATGATTTCTTTCCTTCTGCTGGCTTTGGGGGTTTTTTGTTCTTCTTTCTCTAATTGCTTTAGGTGCAAGGTTAGGTTGTTTATTCGAGATGTTTCCTGTTTCTTGAGGTAGGCTTGTATTGCTATAAACTTCCCTCTTAGCACTGCTTTTGCTGCATCCCATAGGTTTTGGGTAGTCGTATCTCCATTGTCATTTGTTTCTAGGTATTTTTTGATTTCCCCTTTGATTTCTTCAGTGATCACTTCGTTATTAAGTAGTGTATTGTGTAGCCTCCATGTGTTTGTATTTTTTACAGATCTTTTCCTGTAATTGATATCTAGTCTCATAGCGTTGTGGTCGGAAAAGATACTTGATACGATTTCAATTATCTTAAATTTACCAAGGTTGATTTGTGACCCAAGATATGATCTACCCTGGAGAATGTTCCATGCGCACTTGAGAAAAATGTGTATTCTGTTGTTTTTGGGTGGAATGTCCTATAAATATCAATTAAGTCCATCTTGTTTAATGTATCATTTATAGCTTGTGTTTCCTTATTTACTTTCATTTTGGATGATCTGTCCATTGGTGAAAGTGGGGTGTTAAAGTCCCCTACTATGATTGTGTTGCTGTCAATTTCCCCTTTTATGGCTGTTAGTATTTGCCTTATGTATTGAGGTGCTCCTATGTTGGGTGCATAAATATTTACAATTGTTATACCTTCCTCTTGGATCGATCCCTTGATCATTATATAGTGTCCTTCTTTGTCTCTTATAATATTCTTTATTTTAAAGTCTATTTTGTCTGATATGAGAATTGCTACTCCAGCTTTCTTTTGATTTCCATTTGCATGGAATATCTTTTTCCATCCCCTCACTTTCAGTCTGTATGTGTCTCTAGGTCTGAAGTGGGTCTCTTGTAGACAGCATATATATGGGTCTTGTTTTTGTATCCATTCAGCCAGCCTGTGTCTTTTGGTGGGAGCATTTAATCCATTTACATTCAAGGTAATTATCGATATGTATGTTCCCATTCCCATTTTCTTAAATGTTTTGGGTTTGTTATTGTAGGTGTTTTCCTTCTCTTGTGTTTCTTGCCTAGAGAAGTTC
This sequence comes from Balaenoptera borealis, assembly GCF_965194805.1. NCBI lineage: Eukaryota > Metazoa > Chordata > Mammalia > Artiodactyla > Balaenopteridae > Balaenoptera > Balaenoptera borealis. The sequence goes on from NC_138881.1 coordinate 109,099,023, forward strand.
CTTTAGCATTTGTTGTAAAGCTGGTTTGGTGGTGCTGAACTCTCTCAGCTTTTGCTTGTCTGTAAATGTTTTAATTTCTCCATCACATCTGAATGAGATCCTTGCTGGGTAGGGTAATCTTGGTTGTAGGTTTTTCTCCTTCATCACTTTAAGTATATCCTGCCACTCCCTTCTGGCTTGCAGAGTTTCTGCTGAAAGATCAGATGTTAACCTTATGGGGATTCCCTTGTGTGTTATTTGTTGTTTTTCCCTTGCTGCTTTTAATATGTTTTCTTTATATTTAATTTTTGACAGTTTGATTAATATGTGTCTTGGCGTGTTTCTCCTTGGGTTTATCCTGTATGGAACTCTCTGTGCTTCCTGGACTTGATTAACTATTTCCTTTCCCATATTAGGGAAGTTTTCAACTATAATCTCTTCAAATATTTTCTCAGTCCCTTTCTTTTTCTCTTCTTCTTCTGGGACCCCTATAATTCGAATGTTGGTGCGTTCAATGTTGTCCCAGAGGTCTCTGAGACTGTCCTCAGTTCTTTTCATTCTTTTTTCTTTATCCTGCTCTGCAGTAGTTATTTCCACCATTTTATCTTCCAGGTCACTTATCCTTTCTTCTGCCTCAGTTATTCTGCTATTGATCCCATCTAGAGTATTTTTAATTTCATTTATTGTGTTTTTCATTGTTGCTTGGTTCCTCTTTAGTTCTTCTATGTCCTTGTTAAATGTTTCTTGCATTTTGTCTATTCTATTTCCCAGATTTTGGATCATCCTTACTATCATTATTCTGAATTCTTTTTCAGGTAGACTACCTATTTCCTCTTCATTTGTTAGGTCTGGTGTGTTTTGACCCTGCTCCTTCATATGCTGTGTGTTTTTCTGTCGTCTCATTTTGCTTATCTTACTGTGTTTGGGGTCTCCTTTTCACAGGCTGCAGGTTCGTAGTTCCTGTTGTTTTTGGTATCTGTCCCCAGTGGCTAAGGTTGGTTCAGTGGGTTGTGTAGGCTTCCTGGTGGAGGGGACTATTGCCTGAGTTCTGGTGGATGAGGTTGAATCTTGTCTTTCTGGTGGGCACGTCCACGTCTGGTGGTGTGTTTTGGGGTGTCTGTGGCCTTATGATTTTAGGCAGCCTCCCTGCTAATGGATGGGGTTGTGTTCCTGTCTTGCTAGTTGTTTGGCATAGGGTGTCCAGCCCTGTAGCTTGCTGGTCGTTGAGTGATGCTGGGTCTTGATGTTGAGATAGAGATCTCTGAGAGATTTTTGCCGTTTGGTATTACGTGGAGCTGGTAGGTCTCTTGTGGACCAGTGTCCTGAAGTTGGCTCTCCCACCTCAGAGGCACAGCCCTGATGCCTGGCTGGAGCACCAAGAGCCTTTCGTCCACACAGCTCAGAATATAAGGGAGAAAAAAATAGAAAGATAAAAGGAGGATAAAATAAATTAAAATAAAGCTATTATAATAAAAAATAAGAAAAAAAATTATTAAGAGTAAATGTATTCAGAAAAAATTTTTTTTAATTTTTAAAAATAGATTTATTAATTTTTAATAGTAAAAAATAAGAAAAAGATTTTTAAGAAAAAAATTTATTAAGAAAAAAAAATTTTAATTTTTTAAAATAAAAAATATGAAAAAACTTATTAAAAAATTTTTTAATTTCTAAAAATAGAAAATCCGGAAAAAATTATTAAGAAAGCATATATTAGGAAGGTTGCCTATCTCCACTTCATTTAGTTGTTTTTCTGGGTTTTTTTCTTGTTCCTTCATCTGGTACATAGCCCTCTGCCTTTTCATCTTCTCTATCTTTCTGTAACTGTGGTTTTTGGTCCACAGGCTGCAGGCTTATAGTTTTTCTTGCTTCTGTTGTCTGCCCTCTGGTGGTTGAGGCTATCTAAGAGGCTTGATGGGAGGCTCTGGTGGTGGGTAGAGCTGACTGTTGCTGTGGCGGTCAGAGCTCAGTAAAACCTTAATCCACTTGACTGTTGATGGGTGGGGCTGGGTTCCCTCCCTGTTGGCTGTTTTGCCTGAGGCAACCCAACACTGGAGCCTACCCGTGCTCTTTGGTGGGGTTAATGGCAGACTCTGGGAGGGCTCACGCCGAGGAGACCTTCCCAGAACCTCTGCTGCCAGTGTCCTTATCCCCACGGTGAAACAGAGCCACCACTCGCCTCTGCAGGAGACCCCCCAACACCAGCAGGTAGGTCTGGTTCAGTCTCCCCCAGGCTCACTGCTCCTTCCCCTGGGTCCTGATGCACACATTACTTTGTGTGTGCCCTCCAAGAGTGGGATCTCTGTTTCCCCCAGTCCCGTCAATGTCCTGCAATCCAATTCCCACTAGGCTTCAAAGTCTGATTCTCTAGGAATTCCTCCTCCCGTTGCCTGACCCCCAGGTTGGGAAGCCTGACGTGGGGCTCAGAACCTTTACTCCAGTGGGTGGACTTCTGTGGTATAAGTGTTCGCCAGTCTGTGAGTCACCCACCCAGCAGTTATGGGGTTTGATTTTACTCTGATTGCGCCCCTCCTACCGTCTCACTGTGGCTTCTCCTCTGTCCTTGGACTGGGGTATCCTCCTTGGTGAAGTCCAGGGTCTTCCTGTCAATGATTGTCCAGCAGCCAGTTGTGATTCTGGTGCTCTCGCAAGAGGGAGTGACAGCACGTCCTTCTACTCCGCCATCTTGGTTAATCTCCCCCAAAGGCATATATTAGGAAAAAAAATTTTTTTAAGTAAAAAAAAAAAAAAATGGACGGACCTAACCCTAGGACTGATGGTGAAAGCAAAGCTATACAGACAAAATCTCACCCAGAAGCATACACATATACACTCACAAAAAAAGGAAAAGGGGAAATTAATATATCCTGCTCCTAAAGTCCACCTTTTGAATTTGGGATGATTCGTTGTCTATTCAGGTATTCAACAGATGCAGGCACATCAAGTTGTTTGTGGAGCTTTAATCCGCTGCTTCTGAGGCTGCTGGGGGAGATTTCCCTTTCTCTTCTTTGTTCGTACAGCTCCCAGCGTTCAGCTTTGGATTTGGACCCGCCTCTGCATGTACGTTGCCTGAGGGCGTCCGTTCCCCGCCCAGACAGAACGGGGTTAAAGGAGCAGCTGCTTCGGGGGTTCTGGCTCACTCAGGCCGGGGGAGGGAGTGGTACGGAGGAGGCGGGGCGAGCCTGCGGCGTCAGAGGCGTTGTGACGTTGCAGCAGCCTGAGGCGCGCTGTGTGTTCTCCAGGGGAAGTTGTCCCCGGATCACGGGAGCCTGGCAGTGGCGAGCTGCACCGGCTCCCGGGAGGGGCGGTGTGGAGAGTGACCTGGGCTCGCACACAGGCTTCTTGGTGGCGGCAGCAGCAGCCTTAGCGTTTCCTACCAGTCTCTGGGGTCCACGCTGATGGCCGCGGCTCGCGCCCGTCTCTGGGGTCCGCGCTGTTAGCCGTGGCTCGCGCCCGCCTCTGGAGTTTGTCTAGGCGGCGCTCTGAATCCCCTCTCCTTGTGCGCCGCGAAACAAAGAGGCAAGAAAAAGTCTCTTGCCTCTTCGGCGGCTGCAGACCTCCTCTCCGGCTCCCTCCCGGCTCGACGCGGCACGCCAACCCCTTCAGGCTGTGTTCACGCCGCCAACCCCAGTCCTCTCCCTGCGATCTGACCGAAGCCCGCACCTCAGCTCCCAGCCCCGCCTGCCCCAGCGGGTGAGCAGACAAGCCTCTCGGGCTGGTGAGCGCTGCTCGGCGCTGAGCCTCTGTGCGGGAATCTCTCCGTTTTTCCCTCTGTGCCCCTGTTGCTGTGGGATCCGCGCTGATAGCCACGCGGCTCGCACCCGTCTCTGGATTTCGTTTAGGCAGCGCTCTGAATCCCCTCTCCTTGCGCGCCGCGAAACAAAGAGGCAAGAAAAAGTCTCTTGCCTCTTCGGCAGCTGCAGACTTTTTCCCGGACTCCCTCCCAGCTAGCACCAAAGCCCGAGCCTCAGCTCCCAGCCCCCGCCCGCCCCGGCGAGTGAGCAGACAAGCCTCTCGGGCTGGTGAGTGCTGGTTGGCGCCGAGCCTCTGTGCGGGAGTCTCTCCGCTTTGCCCTCCGCACCCCTGTGGCTGCGCTCTCCTCTGCTGCTCCGAAGCTTCCCCCCTCTGCCACCCGCAGTCTCTGCCCGCAAAGGGGCTTCCTAGTGCCTGGAAACCTTTCCTCCTTCACGGCTCCCTCCCACTGGCGCAGGTCCCGTCCCTATTCTTTTGTCTCTGTTATTTCTTTTTTCTTTTACCCTACCCAAGTACGTGGGGATTTTCTTGCCTTTTGGGAGGTCTGACGTCTTCTGCCAGCGTTCAATGGGTGTTCTGTAGGAGCAGTTCCACGTGTAGATGTATTTCTACTGTATCTGTGGGAAGGAAGGTGATCTCCGCGTCTTACTCTTCCGCCATCTTGCCCCTCGATTTCTAGCTTTTAGTGTTACAAGGCCCTAGAGTGATTCCAGTGATATCTAGAGATCTCATATAATTCTTGAAAACATTTTTGGCTATTCAGCTAATTATCCCATTTGGGACTAAATAGTATATAATAAATAGAACAGAATGAAACTGCTGATGTTTGACATATAAAAATGGCTATTTCATATGGTTCAACCCAATATATGCATGTAAGCATTCATAGAAAGGGAGTGCAGATATCATACTTGTAAGCATGGGTTTAGAGTATTATACCTAAAAAGGATTTAGGTCAGAAAACTGGAACATGAACAGAACAAGAAGTTTAATGCCACTGTTCTTATAAACTATCATCAATAATTGTAAAGACTTTAACTGTATACCTCAAAAAGAAGTTGGATCATTACAGTCAATTAACTATGCATGAGGTTTGACTATAATGTAAGAAGTCTTTTATTAAAGAACTTAAAAAAAACCCTCTTGGAACTTCTGTTTGGGAATTGCCTTTAGAGCAGTTGTATGTCCCAAGCAAAACATCATTTCATAGCCATACCTCATGCCCAACCAAAATATCCCACCTTAAATTATGCCCATTTAATCTCATCTGTAGATAGGGAAAACTGAAAAACACTCCTCCATATAAAAATTATGTAAATGGGTAACATTTTTTCTTTTAGCATACTGACCATTTGAAAAACACACAAGTAAATAAACAGCCACCCCAAATCTAAGGCTATTTTCAGAGAAGCAGTGAATGTAGCTTCTTGCATGTGAGGGTTAAAAATAAAACTCTTAAAATTATCAATGACTTTTTTTCCCTAAAATGATGCCAACTCTTTATAAGTCAGTCCTCACTCACCTCTGGTTTCAAAGTTCTTGAAATGTGTGACCACAGATATAGTAACATATCTTGCTACTAGATGGATTTCATGTGGTCCCAGTTCCTGATCTGCAAAAGCAATGACCTCAGCCTCTTCGAGAGTTGCTATTTTCTCTAACTTTGGGTACTTATTTTTTCACTTTTCCAGTAAAGTGGAATCTTCTCCACTTGCCACAAAGCTTTTGTTTTCTTCTTCAATTTCATAGCTGTTTCTTTTCCCCCATATTTTAAGCAAGCTTTTCTCATCCTTTTGTTCTTCACACATTACAGAGAAAGGCCTTTCCTTTGATACAAAAAATGGCTTCATAGGGAGGAGAGAAGATGGCGGAAGAGTAAGACGCGGAGATCACCTTCCTTCCCACAGATACAGTAGAAATACATCTACACGTGGAACTGCTCCTACAGAACACCCACTGAACGCTGGCAGAAAACGTCAGACCTCCCAAAAGGCAAGAAACTCCCCCCGTACTTGGGTAGGGCAAAAGAAAAAAGAAATAACAGAGACAAAAGAATAGGGACGGCACCTGCACCAGTGGGAGGGAGCCGTGAAGTAGGAAAGGTTTCCACACACTAGGAAGCCACTTCGCGGGCAGAGACTGCGGGTGGCAGAGGGGGGAAGCTTCGGAGCCGCGGAGAAGAGCGCAGCCACAGGGGTGCGGAGGGCAAAGCGGAGAGATTCCCGCACAGAGGATCAGTGCCGACCAGCACTCACCAGCCCGAGAGGCTTGTCTGCTCACTCGCCGGGGCGGGCGGGGCTGGGAGCTGAGGCTTGGGCTTCGGTCTCGGATCGCAGGGAGAGGACTGGGGTTGGCGGCGTGAACACAGCCTGAAGGGGTTAGCGCACCACAGCTGGCTGGGAGGGAGACCGGGAAAAAGTCTGCAGCTGCCGAAGAGGCAAGAGACTTTTTCTTGCCTCTTTGTTTCGCGGCGCGCAAGGAGAGGGGATTCAGAGCGCCGCCTAAACGAACTCCAGAGACTGGCGCGAGCCGTGGCTATCAGCGCGGACCCCAGAGACGGGCGTGAGACGCTGGGGCTGCTGCCGCCGCCTCCAAAAATCCTGTGTGCGAGCACAGGTCACTCTCCACACCGCCCCTCCCGGGAGCCTGTGCAGCCCGCCACTGCCAGGGTACCGTGATCCAGGGACAACTTCCCTGGGAGAACGCACGGCACGCCTCAGGCTGCTGCAACGTCACGCTGGCCTCTGACGCCGCAGGCTCGCCCCGCCTCCTCTGTACCCCTCCCTCCCCGCGGCTTGGGTGAGCCAGAGCCCCCGAAGCAGCTGCTTCTTTAACCCCGTCCTGTCTGGGCGGGGAACAAACACCCTCAGGCGACCTACACGCAGAGGCGGGTCCAAATCCAAAGCTGAACCCCGGGAGCTGTGCGAACAGAGAAGAGAAGGGGAAATCTCTCCCAGCAGCCTCAGAAGCAGCGGATTAAAACTCCACAAACAACTTGATGTGATGCATCTGTTGAATACCTGAATAGACAACGAATCATCCCAAATTCAGGAGGTGGACTTTGGGAGCAGGATATATTAATTTTTCCCCTTTTCCTTTTTTTGTGAGTGTATATGTGTATGCTTCTGGGTGAGATTTTGTCTGTATAGCTTTGCTTTATAATAGCTTTAGTTTACTTCACTGTATTATAGCCTCTTTCTTTCTTTCTTTCTTTCTATTTTTTCTCCCTTTTACTCTGAGCCGTGTGGACGAAAGGCTCTTGGTGCTCCTGCCAGGCATCAGGGCCGTGCCTCTGAGGTGGGAGAGCCAACTTCAGGACACTGGTCCACAAGAGACCTCCCAGCTCCACGTAATACCAAACGGCAAAAATCTCTCAGAGATCTCCATCTCAACATCAAGACCCAGCATCACTCAATGACCAGCAAGCTACAGTGCTGAACACCCTATGCCAAACAACTAGCAAGACAGGAACACAGCCCCATCCATTAGCAGAGAGGCTGCCTAAAATCATAATAAGGCCACAGACACCCCACAATACACCACCAGACGTGGACGTGCCCACCAGAAAGACAAGATCCAGCCTCATCCACCAGCACTCAGGCACTAGTTCCCTCCACCAGGAAGCCTACACAACCCACTGAACCAACCTTAGCCACTGGGGACAGATACCGAAAACAACGGGAACTACGAACCTGCAGCCTCTGAAAAGGAGACCCCAAACACAGTAAGATAAGCAAAATGAGACGACAGAAAAACACACAGCAGATGAAGGAGCAGGGTCAAAACACACCAGACTTAACAAATGAAGAGGAAATAGGTAGTCTACCTGAAAAAGAATTCAGAATAATGATAGTAAGGATGATCCAAAATCTGGGAAATAGAAGAGATAAAATGCAAGAAACATTTAACAAGGACGTAGAAGAACTAAAGAGGAACCAAGCAACGATGAAAAACACAATAAATGAAATTAAAAATACTCTAGATGGGATCAATAGCAGAATAACTGAGGCAGAAGAAAGGATAAGTGACCTGGAAGATAAAATGGTGGAAATAACTACTGCAGAGCAGGATAAAGAAAAAAGAATGAAAAGAACTGAGGACAATCTCAGAGACCTCTGGGACAACATTAAACGCACCAACATTCGAATTATAGGGGTCCCAGAAGAAGAAGAGAAAAAGAAAGGGACTGAGAAAATATTTGAAGAGATTATAGTTGAAAACTTCCCTAATATGGGAAAGGAAATAGTTAATCAAGTCCTGGAAGCACAGAGAGTCCCATACAGGATAAACCCAAGGAGAAACACGCCAAGACACATATTAATCAAACTGTCAAAAATTAAATATAAGGAAAACATATTAAAAGCAGCAAGGGAAAAACAACAAATAACACACAAGGGAATCCCCATAAGGTTAACATCTGATCTTTCAGCAGAAACTCTGCAAGCCAGAAGGGAGTGGCAGGATATACTTAAAGTGATGAAGGAGAAAAACCTACAACCAAGATTACCCTACCCAGCAAGGATCTCATTCAGATGTGATGGAGAAATTAAAACCTTTACAGACAAGCAAAAGCTGAGAGAGTTCAGCACCACCAAACCAGCTTTACAACAAATGCTAAAGGAACTTCTTTAGGCAAGAAACACAAGAGAAGGAAAACACCTACAATAACAAACCCAAAACATTTAAGAAAATGGGAATAGGAACATACATATCGATAATTACCTTGAATGTAAATGGATTAAATGCTCCCACCAAAAGACACAGGCTGGCTGAATGGATACAAAAACAAGACCCATATATATGCTGTCTACAAGCGACCCACTTCAGACCTAGAGACACATACAGACTGAAAGTGAGGGGATGGAAAAAGATATTCCATGCAAATGGAAATCAAAAGAAAGGTGGAGTAGCAATTCTCATATCAGACAAAATAGACTTTAAAATAAAGACTATTACAAGAGACAAAGAAGGGCACTATATAATGATCAAGGGATCGATCCAAGAGGAACGTATAACAATTGTAAATATTTATGCACCCAACATAGGAGCACCTCAATACATAAGGCAAATACTAACAGCCATAAGAGGGGAAATCGACAGCAACACAATCATAGTAGGGGACTTTAACAACCCACTTTCACCAATGGACAGATCATCCAAAATGAAAATAAATAAGGAAACACAAGTTTTAAATGATACATTAAACAAGATGGACTTAATTTGAAATTTATAGGACATTCCACCCCAAAACAACAGAATACACATTTTTCTCAAGTGCGCATGGAACATTCTCCAGGGTAGATCATATCTTGGGTCACAAATGAAGCCTCGGTAAATTTAAGAAAATAGAAATCGTATCAAGTATCTTTTCCGACCACAACGCTATGAGACTAGATATCAATTACAGGAAAAGATCTGTAAAAAATACAAACACATGGAGGCTACACAATACACTACTTAATAACGAAGTGATCACTGAAGAAATCAAAGGGGAAATCAAAAAATACCTAGAAACAAATGACAATGGAGATACGACGACCCAAAACCTATGGGACGCAGCAAAAGCAGTGCTAAGAGGGAAGTTTATAGCAATACAAGCCTACCTCAAGAAACAGGAAACATCTCGAATAAACAACCTAACCTTGCACCTAAAGCAACTAGAGAAAGAAGAACAAAAAAACCCCAAAGCCAGCAGAAGGAAAGAAATCATAAAGATTAGGTCAGAAATAAATGAAAAAGAAATGAAGGAAACAATAGCAAAAATCAATGAAACTAAAAGCTGGTTCTTTGAGAAGATAAACAAAATTGATAAACCATTAGCCAGACTCATCAAGAGAAAAAGGGCGAAGACTCAAATCAATAGAATTAGAAATGAAAAAGGAGAAGTAACCACTGACACTGCAGAAATACAAAAGATCAAGAGAGATTACTACAAGCAACTCTATGCCAATAAAATGGACAACCTGGAAGAAATGGACAGATTCTTAGAAATGCACAAACTGCCGAGACTGAACCAGGAAGAAATAGAAAATATGAACAGACCAATCACAAGCACTGAAATTGAAACTGTGATTAAAAACCTTCCAACAAACAAAAGCCCAGGACCAGATGGCTTCACAGGCGAATTCTATCAAACATTCAGAGAAGAGCTAACACCTATCCTTCTCAAACTCTTCCAAAATATTGCAGAGGGAGGAACACTCCCAAACTCATTCTACGAGGCCACCATCACCCTGATACCAAAACCAGACAAAGATGTCACAAAGAAAGAAAACTACAGGCCAATATCACTGATGAACATAGATGCAAAAATCCTCAACAAAATACTCGCAAACAGAATCCAACAGCACATTAAAAGGATCATACACCATGATCAAGTGGGGTTTATCCCAGGAATGCAAGGATTCTTCAACATACGCAAATCAATCAATGTGATACACCATATTAACAAATTGAAGGAGAAAAACCATATGATCATCTCAATAGATGCAGAGAAAGCTTTCGACAAAATTCAACACCCATTTATGATAAAAGCCCTGCAGAAAGTAGGCATAGAGGGAACTTTCCTCAACATAATAAAGGCCATATATGACAAACCCACAGCCAACATCGTCCTCAATGGTGAAAAACTGAAACCATTTCCACTAAGATCAGGAACAAGACAAGGTTGCCCACTCTCACCACTATTGTTCAACATAGTTTTGGAAGTGTTAGCCACAGCAATCAGAGAAGACAAAGAAATAAAAGGAATCCAAATCGGAAAAGAAGAAGAAGAAAAGCTGTCACTATTTGCAGATGACATGATACTATACATAGAGAATCCTAAAGATGCTACCAGAAAACTCCTAGGGCTAATCAATGAATTTGGTTAAGTAGCAGGATACAAAATTAATGCACAGAAATCTCTTGCATTTCTATACACTAATGACGAAAAATCTGAAAGTGAAATTAAGAAAACACTCCCGTTTACCATTGCAACAAAAAGAATACAATATCTAGGAATAAACCTACCTAAGGAGACAAAAGACCTGTATGCAGAAAACTGTAAGACACTGATGAAAGAAATTAAAGATGATACAAATAGATGGAGAGATATACCATGTTCCTGGATTGGAAGAATCAACATTGTGAAAATGACTCTACTACCCAAAGCAATCTACCGATTCAGTGCAATCCCTATCAAACTACCACTGGCATTTTTCACAGAACTAGAACAAAAAATTTCACAACTTGTATGGAAACACAAAAGACCCCGAATAGCCAAAGCAATCTTGAGAACGAAAAATGGAGCTGGGGGAATCAGGCTCCCTGACTTCAGACTATATTACAAAGCTTCAGTAATCAAGACAGTTTGGTACTGGCACAAAAACAGAAATATAGATCAATGGAACAGGATAGAAAGCCCAGACATAAACCCACACACATATGGTCACCTTATCTTTGATAAAGGAGGCAAGCATATACAGTGGAGAAAAGACAGCCTCTTCAATAAGTGGTGCTGGGAAAATTGGACAGGTACATGTAAAAGTATGAAATTAGAACACTCCCTGACACCATGCACAAAAATAAACTCAAAATGGATTAAGACCTAAGTGTAAGGGCAGACACTATCAAACTCTTAGAGGAAAACATAGGCAGAACACTCTATGACATACATCACAGCGAGATTCTTTTTGACCCAACTCCCAGAGAAATGGAAATAAGAACACAAATATACAAATGGGACCTAATGAAACTTAAAAGCTTTTGCACAGCAAAGGAAACCATAAACAAGACCAAAAGACAACCATCAGAATGGGAGAAAATATTTGCAAATGAAGCAACTGACAAAGGATTAATCTCCAAGATTTACAAGCAGCTCATGCAGCTCAATAACAAAAAAACGAACAAGCCAATCCAAAAATGGGCAGAAGACCTAAATAGACATTTCTCCAAAGAAGATATACAGATTGCCAACAGACACATGAAAGAATGCTCAACATCATTAATCATTAGAGAAATGCAAATCAAAACTACAATGAGATATCATCTCACACCGGTCAGAATGGCCATCATCAAAAAATCTAGAAACAATAAATGCTGGAGAGGGTGTGGAGGAAAGGGAACCCTCTTGCACTGTTGGTGGGAATGTAAATTGATACAGCCACTATGGAGAACAGTATGGAGGTTTCTTAAAAAACTACAAATAGAACTACCATACGACCCAGCAATCCCACTACTGGGCATATACCCTGAGAAAACCATAGGTCAAAAAGAGTCATGTACCAAAATGTTCATTGCAGCTCTCTTTACAATAGCCAGGACATGGAAGCAACCTAAATATCCATCATCAGATGAATGGATAAAGAAGATGTGGCACATATATACAATGGAATATTACTCAGCCATAAAAAGAAATGAAATGGAGGTATTTGTAATGAGGTGGATGGAGTTAGAGTCTGTCATACAGAGTGAAGTAAGTCAGAAAGAGAAAAACAAATACAGTATGCTAACACATATATACGGAATCTAAGGGAAAAAAAAAAGGCCATGAAGAACCTAGTGGCAAGACGGGAATAAAGACAGAGACCTACTAGAGAATGGACTTGAGGATATGGGGAGGGGGTGGGGTGAGATGTGACAGGGTAAGAGAGTGTCATGGACATATATACACTACCAAATGTAAAATAGATAGCTAGGGGGAAGCAGCCGCATAGCGCAGGGAGATCAGCTCGGTGCTTTATGACCACCTAGAGGGGTGGGATGGGGAGGGTGGGAGGGAGGGAGGTGCAAGAGGGAAGAGAAATGGGAACATATTGTATATGTATAACTGATTCACTTTGTTATAAAGCAGAAGCTAACACACCATTGTAAGGCAATTATACTTCAATAAAGATGTTTAAAAAAAAATGGCTTCATAGTTTCCATACTTTCGTTAAGTGTGTGGGGTTTGACTTGAAAGGCCATAACTCAACAGCATGGTATTGACAGTATTTTCTGCAGCTAAACATATTTTGAGTGGAGAAATGGTTGTCTGTATTTGGTTTGGATTAACAACTGGTTTGGGGGGATCATAGTGAAGCACTCTTTGATTTTCACCTTCTTCCATTTCTCTGAAGGACATGGGGTGCTCTAGTGCTGCTTGTGCAGAGTCACTAGATTTCTGAGATGATTTTTGTAAGCCAGTGCCTTCGAGGAGAGAGCAGTATCCTTTCACAGCTTGATCAAAGTGGCTGAAGACTTGAGCTTCACTTCTAGAAGATGATGGTTTAAGGTCTGATTCGAGCCCTTCCATTGGCTCTGTGGTTTTAGTTGAATTTCCTGCAGAGTATCTGACATATGAAGGTATATTTGAGGAAGTCTTGTCCTTTATTTTCATATCTTCCTCTGAATAAGACAAGGCAGGGATTTGTGGAGGATCATCCCGGAAGCTAATTCCCTTTGACTTTGAAGTGGACATTCCCATTCCAGTTGCAAATCTGGACCAATTAGCAGTGCAGGCATTTTTAGCTCCTTGGAGCAGATTTTCCTTTGGGTGGCTTTTGCTCATCAACTCATAGAAATAAGTGCACTGGTCCATCAGTGTGCTGATGATCTGACTTGCTACAATGTTTTCTTCAAACATGCTAATTGAAGATGGTTCCTCATGGTATTTTTCTTTGTCTAGTTCTTAATTATACTAAGCATGTCATTGACAGTATTAACAGTATAAGTAAGCAATTCTGAATGGAATGAGTAAAGCTGTTGAAGGGTAATCTGTATGTTTTCCCGGGAAATCATACTACTTGATTTAGATTCACCAGGAAATTTATTCGGTGTTTGTAACTTGGGCAATATTGTTTTCATTAATGGTTTCCTTTACACAGCAAAAAAGTTTTCAATAGGTGTTCTCACAATTTCAGAAAAAGCATATGTAGAGACATATTTAAACTGTAGGTCTACAAATGACTCTAAGGTGTTCAGAACCCCTTCCAAGATCTCTTGAGCAATTTGGTGGCCAGAGCTCCCCAGTTTTCTGTCTTTCAACTTTGTGTTGTAAGTTGGTACATAATTGAGATTGTTTGTTCTCAAGGAACTACGTTTACTTGTAGCAGCAGTTTCTTTCTTGCTTTCTAGTGTTTCTTTACTATCTGTTGTGAACATCTGAGTCAAGAAGCACAACTCTAATTTTTCGAATAGTTTTTCAACAGTTTCCTGGCCAAATGTATTAATTTGTGTTTGGGAATCCTCAACTCTAGAAGCAGCTCTTTTAAAATTATGGTGCCTGCTTTCACAAGGCTCAAGAACTGACAAACTTAAAAGTGAAACAGATTGTTCTAATTCTTTTGCTCTCATTGAAATTTCATTCAAAACAGCCTCAGCTATCGCCGATAGCTTATATTTTTCATTATCCATGTCACTTGGTTCTGTTTGCCATTTATCAAACATTTGTTTAAAAATATTTTCTTTAGGAAAGATTTTTTCTAGTTGTGAAGAAACATTCTCTGTAGAGAAATGGGCTTCTGGATTTGCAAAAGAGATTGTACTAAAATATCCCTGTGAAAGTTTGAGATCATCTGAGTATGAGCCTTTTATTGGATGGGCCAAATTATTCTTCATAGCGTATAATCCTTGCAAAACTGCATCAGCTATTTCACTTGCTATCTCAATTTGATCAGAAGGTGAAGTGTTTACATTTACCATTGCTCTATTTTGCCTCACCTCTTGAAATTCATTCACAGTTGTTTCCAGAATATTACTTACTATATCCCTGGAATACATTTTTAGTTTCACAGTGGGGAGTTTTGCTCTCACTGAGGGATTTTTGGCATCCCCTATGGATAGCAGGCCTGGTAGCCCAATGGAAGTCTTGGACTGGTTGCCTCTTAGAGTCTTCTAAGACCTAACTTGGTTTTGCTTTTGGCTTTAGCTCCGCTAGGTCCTAGCTGTGGTTTTGTTCCAAACTTAGCCAAAGAGGTAACTTTTGATTTTGTTTTAAAATTTGTTTTAAAACTTGCCTTAGGGCTGCCCTTGGGGCTAGCTTTAGAACTGCATGGCCTCAGGTATCGAATTTCATCAGATTGACCTTTAGGGGATGAACTCTCTTCTAGATTCAGCAAAGCAAAATCTGTGATCTTTTTGAGAACCTTTTGGACCAATTGTTCACCCAGTCGCAATGGAGAAAATTGCAATAAAATGTTTTCCAATGAAGTGACACTTTCAATACCTGTGTAAGGATAAACTTGTGGTATCACAGGTTCAGGGGGAACACTTCTTTTTTCTGCTTGTTTCAATTCTCTAAAGCACGATGGATTCATCAGCAGTTCATCATTGCTAGGTGCTTCCAATTCTCCCCTGGTCTCACTGTTTTCATATAAAGATGTCATAATTATTGAGAACATTTTTCTGAAAACACTTTCAACTATGTCATTTGCGACACTGTTTATATGTGACTGGAAGGCTTTTTTTTGTGCTGATGTTTTAATTTTAGAATCAGATGTAAAGTGGGGGAGTTCATTAAATGGAGGCCAATGGTCTGTATCTTCCATTACCCTTTGATATACCTTCTTTAAAATATCCTTAACTACACTTAACAAAGAAGTTATATTTTCCTGTCCAGATTCTCCATTTCTAAATTTCTTCCAAAGTCCTTCTCTGGTTTTCTGCTTCTGATATAATTTGGTTTTGACCTGAGCATTTTGAAAAGAGAGGCAGTTCAGTGTTGTCTTCCATTTTTCTTTGACCAGGCAATATTTCATTTTGTACTGTTAGTTGTGTAAAAAGACCAGGGTCCTGCTTTGAGTAAAAGCTACTTGCCTTTAAAGGTATTTTATCATGTAAACTCTTTAAGATGTTGTTGACAGGTTCACTTGCAATGATGTTTTCTTGGAATGAAGTATTATTTTGATATGTATACATCTTTTGGATTTCTAGGTATATGTCATTTTTTATAAGTGTCAAAATGGTACTGGCGATTATGTCAGCATATTCCTTAAGACTAGCTTGTGTTACATGAATTGCAGGTCTATGTTTTTCTCTATAATTAGCAAATATGTAATTTGTGACTTGTTGACTGAGAACGGTTTTAGCTGTTGATATTTTCAGGATATTCATATCTAATGGTATTTGGTTTGATTCAAGAAATATGCTGTCATCTTGTTTACAGTTTGTAAATTCTGGTCCAACATATGGTTTTTCTCTAGTCTCCGTATCAGGAATAAGTAGCAAATCTATTCTTTCTGTGGCAAAAGATTTTAATCTATTCAAAATAGTTTTAGTAATGAAATGAGCATTTTCCTCACATGGCTCAGGAGCAGATTTCTTGGCATCTTGTTTCTTAAGTACAGTTGTCTGATTATCATCAGAATAAGCTGATTTCAGCTGTACATCTCTTTCCTTTCTTGCAAATGGAAATCTCTCCCTTTTCCTTTCATTCATTGAGTCTATAACAGGAGATTGTTGATGCTCTGCTTTGGGAAATGCGTCAGAAAATATCAGAGGCAGTCTTGGAGAAATAGAATCCTTTGCATTTACTGCAAGCATGATAGCAGAAGTGAGATTTTGAAGAACAGTATCCACCATACCGTTGGAAATCATAGCAACATCCTCCTTAGGAACTAAAAGCCTAAGAATAGCCTTATTTGCATACTCAGGGTCCCTTTCAGAGTTTGTTTCTAAATGCCTCCCACTTACATTACACTTAAGAGTGGATACAGCAAGTGGGAGATTATTCTCATCTATTGTTCTCTCACAGATGTCAATTAAGATACCTTCAATGGTATCTAGTATTTGAAATTGAAGTTTTTCTCGATAATCACTTTTATTGAACAGCTTTTCAACAATATCTTCTGGCCGACCGGGGTCAGTCTCTCTGTCAAATATATTCTTTTCATATTTGCCTTTAGTAGACACAGTATCTAACATTGTGTTAACAACCTGACTTGGAATGCTTTCAGAAGCCACAACACTATGAGTTAATAATGAACTTTTTATTTCTTTATCTAACTTACGTTTGATTCCTTGTAAAATTTGTCTAGCCACTTCTGTTGCATATATATTTAATTTAGAGGCACTCAGTTGACATATTGAGGTGGTCTTTCCTGATTTAGTATGATCCACTGAGCAACAAGAAAATTGGTCATCAGAATATGAATCTTTGGTTGATAAGCATGGTTGGCTTGAAGCAGTCTCATCCTGCTGTAGAGGTAAAGCCATTGGAACTGTGAAATTGATAAGAGGACAAAAGAGGGCTTTTACTTTGGTACTAGCAAATGTTTCTAAATTTGTTAATACTGACTGTATAATATCTTCAACTACATTTATTTTGGTCAGTTTACCAATATTGACTGTGGACTGAAGTGTACATGCATTTCTGTCCAGTATGGTAGAATAAACAGGGGACTTTCCTCCACTGGTATGTTCAGTAAAAGAGATATTTGCTGGAAAGGTGATAGTATTATACCTATTTTCATTTTCATTTCTATCTGTCGTAGCAGCAGAATAAAGTTTTTGAAATATGGTTCTAACAACATTATCTGCAACAATGGTTACATCCGCTTCAGACACTAAAGGGCCCATTGTTTTATCCAGGGATTGAACAGATGTTTGAGCAAGTGGCTCATCACCAGCATGAGGAATGTCACATAAATGGGACTGGGGAAGAGGAAGCACATTTGGTTGATCAATTAAATCATTCTGAAAAATTTCATTCAAAATATTTCTTATAATGGGCACGACTGGGGACTTTTTTTTTCTTCATTTTTATTTTTTATTTATTTTTAACATCTTTATTGGAGTATAATTGCTTTACAATGGTGTGTTAGTTTCTGCTTTATAACAAAGTGAATCAGTTATACATATACATATGTTCCCATATCTCTTCCCTCTTGCGTCTCCCTCCCTCCCACCCTCTCTATCCCACCCCTCTAGGTGGTCACAAAGCACAGAGCTGATCTCCCTGTGCTATGCGGTTGCTTCCCACTAACTATCTATTTTACGTTTGGTAGTGTATATATATACGACTGGGGACTTTTGTAGCTCTTTGAGTTCTACTTCAAATTTTTTTAATGTTCTTTCGAGTTCCCGTTGCTTAAGAGAATCTGATTTAGTTTCTTCTTCTGTTGGTCTTTCCTCTTCAGCACTTTCTTTCTCTGTTTCTGCAGGATCTTCTAGATATGACTCTGGGTCAGCTCCTCCAGGAAGAAAATTTCCATAGGTTGGCCTATATCTATAATTTTCAATGCCTCTCTCTTCTGGTTCAGTTTCATTAAACATATCTGGAGAAGTTGCATCCAAAATGAAATGGACTAAATTCTTAAGCGTTTGTTTCTCTTGTAGTGGCTTGCTTATACATGTTTCCAAATCTGGCAAGCTCACATTTAATTCAGTTTGAATAGCTTTCAAAATAGTACTTGACACTTTCTCTGCATGCATGTATAAAGTCGACTGCAATCGTTTTTCACGTGTGTTAGCACAAATGTTGGTATTTTCACTTTCCCAGTATGTCCTGCTGTTCTTTTTATTTCCACTGATTATAGCGTCCAGAGTTTCTAAATTTCTATTGGCAAACCCTTCCAATTTAGCAAAAACCATTTTAAGGATATCTGAAGCCATGATTTTCAGTTTATTTAGATGCTTTTCTTTTGTGGTTCCTGTTTTGGGGGCAGTAGTTTTTCCCTTTTTGTTAGTTACCTCTTGGCTACCTGGCCAGGTCACATTGGGCACCATGCTGGAGATTATGTCAGAGCCTCTGCTCATTTCCTCAAGAAGCAAAGCAAATGACAGGCTGTCAGTGTCAATATACTCTGAGATAGCTTTAAATTCTGAATTTTTGAAAATGCAATCTATCTCAACACCACATAATTTTGAAACAATACCTTCTAGAATTGTATGAGAAATTAGCTTAATACTGGACTGCAATGTACTGGTTGTTCTCAAATTCTTATTGATCCCCTCTGTAGTTTGCTCATCAGGTAGGGGAGAATGTGGATGGTCTCCTATGAGCTTGCATAACATGTCATATAAGGTATCTCCAATTCTATCTAACACTTGCAATCTAGTACATTGGTGAACTTCCTCCTGCATGTGCTGTCAATGAGAAGGCAAAAGTTTTTGTTGATCAATGCCACCAGTTCCATATGAGATTTTAGACCTTAGTTTATCTGAAGGGAGTAAAATATTGCTTTTATTTGTGTTTCCACTTAACACCTCACAAATGCAAGTTGCTAATGAACTTGTCATAATGTCATTACTTAGCTTTGTGACAACAGAGTCTTAATTCATTTTCGGTGTCAGTGAAAAATCCTCTATCTCTAAAATTCTTGGGAGGGCTACTCTTCCTAAGATTTAGATTTTTCTTATTGTATTGTAGTTCTTCCTGGATAGCATCCAAAACAATTTTTATCACTTTAATTGTGTAAACACTAAGGTGAGATCGAGACAAAGATTTCTTGTCAGGCGCAGGCTTTGAATGGGCAGCATGGCTTTCTGGTTTGAAGCAGTTTTGTAATTTTGGACAAATAAATGAGTTCAACTTCTTAAAAATCGTGTTAATGATCTTATCATTAATGTGATCTACAGGTTCAGATGTCGAGCCACTTGCTCCAGGTTCTAACCAGGTATGTTTTGTAGAGTCTACGCCAAGTGCAGATAAAAATTTCTTCCTTTTACTGTCAAACCATGTTGCTAATGGCTCTTTATTTGGTATGTCAGCATTATCTAGAGAAGTTTGATGTACTGATGAAGAATATCCGATAATGTGACTAGAAGCCATGTGAAGTATTTTTAATATAGCATCTACAATATCTTGAGCTACCGTATGGATTTCTGACACAGAGAACATCTGGTCCATCCATTCTTGATGTGACAGATCTTGTGGTTTTCCTGAGGTAAGAAGTGAAGCCTCTCTACCATTTTTATAATCTAAGTGTTCAGAGAGCCCAGAAGATATATCTTTGGGCGTCTGTGCTAAAATACTTCTAACTATATTTTCTGAAGCTTTTTGTATTTGATACGTTTCATCTTGGCTGAAAAGTAAAATGTCTTTTTTCACACCAGGCTTGTCCTTAAAAAGGTCCTTATTATTAAAAGTTGGAAGGTCAGTATTTAATCCCTGATCGTGAAATGCTACTTTGTCTTGATAAGCAGGCTTTGTAGGTAGGTAAGTTCATATTGCTTTTGTATTTAAAGCCAGCATTTTCCTTTGTTAACCAGTGATCAGGAAACTGTTCTTGTAATTTTGCTTTTTCATCTTTGATAGATGAAATCAATACATTTTCTACAATTTTGTCTATTTCTTCATTTTCATCTTCAGAATAAAGGACCATGCCAGGAACATTAATAGGTGGAAATAGGCGCCCATACCTAGGAGCATTAGTTACTCTGGTGCTGGTGACTCTGTTCTCTTCTTCAGTGCCAGAAGGACTGCTCATTCTGGAGTGTCTACTCTTTTGGACATCTGTTTTCACTGGTGTCTGATGTAGCTGAGCCAAGATATCATCAAGTAGCTGAAGGATGATCACTGTTTCTTCAGTTGCAATGAGCCTTTCATTATTAAGTCCAATTTGTATATAGCCTAGTATAGTGCTGATTGCTTCCTCTATATAACCAACCAGAGAGGACTGAGAAAAAATATTTGACACTAAATTTTGTATTTCTTCCTTGCCAATCAAATTGGCAGCATCAGCTTCAACACTGGATTTCCTTTTGCTGGCTCTTTGAAGGAATGTATATGTTGGATCTTCCCTGTGTTGCTGATAAGCCAGTTCAGTTGTGATTTCAAGATGAACAAGTTCACTTTGCTTAGAAGATGCAAGAGCCGTCAGCTTTTCTAAAATCACATGAACCATATTCTCTGCAATATCATTCATGTTTTCCAAAACATAGGGCAGTGAAGCTTTTGAAGTTTTTTCTTTTGAGGAAATGACATGTTCTCCACTGACTAAGTTTGATTTAAAGTGAACGGATACATTTTCTTGTGAAAATTCCTCGGTACATTTTTTCTCAACTGCAGACTGTAGCTTCTCAAGCACATTTTCCATAATTTCAGCAGCTGCTGAGGAAATATCAACAATGGAGAGTAAGTCTCCTTTGTCAGTATCAGTTTGGTCAACCAAAGCTTCGGCCGTAACAAAGGAAAGGGTGGGGATGGTCTGGGTTAATTCAGACACCATTTCATGAAAAATGTTTCCTAAAATCAACTCATTTTCCTCTTTTAGGTGATATTTAAAGTTAACTAAAACATCATTTAACTCCTGCATCTCATTTACAGCTTTTGCTTTTTCATCAGGAGACAGTGGGCGTTCTAAGCCATCTGTTTCAGTGGTAGCATCTTTACATTTCCTCGTGCCTGTTTCAATCAGTGCAACAAGGTGACTATTGGATTTACAGGTTTTAAGCTTGTGGGGGGTTCAGGTTTCTCATTATATTTAGGTTTGGGGATTTTAGGTTTCTTTTCTGAGTGTTCTTTCCTATGATACGTTCTTTCTACATCTGTTCTTTCTTTATGGGCAGGAGATGATTTTGACGGTGCCACTGGTTGCCCTATTGACCTGTCAGCTGCCTCTGCACAGGGCTCTGCCTGAACCATCTTACTTGTTTCATATAGAAATGTTTCACGGCATGTGCTACAGCAACTCTCACTATCAGAAGACAGGGTAGAGTCATCAGGCATTGGGTATGTAATATTTCGTGACCTTTCTTCATATTTTGTGATGGCTGGATATAATACACTGGTCACTGCATCCACAACGCAGGTCATTATATTTTGAATTATACTGTTCAGTTCTTCAGAAGTTATCTGGAAAGGAGGTGAGCGGGGATACAAGGGAAATCACATATGAATTTACTCTATTTTAGGGACAGGGACTAACCTTTAATTCCTTTTATCAAACAATGCATAGCTACAATCCAGCCACGGCGTATAGAAAGAAAATAGGGAATCTATTTAGAACACCAGATTAGTTTCAAGTTGGTTTATTCTCTGTGGCTGTGATCTATTTTTTGAATAAGATTTCCTTTGATTCAAAATCCCTTGGACCCTATACTTGTGCTCCTAAGTGTATAGTTACACCACCACCTAGATTGTCTAATTGTTGAATATATTGTATAGTGTTAAATACATTGCACCCTTAAAGCTGTCTGTCCATTTTATCTTTGTTTCAAAAATCTGAACATATGGCTAGCATATACTTGAGCTCATTGTTGGTGAAATTTAAATGTTAATAAAATAGTACACCCATTAAAATAAAATGAAGCAGAAAAAACCCCCAAAATCCCTTGGAACTATAAAAGTTTATTGCTGAGGATAAATGGCTTCCTGGTTAAAAAAAAAACAGCCAAGTGGGTGTCTAGGCTCATAGAAAACAAATGCCCTGGCAAGAAGTAAGACTGTGTTTATGACCCAAGCAATATTTCTTAAAAATACAAACCAGGTTACCTCTAACAAACTGTTTCATGAAACAAATTCGCAGTTCAAACATTTATGTGCCTTTGTGGATATAGCCTCCTTTTACTTAGGCATCCATTTAGCTAGGAGATGAGGGTAAAAAATGAAGCCCCATAGTGGAGGGGTCAGCCTGTGGGTTCTGTGGCTGGCCTGTTGCTGCCTTCCTCTGTCAATTGACTGTGTTTATATATGCAAACGACTACAGCTAGTTGTTCAAGTTTAATCAGTGGGCAACGGTTAGCACTGATGATTTAAGGGAAATGAACAGGCTTAGGTCCAACAAAAGATTATCAGTGCAAACTGTCTTGGATTGGGAGGCAGAGGACAGCTCAAGAAATAAAGAAACACATTAATTTCGGAAGGAAAAAAGGCTGAGCCAGAACTCGTACTCAAAGGGCCAGAAGGCCAAGCAGTGGAGGGAAGTTGGGGCTCTTTTAGTATGAGCTGAAGTAGAAACCCAGGGACCAGACTTGAATGGCCATTTCCTCATGGTTAATTATGCTCACTATTACAGCTTAGACTGGACCAGGGGCAGATGCAAAGTGCACCTGCCAAACTCTATAACTGTTTATGTATGTGTACTTATTGCAGATATATTTTGGGATCATAAAAATCCTTTTGCCTATAATAAAACAGTATTCTTTTTAAAGTTGTTATCCTCAAGACAGCCAGACCAGGAGCGTGTACCTTCCACAGGAACTCTATTTCTCAAGGCTGTGGCTACAAGTCAGTGGCAGCAAAGGCTGGATGCCTGGCATTTTAGCTGTGCATTGTTTGATATCCTGGCATTTGGGCACCCTATTCCCTATAATGTTGTTGTTGCCTCAGAATTATCTCCAAAGGTAGCCCCAGATTGTTCAGGTTTAGGCCAACATTCAAAGTTAACACCTTGCCGTATGTAGTATATTCTCTCCTGACCCAGTAGAGAAGGTTTGAGGGACGCTTCAAGGAAAAG
The DNA here is from genome assembly GCF_965194805.1 of Balaenoptera borealis. NCBI lineage: Eukaryota > Metazoa > Chordata > Mammalia > Artiodactyla > Balaenopteridae > Balaenoptera > Balaenoptera borealis. The sequence goes on from NC_138881.1 coordinate 109,122,110, forward strand.
CTGTTTTATTCGAGTCCATTTCCCAAATCTCCTAATGCATTTTTTATTGTGATAAAATACACATAACGTAAAATTTACCATTTTAAAGTGTATAGTTCAGCAGCATTAGGTACATTGACAATGTTGTACAAACATCACTACTATCTAGCTCTTGTAATGTATTTTTTTTAATATATGTTTACCTACTTTTCTTTTTTTTTAAATTAATTAATTAATTAATTTATTTATTTTTGGCTGTGTTGGGTCTTTGTTTCTGTGCGAGGGCTTTCTCTAGTTGTGGCAAGCGGGGGCCACTCTTCATCGCGGTGTGCGGGCCTCTCACTATCGCGGCCTCTCTTGCTGCGGAGCACAGGCTCCAGACGCGCAGGCTCAGTAATTGTGGCTCACGGGCCCAGCCGCTCCGCGGCATGTGGGATCTTCCCAGACCAGGGCTCGAACCCTTGTCCCCTGCATTGGCAGGGAGATTCTCAACCACTGCGCCACCAGGGAAGCCCCTCGTAATGTATTTTTTTTTCACCTATTGTGCAGACCAGAAAATGGCTACTGAGTTTGGAAAACATAGTTTGAAATGACAGCATACGGTTGAAAAAGACTTGTTTTACTTATGTAAAATGTCCTAAATCAAACACTTCTAAGAATAACGTTTAAACATTAATAAGTAAGTTACTCACCTTCTTGGTCTAAATTGATCTAAATCCGTTCCAATACATATGAGCTAAGAATTTCAATATATATTATTTTCTTATCACCGGAGATAACGTACAGCAGACCTACATTACTACTCTTAGGGTAGCTGAGAAAAAGCATGCCCAACTTTGACATATAAAATTGGGACATTCATCAAGTTTTCAATGAAGCGAAATGCGATAAGTAGAATCTGATTATTCAGCTCATTTTCACTATACTATTAAACCAAGAAATATCGTTTTGGTGCCAGTATGTCTCAGCCTTTGTGTTTGTTGCACATTCTATGAATTGATCAGGTGTATGTGTGAAAGAGTGTGTGAGTGTGCTACTCCCCTGAACCCCTTTCTTGTTCATGATTCCTCTGCCTAGCCCCAGAGTTGGGGCTTATCAAATTTACCCTCTGCTCTGCCTGGCCCAAGTTGCAGCTCTCTTGTGACCAGGTCCCTTCTTTTGATGGAGTAGCCATCCTAAGACTCTTCTTACTCCCGGGAGAATTAAGAGACCGATCTAGGCATCCTGGCTCACCTGCCTGAGGGGCAGGATGCTCAGCCCTGAGCCAGGTCTGCAGGAGTCTGCCAAGGCATTTCCCTTAATGTCCTCCCATTATGGAGTGGGTTTGTGGTATTTGATGCTTTCCCCGTGATGATTAAACCTCCTAAGCCTCCCCCAATCTACCCTCCTGAGCCCCCTGGGCAAAAGGCCAATAACAGTAACTTTGTACCCCCCTTACCAATAACTCTTTTAACAATAATTTTGGACCTCTGCAAAACTCAAGATTAACTGAGAGTGAAAGGCAAGGAAGAGAAAAAGGCAAAGAGGGAAACTGACTAATATCAGCAGATGATTTTGCTGGTTGTCTGATTCACAGATTTTTCTCTAATAACATATTAGAAAATATCCTTAATTGCTTTATCAGTGAGTTTCATCGTACATACTTTTTCTTGACAGTGATTTTGATGGTAGTCTTGTTGCCTGAAAAAGTAAAAAGAGATTGATTTTATTTCTTATGGTTAATAATTTATGTAACTTTCCTCCAAATTCCTAATCATTGAATCAGATTACCCGCTTTGTGCTTGGGAGTTTTTTTTTCCTCCCCAGCAATTCACAGAGAAGAATAAGCTTTATTTTTTATCTAACCCTCCTATTTAGCCTCTTATTTAGAAATTGGCCCCTGGGTATAGGACATGCTCTATTAATTACTCAGAGGAGTAGAGTAATTGCTGCATAAAGAGTAGAATAATAGGTGCTGAGTAAACTAACACCTATCTGATATTACCACTCTTGATCCACCTTAGCCATGTTTGTTCTGTAGTGAGTTGAGAAGAGCATGGATGGGGTTGGAGAGAGAGGGGATGGGCTAGTCCTTTTTGCCTGTCCTGCTTGATCAGAGCTTTCTGATAATTCACTTTCTACCCACCTCCTCAAAATTCCTAATCTCCTCTCCTCGCCCCACAGTAGGAAAACATCTATGGATGATCCACTGACAATGATAGATTAAAATAACGGGTTTCAGATCATATGCAATACCAAATTAGATGGAGCCCTTTTCTAGGTATCACAATATTCTATTCTGTGTTCTAATCAGAATTATTTGTTATGACCTACTACATGGAACCAAACTTATATTTTACTAAATTGTAGCAAGAGAACAACAAAATCATGTAAATTATAGAATAATAACAAAAAGTTTTAAAAAATCAAGGCCTAAGACTAATTATGATTTACTTTCATATTTTTCTGCCTCCATGGATCCCTTGCCGCTCTTCTTCTTGACCTTCTTAAAGGAAGCATGGTGCTTCTATTTTCATTTTTACTTGGCCTGCCTTTATGTTATCAAATTTACTTTTTCCTCCAAGGCCTAGCAATTTAATTTTGAGACATACAGTCAGACTGTGAAATTACAACCTAAATCCTAGCAGGAAAAGGTCTCAGTTAGGGTTAGGCATCAGTAGCCCATCCACAGACTAATACCTTTTTGCAATATAGAACCTAGAACATGAATGCTCACATCAGTGACATAATTCCTATCCTTTGGCTTCATTCATTTTTCTAAGACCCAGTTTCTTAGGCCAACTCTAGCACAATTTCTTTTTTGTAGATCCTCTGCAATCCAATGCACCCCGATTCTTTTTTTCTGCTCTCCCTATCTTATACCACAGGCAGCAAGTGGAGTCCTGTGTATGTTTCTACCTGTCCCCACAGACTTTCTGTCCCAAAGGCATGCATTTAGATAAAAGGAAATAGCACAGAACTAAGAACAAAACTAACCATACAGATCAGAAAAGCCTTATATAAGACCACTAGAAACTAGTTGTAATATTGTATCCAAATCTGCAATTTGCAGTGAATTATCAGTTTCTCTTTGGAGTCAATTGAGCAGAAACATGCAAATGAACTCACTGTTATGTTGGAAAGTTCCACCACAGTTCTAGGAGTGCCATAATATTCCATCCACTTTTCCCTAGTCTTAGGTGGTTTTCCCTAATAGGTTGATGCTACTAAAGCATCTAAGGTTTAGGTCATTTGTACTGCCAACTCTCTACTTCTTAAATAAAGAGAGCAGTGATATTAATGATAATTAGTTTAGAAGCCCCAAAGATAAGGCACAGTTTTTCACCGTTTAACTTGCTATGTCATAAAACTATAAATATAACCTTTCTCTTCGTAACCTTCTCCTCCATACAACCTCACTTTAGTCCAAAAGATAACTGGCCAACCACCCCTTGAAGATTAATGTGACAAGACTGAATTTTAGTCTGTCTGCCTAATCCTTCTGAATATCTAAGTTTTAATGTAACTGGTGGTCCTCTACTGGTACCTCAGGCCCACAGCTTTGGGGTGGTGTCTCATACCTCCTGATCATACATACATGTAGTCCATTCTATTGCCAAATCCATTTACTCATTCCAGTGGTTGAATGGGATTTAAAAGCAGCACCTCTGTATCCTAACATCAGTGTTCCAATCTGATAAGCCAAAAACTGGGTATAGTTCCATGGGTGGCCCTCCCTTTGCCTAACATTTTATCCCCTGTCCTGCCCTCAATTCACTCTCTGGTATTGCTCATGTCTCCCTGTCTTTTCTCCTGGTGCTTTGTGAAGCACAAATGAGGTCAGGGGCAGTGCTTTATTCATCTTGGTATCTGTCTAATAACCAGCACTATACTTTGAACATAGTAGGTTCTCAAGAAAGTTTGGTAAATAAATTTCCATTTAACATATTTTAGCTCTATGTGTACAAATGAAGGCCACTGTGCAGGCTACAAATCATTAATGGACTTCTGCAGCCAGCACCTACTTAACTGTCTTCAATTTGTCGTATATGATGCTATCAGGGGTGTTCAGCAAAGTTACTAATTTGATAATATTACATCTCTCCTCAAAACCTTAGACTGTCACTCAGTGAGTGAAATACAGACTTCTGAGCACAGTCTTCAGGGCAACAGACTCACTGCCTTCTTTACTCTGTTTCTCCTCCCATCTTCTATCCCAATCATCAGAACATACTCAGTATCTAAATGCAAAGCTTAATAATTACAACTGTTTACCACATCGCTATCTTATCACATTTGCTTCCTCCTGTCCTGACTTCTTTGGTTCCTAATTCTATTTTATTAAGCTTACTGTGTATGTCCTTTACATTAACATTAGAAAAAACAGAGAACCAAGGAGTTGGAGGAAGAGAAGAGAGAGGAGGTAAATGGTGGAACAGACATGATGCGTCCACAGTTGAGTCTTGGGAAGCAAAGAGCTGCATCAGAACAAGAGGACTAAGCCAAAGGCCTTGAACCTGGGTTCTTTTCTGTAAGGTAAAGGAATGTGACATGGGTGCAATGGGCAGAGCCATACCAGATGTGTTGTAGCTAGGTTTTCTTGTGCTGTGTCCTGGAATTGTCCTAGGTATAGCTAAAGGTATTTTAACCCTGTGTATTTGAGAGGAATGGGAGAGAAGCTCCAGGTCATATACAGAGTTCTTCATCTTAGCTGATTTTTAATAAAAGGATATCCAGAGCATTTGCTATTGAAAAGACTCAAGTGATTCTGTAGTTCTGTAGCCTAGGGTGGGAGTTGGGCAGGAGGAAGAGGGAGGCAGGAATTAACACTCTATAAAACTACACATAATCATTATCCTCTCACTTTTATTTCTTGAAACTACCTTGATACTGAGCTAGTCAGTTTCCTTACTTCAGCATCCTTGTATCCCATGAGCCCTCAGCAAATCAGACAAGCTGACTGCTGTCACTCCTACCCCCAAATCCTTTTCTAAGAAGCTTGGTCTGAACATCAACACCATTTACCACCACACACTACTTCACTTTACCCAACCATTTGCATCAGAGTTTGGGATTTATAAAAACTATCCTGAACCTCATTTGGTTTGTTGAGTGTTTAAAAGATGATGGTGTTGGGTATGTGTGTTCCATCAGGAGTTATTTTATGTGCATGAACTATTATTCAAGTTTGAGGGGAATAGGACATCAGCAGAATGGGTGGCCACCAAGGTTTGAGGGATGAAAGGCTCCCAGGCCAAAGAAAAGTTCTCCACTGGCCTTTATTTTGCATCATGAGAGACTGATTACTTCGGATTACAGTGCAAATATCCTTAGGGGGGTAACAGATTAAGTCATTAATATTATATAGTAAACTAATTTGTCATCATTAGAAAACCAGTAACCTCAAAAGGCAGAAGTAATGCAGCATTTTTGAGTGGGGACAGGGGAAAAGAATAGATCCAGATCCCAGAAGTAGTGCTCCCTGAGAGGGGAGTGAAAGTACTGTCTATAAGGGGAGCCCAGGACTAAAGAGAGAACAAAGAGAGAAGGAGGTGGAAGAGCACGAACAACTAACTTTGCCTACTTTACAATTTTAGCTTAGCCCTGAGAGGTCGCAAAAGGCGAGAGTTTTACTACAGACAAGTAAAACTACAAGAATGGAGGATTCAAACAGCACTCCTGTGTAATTATTTAAATATTAATTTAAAACAACACATTACTTTATTAAGTTTTCTTAGATACTTACTTAATTGATGAGTCGTGAGAAAAGAAGATTCCGGGAGCTGCAGGTGAATTTTCAGAGAGAAAAAGAAAATTACTCTTTATTGGTATCCTTCATGGGCTACTTGTAAAATGGTAATTAACATATCTTAATAGGTCTTTTATTCCCTGCTGTCAATGCTCTGTTTAAACCCTCCAGGGACTACCAGTCAGGCATCAAATATACCTTAAGATCTGGGATGATTGCCTTCCTCACCAGCCTCATCTCTGGTCACCATTCTTCTACATATATTCTATGCTCCAGACATACTGAACAACACGCAGTTCCCTTTGCCTCTGCCCTTACTATTTCCCTTGTAACTCTAGTGTCCCTCTTAAATTTCTCACTTTTAGGACTCATTCAGCTTGTGTCACCTCCTTAAGAGAGCCTTCCTTGATATCTGCCTAGATAGACGCATTCTCTGTCAATGCTCCTGAAGCACCCTATACATCCTTCTGTTATAGGACTTACTATGCTGTATTGTGAGTACTAGATTACAGTGACTGGCATATACTAAGCACTCAAGAACATTTATTTGTTGAATTAATTCTTCTTCTTTTTTTTTGTCTGTGCCACGCGGCACACGGGATCTTAGTTCCCCAACCAGGGATCGAACTCGCGCCCCCTGCAGTGGAAGCGCTGAGTCTTAACCACTGGACCTCCAGGGAAGTCCCTTGAATTAATTCTTTAACACATGCGTTGGCTCAATGTTTGTTCATTAGTCTGCCTGTCATTAATCTCTTCCCACTCAAATACTGTCTAACATGCTTTGTATGCCATCTAGCAAAGTTCCATAAGTGGATTTTAGTAACTATTTCTGGATAATGATACTAAAGCAAGTTTTCATGTAGAATACATCCATAGGAATACTGGGATGGTGTATGTCAATTGTGCACAATCATGACTAAACAGTCTTAGACAAACAGAATACTTTGAATAATAGAAAGTATTAGAAAGTATTGGTAGTATTACCAATTAAAGCCAGTTCAAAGTCAAGGTGAATATCTATTTATTTTTCTCCCAATAAATGTAAAGTGTATTGTGAATAACCAGTAAATTCCAACAATCTGCATAGAAGTTTTACTTAAATTCTATATACCTTCTTGAGTTTCTTTGTGTATGAGTATGTTTTTGAGTGTGTACAGTTTTGGAAACGAAGGAGCTGGAATTAATAGTGAACAAACCTGAAAAAAAGTGTGATGATAATACTGTTGTGGTGTTTTTGAAATATGTCTACAAATTCTTTCATAATACTCCCTCCTGTGGTGGAGGTTAATTCTTTTCTCCTAAGTGTGGGTTGGACTTAGTGACTTGCTTCTAATGAATATATAGTGGAAGTGATGGTGTATAACTTCTGAGACTAGGTTGTAAAATATAGTGTGGCTTCAGCCCCTTTCTCTTGGATCACTCACTCTGGGGGAAGCCAGATGCCATATCATGAGGATGCACAAGAGATGTATGGAGATTCCCACATGGTGAGGAACTGAGACTTCCTGCCAACAGCCATGTGAGTGAGAAACCTTGGAAGTGAATCTTCCAGTCGCAGTCAAGCCTTTAGGATGACTGCAGCAGCCCTGGATGACATCTTGACCATAACCTCATGAGAGACCCTGAATCAGAACCATCCAGCTAAGTTGCTTCTGTATTCCTAACCACAGAAACTGTGAGATGACTTTTTTTTAAGCTGCCAGGTTTTAGGGTTTTTTTTTTGCTTATTCAGCAATAGATAAATAATGGTGCGGTTAAAAGAATAAGGAACTCTTCTATGGTTTCTAGCAACATGGTGCATTAAATATCCTAAAGAGCCTAACTGTGTAAAACCTATTAGAAATGCAATGGGAATTTGATAAAAATACAATTATAGTATAGAACTTCCATACACCTCTTTGATGGCTGGACACATCTAGCAGACAGTAAGAAAAGAGTCTAGTAGACAAAAAAATCAGTAAAGATGTATAATAATTGAATAATATAATCAATAAATATAATTTAAAATTCATTTAGAGCCTTACATCCTTTAAATAGAGAATTATACATTTTTTTGTATGTCCATGGAACACTTTCAAATATCAGTCACATATTTGGCCACAAAGAAAATGTTAACAACTTAAATGTGTTAAAGATCTGCAGGCTACATTCTCTGAACCTAACTTTAAAAATGTGGCCGAAAATATTAATCTCCTGATAATTAAGAAACATACTTATGGATAACTCTTAGATCAAAGAGGGAATAAAAAAGAGTATAATCTACCTTAAAAAGAACACTTTATATTAAACCTATGGGAACAGCTTTTATTATTTCCCATAGGTTTTGATATAAGGTGTTCTCTTCACTGCTTCTCCCATGCATCCCAGACCAATATCTACAACTGCCTCCTTGACTGTTCCACTTAGATGTCCCACTTGGATGCCTTCAGGCATCTCAAACTCAACATATTCAAAGCTGAACTAATTTTTTCTCTTCCCAACTTGTTCATCTTTCTGTATTGCCTGTCTACTGAATGGCGCCACTATTCACTATCCATTAAGTTGCTCAGACTAGAAATCTGGGAGTTGTCTTCAATTCATTCTTCCCCCATATTCAATCAGTAACCAAATCTCATCCATTCGACCCTCTTAGTCTGAGTCAAATCTGTGCCCAGCTCTTCATCCTCACTGCCACTGACTTTGTTCAGGACTCATTTCTAGCCTTGACTATTGTAATAGCCTCTTAATTGTAATGAGGGGCAGTATGGTATTGCAGTTAGGATTGGTTGAGTAAGATAGACCTAGGTTAAAACCCTGGCTTTGCCACATATTATGTGAAATCTTGGGCATGATAATTTACCACTCTGAGACTTAGTTTACTTATGTGTAAAATGTTAGATAAAAATACTTTTATTGTTGGGAGGGTTAAATGAGAGAATATAGTTTAGTATAGTTCCTGGTACATAGTAAGTGTTCAATATGCTGTTATTTTTATTGTCTCATTGCCTCCAGTCTCTTCACGTCTACTTCCACTTTCCTTTTTTATAAAAGGCAAATTCTTTTTTTTCTTTCTTTTTTTTGGTCATTTTTTGAAGTCTAGTTAATTTACAATGTTGTGTTACAGGTGTACAGCAAAGTGATTCAGATTCTTTTCCAGATTCTTTTCCATTATAGGTTATTACAAGATATTGAATATAGTTCCCTGTGCTATATAGTAGATCCTTGTTTTTTATTTATTTTATATATAGTAGTGTGTACCTGTTAATCCCAAACTCCTAATTTATTCCCCCCCCGCCACTCTCCCCTTTGGTAACCGTATGTTTGTTTTCTGTGTCTGTGAGCAGAAAAGGCAAAATCTGACCATATTATGCTCCTGCGAATATTCTTCAATAGTTGCCCTTCGATAACAGGATAAAAGGTAGATTTCCTGGCACAGCTTACCAGAATCTTAATGATCCAACACTTATCTACCAGTCAAGCTTCATCTTCTGTAATTCTCTAACTTGAACTTTTAGTTAAAGCAATTCTGAAAAAAAAACTATTTCCACAAACCCACTATGCGCTAATGTATATATCTCGGTAAATGTATTCCCTTCTCCTGGAAGGTTCTCTTTCCATTTGTCTGCTTAGAAAATTCTTTCTTATCCTTCATGTCTCAGCTCAATTGTGGCACATTCTGTAAAAGCTTCCTTGGCTTCCCTATGGAGAGTGGACTTTGTATATACCTCCTTTATTGCACTTATCATATTGGATTGTGATTACTGGCATGACTGTTCTATGCTAAACTGTAAAATCCAGGATAGGGACCATGGCTTCTCTACTTCGTGTGTTCAATAATTAGCATAGTGCATGGCATGTAGCAAAAGCTCAATAAATGTTAGTTGAATGAATGCATGAATGGATTGCAGGATTTCCTTAATAGTTATTGTTAATGTTTACCTGACTCATAGTTTAAGCTCGATTTCTTGGCCTTTTCCCCATTCAAATCAGCATATGTCACCTATACATGCCAAAAGAAAAAACAAAGAAAATCCTCAAATGAGTTTTCAAAGAATTTGAACATCATCTATTTCTCACAGAAATTTAATAAAGTGATTTAAAAAGTCCATTTATAATATACACGTGTTTCATTTGGTTTACATTACATACATTACTTACAGAATTCAAAGGCTTATAGAATTCATTAGTATACTAAAATTAACTAACTGAGGAATGCACTGATCAGCATGGAAGGTAATCAGTTGAATAGCTAAAAAGAGTATGTGTGGTTTTTAAAGAAAGTTAACTATAGGGAAAATGTTTTGAGAGAGCTGGAAAGCACAGAGCAGGTTTTCTGCACACAAGGGATGTGACTCTTTGATTTGGCCAAGAGCTCTACCTGCTTAGGTAATTATACAGGAAGATAAATCCAACAGAGTAGACTTTATTTGTTTTCCAGGCCTGAGAGCTGAACACAAGCCACCAGAAGTACATTTCCTGACACTGATGGGATGGGTGAAATAAGCTGGAAAATAGCATTGGATTCTATTGTAATAAAAGTGGTCATGCTATTTCTCAAAATAAATTAGGTATTTGTGACCATTTGATTTACTCATATTGTCCAATGTATTTTAAAGCCTTCTTTAAAAACAGATGGTCTAAATTCGTTTATTGCGTTTTTTTGATAACATATGTAGTACTAAGTTTGCCGTTCATGCTACACTCAGAGAATACTTTTTTTCTGACTGTATAGTGAGGCTAGTGAAAAAAGTTATTAATTCCAGATGTACAACTACTAAACTATCTTAAAGTAGTTAAGAAGATTCTTTAATCAGGTACTAAGCATACAGATTATGGATGTTAGCACAGTAGCACAGTGCCCTGGACACAGCAGGTGTTTTATAAATATTTGTTTATATAGAGAAGCATATTGTGGCTAACATGCTACATTTGAAGAGTTATATATAATTGAGTCTGTCACTTTCTATGCATTTAACACAGAATATGGCAATATATGTTAACTTTTTAGAACAGGTGAGCCAGTTAATGCAGTGCTAACGGAGCCAAGGAGGTACATTTGATTCTTATAATGAATGACAAATCGGCAACCCACAGAGGTAATATATGTTGTGACCAGGTACCCTGAATGTCTGTTGCCAACTTCCCGCCGTCAGATGAGTGATCACTGGTCACAAAGGGGATAGGGCGAGGCAGTATGGCTGTCTCTGCACAACCCATCAGCACTAGAAGAGAAATGATTCACAAAAACCCAATATGTTGATTCCTCTGCAGGGCATAGGTATGGACCTTGAAGCTCTTGAAGCTCATCATTTAGGAAGACTATAACCTAAGGGCTAAGTGGGAACACTCAAGTTGTTTGTGGTAAATCTCTATTAAGAATTGAGACAAATATTCAAATTTTGGATCTATTTAACACATTTAAACTCTCAGGCTCACCATTTTTCTTTTGTTAGCTTACACCTTGTTACTGATATTCCCTACACTTAGAGTATGGCAACACTAACATAACTGATAACCATGAGCGCTGGAAGTCTGAAGTAGCACAGGATTATTCCTGTGGGTTCACATTTCAATTTTTTTCTTTTAAGATTGATTGATTGATTGCTATGTTGGGTCTTCGTTTCTGTGCGAGGGCTTTCTCTAGTTGCGGCAAGCGGGGGCCACTCCTCATCGCGGTGCACGGGCCTCTCACCATTGTGACCTCTCTTGTTGCGGAGCACAGGCTCCAGACGCGCAGGCTCAGTAGTTGTGGCTCACGGGCCTAATTGCTCCGCGGCATGTGGGATCTTCCCAGACCAGGGCGCGAACCCGTGTCCCCTGCATTAGCAGGCAGATTCTCAACCACTGCGCCACCAGGGAAGCCCCACATTTCAATTTTTATAAAATCTTACTATAGGGTGGTTAATTTCAGGGAATAAGGCTGTTCTGAATTGTCATTTAATACATGAAACTGTGTTATGCCAATCTTGATCATAATTTCATATTTCATTTGTTCTGTCTGTATCTGGGACAAAAGAAATGTTACTTGCCTCTTGTTTTGAAGTATCCTGTAGAGAGTGTCTATAGACATTTGCTGTTTTTGCAGAAATACCTGGAGTTTGAAGTGAAGTACTTGTAATTTCGGGGGAAAAGAAGAGGTACCTTTAAATAAGAAAAAATGATATAGTTCTCCTTGTTGGGCTGCCATAATGTCTAGAATTACCATAGTCAACGATGTATTTATTTATGGAAGTTAAGGCAGTATCTCCAAGTATAAAAGGCCTTTTTTTGAAGTCCCCTGCTTACCAGCTTCCAGTGGCCCACCACTGCCATCAGGGACAAGCCTGAACTCCCTAACTTCTGGCCCTAAATTACTTTGCCAGCTAAATCTCCCACCACTCCCCTGCCCTAGAATGAACTGTTTTGCACTTCATTCAGTAGGCAAGGGGGAACCACCGAGGACTTTTTGGTAGAGGAATTATACGTCCAAAGCTGTATTTCAGGAAGATTACATTCACAGGATAGATTAACAGGAAGAAGAGATTGGAGGCAAATTATTGCAGTGCTTAAGGGCATGGGTGGCACGAATGGAAAGGAAGGGAAGGTTATGAGAGAATTTAAGGTGGTGGATTGGACAGAAGGTGGCAACTTTTGGATGTAGAATATGAGCAGTAGGAAAGAGTCAAAGATGACTCAGGTCTTGTACCTGAATAAAATTAGGAGAAGCAGAGAACGGGTTTGGGGGTGACTAGAAGATGATGAATTTGGTTTTACACATATTGGATCTGAGGTGCTTGTGGGCTGCCCAGGTGGAGATGTCCTAGTGCTCTTGGTGAGTGTGCAGGATATGCGTGGGAATCTTTTGCAGAGGCTAACAGAGACTTAGCTAACCTCTAGTCCAGTCCTGGCAGATGGGAAACAGGATGTATTTTTATGTCTGGGGAGAAAAGATGGCATTAGAGGGTAGAGACCTTCATGGGGAGAATTCTCTGCACTAGGACTCCCTAATGGCAGTATGTTGGGAATTTATATAGGCAGCCACAGCAGAGGGTCTAACTTCCCCACGCTTTCTTTGCCAATTCCAAAGGGCCTATTCACCCAGCAATCACTCAAAAATGTGTGATACTAATATTTACAATCATGAATAATTTTTATATCTTCCTTTATCAAATTAATCATAGATTTTATAATCAGGGAAAAAAGCATAACTTGGAAAACTATATGATAAAACTAATTATTTAACTGGAAGATATCAGAGCAATTGCAAATATTGTTCATTTTCTTACCTCCATCATTTAAAGGGTATGATGTCTTAATTGTTTCTCTATCTTTCTGTATGGTTTAACATTCAAGACAAAAAATTAGTTAGTACTCAGCCTTCTAAAAGAGACTTTTGCTGACTCTAGAGCAATCAAATTAATACAGTATCTCCCCTTTCCCCTCATCCCCTACTTCTCTCCTAAGCTCTGGTCTCAACGCTAATATCTATTATTAACCTCTGACTGGATATCTTTTACAGGTACCTAAACTTAACTAGTTTAAAATGAAGCTTATCATGTACCCAGGTACTCCCATCTTTCCAAACTTGCTACTTCTCTGTCTTCCATATTCTGGTTAAAGGCATAACAATCCATCCAGTGCTCCATTCCAGAAAGCTTAAAATTGTTCCGTTTATTTCAGATAAGGCTAGTTTAATCCAATCTGATGCTTATTGAGTACACGGCTTGGAACTGAAATAAGATACATAATTCCTGACCTCAAGAAGTTTATCATCCAGTAGAAAAGACAGACAAATATGATGGAGTATAATGAGTTCTGAGATAGAGGTAAGCCTCAGCACTATGGGAGCACAGAAAACCCATACACAAAAATTAAATCATCATCATCATCATTGTCATCTCCCTTTCTCTGGTTCTACTCATCTGTTGAGTCACCAAATCCTGGCATAGTCTGATTCTGAAATATCTTAAATCTGTGGCCTCTTGTTTACCCTCATTGTCACTGCTTTAGTTCGGGCCTTTATCATTTTTATCTGGACTATCCCAGTAGACTCAAAACTATCTTGCTTCTCAGAAACCAAACGTATCATCCAACATACATAAAGGTCATTTATGTTAATGATCATGGTGAAACATATATGTGAATATTCTTATTTCATGGTTATTTTGTGTGATTGGGGCCACAAAAAAATTAATTTGTATCATTGAAAAAAAAAAAAGTGGGCGGTGGCCCAGTTCCTGGAAATCCCCTCCCCTTCCCGAAATAGCTGGAATACTCCTCCCACTCATTAGCCTATGAAATTACCCACCCCTATAAAAACTTGACAACCCCATACCCTGGGGCCGCTCTCACCTTCTGAGATGGCCCACACTCTGTCTGTGGAGTGTGTTTCTCTCTAAATAAATCTACTTCTTACCTATCAAAAAAAAAACTATCTTGCTTCTAATCTCTTCTCTCTATGTATCTTTCTCGCACACTGCAACCAGATTATCTTTTTTTTTTTTTTTACAATTTTTATTTATTTATTTATTTATGGCTGTGTTGGGTCTTCGTTTCCGTGCGAGGGCTTTCCCTACTTGCGGCGAGCGGGGGCCACTCTTCATCGCGGTGTGCGGGCCTCTCATTATCGCAGCCTCTCTTGTTGCGGAGCACAGGCTCCAGACGCGCAGGCTCAGTAACTGTGGCTCACGGGCCCAGTTGCTCCGCAGCATGTGGGATCCTCCCAGACCAGGGCTCGAACCCGTGTACCCCGCATTGGCAGGCAGATTCTCAACCACTGCGCCACCAGGGAAGCCCCAGATTATCTTTTTAAACCCAAATCATTCTTATTTCACACCCCTACTCAAAGACCTGCATTGGCTCCCTACTACTGAGAGAATAAATTCATACCTCAGCAAGGTATACTAAGTTCTGGCTTCAACCTACCTTTTTAGTCTGCTTTCCTCCCCTGCCATGGTTTTGCTGGCTTGAACTTTCATGCCTTCACTTAACACTTTAAGCCTGTCTGCAATACGGCCTCACCATATCCTCACATCTACTCATCTGGAAGCTTCCCACTCATGTTTCAAGACCTAATTCAATTAAGCCCTCCTTTTATAAAGCTTTTTTAAATTTCTCTTGGCAGGACTATTCTCTAAATCTTCTGTGCTTCTACATTTTGTACAAATCAAAACTCTTCTCTCCTTTGACTGTAAGCACTTCTGTTTATGTGTGTCTGATCCCTGGAAGATGAGTCCTCAAGAGCAGTGATGATGTCTTTTCCATCTTTGTATCCTATGTCACCTACTTTCCCCCCTTTTCCTTCCTTCTAGCTTAGCACAGGACCTGACCCACAGCAGGTTCTCAATAAATGTTAGCTATCATCATCATCATTGAATATTTGTTAGTTTCTGCTCAACTGCATGGTACATTTAGCATGAAGCTGACTCAGAACCTTCACTACCAAGGAGAGGGTCCAGACTTGTGTAGAACCCCATTATTTCTAACCAATCAGTACCATGCCAGTGAAGGGGCTATCCCATAGACAGGAAAGTTAACCAGATAAATAAATGATCAATACAAAGCACCCGAGACATACAGCTTTCTACCTTTTGTTCTGTTGTGTTACTCTACATCATGAGGAGAAGATAATGAGGGTGATGCTTTTTCAGGAATATTTACAGAACTATACAAATGGTGAGATGGTCCTATAGCAAATGAAAGAGAAGTCATTTAATTTTAAAACTTTATTGAATTATAATTGGAGTACAATAAACTGCACATATTTAAAATGTACCATGTGTTCAGTTTTGACATGTATATAAACCTATGAAACCATCACCACAATCAAGATAAACATTTACATCACCCCCAAAAGTTTCCTTGTGCCCCCTTATAGTTCATCCCTCTCTCTACTCCTGTCCCCCAGGAAATCACTGATCTGCTTCACTATAAATTAGTTTGCATTTTCTAGAGTTTGCTATAAATGGAATCAAACAGAATGTACTAATCTTTTTTGGGGGGGTGGTGATCTGGCTTCCTTCATTCAGCATAATTATTTTGAGATTCATCAATATTGTTGCCTGTATTAATAATTTATTCCTTTTTATTAGTGAGTAGTATCCCATGGTACGGATGCAGTACAGTTTATCCATTTACCCGCTGAAGGACATTTGGGTTTCCAGCTTTTTGGCTATTATGAATAATGTTGCTATGGACGTTGATGTACAAGTCTTTATGTGGACATATATTTTCATTTCTTGTGGGTACATACCTAGGAGTGGAATGACTGAATCATGTGGTAGATGTAAGTTTAACTTAGGCTGCCAAAATGTTTTCCACAGTGGTTGTACCATTTTACATTCCCACCTGCAATGTCAGAGAGTTCTAGTTGCTTCACGTCCTTGCAAATACTTGGTATGGTCAGTTACTTAAATTCTAGACATTTTACAGGGTGTATAATGTTATCTCATTGTGGTTTGGTTTATATTTCCCTAATGACTAATAATGTTAAACAGCTTTTTGTGTGCTCATTTGCCATCTGTATGTCTTCAGTAAAATGGTTGTTCATGCCTTTTGCCCAAGTTTATTAGGTTGTCACATTACATATATTGCATGTTTTTCTGTATTTTACACTTTTTACAGTGATCATGCCTTCTACATGTAGGTCTGGAGACCATCTTTTGCTGTACTCACTTTTGGGGCTTGACAGATGCGAAACAGCCATTATGCAACAGGGCTATTTTTTAAATTGTATATTATTTTTTTCATTTTTGACTCTCTAAGTACAAGACCTCTACCCTAGTCTTCCATAGGCATCCACCCGCCTGGGGGTGGAGCTAGGGGAGGGGAGGTTAGAATTTTTAACAGGAGGAATGCCACGATAAACACCCAGGTAATATTCAGCACCTGTCATCCCCAAATATGATGACACAGCCAAGACAGTATGACCTGCAAGCCATGCAATTGTCTCAAGAATTTCCCTAAATTTTATCTTCTTTTTTGTGTAGCAAGAGCCTGGAATACTTAGAAAATTCTCCTTTAGTGTACTGGAGATACCCTAAGCCCACCAATAACAGTTATCTGGGCTCAGAAAGAAGGGATTTGACTTAAGGAAAGTTAGGGGGAAAAAAGTCCACTCCTTTAGCAGCTCAGAGATGGTGGGAAAATGGAAAGGTGGTGGGAGAGGCTGGAGAGCAAACAAGTCAGATGGGGCTTCACATTTGGGCCTTGGTGCTTCAGATAACTGAGGTTAATATGGAGAGAAAAGAAGAGCTATTGCTCTGCTCTCTGTTTTGGACTCTGGAAAGAGATTTCTTCGGCTACCCCCACCCCTGCCTCCTCCTCCTCACCTGGGGCATGACCCAGAAACCTTGCAATACAGTGTGGTCAGGCAGAGCAAGGCTCTCTCTGAAGTTCTGCCTTAACTATCTTACAACTGACATAAAATTGTAAGATAGTTAAAGTATACATTGTGGTGATTTGATATATATGTATACTGTGAAAGGATTCCCCCCATTTAGTTAATTAGCACATCCATCACCTCACATATTTACATTTGTTGTTGTTGTTGAAAACATTTAAGTTCTACTCTCTTAGCAAGTTTTAATTATACAAAACAGTGTTTTCAGCTATAGTTGCCATGTTATACATCGGCTCCTCAGAGCTTATTCATCTTATAGCTGAAAATTTGTACCCTTTTACCAACCTCTCCCTATTTCCCCTTGAGGTTTTGCTTTCTTAAGCCACTCTTGGTTCCCATGTGGTATACACATGGCCCAGAAAGGGCTGAGAGTCTAGCTGGGAAGCTTGCCATGGGGAGTCACCGGGCTGGGGGTAAGAGGGCTCCATCCCCAGTGTTAGTGGAGCAGCCAGCCAGAACTGAGGTGGAATGGGAAAGCCAGAGGGTTCTACTAAGCCCAGTGAGACTAGACCGTGAGTCATGGCAGTGATGGCCAAGTCAACTGTGAATGACAGCAGGCCAAGCACTATCTCAGTGGAGATAAGGTCATCTCTCTGAAGACCAGAGAAGGCAGAGGACAAAAACGTCATCCAAGCCCCCTTACTTTATTCCACCTCCATGAGGTCATGGAAGCCAGTGTTTCCCAAACTTTAATGTGCATATGATACACTGGGGATCTTATGAAAATGCAGATTCTGACTCAGTAGGTCTGGGGTGGGGCCTGAGAATCTGCATTTCTAATAAGTGCCCTGGTGATGCCCATACTGCTGACACGTAAAGGAGTAAGAACATAAGCCACACCTCTTGCCCCAGACAACATCTTTGGGAAAGAAGCAGAACAATGGGAGGCTCTCTGAAGGTCTGAGCCATTTTGGGGACCCCACAAAGGCAGAATCTAGAGGAATATGTTAAAAAAATCAATGACTGAGCCAGAAAACAAAAGGAAGGAAGGCACTTAGATCCAGCAAATAGTGCTAGCCCTACATGTGCTAAAGAAGCCAACTCAAGAAGTAGGTTGAAATGTTAAAATGGCAACAGCTACTACTCAGTTGGGCAGTTCTAAAAGGAACAGGGGAATAAGAGTGGTGACACTGATTGCACGCTCCACTGCTGCAGAAAAATATGTGGCAGAATGAAATATTGCTGCTGCTAGCAAAGTGACAAGTTACTTCAGGCCTGAAAAGTCCAAAGCCTAAGGAAGGGTAGGGTTTTGAGAGAAAGCACTGGTCCGGGTCTTGATCCTCGCGAGGTCTTTAGGACCATAGGCTTCAGAAACATCAGTAGCAAGCACCTCCAGTCAGCAATTTGCAAGGTTGATGCTCCAGGTGAAACCAATGAGCTTCCCTAGGAGGCAGAACTGCTGAGCAAGGTATAACAGCTGTGGTGGCAGCAGCCAGTGAAGCACAGCCTAAAAAAATGCTTTGGGATCTTGTTGGGAATGGAAAAGTACAGAAATGAGATCAGGAGCAGGGGCTGTGTGTGGAGGGGACAGGGCTGTGCACTGGGCTTGCAGAGTTGTCAGCTGCAAAACGTGGGCTGTCCTGCTCAGAGGCGTGTGGAGACAGTGACTCCAACTGAGTAATTAGGACCGCAAGCGCGGCTGTAGCATTGTTGGTAAGCATTACTCAAAATCCATCATTTATAACAGAGGACGGAGGATTTATCCACATTATAAGCAGAAGCAATCAGTACCAAATCCAGTCTTTACACAAATTACTATTTTAGTATTTCTAATCATAATATTACAATTACGTTTTTGTCCTTGGTGTAATTTCTGGTGACCGGCAGTGATACTCATTTCCTTGATCTTTGGATAAGAAGCTTAAAAAAACACAATAAGATTTATTTTTAATAGTGGCGATGACAAAGTTATTCAAGATAGATTCTATTTATCCTCTCATGCCCAACAGGAGGGAGCCATAGCCTAATCTGTATATGGGGTTGTGGGAAGGAATTAGAGAGGATAGGTAGTGGGTCTCAATGGGAGGCAATTTTGTACCCCAGGGGATAATGGAATTTGGACATGTCTGGAGACATTTTTGATTGCTACAAATTGGGGAGGGGGATCTGCTCCTGGCATCTAGCGGATAGAGACTGGGGATGATGCTAAACATCCTACAATGCACAGGACGGTCCCCACAACAAACAGTTATCCAGCACAACATGCCAGTAGTGGCAAGGTTGAGGAATGCTAGGACAGATGTGATGGGGAGGCAGGACAATCACTTTTATAATATCATCTTGTCTAGTTAAAGTTATACTTGTGGGGACAGAGTTGTCTTCTGGCAGAAGGGAAAAACTCCATCCCTCCGTCCTGCTCAAGAAGAACATGGCTTTTTCTTTGTGTGTGGATGCAGACCAGCATAATGACTGTGCTGGAGGCCCTGTAGGCCATGTGCTGGAGACCCCCCAGTGGCCATTGACAATTCTTGGTTGTGCCTCAGAGCCTGACTGAGGTAACCATACCCGATTTGTGAAAAAGGTGACTACCGTTTCTGTTTCTAATTGTTTAGAAATAGACAAGAGGATTTCAAACTATATGTGTGCTAATTGGGTTTTCATTAGAGTTTTGTGTATCCCTTGGTGTCCACGTGGTAGAAGGTGATGGGCTTCTTACAGTGGTGTAAGTCAATTTCATATGTGAAATAGACATCTTCATTCTCTTTTCACCTCTGTAATGCTGTGAACATAAATCCTTTTATATTTTCTTTTTCAAAAAGCATTTGAGGTGGCCACTGTTTAAGATGCTTACCTGAAACTTTCTTCCTACTGGAAGGAGAAGTTAACAGTTGAAGATGGAAGGAGCAATCTGGCTGCTAAAGTGATGTACTGTCCCAGAGGGAGAAGGTTACAGCCTCATCTTATCACTGAACTGAACTGTGAGCTTTTCTTACTGACTCCTCCTTCACAAACTTTTCATTCCTTCCTCCCTCTCACATTGTCTATGTTTACTGGCTGGTCCTTTATAAACGTTCTCTCGAACACATTCTCTTGCTCATTTTTTAAAAAAGGCCTTTTCTGCTCTCCCTTAAAACTTCTTTTTCTCTGTTTCTTTTCCCTTCCCTCTTCCTCTTCTGTCCCCTCCCTCCCCCACCCTCTTGTCTCCTGTCCTCTCTTTTCTCTTTCTTTTTACTCTCTATTTACTGACCCACTTTAAAAAGTTTTTCATTTCTTCTCTTTCCAACTCTCTACCTTTTATGTACTGACTTCTCGCTGGTTTCTCCTTTTCCAAATCAGTTCTATCTATCTTTGTGTCTGTCTGTCTGTCTATCTATCATCTATCTACCTACCTATCTATCTCCTTACTTATCTATCCCTCTACCTACCTAGCTATCTATCCATTTTTTTGGTATCGTCTTTTAAAAAAATTGACTTCTACTTTATAAATCCGCCCCCCTCCATTGCACACAATTGTACTTGATTTTCTTATTGGCTCCCCCCGCCCTCACTCTCACATTGTCTTTTTCTGCTTTATGTAACACTTTCCCCTACTGACTCATCATTATAAACCTCTTTTCTTTCTTATTTCCTACTTCTGTTCCATCATCCTTTCTTCCCATCTTCCTTCCTTCCTCCCTTCCTCCTTCCTTCTTTATCTTTACTCCCTCCTTCCCTCTCTCCTTCCCTCCAGTCTTCCTTCATTACTTTCTCCTTTTTTTCCCCTTACTTCCTCTTACCTTCTTTACTCTGTCCCTCATTTCTTCCTTCCTCCCATTCTCCTTTTACTCTCTTTCTGCTGGCTCCCCCCTTTTTTTTTTTTTTTACATCTTTATTGGAGTATAATTGCTTTACAACGGTGTGTTAGTTTCTGCTTTATAACAAAGTGAATCAGTTATACATATACATATATCCCCATATCTCTTCCCTCTTGCGTCTCCCTCCCTCCCACCCTCCCTATCCCACCCCTCTAGGTGGTCACAAAGCACCGAGCTGATCTCCCTGTGCCATGTGGCTGCTTCCCACTAGCTATCAGTTTTACATTTGGTAGTGTATATATGTCCATGCCACTCTCTCACTTTGTCACAGCTTACCCTTCCCCCTCCCCGTGTCCTCAAGTCCATTCTCTAGTAGGTCTGCATCTTTATTCCCGTCTTGCCCCTAGTTTCTTCATGACCATTTTTTTTTAGATTCCATATATATTTGCTTTTACCATTTGTCCTGGCTCCCCTTTTAACACTTTTTTCTTCCTGCTGTAACTCTCTCATTCTCTCTTTTTCATACATTCCTCCTTACCGGCTTCCACTTTTAAAATTATCTACCTACCTACCTTGCTACTTACCTGTGATCTGTATAACTGCCTACCTACCTATCTATTCAGCTATCAATCATCTGTCTTTCTGTCCTTATTTTTGTCTTTGTTTTTCTGACTCCTACTTTTAAAATCTCTGTCCACCACCACATGACTATTCTCGAGTTTTGTAACGGCTCCTGCATTTTCACCCTTACATTCTCTTTCCTTCTTTAACTCTTCTTCTCTACTGACTCATCCCTTGTAAACTTAGTGCCTGCCTGTCTTCCTCCTTCCCTCCCTACCTCCCCCTACTTCCTGCCTTCTTTACCTCCTTCTTCCCTTCCTTTCTACTCCTTTCCTTCCTCCCTCCCTCTCTTCTTCCCTCTCTCCCTCTTAGACTTTTTTTTTAAACAGGTTTCCTCTTTTAAACTTTTTTCTTTGCTTCACTCTCTCTCCTTTTATCTTTTTAATACTGACTTTTTTTTTTACCACATCTTCCATATAAAACCCTGTCTACTTACCTATCTATCCATCAACCTGCCAAACTACCTAGATATCATCCATCCATCTATCTTTATTTTATTGGATTTTACCTGAGTTCCTCTCTTTTAGATCTTTCTCTCCCTGCTCTCTACTTTCTCCCTTCCTTCTTTCCTTCTTCCTTCCTTCCTTCCCTTCCTACCCTTTCTCTGTCTTTTCCTCACTCCATTTCTTTCATGGTCTCTGTCTTTCTCTTTTCTTTCTGTGCCTGCATGCATGCCTGCCTTCCTCCCTCCTTTCTTTCATTCCTTCTCTCATCCCTTCCTCCTCCCTTACTATCTCCTGCCCCTTAATCCTTTTCCTTTCCTCATTTCTTTCTTCCTTCCTCCTGCTTCCTCCTTTCCTTTCACCATCCATCCACCCACCCTTTCCCTCTTGTCCTTTTTCATTCGTTTCTCCCTCCTTCTGTCCATTCCTGTCTCCTCCTCCTTTCATCCCTCTTTCTTTCTCTCTCTCTCCCCTTTCCTTCTTTCTTCCCTTCCTCCTTCCTTTCGTTCTTCTTTTGCTTAATTTATACTACTCCTCTTTCAAAACGTTTCCTTTCTTTCCCTCTCCTTTTCTTTATACCTTTTTCTTTTGTCTTTACTACTGCCTTCTCCTTTAAAAATCAGTTCTACCTATCCTCCTGCCTAGCTGGCTGACTCTATATCCAGCTATCAGTCACCTTCTTTCTGTCTTTATTTTAATGATTTCTACTTTTTTTAAAATATTTTATTTTATTTTATTTTTTTTACATATACTTTTTTAAAAAACATCTTTATTGGAGTATAATTGCTTTACAATGGTGTGTTAGTTTCTGCTTTATAACAAAGTGAATCAGTTATACATATACATATGTCCCCATATCTCTTCCCTCTTCGTCTCCTACCCTCCCACCCTCCCTATCCCACCCCTCTAGGTGGTCACAAAGCACAGAGCTGATCTCCCTGTGCTATGCGGCTGCTTCCCACTAGCTATCTATTTTACGTTTGGTAGTGTATATATGTCCATGCCACTCTCTCACTTTGTCACAGCTTACCCTTCCCCCTCCCCATATCCTCAAGTCCATTCTCTAGTAGGTCTGTGTCTTGATTCCCGTCTTGCCACTAGGTTCTTCATGACCATTTTTTTTTTTAGATTCCATATATATGTGTTAGCATACGGTATTTGTTTTTCTCTTTCTGACTTACTTCACTCTGTATGACAGACTCTAACTCCATCCACCTCATTACAAATACCTCCATTTCATTTCTTTTTATGGCTGAGTAATATTCCATTGTATATATGTGCCACATCTTCTTTATCCATTCATCTGTCGATGGACATTTAGGTTGCTTCCATGTCCTGGCTATTGTAAATAGAGCTGCAATGAACATTTTGGTACATGACTCTTTTTGACCTATGGTTTTCTCAGGGTATATGCCCAGTAGTGGGATTGCTGGGTCGTATGGTAGTTCTATTTGCAGTTTTTTAAGGAACCTCCATACTGTTCTCCATAGTGGCTGTATCAATTTACATTCCCACCAACAGTGCAAGAGGGTTCCCTTTCCTCCACACCCTCTCCAGCATTTATTGTTTCTAGATTTTTTGATGATGGCCATTCTGACCGGTGTGAGATGATATCGCATTGTAGTTTTGACTTGCATTTCTCTAACGATTAATGATGTTGAGCATTCTTTCATGTGTCTGTTGGCAATCTGTATATCTTCTTTGGAGAAATGTCTATTTAGGTCTTCTGCCCATTTTTAGATTGGGTTGTTCGTTTTTTTGTTATTGAGCTGCATGAGCTGCTTGTAAATCTTGGAGATTAATCCTTTGTCAGTTGCTTCATTTGCAAATATTTTCTCCCATTCTGATGGTTGTCTTTTGGTCTTGTTTATGGTTTCCTTTGCTGTGCAAAAGCTTTTAAGTTTCATTAGGTCCCATTTGTTTATTTGTGTTTTTATTTCCATTTCTCTAGGAGGTGGGTCAAAAAGGATCTTGGTGTGATTTATGTCATAGAGTGTTCTGCCTATGTTCCTCTAAGAGTTTGATAGTGTATGGCCTTACATTTAGGTCTGTAATCCATTTTGAGTTTATTTTTGTGTATGGAGTTAGGGAGTGTTCTAATTTCATACTTTTACATGTACCTGTCCAGTTTTCTCAGCACCACTTATTGAAGAGGCTGTCTTTTCTCCACTGTATATACTTGCCTCCTTTATCAAATAACTTTCTATCTTTTTTGTCCTAACTTTCTTATGGGCTTTTCCTCTTTAGAGTCTTATCTATATACCTACCTATCTAGGTATCAGTCATCCTCATCTCTCTTCTAACTCTCTTTATTGACTTTTCAAAACTTCCCCCACCCACATTGTACTTGATTTTCTTACTTGCTCCTCCTTTTCAATTCTCTCTCCTGCTCTCTTCTCTCTCTCCCCTTTATTTTATTCTTTCATACTGTCCCATCCCTTTTAAACTTAGTTTTTCCTTCTCCTTCATTTTCTTGTTTTTATTTCACTTTCTGTTTCTGTTTTCTTTACTTTCCTTCCGTCACTCTTACCTTTCTCTCTAGCCTGTCTTCCTCACTTCCTTTATCCCTCCTTCCTCCTTCCTGCCTTTTTTTTAAACTCACTCTTTATGGGCTCTTCCTCTTAAACTTCTGTCTTTTATCTATTTATCACCCATCATGTTTATTTAACAGTCTTTTTCCCCCCTCTGAAGTCTCCTTTTTAAACAGCCCCCCTTCCCCAAATTGTACTTGAATTTCTTACTGGCTCCTCCTTTCCAAGCCTCTCTCTTACACAATCACATTCCCTCTTTTTTATTTCACTTTTCCTACTTCCCCATCCTTTAAAAACTTCCCTTCCTTTTTTCTTTCTTTCTTTTTCTGCTTTTTTCTTTGTCTTTTATGTGCTCCCTTTCATCCTGTTTCTTTCCATTTTGTCTTCCCATCTCCCTCCTTTCCCTCTTTCCCTGTCCCTCCCCCTCCTTTTTAACTCACTTTTAAGGGCTCCTCTTCTTAAACTTTTTTTCTTTCCTTCTCTTTCTTTCTCTCATCTGCTACCTTGTTTTGTACTCTCGATTATTCCTGGGTTATTCTTTTAAAAGTTGGTTCAACCTATCTATTATCTACCTATCATGTTTATTTTACAGTTTTTTTTCTGACTCCTTTCCAAGTCTCTCTCTTACTCAATCACATTCTCTCTTCTTTATTTTACTTTTTCCTACTGACTCATTCTTTAAAAATTTTTTTTCTTTCCTTCCTTCCTTTCTTCCTTTATTCCCTTTCTCAGTAGCTCCTTGTCACGCCTTTTCTTTCACTCTCTCTCTTTTCTTTGCCTGCCTGCATGCCTGCCTTCCTCCCTTTCTTTCTTCCTATTTTATTCTCTTTTTACAGGCTTCTCTTTTCAAACTGTTTTCTTTCCTTCTCCCTCTCTCTCTTCTTTTCTTCTATCTTTTTTGTCCTGCCTTTTTACTGGCTCCTGTTTTGTAAACTCATCTTATTTACCTACTTTCTATGTTTCTTTTCTCTCTCTTTCTCTGTCCCTTCTTTCTTTCTTCCATGGTTTCTTTCTATATTTTCTTGTACTGTCTTTCTTACTGGCTACTGGCTCTTCCTTTTTGAAGTATGTTCATATTTTCTTCCTTCCATCCACCCATCCTCCCTCCCTCCTTCTTGCTCCCTCCCATTTAACATTACTCTCCTTTGTAACTTTTTAAATCCTTCTCATTCCTTACTGTACCATTCTTTTTCTCCTCTCCTTTTTGCTCTGTGCCTCTATGTCTCCTCTTTTCATTTCATTCTTTGTCTTTTTTCTTTTTCTTCCTTTTTTGTTTTATTTTCATATTTTCTTTTACTGCCTTATTTATTGCCTCCATTTTAATATTTTCTTTCCCTCCTATTCTCCCTCTCCTACTGTATCCTTTTCTCCCATTCAGTCTATTTTCATTGTACTGGTTTTGCTTACTGGCTTCTCCTTTTAAAAGTCTCTCTCTTTCTGTCTCTTCTATTTGTCTTCTTTCACTACTCATTTTTTCCCTCTGTCTCTGTCACTGCCCCCTCCCCCAAATTGTATTTGATTTTCTTACTGGTTCCACTTTTCAAAATTTTCTCTCACTCTCACATTATTTTTCTTTATTTTACCTTTTCCTACTCACTCATCCTTTTTAAACTTCTTTCTTCTCTATCTCCCTCCCTCCTACCTCTTCGTTCCTCTATTTTTGTCTGTATGTCTTTTTCTTGCTCCCTTTCTTTCACTCTCTCTCTTTTCTTTGTCTGTTTGCCTTTCTTCCTCATACTCCTTGTCTTTTTCTGTCTCTTATTTGTTTCTTTGCCTTTGTCTTCCTTCCACTCCCTCATCCTGTATGTGTGTGTGTGTGTATTTTCTTACTGGCTTCTTCTGATCAATATTCTTTCTTTTTCTCTCTTATTCATTCATTTTCTTCCTCTCTCTCACTCTTTACATTTCATTCTTTCTTTGTGTATCATCTTTTCTTACTGCCTCTTCCTTTTTTTTTGCTGTGTCGGGCCTTGTTGCAGCATGCAGGATCTTCATTTTGGTGTGCAGGCTCTTTGTTGTGGTGTGTGAGCTTCTTTCTAGTTGTGGTGTGTGGGTTTTCTCTCTCTGGTTGTGGTGTGTGGGCTCCAGAGCGCATGGGCTCTGTAGTTGTGGTGCACGGGCTCCAGAGCACATGGGCTCTGTAGTTTGTGGCATGTGGGCTCTCTTATTGAGGAGTGTGAGCTCAGTAGTTGTGACACGGGGGCTTAGCTGCCCCACAGCATGTGGGATCTTAGTTCCCCGACCCAGGATCGAACCCTTGTCCCCTACATTGGAAGGTGGATTCTTTACCACTGGACCACCAGGGAAGTCCCTGCCTCTTCCATTTTAACCTTTTTGGTCTTTCTTTCTATTTCTGTTTCTTGCTTAGGATATTTTAAATGTCTCTTCTTTTTTCTACTTCAAACTTCTTTTTCTCTTTCTCTTATTAGCTTACTCTGTTTTGTATAATCTGTTCTTAGCGGACCTCACTTAAAATTTTTCTTCTGTTTTTTCTACATTTTTCTTTCATTGTCTCCCTCTTTGTTTCAGTCTATTTTTTTTGGTAATGTTTTATCTTACTGGCTCCTTTTCTCTCTATATAACTCTCTCTCTCTGTCTTTTTGTTGTTGTCATTCTGTCTCCTCTTACTGGCTCCTTTTTAAACTTCTAGTAAAGGCAGTCTTGTCTACTGAGCCACTTTACAGAAATGTTTAATTTGTTATAATGTCTGTAATATAATAATATTTTGTGTATGTGTGTGGGTGTCTGTACATTCTCTACATCTTGACCTGTAACTGGGAAGTGCCTTGCACAGTGCCTGGCACAGGTAGTGTGAGCTTCTAGGATTTCCCTTTGCAAGGGCTTTGTGACCTCACTATATAAGCACATAGAGGGGTT
The DNA here is from genome assembly GCF_965194805.1 of Balaenoptera borealis. NCBI lineage: Eukaryota > Metazoa > Chordata > Mammalia > Artiodactyla > Balaenopteridae > Balaenoptera > Balaenoptera borealis. The sequence goes on from NC_138881.1 coordinate 109,149,382, forward strand.
TTACAAAGCCACCAATATTTAATATTAGTTATGCATATTCTGTTTACCTACTTTGTCTTTTATTGTCTCTCTCTCACCTTCTGTTTCATCTTGACTTTTGTTTTCAAATGTACTTTCCTCCGATCCTTCTCTCTGAAGGTCATTCCTTTGCATTTTTTGTAAATGAAAATTTTTCTCTAGAAGTGCTTGTTTCTAAAATATTAAAAATATATATTTAATATGTTTAAAAATTTAATATCAACTTGCCACTGGAAATGCAAAACAGACACTTCAAATATGATGGTACATTTGAAGGGAGCCCTCATTCCTGTCTTGAGATTTCTAAAGTCACAAAGAGTACAAAGCTAGGAAGGTAATAAGGGTAAGTTTCCTTTTGTTGTCCAGCATGAAGAATATATTTTAATAACTAGATCTAATTTAACTCATTGCCTACTTTCTGGAGACTGGTCCCATTTCAGACCAGCCCTTGAAGTCCAGGTTCAGACCAGACTCGCTCTCTCCATCAATAGCTATCCTTGTGAGTTTAGGCCACTTCTGAAAATTCACACTTTAAAATATCAAAATTGGCAAAAGCCTGTCCTCAAAATAGCCCAAGTTATTGGTCAAAGCTCACTCTACCTTCTGGTGAGCTTCTTCTTTGACTTTTCTACTCTGTTCCTCAACTCTTGCTTCTCTTTTTGCTTCTTCTCCAATCTTTGTCAGAAGTAACATTTCTTTTGTTTTCCATTCCTAAGGAGCGCAATGTCACGGTAGTCAGCAGGGGTTCTCTTTCATAATCTTTTTTTGTTTTGTTTTGTTTTTGTCAGTAAGTGAATTAGGTCAAATCAAGGGCCTTACAGAAATTTGGACAACCATAATGAAAATCTTACATTGGCTTTAGAATGGGCTTATCTTACTGCTTTTTTAATTCAGAATGTATTGGTGGATGCAACAGAATGGCAAAAGGAAGGAAATTATTTTGTTACTGGAAACAATTCAAACATAAGCCCGGCTCCAAAGATGGGTCTAAAAAGATGCTGGCAAGGGGACTTTCTCTTATGGATTTGGGGGATTATCATATGTAATCTGTTGACCTTAAATGTATTTTGACAGAGAACCTAAACAAGTAGCCTTGTCTGAATGTTGAGGAGTGAGAATACAGGCATGGTTATTTTTCACTAGAGTTAAATTCTAAAACTTTAAGAGCAGATGAAGTGTGACTGTACTGTGATGGATATATAATATGTGGTATCAGTCTCACTGTATTAAGTAAAAGCTTGTCTGTTATAACAGTGATACAAGATTAATAGCAGTTTAGTATTTTAAAAAATTATAAACAGCGGTTTACTTTTTAGACCTGAAATAACTTCAGGTAATATGGTGGGACTGCTAAAAATGTTTATAAATAAAACAATCATGCACAATTTTCCCATCAACATTTAAAATTTGGTGTTTCTCACCTCTTCAATTTGTCTACAGAGACTAAGTTTTCTTCTAATGTGGTCCCAATGTCATCTTTCTTCTTCCTTTATCTGGAGTATGTTCTGCTTTTCTGCCATGTGCTCAAGCTTGTTTAATTCCCTACTAATCATATCTAAATATCTAAGTAAAAGTGTAAATATAAGTGAAGATAAATTGGGTGTTTCCCTTATGATGGTATTATCTATTCTGACATTCCCAAACCACCTTCTGGGTTGCTTTTTATTTCTTGAACTACAGGAAACGTAGAGATTTTCAGGGACTTTTAAGCTAGTCAGATCCACCAACTCACCATGATGTACTCATTTGATCAGACTCTGTTATTGTGGCTGGGACAATGGCAAAATATAGAACAGAGTGATTATTACAAGCATTTTACACGGGGGATTAGTCATAACTCAGGAGTTCTGAGAACATGAGTTTCCAAAGACAGCTGAAATCAACTTAAGGACTGACTTCAAAAAACAAGTAGATTTGAATTTCCTTTAAAAAATAAGTGGGTACTGGCCTCTCTGTAATTCCCAAGTCCTTGAACAACCTCTCATGTATAGATAGGTCTGTAGACTACTAGTCTGCCACTCTGGTGAATCAGTATATATTCTGGCATATCATGACATGAATCCATGAAATATAAGAGCCAGGTGATGGGGAACTGGCCCCCATCCCTGATAAAGGAGAAAGAGGAGGAACTATATATAATTCATCGCTTTGCCTCCTGGGGCATGGGCTTGGCCGTTGAATGGTAACATTGAATGTGTGTGGGTAATAGCTGAATGAACATACACAGTTGGTTGGGGAATAACACCTGTTTATATTATCATCAGATGAAGTTATGGCAACTCTCTCTTTTTGATCTTGCAGTAATTTCCTTAAACTTAAGTTTGAAATGTGCTAATGACACCTTCTTTCCTCTGTTACTGTGGACTTGGGTTTCCCAAGGTCAGGGATCTGTACTTTGGAATTGTTCTTCAAATATCAGTTTGTCTTACCTCTTGGGCTCCCTAGTGACTCCAGTTTCTCAGGTAGAAACTCTCCTCCCTAGCCATGGTACCAAGGTTCCCAATCCCTGTTACCTCTTAATCTCCTTTCCTTTCTCTCCACATTGAAGACTACAGGAGATTAAATAGTGTCTAATACTTTTTTCATTCTGCTTTCAATTATTTCTAGTACTTTTACAACTTTCTGGGGTCCACAGTATGTCCGCAAAAAAATGCAGTAACTTCGGTCATACCTCTGCTTTATTAACAGCTCTTGGTCTGGAGTTGTTTGTATACTTTCCTGTAACAGCCAATCTTGGAACTGTGTATTGTCATAATTGTCACAGGCTCTCTTGGTTTCATACAACTTATTTACTTGTTTTTCAATCATTTTCTGAGAGAGAAAAAAGAATTAAAAGTTTTTATATTGGCCAGAAATAACCCTGTCCTTTGATATGCCTTCTTATGTTTAGGGCTTTGTAAACTTCCTATAGTTTACAAATGGTTAATTAACCTGCATTTAAGTCTAGTGTGGCTCCACGCCAGATAAGTGAAAATTTCTCTGTAAGTGAAAGGCAGAGGTCTCATTTTTATCTCATAGATATTTAGAGATATTTTTTGATTTGTTACCTTAATACTTCTAGATCAGAATATCATAAGAAAATATTCTGTATAAGACCAAACCTTTTTTCTACAACCTACATAAAAACTTTCTTACAGGCCTCAAGTAAAACAAATTTAAGTGTTTAACTTACTTGTTCTCTTATATAGTTTATTTCAAAGTGTAATTTTAAACTGGTGAGATACTGCCTGTACTTATTCAATTCCTTCAAGGTACATACAACCTATAAAATCAAAAACCAAAAACCAAATATATACATAGAAAGTTGTAACAATCATGAAACTTTCCAGAGAAGAGAGTCATAAGAACATTCATTTTAGTAACAATTTTGGGATCAAGGGTAGTGATAGCATATTTTGGTAATAATTTGGAAGGCAGTATCTCTCTACGGTGGTTTATCACCAGGAAATTTCTACCTAAATAATATTATTTCAATAATATGGTTCACATCATAATCAAGAATTTACTATGCTCAATGAATTTGTTATTAAAACACCAGTATAATAATGATGTTAACTTTCAGAAGAATTTATTCTATCAAGCTGTATTCTGCTAGGTTTCCATTTTGTTTCTAGTCTTCTCAAAGGGTATAGGAAATATTCCTTGACAGGTATACAGTGCCATTATTACTTTTAGAGCCAGAGGAAAGGCACTAATAATGCTGCTGAGAGAAAATACATAAATAAATAAATGTGTATGTATATGTCTTTACATATTCAAATCATTTGGTGCTTATCTTTTGCTTTTATCAAAGAAAAAAATCAAGTGGGAACAATTAATTTTATTTAGAAACAGCCACCTGATTTCTCTTTACTCAAATACTGAGTAATTCATTGAGTTTTCTGTTAGGTATTCTTTATTGCTCAATTAAAAGTTGACACAGGCTCCCAGTGAAGTACAGAAGCAAGCGTCTATCAAGTCCATAGGTTTTTGCTGGTTAACAGGAAGCAGGATTCAACCCACCTTATTATTGCTGGTGACATACCTGCCTTTCTTTAATCTCCTCAGGATATCCTTTCGCCTATAGTATATTTTTAAATGTGGATCGTGCAGGCTTTTATAGCTGGTTTCCAAAAGTTGACAATAAGGATCAGTCAGGTTAAAGTCATAAGAAGGCTGATAAAGCTGCAAACACACAGATTCAAAAGTACTACATGTGTAAAATGAATGAAATCACACTTTTAAACCTCAATTTGTTGAATAGGCTGTTTGTTGAAAATAAAACATGCAAGAAGAATCTGAAGTGAGGGAATACAGACAATGGGCTGATTTGGGTAAATCTAATGCCTTTCTCTTCCTCTCTATCAGAGCTGACTTTAGGCTGGAGGTGGCAGCCTCAGCCTCAATCCCATTCCTGGACACTGAGATGTGGCCCTAAGAGTTCCTGCAAGGTAGATAGGATACTAAATATGAGCAGAGGAGCAGACAGGAAGGGGCATGATGGGTTTTAGCTTTGTTTTTCCATTTAAAAGCTTCTTTTGTAAGTTTCTGACTGCTTGATTGATGCCAGCCTCTTGTCTCTCGCAAGGGACCTATATAAGGAAGCTGGATTCCCTGACTACCAATGTCTCCTTAAAAAGGCAAAGAAAGACATCCTTCTGGGCAATGATTTAAGTTACAGTGAAACTAAACAGGAAGCCCATAGCTTTCCTAGAAGAGAAACAAAAATCAGCAGTGATGGCAATTGAAACAGTGTTGCAGTTAGTGGGTTGATTATTGCTTCTTTTAGATGTTGACTTTTGTTGGTGTTGGCATGTGTTGACCAAACCTTGGCTACTGACCTATCAGGAAAGAACAAATCCATTCATTAAGGCCAGGGTAAGCTTTCTATTGTCAATCAAAATAATTGGTTTCCCTGAACAGAAGAATTTATTATGTCATCACTACCTGCCAGTGGGAGATCATAGGGCAGACTTTTAAAAGTATGCAAATTGTTCTTTTCACTTAATGTGATATCTTTTCTTGAAAGCAAAATGTCAAGGTTAATTGGCAAAGTATTTACTATTTACTTTACAATAAAACCAATTTAAGGAGTTTGTGAACAGGTGCTACTCAAGTATAGTATACTAATAAGCAAATTAATTTATAGATAAATTACTTGGGAATAAGTTTACTATCAAATGTTGAAGGACTATAGCCAATATTTTATAATAACTATAAATGGAGTATAACCTTTAAAAACTGTGGATCACTATGTTGTACACCTGTAACATATAATATTGTACATCAGCTATACTTCAATTAAAAAATGTTGAAGTAATAGGATCAGTTGTCAGGTTTGGATTAATGAATAGCTAGACAGGTACATTACATTGTTATATATATATATATTTTTTTAAATAAATTTATTTTTATTTATTTATTTTTGGCTGCATTGGATCTTCGCTGCTGCGTGCGGGCCCTTTCCAGTTGTGGCAGGCGGGTGTTGCTCAGCAGTTGTGGCGCAGGGGCTTAGCCGCCCCGCAGCACGTGGGATCCTCCCGGGCCGGGGCTCGAACCCGTGTCCCCCGCACTGGCAGGCAGACTCCCAACCACTGCGCCACCAGGGAAGTCCCACATTGTTATATTTTAATCTTATTGAAAAGAAGACAGTAGAATACTATAATTCCCCTTACACTTGCATTCAAAATAATATGAAAGACCTTTAAATTCCCTGTTTCTGTAGTGCTCTGCTAAAGTGGTTTGCAGTTCAGGAAGCAGCAAGGTCAGGTGAAGGAGCGTGGCCTAAGAAATCAGGAGACTGTGGTTCTGGTCTAAACTCTGCCACCATCTACCTGTCATAGCTTCACCTTAAAAGGTGGTCATGAGGGTAAAGTAAGTTGAAAAAAAACCAACTAAATGTGTAAATATAAAGTCTTACTTCCTTGAGGAGATCTTGCCAAAAGACAAAGAAGGATCCCACTAAGTTAGTCTTTACAGGAGTTGAATATAGTACCTGACCATGATTAAATGCATACGTTTTGGTCTTCCCTGGTGGTGCAGTGGTTAAGAATCTGCCTGCCAATGCAGGGGACACGGGTTTGATCCCTGGTCCGGGAAGATCCCACATGCCACAGAGCAACTAAGCCCGCGAGCCACAACTACTGAGCCCGCGAGCCACAACTACTGAAGCCTGCACTCCTAGAGCCCGTGCTCCGCAACAAGAGAAGCCACCGCAATGAGAAGCCCGCTCACCGCAAAGAAGAGTAGCCCCAATTGGTTCAACTAGAGAAAGCTTGCGCACAGCAACGAAGACCCAACTCAGCCAAAAATAAATAAATAAATTTATATGTAAAAAAATAAATGCATACGTTTTGGGGGAATCAATATAATATACAGCAAATCAGTATAATTAAGTATGGAAAAAAATCAGGAAATAAGAAGTAGCTAACAAGTGAATAACAGAGTAACAATATAAATATGGCAAATAAAAGGTATTTGAGGAAGAAACCAACAGAGGGGGCTACATTTTACAAAGTAAAAAGGAGTGTTATCACTAGTAGTGAAATAGGCTTTGAGTATGTTTTAGGAATGCTAATTCATGGGAGTGGGTAGAACATATTGGTTTTGAAAATAGAAATTATATTGTTTTCCAGCAATAAAACTTTAAAAAATCATATATATTAGACAAATATCAGAAATACCAAGGAGCCCTGTACTCATCCTTGATGACACCCTAGAGAGTGGAAGGGTAAGGATGTCATAAATATTCCTGTAGAACCTTTTGCTATTGTGATCAAAGCACACACTCAACCAGAGAGTTCTCAACCTCCTTCAGGCTTGGCCTAAAGCTAAGGACAGTGTGCGGAGTGTTAGGCAGAGGACTTAAAATGTGTAACAATGTGAGTGCAGCACTCTGAACCAGTAATAGTACTTTCAGTGCTGAGTGAGATAGTGCAGGCCAAGGGCAATGTAAATTCTAAGGAAAAATGAGACAGTTGGGGGTTGGGACACTGGGGAAAGGCTTCATATAGTAGCTCTTGAAAGATGGCTCAAATTAAAGGTCAGGAAGGGGAGGAGTGCATGCCAGGTTTCAGGAGCCAGAAGAACAAAGGCACAGAAGTAGGAATTAGCATGGTGCATGTGGGTAGGCAGAAAAGACCCTGACCTTTCAGAGTTGAGGCTCTGGGCTGGAGATAAAGCTGAATTGGGTGGCTGAGGCATATCATGGGGGCTTCTATCATTAGAGTGAGGTTCAGACACTGAACACTTCAACTCATTTTAACTTCACTTGGTGTGTGAAATTGAAGTTGACTCAAAGCAAAGTCATAGCAGTGTTTCAAGTTTAATAGCAAGCTGAAAACAGTCAAGAAAATCACTTCAGCACTATTAAAAGTTAGTTTACCTTTTCACTTAAATTTGTAGGCAGCTTGACCCCAAGAGGAAGATTCAATAGATGAGCGGCTCCCACCTCTGGAATGGGGTTTTTTTGAGAGCTCTGTCAGATATAATTAGAAAGTTTCTTTTTTTCTAGAACTATTCTTTTAGTTTAGACCAATCTACTTAAGCTTCAATGGGCTAATACCTCCAAATAAACCAAAGAATCACACACTCAGGGTTGAAAGAACCCGCCCTGCTGACAACCTGGAAGGCCTCCCAGTTTACCCTGGTCACCAATCCTATCTCTGAGCACCATTCAGAGCTAATCCAGGCCAGAGGCAGCTCTAGGCACTAACTGCGGGGGGCCTGGGAGCCAGAAACCAAGCGTCAAAGACCCGTCCCCACCTCTGCTGAGATCTCCCCCTCTTCCGTCTGCCCGCCCTCCTTCCCTTCCGAGACCAGCCCCGGATCCCGGAGGAGGACCAACTGGTCGCCACTCACGGAGTTGCACTGCTCCCTGTCGGCAGTTAGGCTGCTGGCAGCCGCCTTAGCGGCGGCGGCTTGGGCAGTGTTATAGCAGTTGCTGAGGTACAGATCCATGGCCATCCGTCAGCCCCCAGGGGGCCGGGGGCTGGGGCGCAGCAAGCAGTCTTCATTCCTTCTCTTCACGCACCCCTTTCCCGCTCTACGCCCACATCCAGTCTGGGCAGCCGAGACAGTGGTCGCCCGGGTAAATACATTGAGAGCCGAGGCTGCACTTGGTTTGTTGGGAATTTGTACTTTGTCTCCATGTTCTTTCATGCATCTTTTTATTGTGCTAAAAATGCATAACATAAAATTTACCATCTTAACCATTTTTAAGTGTACAGTTCAGTAGTATTACATATATTCAAATTGTTATGCAACAGATCTCCAGAACTTTTTCATTTTGCAAAACTGAAACGCTATACCCATTAAACAGTTTTCCTTTCCTCCCTTCCCCCCAGCCACTGGTAGCCACCATTCTGCTTTCTGTTTCTATGAATTGGAATACTTCAGATACCTTATATAAGTGATATAAGTGGAATCAAGGAGTATTTGTCTTTTTGTGATTGGCTTGTTTCACTTAGTATAATGACTTCAAGGTTCATATGTGTGGTAGCATGTGGTATGATTTCTTCCCCTTTGAAGGGTGAATAATATTCTGTTATATGTATATATCACATTTTCTTTATCCATTCAACCATTAATGGACATTTAGGTTGCTTCTACCTCTTGGCTATTATGAATAGTACTGCTATGAACATGGGTGTGCAAATGTCTCTTTGAGACCCTACTTCAAAACTTTTTGGATATATACCTAGAAGTGGGATTGCTGGATCATATGGTAATTGTATTTTTAATTTCTTGAGGATCTCTACTGTTTTCCATGGTGGTTATGCCATTTTACAATCCCATCAACAGTATACAAGGGTTTCAATTTCTCCACATCGTTGCCAACACTTATTTTCTTCCTTCCTTCCTTCCTTCCCTCCTTCCTTCCTTCCTTCCTTCCTTCCTCTAGCTCTCCTAATGGGTGTGAGGTGATATCTTATTGTACTTTAGATTTGAATTTCTCTGATGATTAGTGATGTCAAGCATCTTTTCATGTGCCTTTTGGACATTTCTTGTCTCCATGTTTTTGGTCTACTTCTTTGTTATATCTTGGTCATTTAGTAACAATACCTATCACTTATTGAGAACTTATTAATTTTAGATTCTGTGCTAAACCTTGCCTCATTTAATCCTCACAACAACCCCATCTATATTTACTCCATCTCTGTAGATGAAGACTGTTCACAATGACAATGGATAATTTGTGATGGGGCTGAGATTTGAATCCAAGTTAGCTGACTCCAAAAGCTATATTCTTAATCAATACACTGTACTCTTATATGTGTTCTTGTTTTAATTCCACATATATGATTACAACTCCTGCATTTAAAACTCTAGCCTGGTTATATACACTACTGCCAGCCAAACATTTCTACATGGATGTCTGACAAGCAACTGAAATTGACATACTCAACACTCAACTCAACCTCCCCTCACTGAAACAGAACCAAAAAAGGCCTAATTATTCCTTCTGTATTTCCTCTGTCAGTGACTGGTACTAGTTCTACTGAAGCCAGAAACCGGAGAATGCTCCTAGATGCCTCTCTTTCCCCACGACCTTGACATTCAATCTATCCTTAAGTCCTACTGTGTTTACCTCCTAAATATTTCCTGTATTTTTCCTCTCCTTGCCACTTCTTCTACCACTGCTCCAATTAAGCCACTCATCACTTCTTGTCCACACCATTATCACAACCTCTTAATATCTCTCACCTTTCACTCTCTAATCCATCTTTCATCCTGCCACCAAAGTGATCTTTCTAAACTGCTAACTGATCATGTCTCTCCCCTGCTTAAAACCTCTAATGATCCTAAGGAAGAAAGAATGAAAACAAAGCATAAAACGTTTTTGTGACTTGGTCCCTGTCTACCTTTCCAAGACACTACTGCAATACCATCTCTCAAACTTGACCCAACAGTAAGATAGAACTGCACACAACCTGCCGGTTCGTGACTCTGCCTTTGCTCATGCTGTCCCCTCTGCCTTGCATGACTATGCCCCTTCTTTGCCTGGCTAATTCTGGGGCCTCAATTGGAATGACTGGGGTAATTGGGCTCTCTCTCCGTGAGTTTTTCATCCTCTAGGAGCTAAGGCCATGCTTCTTCACATGGTGGTCTTAGGGTTCCCAGCAGCAAGAAAGGGCAAGCCCCAAAGTGCAACTACTTTCAAGATTTGGCTTGCATCACCTTTACCAAAGCAAGTCACACAGACAAGCCCAGTCAATATAGCGGAGGGTTAACCAAGGGCATGGATACAGAGAGGTGTTGTTTATCGTTGGTTATTAATATGACAATATAGCACTGTCCTCCCTCTCGTCCCTGTAATTCCTGTTCCTCCTATAGGCAAAATATACTTACCTCTCCCAAGACCCCAAAAGTTTCATCCAATTATAGCATCAGCTCAAAGTTCAGGATTTTGTCATCTACATTCATACCCAGAGGTAGCTTCTTGTTATTCCAGAGATTTATGAACTGTAAAGCAATTTACATTAGTTATCTATTGCCATGTGACAAGTTACCCCTATATTTAGTGACTTTAAACAATACAAAATCATTTATTACCTCCTTGGCTTCTGTTTCAGACAGGGCATCAGAGAGTATAGTTTGTCTCTGTTCCATGATGTCTGGGGCTTCAGTTGGAAGGCCCTTTCAGTTGACAGTGAAGGCTGGCAGCATCTTAAGACTTTGTTCACGCACATGTGTGGCTTGTAGCTGTTGGCTAGGAGCCTATCTGGGGTTGTCAGCCAGAACACACACACTAACCTCTTTGTATTGACTGGGCTTCCTCACAACATAGCACCGCATTCCAAGGGCAAGGGGAGAGAGAGAGCTAGAGCAAGAGCACGTGAGAGAGGGTACCAAGTGAAAGCTCTGTTGCCTTTCATGACCTAGCCTCAGAAGTCCTGCAGCATCACTTTCACCACATTTTATTGGTTGAGGCAGTTACAAAAGTCCACCCAAGTTCAAGGGAAAAGAACATGGATGCCACCATCTTGATGGAGAGCTGTCAATGTCACATTGTGAGAACAGCATGTGGGATAGTCTATATATTGATGTGACCATCTTTGGAAAAATACAATCTGCCACACAAGTTATCTGCACCACCCTCTAACCAACAATGGTGATACAAGGACAAGATAGCTACAGTAAATAAACACTCCCATTTGAAAAGAGAGGTACAAAGGAGTCACTGGCCCATAGCAACTGTGGAATCCACCTGGGTACATGTTGCCAGGTCCCCCTTTTCTTGGAGCAGAGATATCCTTGACTAGATCCTGATTCTATTCCCTGGGAGTGGCTTTCTAGTTCACTGTTATCCATAGTTCTTATTTTAATCCTCTGGGCTCTTGACTTGGCCCCATGGGTCATACTTTTATATAAGAAATGGCCTGTGTTTACAGCTTAGTGGCTTTCTCAGCCTGCCCACTCCCTGCCCACAGAAAGCTAGGGGCCCAGTCAGAATTTGCAAATTGAGCAATCTAGGCTCTCTTAGATCTATTTGAAGGTATTTTGCTAGTTCAGCTCTCTTAAAAATGTGAGTTCATATGAATCTGACTCCACTGAACAGAAGTTATACCCACAACACTTTTTTTTTTTTTTAAATTATTTTTTTAAATTTTTTAATGCTATTCTTGTCTGCTTACATTCTTTTTTTTTTATTTATGTATGTATGTATGTATGGTATGGCTGTGTTGGGTCTTCGTTTCTGTGCGAGGGCTTTCTCTAGTCGTGGCAAGTGGGGGCCACTCTTCATCGCGGTGCGCGGGCCTCTCACTATCACGGCCTCTCGTTGCCGAGCACAGGCTCCAGACGCGCAGGCTCAGTAATTGTGGCTCACGGGCCGAGTTGCTCCGTGGCATGTGGGATCTTCCCAGACCAGGGCTCGAACCCGCGTCCCCTGCATTGGCAGGCAGATTCTCAACCACTGCGCCACCAGGGAAGCCCCCCCACAACACTTTTTGAGACGGGCTTCTCTCTACTTTGGGTAGCATGTTAAGGGCTGTGGGACAATGCCCTTTTTCTTTTTAAATTGAAATATCATTGATTTACAATATTATATTAGTTTCAGGTGTACAGCATAGTGATTCAATATTTTTATAGATTATACTCCATTTAAAATTATTATAAAATATTGGCTATATTCCTTGTGCTGTACAATATATTCTTGTAGATTATTTATTTTATACATAATAGTTTGTACTTCTTAATCCCCTACCACTATCTTGTCCCTCTCCTCTTCCCTCTTCCCACTGGTAACTACTAGCTTGTTCTCTATATCTGTAAGTCTGTTTCTGTTTTGTTATATTATTCATTTGTTTTATTTTTTAGATTCCACATATAAGTGATAACATACAGTATTTGTCTTCCTCTGTTTGACTTAATACCCTCTGGGTCCATCCATGCTGTTGCAAATGGCAAAATTTCATTCTATTTTTATGGCTGAATAATATTCCATTATTGTTTATAATAATATAAATAATATTACAATTTATAATATTAATAATATAATTTATATTATTATAAATAATATTATATAATATTATTATATAAATAATATAAACAATATTATTTATAATAATATAAATAATAATATTCCAAGATGCTTCCATAAAGAAGCATCTTCTTTATTCATTTGTCTGCTGGATGGACACTTAGATTGCTTCCATATCTTTACTATTGAATCAATAAATATTGCTGCTATAAACATTGAGGTGCATGTATCTTTTTGAATTAGTGTTTTTGTTTTTGTTGGATATGTGCCCATGATTGGAATTGCTGGATGATATGGTATTTCTATTTTCAGTTTTTTTAGGAACCTCCATACTGTTTTCCATAGTGGCTGCATCAATTTACATTCCTACCAACAACGTACTATGGTTCCCTTTTCTTCACATCCTTGCTAACATTTGTTATTTGTAGTCTTTTTGATGATAACCATTCTGACAGGTGTGAGGTGGTATCTCACTGAGGTTTTGACTTGCATTTCTCTGATGATTAGCCATGTTGAGCATCTTTTCATCTGCCTGTTGGCCATCTGTATGTCTTCTTTGGAAAAATGTCTATTCAGTTCTTCTGCCCATTTTTAATTGGGTTGTTTGTTTTTTTGATGTTGATTTGTATGAGCTGTTTATATATTTTGGATATTAACCCCTTATTAGTCATATCATTTGTAAATATTTTCTCCCATTCAGTAGGTTGTCTTTTTGTTTTGTTGATGGTTTCCTTTGCTGTGCAAAAGCTTTTAAGTTTAATTAGGTCCCATTTGTTTATTTTTGCTTTTGTTTCTTTTCCCTTAGGAGACAGATCCAAAAAAATATTGCTATGATTTATGTCAAAGAGTGTTCTGCCTACATACAATGCCTTTTTTCTATTTGAAAGTGTCTCTTAGGCACCAGCTTATATCTTTCTGGTGTCTTCACAAAGGATCTTACAGTTACACTCTTAATCTTTGCTGGCTTGGAAAACTCAAAATGTGAAACAGTTTCATTTTCTGACCCAGGAAATCTTTGCTCTTCTATATTTCCTCTAAAATTCTTTTTGTAAATTCTGTTAAGCTCACCTCTCTCTTTCTGTACATTATGATGTGCAGCTAAATGTCAAATGACACTCTCAACATTCTTCATGACTAGACATTCTCCTTAACTAGATACACAAGTTCATTAGGTACATTTTTTTCCATCTTCCACATTACTGCAGGTGACAGTTTTGCCAATTGTTTTGTTACTACATGACATGAGATGTCATTTTCCAACCTTCTATTACAGTTTCCTCACCACTTTTAGAGCTTCTACTTTGTTCAGCCATTTCCCAGCCTTTACTAACATTTTCTTTGCTGCTCTTCTAGCCTCTACCCACCACTCGGTCCCAAAGTTAATGCACCTGTTTTAGTTTTTTTCTTTTCTTTCTTTCTTTTTTTTTTACAATAGTGCATTACTTTTAAGTACCAATTTCAGTGGTCTAAGATGGCTTTACTCATGTATGTGGGACCTTGGCTATGAAGGTTGGAATAGCTGGAATGTCTGGGCCCCTCTCTCCACATGCCCTCTTATCCTCCTTCAGGATTCAGCCAGGGAAGTGGCAGAGCCACTACATGTTTTGTGAAATAACATTGGACTTTACACAACTTTGGAAGGGTTAGTTGGAGAGTCAGAAGATCTGAGAAACTGTCACTAAGCAACCATGCTGAAGTGCTAGCATGGGTGGACAAATAGGAGTTTTCAGGGACATCTGAGAAGCTAAGCATGTTTAGTCAGTGAAGTGAGACAGTGATGGGGTAATTGGTGGAGAGGAGAAAAGCTGGAGCCTCTGGGTTATTACTCTTTTTGTGGCTTCACAGCTAAGAATATGTTGGTGGTCCTGGTGGAACTTATAAATAAGTCAAGATGGAATCCTAAAATCATGTGCAAGTAACCCACAGAAAGGCAAAAAAATAGAAACGATGTAACAAGAAATGAAAACAGAGCTTCAAAATGCATGAAGCAAAAACCGATAGACATGAGAAAAGCAATAGATAGATCCACAGTTATATGTGGGGAGTTCAACACTCCTCTCTCAGTAAGCGATAGAACAAGTAGACAGAAAATCAGTAAAGGACATAGGAGACCTGAACTAAACTGTCAACCAGCATAACCCAAGTGACATTTATACAACACTTCACCCAACAGCCCCCAAACACACATTCTTTTCAAGTGCCCATGGAATATAGGCCAAGACAGACAGACCATATTCTGGGCCATAAAACAAGTCTTGAATTTAAAAGCATCTAAATGATAAAAATATGGTCTTCGATAATGTTATTGGTTGAATCGTGTTCTCCCAAGACATATGTTGAAGTCATACCTTAGAATGTGACAGAATTTGGAAATAGGATCATTGCAGATGTAATTAGTTAAGATGAGGTCATCCTGGAGTTGGGTGCCCTTAATCAAATATAGTTGATGTCCTTCTAAGGAGACACAGGAGACATATGAAGGGAGAATACCATGTGACAACAGAGGCAGAGACTGAAGTGCGGCAGCTGCAAACTGAGGAATGTGAAGGATTGCCTGCAACCACCAGAAGCTATGAAGAGGCAAGGAAGGATTTTCCCCTATAGGTTTTAGAGGGAGCGTGGCCATGCTGGCACCTTGATTTCAGGCTTCTAGCCTCCAGAACTGTGATATGACAAATTTCTGTTGTTTTAAACCACGCAATTTTTGGTACATTGTTATGGCAGCCCTAGGAACCTAATACAGACCATAGTGGAAATAAACTAGGAATCAGTAGCAGAAATGAAGATTTCCACTACTGGCAAGGTAGAATAGATATACTTTTCCCCTCTTCCCACTAAGTATAGCTAAAAACCTTGTACCTTATATATAAAACAAACACAAGAAGACTCTAAATGATCTTCTCTGAAAGAGAAGAAGGAAGACCTGCTAAAGACCTGAAACCTGAGGTGAGTTCCCTGGGTTTCCTTTTTGCTTCAAATGTCCCAAACTGAATACTGGAGAAACCAGCAACCCAGAAATGCCAATGAGTACAAACAAAAATGTCTCGAGAAAATCCTACTTTCTTCAGCCAAGACCAGGAAAGGGGCAGCCTAGCAAGACAGAAAACTTTCTGACAGTAACTAACACCCAAACACCACAGACAAAACTCTGGTTTCATCCCTACCCACAGCAGCTAAGGCTGAGTGGAGCACCTAGCATTCCCCCTTGACAGACTGTAATATATTGTCCCAGCCCTCACTGCTGGGGTCGTGTCAGAGAAGCTGACTCAGGAGCTGGGACTTTTACCCTCACTGGGCAGTAACAATCTTCTTTCCCTCTTCCCCCTTAACCTCCTCTTCCTCCACCTTAGTGGCAGTGGAGGCCACATGGGAGACGTGGACTTCCACCACCACTTGGCAGTAACAAGGCACCTTTCTCATTTTCTGCTAGAGTGGTGGCGTGGGAGGCCTAGTGGACATTCAGGACACTCCCCACCCAACCTTGACATTAATGAGTCAGTGCTCCCTCCCTCATTCCCCCTCATTCCCTTGCTAGAGCAGTGTCAGAGGAAGCCTCCTAAAGCAAAAGATATAAACAGGATTCAGATCTTATAGTACTTAAAATGTCCAGGTTTAAATAGAAAATTTCTCATCATACTGAGAACCAGGAAAGTCACAACTTGAATATGACGCCAACAGTGAGATGAATCAGATGTTGGAATTATCTGATAAGAATTTTAAAGCATTCATCAAAAAAATGCTTCAATAAGCCATTACATGTTTTCTTGAAAGAAACAATAAATAGAAAAATCACAGCAAAGAAATAGAAGCTAAAAAAAAGGACTAAACGGAAATTATAGGACTGACTGAAAAATATGATAACAGGAAATTTTAAAAACCCACTTGTTGGATGGTCTCAATAACAGAGTGAAAATGACAAAGGATAAAATCAGTGAGTTTAAAGACAGATCAATAGAATTCACCCAATCTGAACCATAGAGACAAAATAGAGTTTAAAAAAATGAACAGATCTCAAAGAACCTGTGGTACTATAACAAAAGATCTAACATTTATGCCATCAGAGGAGGAAGATAGTGTTGCTGATAGAATATTTAAAGAAATACTGGGTGGAGACATCCCAAATTTGGTGAAAGACATAAACCTATGGATTCAAGAAGTGGAGCAATCCCCCCCCCAAAAGATAAACCCAAAACACATCATAATTAAATTTCTGAAAACTAATTACAAGAAAATTCTTGAAAGCAGCCAGAGATAAATGGCACATTACTTATAGGGGAACACCAATGTGCATGACAGAGTATTTGTCATGTGAAACCACAGAGGACGGAAGGAAGTGGCACAGCGTTTTTCAAGTGCTGAAAGAAATGAATTGTTAACTATGAATTCTATGCCTAGTGAAAATATCCTTCAGGAATGAAGAAAAAGACATTTTTAGATGAAGTAAGACTAAGAATTTTATGCTAGCAAACTTATCCTTAAAGAATGGCTAAAGGAGTTCTCTAATCAGAAAAGAAATTAGAAGAAGACTTGGAACTTTAGAAAGGAAAGAAGAACATCAAAATGGGTAAAAATAGGGATAAATATAATAGGCTATCCTACTTTTCATGAGTTTCTTAAATCATATTTGATGGTTGAAGTAAAAATTATAACACCATCTGATGTGGTGGTTATGTATGTAAAGGAACTATTTAAGACAATTATATTTAAAAAGTGGGCAGTGTAAAGGGACATAAATAGAAGTAAGGTTCCTATGCTTCACACAAAGTAGGCTTTGGTAAGTTACCTATGTATATTGTAGTTCCTAGAGCAATCATTAAGAAAAGTATACAAAGTGACATATTTAAAAACATTATAAATAAAATGGACTCCTAAAAATGTTCAAGTAACCCACAAGAAGGCAATAGAAGACAGAGTAATGAGAAACAGAGGAAACAAACAGAAAACAAATAATAAAATAACAGACTTAAACCCTAACATAGCAATGATTACCTTAAATATAAATGATCTAAACATAGTAATTAGGGAAAAAACAGTCTCCTTAATAGATGGTGTTGGAAAAACCAGACAGTTACCTGCAAAACAATGAAACTGGACCGCTTGCTTACATCATTATACAAAAGTGAACTCAAAATGGATTAAAGACTTAAATGTAAGACCTGAAACCATAAAATCCCTAGAAGAAAACATAGGCAGTATAGTATGCTCTTTGACATTGGTCTTAGCAATATTTCTTTGGATATGTCTCCTCAGGCAAGGGAAACAAAAGCAAAAATAAACAAGTGGACTGCATTTAAAAAACTCTTGCATAGTCAAGGAAACCATCAACAAAATGAAAAGGCAACCTACTGAATGGGAGAAGATATTTACAAGTGATATATCTGATAAGGGGTTAGTATCCAAAGTATGTAAAGAACTCACACAACTCAATATTTAAAAAACCCAAACAATCTAATTAAAAAATGGGCAGAGGACCTGAATAGACACTTTTCCAAAGAAGACAAACAGAGAGCCAAAAGACACATGAAAAGATGCTCAACATCGTTAATCATCAGGAAATGCAAATCAAAACCACAGTGAGTTATCACCTCACACCTGTCAGAGTGACTATCACCAAAAAGACAACAAAATCAAGTGTTCACAAGGGTGTGGAGAAAAGGAAACCTTCATGCACTGTTGGAGGGAATGTAAATTGGTGCAGCCACTATGGAAAACAACTTGGAGGTTCCTCAAAAAATTAAAAATAGAACTATCATACAATCCAGCCATTCAAATTCTGGGAGTTTATACAAAGAAAATGAAGACACTAATTTAAAAAGATATATGCACCCCTATGTTCATTACAGCATTATTTACAATAGCCAAGGTATGGCGGCAACCCAAGTCTCCATCCATAGGTGAATGGATAAAGAAGATGTGGGGGACTTCCCTGGTGGTCCAGTGGTTAAGACTCCGCTCTTCCAATGCAGGGGGCATGGGTTTGATCCCTGGTCAGGGAACTAAGATTCCACATTCAAAATATAAATAAAAACAGATAAAAATAAAAAGCTGTGTAAAAAAAGATGTTATATATATATATATATATATATATATATGAGTATTACTCAGCCATAAAAAAGAATGAAATCTTGCCATCTGTGACAACATGGATGGCCCTAGAGGGTGTTATGCTGATTGAAATAATTAAACAGAGAAAGCTAAATACTGTATGATTTCACTTATATGTGAAATCTATAAAACAAAACAAATGAATAAATGAAACAAAACAGAAACAGATTCATAGATAATAGAGAACAAACTGGTGGTCTCCAGAGGGGAGGGCAGTGGGGGGTTGGGTGAAATAGGTCAAGGGGATTAAAAGGCACAGACTTCCAACTATAAAATAATCACAGGGATGTAATGTACAGCATAGGGAATATAGTCAGTAATATTGCAATAACTTTGTATGGTGACAGATGGGTACTAGAATTATTGTAATCAATTTGCAATGTATATAATGTTGAATCACTATATTGTACAATTGAAGCTAATATAATATAGTATGTCAACTATACTTAAGTAAAAAAAACTAAAAAAATAAACTAATTAAAAGACAGAGATTGGCAGAGTGAATTAAAAATATTTTCCAACTATATGCCGTCTATAAGAGATGCACTTCAAATACAATGACATAAGTAGGTTGAATATACAATAATGGAAAAAAGTATTGAAGCAAATATTAATTAAAAAATAGCAAGGGTGGTCATATTTATATCAGATAAAGTAGACTTCACTTGCTAGATACAAAGAGGCACATTATGTAATGATAAAAGAATCAAACCACCAGGAAACATAATGATTCTAACATGTACATGTACCAAAAAACAGAGCCTCAAAATACATGAAACAAGAATGATAGAGATGAATGGAGAAAAAGACAAATCCACGGTTATAATGTGGGACTTACTAAATGCCTATCAACAGGAGAGTGGATAAATAACAATTATGCTGTACTCATGCCTATACAGTAGCTTAAGTGAAAGACTTGGAGCTACATATATTAACAACACAACATGCACTTTAAAAACATAATGTTGAGCAAAACTCAGTAAGCTGCAGAATGATATAATTTATTTGAAGTTTGAATCATGTTTATGGATAACCAGTTATGTAGTAGTAGTATAAAATCCTGCATGAAAAAGAGAAAAATTTAGGATAGTAGTCCCCTGGGGAAAAAGGGAGGTGAATGAGATCATGAAGGAATGTGAAAGAGACTTTGACTTCATCTTTCATATTTTATTGCTTAAAACCAAGTCTGACTCTTCTTTTACCCCTTCCTTTCCTTCGCTTCCCATCTCTTCTATAAAAATTTATTCCTACAGTAAATAGATGGGACAGAGCAAGGTAGGTGTCCATGCAGAGGAGCGGCTCTGGGTGGGGGTGCTCAACTGTGGTAAGGTAGAAAACCACAGATGAAGGCAGCCTGGAGTGGAGTCAGAGCCTGAGAAGAGTGAAAAGGCTGTTTTTCTATGGGGGTTGGTTTGGTGTAAAGAATCAGAATCCAGGAGGAGAGAGGAAGGCATCCACATTTATGAGCAATTTACAGGCAGCTCAGTGTGGAGTGTCAGAGCCCAAGCCGGTCAATGAGGGTATTTACATGGAAGGGTGATCTAGCATGGAGATTCAGAGCATGAGTAGGATGGGGGATTAGCAATGTGTGGGACACCATGGAGTATCAGAGTCTGTATTAGTTTTCTAGGGCTGCTGTAACAAAGTACCACAAACTGGATGGCTTAAAACAATAGAAATTTGTTGTCTCAGAGTCTTAGGGGCTACAAGCCTGAAATCACAGGGTTGGCGGGGCCATGTTCCCTCTGAAACCTGTAGAGGAATCCTTCCTTGACTGTTCCTAGCTTCTGATGTTTGTAGGTAATCTTTGGTGTTCCTTGACTTGCAGCAACATAACTCCAATCTCTGCTTTCATTGTCACATGGAATTCTGGCGTGTCTCTGTCTTCACGTGCTTGTCTTCTTATAGGACACCAGTCATAGTGGATTAGGGACCCACTCTACTCTAGTATGACCTTATTTTAACTAATTATATCTGCAGTGACACTATTTCCAAGTAAGGTCACATCCTGAGACACTGGGGGTGAAGACTTCAATATATACTTTTCTGGGGATGCAATTCAACCAATAATGATCTGCCCTTTGCCTTCCCCCCAAATTCACGTTCTCCCCACATGCAAACTACATTTACCCCATTCCAGTAGCCCCCAAAGTCTTAACCCATTTTAGCATCAACTCTTATGTCCAAAATCTCATGCAAATATCATCTAAATTAGGTATGGGTAAGACATGGTCCATCCTGGGGCAAAATTCCTCTCCAGCTATGGATCTGTGAAACCTAGAAAACAGTTATCTGCTTTCAAGATATAATACTGGGGCAGGCAGAAGATAAACATTTCCATTCCCAAAGGGAGAAACTGGAAAGAAAAAAGCTGTCACTGGTTTAAAGCAGTTTGTAACACAACAGGGCAAATTCCATTAGGATTAATAGCTGTAGAATAATTCTCTGTGGTTCTGTCCACTGGCCCACCTCCTCAGCCCCACCATCTGGCAGTAGAGATGGCCTGGCCCTCTGGCTCTTGGTGGTGTCCTTGAGCCCTGGGTGGAAGTTCTGCCCCCTCATACCTGGGCAGCTATGCTGCCCTCTGCATCAGAGGAGGTAGCCCCTCCCTCTGGAACCCAGAAGGAGACTCTGCTCTTGGGACAGGAAGAGGTCTGCACCTCTTAGCCCTGTCCAGAGACCCCAACCCCTGGACTCAGGAGGGAGCCCTACTCTCTGGAGCCCAGAACATGGCCAGTCACATTGGCCCTGGCTGGCAGCCTGCATCCATCCTGGGTGGCAACTTTGCCCCCTGATCCTTGGGCAGTGACGTCACCCCCTGATCTCTGGGCAGAGATCCCACCCTCTCAGGCCTACACAGTGACCCTGTCCTCTGGAACCCTGACGGTTGCCCCACTCACTTGGATTCTGGTGGTGGCCCCGTCCCCTAGCCCTGAGTAGCAGCTCCACACCCTCGTTCCTTGATGATGGCCCTACACACTCATGCCTGGGCGGTGGCTCTGGCCTCTAGAAGGAACTGGTGGCTCTGCCCTCTAAAACCACAAGTTTGGCCCAGGTGTCTGCATCCATGGCTCTTCCAGTTACTCTTCCTTCATTTTGTCCCTGTCTGTTCCTTCCAGTCCAGGTTGGTAGTGTTTCTGAGGTGTAAAGCTCTCAAAAACTCTGTAAGCGTCCCTGCAATTCACAGAAGTCCAAGCCATCAGAAAAGAGGACTCTCCACAGATCTTTACTGGTTTACTACATCTCTATTCCTAGCTTCTGCTGAGATGGTTGATTGGATCCTGACGTCATACTTGTAAGCTCTTTATTAAAGGTTGTCCAGCCACACCTTTGTTCTTCTCTCCAGAGCAACCTTTCTCATTTTTTTACAATATAGTTAGGCTGAGAATATTTCATATCTTCAAGTTCTGGTTCCTTTTTGCTTAACAATTCATTCATTAATTTATCTCTTTCTTCTCTCTTCTTAGTATAAGCAGTAAGGAGAAACCAGGCTGTACCTTCCACACTTTGCTTGGAAATTTCCTTAGCTAACTATCTAAGTTCATTGCTTACAAATTCTACTTTCTTCCCAACAGTAGAAGATAATTCAGCCAAGTACTTTGCCACGTTGTAATAAGGGTCACCTTTCTTCTAGTGTCCAACAACCTTTTTTCTCATTTCTATTTGGACCTCACCAAAAGCACCTTCCAGTGTCTACCCATTACCCAATTCCAAATTTTAAGGTATTTAAAATTTAAGGTACAGTTCCACATTTTAAGGTATTTGTTACAGCAGTACAGTACCCCACTTCCCAATACCAAAATTGGTATTAGTGTTCTAGAAATGGCTTAACAGAGTTCTGAAAACCATGTGGCTGGAGACAATAAACAGAAATTTATTGTCTCAGTTCTGGAGGCTGGAAGTCTGAAATCAAGGTATCAGCAGGGCCATGCTCCCTCTGAATCTGCAGGGGAAACCTTCTCTGCCTTTTCCTGGCTTCTGATGATTTGCCAGCAGTCTTTGATATTCCTTGGCTTTCAACTATATAACTCCAATCTCTGTCTTCATTGTCACATGACATCCTCCCTGTACATGTCTCTATTCACATGGACATCTTCTTATAAGGGCATCAGTTATGTTGGATTAGGAGCCCATCCTACTCCAATATGGCTTCATCTTAACTAATTATATCTGTGATGTTCTGAGGTACTATGGGCTAGGACTTCAATGAATGTTTCTTTTTTGACGGGGTGGCATGCACAACTCAAGCTTTTACAGAGCCTAAACAAGGTGAGGAGGGTCTTCTTGTGTGTGGGTGGCCTGGCATAGAGAGTCAGAGCTGGAACAAGGTGAGGAGGGTGTCCACACATGTGAGTGGCATGGTGTGGGGTGTCAGATCCCTAGCAGTGTAAGGAGGACATCTATGCAGGGGAAAGCTTGATGAGGGGGTCTGAGCCCAAGCAGGACGAGGAGAGAATCTGTGAGAGTTGTGTTGGGATTCTGAGAGTGGGCAGCCTTGTCTTGTTCCTGATCTTAGAGGAAATGGTTTCAGTTTTTCACCATTGAGAACAATGTTGGCTGTGGGTTTGTCATATATGGCTTTTATTATGTTGAGGTAAGTTCCCTCTATGCCTACTTTCTGGTGGGTTTTTATCATAAATGGGTGTTGAGTTTTGTCGAAAGATTTGTCTGCATCTACTGAGATGATCATATGGTTTTTATCCTTCAGTTTGTTAATATGGTGTATCACATTGATTGATTTGCATATATTGAAGAATCCTTGCATTCCTGGGATAAACCCCACTTGATCATGGTGTATGATCCTTTTAATGTGCTGTTGGATTCTGTTTGCTAGTATTTTGTTGATGATTTTTGCATCTATGTTCATCAGTGATATTGGCCTGTAGTTTTCTTTCTTTGTGACATCTTTGTCTGGTTGTGGTATCAGGGTGATGGTGGCCTCGTTGAATGAATTTGGGAGTGTTCCTCCCTCTGCAATATTTTGGAAGAGTTTGAGAAGGATAGGTGTTAGCTCTTCTCTAAATGTTTGATAGAATTCGCCTGTAACTCCATCCTGTCCTGGACTTTTGTGTGTTGGAACATTTGTAATCACAGTTTCAATTTCAGTGCTAGTGATTGGTTTGTTTATGTTTTCTATTTCTTCCTGGTTCAGTCTCGGAAGGTTGTGCTTTTCTAAGAAGTTGTCCATTTCATCCAGGTTGTCCATTTTATTGGCATACAGTTGCTTGTAGTAATCTCTCATGATCCTTTGTATTTCTGCAGTGTCAGTTGTTACTTCTCCTTTTTCATTTCTAATTCTGTTGATTTCAGTCTCCCCCCACCTTTTTCTCTTGATGAGTCTGGCTAATGGTTTATCAATTTTGTTTATCTTCTCAAAGAACCAGCTTTTAGTTTTATTGATCTTTGCTATTGTTTTCTTCATTTCTTTTTCATTTATTTCTGATCTTTCTGATTTCTTTCCTTCTGCTAACTTTGGTTTATTTTGTTCTTCTTTCTCTAATTGCTTTAGGTGTAAGGTTAGGTTGTTTATTTGAGATGTTTCTTGTTTCTTGAGGTAGGCTTGTAGTGCTATAAACTTCCCTCTTAGAACTGCTTTTGCTGCATCCCATAGGTTTTGGGCCATTGTGTTTTCATTGTCATTTGTTTCTAGGTATTTTTTGATTTCCTCTTTGATTTCTTCAGTGATCTCTTGGTTATTTAGTAGCATATTGTTTAGCCTCCATGTGTTTGTATTTTTTACAGTTTTTTTCCTGTAATTGATATCTAGTCTCATAGCATTGAGGTTGGAAAAGATACTTGATACAATTTCAAATTTCTTAAATTTACCAAGCGTTGATTTGTGACCCAAGGTATGATCTATCCTGGAGAATGTTCCATGAGCACTTGAGAAGAAAGTGTATTCTGTTGTTTTTGGGTGGAATGTCCTATAAATATCAATTAAGTCCATCTTGTTTAATGTATCATTTAAAGCTTGTGTTTCCTTATTTATTTTCATTTTGGATGATCTGTCCATTGGTGAAAGTGGGGTGTTAAAGTCCCCTACTATGATTGTGTTATTGTTGCTTTCCCCTTTAATGGCTGTTAGCATTTGCCTTATGTATTGAGGTACTCCTATGTTGGGTGCATAAATATTTACAGTTGTTATATCTTCTTGGATTGATCCCTTGATCATTACGTAGTGTCCTTCTTTGTCTCTTGTAATAGTCTTTATTTTAAAGTCTATTTTATCTGATATGAGTATCAGATAAGCTCCTCCAGCTTTCTTTTGATTTCAATTTGCATGGAATATCTTTTTCCACCCCCTCACTTTCACTGTTTATGTGTCCCTAGGTCTGAAGTGGGTCTCTTGTAGACAGCATATATACGGGTCTTGTTTTTGTATCCATTCAGCCAGTCCATGTCTTTTGGTGGGAGCATTTAATCCATTTACATTTAAGGCATTATTGATATGTATGTTCCTATTACCATTTTCTTAATTGTTTTGGGCTTGTTATTGTAGGTCTTTTCCTTCTCTTGTGTTTCCTGCCTAGAGAAGTTCCTTTAGCATTTGTTGTAAAGCTGGTTTGGTGATGCTGAATTCTCTTAGCATTTGCTTGTCTGTAAAGGTTTTAATTTCTCCGACGAATCTGAATGAGATCCTTGCTGGGTAGAGTAATCTTTGTTGTAGGTTTTTCCCTTTCATCACTTTAAATATGTCCTGCCACTCTCTTTTGGCTTGCACAGTTTCTGCTGAAAGATCAGCTGTTAAGCTTATGGGGATTCCCTTGTATGTTATTTGTTGCTTTTCCCTTGCTGCTTTTAATATTTTTTCTCTGTATTTAATTTTTGACAGTTTGATTAATATGTGTCTTGGCATGTTTCCCCTTGGATTTATCCTGTATGGGACTCTCTGTGCTTCCTAGACTTGATTAACTATTTCCTTTCCCATATCAGGGAAATTTTCAACTATAATCTCTTCAGATATTTTCTTAGTCCCTTTCTTTTTCTCTTCCTCTTCTGGGCCCCCTATAATTCGAATGTTGGAGCGTTTAATGTTGTCCCAGAGGTCTCTGAGACTGTCCTCAATTCTTTTCATTCTTTTTTCTTTATTCTGCTCTGCAGTCGTTATTTCCACTCTTTTATCTTCCAGGTCATTTATCTGTTCTTCTGCCTCAGTTATTCTGCTGTTGATTCCTTCTAGGGAATTTTTAATTTCATCTATTGTGTTGTTCCTCAGTGTTTGTTTGCTCTTTAGTTCTTCTAGGTCCTTGTTAAACGTTTCTTGTATTTTCTCCATTCTATTTCCAAGATTTTGGATCATCTTTACTATCGTTACTGTGAATTCTTTTTCAGGGAGACTGCCTCTTTCCTCTTCATTTGTTTGGTCTGGTGGGTTTTACCTTTCTCCTTCATCTGCTGTGTGTTTCTCTGTCTTCTCATTTTGCTAAACTTATTGTGTTTGGGGTCTCCTTTTTGCAGGCTGCAGGTTCGTAGTTCCCATTGTTTTTGGTGTCTGCACCCAGTGGCTAAGGTTGTTTCAGTGGGTTATGTAGGCTACCTGGTGGAGGGGACTAGTGCCTGTGTTCTGCCGGATGAGGCTGGATCTTGTCTTTCTGGTGGGCAGGACCGCATCTGGTGGTGTGTTTTGGGGTGTCTGTGACCTTATTATGATTTTAGGCAGCCTCTCTGCTAATGGGTGGGGTTGTGCTCCTGTCTTGCTAGTTGTGTATCATCAGGTGTCCAGCACTGTAGCTTGCTGGTCGTTGAGTGGATCTGGGTCTTAGTGTTGAGGCGGAGATCTCTGGGAGAGCTCTCCCTGATTGATATTACGTGGAGCCAGGAGGTTTCTGGTGGTCTAATGTCCTGAACTCGGCTCTCCCACCTCAGAGGCTCAGGCCTGACACCCGGCTGGAGCACCAAGACCCTGTCAGCCACACGGCCAAGTACGTGGGGGAGTTTCTTGCCTTTTGGGAAGTCTGATGTCTTCTGCCAGCATTCAGTACGTGTTCTGTAGGAGTTGTTCCACCTGTAGATGTATTTTTGATGTATTTGTGGGGAGGAGGGTGATCTCCACGTCTTACTCCTCTGCTATCTTGAAGGTCCCTCAGGCGGGTGATTTTTTAAGGTTAAAATCAGATAGGTCAGTTTCCTTTTTTTTCACCTTTAGAGGAAAATTTGAAATTTCTCCAGTTAGTGTGTTGGACTTAGGTCCCTGTTCACTTGCAAGTCATTGCTGGAGGCACTAGAGGGCGCACTCCTATCAAAGACCATACAAAATTCTGAAAATAAAATATTGTAACACTTTTTGAAATCTAAAAAAAAAAATAATAAAAAATCAAATAAACCTTCATCCATTGTTTTTAAACGCCAACATGGTATCCTGGTATCCTTTTCATTTATCTTATGTCTGTTTACTTTTAGAATTGTAAGATGTGGAATCTACTACTGTCTACATCATGGCTGTCAAAATTCTGGCTTTTCTACTTAAGACTAATTCTACCTCTTTGCCCTAGGTAGTAGCATGAACCCTACTGGGGCTCTGTTGGTTCTCACTACAATTTTCTCACACTTCCACAGAGATGAAATTGTCACAAATACCTTGTCAGTTGTCCTGTCATGCTCCCTTTGGAGTTATGAGACCAGTTTTTATTTTTATAGATTAAAAATATTCTTTTGTGTGTTTGATGGTTTTTGAGAAAAAGGCAAAGGTTTTTTCCTTTGAAAACCAAATCAATCCTGATATTGGGGTGCGTGGGAGGGGGCAGGAGCTGGGTTTATTTGAGGAGGTGTTTGGGGGTGGCAGTACTTGCTAGGGGAACTTTTCCCATGAAGCAAGCCCATTGCCACACTCAAGACTGAGTCAGTTCACTGTTGCTATGATGCATACATCACTGAGCCACAGAGAGTGTCAGCTGTGAGAGAGACCTAAACAAACAACATCATTTCCTGTCTGTATTTAGTGAAATCCTAGGGCTGCACAAATGTTTGATGTGAATTTTGTTAAGAAGTTTCAAGCCCAAACTTGTACTAAAGGAAACTTTGTCCACTCAAATGCCAAGCTAGCTTCTTCTGGGTTCTACCTCAACATAATTACTCTTGGTATCTCATACTCAAACTTCTTTTATTTTTTATTTATTTTTTTTAACATCTTATTGGAGTATAATTGCTTTACAATGGTGTGCTAGTTTCTGCTGTATAACAAAGTGAATCAGCTATACATATACATATGTCCCCATATCTCCTCCCTCTTGCGTCTCCCTCCCACCCTCCCTATCCCACCCCTCTAGGTGGTCACAAAGCACCGAGCTGATCTCCCTGTGCTATGTGACTGCTTCTCACTAGCTATCTATTTTACATTTGGTAGTGTACATATGTCCATGCCACTCTCTCAGTTCTTCCCAGCTTACCCTTCCCCTCCCTATGTCCTCAAGTCCATTCTCTACATCTCCATCTTTATCTTGTCCTGCCCCTAGTTTCTTCAGAACCATTTTTTTTTTAGATTCCATATATATGTGTTAGCATATGGTATTTGTTTTTCTCTTTCTGACTTACTTCACTCTGTATGACAGTCTCTAGGTCCATCCACCTCACTACAAATAACTCAATTTTGTTTCTTTTTATGGCTAATATTCCATTGTATATATGTGCCACACCTTCTTTATCCATTCATCTGTCGATGGACACTTAGGTTGCTTCCATGTCCTGGCTAGTGTAAATAAGCTGCAGTGAACATTGTGGTACTTGATTCTTTTTGAATTATGGTTTTCTCAGGGTATATGCCCAGTAGTGGGATTGCTGGGTCGTATGGTAGTTCCATTTTTACTTTTTTAAGGAACCTCCATACTGTTCTCCATAGTAGTTGTATCAATTTACATTCCCACCAGCAGTGCAAGAGGGTTCCCTTTTCTCCACACCCTCTCCAGCATTTATTGTTTGTAGGTTTTTTGATGATGGCCATTCTGACTGGTGTGAAGTGATACCTCATTGTAGTTTTGATTTGCATTTCTCTAATGATTAGTGATGTTGAGCATCCTTTCATGTGTCAAACTTCTTTTAAATTTCATTGATTAATAATAATAATATCTGATACTGAATGCTTACTATGTAGCAAGAAACTTGCATGCATCATCTGGTTTAATAGTATGGTTAACACTGTTATTTTCCTACTTTACAGATGAGAGAACAGAGGCCTGGGGTCAAGGGGAGAGTGATTTTTAAAAATCAGATTGGTCGTTTTTCCTTTTACACCTTTAAGTGGTTTGGTCACTTAACTTAGGTCTGTTGGACACTAAGTCTTACTTACTTAACCATTAAACTATATGGCCTTTCCAGATAGGTAGTTTGTAACACTGTGTTTTTTTTCCCCAATATCAGCCTGTCTGTGTCTGTTTATATAAAGTTGTATAGACAATAAGCCAAAAGGCACATATGGGCCACACTCAGCTTAAAGCTAGGAAAGCCTTTGAGAACTTGCACTGGGTGTGTGCTCTCGATGCAACAGAGAACACTGAGTGAAAAGACGTGATGGAAACCTGTGCGGAAGTTTGAGGGGTAGCAAAGTAGGCCCATGTGGCTGAAGTGAGTGAATGAGGGGGAAAGTAAGAGAAGGGACCAGATTAATAAAAGAGGACCAGATTTTATAGGAAATTATAGACCTTTTACTTATAGGCTTTTACTCTGAATGAAAAGTGCAACCATTGCAGAGTTTTGAATAGATGAGAGACATGATCTGACTTAAAGGTTTAGTAGGATTGTTCCAGCTACTGGGTTGAAAGTAGACAGTGGGCAGTCAAGGGTAGAAACAGGGAAACCAGTTAAGAGGCATATTAGTTTCCTAGAGCTATAAAAAAGTGCCACAAACTGGGTGGCTTAAAACAATACAAATTTATTGTTTCACAGATCTGGAAGCTGGAAGTCTGAAATCAAGGTGTCAGCAGGGCCATGTTCCTACTGATACTCTGGTTAGAATCTTTTCTTGCCTCTTCCTAGCTTCTGGTGGTGGCTGTTGAACCTTGGAGTTCGTTGCCTGGCAGCTGCAGCACTTCCATCTGGGCCTCTCTCATCATATGGCTTTCTCCCTGTATGTCTCTGCCCTCACATGGCCACCTTCTCTCTGTGTCTCTTTCCTTTTCTTATGAGGACACCAGCCATATTGGATTAAGGGCCCATCTTGCTCCAGTATGACCTCATCTTAACTTATCGAATTATATCTGCAATGACTCTGTTTCCAACTAAGATCACATTCTGAGGTAGTGAATGTTGAGACTTCAACATTTTGGGGGGGACACATTTAACTCATAATGGGATGATATTGTGATACTCTAGGCAAGAGATAATTGGAGCTTGGGCCAGGGTGGCAACAACAGTGGTAGTGAGAAGTTATCTGGCTATGAACATGTGTTGAAGGTAGAGTCAAAAAGCTTTGCTGAAGCCGCATAGCACAGGGAGATCAGCTTGGTGCTTTGTGTCCACCTAGAGGGGTGGGATAGGGAGGGTGGGAGGGAGAGAGACACAAGAGGGTGGAGATATGGGGATATATGTATATGTATAGCTGATTCACTTTGTTATACAGCAGCAACTAACACACCATTAAAAAGCAATTATACTCCAATAAAGATGTTAAAAAAAAAGCTTTGCTGATGAATAGAGAGTGAGGCCTAGATAAAGAAATGGATCAAAGATGAGTCCAAGGTGTTTGGCTTGAGGAACTGGAAGGATGAAGTTAGCAACAACTGAGCTGGTGAATGTAGAAGAGTCAGTTTAGGGGGAAATCATGGTTTGAGCTTGGACAAATTAAATTTGAGTTACCTATGAGGCATTCAAGTGAAGATGTCCAGTATAGTAGGTAGTTAACTATATGAGCCTGGAATTCAGGAAAGAGTTCCAAGTAAGAGACAAAATTTTGGGAGTGATTTCTAGGGAGCATGAGAGCCCACTTACAATTTGAGGTCATGAAGCTTAAAATGAAACTTAACTCCATCTAAGCTCAGTTGCCAGGATGCAGATGTAGAGAAGATGGAGAGTTGAACTTAACCTTGGTTCAGGTGTTTCCAGGTAAGTATGATGGTGGGAGAAGGAGTTGGGAAGTTGAGGATGGATGCTAGGAGTGATTATAATAGTGGACTGTGAAATCTAAGCAGGATAAACATGGAAATGAGGATATGAGGGAGGTGGTGGAGAGGAAAAAATGGTTGGGAGGATTTTTGGAGTGGTGTTATTAGAGGGAATTAGATAGAGAGAGGAGAGTGGCGTGCTTAAAACTAAGATTTTAAAGGTGATAATTTGTAATGACAAGGCCTAGGAAATGAGTGTGGGCATGGGTGGATGGGATTGGTAAGAGGACAAGATCTTTGAGTAGAAGTCAAACAACTGAGAGGCCAGAGTATTACATGGATTGTTTACAATGTAGACAATATATGTATGTAGACTCCACACAGATATTGAAATCTCCAAGAATGATGACATGAGCAGTTGTGAGAAAGACAGTGAACCATGAGCTAAAATCATCAATGAAGAAGGGAGCTTGAACAGGAGGAGGGTAGATAACTGCAATAAGGAGGTGTAGTAGGTGCTAGAGTCTGAGAGCAAACTGACTGAAAGGAGCTGGGCCAGGGGGTTTAGGGAGGACGCACGGACAGAAAATGCCAAGGAGGAGCAAGGACACATACACCACCTCTGCGTTCAGTTGTATGTCAGGCATGAGAAAAAATGGCCACCACTTGAGAAGGCTGTACAGGAAGCAGGATCCTCAGAGGGGAGCCAAGTTTTTGATAAAGAAGTTCAAGGGAGGTTTTGGAGAAGTTGAGGACGTTGGGGATTTTGCAGAGAGCAGGAGAGAAGGGTTTGGGAGTGTTGGGGAGGGGTGGTAGATTGAGCCAGATTAGGGGATGTAGGAATTCATTTCCATGTGCAAAAGAATGCGAGTGATCAGGTATAGAGAACAGGCTTGTGGTTGCCAAGGGGGAGCAGGGTGGGGGAGGGATGGATTTGGAGTTTGGGATTAGCAGATGCAAACTATTATATATAGAATGGATAAACAACAAGGTCCTCCTGTATAGCACAGGGAACTATATTCAATATCCTGTGATAAACCATAATGAAAAAGAATATATATATGTATACATTCTATTTCATATTATATTATATTATCATATATACACACACACACACTTTGCTGTACAGCAGAAATTAACACAACATTGTAAATCAACTATACTTCAATAAAATAAAATTTAAAAATATTAAAAAAAGAATGTGAGTGATAATGGATGATCTAGGTGGTTTGAACTTTTTGTGATGATCGAGATGAATAAGCATTTAGAGCATGATGAGTCCCTATGATCTCTTGGCTGGGAATAAATGGTCAGTTTTAAATGTAGGCTCTTCTTGAAAATGGTGTCTTCTGTAGTATATAGTGGTTGATAATGGAGATTATAGGGGGAGGTGGAGTGGTGGTCTCACCAGGAGCATGTAGAGCACTGGGCCCCCCTTCGATCTTTTCCAGAGAGGTGGCAAGTCTGGAAGAGGCTTGATCTTACCAGGAGGGATTGTAACTGTCAGGGCCTCCCTTTTAATCCTGTTGGCTAATTGCAATACTTCTTTTATTTCTTTTATTTTCATATGCTGCTCATCACTTTAAAATAGCACAGTAGCACAGTGATGTTTGTTTTTATAAAATTGATATATGATCATTATAAGATATGCAAGTAATTGAGAAAAGTGAAGTAAGAAAAAGCCTCCAGACTCCCTCTTGCAAGAGCACCGGAATCACAACTAACTACTGAACAATCATCAACAGGAAGACACTGGAACTCACCAAAAAAGATACCCCACATCCAAAGACAAAGGAGAAGCTGCAATGAGACAGTAGGAGGGGCGCAATCACAATAAAATCAAATCCCATAACTGCTGGTTGGGTGACTCATAAAATGGAGAACACTTATATCACAGAAGTCCACCCACTGGAGTGAAGGTTCTGAGCCCCACATCAGGCTTCCCAACCTGGAGGTCCGGCAACGGGAGGAGGAATTCCCAGAGAATCAGACTTTGAAGGCTACTGGGATTTGATTGCAGGACTTTGACAGGACTGTGGTAAACAGACTCTACTCTTGGAGGGCACACACAAAGTATTGTGCACTTCGGGACCCAGGGGAAGGAGCAGTGACTCCATAGGAGACTGAACCAGACTTACCTGCTAGTGTTGGACGGTCTCCTGCAGAGGTGGGTGTGGCTGTGGCTCACCATGGGGACAAGGACACTGGAAGCAGAAGTTCTGGAAAGTTCTCCTTGGCATGAGCACTCCCAGAGTCCACCATTAGCCTTACCAAAGAGCCGGGTAGGCTCCAGTGCTGGGTCACCTCAGGGCAAACAACCAACAGGGAGGGAACCCAGCCCCACCCATCAGCAGACAAGCGGACTAAAGTTTTACTGAGCTCTGCTCACCAGAGCAACACCCAGCTCTACCCACCACCAGTCCCTCCCATCAGGAAGCTTGCACAAGCCTCTTAGATAGCCTCATCAACCAGAGGGCAGACAGCAGAAGCAAGAAGAACTACAATTCTGCAGCCTGTGGAAGGAAAACCACATTCACAGAAAGATAGACAAAATGAAAAGGCAGAGGACTTTGTGCCAAATGAAGGAACAAGGTAAAACCCCAGAAAAACAACTAAATGAAGTGGAGATAGGCAACCTTCCAGAAAAAGAATTCAGAATAATGATAGTGAAGATGATCCAGGACCTCAGAAAAAGAATGGAGGCAAAGATTGAGAAGATGCAAGAAATGTTTAACAAACACCTAGAAGAATTAAAGAACAAACAAACAGAGATGAACAATACAATAACTGAAATGAAAACTACACTAAAAGGAATCAATAGCAGAATAACTGAGGCAGAAGAACGGGTAAGTGACCTGGAAGACAGAATGGTGGAATTCACTGCCGCAGAACAGAATAAAAAAAAAAAGAATGAAAAGAAATGAAGACAGCCTAAGAGACCTCTGAGACAACATTAAACACAACAACATTCTCATTATAGGGGTCCCAGAAGGAGAAGAGAGAGAGAAAGGACCCGAGAAAATATTTGAAGAGATTATAGTTGAAAACTTCCATAACATGGGAAAGGAAATAGCCACCCAAGTCCAGGAAGTGCAGAGAGTCCCAGGCAGGATAAACCCAAGGAGAAACACGCCGTGACACATAGTAATCAGATTGACAAAATTAAAGACAAAGAAAAATTATTGAAAGCAACAAGGGAAAAATGACAACGTACAAGGGAACTCGCATAAGGTTAACAGCTGATTTCTCAGCAGAAACTCTACAAGCCAGAAGGGACTGGGAAGATATATTTAAAGTGATGAAAGGTAAGAAGCTACAACCAAGATTACGCTACCTGGCAAGGATCTCATTCAGATTTGATGGAGAAATCAAAAGCTTTACAGACAAGCAAAAGCTAAGAGGATTCAGCACCACCAAACCAGCTCTACAACACATGCTAAAGGAACTTCTCTAAGTGGAAAACACAAGAGAAGAAAAGGACCTACAAAAACAAACCCAAACAATTAAGAAAATGGTCATAGGAACACACATATTGATAATTACCTTAAATGTGAATGGATTAAATGCTCCAACCAAAAGGCACAGGCTTGCTGAATGGATACAAAAACAAGACCCATATATATGCTGTCTACAAGAGACCCACTTCAGACCTAGGGACACATACAGACTGAAAGTGAGGGGATGGAAAAAGATATTCCATGCAAATGGAAATCAAAAGAGAGCTGGAGTAGCAATATTCATATCTGATAAAATAGACTTTAAAGTAAAGAATATTACAAGAGACAAGGAAGGACACTACATAATGATCAAGGAATCAATCCAAGAAGAAGATATAACAATTTTAAATATCTATGCACCCAACATAGGAGCACCTCAATACATAAGGCAACTGCTAACAGCTATAACAGAGGAAATCAACAGTAACACAATCATAGTTGGGGACTTTAACACCTCACTTACACCGATGGACAGATCATCCAGACAGAAAATTAACAAGGAAACACAAACTTTAAATGCCACGATAGACCAGATAGAATTAATTGATATTTATAGGACATTCCATCCAAAAACAGCAAACTACACTTTCTTCTCAAGTGCACACGGAACATTCTCCAGGATAGATCACATCTTGGGTCACAAATCAAGCCTCGGTAAATTTAAGAAAATTGAGATCATATCAAGCCTCTTTTCCGACCATAATGCTATGAGATTAGAAATTAATTACAGGGAAAAAAAACGTAAAAGACACAAACACATGGAGGCTAAACAATACATTACTAAATAACCAAGAGATCACTGAAGAAATCAAAGAGGAAATTAAAAAATACCTAGAGACAAATTACAACGAAAACAAGACAATCCAGAACCTATGGGATGCAGCAAAAGCAGTTCTAAGAGGGAAGTTTATAGCTATACAAGCCTACCTCAAGAAACAAGAAAAATCTCAAATAAACAATCTAACCTTACACCTAAAGGAACTAAAGAAAGAAGAACAAACAAAACCCAAAGTTAGCAGAAGGAAAGAAGTCATAAAGATTAGAGGAGAAATAAATGAAATAGAAACAAAGAAAACAATAGCAAAGATCAATAAACTAAAAGCTGGTTCTTTGAGAAGATAAACAAAATTGATACACCTTTAGCCAGACTCATCAGGAAAAAGAGGGAGAGGACTCAAACCAATAAAATTAGAAATGAAAAGGAGAAGTTATAACAGACACTGCAGAAATACAAAACATCCTAAGAGACTACTACAAGCAACTCTATGCCAATAAAATGGACAACCTGGAAGAAATGGACAAATTCTTATAAAGGTATAACCTTCCAAGACTGAACCAGGAAGAAATAGAAAATATGAACAGACCAATCACAAGCACTGAAATTGAAACTGTGATTAAAAATCTTCCAACAAACAAAAGTCCAGGACCAGATGGCTTCACAGGTGAATTCTATCAAACATTTAGAGAAGAGCTAACACCCATCCTTCGCAAACTCTTGCAAAAAATCACAGAAGAAGGAACACACCCAAACTCATTCTGTGAGGCCACCATCACCCTGATACCAAAACCAGAGAAAGATACTACAAAAAAAGGAAATTACAGACCAATATCACTGATGAATATAGATGCAAAAATCCTCAACAAAATACTAGCAAACAGAATCTAACAACACATTAAAAGGATCATACACCATGATCAAGTGGGATTTATCCCAGGGATGCAAGGATTCTTCAATATACACAAATCAATCAGTGTGATACACCCTATTAACAAATTGAAGAATAGAAACCATATGATCATCTCAATAGATGTAGAAAAAGCTTCTGACAAAATTGAACACCCATTTATGATAAAAAACTCTCCAGAAAGTGGGCATTGAGGGAACCTACCTCAACATAATAAAGGCCATATACAACAAACCCACAGTGAACATCATTCTCAATAGTGAAAAACTGAAAGCATTTCCTCTAAGATCAGGAACAAGACAAGGATGCCCACTCTCTCCACTATTATTCAACATAGTTTTGGAAGTCCTAACCACGGCAATCAGAGGAGAAAAAGAAATAAAAGGAATACAAATTGGAAAAGAAGTAAAACTGTCACTGTTTGCAGATGACATGATAGTATACATAGAGAATCCTAAAGATGCCACCAGAAAACTACTAGAGCTAATCAATGAATTTGGTAAAGTTGCAGGATACAAAATTAATGCACAGAAATGTCTTGCATTCCTATACACTAATGATGAAAAATCTGAAGGAGAAATTAAGGAAACACTCCCATTTACCATTGCAACAAAAAGAATAAAATACCTAGGAATAAACCTACCTAAGGAATTAAAAGACCTGTACTCAGAAAACTACAAGACACTGATGAAAGAAATCAAAGATGACACAAACAGATGGAGAGATATACCATGTTCTTGGATTGGAAGAATCACTATTGTGAAGATGACTATATTACCCAAAGAAATCTACAGATTCAATGCAATCCCTATCAAATTACCAGTGGCATTTTTTACAGGACTAGAACAAAAAACTTAAAATTTGTATGGAGACACAAAAGACCCCAAATAGCCAAAGCAGTCTTGAGGGAAAAAAAACGGAGCTGGAGGAATCAGACCCCCTGACTTCAGACTATACTACAAAGCTACAGTAATCAAGACAATATGGTACTGGCACAAAAACAGAAATATAGATCAATGGAACAGGATAGAAAGCCCAGAGATAAACCCACACACCTATGGTCAACTAATCTATGGCAAAGGAGGCAAGGATATATAATGGAGAAAAGACAGTCTCTTCAGTAAGTGGTGCTGGGAAAACTGGACAGATACATGTTAAAGAATGAAATTAGAACACTCCCTAACATCATATACAAAAACAAACTCAAAATAGATTAGGGACCTAAATGTAATACTGGACACTATAAAACTCTTAGAGGAAAACATAGGAAGAACACTCTTTGACATAAATCACAGCAAGATCTTTTTTGTTTCACCTCCTAGAGTAATGAAAATAAAAACAAAAATAAACAAATGGGACCTAATGAATCTTAAAAGCTTTTGCACAGCAAAGGAAACCGTATACAAGATGAAAAGACAGCCCTCAGAATGGGAGAAAATATTTGCAAACGAATTAACGGACAAAGGATTAATCTCGAAAATATATAAACAGCTCATGCAGATCAATATTAAAAAAAACCCAACCCAGTCAGAAAATGGTCTGAAGACGTAAATAGACACTTCTCCAAAGAAGATATACAGATGGCCAAGAAGCACATGAAAAACTGATCAACATCACTAATTATTAGAGAAATGGAAATCAAAACCACAATGAGGTATCACCTCACACCAGTTAGAACAGGCATCATCAGAAAATCTACCAACAACAAATGCTGGAGAGGGTGTGGAGAAAAGGCAACCCTCTTGCACTGTTGGTGGGAATGTAAATTGATACAGCCACTGTGGAGAACAGTATGGATGTTCCTTAAAAAACTAAAAATAGAACTACCATACGACCCAGCAATCCCGCTACTGGGCATATACCCAGAGAAGACCATAATTCAAAAAGACACATGCACCCCAATGTTCATTGCAGTACTGTTTACAATAGCCAGGACATGGAAGCAACCTAATGCCCATCAAGAGACGAATGGATAAAGAAGATGTGGTACGTATATACAATGGAATATTACTCAGCCATAAAAAGGAACGAAATTGGGTCATTTGTAGAGATGTGGATGGATCTAGAGACTGTCATACAGAGTGAAGTAAGTCAGAAAGCGAAAAACAGAGATTGTATGTTAACGCATATATGCAGAACCTAGAAAAATGGTACAGATGAACTGGTTTGCAGGGCAGAAATTGAGACACATATGTAGAGAACAAATGTATGGACACCAAGGCAGGAAAGTGGCGGGGGGTGGTGGTGGTGAGATGAATTTGGAGATTGAGATTGACATATATACAGTAATATGTATAAAATAGGTAACTAATAAGAACCTGCTGTATAAAAAATAAATTAAATTAAAAGAAAACCTCCATAAATAACCATCATTAACTCTAGGTATACATCATCTGAGACAACTGTATGAATTTTTACATTTGTAACTATTTTACACGTTCTTGGATCTCTTTTAAATAACATTGGCCCATTGTTAGAAACAGTTTGAATAGTGTAGATTGACTCTAATCCTCTTAATTTACAAATGAAGACATTGAGTCCTAGAGGCAGGAAAAGTCCTGTCCAAGGTCACTTATCCCATCAGTTAGATCCAGGTCTCTTGACTGGCCAATTCAATTTTTTTTCTATTAAACCATGTTCCTCTTTTCTTCTCTTACCATCTACATGGCATACCTCCTGCTCTTTCACCATATAGGTCTCTGAAGGGCTCACTTTGTCATTTGATTCAAACATTCATTCATCTAGTCATTCAACAAATATTTATTGAACACCTACTATATGCCAGGCAAAAATCATAGCCATTGGGCATGTGGTGGTGAACAAAGAAGACAAGATCTCTGACCTTGTGATGCCTACATTCTATAGAATGCACAGAAAGTTTATGTTTCCCTTCTCAGTTTTCTCCAATCAGGCCATGACTCCTGTAACTATGATTTATTTATAACCTCAAATCCTTCAATGATGGGAAAACAAAATGGAAGTTTGTATAAAGAGTGAAAGTTCCTCACATCCTCACCCCCAACCCCAGTCTTAGTGAGTAACCATTAACATATTGATGTGCATTTGATGTGAATGATTTCAGATCTTTTTCTATGCACTTAGAAACAAATCTGTGTGCACACATATGTGTATGCACACACACATGCACATGCAAACAAAAGGGACTCATTAAGTTTTTTGTTTTAAGCTAGCAGTGGTTGGAAGCTTAAAGTTCAGTAGTTGAGAGCGCATTCCTGTGTTTTCATTTTCTATGAGTAGAACAAAGCAGCCATATGCCAGTCCCTCTCTGGATTTAGTACTTGATGCTTGGAATGTGAGCAGATGCTGAAGGCCATTAACGAAGCGCTTGAAGGGAGGCCCATTCGTGTATGTTGTAGACACAAGGCCAAAGTTGAATGTAGTATCTAACTGAGCAGCTGGCAAGGGGGTAGAAAAATGAAGAACACGCCAACATTGGTTGCAAGTTGATGGGCCATGGGAACCACATCATCTGGATCAGTGTTCCATAATTCCTACAGTTTTGTAAACGGAAGCAGTACTTAGAGCCTCATGGTTTTAACCTCAATTGTTAAATTAGTGTGTTGCAAAACAAACAAACAAACAATGCCCTGATATGGTCTAAATAAGACTGATTTGTGTCATGCCTAAAATTGGAAAACTCCAAGATTTTCAGTTTTTAAACTCCTTAGATACAAAGAATAAGCCACAGTAATGTATGTTTGATTAATGCCAACTCTCTAAACCCTTTACTCTCAACTCACTACTCTTCATTGCCAAACACCACATGTACTCTTCTTTCAGTTTAGGCATAATGACCCAGCTGCAGAAGACACAGTGGTGGTCTCTATCATGCCAACAATCAGATATTTGCCTTCTAATCAGATTTCACAAGAAGCCTCAATGAAGTAGTTATAACCAGACATGAAATAATTAACCTTTGCTAATTTAAAAGGCCTAACAGGGAATGGTCTCTGTGACAGGTGTAAAATTCCATTCCTTCCAGAAAATTACTTGTCCAACACATGTTCCTTTTGACTGAAAAAGAAATTTCATTTTAAGAAAAGTTTCACCTTTTATCACGACCATTCCATGGGCACAACATACGAAGACAAGGGTTTTCCATGTAGCAGTTCATGACCTTGATCTTCTGATTGTTAATATTTATTGGTCACGTGCAGATTATAAATATCCACTTGTTTCCATTCTCCATCAGTGCACTTGAGTTCTAGTACTTCCAGTCCCTGGAAGTCTTATACTGTATCATAGTATTGCTTTCTCAGAGAGAAGTAAAGTAGGTTGGTACGTCAAAGAGTTGAATTGAAAATAGAGATTGGGAAAAATAATCCTATTTCCACTGTCACAGAGAAGAATCAAGAGCAAAGAGAAACTATTTTGATACCATAGTGCAAATATAAGAAACCTTTGACCTATCATTTGGGTGTGACCCTGGGCTTAATTTAGTACAACTTGAAGCAATTTTCTGAGTTCTTACCTTTCTCCTCCTACACTGACCCACACACATATACAATTTCTTCAAGTCGAGTTTAACATGAATGTTGCATGAATTCAAAAGAGGTCTCTGGGTGTTAAAAGACCGGCCCCAAGGCCCTGAGACAGCCTTTGAGAGGGAGAGGTGCTTTGCACAGAGACTTAGTTTTCAGGAGGAGGAGTTGTGTGGATGAGAGCAATGGGAGAAGGGATGGAGTCTGTATCACCTTTGGGTTAAGCGAGATTAAGTTTGAGAGGAAGTTAGTGAAGGGGGGTTGCTGATCTTGGGTATGTCAAACTTGCTGAGTGCTAACTGGAGGTGACATTAAGGTGGCAAAGCTGGAAAGGGCATAGTGGTAAAGGCTTCTGAAAACAGTGGCTGATAAATGGTCAGGCAGAGCATGCTGGCTGTTCTTTTGATTTTTTTCTCTTTCTTCTTGGGTTTCTCTGCTCTCTCTGGCTTGATTTTGTTCTCTCTCCCTCTTTTTCGTGAGGTAGGAGTGAAAAGGATGGGCTTCAGAGAGGCTATGAGCTCACTGAAATTTCACTAAAGGGAAGGATCTATAGTTTGTGTAAGCTTCTCAGAGTTGTCCAGATCCAGAACCCCCAAAGCACTGGGAGCTGCTTCTCTGCTCTGCCTCACATCTAATCCAAGTTGTCTCCATATGCCCCTTTAGAGCCCTCTTCTTTGAAAGTTCCCATTTCCTTGAGTCTCTTCTTTCCCTTAGTTCTTCTCTCATTTATTTAGACATAAAATGGAAGCAAAGTTATCTTTATTCACTTTTATTTATTGAACAGAGTTTTACCTTTTATTGTAAAAGCAAGTGAGTGGGATTTCTTTTATTTTTTTTCCTCATAAAACCTCACCTAGTTAAATTTTTTCAAGTTTATTTTTTTTGCCCCCTTTGGGACAGTTGCTCTTAATAGAAAAAGTACTGCCCATCCCTTCTGTGAGGGCTTTGTATTCTGCAGACCTATTGAGAAATAATATTCATAATAGGAACTAGCAGTTATTGAGCTTTCTGTGTGCCAGGGATTTAACATACATTATCTTATTTAATAATAGTACCTACAGCACAGGGTTGTTGTGAATATTAAGTAAGCTCATGCATATGAAGTGCTGAGTGCAATGCCTGGCACATAGCAAGCTGTCAATAAAAGTGAGCTATTATTACTGTTATTGTCACTACTCCTCCTCCTCCTCCTCCTCCTCCTACTACTACTACTGTGTTACTAGAATAAGACACAACCAGTGGCCTTGAAAAAGCAAAGTTCAGGGTCTACTAACCAAAATTCTTTCTAGATACAACAAGACATCTGGGAATAGGATAGTATTCTTGAGATATGGCAGAGGAATAATGGTCTGGAAGCAAGGGATAGGCTGAGAACTGTCCCAATTCCCAGCCCTGGGGATAGGTGTGACAACTTTTGAAGATGGTCTCTAGCAAGGCTGACTGTTGTAGTGAAAAAGAGCACATCCAGACTTGAGTTTCAGTTCTAGCTGTGTCATTCATTAGCTGTATGATCTTGGATAAACCACTTAACCGTTCAGAGCCTCACTTTCCTCATCTGTAAAATGGGGGAGCTAATAGAACTTAGTTCAGAGGGTTGTGTGATAACACATGTGAGATAATAATACATGTGAAGTAACCTTAGAATGCCTGCCACCTAGTAAATGCCATTGTTATTATCATTCTCCTTCCAACCACCCTGCTAAATAGGTATGATTACCCCCGTTTTATAGTTGAGAAAACTGAGACTCACAGGGCTTAAATAGCTTGCCCAAGGTACAGTAAATAAGCACAAGGCTAGAATTTGAACTGAGATTGATCTGCCCCAAAGCCTGTGATCTTTCTATCACTGCATGATGTTTCCCAGAAACATTGTTCTTATTCCAGAAATGAGAAGCACAAGGGCAGCTATCACCTTAAAATAATTACAATAACAAACCCCAAACATGCGCCTTAGCCCTTGAGGTACCCTGGCTACTCATTTCACTTGCTTTCAACTCTAGGGAAAAGGAGCTGTTTGTTACCTACATTTTGGTGGAGCTATTTTTTTTCTTCTCTAAAGCCCGCTTCCCCTTTTCACTAAATTAGTGTTATTTCCACGAAACAAAGGTGTTTCTGATGTTTCAGCCTTTTCATCTCCTGCTAAACATCCACTTTCTGGCAGCTTTTTATTTTCAGGTAGATTACTGCTGCCCCAAACACAAGGGCCTCAGGTCTAAGGATTTTTCTAGCGCCTCAATATCTTTTTGAGGACAATGCTAGGGCTGGGCTTCTATACAGGGGATTCTAGACATATTTTCAGAAGACCTACATGCTTTTCTCATCCCCTACACGATGCTGCACTCACACCTTTGGCTTTAGTGTTTGGCATATGGCATTGCTGGCTCTGGCATCTGATAATCTCTGCAGCTTTTGTGTTGGTTGTTTTTTTGAAATAGCATGCCCTTTAAAGGTATGGCTCACATATGACCTGTTTAGTATTGCTAGCATATGGCGTTTCTAAAGCTTCACTATTCTTACCTTGTAGAAGGGTGAATAGATAGGAGCACATTTATCTTGCTGAACTTGGGGAGAGCAAGGATTCAGTAGGATTAATGTCTCAGGGAAATTATTGGAATTGTGAGTGGGGAGCATTATTAATTGCATGGTGTCAATTTATTTGACAGAAAGTTATTGAAAGTGTATTCTGAAGATGCATTGTGCTGAAATACTGCAGGAATACAAAGACATGGTCTCTGTCCTTATGGAGCATATGAGTTAATAGTGGGCTAAAACAATCTTTCAAGTCTTTGTGAAGTCGAGCATCTTTGAAGGCAGAGAGGAAGGGGCCTGTGGAGAGGGAAAATCTGGAAATGTGGGAGAAACTGGCTAATTCATACAAAGAATTCACAGAGGAGGAGGGCTGAGATGGGAATTAGTGGAAGAGTTTTCCTTGGAAAGGAGCATTTTCTTTTTCAGACATGGGGTGAAAGGAAGAGTGATTTAAAGGAAATGTTTTGAGGAAGAGAATGAGCTGCAAGAAAAGGAGAGAGTAACAGAAGTTTGTTCAGGCCTGCATATAGAGCCTTACTCTCTTGGCAGAATCCTCAGAACACATTTCTCAAAGCCTGCCCATCACCCAGGCTTCTTCCCAAAGATTTATGGCCTGATTGATTCTCTTCAGCTTCAGTCAGAGACAACCTGACAGCTGCAGTCGGCTCAGCCCTTCTTGCAGTGAGCTGACACCATTTCTGGTGGGCTTCAACAACAGTATAAATGGCTTTCCCCTGAGAGCAGACTATGCTGGGTGCCTAGGCAGCCTCATTACACAACCAGTTAAACTGCTGTCACTTGAAAGGAATCGATGGCAGTTCGAGGTCTGCTTGAGTAGTCTTTGCATTTCCATGTTCACACATTATTACAGTCTTACAGTCAGGGAGCTCCCAACCACTGCAAGGGGAAGATGTAAACATGACCTTAGAAACAGTGTATTCTCTTTCTCTAAGGGGAAGTCCCATGGTAAGCAAGATCCCTTTAATCTTTCTGAAGAGGAAGGAGTCCAGGCAGTTCTTTAAAACAGTGGGAAGCTCAAGCTTTTTGTTCTGTCGCACCATCTGGACACAGGCATATCCATTCTCAGTGTCTGTCCTTCCTGGGGATTCCTAAATGAGGTCCCTGGGTGTTGAGCTCAGTAAGCCAAAGTCTGGGTTTTCCCCATAGAAAGGCTACAACTCTCTTGAAAATATATCTTTCAGAAACCAATTTAGCTGGTTCCATTGAGGTGAACTGGGAAATAACCCAACAAAAAGACTGAAGTGGGAGGCAGAGGGATGTGTGCCAGTTATATTGCTGCATCAGGAGTGGCCACGCTGGGCCTTTTGCTTTCCGCAGGAGAATGTTGACTTTCTGA
This sequence comes from Balaenoptera borealis, assembly GCF_965194805.1. Taxonomy (NCBI): domain Eukaryota; kingdom Metazoa; phylum Chordata; class Mammalia; order Artiodactyla; family Balaenopteridae; genus Balaenoptera; species Balaenoptera borealis. Next base: position 109,193,570 of record NC_138881.1, read on the forward strand.
ATGCAACACACTTTCCCATCTACTTAACTGTGTTATTTAAATAAATTGCTTTGCTCTTGAGGGACCTTCTACTCTTTGGCTCAGTGAGAAGCTGGTAGATTGGAGTCAGAAGGAGCTGTCAACGTGGAATCTAATAGAGTTTCAGTGTGGGAATATTAGGGGTCAGGTGCAAGCTCACCTTAGTTATCGCATCTTGTCATTAGATGACATGGATATTACTATAAAGAGTAAATCTGTGGGGAGCACGAAGATGAAAGCGATAAATTGGCTAGAAGAAGTAGGAGATTTCAGTATGAAAGCAAGTGCTTCTATTCAAGATGTGAACACCAGACCACTCCACGGACTGCTCAGACTCCCTGCTTTACTCTGACCTCATATCACTTTTTACTCTTTGAAATACTGTCAAATTTGGATTATTCATTGATTCTTTTAAAACAAGGTCAGGCCTTCTTCCTTAGTGGCCTCAGCAGACAAGAGTTCAGCACCAGCAGACTAATTTTAATGCCAACCTAAACAAACTTAATTAGGGAGGCTGTTCTGCTGCCAAAAATCACCAAATGCCTTCTAAAGCAAACCTAAAGGGCTTGGGGAGTTTCTGTTGTTGTTTTTCTTCTTTCTTGCAGGGCAAGGCACACAGGAGCTTATTGCTACCCTGGCTCCCCCGCTGACTGGCTGTGTGACCTTGGCTGAATTATTTAATTCCTCCGTTTCTCCTGTGTAAGGTGGAGATAATAATGGGACTGACCTCTTGAGAATTGCTGAGAGGGTTCAGTGAAGTCATGCATTTGGAGTGGTTGGCACAGTGCCTAACACACAGTAGGCACTAAGTAAATTATAGTTTAATAATAACAATAACAACCATTTAAAGCAAATATGTAATGAATCAGATGTGTGTGTACTCTGGGGGTTGATTCATTTTATTTGATCTGATTAAAGATGTTTTGAGGGCTTCCCTGGTGGCGCAGTGGTTGAGGGTCTGCCTGCCAATGCGGGGGACACGGGTTCGAGCCCTGGTCTGGGAGGATCCCATGTGCCGCGGAGCAGCTGGGCCCGTGAGCCACAATTGCTGGGCCTGCGTGTCTGGAGCCTGTGCTCCGCGGCAGGAGAGGCCGCGATGGTGAGAGGCCCACGCACCGCGATGAAGAGTGGCCCCCGCTCGCCGCAACTAGAGAAAGCCCTCGCACAGAAACGAAGACCCAACACAGCCAAAAATGAAATTAATTAATTAATTAAAAAAAAAAGATGTTTTGAAAAGGACAAAAAATGTGAGGACAGAGAGGTAGGTAATATATATTCACGTGTCTGTTTTCTTTGCATCTGACGGTTTCATAATTAAGATTTTAAACTAAGTTAAGTGAGAAGGGTGCAATAATCTGCCTTTGCTAGTGTCCTCCAAACTCAAGAGAAGACTGCAAAGAACTTCTGTGTTTTGTCACCCATAACTTATAACATCACTATTACTACTGGTAAAAATACATATATTTTAAAAATATATCAAGTGATGGGACCTAGGGGTCCATACTTTGTATTAGCTGAGCTATGCAACATCTTATTTCTCTTTGATCCATCATTTTTTTTAGTGGACACATCAGAAAAATTGGAACCTGCATATCCTGTGCAAATTAAGTCTTTTGGGCCTCCTTAGAGGTTCAGGTTCAGGAGGATTGGAATGGGGCTCAAGAATCAGAAGCACCACAGGTGATTGAGATGCCAGTGTGCAAAAGTCAGACTTTGAAAACCATAGGCAAGTGGTTTCTGTTCTCTCCCTACCCCAGTGACACCCCTGGCCATTCCATGCTGCAGTCTGAGATCCTTTTGTATTCTTTAGTTGGCATGGCTTTAGGGTCCCAGTTCAACACTCTTGTCTCCTGCAGAGTAGACATGAGTCCTTAAGCGAGGTTTGCCCTCTCCTCCTGATACGAGCTCCCTCCTGCACCCCACATCATTACCATAATTGTCTCCCAACTTCTGATTAGATACAAACATGACACCAGCAATCATGTTTCATCTTCAACTTGTAATTGGATGCAATATGGTAATTACGCATCCTGCTCGAAGGTCATTTCCATGGGGTAATAAGTGCTCACAGTAACAGTCTCCTTGGGATGTTTTTGCTTTTGCGTTATAGCTGCAAGTCCTGTCTCAACTTCCCTTCCCACAAAGGGAGAGCATGACTTCAGCATCTGCCGCTGATTTCGTCTTGATTTTCCCATCTCACACACACACACACACACACACACACACACACACACACACACACACACACACACACAATCTAATATGGTGCATCTGTTGTTAATTGGCAGCCTTTCATGGCTAGTTCTCCCTCTTGGGCTCACTCCTTCCTCCAACAATCCCTCTAAGCCTCACGGTCACTTAGAGTGGAATTGATAAAAATGATCTGTGAATCACTTCAATAGAAGATGGGTTTATTTTCCTCCATTAGTACATAGCATCTTTTTCCTTCATTTTGTCCTTCTCATTGTCTCATCTCTCTATTAACAGAATCGGGCCCATGGTGTTCTTTCTCTCTCTCTCCCCCCACCCTGTCTCTCCTCATCTGTAAATGGGGAATTAACATGGTGCAGTTGTAAGGAGCCTAGGCTTAGAAGTCACATAGTCCAGTTCTGCCATCTACTAACTGTGTGAACCTCAGCAAATTATCTCACTTCTCTGAGCCTAAAGTCTTTTTTTTTTTTGGCCATGCCTCGCAGCATGCAGGATCTTAGTTCCCTGACCAGGGATTGAACCCGTGCCCCCTGCAGTGGAAGCGTGGAGTCTTAACCACTGGACCGCCAGGGAAGTCCCATGGTCCTTTGTCTATAAGATGAGAATTGTTGTGCTTACAGCATTCTGTACTTTGCAGTATTATTTGCAGGAATAAATTATACATATGAAACTGCGAGGCTCAGAATGAGCACGCAATAAATGCTGGTCATTGTTTTAATACCTACCACACAGGGTTTTTAAAAAATGAGATAATGTGTATAAATAGTTTAGAACAGAGCCTAGGGAGTTGCAAAACAATTAACTGCTCCCTTCCCGGTAGCTTTTTTGGAAAATAGGATCCAGAATGGAGAGGAGGAAGAAATGTCATTGGATCCCAAACCAAAGATTTAAGGATTCTTCATAATCACGCCATCTTGCACTAATGTGGTCAAATGGTCAAATGTTTCCACTGTACCTGACCTAATCAGTGCAATAGACCACATTTCCCCTTACTCCTTAGAAGGCTCTGTGTCTTCCTCACTGTGTGGCACAGGCCCCCTTCTGGGAACCCTTACATTATATTCTATATTACCCTCTGTGTGGGCTGTTCCAGGGCTTGGTGATGGTTGATACAAAGGTTATCTTTGGAAATCATTGTTCACACTCTACCTCTTTCTTTTCTCATCCTTGCCTCTTTTTACCTTGCATAACCCTGCTGTTGGCATTCAAGACTGAAGAGGGTGCTAAACTAAGTGCTATATTTCTGTGTCAACCACCATGTATCTTACTGAATTTGATTTTTGTTTACTATTCTGTAAATGGATAAATCATGGCATATCAGAGTTTGGAAGACATTTAGAGACCATAAGTCCAAGCCACTCACTTAAAGAGAATTGACACTCAGAGATGTCAACTTATTTGTTCAGGACCAGGCAGGGGATTCATGACAGAGCTTAAGCTAGAGGCCAAGTCCCTGACACTAGTCAAGTGCTTATCCCTCTACTTCACACTGCTTTTTTAGGTTTTTTTAAAAATCTATTAAGCCATAAGTTACAGATAATTCTACTCTTTTTATTTATCCCAAAGGCTGCCATTTTGATTCTTTTCTATTGTTTCTGGCTCCCAAAATATTTATGGGTTGAATTGTGTCCTACCCCTCAGTACTTCAGAATGTAACCTTATTTGGAAATAGGGTCTTTGCAGCGGTTAAAAGTTAAAAATGTTGAAGTTAAAAATGGGGTCATTAGGGTGAACTCTCATCCAGTATGACTGGTGTTCTTATAAAAAGGGAAAATTGGGCACCGAGACAGACATGCACAGAGGAAAGATGGTGCAAAACGCACAAGGAGGTGATGGCTACGTGACTGGAATGAAGCATCTACAAGCCAAGGAATGCCAGGAATTGCCAGCAAATGCCAGAAGCTAGGCAGAGGCAAGGAAGGATTCTCCTCTAGAGCCATCAGAGAAAGCATGGCTCTGTTGACACCTTGATTTTGGGCTTATAGTCCTCAGAACTATGAGACAATAAATTTCTATTGTTTTAAGCCACCCAGTTTGTGGTAGTTAGCTATGGTAGCCCTAGGAAGCTAATATACCCACCTTGGATACTCTTGTAATCTCCTAAGGGTAAATATTATTAAAGCCAGACAGAGAACTTTGTCAAAAGAGCAAATATCTAGCACACAAGACTTTTCTACTTTAGATTACACTGTATCTATACTTGGGAGCCAAGAAAAATGTCCATGGTATCAGTGTTATGATTGTTTCCCAAGCCTTCTATTGAATCTCTAAAATCATTTTGTTGTTGTTTTGTTGCTTGTGCTTATTCTGAGACTTGGAGGATTTCTGAAGAATGTGTTTTGGTTGGTGTTTGCAGGGGGTGGATGTGCTGGCCAACACTACTCCTCTGTGCATAGTTATAGTTTTTTTTAAAAATTTATTTAATTTATTTATTTATTTTTGGCTGTGTTGGGTCTTTGTTTCTGTGCGAGGGCTTTCTCTAGTTGTGGCAAGTGGGGGCCACTCTTCATCGCGGTGCGTGGGCCTCTCACTATCGCGGCCTCTCTTGTTGCGGAGCACAGGCTCCAGATGTGCAGGCTCAGTAGTTGTGGCTCACGGGCCCAGCCGCTCCGCGGCATGTGGGATCTTCCCGGACCAGGGCTCAAACCCGTGTCCCCCGCATTGGCAGGCAGACGCTCAACCACTGCGCCACCAGGGAAGCCCCATAGTTATAGTTTTGAAGGATTGTTACAGCTTCCTTACTTGTGCGGCACTCTCCAGGTATACCTTTGTTCTCTCATCTTGCTTTCAAGCCAATGTATCTGGGCCATGCTAACATAAGTTTCTTTATATTATTACCTTGTTAATACAGCTGTCACTGCAATCTCACAGGACAGTGACAAGATCAAGAGATGACGTTTTTGATAAGCATCAAAGTTAAGAAATTCATACCAATAAGTACCCTCTTCCCCATCCTGGCACTGGTGCAGTTACTAAGAATTGTCAACATACATGTAGTGGTAATCTACACTAGGAAATACGCAAACCAGATCTCATGACAGATGCTTGGAAATTTTCATAAACAGGCATCTTCACTTTTAATCCTCTTTTTAAATAAATTATTTTAAAATTCCTATACACTAACAATGAAAGATCAGAAAGAGAAATTAAGGAAACAATCCCATTTACCATTGCAACAAAAAGAATAAAATACCTAGGAATAAACCTACCTAAGGAGGCAAAAGACTTGTATGCAGAAAACTATAAGACACTCTTGAAAGAAATCAAAGATGACACAAACCCATGGAGAGATATACCATGTTCTTGTACTGGAAGAATCAACACTGTGAAAATGACTATACTACCCAAAGCAATCTACAGATTCAATCAATCCCTATCAAACTACCACTGGCATTTTTCACAGAACTAGAACAAAAAATTTCACAATTTGTATGGAAACACAAAAGACCCTGAATAGCCAAAGCAATCTTGAGAAAGTAAAACGGAGCTGGAAGAATCAGGCTCCCAGCCTTCAGACTATACTACAAAGCTACAGTAATCAAGACAGTATGGTACTGGCACAAAAACAGAAATATGGATCAATGGTACAGGATAGAAAGCCCAGAGATAAACCCACGCACATATGGTCACCTTATCTTTGATAAAGGAGGCAAGAATATACAATGGAGAAAAGACAGCCTCTTCAATAAGTGGTGCTGGGAAAACTGGACAGCTACATGTAAAAGAATGAAATTAGAACACTCCCTAACACCATACACAAAAATAAACTCCAAATGGATTAAAAACCTAAATGTAAGGCCAGACATTATAAAACTCTTAGAGGAAAACATAGGCAGAACCCTCTATGACATAAATCGCAGCAAGATCTTTTTTCACACACCTCCTAGGGTAATGAGAATAAAAACAAAAATAAACAAATGGGACCTAATGAAACTTAAAAGCTTTTGCACAGCAAAGGGAACCATAAACAAGACCAAAAGACAACCTTCAGAATGGGAGAAAATATTTGCAAATGAATCAACGGACAAAGGATTAATCTCCAAAATATATAAACAGCTCATGCAGCTCAATATTAAAGAAACAAACAACCCAATCCAAAAATGGGCAGAAGACCTAAATAGACATTTCTCCAAAGAAGACATACAGATGGCCAAGAAGCACATGGAAAGCTGCTCAACATCACTAATTATTAGAGAAATGCAAATCAAAACTACAATGAGGTATCACCTCACACCAGTTAGAATGGGCATCATTAGAAAATCTACAAACAACAAATGCTGGAGAGGGTGTGGAGAAAAGGGAACCCTCTTGCACTGTTGGTGGGAATGTAAATTGATACAGCCACTATGGAGAACAGTATGGAGGTTCCTTAAAAAACTAAAAATAGAACTACCATACGACCCAGCAATCCCACTACTGGGCATATACCCTGAGAAAACCATAATTCAGAAAGAGTCATGTACCAAAATGTTCATTGCAGCTCTATTTACAATAGCCAGGACATGGAAGCAACCTAAGTGTCCATCAACAGATGAATGGATAAAGAAGATGTGGCACATATATACAATGGAATATTACTCAGCCATAAAAAGGAACGAAATTGGGTCATTTGTTGAGACGTGGGTGGATCTAGAGACTGTCATACAGAGTGAAGTAAGTCAGAAAGAGAAAAACAAATATTGTATATTAATGCATGTATGTGGAACCTAGAAAAATGGTACAGATGAACTGGTTTGCAGGACAGAAGTTGAGACACAGATGCAGAGAACAAATGTATGGACACCAAGGGGGGAAAGCTGCAGGGGGTGGGGATGGTGGTGTGATGAATTGGGCGTTTGGGACTGACATGTATACACTGATACGTATAAAATTGATGACTAATAAGAAAAAAAAAAGTCATGTACCACAGTGTTCATTGCAGCACTATTTACAATAGCCATGACATGGAAGCAACCTAAATGTCCATCAACAGAGGAATGGAGAAAGAAAATGTGGTACATATATACAATGGAATATTACTCAACCATAAAAAGGAACAAAATTGGGTCATTTATAGAGGCATGGATGGACCTTGAGTGTGTCATGTAGAGTGAAGTAAGTCAGAAAGAGGTAAACAAATGTCATATATTAACGCATATATATGTGGAATCTGAAAAAATTGGTATAGATGATATTATTTACAAAGCAGAAATAGAGACACAAACGTAGAGAATGAATGTATGGATACCAAGGGGGAAGGGGAGGTGGGATGAATTGGGAGATTGGGATTGACATGTATACACTATTGATACTATGTATAAAATAGGTAACTAATGAGAACCTGCTGTATAGCACCAGGAACTGTACTCAGTGCTCTGTGGTAACCTAAATGGGAAGGAAATCCAGAAAAGAAGGAATATATGTATATGTATAGCTGATTCACTTTGCTGTACAGTAGAAACTAACACAGCATTGGAAAGCAACTATACTCCAATAAAAAGTTTTAAAAAAATAAAAATTTTTATTTTTTATTGAGGTATAGTTGATTTGCAATATTACGTTAATTTCACTGTATAACATAGCGATTCAGAATTTTTATAGATTATACTCCAATTCAAGTTATTATAAAATATTGGCTATGTTCTCTATGCTGAACAATATATCCTTGTAGCTTACTTATTTTACACATAGTAGTCTGTGCCTCTTAATCCCCTACCCCTATTTGCCCCTTCCTGCTTCCCTCTTCCCACTGGTAATCATTAGTTTGTTCTCTATATCTGTGAGTCTTTTTCTTTTTTTATTATACTCACCAGTTTGTTTTATTCTTTAGATTCCACATATAAGTGATAGCCTACAGTATTTGTCTTTCTCTGACTTATTTCACTAAACGTAATACCCTCCAAGTCCATCCATGTTGCTGCAAATGCTAAAATTTCATTCTTTTTTATGGCCGAGTAGTATTCCATTGTATATATATACCACTTCTTCTTTATCCATTCATCTGTTGATGGACACTTAGGTTGCTTCCGTATCTTGGCTGTTATAAATAATTCTGCTAACTTTTAATACTCTTGATGGTGTTTTCCCAGGGCTGTGTTTGTAGTGCTGTGGAAACTTAGATGGTTAGTAGTGTGCTGTGAAGACTGCATTGAGGTCAAGGAGAAGAAAGAGGGGTTATCTATTCATGACTAAAACAATCAATGATGAAAAGTGGTATAACTGTACGGAGGGCATTAATAATTGAGTACTGTGAGGCAGAATGATAACAGCAAGGACTTTGGCATCACCCAGTCTTGGGTTTGAATTCTGTGTGACTTTGGAAATATGACCTAAATCTACTGAGCCTCAGATTTCAAAAAAATATGAAAAATTCGAAACATTCCAAAGGTAAAAAAGAATAATATAGCAAATATAATGCGCTCATCACCAAGTCTTATTATATAGAATAATTATATTTACAAATACAATTGTAGACTCATGTATATCACTCCACAAGCACATTTGCCTCCCTGCTCTCTGATCCTGCCACTTTCCACAGTCCCACCACACACACACACTCAAGGCAATTAATACAAAAAAACTCAAAAAGATTCTGACGTATAGAAAGGAAAATTGCTTCTGAAATGGCAGGGGTTGGCAGACTCTCTTATTGCAGGGTTAATTAATATATCAAGCAAAAGATTAGCAAAAGGGTTTTTATAGGGAAATTATGGATAGCATTTCTACTTTAAAAATATAAATTAGAATCTGCCAGGAGAACATTAGACTTCTAGTAGGCTGCATGGTTTTCTGAACATGAACAGATTAGTTAGTCCCTATAATGAGTTCTCAGTATACACATTGGTTCTATGCGGGTATGATGGTTAAGTTTCTGTATCAACTTGGTTGGGCCACAATGCCCAGATACTTGGTAAAGCATTCTGGATGTTTCTGTGAAGTTGATTTTGGATGAGATTAGCATTTAAGTTGTGGTGGGCCTCATCTGATCAGTTGAAGGCCTTAAGAAAACAAGGATTGGGCTCCCCTGAAAAGAAGGAATTCTGCTTTCAGGCTGTCTTTGTGTTAGAGCTACAACATGAACTCTTTCCTGGATCTCCAGCCTGCTGGTTTACCCTGCAGATTTTGGATTTACCAAGCCTCCACAATCACATAAGCCAATTCCTTATGATCTCTCTCTCCACACCCCCTCCACACACCCTTTTGATTCTGTTTCTCTGGGGAATCCTGACTAATACAGTTGGTTAAGCAACCCCTCTTTTGCTTTCCAAAAGGTAAAATCATGGGTGCTTTCTAATCATCCTATTGGTTCCTACGTTTCAAATACATATGCACAGCTGTACATACCTTACATGTTATGTCACTCCTTAGTGCAAAAACTCTCCACAACTACCTCTGTTTACCAGGTTAAGTAAAAAACGCCTTGGCTTAGCATCCCAAGCTTTCCACAATTTTCCTGTTCACCATGTCCTTATGCTCCTATACTCCAAATAAATTGTATCGAATACCTCTGTATGTGACTGTTGTTAAACTTTGATGATATTCTCTCTATACCCTGCATATCTTAAACCCAACTTCAGACATGTCCTACCATGTTTCAGATTCTCTTCTAGAAGCTGAAAATTTGTGGGAACAAGACAGATATGGTCCCTTTTCTCATGGAGCTGGAGTAAGGCAGAGAAGGTATCCTGGAAAAAGCGACATTTAGGCTGAGAACTGAAGCATAGGTAGGACTTAGGCAAAAAAGGAGGATGGGCAGCAAGGAGAGAACATTCCAGGCAGAAGGAGTAGTTTGTATGAATATGCAGAGGAGAGAAAGGGGAGGTAGGGCGTGACTTTTGGGGAAACAAAGAGTTCAATAGGTTGAAAGTTAAATATGAGTATGGAAAGATGAATGATGAAGCTGGGGAATTAAGCCAGGTCAGATCATAAAGGGCTTTGTAGGTTCTGCTACTTAGGTTGTGGTGATGAGATGGTTTTATTATCATTATTATCTTCTTTCTACATGTAAGGAAACTGAGTCTCAGAGGGGGTAAATAATTTGCCCATGGTTTCACAGCTGCTAAGTAGCAGAACTGGCATTAAAATCTAGGTCTGTTTGATTTTACTACACCATGCCACCCTATAAGAATTCAATTTAATAATTCAGTTCTTCATAGGGAACGCTGGGTAGTCTGGTTTGGCTAAAACATATAGAGGAAAATAGTGGGTCAGGAAACTAGAAAAGGACAATGAGTCCAGATTATGAGGGGGGACACTTAAATGCCCACCTGAGGAATCCATACTTAATTATTTTGATTTTACAGATGAGGAAACTGAGACTCAAAAAGCTAAGAAATTTGCCCATGGTTTCAAGGTCAGTAAGTGATGGAACTGGAATTGAACTGAGGTTTAACTGGTGCCAGAGTCTGAGGTCTGTACCATTTCCTCAAAACTGCCTTCCTACTGTACCTTCAACTGCTTCCTCTTCTCTAGCTCTATCTACTCAGCCATCAAAAAAACTTCCACCTATTTTGAGCACTTACAAACTGTACAAACTGCTCTGCATTCAGTAGCTCATTTAGCCCTCCCAGCAGTTCTGTAAAGGAGAGTACTATATTTATCCTCATTTTATAAATGAGGGAACTGTGTCTCAGAGAGGTAGAGTAACTTGCTTAATGTTGTACTGTGAGCATATTGCATAACTGTGTACATAATGGTGATAGATGAAGCTCCAGGAGTAGATGTGGTCACTGAGGAGGATAATGAGCAGGGATAGAAAGACAGAGAGAAATAGGAGAGGAGAGGCAAGGAAAAGGGACGTGAAGGTGCATTAGTCAGCTATGGCTGCCATAACAAAATACCATAGACAGGAAAGCTTTAATAACAGGAATGTAGTTCTTAAAGCTCTGGAGGGTAGAAATCCAAGATCAAGATGTTGGCAGATTTGGTTTTCTGGTGAGGGCTCTCACTCTCTTCCTGGCTTCCAGAAGGCTGCCTTCTTGCTGTGTCTGTTTGTAATGGGAGAAAGAGAGGGAGAGGGAGAGGGAAAGGGAGGAAGAGAAAGAGAGAGACAGAGGCAGGAAGCTTATAAGGATACTAATCCCAGCATGAGGGCCTCACCCTCATGACCTCATCTAACCCTTATTACCTCCCAAAGGCCCCACCTCCAGATACCATCACATTGGGGGTTGGGGCTTCAAACATACGAATTTTGAGGGGGCACAATTCAGTCCATAACAGAAGGGAAGAGAAGAGAAGAGAAAGATAGAATGAAAATGTAAATAGATCCTGAGAGAATGTCCATACAAACAGAGAGAAGGAGGCAAAGGAGCCAGTGGAAACAGAGCCATTGTTCAAGGGAGTGGTATGCCCTGGAGGATGAGGCAGGGAAGGGGTTTCTAGGAGGGTGGGCCAAGAGTGTTGACTGCTTCTAAGTCACTGCAGTGGACAAGGTCACAGGGAACTGCCCAAATGTTGGATTTGGTCACTTGGGATGCTTCACCTAGCACAGTGGTAGGGACTGAGGACAGACTGTAGAGGATTCAGATGTGAGAAAATAGAGCACAGGTGGATGCTGAGGTTGAGTGGAGACAGGGCACAGAAAGGAAGGGGAGATCTCTGGTTGAAGAAAACAAATTTCAGATGGGGGATACTAAGTGATTTTGAATGATTGACAGGAAGGGGATAGTTGAGGAGAGACTGAGGTTCAAGCAAATCAGTGAGTGACAGTGGTAAATCATTAATGGAGTAAGTTCCTGGAGGAGCTGAGGGGTAGGGGACTGAGCAGAGTTGGAGAGCTCAGCTTTGGACAGCAGGATACATGAGGTGCAGTGGACACAGCACAGTCTTTATAGTATTACAGACTTGGTTCTTGGTTCTTGGTTTGACTACTTACTAAGTTATGACCTTGTTGAAGTCACTTAATCTCTTTCAGCCTGAGTCTCCATAACTATCAAATGGAGGTAATGATAGGACCTATTTCTTAGGGTAGTTGTGAGAATCCAATGAGATAATAGATGGGAAACCACCTAGCATAGGGTCTGGCACCTAAGGGTGCTCTATAAAAGGATGATGAAGGAAAATGCAGAGATATTTGGAGGAGTGAAATTGAATTAGCATATATGAACTGGGCTCATAATTCAAAAAATGCCTAAGGAATATTGTTCCTTGCTTTGATTGGGTCCACTAGTGCCCCACTATGGTAGGTTTTCATGCTGCTCACTAGTATTGCTGGTGCTTTTCTTTCTGGGCACAGAGTAGGACTATACTTTTCTCCTCTCTTGAAGTTAGATGTGGCCATATGACTTGCTTTAGTAAATGGAATACGAGCTGAAGTGACGTGTGTCACTTCTAAGTAGAAGCATTTAATTGTTGATTCTCAACTCCCCAGTGCTCTTTTCCTCTGCACTGTCAAACAGGGAAGCACCCACTGATAATGGAAATGCAATGCTGAGCCATCAAATGGAAGACAGCTACCCTAAACAGTCACCTAGACCAGCAGTGCACTGTTTGGGAGAGAAAGAAACCCATGCTGTTTTAACGTACTGAGATCTTTAAATTGTTTACTATTGCAGCATAACCTGGCCTATCTTGATTTATATGCCCTAAAAAGTAAAATCAAAGTGTCACTTAATTTAATACCTAGTAGTGTCTTTGAGGACACAGTATGAAAAGTGAGATGAAGTTAATGTGACTGATTTTTAACAACTTGCCAGAATTTACTGTCCCCCAAATTAATGTTCTTGCCTTCAAAGTAGTCACTGTGGGAGTATATAATAATTTAAATGATGTTAAAAACAGTTATGAAATTACTTTTACAACTCAGCCTCAAAATTGATTAGTCATTTACTATGTGCCAGGCACTGTGGAGACAGAGATGAAAAGACATGTTCTTTTCCGTTCAGGAACTCATAGTTTTGCAGCAGGAAATATGTAAGTGTTCTAAAATGTTGCAATGCACGGTGGGACCATAGATGAAGAAATGGTCAGTTATACCAGAGAAATTCAGGGAAGGCTCCATAAATGAGAGATAACTAGGTGTTCACTAGACTGATACATCAGGGGTGGAGGCGAGGCTATTTCAGGCAAGGGGACAACGGGAGCAAAGGTTTGAAGTAGCACGGCACATTTGGGTAAGTGCAAATGCTTCTGTACATCTGGAGCCTAGTTCAAGAAGGGGATACTGGAAGACATGAGACTGGAGAACAGGTAGCGGGCAGATCATGGAGGGCCATCCATTGTGCTAGCAAGGATTGTAGCACAGACAGAGTAGTCCTGGGGCCAGTGGTTCAAAATCCTCTTCTGCAGAAGAGAAAAGATAATGACACCAGTACTGGTTTAGCAGGATATTGAAGATGGCTTCCAAATGCCTCAAAGTTTCTGAAAAACGTTACCTTGATATTTGTCTCCTTAGGTTTCTAATAAGTATGAATCTCTCCACTTCCTTAATGGCCTCTGTTCTGCTTTCATGTTTTGGTCTTTTTTTTTTGCATTATGTTTAATCTTAAAACCCATTTCAAATTATTTGAGAAGTAGGTATGAATCCCAAATCAGAATATCAAGAGGGAGGGGATATGGGGATATATGTGTGTGTATAGCTGATTTACTTTGTTATACAGCAGAAACTAACATAACATTGTAAAGCAATTATACTCCAATAAAGATGTTAAAAAAAAAGAATATCATAGAAACATTGAAGTCTAGAGGTAGAAGAGGTCTTTGCATTTAACTGAGGGCAAAATATATGGACATCAGTAGAGTCCACTCTTACAGGTGGGACTTTGTCCTCAGGTCCTCCCGAGTATTCTCTCATGCTTAACTTTCTCCATGTTTAATGTATGCGAGAGGGTGAGGTGAGAGAAGGCTTGGAAGTAGAAGGGTTGAGTAAAAATTTTGCAATGTCTGTTGCTGGTACATGCTATTTATAAATCAATGTTTAAAAGTTCAAGGGTCATGTGATAGGAAAGGGGCAATACCCTATTAAAAGCCTCATTGGAAAGATGAAATGTTAATGTAAATTCTTGTCTTCAGAATTAGAATTGGATAAATAAACTATAAAACTTTTGATGAAGAATATGCTGTTTTCAGTGATGGTGAGTGCAGTATTCCTTATAATTAAAAAAATTTGGAATCAAGCTAAATGACATACTATAGGAGATTTGTTAAGTAATTCATAGTGTAATGAGAGAATGAAATATTATATAGCTATGGCTGGCAGAAAGATAAGATGGCCTCCAAGTTTTCAGCCATGGTGTACACACCTGGCATACTTTCCTCCCCAAAAGAGTGGGTAAGCATATGAATATGATGGGATAATTGCTCCCTTAAGTTATGTTACATGTCAAAGGTGTTGAGATAGTCACTCCCGTGATTGTATTGTAGCAGACTGGATAGATATTCTCTTGTGTGTTTTGAAGAAGTTGTTATGTTGTGAGAGGGCCATGTGCTAGGACCTGAGAGTGGCCTATAAGAGCTAAGAGCAACTCTTGACAGACAACTAACAAGAAAACAACTGCAAGGAGCTGAATCGTGCCACAAACCTGAATGAGCTCAAAAGAGGACCCTGATCCTTAGATGAGATCACAGCCCTGGCTGACACCTTGATTTCAAACTGGGGAGACCCTGAGTAGACAACCTAGCTAACTCATGCCAGGAATACTGACCCATGGAAAGTGTGAGATAGTAAATTTGTGTTTTAAACTACTAATTTTTTGGTAATTTGTTATTTAGCAATAGAAAACTAATACAATAGTTATATAAAAATACATCTATGAAAATTTATTCAATGATTTTTGAAACCACTTACAAGGCTGAAAATAAAGATATAAAGTTTTATGCATAATATGCTCTTAGGCTCACCAAGGAAAATATATAGACAAAAGACTGGAAAGAAATATTCTAGCAAGTCAAAAGTGGTTGTTTCTGGGATTTTGGGTAATTTTTACTTTTGCTCTTTTTACATGTTTCTATATATATTTTCTAGATGAGAATGGATTCATTTGATAACCAGTAATCATTAAGTATAACTTCAGAAAAAGAAAAATATAGGTATTGAGAATATAAAAATTATTGAAGAAAATATGCTTTTCTTAAAGATGCTTGTCACAGTAATTTTACTTGTATTAATATGAACTAACGACTCAAAAAACATAGGCCTGGAACAATGGTACTCCAGTATCAATGAGCACATCTAGCACTCAGATCTTGGTTTCTAAATACTATTTGCTACTAAAAGAAAACAAAGGCTCTTTACAGAAGTAGCTGATCCAGGTCTGGGGCAGGGAAAGTACAAAGTGAGCCTGGTACATCCTGTTGTGCCAGAAAACAACAAAGTACTCAAAGAGTAATGGGATCATATCAAAAGACCATAAGAAGCAGCTTGAAGGGGAACCCTCTGGTCAACTTTGGGACAATTCGAGTATAAAAAGAATAATGATTATAATTGTTTACAACACATCAATTTTTTTAAAAATCCATGTGTCCACTCTAGTATCTATATCTATATCTATCTATTTATCTAACTATAATCTAAAAGAATAACAGAAAAAAGAGAAAGTCTTCTTCATAGTAGTGTCAAAGAATGACAGAATTAGAAGTATCATTTTATCACACAATGTAGTAATTGCTGATTGAGTCAGGCAGAGATCATCGGTGTATTTGAAAACCATTGGATAAAAGATTGTTGGGAAAAAGCATATTCACGCAGTGCCGATAAATCACCCCACAGTTTACCTAGTAATTACAAAAGGAAAACTGTATCTTAATAATAGAGAGATATCTGGAGGTCATCATCTTAACCTAAAAATCAAATAATTAATAGTGGGATGATGTGACATTGTATGCCTCTGCTATGGACTGAATGTTTGTATCTCCTGTCCCCAAATTCATATGTTGAAATCCTGACTTCCAATGTCATGTTAATAGGAGGTGGACATTTTGGGAGGTGATTAGGTCATGAGGGTAGAGCCCTCATGAATGGAACTAGTGCCCTTATAAAAGACACCACAGAGAGCTCTCTCACCCCTTCTGCTATGTGGGGACACAGCAAGAAGACAGTCATCTATGAACAAACAGGCGGGTCCTCACCAGACACTGAATCTGCAGGAACTTTGACCTTAGACTTCCCAGCTTTCAGACCTGTGAAAAAGGAATGTTTGTTGTTTAAGTCTATGGTATTTTTGTTATAGCAGCCTGAAAGGACTAAGATAGAAGTTGATACTGAGAAGTGAGGTTCTGCTGTAATAAATACCTAAAAATGTGGAAGCAGTTTTGGAATTGGGTAATGGGTAGAGGCTGGAAGAGTTTTTTTTTTAAACATCTTTATTGGAGTATAATTTCTTTACAATGGTGTGTTAGTTTCTGCTTTATAACAAAGTGAATCAATTATACATATATATATGTCCCCATATCTCTTCCCTCTTGTGTCTCCCTCCCTCCCACCATTTCTATCCCACCCCTCTAGGTGGTCACAAGACACCGAGCTAATCTCCCAGTGCTATGGGGCTGCTTCCCACTAGCTATCTATTTTATGTTTGGTAGTGTATATATGTCCATGCCACTCTCTCACTTTGTCCCAGCTTACCCTTCCCCCACCCCGTATCCTCAAGTCCATTCTCTAGTAGGTCTGTGTCTTTTTTTTTTTAACATCTTTATTGGAGTATAATTGCTTTACAATGGTGTGTTAGTTTCTGCTTTATAACAAAGTGAATCAGTTATACATATACATATGTTCCCATATCTCTTCCTTCTTGCATCTCCCTCCCTCCCACCCTCCCTATCCCACCCCTCTAGGTGGTCACAAAGCACCGAGCTGATCTCCCTGTGCTATGCGGCTGCTTCCCACTAGCTATCTATTTTACGTTTGGTAGTGTATATATGTCCATGCCACTCTCTCACTTTGTCACAGCTTACCCTTCCCCCTCCCCATATCCTCAAGTCCATTCTCTAGTAGGTCTGTGTCTCTATTCGCATCTTGCCCCTAGGTTCTTCATGACCTTTTTTTTTTTTTAGATTCCATATATATGTGTTAGCATACGGTATTTGTTTTTCTCTTTCTGACTTACTTCACTCTGTATGACAGACTCTAGGTCCATCCACCTCACTACAGATAACTCAATTTCATTTCTTTTTATGGCTGAGTAATATTCCATTGTATATATGTGCCACATCTTCTTTATCCATTCATCTGTTGATGGACACTTAGGTTGCTTCCATGTCCTGGCTATTGTAAATAGAGCTGCAATGAACATTTTGGTACATGACTCTTTCTGAATTATGGTTTTCTCAGGGTATATGCCCAGTAGTGGGATTGCTGGGTCGTATGGTAGTTCTATTTTTAGTTTTTTAAGGAACCTCCGTACTGTTCTCCATAGTGGCTGTATCAATTTACATTCCCACCAACAGTGCAAGAGGGTTCCCTTTTCTCCACACCCTCTCCAGCATTTATTGTTTGTAGATTTTTGGATGATGGCCATTCCGACCTGTGTGAGATGATATCCCATTGTAGTTTTGATTTGCATTTCTCTAATGATAAATGATGTTGAGCATTCTTTCATGTGTCTGTTGGCAATCTGTATATCTTCTTTGGAGAAATGTCTGTTTAGGTCTTCTGCCCATTTTTGGATTGGGTTGTTTGTTTTTTTGATATTGAGCTGCATGAGCTGCTTGTAAATCTTGGAGATTAATCCTTTGTCAGTTGCTTCATTTGCAAATATTTCCTCCCATTCTGAGGGTTGTCTTTTCGTCTTGTTTATAGTTTCCTTTGCTGTGCAAAAGCTTTTAAGTTTCATTAGGTCCCATTTGTTTATTTGTGTTTTTATTTCCATTTCTCTAGGAGGTGGGTCAAAAAGGATCTTGCTGTGATTTTTGTCTTAGAGTGTGGTGCATGCGAGGAAAAGCCTACATTGTTGTGAACAGAATTTATTTTTATTTATTGGGGTATAGTTGCTTCACAATGTTGTGCTAGTTTCTGCTATACAGTGAAGTGAACCAGCCATATGTATACACATATGCCCTCCCTTTTGGATTTTCCTCCCATCTTGGTCACCACAGAGCATCGAGTAGAGTTCCATGTCCTATGCAGCAGGCTCTCACTACTTATCTATTCATGCATAGCAGTGTATACATGTCAATCCCAATCTCCCATTTCATCCCACCCCCCCTTCCCCGTTGGTATCCATACGTTTGTTCTCTACAAACGTGTGTGTCTGTATTTCTGCTTTGTAAGTAAGATCGTCTATACCAGTTTTTTTCAGATTCTACATATATGCGTTAATATACGGTATTTGTTTTTCTCTTTCTGACTTACTTTACTCTGTCTGACCGTCTCTAGGTCCATCCACCTCACTACAAATGACTCAATTTCGTTTATTTTTATGACTGAGTAATATTCCATTGTATATATGTGCCACATCTTCTTTATCCATTCATCTGTTGATGGACACTTAGGTTGCTTCCATGTCCTGGCTATTGTAAATAGAGCTGCAATGAACATTGTGATACAAGACACTTTTTGAATTATAGTTTTCTCAGGGTATATGCCCAGTAGTGGGATTGCTGAGTCATATGGTAGTTATATTTTTAGTTTTTTAAGGAACCTCCATACTGTTCTCCATAGTGGCTGTTTCAATTTACATTCCCACCAACAGTGCAAGAGTGTTCCCTTTCCTCCACACCCTCTCCAGCATTTATTGTTTCTAGATTTTTTGATGATGGCCATTCTGACCGGTGTGAGATGATATCTCATTGTAGTTTTGATTTGCATTTCTGTAATTAGTGATGTTGAGCAGCTTTTCATGTGCTTCTTGGCCATCTGTATATCTTCTTTGGAGAAATGTCTATTTAGGTCTTCTGCCCATTTTTGGATTGGGTTGTTTGTTTTTTTGATGTTGAGCTGCATGAGCTACTTGTAAATTTTGGATATTAATCCTTTGTCAGTTGCTTCGTTTGCAAATATTTTCTCCCATTCTGAGGGTTGTCTTTTTGTCTTGTTTATGGTTTCCTTTGCTGTGCAAAAGCTTTTAAGTTTCATTAGGTCCCATTTGTTTATTTTTGTTTTTATTTCCATTTCTCCAGGAGGTGGGTCAAAAAGGATCTTGCTGTGATTTATGTCAAAGAGTGTTCTTCCTATGTTTTCCTCTAAGAGTTTTGTAGTGTCTGGGCTTACATTTAGGTCTCTAATCCATTTTGAGTTTATTTTTGTGTATGGTGTTACGGAGTGTTCTAATTTCATTCTTTTACATGCAGCTGTCCAGTTTTCCCAGCACCACTTATTGAAGGGGCTGTCTTTTCTCCTTTGTATATTCTTGCCTCCTTTATAAAAAATAAGGTGACCATATGTGCGTGGGTTTAACTCTGGGCTTTCTATCCTATTCCATTGATCTATATTTCTGTTTTTGTGCTAGTACCATACTGTCTTGGTTACTGTAGCTTTGTAAGGTAGTCTGAAGTCAGGGAGTCTGATTCCTCCAGCTCTGTTTTTCTTTCTCAAGATTGCTTTGGCTATTCGGGGTCTTTTGTGTTTCCATACAAATTGTGAAATTTTTTGTTCTAGCTCTGTGAAAAATGACAGTGGTAGTTTGATAGGGATTGTATTGAATCTGCAGATTGCTTTGGGTAGTAGAGTCATTTTCACAATGTTGATTCTTCCAATCCAAGAACATGTTATATCTGTCTATCTGTTTGTATCATCTTTAATTTCTTTCATCAGTGTCTTATAGTTTTCTGCATACAGGTCTTTTGTTTCCTTAGGTAGGTTTATTCCTAGGTATTTTATTCTTTTTGTTGCAATGGTAAATGGGAGTTTTTCCTTAATTTCTCTTTCAGATTTTTCATCAGTAGCTTATAGGTATGCAAGAGATTTCTGTGCATTAATTTTGTATTCTGCTACTTTACCCAATTCATTGATTAGCTCTAGTAGTTTTCTGGTAGCGTCTTTAGGATTCTCTATGTATAGTATCATGTCATCTGCAAACAGTGACAGATTTACTACCTCTTTTCTGATTTGGATTCCTTTCATTTCTTTTTCTTCTCTGATTGCTGTGGCTAAAATTTCCAAAACTATGTTGAATAATAGTGGTGAGAGTGGGCAACCTTGTCTTGTTCCTTATCTTAGTGGAAATGGTTTCAGTTTTTCACCATTGAGGACAGTGTTGGCTGTGGGTTTGTCATATATGGCCTTTATTATGTTGAGGAAAGTTCCCTCTATGCCTACTTTCTGCAGGGCTTTTATCAGAAATGGGTGTTGAATTTTGTCGAAAGCTTTCTCTGCATCTATTGAGATGATCATATGGTTTTTCTCCTTCAATTTGTTAATATGAGGTATCACGTTGATTGATTTGCATATATTGAAGAATCCTTGCATTCCTGGGATAAACCCCACTTGATCATGGTGTATGATCCTTTTAATGTGCTGTTGGATTCTGTTTGCTAGTATTTTGTTGAGGATTTTTGCATCTATGTTCATCAGTGATATTGACCTGTAGTTTTCTTTCTTTGTGACATCTTTGTCTGGTTTTGGTATCAGGGTGATGGTGGCCTCGTAGAATGAGTTGGGGAGTGTTCCTCCCTCTGCAATATTTTGGAAGAGTTTGAGAAGGATAGGTGTTAGCTCTTCTCTGAATGTTTGATAGAATTCGCCTGTGAAGCCATCTGGTCCTGGGCTTTTGTTTGTTAGAAGATTTTTAATCACAGTTTCAATTTCAGTGCTTGTGATTGGTCTGTTCATATTTTCTATTTCTTCCTGGTTCAGTCTCGGCAGGTTGTGCATTTCTAAGAATTTGTCCATTTCTTCCAGGTTGTCCATTTTTTTGGCATAGAGTTGCTTGTAGTAATCTCTCATGATCGTTTGTATTTCTGCAGTGTCAATTGTTACTTCTCCTTTTTCATTTCTAATTCTATTGCTTTGAGTCTTCTCCCTTTTTTTCTTGATGAGTCTGGCTAATGGTTTATCAATTTTGTTTATCTTCTCAAAGAACCAGCTTTTAGTTTTATTAATCGTTGCTATCGTTTCCTTCATTTCTTTTTCATTTATTTCTGATCTTTCTGATTTCTTTCCTTCTGCTAACTTTGGTGTTTTTTTGTTCTTCTTCCTCTAATTGCTTTAGGTGTAAGTTTAGGTTGTTTAGTTGAGATGTTTCTTGTTTCTTGAGGTAGGATTGTATTGCTATAAACTTCCCTCTTAGAACTGCTTTTGCTTCATCCCATTGGTTTTGGGTCATCGTTTTATCATTGTCATTTGTTTCTAGGTATTTTTTGATTTCCACTTTGATTTCTTCACTGATCTCTTGGCTATTAAGTAGTGTGCTGTTTAGCTTCCATGTTTTTGTATTTTTTACAATTTTTTTCCTGTAATTGATATCTAGTCTCATAGCGTTGTGGTCAGAAAAGATACTTGATACAATTTCAAATTTCTTAAATTTACCAGGGGTTAATTTGTGACCCAAGATATGATCTATCCTGTAGAATGTTCCATGAGCACTTGAGAAGAAAGTGTATTCTGTTGTTTTTGGATGGAATGTCCTATAAATATCAATTAAGTCCATCTTGTTTAATGTATCATTTAAAGCTTGTGTTTCCTTGTTTATTTTCATTTTGGATGATCTGTCCATTGGTGAAGGTGGGGTGTTAAAGTCCCCTGCTATGATTGTGTTACTGTTGATTTCCCCTTTTATGGCCGTTAGCATTTGCCTTATGTATTGAGGTTCTCCTATGTTGGGTGCATAAATATTTACAAGTGTTATATCTTCTTCTTGGATTGAATCCTTGATGATTATGTAGTGTCCTTCTTTGTCTCTTGTAATAGTATTTGTTTTAAAGTCTATTTTGTCTGATATGAGAATTGCTACTCCAGCTTTCTTTTGATTTCCATTTGCATGGGATATCTTTTTCCACCCCCTCACTTTCAGTGTGTGTATGTGTCCCAGGTCTGAATTGGGTGTCTTGTGGACAGCATATATACGAGTCTTGTTTTTGTATCCATTCAGCCAGTCTGTGTCTTTTGGTTGGAGCACTAAATCCATTTACATTTAAGGTAGTTATCGATATGTATGTTCCTCTTACCATTTTTTAAATTGTTTTAGGTTTGTTATTGTAGGTCTTTTCCTTCTCTTGTGTTTCCTCCCTAGAGTGGGCTAATGTATTTTATAAACCTGTTAGGCCACTAGGGGCATTGCACCCCAGCAATGCTCAGGTTACTGCAGTTTTGTATTGAGCAATGTTATCTCTTCCCGCTGCGTCAACACTTGAAAAACATGAAGTAAATTGATGTGGTAGTAGCCTAAAAGAACTGTTTCCTGTTGAATTTACTTTCTTGGATATTGAAGATGAGAAGAACAGAGTGTGAAATTGAGCTTGTTCACATGAGCAGTTCCTGAAATTCCAAGCAGGTTGGAAGTTAATTCTTCAGTTGGAGAATTCTCTCATTGCATCCCTCCTACTCCTTTTAACAAGGGAATGAGTTGAAATTCAGAAATTTTATTTCTGAATAAAATGAATAAAGGCTCCCCCTTTAAATTTTCTCTTTCCTGTAGCTTAGGCTTTCTGAATTATAATCTTTGAAAAATGGGAGCTTCAAATCCAAGCTGGTGTTCCTCCCTCGAATATTGTATCGGAAAGAGTTCAGGAGAGATGATGAAAATATTTTATTGTTGCGAATTCACGTAAATCTCTTCAAAAGATATCTTGGGTGAAGATCTGAAAAAATAGGGTGAGATGGTCCTTCTAGGCTGAAGGAATACTATTTTAAAAGTCACTCTGTCATGTATTTAAATTCTACTGCTTAGTCTTTTTACACAAAATATGCTCATTGTAGAAAATTTAGAAATACTACTTAGTAAAAAGAAATAGGAGGACACATGTAGTTAATAGCAACTACTATTTATTGAGCACTTACTATGTCCTTGTACACTATCTCATTTAATCCTCAAAATAATCTAATGATATAAGTACTCTTATTTTTTCCATTTGACAGATGTAGAAACTGGGGTCCAAGGTCACACAGCTAAGAGGTGGTGGAGTTGAGATATGAACATAGGTAGTCTGAGTCTAGAGCCCAATTTCTTGACCACTGTGCTTTTTTTAATTGAAAAAATAAATATTTTTAAAATAAATATTGATTTAGTATATTGTGTTAGTTTCAGGTGTACAGCTAAGTGATTCAGTTACATATATATTTTTCCAGATTCTTTTCCATTATAGGTTATTATAAGATATTGAATATAGTTCCCTGTGCTATAGAGTAAATCCCTGTTGTTTATTTTATATATAGTAGTATGTATCTGTTGATCCTATACTCCTAATTTATTCCTCACCCCCTTTTCTCTTAGGGTTCTATATCTGTGAGTCTGTTTCTATTTTGTAAATAAGTTCATTTGTATTACTTTTTAGATTCCACATATAAGTGATATCATTATAATATTTGTCTTTCTCTTCCTGACTTACTTCACTTAGAATGATTTTCTCTAGGTCCGTCCTAGAGAATGCTAGATTGGTTTAATATCTGAAAAAAGTTAATGTAATATACTATATTAATAGAGTAAAGGAAGAAAAAAATGATAATCACAAGAGAAGCACAAAAAGAATGTGACAAAAGCTAACACTCAGTCATGATTCAACGAACCAGAAATAAAAGGGAACTTCCTCAACCTAATAAATAGTATCTACCAAAAAATCCACAATTAACCTCATACTTTATGGTGAAAACTGAATACTTTCCCATAAGTTCAGGAACAGGGCAATGATGTCTGCTTTCACCACTTCTTTCAGCATTGTACTGGAATATCTAACTAGTGCAATAAGGCAAAAATAAATATAAATAATGAATGAATAAGTAAATAAAATGCATCAAGATTGGAATGGAAGAATTAAAACTGCTGTTACTATTATTCAACATAGTTTTGGATGTTTTAGCCACAGCAATCAGAGAAGAAAAAGAAATAAAAGGAATCCAAATGGGAAAAGAAGAAGTAAAGCTGTCACTGTTTGCAGATGACATGATACTATACATAGAGAATCCTAAAGATGCTACCAGAAAACTACTAGAGCTAATCAATGAATTGGGTAAAGTAGCAGGATACAAAATTAATGCACAGAAATCTCTTGCATTCCTATACACTAATGATGAAAAATCTGAAAGTGAAATTAAGAAAACACTCCCATTTACCATTGCAACAAAAAGAATAAAATATCTAGGAATAAACCTACCTAAGGAGACAAAAGACCTGTATGCAGAAAATTGTAAGACACTGATGAAAGAAATTAAAGATGATACAAATAGATGGAGAGATATACCATGTTCTTGGATTGGAAGAATCAACATTGTGAAAATGACTCTACTACCCAAAGCAATCTACAGATTCAGTGCAATTCCTATCAAACTACCACTGTCATTTTTCACAGAACTAGAACAAAAAATTTCACAATTTGTATGGAAACACAAAAGACCCCGAATAGCCAAAGCAATCTTGAGAAAGAAAAACGGAGCTGGAGGAATCAGGCTCCCAGACTTCAGACTATACTACAAACCTACAGTCATCAAGGCAGTATGGTACTGGCACAAAAACAGAAATATAGACTGAACAGGATAGAAAGCCCAGAGATAAACCCACGCACATATGGTCACCTTATCTTTGATAAAGGAGGCAAGAATATACAGTGGAGAAAAGACAGCCTCTTCAATAAGTGGTGCTGGGAAAACTGGACAGCTACATGTAAAAGAATGAAATTAGAACACTCCCTAACACCATACACAAAAATAAACTCAAAATGGATTAAAGACCTAAATGTAAGGCCAGACACTATCAAACTCTTAGAGGAAAACATAGGCAGAACACTCTATGACATAAATCATAGCCAGATCCTTTTTGACCCCCCTCCTAGAGAAATGGAAATAAAAAGAAAAATAAACAAATGGGACCTAATGAAACTTAAAAGCTTTTGCACAGCAAAGAAAACCATAAAAAAGGCGAAAAGACAACCCTCAGAATGGGAGAAAATATTTGCAAACGAAGCAACTGACAAAGGATTAATCTCCAAAACATACAAGCAACTCATGCAGCTCAACATCAAAAAAACAAACAACCCAATCCAAAAATGGGCAGAAGACCTAAATAGACATTTCTCCAAAGAAGATATACAGATTGCCAACAAACACATGAAAGAATGCTCAGCAACACTAATCATTAGAGAAATGCAAATCAAAACTACAATGAGATATCATCTCACATGGGTCAGAATGGCCATCATCCAAAGATCTACAAAGAATAAATGCTGGAGAGGGTGTGGAGAAAAGGGAACCCTCTTGCACTGTTGGTAGGAATGTAAATTGAAACAGCCACTATGGAGAACAGTATGGAGGTTCCTTAAAAAACTAAAAATAGAACTACCATACGACCCAGCAATCCCACTACTGGGCATATACCCTGAGAAAACCATAATTCAAAAGAGTCATGTACCAAAATGTTCATTGCAACTCTAGTTACAATAGCCAGGACATGGAAGCAAACTAAGTGTCCATCAACAGATGAATGGATAAAGAAGATGTGGCCCATATATACAATGGAATATTACTCAGCCATAAAAAGGAATGAAACTGAGTTATTTGTCGTAAGGTGGATGGACCTAGAGACTGTCATACAGAGTGAAGTAAGTCAGAAAGAGAAAAACAAATACCATATGCTAACACATATATATGGAATCTAAAAAAAAAAAAAGAAAACGGTCAGAAGAACCTAGGGGCAAGACGGGAATAAAGACGCAGACCTAGTAGAGAGTGGACTTGAGGATACGGGAGGGGGAAGGGTAAGATGTGACAAAGTGAGAGAGTGGCATGGACATATATACACTACCAAACATAAAATAGATAGCTAGTGGGAAGCAGCCGCATAGCACAGGGAGATCAGCTCGGTGCTTTGTGACCACCTAGAGGGGTGGTATAGGGAGGATGGGAGGGAGGGAGATGCAAGATGGAAGAGATACGGGGACATATGTATATGTATAACTGATTCACTTTATTATAAAGCAGAAACTGACACACCATTGTAAAGCAATTATACTCTAATAAAGATGTTAAAAAAACACAAAAAACTGCTGTTTTTCGCAGATTGCGTGATGTAGAAAAGGAATCCACAAAACATTTACTAGAATTAATAAATGATTTTAGCAAGGTTGCATGGTACAAGATCAATGTACAAAAATCAATTGTATTGCTACATACTAGCAATAAACAATCAGATATTGAAATTAAGAAATCAATTCCATTCACAATAGCATCAAAAAGAATAAAATACTTAGGAATACATTTAGCAAAAGAAGTGAAAGATTTGTACAATAACAACTACAAACATTGTTGAGAGAAATTAAAGAAGACCTAAATAAATGGATGGACATTTCATGTTCATGGATTGGAATATTCAATATTGTAAAGATGACCATTCTCGCAAAATTGATGTATAAATCACTGCAATCCCTATCTCAATCCTAGCATCCTTTTCTTGATAGGAACTGATAAATAGATCCTAAATTTATATGGATATGCAAAGACGTAGAAGAGCCAAAACAATTTTGAAAAGGAAAGACAAAATTTGAGGCCATACATCACTCAATTTCAAAATTTACTATAAAACCACAGTTAACAAACCAGTATAGTGATGGCACAAGAATAGACATATAGATCAATAGAACAGATTTGAGGGTCCAGAAATAAGTCTTGACACTATGGTCAACTGATTTTCCACAAAGGTGTCAGGGCAATTCAATGGGAAAGCTAGTCTTTTTAACAAATGATGCTGGGATGCTTGGATATCTACTTGCAAAAGGAATGAACTTGGACCTATATATAAAAATCCACTCAAAATGGATAATCAAACTAAATGTAAGAGCTACAACTGTAAAACTGATAGAAGAAAACATAGGAGAAAATCTTCATGACCTTGGGAACTCATGACCTTGAGTTCTTAGATACAACATCAAAAGCATAATCCATGAAAAGCTGATAAATGGACTTAAAACAAAATTTAAAATGTGTACTTAATAAGACATTGTTAAGAAATTGCACTCTTGGTCATTTCCCTCAAAGAAATAAATATTTATGTTCATACAAACACCTACACGCAAATGTTTATAGCAGTTTTATTTTTAATTGCCCAAAACTGTAACAACCCAGATATTCTTCAATAGTTGAGTGGTTAAATAAACATACATACATCCACATCATGGAATACTACTCAGGAATGAAAAGTAATGAACTATTAATACATGCATTTATTTGGATGAATCTGCAGGGAATTATGCTGAGTGAAAAAACCCAATCCAGGAAGATTCCAGACCATGGATCCTGGTTTTCCCTCCTCCCATGGACACACTGTATGTACAGCTACACATGGATCAATTTCCTCTGAGAGAAATCCAGAAACTAGCTGAGTGACTTCTAAACATCAAGTGACTGAGGAAATACCAACATTGGAACAGATAGGAAAGGCTGAGACACAAGCCATAAACCCCACCCCCAGTACAGCACCACACAAATGGGAAGGAACTTCCAACACCCAGCTTCTCCCTGAGGAACAAAAGATTTGGAAGACATATCTAGTGCCCCAATTTTTAAGACTCTCACCTGAGAGATGGGCCTCCAAAACACCTAGCTCTGAAAGCCAGTGGGGCTTGCAATCCTGAGTCCCACAGGACTATGGAAAACAAAGAACCAGCTTGTAACAGGCATGCAAGCACTCAACTGTGGCTAGCCTCCAGGGCTCAGTGCACAGGAAGCATGCAAAAATGCTCATCTCCCAGCCTTTCCCTGGAAAGAGTTTGCATATTTTGCAAGCTGCTGCCTGAGGGTCAAGCTTCTAATTAGCATGCAGCTGTTGACTGTGTTCCTCCTTGGAGCCCAAAAAAGCTGGTGGGCACTTTCCTCTCCTTTCCCCTTTTGGTCTCTCCAACAATAAAACCAACTTGCCAGTAACTCCCTTGAAGGAGCTTGTCCACACATCTAGTGCCATAACTTTTATGGCTGCCACCAGAGAGACAGGTGCTCAAATCACCTAGCTTTGGAAGCCAACAGGGCTAGCATTCATGAGTCCCATAGGACTAAAGAAAACAAGGACACAGTTTTTAAACAGGCACAGGGGCACCCCTCATGCAGAGGGAACAGGCAAAAACCACCTATCTCCCAGTTTCTTCCTAGTAGGGGTTAGACTACATACTTTCCAGCTGCTGCTGGAGGGTCCAGATTCTAATCAGCCTGCATTAGTCTGATACCAAAGCCAGTCAAGGACAGTACAATAAAAGAAAATGACAGCCCAATATCCCTGATGAATATAGATTCAGAAATTCTCAACAAACTGAATTCAGCAATACATTAAAAGGATCATACACCATGATCAAATGGGATTTATTCCTGGGATGCAAGGATGATTCAATACATGCAAATCAATCAATGTGATAGTATACACTAACAAAATAAAAGATAAAAATCATATGATCATCTCAATAGATGCAGAAAAAGCATTTTACAAATTTCAACATCCATTCATTATAATAAGTTGTTTCTATACACTAACAATGAGCTATCAGAAAAAGTAAAAAAAACAATGTCATTTGCAATAACATCAAAAGAATAAAATACTTAGGAATAGATTTAACCAAGGAGGTGAAAGACCTTTACACTGAAAACTATGACATTGATAAAAGAAATTGAAGATGACACAAGCAAATGGAAATATTTGCCACGCTCATGGATTGGAAGAATTAATATTGTTAAAATGTCCATACTATCCAAAGCAATCTACAGATTCAATGTAATCCCTATCAAAATTCCAAAGGCATTTTTCACAGAAATAGAAAAAACAACCCTAAAATTCATATGGAACCATAAAAGACCCCGGATAGCTAAGCAATCTTGAGAAAGAACAACAAAGTTGGAGGCATCACACTTCCTGATTTCAAACTATATTGCAAAGCTATATATAGTAATCAAAACAGTATGGCATTGACATGCAAACTGACACATATAGCAATGGAACAGAATAGAGAGCCCAGAAATAAACCCATGCTTAAAGTGTTCAATTAATTTTTGACAAAGTAGCTAAGAATATACAATGGGGAAAGAATAGTCTCTCCAAAAATAGTACTGGGAAAGCTAGATATCCACATGGAAAAAAATGAAACTAGACCCCTATCTTACATCATACACAAAAATAAACTCAAAATGGATTAAAGACTTCAATTTGACATCTGCAACCATAAAACTCCTAAAAGAAAACATAGGGGTTAAGTTCCTTGACATTGGCCTTGGCAGTTTTTTTTTTTCTTTGATTTTACACCAAAAGCAAAGGCAACAAAAGCAAAAATAAACAAATTTGACTATTTCAAACTAAAAAGATTCTTCACAGTAAAGGAAACCATAAACAAAATGAAAAGACAACCTGTGGATTGATAGAAAATATTTGCAAGCCACATATCTGACAAGGGGTTAATATCCAAAATACACAAAGAACTCATACATCTCCATAGCAAAAAATGGGCAATTTAAAAATGGGCTAAGGGCCTAAATAGACATTTTTGCTAAGAAGATATCCAAATGACCAATGGGTACGTGAAAAAGTGCTCAGCATCACTAATCATCAGAGAAATGTGCAGATCAAAACCACAGTGAGATATCACCTAACACCCAGTAGGATGTCTATTATCAAAAAGACAAGAAATAAATGCTGGTGCGGTTGTAGAGAAAAGGGAATCCTTGTACACTGGTGGCAGGAATGTAATCTTGTACAGCCACTATGAAAAAAAGATTGGAGGTTCCAAAAAATTAAAAAATAAAACTACCATATGATCTAACAATCCCACTTCTGGGTATATAGCCAAAGGATAGAAAATAACTATCTTGAAGAGATAGCTGTACTCCTATGTTCATTGCAGCATTATTTACAGCAGCCAAGGTATGAAAACAACCTAAGTGTCCATCGAGAGATGCATGGATAAAGAAAAAGTGTTATATATACACAAAGGAATATTATTCAGCCTTAAAATGAAGGAAATCCTGCCATTTGCAACAACATGTATGAGCCTGGAGGGCATTATACTAAGTGAAGTAAACCAATAGAGAAAAACAAATACTGCATGGTATCAATTATATGTGGAACTTTAAAAAAAAGGAGTCAAACTCATAGAAATAGAGAGTAGAATGGTATTGGCCGGTACTGGGGGATAGGGGAAATAGGGAGAGCTTGGTAATAGGGTACAAACCTTCAGTTATAAGGTGAATAAGATCTGAGGATCTAATGTGTAACATGGTGACTGTAGTTGATAATATTGTATCGTAAAGTGGACATTTGCCAAGAGAGTAGAACTTAAGTGTTCTCACCAAAAAAAAAAAAAAAAAGTAAATATGTGAGTGATGGATGTGTTAATTAACTCGATGGTGATAATCCTTTCACAATGTATATTTATAACAAATCATCACATTGTGCCCTTTAAATATATTACAATTTTATTTGTTAACTACACCTCAATAAAGCTGAAAAAAACCTATCCAAAAGAGACTATATACTGTATGATTCAATTTATATAACATCCTTAAAAGGAAAAAAATAGAAATGGAGAACAGATTAGCATTTGCCAGGAGTTAAGGATGAGAGAGGGGGATTGGGAGGGAGTTGGGTGTGGTTATAAAAGTGCAACATGAGGGATCCTTGTGTGGATGGAACTGTTGTGTATCTTGACCATGTCAATGTCAATACCCCAGTTATGATATTGTATAGTTTTGCAAGGTGCTACCAATTGAGGAAAGTGGGTAAAGGGTACATGGTATCTCTCTGTATTATTTCTTACAATGTCATGTGAACCTACACTTATATCAAAATAAGAAGTTTAATTTAAAAAGATACCATTAAATAAATGAAAATAGAAACCATAGACTGGGAGATTTCTGCAAATAATATATTTGATAAAGGGTTTATATTAAAAAATTTAAAGAACACTTACAACTCAATAATAAAAGACAAGTAACTCAAATTTTAAAAATTGGGAAGATTCTTAATAGACATTTCTCCAAAGAAGATATATGAATGGCTAATAAGCACATAAAAATATGCTGAACATCATTAGTCATTAGGAAAATGCAAATTAAAACTTCAGTGAGATGCCATTACAACACCCACTAGATTGGCTATCATAAAAATGGCAGACACTGCTAAGTGGAGAAACTAGAGCTGGTGGGAATATAAAATAGTACAGCCACTGAAAATTTCTTAAAAAGTTAAACACAAATACTATATGACTCAACAGTCCCATGCCTAGGTATTTACCCAAGAGAAATGCAAACATGTGTTCACACAGACAATTATATGACTGCCTATAACAATGTATTCACAATAGTGAAAAGTGGAAAGAATCCAAATGCCCATTAACCAGAGAATGGAGGAAAAAAAGTATTTCCATACAATGGAATACCATTAAGCAATTAAAGGGGACAAATTTGCTGATACATGTTATGCGATGAATGAGCCTCAAAATTTTTATGCTAAGTGAAAGAAGATAGACACAAAAAAACTACACATTATGTGATTCCATTTATATGACATGCCCAGATAAGGCAAGTTTATAGAGACAGAAAGCAGAAAAGTACTGGTCTAAGTGTAAGGGTGGGAGTGAGGATTAAGTGTAAAAAGCTATGAGGGAACTTTTCAAAGTAATGGAAATGATCTAAAATTGGATTATGCTGATAGTTGCACAACTCTGTGCGTTTACTAAAATCATGGAGTTTTACACTTACAATGGGTGACGTTGTGCTATGTAAATTATACTTCAATAAAGTTGGTAAGCCTAAAAAATGGTACAAATAAATACCAAATGTTGGCAAGGAGGTGCTATGGCAAATCTCATACACTGTCTATATGAATATAAGTTGGTACAAATACTTTGGAAATACTTCGTCACCACCTGATAGAATCTGACCTCCTGAGCCCACAGTCCTTTGAAACCCTGGGCCAAGGAAGTTCAGTTACAAAATGATGAGAGCATTCACGGCTGATGACACACAGTTTCAGTGGCACCCAGTGCATGGGTCTGCTTTGGCATGGAAATGTTCCTCATAGGTTCTTTCAGAACTTTGATGCTAGTCAATTTCATTAGGTTTCTCATCTCTGCTTTTTGCCATCTCTCCAAATTCTTACCTCTCTGGTCATCCAGTCTAAAGTCTCATTTCTGGTCATTCTCAAACCAATTTGTGCTTCCTGCACACTAAACTCATGCTGGTCTCATCCAGCTACTTCGCAGTCTACCAACACTTTCCACGGTGCCTTCTGGAGTCTTCACTCTGAGTCCTGGCTTTCTCCCAGGTACTTCCAGGTGACTCTGACTACTTGCTGCTCATTCTTCTATGGCCACAAACTGTAGGACTGGGGTCAGGTCAGTATTATATTTGATTCAAGTGGCACTTCCAAATGACTTTTCCTCTACTCTTATGTAGAAACCATTCCCCGTTAAGGCTCATGTCGTCCAGGTACACCATCTTCTATCCCTTCTTACCTCTGTCATTTTCCAACCCCCTGAATATATCCTTTTATTTGGTGAGACATTTGTCACCCAGATCGCTATCTTCATCTCCACACAAGTGCCATTATTTTGGATGATCCATCCAACCTCCTGGTCTTTCCCTTGTCTACTCTTCCTTACTTCTTTAACACCACCTCCACCCTACCTCAGTCATTCACTCTCAAGACTACACATTAGAACTTGTCATGTCCCATCTTTGATATCTAATCCTCTGACAGCCCTCTGTCCACAAGTTTTTACTCCTCCCAACCTCTCATTCTCATATCCAAACCATATCCATTCCTTGATCTAGTTGAAACAACTGCATTTTCTCCTAATTATCATCTCTCTTCTAAATTCACTTTTTCCCCTCTATAGCACAGACCCCATGGCTCATCACGTAAGCCCTTGAGTTTTGCTTTTTATTTTTCCATCTGCTTGTCCATCATGTGAAATTCAAACTCCAAATCAATCCAGACTTCCAACTCCTTTGTTCTTCTCCCCAGGCTGCTGTACACTGCTAGAGAAAAATCACACAATTTTTCAGATTGGGATCATTGCAAGTTTATGATTTCTAACCTAGTGGGGCCCTTAGGGCTTAGTGCTAAGTGCTGTCCAGCCATCCTATTCTTTGTCCTTAGTTAGCATCCTTTCACATTCTTCTCAGGGGCTATTTTCAAACCTTTTCCATTCTTTTCAAACCCTTTACCCTATCACCTCGCTCCTCAGAAGATAATCTCATAAGATAACCTTGATTTCTACTACAAATAGTAAATAGAACCCACCAAACAGGATCTCCCTCCATTCCTTGCTAATAAACCTACCAATCTATTTACATCTACATAAACTTGCTTCCCTCCTACTATCAGAGAAGAATTGTCTGTTAATGCCAGTCCCTTCAACTTTGCTTTGGATACCATCAGAGCCATATATTATTGTTTCTAACTCCTGTGCATTAAATCACCCCCTCTCCATTGGATATTTATTTAGGAAGTTCAGAGACATCTCATCTTAAAAAAATAAGCAACCAAAACCAGAAATGAAACAAAACTTCCTTAGCTCTGATGTCTCTAACTCTTTACTACCCCCATAGATATTCTTTACGTTTCATCCAGACTTCTCCAGAGAACTGCCTACATTCACCATATTCATTTTCTTACTTCCCACTTCCTCTTTAATCCATAATCACCATGCTTCTTCTTTCCCTACCCTCACTCCCCATTGTTCCTCTGAGTTAAGGTCAATGGCTCCAATAAGTTCATTTTGCCAAACCCAATGGAATCTGCGTTCCCACCTGACTCAATCTATCTTGGCAATTGTTAATGATGACCATTTCTTTCTTTTTAAAATTGAGATATAATTGACATATAACATTGTGTGTAAGTTAAAGGTGTACAACTTGATTTGATATATATATACAGCAAAATGAGTACCACCATAGCATTAGATAGCACCTGCATTATGTCACATAATTACCATTTCTTTTTATAGGCGAGAACATTTAAAATCTACTCTCTTAGCAACTTTCAAGTATATAATACAGTATTATTAACTATAATCAGTATGCTGTACATAATATCCCCAGAACTTATTCATCTTTCAACTAGATGTTTGTCTTCTTTGACCAACATCTCTTTTTCCCCACACCCCAGCCCCTGGTAACCACCATTCTACTCCCTGTATCTATGAGTTCGGCTTTTTTAGATTCCACATGTAAGTGAAATCATACAGTATTTGTCTTTCTCTGACTTGTTTCACTTAGCATAATGCCTTTGAGGTCCATCCATGTTGTCACAAATGGCAGGATGTGTTTCTTTCTCATGGCTGAATAATATTCCATTATATAGATATAGATCTATCTATCTGTCTATCATCCATCTATCACATTTTCTTTATACTTTCATCTTTTGGTGAGGGAGGCAAGAATGGTTGCCTTAAGTTGTTTCCATATCTTGGCTTCTGCAAGTGAGACTGTTCTTTCCTTGAAATTATCTTTACATTTCATTTCCATGGCAGCACTCTTTCTTGGTTTTCCTCCTACCTCTCTGATTGTTTCTCAGTATACTGTGCAAGCACTTTTTTAGCCCATCCCTTAAATGTAGTTCTTCCCTAGGATTTAACTTATTTTTTATACCCCCAACTCTCTGTAAGATCATTTAAACTCTTGGCTTCAACTATCATCTGGTAGCTGAAGATGCCCAAATCCATATCTGTAGCCCTAACTTTTCCCCTGAGCTCTAGACATGCATATTCAACTGAGTATTAGACATCTCTCCCCAAACATAATATGTCTAAAACTAAACTCATCAAATCAATCCACCACCCCCAACATGTTCTTCTGTTTCCCCTATCTCCATGGATAACATTTTATTGCATCAAGTTGCTCATCCCAGAAATCTGGTCTCATTCTATTGTTTTCTTTCTACTACCAACATCTAATGTTCAACCACATTTACTAGTTTTTGCCTGCTTGTCACCTCTCCTATCTATCTGCTCTTTCCATCCTTACTGTTACTGCCTTAGTTTAATTCTTTTTCTCATTCACCTGGACTAGTGCAATAGTCTCCTAACTGGTCTTCTAGCTTTCCATTCTTGCCTCAAATCCATCACATCCATAGCAGATAATCTGATCATGTCCTTACCCTGCTCACAACCCTTCAGGATAAAGTCTAAACAAGTTAGCATGACCTGAAAGAACATCCATGATCTGGTGCCTTTCTAACCCATCAGCTTCATTTCTTGACACTTACATCCTTCTCCAAGCCTACACTCCAGCTATATTAACTTACTGGCAGTTCCTTGAACACACTCTCTCAATCCTCCATACCTTTGTGCATGCATTCTTTCTGCCTGAACTCTCTGAATTCTGCCCTTAGAGAGTCCACTTAGGTGTCCCCTTCTCTTTGCTGCCTTCCTGGATTCCCCTAAGCGGTCACAGGCACTCCTTCTCTTTTACTCCCTTTGCGCATAATATGAATCTCCAGCAAAGCAATTAGCATATTTGTCCCAATTTTCTTTTTCACATCAGATGTCAACAAACTTGTGACTCTCAGGCTACATCATGCCCTCAGGAGTTTTGTTTGGCTTGCACAGGAGGGATTATTATGTGAATGACATAAGGACTTAGCTCATGTTTCTTCCTGGTAACAGTCAGCTGAAGCTGAGTAATAGTTGTCACCTTTAGATTGTACTTGCACTTCCCAACTCATCTTGGTCCTGCCCCGCATTTCAACTAATTCATCTCACAAGTCTGGATCCTCTGAGCACTTGGGTTTGTTGTTTGTAGGTCCTAGTTTATAGGTCCATCTTAAACCTGCTCTTTTGGGTTCACTGCCTACTATGATCCACATGAAGGCAAGTATATGACTGACTTGTTTTCTGTTGCATCCTGGTTCTCAGAGTAGACAGTAAATGTTTGTCAGATGAATTAATGTTCTTTCTATCTGGAATACTGTAGTAGATTGGATTTTAGGTCCCAGTTTTCCATTCTTCCCTGTGTTTTTCCCTTTGTCATGAGACTTTGCAGTTCTTCCCTACTTTCGACCTTGGCCTTGGCCATGTGACTTGCTTTGACCAATAGGATGTTCATAGATGTGATGTAAGCAAAGGCTTACATGGCTGGGCTTGCCCTTGTGTGCTTCTGCCATCACACGAGAAGAACTTGCCCTGGGTAGCTTGCAGGTCCAAGGAGGATGAGAAAAATGTGGGAAAGACCAGGATCCATATCCACCATTTGGAGCCATGCACAGCTGAGATCAACTGATCTTTGGCTGACACTCAGATATATGAGTGAGAAGAAATGTTTGTTGTTTTAAGACATAAGTTATAGGGTGGCTTGTTATGAAGCAATAGCTAACTGATACATATGTCCTATCTTCTCTTCTCTAGCTCTCGAAATACTGCACATCCTCTGTTCATCTCAAGAACTGCTTCTCCAATATGCAGTGATTTCATCATCCTCCAAATTCTTACAGCACCTTCTTTTTAAAAACAGCTTTATTAAGATATAATTCATGTACCATACAATTCATCCATTTAAAGTGTACAATTCAGTGGCTTTTAGTTTATTTATAGAGGTGTGCATCCATCACCACTATTGATATTAGAACATTTTCATTACCTCTCCCCCAAACTGAAACACCTTAGCCATCACTCCCCAGCCATCACTTTCACCACCACAATGATCCCCTGGTGATAGGCAACCACAAATCCGTCTATAGATTTGCCTATTCTGGACATCCCATATAAGTGGAATCATATGAATAGAATCATATGAATGGGATGTGACTTTTTTTAAAAAAATATTTATTTATTTATTTTTGGCTATGTTGGGTCTTCGCTGCTGCGCGCAGGCTTTCTCTAGCTGCAGTGAGTGGGGGCTACTCTTCCTTGTGGTGCACAGGCTTCTCATTGCAGTGGCTTCTCTTGTTGCAGAGCACAGGGTCTAGGCGCGTGGGCTTCAGTAGTTGTGGCTCACGGGCTCTAGAGCGCAGGCTCAGTAGTTGTGCTGCATGAGCTTAGTTGCTCTGTGCCATGTGGGATCTTCCCAGACCAGGGCTTGAACCCGTGTTCCCTGCATTGGCAGGTGGATTCTTAACCACTGTGCCACCAGGGAAGCCCAGGATGTGACCTTTTGCATCTGTCTTCTTTCACAAGCTCCATCCATGTTTTACCATATATCAGTGCTTCCTTTTTTTATAGCTAAATCGTTCTCTATTGTATGCATATGGCAGATTTTATTTATCCATTCATCACTTTATGGACATTTGGGTTGTTTTCACTTTGTTTTGAATAATGCTGATATGAACATTTGTGTACAAATTTTTGTGTGAATATATGTTTTCACTTCTCTGAGGTATATACCTATGAGTGGAATTGCTGAGTCCTATGGTAACTGTTTCACTTTTTGAGGAACTACCAGACTGTTTTCCAAAGAGCCTGCACCATTTTATGTTCCCATGAGTAGTGTATGAGAGCTCATCAACACTTGTTATTATCTGTCTTTTGTTTTTCGGATTTAACATTTTAGGGACTTAGTTGTTGTTGTTGTCCCTCTGTCTTTTTGATTTTAGCTATTCTAGTGGATGTGAAGTGGTGTCTCGCAGTTTTGATTTGTATTTTTCTGATGACTAATGATGTTGAGCATCTTTTCATGGACTTATTGGCCATTTGTATATTTTCTTTGGAGAAATGTCTGTTCAAATCCTTTGCACATTTTAAAATTGGGTTATTTGTCTTTTTTTGTTATTGAATAACAATTTCTTCTTTTCCACTCATGTGGCACAAAGTTTACTGCCTAGTGTTGGTAGTAATTTTTTCAGGATAAGTCATTTTCCCAACTAGACAGGGAACTCTTTGAGGGAAGGGGCTGTGTCTCATACCTATTGTTTTCCCCACTGTGACTAGTGCCACTACTACTTAGATCTACCATTTATTGAATACTTGATATGTGCTAGGTGCTGTGCCAAGCACTTTGCATGTGTTATCTCCTCAATACAACAACTCTATGAGATTGTTATGATCTCCATTCTACAGATGAAGAGACTGAGTCAGAGAGAGGTTGAGTCATCTGGGCAAGGTCATACAGTCAGTAAATGGCAGAGAGGGGACTCAGTGCTAGGTAAGTCTAACTCCTAAACATGTTCTTTTAACCACTAAAGCCACTGCTTCATTATGCACTCTAAACTAGTATGATTGTGTATCTGATGTATATAGTAGTCTCACAATAAATATTTCTGATTCATTAGC
This sequence comes from Balaenoptera borealis, assembly GCF_965194805.1. NCBI lineage: Eukaryota > Metazoa > Chordata > Mammalia > Artiodactyla > Balaenopteridae > Balaenoptera > Balaenoptera borealis. Next base: position 109,232,033 of record NC_138881.1, read on the forward strand.
CTGTAAAATATGGATAATAAGTTCTGATTTTGTCTGATAAAGCATTCCCTGTGGAAATGCTTGGAAAATCCCCAGTGTGTGATATTTTTGTAATATTTGCTTAAGGATTGTGCAAATGAGTAAACGTGTAGGTGGGAATGCTGACATCCTCAAGTCAACAGTCTCATAATGGTATTTCCAAGTATCATATTGGAAAGGTTTCAGTCTTTCTTAAGGAGTATACTTTTCTTGGAACACTAAAATCTGGAGTTGAAGAGTTCTACAGAAGTTAACCTCAATGTTGATCCTCATGCCACCTTGATGAAAAGAGCCTAAGATTCTTCAACAACAAATTATTGGTGGCTTTTTATCCCACTTGTAAAGCTTCTATCAACAATATCCCTCCCATCGCCATTTCTCTACCTTTCTGCAGATGCAGCTCAGCCTACCTGACATCTAACCATGCTAATAGCCTTTCAGTTGCTATGGGGTTCTTTGGAATAAGTCAAGCTGTTAGAAGCTTTGTCTGGGCAAGGTGTGTAGCTGACATCTAAAGGAACTATTCCCTGAGGCTGGGCACTCATCCCAACAGAAAAAGAAGAGCTGCCAAGCCTGGAGGCAGTGCACAGCGACATGTTTTCAAAGCTTGGTGAATTTCGAATAGAAAATCTGACCATGCATACAAAGAAAGGTGATTTAATATTCTGACTACTTCTACCCCTCCCCTAATGCCATCTGCAACAGAGACACAGTAGACCTCCCCCTTTTTATTAAAAAGAAGACTATTGTCTCACTATGGATCCTCATGTTTGGTCCCAGAATGCTGTGTGTTCCCTACCCAAGGCAAGTGCAGGGAAAGAATGGAAACAAGGTACAGAACACTTAGCAAGCATGTTTATATTCAGGAAAATGTGCAGAGACAGAAGAGAGCTGTAAGTGAATCTGCTAGGGGTAGATAAGAGCTACACACCACCAGCACCACATGTGACCTGCTTGTGATATAAGCCATGTGCTTTATGCCACAATTCTTGTTTAACAAGACAATAAAGTGGGGGTGGGGGTGGAGGTGGACAAAAAGTGCTTCTCAGCGAGAGTGTATTTTGGTCACGTTGTCTGCCCTTTTCTCTTCATAAATCTGGCATGACTGGTTCAGATGACTGGAAGTTTTTTGCATTGTTTGGCTTATGTATGCACAGTGCCTAGGCTCTGTCTCATGCTCATGTTAGCACAAATTACTGCATGTGAAGTTCTGTCACCTAGAGAGGGACAGAGGAAAGAGAATATGCCACAAGAAAAGGGAAAAAGAAGCTAAGTGTCTACACCTTTTCTCCACGTCAGAAACTTTGATGAAAAATTGTCTTAACATTGCATTAAAATATTTAAAAAAGATTTTTCTTTTGTATAAGCCTCTGGAGTCAGATAATCTTAAATTCACGTTTCAGCTCTGCCACTTACTACCTGTGTGACCTTGGGCAAGTTACTTAACATCTCTGAGCATTGGTTTCTTCATCTGTGAAATGTTAGTCTGACTCCTAAACCTACACTCTTAACTACTAACCATATTGCTTCATTCTGCACTAAGTAATAGGGTATTGGATTTTGTGGTTAGCATTAAATAAAATATTATAAGAAAAACAGCAAAGTGCCTAGCACATTCTAGGTATTAAAAAAAAGCTTTTGTTATTGTTTCTGTGGAGAGAGTATATGGACTGTATTAGGAGGTAATTTGGTGGATGAGGAAGGAGCACTGCAGTCTAGAGGTAAATACCATTAGTTTTGATACCTTAATCTATTACTAGCTGTGTGATTTTGGGTAGTCACAACCTCAGTTTTGAGCCTCAATTTCCTCATCAGTAAAATGGAGCTAATAATAATACCAATTTCACAGGGTTGTTAGAGGACTAAATGAAATATAAAAAATATATAAAATATTTTATATAAAATATAAATATTTTTATAAATATAATTTTATACAAAATTAATATTTTATATATAAAATATAAAAAACACGGAATACAGTGCTTAACATAGAGCAAATCCTTAATAAATACTAGCTGCTGTTTTTTAAAAATTATTTTTCCTTTTGAAATTTGATGTTCCAAGTAGAGGCACAACACCTAGCTGAATGCCAGGGTATTGAGTTGTAGAATACAGTATCTACCCTGTTCTGTTCGGGCTCTGCAGAATTCTATGAGCCTGGAGAGGAAGGGCCCTGAGAGATTTATCTTCCCCAGCTCATCAGTGCCTACATTCAGCATGATTATTTGGGCTGTTAGGGGTCTTTTGTGTTTCTATACAAATTATAGAATTATTTGTTCTAGTTCTATGAAAAATGCCATTGGTATTTTGATAGGGATTGCATTGAATCTGAAGATTGCCTTGAGGAGTATGGTCATGTTAACAATATTAATTCTTCCAAACCATAAGAATGGTATATCTTTTCATTTGTTTGTGTCATCTTCAATTTCTTTCATCAGTGTCTTACAGTTTTCTGAGTACAGGTCTTTTACTTCCTTGGTTAGATTTATTCCTAGGTATTTTATTCTTTTTGATGTGATTATAAATGGGATTGTTTTTAAAAATTTCCCTTTCTGATAGTTCATTGTTAGTGTAGAGAAATGCAACAGATTTTTGTACATTAATTTTCTATCCTCAACTTTAGTGAATTCATTTATTAGTTCCAATAGTTGTTTGGTGGTATCTTTAGGACTTTCTAGCTATAGTAACATAACATCTGCTAACAGTGACAATTTTACTTTTTCCTTTCCATTTTGGATTCCTTATATATCTTTTCCTTTTCTGATTGCTGTGGCTAGGACTTCAATACTATGTTGAATGAATGTGGTGAGAGTGAGCATCCTTGTCTTGTTCCTGATCTTAGAGGAAATGCTTTCAGCTTTTCACCATTGAGTATGATGGTAGCTTTGGATTTGTCATATATGACCTTTATTATATTGAGGTATGTTCCCTCTGTACCCACTTTCTGAAGAGTTTTTTTTTTGATGTTTGTAATTCTTTATTAAAACAATAAACCCGTCTCATAACTCTCTCAGACTGCTTGTGTACAAAGCCCTAATAATGCTAGCCTGGGGCTATTAATTTACAAAATCCACCACTCTGAACTCTGAAGAGTTTTTTTTTTTTTTATCCTAAATGGATGTTGAGTTTTGTCAAATGCTTTTTCTGCATCTATTGAGATGATCATATGATTTTTATTCTTCTGTTTGTTTATATGGTGCAAATATTGAACCATCCTTGCATCCCTGGGATAAATCCCACTTGATCAAGGTGTATGATACTTTAATGTATTGTTGAATTCAGTTTGCTAATATTTTGTTGAGTATTTTTGCATCTGTGTTCATCAGAGATATTGACCTGTAATTTTCTTTTTCTGTAGTGTCTTTGGTTTTGGTATTGAGGTGATGCTGGCCTCATAGAATGAGTCAGAAGCATTCTTTCCTCTCAAATTTTTTGGAATAGTTTGAGGATAGGTGTTAACTCTTCTTTAAATGTTTGGTAAAATTCAACTGTGAAGCCATCTGGTCTTGGACTTTTGTTTGTTGTGAGTTTTTTTTTAAATTACTGATTCCATTTCCTTATTCATAATCAATCTGTTCATATTTTCTATTTCTTCCTGGTTCAGTCTTGGGAGATTGTATGTTTCTAGGAATTTATCCATTTCTTATAGGTTGTCCATTTTATTGGCATATAACTGTAGTAATCTCATGATCCTTTGTATTTCTGTGGTGTTGGTTGTAACCTCTCCTCTTTCATTTCTGATTATATTTATTTGGGCCCTTTATCTTTTTTCTTGATTGGTCTACTAAAGGTTTATCAATTTTGTTTACCTTTTCAAGGAACCAGTTATTAGTTTCATTCATATTTTCTTCTGTTTTTTAGTCTCTATTTCATTTATTTCTGCTCTAATCTTTATGATTTCTTTCCTTCTACTAACTCTGTGTTTTGTTTGTTCTTCTTTTTCTAGTTCCTTCAGGTGTAAGGTTGTTTATTTGAGATTTTTCTTGTTTCCTGAGGTAGGCTTGTATCGCTATAAACTTCCCTCTAAGAAGTGCTTTTCTGCGTCCCATAGATGTTGGATCATTGTGCTTCTATTTTTATTTTTCTCCAGGTATTTTTTGATTTCTTCTTTGAATTCTTCAGTGATCCATTGATTGTTTAGTAGCATATTGTTTAGCCTCCACGTGTTTGTGTTTTTTTTTTCTTCAGTTTTTTCCTTGTAGTTAATTTCTAGTCTCATATTGTTGTGGTCAGAAAAGATGCTTGATATAATTTCAATCTTCTTAAATTTATTGAGACTTGTTTTGTGGCCTAGTGTGTGGTCTATTCTGGAGAATGTTCCTTGTGCACTTCAAAAGAATGTGTATTCTGCTGCTTTTGGATGGAATGTTCTATATATATCTTCTAATCCATCTGCTCTTATGTGTTATTTAAGGCCAGTGTTTCCTTACTGATTTTTTATCTGGATGACCTGTTCATTGATGTAAGTGGTATTGTTATTTTGTACTGTCGATTTCTCCCCTTATGCTTGTTAATATTTGCTGTATGTATTTAGGTGTTCCTATGTTGTGTGCATATATACTTGCAATTGTTATATCTTCTTGCCTGATTGATCCCTTTATCATTATCTAATGTTCTTATTTGTCTCATGGGACAGTCTTTGTTTTAAAGTCTATTTTGTCTGATATAAACTACCCCAACTTTCTTTTCATTTCCGTTTGCATGGAATACCTTTTTCCATTTTCTCACTTTCAGTCTGTGTGTGTCTTCAGATCTGAAATGAGTATTTTGTAGGCAACATATATATGGGTTTTGTTTGGTTTTTTTTTAGTCCATTCAGCCACATCTTTCAACAAACATCTTTTTATTTGTCTTTTGGTTGGTGCCTTTAGTTCACTTACATTTAAAGTAATTATTGATAGGCATATACTTACTGCCATTTTGTTAATTGCTTTCTGGTTGTTTTCATAGTTCTTTTTTGTTCCTTTCTTCTGTTATTGCTCTCTTCCCTTGTGATTTGATGACTATCTTTAGTGTTCTGTTTGAATTTCTTTGTCTTTCTTTTTTTGGTGTGTATTTCTTATAGATGTTTGGCTTGTGGTTACCATGAGGTTTATATATAACACCTATATATTTGGTTATTTTAAATTGATGATCACTTAAGTTTGAATGCATTCTAACAACCATTTTTTCTCCTCCCACCCCCACATGTTTAGTGTTTTTGACTTTATATTTTACATTTTTGTTTTGAGCATCCCTTAATTAATTATTGTGGGTATAGATAATTTTACTACTTTTGGCTTTTAAGGTCCAGCTAGCTTTATAAGTGGTTTGTCTACTACCTTTACTGTATATTTGCCTTTACCAATGAGATTTTTGTGTAATTTTCATATTTCTAATTGTGGCCTTTTCTTTTCCGCATAGGGAAGTTCCTTTAACATTTCTTGTGAAGCCAGTTTAGTGGTCCTTAACTCTTTGCTTTTGCTTATCTGTAAAACTCTTTATCTCTCCTTCAAATCTGAATGATAGCCTTGACAGGTAGAGTATTCTTGGTTGTAGGGTTTTTCATTACATCATTAAAAAAAGATCATGCCACTCCCTTCTGGCTTGCAAAGTATCTGCTGAAAAGTCAATTGATAGTCTTATGAAAGTTCCCTTTTATGTAACTAGTTGCTTTTCTCTTGCTGCTTTTAAGATTCTCCCTTTAGCTTTAATTTTTACCATTTTAATTACAATGTGTCTTGGAGTGGATCTCTTTGAATTTATCTTGTTTGGGACTCTCTGTGATTCCTGTAGCTGGGAGTCTATTTCTTTCCCAGATTATTGAAATTTTCAGCTATTATCTTTTTCAAATAAGTTATCTGCCCCTTTCTCTCTCTGTTTTTCTTCTGGGACCCCTATAATTCGAATGTTAGTATGCTTGATGTTGTATAAGAGGTCTCTCAAACTATCCCCAATCAAAAAAATTTTTTTTTTTCTGTTCAACTTGGGTGAAGTCCACTATTCTGTCTTCCAGTTCACTGATCTGTTCCTCTCTATCATCTAATCTATAGTTTATTCCTTCTAGTGTATTTTTTTAAAAAAATTTCAGTTATTGTATCCTTTAGCTCTGTTAGTTCTTCTTTATATTTTCTAACTCTTTGTTAAACTCCTCACTGTGTTCATCCATTCTTCTCCAAGTTCATTGAGCATCTCTGTGATCATTACCTTGAGCTCTTTATTGTGTATATTGCTTATCTCCGCTTTGCTTAGTTCTTCTTCTGGTGTTTTATATTGTTAGTTCTTTTGGAACTTATTCCTCTGCCACTCATTTTGCCTAATTCTCTGTTTCTATTTCAATGTATTAGGTAGGTTGATTACACTTGGTGAAGTGACCTTATGTAGGAAATGTCCTATGGGACCCAGCAGCACACTCCCCTCTGGTCATCAAAGCTATATGCTCTTATGTGTGCTGAATGGGCCCTTCTGTTGTGGTGGGTCCAAATACTGCAGGGACACTGGTAGGTGGGGTTGGCTCCTGGTCCAGTTGGCTGCCAAGCTCTGCCTCCTGAAGAGGCTGCCAGCCCACTGGTGGGAAGGTCTGGGTCCTGGCATGTCTGACTGTGTGGCCCGGGCCATCTCAGTGCTGGTGCCAGCCTGCTGGTGGGGAGGGCTGGGTCCTGGGGCAGCTGGCTGCTGCAGGGCTGGGTCCTGGGGTGGTTGACTGTGGGGTCCCAGGGAGGTGCAGGGCCTGGTGCCAGTCTGCTGGTGGGTGAGGCTGCATCCTGTGCAGCTAGCTGCTTGGCCTGGGCAGTCACAGGGGTGGTGCCAACCAGCTGGTGGGCAGGTAAGCTGCAGGTGCTAATAGGCTAGAGGGAGGACTCCAAAATGGTGCTTGACAGCACCAGTGTCCTCATGGTAGTCTGAGCACCCAAAAATAGCTGCAACCAGCATCTGTGTCCCTAGGGGGTGTCCCAGTTTCTCCTGTCTCTCTGGGAGGCTCTCTAAGATCAGCAAGTGGGTCTGACCCAGGCTCCTTTCAAATTACTGTCTCTGCCCTGAGACTCAAAGTGTGTGAGATTTGTGTGCATCTTTTAAGAGTGAAGTCTCTGTTTCCTACTGCCCTCTGGTTCTCCCATACACAAGCCATGCTGGCCTTCAAAGCCAGACCTTCTGAGAGCTCATCTTCCTGGCACAGGACCCCCAGGCTAGAGAGCCCAATGTGGGGCTCAGGCCCCTTGCTCCTTAGGAGAACCCCTGCAATTGTGATTATCCTCCCATTTGTGGGTTGTCTACCTGGAGGTATGGGTCTTGACTGTACAGTGTCACTGTCCCTCCTACCTATCTCATTGTGGTTCCTTCTTTATATCTTTAGTTGTGGAAAATCTTTTCGGCTAGTCTTGAGGTTGTTCTCATTGACAGTTACTCTGGAAATGGTTGTAATTTTGGTATGCCTGTGTGAGGAGGTGAGCTCATGGTCTTCTTACTCTGCCATCTTGGCCACACCTTCCAGAACAGGACTTTTTCTGATTATGGGATTTTGACCTTAGAATCCTTCATTCTTGGCCTCAGAGTACATGAACAGTAAATTCTTAGACTCAAAAATTTTATTTAAATCATAGTTTTCCTTTCTTTTCCAGAATTATGCTTGTACATATGAAGATGCATTTAAAAAACTTGGTTTCAAGAGTCAAAATGAAATGGCTCATTTACACAATGTGTGTGTGTATCCTTGTCCTAGTTCTTTGATTTGGCTTTGTCTGTGGAGAGCTGGCATGAAACTACCCAAGGGAGAGTTAGTCAAATTCTGGGAGATTGACTTATGGAAATATGTATTTTTAATACTTACATAGATGTATGGAAGTAAAATTAGGAACCCCACTCTGAACAAATACACATCACTCTTTTCTAACATAAAGCAAAATCCTAAGATTATATAATGTGCTACAGATATTCCAATAGTCCGGTTTTCTGGTGCATAAATGGATCTCTGAAGAACATGTTTCTTTTTGTTGTTATTGTTATCAAATCAGAATTTCAAGTGCCCTACTTGCTGCTCCTAGATGGTACATGTGCCATACAGATGTTGATGCATAATCAATGAAATCTTTTAAAATGTCAGTATACCCTACAGCAGAGTAGGGAGGGAGGAAGGGCTGGGCCAAGAGTAGTTGATCCAGACTTGGGAATCCAAGCTGATTCTTTGAGGTCTACTGTCTACTGGTCTTCAGAGTTTGGGAAAACTTGTGTCAAGGACCCTCTCATGTAAAAAGGTCAACAGAACAGGGACCATAACTGAGGGTTGTGTACACTTCTAATGATTTGCTAGCTTCTGTATATGTCTTCACATGATCAACTATAAATCCCTTAAAATGAGAAGAGCTTAAATGCAGGTGGTCATCTGGGACCCCAAGGAGGGGTCAAGGTAGAGAGCCTGCGGCTCCTTCCATAGCCACAACTATGGAAGAGCAGAAGAAGTAGCAACTATGGAGAGGAGGTAAGAGGAGGCCAAGGTCTTATAGCTTGCTGTAAAGAAAGGAACATGGAAAATGGGGTTTGTAGGAGTTTATGTAAGCATAGGGGATAAGTTCATTGGTCTACATAAAATGAGGAGATAGAACTGAGACCCCTACATAAATCAAGAGCCCTCAAAAAAGGGCTACACTCTTATAGTTCCTTGGAGAAATAATTGAATCCAGATATGTAGCAGGGGAACAAAACAGGTGAGCCACGAATTGTTTATGGTGCCAGAAAGAAATGAAATGCACCGAGACTAAGAGGACATGGCAAAAGGACATAAGAACTGACTCAAATAAGCTCTCACTGGTCAATCTTGGGACAAGTTTAGTGTTATTTACAAAGGGGAAAAGATACTGTTACAGTGCAGAGGTCTGAAGGACACTACTTTAAACAAGTGATCAAATTAACATCACTGATACTGGGACAAACTGATATGTGTTTTTGGATGTGAAGTGATGGGGAAAATGCAGACAAAAGATTCAAAGCAGATGTTATAAATATGTTCAAAGAACCAAAGTAAATCATGCTTAGAGAAGTAAAGTATAATGACAATGTCTCATCAAAGAGATCTAGGGCTGTGTGGAGAGTGTGATCCCAGGACAGGCTCTTCTTGGTTGTCTCTTTCTCAGATTCTTTCTATTAATCTTCTGACTGGTTTGCTGTTTTGCTTATTGCTATCCTGGAGCTACCAGTCTCTCTTAAACGCTTACCACCAAAATCTCTACTGTTTTCAACAATGCCCTTAGGTATGCACTTCTCCATGCTCTCTTTTAATAAAGTCCATCATCTTAAGCAGAGATATCAAGCTCTTGGTCCTTATGGCCTGCCCTTCCCCCTGGGCAGAATCTCTGGACCACTGCATTGGAGCTGGGGGCAGGGACAGTGGGTTGCTTCTTTTGGAGTGACACTCCTGTTTTACCAATGGGTGCCAGGGATGGTGATAGCTTGCCACTGCCATAGTGGAATCTCTACTGTATGAGTGAGCGGGCGGGTGGAGCCAATTAGGCGCCAGTATTCTCAGCCTGTCTTTCCTCTGGTAAAGCCCTTGTCCTATGGGTGGGAGCTGAATGGGGAAAGAAAGTTTCAGTCCTCTCAGACTCACCTGCCTAGAACAGAGCTTCTGTAACATTGGGCTGGGGAAAAAGAAAGACACCAGCAGCCTTTCCAGGGTGAAAGTGTAGCCATAGACTAGAAGTTGTAGGGAAAGGGAGCACCTGTCTTCCTGCCCATACCTCCCTAGAGAAGAGTCCATTGTACAGAGCTACGGGGTGGGGCATGGGAGCAGGTCGTGGCTCAAATGCCACAGACTCACTATTCTTACTGAGATTTAGCAGATTTTCTTGGATAACTGTTTCTTCATTTGCTGTATTTCCTTAAGACAATTTGTGGAGATTTTAAATGTTTTTTAAAAGTAGTTTTTCAATGCTTAAATGGTTGTTTCACTGCAGAAAGTTTCGTCAGATATCTTGTACCATCATTCTGGAAGTTCTGCCTATTCGTGGGCCATTTCTTATATATAAGGAAGGATGATTCATAGGATGGAATCAAGAGCTATGGACAATCATACCCAGAGAGCAGTACTGGGCCCTAATAAGAAAACTAGTGATAGGTGCCCAGCTGGATTTCAGAGCAGCTATGGACTACTATATGTCTCCTATTCCCATCCTTTGTGAATGGAAGTGTCTACTGTGGTTATGAAATTTCTACCTCAGCATTATATGTTGGGAGTTTAGGGGCACATAACTTGTTTATTTCACAGGTCCTCAGATCTAGAGGATCTACACCAAGGAAATTCCAAACTTGAGGAGACTTATCCCCACCTAGAACTTATTTAGCTGATGAGATCCTGGCCCTCAAACCTGAACTTGATGTCAAAATAGACTGAGATTTCTGGAGGCCTTGTGAGGAGGTGGGTGTATTTTGCATGTACGAGAAATGTAAATAATTTATGGTTAGAGGGGGAAATCTGGTAGATTTTAAATGGCTGCAAATTCATTGTCACTTCTCCCATTCAATATGGGCTGGCTTTAGTGACTTGCTTGACTAATGGAATACAGTGGAAGTGATGTTCTAAGATTTTAGTCACAAGATCAGAAGAAACCTTGATCTTCTGCCTGGGAAGTTTTGAAATTCATCTACCATGCTGTGAGAAAATCTAAGCAGCCACATGGAGAGTAACATGTAGAGAGGAACTGAGGTCCCCAGCTGACAGTGCTGTCTGAGCGCCCAGCTGACAACCCAACACCAATTTACCAAGAATGAGAATGATCTATTTTGAAAGTGGATACTTCAGTTTCAGTAGAGCCATTTGTGTGGAGTAGAGATGAGCCATTCCCACCCAAATTGCAGATTCACAAGCAAAAATACATGATAGTTACTGTTTTAAGCCACTAAGTTTTAAAGTGGTTTGTTATGTAGCATAAATAACCAAACATTCTTCAAACCAGCAATTCCATATCTATATGCCTACTCTGATAAACTCTTGTACATGTGAATAAAAAACATATATGAGGATGTTTATTGCAGCACTCTATATAAAAGTGAAAAAGTTGAAATAATGTACCATTTCTCAGTTGGGGAATGGCTAAATAAACTGTGCCTTTTTCACACAGTGGTTAAAATAAATGAACTAGATCTATCTGTATCAATATGCATAATCTAGAAAATAATGTTAAATGATAACAGCGATTTACAAGAAGATACATGTAGTAGATTCCATTTATATATATTCAAAAATATACAAAACAATGCTGTGCATTATTTATGGACATACATTTTTATAGTAAATGTGCAAAGCCAAGCAGCTGATTAGTAAACATCAACTTTAGGAAAGTGGCTCTCTCTATGGAAGGGTAAGGAAGGGGGAAAGGTTGAAAGTGGGGCTTTACCTGTGATAGTAATGTTTCATCTCTTTTGTTCTTTTGTTCTTTCTTTTTGAGAACTCCATAAGACAAACTATTTACATCTTTTTTATCTTCGTGGTAGGCATGAAGGTGTCTGTTATATTATTTTCTGTAATTTGTATGCTTGAATTCGTTCATATTTTATATTTTTTTTAAAAAAGAAGAGAGGAAAGTATTAGATATGCACTCATTATCACTGTGACATACTATGTCCACATGGGTGGGGCACGATCAACAATAAAGAATAAAAAATTTTTACATACAGTAAAATGCGCCCTTTCAAATTGTACAGTTTGATGAGTTTTGACATATATATATATATATATATATACACCATGACACCATCACCACAATCAAAATGTAGAACATGCCTGTCACTTCAAAGGTTCTCTCACGCAGCTTTGTAAGTCAGTCCCACCATCTCTGGCCCCAGGCAGCTATGGATTTGCTTTATGTAACTATAGATTAGTTTTACCTTTTATAGCAATTGATATAAATGAATTCATACACTAGGTTTTCTTTTGTGACTGGCTTCTTTTGTTCAGCATGAGGATTTTGAGATTCATACATGTAGTAAGTGTATCAGTAGTATGTCCCTTTGTATTGCTGACTAGTATTTTATTGTATAAATACACACTATTTGTTTATTCTTCTGATGTTGGACATTTAAATTGTTTCCTGGTTTTGACCATTATAAATAAAACTACTATGAACATTCATATGTAAGTCTTTTTTGGTGAACATAGGTTTCCATTTCTCTTGGGTAAATAGCCATGAGTGGGATTTCTGAGACCTATGGTAAGTATATGTTTAGCTTTACAAGATGCTAACAAACTGTTCTCCAAAGTGCTTGTGACATTTTTTTTTAAGTAGCTAGAGATGATTTTATTCCCAGCAGCAATGTATGAGAGTTCCAGTTGATTTACATGCTCACCGACACTTGGTATTATTAGTCTTTTAAAATTTAGCCATTCAAATGGATAAGTAGTGGTATCTCATGGTGGTTTAATTTGCATTTTGCTGATGACTAATGCTATTGAGCATCTTCCTACATGCCCATTGACCATTCTTATATATTATTAGTGAAATATTTGCTTAAATCCATTGTCCATTTAAAAATTAGATTTCTGCTTTCTTATTATTGAGTTATAAGAGTTCTTTAATTTTGGATAGAAGTCCTATGTCAGATATTTGGATTGTGAATATCATTTTGAGTTAATTTTTGTGTATGGCATGAGGTGAGGGTTGAGGTTCACATTACATAATATGGATAGCAGTTGTTCCAGCACTTGATTGGACTGTGCTTGGAATCTGCTCTACTTCTGCACTTCCTATTATGTGAATTATTAAATAATCGATGTCATTAACTTAAGCCAAAAAGTATCTGTATGTATTAATTCCTTTGACCGCCTCCCTATTTTCCCTCTAACATTTCCACTGAGAATAGCAGAAGCATAGGGGAAATTACCTAAGTGTGTAAAACACACACACACATGCACAGAAGAGAGAGACAGGGAGAGAGACAGAGACAGAGATGTATTCCTGTTTACCCCAGAGCAATGACATACAGCATCATCATAGTTACACAACAGCCAGTGACAAAATTAGTTTAAATCCAAATTGTTTAAACTTCCTCCCTTCTTCTTTTAGCTTTAGCACATTTGACCCTGCTAACTCCAGGCCTCTTTCCAATTCTGTAACCTAAGCCCTCATTGTCTTCTGCTGGGTGCTCTATAACCACCTCCTTTCTGGATGTTTCTCTCCTGAGTCCATCCTGCCTGACTACTTTTTTTTGCAATGCTGCTTTCACTAAATTGTTCCTAAGCTCAGACCTTCACAATGCCCTGTTCTCTTAGCTTCATCAGGTCCAGACTCTTCTGTCTGGCTCTCAAGGCCCCACCTCTTCTACGTAACTTTCTTCCTAATAGGCTGGTGTTCTCGCCTTTCCATGGACAACCTGTATTAATCCTGCCACTTGACTTTTTGTTCCTGCAGTTCTCATCTTTCCTCACGTGCTACGTCTTCTACAAAGACTTCATTGAGGTCTCTACCCTAATCTCTTCTTTATATTGTGAATTTCTGTCACAACAAGCTCCACTCAGCCTGTGTATTTTCTTATACTGTTGCTATTATTGAATGTGTATGTCTTGTCTCCCCAGCTGGAATAGTGACTGTATTCTTCTGTCCCCACAATGCTAAGTACATAAATGCTTCCTTGGCTTATTTTACCATTTTTTCACAGATTAGAGTGTCAATTTAAAATTAAAGATACTTTTTACTTTTAGAATTGTCTTTTCATTTCATCTGTTGCCTTTGTTCTCCTGGAAAGAGGAAGGGCTTCTATGGAAAGACTGTTATGGCAACTCCATCCAAATTTTTGATTCTCTCCACAGGTTGGAGGCGAATGGGAAGCCAATATTCTCTAATTCCAGGCCAGAAGTGAACCAGAAGGTAAGAGACAGGTGGTTGAAGAGTGAATATTCTCTCCCTAAGACATCAAGGAAAGGCAAGAAGCAGGCCCCCTAATCTAATCCTTGGTTACCCTAAGACAAAGGCCACTCTCTTCAGAGGATTTTCTCCTGGCTGCAGTGGCTGCTGTTTCCTAGCTTTAACAAAGCGAAGAGAGAAACTTAATTGGGAAAACGCTTTTTAAAATTATTAAAGTGCACATAGAGAATAAATGAGGGAAAAAGTATGCAAGGAAACGCACTACTGCTTCCCTTTTTCTATCCCCACTGTCAGCGAAAGAGGTTCTCAGTGCACCCTCAGCTCCCAGTGGAGCTATTAAGGATAGCTCACTCCAGGGGACCCGCACTTCCCTGTGGAGCTGGTGAGAGAGTGGTATTTAGTTCCACACACTTGGCCCTGTACACATGCACACACAATCAGTCTCCTTAACCCTGTCTTTCCCTGTCCTTGTTCATAAAAATTCCTGTCTGATGTCATCAGTGATTTAATTTGCTGTGTCCATCTCACAGGACTGACCCTTGGGTTCCAACATTGCTGGTGAGGTATTTTAGTTGTTTACTGGCATAACAGGTATGCCCGAGGGACCACGAATCACCTGTGATTTTCAGCAGTCATTATACCAAACTTTCAATGGCATTAAATTCATTTAATATGTGGAGTCTCACCCTGTGAAGAAAAAAAAGGCTGTAAATACAATGCTTTCAAATGAAAGTAGTGTTTAGTATTTGACTGTCGTCCACTTTGTTTTGCTCCGTGGATTACTTCAGCTAGAATTTCTGGTACTGTAGAAAACCAGTTGAGAAAATAACCATCCTTTATGAGCAATTTTAGGTTTTCTAACCCTTACTGCAATCTTCTGCTTTAATTTGTTTTCCATTAGTACACGCTCAAGTGTAGTGAAAAGAAAGAGCACTGAGCTGGGAGAGGGAGACTGAGAACGTTCCAGCTCTGCCAGTCTCTCATTTTATGACCATGGTCAAGTCCTTTTCCCTCTCTGGGCCTCAGTTTCCTCATTTGTCAAAAGAGGGACTTGGACTGGATAGTCTTAAAAGGCCCCTCCAGCTTTGATATTTTGTAATTCCAATCAAATATGCTATTTTCATGGATTTTTAAAACACAAAACCAAATTTGTAACACTGGCATTAGCAGGTTTTTTAAAAAAGTCTTTCTTTTTTCTCAGTAATAAGCCTCAGAGGTGGGATTTCAAAATTAGAATTTCCTACAGGCTGCAGCCATAATGATAGAACCATCACAGGCGTGCTATTAGAGTTAATATTCTTATCCGTAGACATCTAGAGAAGCAAATAACGTTTGAAGATCTTTTTGCTGTTTCTTTGTGGGTTCTTTATCCAGAGGTGTTTATATGAGTGTATCTTTATATAATGAGTGGTAAGAAAAGTGGGAATGTAATGAGCAAAGGAAAATAGAGCCCCCTCCTTTTATCTTTGCCCCAACCTGTCTCTGTGATTGTTTCTCAGCGAAACCACTGGTGTTTTACAGCTTGGGGAGATCAGGTATGTACCGGCACTCATTCACTGCTAATAGGGGCTGCTAATAGTGTTCCCATCTCCTGTCAGGGCTGTCACAGTTGATTTTTTTTACATTTCTGTGAGTTCCATCAAGTTTAACAGCTGAAAATCAAGCTTATTAAGAAGCTCCCCAAGTATTTCAGCGTGGGCTAATTTTCCAAGGCTAGGCTTGGGCACAGAATTTAGTGAAGGGAATCTAGATATGGATCAAATAAGAACCAGGGACTTTATTCGCAGAACTTTGGGAGGAAAGAGGGAATTGAACGGTAAATGGAATGCCCCAAATGATGGTCTGTGTGTTTGGCAAAATTGCCCAATGACCTTAAGTATTCTGCTAAAGTCCATGCAACTACTTAATATACTGGCATATGCATAAAAGCAGCTCAGGAATGGTGAGAGAGTTTAATTCATTCACTCATTTATTTATTCTTTCATTTGTGCAGGTAAGACTCTAGGCTCTGCCATTCTTCGTGCAGAGAGGGCAAAGACTTTGGCAAGACAACCCTTGAAATGGTTTCCTCCTCCATTGCTGTCTGCTCCTTCACAGCCTCCTTTGTAATTTCCTACTCACCTTCCCAGTTTGTTAATATTGGGGTGCCCTAAGGCTTAGTTTTTGAATTTCTTTTCTTCTCTATCAATGCCCGCTCTCTTTGTGATTTCATCCAGTATTATATCTTTAAATATGATCTATATGCCAACAACTCCAAACTGATATTTCTAGCACAGACCTCTCCTCTGAACTCCAGAGTTATATATCTGCCTCCTTAACATTTTCACTTGGATATTAGTAGATGTCGCAAACTTAATAGGTCAAAAATGGAATTTCCCCTCAAATCTGCTCATCCCATGGTCTTCCCCATCTCGAGAGATGGCTCTCCATCCTTCCAGTTGCTCAGGCTGAAAACCTTGAGTCACCCTTGACTCCTCTCTTTGTCTGACACCTCACAACTAATCCATCAGGAAATCCTGATGGTTCCAACTTCAATAGCTACGTATCTCCTGTATTTGACCACTCTTGGACTCCAATGCTATCACCCTGAAGCTGTCATCATCCCTCTTTTGGATTATTGCAATAGCTTCCTCACTGGTGTTCCTGTTTCCCCCACCTCCGTCACCCCTGCAGTGCATTCTCAGTGTAGATTTCAGAACGATTCTTTTAACGGGTAGGTAGATCATGCTCTCCTCCACTCAAAACTCCCCAGTGCTCCTCATCTCACCAAAGGCTGTCAGGGTCTATAAGGTCCAACATGATATGCCCCCTCTCCTCCAGTTAACTCTCTGACCTCATCTCTTAGTAATGTCCCCCTCACTCACTCTGCCTTTATGTTCCTCAAGCACACCAGGTAATTTCTTGTCTCAGAGCTTTTGTATTAGCTGTTCCCTCTGGAGGAATGCCCCTCCCCTATCAGCATGGTGCATTCTCTCATCTTTAGGAGTATTCCCTGCTTTAGTTTTATATAACACATATCATCATCCAACATTATTTATATTATATATAATATTATATATATATGTTTGTATATTATATATATATATATGTATATATATATATATGTATATATAAAATATACATTTGTTGACTGCTGTATTTCTAGTTGCCAGAACCGTGGTAGGCACATAGGTGATCAATTTGATGAGTGAATGAATGAATGAATAAATGAAGGCATTATTCAAGCCTGAGTGACCAATGTCTGTGAGCCAGGCCTCAATGAGACAATAAAGGAAAGGTCATTTTGACTTGTAGTAATGTAGGATCGGGGGCCAACCCAACCTAGAGGCTGTATGTTTCTCAGTATCTGCTTAGATCAAATAATGGAATTGTAAAAATAATGTTTTTGCTAGTGAACTTATAATAAATATAAAACTATATACAACTTGAAATAATGGAGAAACTTGAAGTGTAAGCACTTAGCGTCAATCCAGTCAAGTTGCTTTATACTAGGAAGGTTTGCAGTGATAGCTTACTGTGATGGCTAATTTTATTTATGTGTCAATTTTACTGGGCCACAGAGTGCCCAGATATTTGGCTAAACATTATTTCTGGGTGTGTCTGTGAGAGTGTTTCTGGATGAGATTAACATTTGGATTAGCAGACTGAGTAAAGCAGATTGCCCTCCCTAATGTGGGTGGGCCCCATCTAATCAGTTAAACATCTGAGTAGACCAAAAAGGCTGACCCTCCGGCAAGTAAGAGACAATTCCTCCTGCCTGACTGCCTTTGAACTGGGACATTGGATTTTTATTGTCTTTGGACTCAAATGGAAACATTAGCTCTTTCTGGGTCTCAGGCCTGCTTGTTTTCAGACTGGAACTACACCATTGGCTCTCCTGGTTCTCAGCCCTTCAGACTCAGACTAGAAGTTTCACCATTAGTTCTCCTGATTCTCAGGCCTTTGGACTCAGACTGGAACTACACCACTGGCTCTCCTGGGTCTCCAGCTTGCTGACTGCAGATCGTGGGACTTCTCAGCCTCTTCTTTTTATGAGGCCTGGCTCATCCTGTGGCTCAACTTCAGTCGTTTCTGAGGCCCAGGGGGATTCCTGGCCTTTGATTCTCTGAGAGAGTGATGATGATAGCTCACGTGTACATCATGCTCCAAGCACTATAAGTAATTTATTTAAGCCTTATAACAACCCTATGAGGAAGATAATGTTATCATCCCCATTTTACAGATGAGGAAATTGAGGCATGGGGAGACTGAATAGCTTGCCCAAGGTCGAAAAGTCAAGACTTGTACCCTTGCAGTCAGCTTCTCTTAACATTATAAAGTAAATCCTTATAGCATTTCTCTAAATCTCCCTTGCTGAGACCAGTTCAAGTGCCCTACAGTCACCCCTAGGCAAGAGAAAGAGTCCTGATGGACAAGATTACCTTTTCTACCAACTTTAAAAGTTTAATGCTCTCTGGCTCTCACCCTTGCTGCCTCCCTTCTTTTCACTTGTCCTTTTCTTCTTTTATTTTTTCTTTCCTTCTCTCTAGTTCACTTCCTACCTTTTTGAAATTCATTTATTGACCATTTCCCCTATCTTCTTGATTACTTTCAACAGCAGGCGATAATATTGTCACTTTTCTGTCTTAAAAAAATCCTCTCTTGACTCGATTTTCCCTTTTAGCTTCAGACCCATCTTCTCATTCTTTCCTAAACCCCCTCCAGTCAGGCTTTTGCTCCCATGCCCACTGAAACTACAAGGTCACCAGTGCCCTTCACATTGCTAAGTCCAGTGGTCAGTTCTCACATTACTTGACTTGACTTCAGCATTTGAAACATTCACTCTTTCTTCATTCATATACTTTCTTCACTTGGCTTCTAGGATGCTACACTCTCTTGGTTTTCAATGCTCCTTTTCAGTATCACTTGCTGATATTTTTTATATCCCTGACCTTTTAACTTTAGAGTTCTCTTGGGCTCAGTCCTTGGACCTCGGTCATTCCCTTGGTGATCTCATTTAATTTCAAGACTTTAAATGCCATCTAAAAGCTGATGATTTCGATTGTATATCCTCATCTTGGATTTCTTCTGACCTTCAGATTCCTTTGTCCAACTGCCTACCTGAGATTTCTACCTTAAAGAGAGATAGGCATCTCAAAGTTAACACACCCAAATCTGATCTTCCTTCCCAAATCTACTCCTCCACAATCTCCCCCATCTCAGTAAATTCCAGTTGCTCAGGCCAAGAAGCTTCATGCCTTATTCCACTCTTTCCCTTATAGCCTATATTCAGTTATTCTGCATCTTCAAATTATACCTGGAATCTTTCCATTTCACATTAGTTCCAATTCTACCACCGTGTTTCAAAACTACCTTTATTTGTTTCTCACCTGGATAACTGCAATAGCCTCCAACTGGTCTCCCTATTTCCTCCCTTACCACTTATACTCTACTTTCCACTTAGCATCCAGAATAATCCTTTGAAAATGCAAGTTACTGTTGCATAATCAATGCCTAGAATAGTTGTCAGAATGTAGTAGATGCTCCATAAATATTTGCTGAGTGAATGAATGAATGAAGGAAGGAAGGAATCAAATATGGTCCTTGCAGGGAGGATGATAGGTACATGATCATACTACAGGGTGGACAGTGTTAAGTCTTACTTTGGAGGTACAGATAAAGGGTTCTTGGGAGCTCAAAGAAGGGAGAGGTCATTCAGATATGGGAAGGGAGTCAGGGGAATCCAGGAGGGCTTAATGGAGGAAGTAGCATTTGAGCTGGGACTTGAAGAATGGGTAGTATTTGGACTTGGGATGTAGGGGGAAGCACAGGGAGTTCAGTTAGGCTTAAGTAGGGTATGTGAAGGGTGGCAGAAGTGAGAAATAAGATTAGAAATGAGGTCTTTGGCCAAAGCATGAAGGTCCCTGAATGCCAGGTTAAAGATTTTGCCTTTAGGTGTGATATGAAATGGAGTGGATATGAAGGTTACAGAATTGGGTGAAAAAATTTGAGTCATAAATCAATGATTTTCTCTGATTTAACTTTCAGGTCTTTACTCAATTGTCTCTTATTTTAAGTTGTTTACAGACTTAATGATATAGTTCCTAACCTACTCCAGGTAAGAATCAAACAGGAAAAAGAGGGAGAAGATATTTAATCTGAAAACAGATACACCTCCAGGGAGAGAAGGGCTAGATGACTGCTAGAAGGAAGAAGATGGAAACCCTAAACTGTAGGCTTAGAACCTCTGTTACTGTACAATCTAATAACTTTTTCTTGCTTCCACATTTAAATATTCTTTTAATAACTTTTTTCTGATTACAGAAGTAATGCATATTCAATATAAGACACTTGGACAACAGAACAACACAGAAAAGAAATCCCTCTGTGTCTATCTACCATCTGGAGACAAGCACTGCAAACAATTTGGTATCACCCCTTTCTTTGCACGTATCCACAAACGTATATACATATATATTTACATATTTTAAACAAAACTTACATCATGTTGTGCAGATATGAAATAGACTGCTTTTCTCACTTAACAATAAACGTATCATGAATATTTCTGAAATTGACATCAGTTTTAATGGCTATATGGTATTCTCTTAGCCCTAATTTTGCTCATCTGGATTGTTTCTAATTATTTGTTATTAAATATCCTTCTTACATTCATCTTAGTACTTTTCTCTGCCATTTTTAAGGGATATATTTCTAGAAGTGAAATTGTTAGAATAACATATGACTACACTTTTAAAGTCTTCTCCCTTCTGAAAGGTTTTACTGTTCACACTCCCACCAGCAGAGAGGATGTGCCTATTTCCTTATGCTCAGGATAGCATAATTTTTTTTTAATGAGACCTTCTATTTAATTAAGAGCTTCACATCTAAGTCCTCAACTCTTATCTTTCCTACATTGTATTTATAGACATACCAGGTGAAATATAGTTGCATTTGAATTACTTAATTCTAAATATCAGTTAAGATATTTTACCTAATTATTATCACAACACACAACTCAAATTGGCTCCCTTAAGGGGTCAAGCATCTCATTTTGCCTGGAAAGTCTAAGTCTAGGCCTTGTGTCTCATCAAAATTAATAGTGGCAACGCTGCCACTCTTAAAACTTTCTCAGCTTTGAGTGATATATCTTATGGCCTCCATTAAAATTTTATTATTTTTATATAGTTTTAAAGGTTACTTTCCATTTACAGTTATTGCAAAATATTGGCTGTATTCTCCGTGTTGTACAATACATTTTTGAGCCTATCTTACACCCAATAGTTTGTACCTCTCACTCCCTCACCCCTATATTGCCCCTCCCCCCACTCCCCACTGGTAACCACTAGTTTATTCTCTGTATCTGTGAGTCTCCTTCTTTTCTGGTATATTCACTAGTTTGTTGTATTTTTTAGATTCCACATATAAGTGACATCATACAGTATTTGTCTTTCTCTGTCTGACTCACTTCACTTAGCATAATGCCCTCCAAGCCCATCCATGCTGCTGCAAATGGCAAAATTTCGTTCCTTTTTATGGCTGAGTAGTATTTCAGTGTGTGTGTGTGTGTGTGTGTGTTTGTGTGTGTGTGTATCACAACTCCTTTATCCATCCACCTGTTGATGGACACTTAGGTTGTTTCCATGTCTTGGCTATTGTAAATAATGCTGCTATGAACATTGGGGGATAGTATAAACTTTTATATTCATTTCCATTTTTGCTTAGCTTTTTCCTTTTGGGGGAGTTTTTAAGGAACTTTCAGGACCAGGGGACTCAGCCAATCCTGTCTGCTTTGCAGTCCTTGGTTGAGACCTTGGCATATTGCCTTTTCTCCTGAGCAGAATGGTACACTGAGGGCAGCTTTGCTTGACTACATCAAATGCTGATGCCCTAGGGACAATGAGAAGCACAACATGATTGCCCTGAGTCCATGTGCCGGGGGATCCATGAGAACCATGGGGCAGCTGCCTGCATCCAACCGAAATTGGCTGAGTCTCAGCCCTGTGGTGAGCAAAGCACACCCTCAGTGCAGTGCTGCTTCCTGGCCAGGGAAGGAAGCTTATTAAGGCTAAGAAGGGCAAGAGCCTATGAGATTGGCTGTTAGAAGCTGACATGTGTATTAGTCACTCAGCAGGGACCAGATGGGTAGGTAAGAGATGGGAGGGGGACTTGGAAGGCATTTGTATCTCTTGGGATCTATAGCCTGTAAATTCAGGGTAACATCTATCAGGAATCAATGTGTATCTTGATGCGTGTAAGCCTGTCCTGATGTTTCAGAGAGAAATGAAGAACCAGAGGGGCCACTCAGTCTCCGAAATGTGCACTTCTGGACCAATAGCCTTTACGTGAGTGAGATATACCTGCTTCCCTGTGAACGTGAGCTGAGATGCTTCTATTCCAGCCCTCCGTCACTACGAGTGAGTGGGGTGAGAACAGCCTGCTTTGGGGGTCAGACAGACTCAACAAGCCTCCTTTACTCCACTGCAGAGGACAGCCTCAAGGTTGCACACTAGCTGAAGCAGCTGCTGCTAGAGGCTCTGACTCCGATGCTGGATGCGGCAGAGCAGAATTATGCTAAGGTGACCATAGAGAGTCTTATTCCAGACAGGCCTTGGGGCTTGGTATCTGCAGTAGGTATGATTTTATTTTGTCTCTGTGCCCTTCCAAGTGAAGGAGGAGGGAGTCATGGGCCAACTGGGGGAAGAAGGGGTGAATACAGTTGCTGGAGGGTTCACATGGGAGATGGTGGCGATGAAGTGTCTCTACCTGTGGCTTCCTCCACCTTTGTCCCTCAGGACTTTCGCTGCCACAGGCCCTGCACTGTCTGTGGCTCGCCAAGTTGGTAACAGTGCAGATTCACGTTCTGAACACCGTGCTCATCAGCCTGGGCTGCCACGGTCTGATGGACCCTATCATGGCCCTACTCGGTTCTATTAGGTGAGCAAGAAAGAAAAATCTAGCCAGCAATGCCAGCATCCTCTCTCTCGCTGTCCCACTCATGGGACCCAGAGGTTGAGTGACTTGCCTAAGGTCTCAGGGCCAGTGACAGAACCGGGGGGTCCAATTCTCGTGACTTAGCTGTCTGATAAACCAAATGGCCATTTCATGGTAGTATTTCTCACTAGCATATTTGGGCAGAGGTTGGAGAATAGTGAGACAATACTGTGTCCTTTCCCCCAGGCTGTTAGGTCAGCAGAGGGGCAGGCACCTTTAGCCCTTCAGACCGTTGAGATTCAGAGTAACATCCCTGCTAGTGGTCCCACGAGCAGCTCTTAGCCCCAGCATTTCTAGAATGGTGAGCCTGGGTTAGCATAGCTAGTTATGGC
The DNA here is from genome assembly GCF_965194805.1 of Balaenoptera borealis. Lineage (NCBI taxonomy): Eukaryota > Metazoa > Chordata > Mammalia > Artiodactyla > Balaenopteridae > Balaenoptera > Balaenoptera borealis. The sequence goes on from NC_138881.1 coordinate 109,255,185, forward strand.
TGCTGGAGGCTGGTTTTAGCCATTTAATGAGCAAGGATGTTTATCAGGGAATCAGCCCTTTCATTGTTCCATGTGTAGTTGAGTTAGTGGAAGAATATTCTTTCTCAGTAGTTTTCTCATAACTAACGTTTTTAGTTAATAGTCACCACAGCAAGGTCAGGACGGGTCAAGAACCCTCTGTTTAACCGTATGGGAATGGATGTGAAACATCTTAGAAATGTTTTCATTTAAATTGATTTTTTTAAAAAGATTGGTACTGGAAGGGGCATGTTTCAGTTATCTGGTAAACTCACTTAAATACCTCAGTGTCTTCTATTGCTGAATAAACAAAGCATGATTGCTTGTACTACCGGTGTTGCTAAGTGCTGCACACGCTTCTGTGTGTGTGTGTGTGTGTGTGTCTGTGTGTGTGAGTGAGGGAAAGAGAGGCAGAGGGAGAGGAAGCGGGAGGGGGAGGGTGAAGGAGCTTATTATGTGAAAAACACTGAATTCAACATTCCAGGATTTTCTCTCTTGGACTATATGGTTCTGGTCCATTGGGTAGAACATATTTCGTTAATGTATTAAAACCCACTAATCTTGATTCTTAGAGCTCCTCTTCAAACTCCTCAAGGACAGGTACACTCTCATATTCATCCTTGCATCCCCTATTGCTGGTAGAATGTCTTGGACAGAATAAGCACTTGAGCAACGTTTGAATTGAAATGTTGAATTTCATGTCTTGAGGTCCAGCCACATGGAAACAAACTGTTTTACTGGTGTGGGTACAAAACTTTTTTTAAAAAATGGGAATAAGATAATGTCTTATATTTTGTTTCTATTTTTTAACGTGTTTAGAATTTGTTGTCTTTTTATGATTCCAACCACACATTGGACTTCTCTCCAACAACTCCCAGATCCCTTTCCTTTGCCAGAACTGATGGTTTGGAGACTAACATCTTGTGAATAGCATTTGTCTCATTTTCTCCTAAATGCAGTACTTTGTGTTTGCTCACATTGAAGCTCATCTGTCACTTCTTCACCCAGAAATACAGACTTGTGGGACTCTCCTGCCAGTTTTGTATTGACTTAGAATTTCACCATTTCAAAATGTACAAAAAAATCAGTATCTCTATCATTTGTAAAATTTATTGCTACTATGTGATGGGCACTGTTCTAATTTATAAACATTAATATATTTAATGAAACTAATCCTGGTCCCACTTTGGGGGCTCTCACTTTATATTTCATCAACCTCCTCTATCAGGAGTTTTTTTTTTCTTAACCTAGAGACTGTGGGAAGAACTTAGGAAGTGTGTGAATTTGAATGGAAAAAATACGTTTAGATTTTCACTAACCTCTAACTGAAGTTTAGAGTTTTCTTCCATTATAAATGTAGGTAAACAAAGTACAGAAGTATTAGCAGTACCTGTGACTTTTTCACAAGTATCACAGATATTATCATATCACAAGTTATTGCAGATTTTTTGAAATATTTATGTTTATCTACTTCAGAATTATAGTAGTTATTAGACCTGTCATTACACATTGATATTTAATGTGTTATAGGAGCACATACACTACTATGTCACACGTGTGTTTTGATAATGGTATTATTTCAATACAGTTGGTTTCCTTTGTATTTTATTTCATGTATTTAAAAATGTTATTCTGATAGAGAGTTCACAGGCTTCACCAGATTTCCCAAGGGGTACATGGCACCAAAAATTAAGAACCCCTCCTTTATACTCTCTCAGCCATACTAGGCAGAGGCTGGAGCTGAAGGGTGGTGGAGATTGGGAGGACTCAGAGGAGTCCTGCATTCTCACTGCAGCTCCACCATCCACGTTGCTGTGTGACCTGGGGTATGGCTCTTCTCTTTCTGAGACTTGTTTTCCTTCATGGCAATAATGGGGAGGGAACCATCTGCCCCTGCAGGGTGTTGTGAAGATCAGATGACATAATGTCTGTGTACAGAGTTGGTTTGAAAACACTTTGAAGCACAGTATGAGGTATTTGTTGAGGAATATTAATGAGTTAAGGTTGCAGAGGTCTGATGCCCCAGAGATCTATCAATTTTAGGGTAATCTAATATTCAAACAGACTTGGAGTGAGCACAGTTAGGTAAAGAACACTCTTTCTTATGTCCTGCATCCGTTTTCTACCCAAGATCTGAGATCATCTCCATAAGGTTATACAGCCTTGAATGCTTGTACTTGTGTGTGATCAATTCCTTTTCCTTCCTTCTGTTGCCCTAAGTAATTGCTTCAGTATGCCTTTGAGATCTTCCACCCAGATAGAAAATTTAGGCAAGCTGAGATCTTCAAAGCTTCCTTCCAAACTGGAAGAATGGAATGATGTTATGGATCTTGGGATATGGTAGAGAAGATTAAGGTCCCTCTGGCCGCCTTGTTTATGACATGTGGTCTGTCCTGTGATAGGAGGGGTAAAATTGGAAGTTTACTGGAGACTGTATCATAAGACAGCAGAAGGAAGTTTCTTCCCTATGTCAGGCTTGGGCCAGGCATTACTTACCTCTGATGGAGCATCGTTCGGTAAAATCTCTGAATTTCTCTGAACCAGCCAGTCTCATTCTTCTTTTGAGTTACCCTGTGGCCCTATGGGATTCCCAATAATGGAAAGGTAGCTCTGGTGTCATTAAAGCATTGTTAATATGATTATTAGTTGAATAATTATTATAGCTCCTTATTGAGCATGTATTTTGCCAAGCATAGTTAGTAATGGGCACTTTACACTGAGCAAAGCCTCTTAAATGACCCTTTGAGGGAAGTACACTTAGATTTCCACTTTATAGATGAAAAAACAAAGGCTCAGAGAGGTTAAGTGACAGTGTTAGAAAGTGGCCTTGGGGACCATGGTATGATAGAGAATAAATTGAAGCCAGGCAGATTGGGCTCAAATCCTGGACTTTGTCACATACTAGCTGTTTACCTTGGGCAAATAATTTAACCTTTCTGAGCCTGTTTTCTCCTCTTAACATATTTCACACTTCCTGACATTTGTGAAGCCTTCCTTGATGTCCCTCCTGCAGTACCTTGTACATGACTGTGTCATTTAGCAGGCATCCCCACCAGAGTGTCCACTCTTGAAGGAAGAGGTCATATTTTGTTCCCTTTTGAATTTTAGGACCAAGGCTTGTACATACCAGGTTCTCTATAATGGCATGTGAATGTATTGAATACAACGTAGGGTTTATAATAATTCTTAGCAATTAGGTTGATATGAAGGTTAAATAAGATACTGGGCCATTAGAAAGTTTTGAGTTTTCAGTTGGGCAGACCAAGATTCAAATCTCATCTCTGCCTTTTAGGGACTTCTCAACTCAGAGTCTCAGCTGAAAGAAGGAAGTGCTATCTACGTTTGTTTCACAGTTGTAGTAAACGATGAACGATTTAAGTTCAGTGTGTTAAAGCCTACCCTTCTAGCTCCCTGAGGGCAAGGGCCAGCCATGCTCCTTTTTTTTTTTAACATCTTTATTGAAGTATAATTGCTTTACATTGTTGTCTTAGTTGCTGCTGCATAACAAAGTGAATCAGCTATATGTATACATATATCCCCCTATCCCCTCCCTCTTGCGTCTCCCTCCCACCCTCCCTATCCCAGCCCTCTAGGTGGTCACAGAGCACCGAGCTGATCTCCCTGTGCTATGCGGCTGCTTCCCACTAGCTATCTATTTTACATTTGGTAGTGTATATATGTCCATGCCGCTCTCTCACTTTGTCCCAGCTTACGCTTCCCCCTCCCCGTGTCCTCAAGTCCATTCTCTACGTCTACATCTTTATTCCTGTCCTGCCCTTAGGTTCTTGTATACCACAGTGTCTGGCAGAGTGCCTGGGACTGAGTTAATGTTCCGAATATGTTTAAACAGCTGAATTTCCTTTCTTGAGGCCCAGCAACATGATGTAGCCCCACAATTCTAGGTGTGAACACAAAAACATTTTTCTTAAAATGAGAGCAAGGTCACGACTCATAATTACTTTTGACTGAACCGTAATCATAACTCTTTATTGTGAACGCACTCTGGGCTAGGCACTGGCTGAGCAATTTTCAGATACTATCTTGTTGAATCTTTACCACCACTCTCTGGGGAAGGTACTATTTCTCCTTAATTACAAAAATGGAAGCTCCCATTGTGTCCACAGGTGGGAAATGACTTTAGGCAGCATGAGAGCATAACAGGTGCTCAGTAGATGGTAGCAGTTGTGGTGAAAAGTGAATCCAGATCTTTTTGATAGACTGTCCAAGACAGCTAAGAATCCCAAGGGCTCACCCAGTCCTACCAGGTGAGTCAAAAGGTCTTGCACATCTATGCTGTCTTTTCAAGTAACATAGTTTATTCTGCATTATATGAAAAGCATACATTTTGGGACACAATTAAATATGAAACACTGTATAACTTGAACACAGATATGTGTCCAAGATTTGCTCTGAAAACTAACTTTTCCATTTGCATTGAAGACATTTAACAAGCAACTTGGTAATATTAAAAAATCAGAACTGGTGATGTCACAGGACTAGGAAGGGAGATGAAATAATCATTTGTAAAATAAAAGAATGCTTCTATTAATTATTATCTGGAAAAATCTAACTACTGTATCTCCTAAAAATAACAAAACAGTAAAATTTCAAAATTCAGGAGGAACAACAGAACAATAAATAGCATTTGTAAGGAAAAAATAGCTTCTTTAATAGATTTCTATGGTGAATGAAAAGGATTGTGAGAGATGGTATGTGCTGCAATTTGATTATGTAATATAATGCAAACATACTCTATTTTTTTTAACACTGCTGTAGCATTCTCCTTTACTCTTTTTTTTAATAGATCTTTATTGGAGTATAATTGCTTCACAATACTGTGTTAGTTTCTGTTGTACACCAAAGTGAATTAGCCATATGCATACATATGTCCCCATACTCTATTTTTATACATTTTTAATAACTCTGGACTAGTGCATTAGGACTTTCCAAAGAAACAGAACCAATGGGATGTATATATACATACATATATATGTATATATCTGTATGTGTATACACATATGTATATGTGTGTGTGTGTATGTATATATATATATATATATATATATATATATATATATATTTATTTATTTATTTATTTATTTATTTATTTATTTATTTTAAGGAATTGGCTGATGTGATTTTGGGTGCTGGCAAGTTTGATATTTTGCAGGGCTGGCTGGCAGTCTGGAAATTCTGGCAGGCGTTAATGCTGCAGTTTTGAGTCCAAAGCAATCTGGAGGCACAATTCTTTTCTCCTTGGAGGACTTCATTCTTTTACAACTGATTGGATGAGGCCCACCCACATTATGGAGGGTAAGATATGTTACTCAAAGTCTACTGGTTTAAATGTTAATCACATCTCAAAAATACCTTCACAGCAACATCTAGACTGGTATTCAACCAAGCAACAGGGCACTACAGTGTAGCCAAGTTGACACAAAATTCACCATTACAACTAGTATATTCAAGTACACGTGGACTAAGTTGGCAGGAATAATAGGAAGAGAGTATTTGTACTACAAGTACATCAAGTGAAGGAGAGCAAGGGGCCTGGGTGTGGCAGTTGTTGCTTTAAATGCATTTTATTTAACTTATTTAAATAAGAAATAATTGATAAGTGGCAAATTTCCCCTGATTTCATAGGTGTTATTAAAACAAGGCATTGCACAACCCCTGAGACTGATGAATCAAAGCCTTCTGTAGCGCTGATGACAGAGATGCTTCAGTGAGGAAGCTACTGTAAAAATAACCCTCGCTTCCTGCTGGTGGCACAGCTGGTTGCTTAGGGGGAAGCCAGCTTTCAGCATGAATGGGCTGCTGTGGAATCCTGTTTCTAGCTGTCAAAGCAGAAGGTTTAGCATCTTCTTCCAATATTCTGGTAACTCAAAGGAAGAAATTGAGATGATTTACTAAAGGATTACTTAAGAGAGCAAGCAATTCAAAACAGGACACCAAACTGAGGTATAAAAAAGGAATATTTATCTTTTAAAAATACAACTTTGAACACTACTGACATCTGATTTACAAAGTATTTTTGTGAAATACTCTTCACTGGCTTTGCTTACTTAGTACATTCTCTTATTTTCAATCAAGACTCAAGGGAGGGCATGCTTATGTTATTACAAGCACCACCAACACCACAGAAGAAAAGACCATCTCTGCCTCAGGAAATTAGTCCCCAGTTCTCATCCTTTCCATTTCTTTTCCATCAACCAGGACTTCCTGACTGGTCCACGCACACTCTGCCATTGTAATCTGCGGATGGGCACCGCAGAACTGGAGGAGTCCCAGTTCTCAGCACTCCAGGTGGAGCCGACCTATTTGTGCAAAGCTTCACACACCCTAGCCCACTATTTATTCATTACCAGGAATTTTCTATTAATACTCATATCAACTCTTTGCAGACATTCAGCATGAAGTAAACATAGTATTTACAGCAGTACATGGTTTGCAATTCAACACACTGACAGCAGAAGAAAAGGGACCACCAGACTTTGTAAGAAGACGAGAGGGGAAGCATATCAAAATAAATCCCTTCTGCTAATGTGTATGTGTGTGTGTGTGTGTGTGTGAGCACACACGTGTGTTTTAATTCATAGAAAACTAAACATGCCCTCCTTTAAAAGCAGGCTATTTACAAGGTGATTCTGAATACCACATACACATGCCAGTCATACTGGACACTTGTTTTCTGTGAATACATCTAGCTTTTTTTTTTAAATTCTGAAATAAACCTTTTATCTGATACATTAGAGAAAATAACTTTGAAACATTTGTCAACTTTTCATTCACAGTAATTTTGTAAAAAGCCACAAACCATGCTTTGTCTTTTAAAAGGTGAACCTGGTCAAGCACCTTCTAGAAGACACTGATGTGTTATTCACTTACTGGCCTACTGGGAATTGGAAAGACAATGTCAGTTATGCAGTCCCTAGTGCTCCTCTCATTCCTCTCACCACTAGCAACATTAATGTGAAGAGAAGTTCTGAAACACAAATCACATATAAATCATCAAAACATTTCGGTTAACAGTGTTTAAAAAATACTCAAGTCTACAACAGTAGTACAGACACTGAAAACACCCCAAATACTCTGTAGCCTCAGGCCTTTTTAAATACTACTAATAAAAAGAGACAACCAATTGACAGAAAAGGAGGAAGTTACAGCACTTGAGGTTTGAGTCAATTTCTTTATAGGGCCTGTAGCTTGAGGTGCTGCTCTAGGATCCTTATTTTAACTCAAAAGATATTCCAGGAATGAATTGACAAATTTAAAGCAATTTCCACTTGAAAATGATTGAAAATACAAATCACTTTCTAAGCTTGTCCAACACACATTTATTTTCAGGATCCCAGGTTGTCAGGCAAAGGGATTCAGGTCAGTTTCAAGCCCTCAAAGCCACAGAATTTCCATCTCTTCTCCAGACTGGCTCCAACTCCAGTCATTTCCTGCTTGAAGGTATGCTGGAGTCGGCTCATGAGACATTCCACATCACTGGTACAGATCTGTGGGACAGAGAGTACATCTCCATTCAAAACCAGTCCCACCTTCCTAATCTGGCTCCCCACCCCCCCGCAATGTTGCTTTAGAATGCTGACGCGCACGTGTGTGTGCTAGGCGTGGTGTCGACCTTCCCTTCCCTTCCCTGTGCATGTGTATGTGTCGGTTGAGTGGATTCCAGGTGGAAGCCTTCTTCTGCTTGGACCGCCTGAGCCCACTGAGATTTCTTTTTGTTTCTGTATTTCATAACTGCTTTATTTAGGTATAATTTACATATAATAAATTCACTTATTTTACATGTACACGTTGATGAATTTTAGTAAAGTTATACAATAGTGCAACTGTCACCACGATTCAGTTTTAGAACATTCCATCACCCCCCCCCCACAAAGGTTCCTTTGTGCCCCTTTCCAGTCAATCTTTACTCCCAAACCCTGACTCAGATTTTTTTCACTGTGGTTTTGCAGTTTTTGGAAATTTCATATATGTGTAATTGTACAATATATAGTCTTTTGTGACTAGTTTCTTTCACTTAGCATGACGTTTTTGAGATTGATCGCCACCAAGCTTTCTCTGGGAAAGAGCTGGTGTCAGTCATGCGGAGAGGCTTGGGTCTGCAGCCAGCTGAATGATGGCTTATCAGTGCTGGCGATGTTACGTTCAGGCCCACTGAAGCTACAAAGCCTTTGGGAAAGAGAGGGAGGCAGAAGTGGCTGCCACCAGAGCAGAAGTCTTCACACACGTCTTAGTTCACAAAGGAAAAGTGACAGGAATAGAGAATGCTCTGTGTTCCTACTTCTCTGCTCCCTCTCCCCACTCCTCTCTCTCTCTCTCTCTCTGTCACACACACACACACACACACACACACACACACACACACACACACACACACACCCCAACATAAAAACAAAAACAAATCTGTTGACCCTTAGGGTTTGCTTCATCTTTATGTTAGTAGCACAGTAGCAACTTTCCTAACTGTGAACCTGGGCACTAGGGCTTGGCTGAAGAGCACTACGGGATCCTTAAAGAAATCCCAAGTTGCTGTCACAGCGAATATTTCTAAAGGTGGTAGGAGGGACCCCCAAATTCTTATAGTACCATTGCAGGCTCTCTTTGGGAGGCCCTGGTACTACCCTGGCAGGAAGCTGCTCAGGAGGAACTGGCACCAGACTAGGAGTGAGGTCACGCCTTTTCCCCAGTGTTAGTAGTGGACTGTATCCAGTTAAGTGAACGAAGCACACTGCACAGTATCATGTAGAGTTGAATCCCCATTTCAAAAAACATAAATCTATAATGCTTATAGATATATACATACAATATAGGTGCAGCAGATGTATAAAAAAGGGTCTGAAATAAGATATGCCAAACTGTTAACAATGGTTATCCTTGAGAGATGGGACTGTGGGGAACTCTCCCTTTGCCTTTACTGTAGTTCTATATTGCTTACATTTTAAAGAGAATATGTTTGCATTATTTTTGCAGTTAAAAAAACTGGGTCGTTTTTACTGACACAGAGTTCAGTTTCAAACGACCTCAACAGACCACTTGGTCCTGGTGCTCACATTGAATCCCTCCCTTCACTGCCAAATGGGCTGGCCGCTTAATTGCAGAATAGCATCACTTCCCAGAGATAAATGCCAGGGGAGTGCTAGCTAGAACTAAAACAAATGTGGAGGATGTATCACCACAGCTGGATTACCAAATGGGCCAGTGCCTCTGTTAAAAGGATATATGCTTATGTACTACGATGTTCATTGCAGCTCTATTTACAATAGCCAGGACATGGAAGCAACCTAAGTGTCCATTGACAGATGAATGGATAAAGAAGATGTGGCACATATATACAATGGAATATTACTCAGCCATAAAAAGAAACGAAATTGAGTTATTTGTAGTGAGGTGGATGAACCTAGAGTCTGTCATACAGAGTGAAGTAAGTCAGAAAGAGAAAAACAAATACCGTATGCTAACACATATATATGGAATCTAAAAAAGAAAAAATGTGGTCATGAAGAACCCAGGGGCAAGACGGGAATAAAGACGCAGACCTACTAGAGAATGGACTTGAGGACACGGGGATGGGGAAGGGTAAGCTGGGACAAAGTGAGAGAGTGGCATGGACATATATACACTGCCAGATGTAAAATAGATAGCTAGTGGGAAGCAGCCGCATAGCATAGGGAGATCAGCTCGGTGCTTTGTGACCACCTAGAGGGGTGGGATAGGGAGGGTGGGAGGGAGACACAAGAGGGAGGAGATATGGGGATATATGTATATGTATCGATGACTCACTTTGTTATAAAGCAGAAACTAACACACCATTGTAAAGCAATTATACTCCAATAAAGAAGATGTTAAAAAAAAAAGAGGATATATGCTTAAATGGCTTAACATTTTGGACATCTGTCAAAAGTCTGCATTCCAATGGCACTTCTCAAAAGGCCCAGATCCTATGAAATAGTGAGTACAATCCATGAGCAGCTTTAACTGAATGCTGCTTCTGAAAAAATTCTATCATGAGTTTATTTATTCTGAGGGGTCAAGAGTCCCCTCCTGCCTATATGAGGCATGCATCCTTGACTTTCCAGGGAACTGGCACTTACCCTTGCTCCTGATGCTTTGTGAGCTCCCCCACGGGATAGCATTCAGGGAAGGAATTGGCCCATGAGATCAGCTGTGAGCAAATATGCAGTCTGTATTACAGACTTATTGTTCCAACTTTTTTTGTCCCTGCCTTGATTGTGTCATTGTAGATAATGGCAGTGCTAATGGCTAAAGGCCCAGGGCAAAAGTTTGACTGGTGAGAAATATCTGTTAATTAGCATATGATATGTAAATTAAAAGAAAGGAGGAAAATTCTTCTAAGATATAGCTTGGAAGTAGGGTGGCCAATTCATTCAGGTTTGCCCAGGACTTCCCCGGTGTCAGCGTTAGAAGCCCCAAGTCCCAGGAAACCCTTCAGTCCCAGGCAAACAGGGACAGCTGGTCACCCTATTAGCAAGAGAGAAACTTTACGCTGAATCACAGTGAGAGAATAGGTGAGGGAAATTTCCTTACAGTGATTACTAATGACTTATTTGTGCTTGAGGAGAGTGAGGCCACCTGTTCACAAAGAACCCTACATCGCCTTGCATGGCCGTCTCAGGCCCCCACATACCTTATTATCAAGACGGTGCAAGTAGGAGCAGATATATTCAATGCTTGCTCCAAATGGGTGGACATGAAGGAATGTGGAGATAATCCCTATAGAGACAATAATAGCATGTAGGTTACACTTGAGCATTGTATTCGTTGAGATGCCACATGACAGCGTCTAGCAAGAGCCATATGTACATCATATTATGTATTGGGCACTATTCTAAGTTTATATATATTTTACACGTTTAATCTTTACAACGACCCTGTGAGGTAGGTATTACCATCCCCATTTCACAGATGAGAAGACACTGAAGCACAGAAAGTTTAAGCAACTTGCCCAAGGTCACACAGCTGGTAAGTGGCAGGTATTTGAATCCAGACAGTTGCTCTCAAACACTACGTGTACTGCCTCTCACTGCACTATACCGCATGCAGAAAAGCTGGCATTTGAGGAGTCACTTCCATCATTCATGATGGCTAAACGCCATTTGAGTTCTACGTTTTACAATGAATTTAGACTTTTACAATGACTTTAGATTGTGCTGGGTTTTTGCAGTTCCTCTGAACCATCTTTAAATTGGATTTTAGCCTCTTTTGCATTTAATAATGTCTTGCTGTTGTGGCAAAAGTACAAATCACGTACTTTGCCTGATTAACCTTGTGCCTCTCACAAGAGAATCTGCTGATTGTATTTGGGTTTTATTCCGTGAGTAGGTCTGTAAAGAAAAGCCAAACATTTCCTTCATTCAAGTGGTGACTAGCATTCTGTTTGTCCTCAGAGCCCTGAATCTCTTCAAGTAACAGAATTCTTATAGCAATTTACAGCCTCCAGGGATCTGCATGATTTCTAACTCTGGAGTGATTGGCAGCTACACATACTGCCTTGATTATTCTGGCCACCAGGTTAATTGTGCCAATACTACTTCTTTCTCTGGCAACAGGCAGCATATAAATTGTTCAAAAGTCTACTATTTTTTAAATTTTTTTTTGAATTCATCTCCTTTCATAAGATCTTAGGTATATCAAACAGACCCAGAACTGAGTTTGCTGAAAACTGCCAGGAAATAAAAGCTAAATTTGATTTGGTTTATAAACTATGACTTGTCTATCCCTTTAAGCACCTGACAAAGAATATCACAAGTTTAAATTGTAGCTTAAAGTTCAAATAAGTTCTCTGTAAAAGTCCTCCAATATTAGATGGCAAGCGGGTGGGTTGGAGGATCCAGGAGGAACTGATGGTAGGGTTCAAAACTCTATTCAAAATGGATACTATTACTTATAACACTACTTTACTCTTAAATGACTTGGTAAATTGAATTTGTAAACACTGACTCAAGCTGAGAAACTTAAATTCTGAAGAAGACAGTCCATATTCAAAGGAATTCTAGATGCTATGGTCAAGAAATCCTGTCAAATGCCAAGAAGTAACTCCACAGATTTCAAAATACGAAGCAGTTTTTGTGGGTTCACACCCAAATAACCAATTTAAAAAATAGATTTTCCTTTCTGTGAGTTCAAGACTACTTTCTTTAAAAAACAAAACATTAAACACTTAAGAATCTTTGTTTCTAGAACTATCCATTTACAGAGGTTTCCTCCTACCCATAGCTCTTCTCTGACAGGTCTCCCTGTTGCCATGCCAATTTGTTAAAGAACTTTGAGTTTGAAAACGGAAATAAGTTGTCACTCTTCTTGAAGACTCACTGGCAGATCCCCCTGTGCATCTTTATTAACATATCAAAGTGTTAAATCTGAGTACAATATCCATTACTGAAGGAGGCAGATATATCTTTAAAATATGCAGAAGCTAATTAGTGTGGAGAACTTTTGAGATTGGGGTGAGGCTACAGTGTGGCTCAGCTTCCTAGAAGGCAGCTGGGATTATCTGCTGAGGCCCAAGATTAGCCCCTTTTAAGTGACTGAATATTTTAGTCATTTAAAAGGGGATCAATCTGCCACTGTTCTCCAAATAGAATATAAAGTCAACAAGCATTTGTGAATAGTGCTGTAAGTGCAAAATGCTTCTCATTTATTGAGGGCTTACTATGGGCTGGGCACTGTGTTTAGTGATTTAGATGAATTGTCGTATTTAATACTTGCAGCTACTTTGAGACAGGTAGTATTATTATGCCCATTTTGCAGATGGAGGAACTGAAGCTCAGGATGGAAATGGTGGGGTCAAGACAGAAAGCCAGTTCTGTCTGATTTGTTATCCACTTATGCTATCTTGCCTCTGTGAAAAAATTTTATGTAACGAGAGCAATTGTAGCATTTATCTCATCAGAGCCCACCAGGGTCCAACACCCCACAGACAGCCTCCTGAGTCGCCTGCCAGTAACCTGGAAAGACAGGAGAGAGACACACACCTTCTCCGGAGGCCCATCTGGAGAAGCTCTCTGCCAAACAATGTCTGCACTGTCCCTTGAGTGGGAGTGAGAGGGCTCACCTATCTTTGCTTAGAGATTTAAAAAATCTACAACATGTTTCTCCAGTGGACCCCCTCTTAGCATAGCACTTATACTGACACACTTGATGTGGCAGTGGTCACCAGGAGTTTGAAGAGGGCTGGGAGCTGCTACTACCATTTTGATTGAAATCTGTACTTGTTCTTACCCTGTTGTCTTCAGGACTCTGGGTCCTTGCACTGTCATGCTTCATAAATGCTTGGCATGTGCTTATGCATCTTAGGTTAATCCTTCCCCCCACTCCACTGCACTCTATCCGTTGAATGTGTGTGTTAGCTTCCTTACCCACTAGCAGTGCTTCGCGTTCAGATTTGATAGGACAGCTGTTCAGGGTCTTCTCCAGAGGGTAGTCACTATCCTGGCTCGATGCACACAGTCTAGAGGCACAGCTTTCCTGTGGGAATAATATGTCTCCCGGGTCAGTGCACCTTATATGGTAACAGACTTGGTTTCAATTATACAACAGGGAACTTCTTAACAGCACCTCGAAAGCAATACTGTGCAATTTTGCTTATTGAATGCGAGGGAAAATAGTATAAATTACAAAAGCATCACCAATAATCCAAAGCTTCCTTATAAGCCTTCAAAACACACACAAAAATTTAGACATTCATCTTCACTAGTCTTTTTTTTCCCTTCTGCCTTTATCATTCTTGACTCTATGCAAGTAGTCTGGGGAACCAGACCCAACATTTATTGTCTGTAAGATGCCAGGCACTGTTAGGTATGTTTTATCTCTATTCTACAGGTGAGGAAAGTGAGGCTCAGATAAATTAGGTAACTTGCCTAAGATCACATTGCTAGAAAATGGTAGAGCCAGGATTTCATCCCAGGCCACCCAATGTGAAAAGGACCATTCTTTTTTATTTTAGGTCCACACTATGCTAAAGGTCAGTCCCATATTGGAATGGAGAATCTACAATGTAGCTGATCCACTCACAGGTAATCAACTGTTGGCTCTTGAACTAAAAATTAGAGCTTCTATTTATTGACTATCAGCTCTCTCTCTCTTTTCTCTGATAAGGACATTATCAATTAGGATATTTATGACTTTACAGCAAGAAATGACCGTGACAGTGGACTTCTTTGTTGTTGAAAGTTTTCTCTTTCTGAGCATAGTGTGTATGTTTCATAAGAGATACTCAGGTGAAATCCATGACCAGCAACCAAACTGAAAAATGCTTCCAGACCGTTCTCGGGTTTTTCTTTCTCTCTTTGGGTACTGAGAACATCTTTTCTGTATTATAAATGTGAAGCAAGAGCCTTCATAAGAAGGAATAAAAGAAATCAGTGCTTCAGTCTCACTGCTGTTGTAAAAGAAAGTGTTGGGGAAATGTTCCGGAGGGGGGAGCAGATCATGGATGACTCGGGTGCTTCGTCACTTCTTTCCTTCCAAAAGCCCTCAGCAGGGACAGGTTTCCTTCTTTTTTCTTTAAAGATGCCTTCAAAGCTTCCAGGATGCTGCCCCTGAATGAAACTAATGGTCTTTGCTGCAAGACATGTTGTTTTGTGGATTTACAGGCTTCCAGGCTGTAGTCAGAAGGGAAACCTTTCTTGATGACCTACTCAATCTTTGGTCTTTAGAATCCAATCCAGTCAGCAACCATCATGCCAAGTTTGATTTAAACTGCTGGCTCACTTCTAAGCCACGGGCTGTACATGTGCTTCTAACCCCCTTAAAACATTAAATGATCCAGTAAGCCATTTTTTAAGTGTGAGAATTTAACAGATTGGGGTTCATTTAAGATATGTAGACATCCTGAGAAGTTTTAGCCATCTTGAATCAAAATGTAGCCTTACTGAAACCTGACTTCAATTTGATTATAGCTGGCATTTAAAAAATTAGAAGGTAATTGAAGGGATGCTTATCACCTTGAATTTTTTTTATAAACAAATATAAAGCTGCTTTATTAAGATACATCATCAATTCAGGAAAAATTAGATCCCCAAAAATAAAACAACTAATTTCACAGATGACAATATTAATCATGAAAAATAATAAAAATAAAATAGAACACTATGAATTACTAGGAAGCGTATTCAACAGTTACAGAAAAGAGAGGAATAGTATTTTCCTAAAACTGGAAATAATGGAATGATCTCAGAGTGTTTATAACATAAACTTCATTTAAAGAGAAGCACACGGTTAAAATGTTAAATTAAAAAGAAATGAAAAGGAAACAAACTGGAAAAAAAAGTTTAATGGCTCTTTTAAAGGGTAGAATGGCCAATAAGGTAGTAGGAAATGGGCGATCAGAATTCAAGGGAGGGTTCATGATATCACCTTGAATTTTACTAGCAGATTCAAAGAGCTAGTTCTTTCTGCAGTAAGACAGACATAAGTCACATTGTTATATTGCAAAACACTGACAATAACTCACACTGTGGTTTACTGTCAAGAAACCCAAACAAAAAGAAAAAATATCCCTCCTCACCAAAACTTATTGCTTTCCTTTCAACCTGAAATTTTTTTTGCAGTCTAATGTGATGGTACTTTGCTGCCTAACCTAATTGTGACAGTTTGAAATATTTGGTCGCAAATCAGCTTCCCAGAGAAGATCAGATTATAATGAACTGTCATGACTTTCCCTGAAGGAAAACCTCACTTAAAATAACAGGACAGAAACATATTCTGACTCACATTTTTCTGATTATCAGTTGGATTTCTCTCCCTGTCCTCTTTAGCTGCCACTTCAAGGTATATTTAGTTGCAAAATGGGAAACACTTAGACTTAGGTATAATATTGCAAGATTTTTCAATGCCATTTGACCCTTCACTTCTTTAAATGAAATACTTTACAAAGCAGAGAGCTGCTTACACGAAAATGTCCTCAAGTCAATTTGTGATGTCAATCCTGAAGAGTGATTTTAAGCTTAATGTCATTAGGATAACCCCATGTTCACCTATAGTCTTCTGGCTACACTACACACACACTCCATCTTATGCAAGAAGGGAAACAGAGCTAAGTAGCAGCTCTGGGACATTTTAGAAGCTCTGATAGTATGAGGAAAGTCCTGCTAAATAGAGCAGCTTTGGCACTTTTCAATTAAATGCTTGATAAATGAATTTGTCTGGGATTATGCTCATTTCTTTAATAACACCCACAAAACTGGAAAGTAAGTTGGTTTTATGAAGTGGAAAAATTAAAAGCATATTGCAAATGGCCTCCGGAAGAAAACACTTTCAATCATTTGTTTCAACTACACCAAGGTTGCCAGTTCTTAATGGCACTCTAGGGGAAGTCACTATGCTGGCAAACGCACCCAGGGCCTGTATGCATTGCATCTTCCTGCCCTGAGCACAGAAGAGAAAAAGCACAACCTCTTGTGGAACTGTAGAACTGTGGAATTGATTTCTGGCTCTTGGTCTAAGCTCCTAATCGTCTCTCTTTTTTTGTGTGTGTTATTTTTCTTTATTTATTTTTGGCTGCGCTGGGTCTTCGTTGCTACGTGGGCCTTCTCCAGTTGCGGCGAGGGGGGGGCCACCCCTCGCTGTGGCGCGTGGGCCTCTCATTGCAGTGGCCTCTCCCGTTGTGGAGCACAGGCTCCAGGTGAGTGGGCTTCAGCAGCTGTGGCACGTGGGCTCAGTAGTTGTGGCTCACGGGCTCTAGAGCGCAGGCTCAGTAGTTGTGGTGCACGGGCCTAGTTGCTCCGCAGCATGTGGGATCTTCCCGGACCAGGGCTCGAACCCATGTCCCCTGCATTGGCAGGCAAATTCTTAACCACTGTGCCACCAGGGAAGCCCGCTAATCTTCTCTTTCTTCTGAGACATTAAGTCAGGCAGCTATGGTCAATGGGCCTTTCTTTTCAGAGGATAAGTTCACTTGAATGTTCAGGCATAAAGGAAATTAGAGAGGTGTGACAGGGAGACACCATCAGTAGACTTTACATACCTTAAATAGACTGGGCACCCGATGCATGGTTGAGATACATTAATCCATCTAGAAGTTAGTAGACTTTCTCAGAGGTCCTCACTGGAGGTTCTGTGGCTGCAGGTTCTCATTAGGCAAAGTCCCGTTTTGCCTTCCCGGTTGCTATTATCTAGCTTTAGAATAATGTGTCTCCTTGTTTGCTTTCCAAGTTTCCCCCCTTTTGGTTTTGGCTATTTCAACCTGCAGCAGCTCATTATTACACTAGATGGAGTGTTGGCAAAGAAATGTCAATGTTCTGTTGTACTTGTGTTCCTTCGTTTAATGAAATGCTTAATTGAAAGTATTTTGTGTCACACGGGCTTTCTATGTTGTTATTTGCTTGACTAGATGAAGCAGGGATGAGGTGTATACTCTGACCTTCTCCAAGAAGGAAGACTGAGGAATGTTAGGGATGGACGGACATTTTATTCATTGAAAAGTATACTCTCCAGAACCTTTAGAAATGCCAAGGACTCATACCTAAAAGCAGAGCCCTTGATTCAAGAATTACCCTGGAGAAGGGCTTTTAATCCCCAATCAACCAACCATTCCACATTGATACCTATTGGTAGGAGCTTCCAGGGCATTTTCATTGTCACTGAAAAGGGGGAAGGGGGCAAGGGAAAAGGGTCACTTAGTACTCATGTACCTTTTCTTTAAGATTTTCCAACATTTTTTCCACCTGTAACTTGTCATCTTTGATTTTTTCAAGTTCAGCTTCTTTCCTTTTGTATTCCTCTTGGACTTTGAGTAGATGCTACAAGAAAGACCAAAGACAATCAAGTCTTAAGAAGCCACACTTCACTTAAAAACACTGGCTGAAGTTAGATATTAGGCAGGCCTTCCTCACTTTCCCCCAGCACACACAATCATTTCTCCATGCAAAGATACTAAAGGGAAAATCAAGATACTTTTCACTTGAAGTTATTTTATCTGGCTCTTATGAATCTTTTGGATTTGTTCATATTTTAGAAAGAGTCTGAGAAACTAATTGATCTAATCACTTAACTTTCCTATTCCAGCCAGATGTAAGGGTAGGGTGCAGTTAATACTATGTGGACAATATCTTGATTTTGGCATAGAACTTAATGTATAAAGCATTCTTGCAAATAGCCATTTTCCAAGCCAAGTTCAATTTCTGCGAGAAAAGTAGTAAAGAATCCAAATTTCACAAATGTTGGTTCCCTTATCAGTAGGCAAGGAACTGGATTCATCATTAATGATTACTACAAATACTATGTATTTAGCATCTAACATGTGCCAAGTATTGGGCAAAGGGTTTCATATGCATGATCTCATTTAAGCCTCACAATAAACCTATGATACATAAGCCTGAAGGTTACAGAGGTTTAATGGTTTGCCTAAGGCTATTCAGATAGTCAGTGCCAGAGCTGGGATTTAAACCCAGGTTGAGTCAACCCCACAGCCCATGCTCTTAACCATCATATTAGACTATACGTCTATCGGGGATAAGATGGGAGAAATTTTACCATTGTTTACAAGGCTATTTTCCAATAAAAAGTAATCAAAATGAGTAAAATTAATTTTTCAGGAGGTAGAGACCTAATTGTCTCACCGAAGTTTTTGAAGTGATGGAATGAAAAAAAAGTTCATTAGTTTAAAATTGAACCACTCCATTCTTATGTGGAGTGGTTTCAAATCAAGGTAAGAGGGGAAAACAATAACAAGAAAATGTTTTCAAAGTTTTGCTTTTCAGAGGCTTGCAAAAGACCATTGGGAGGGCTAAAAGACACAGTACAATGTACATTGTTGAAATTCTTTGAAGTCTAGCTGAGGAGATGTATTTTTTTGGTGGAAAGATATCTGATGTAATTAAACTAGATCCCTGATCTAATTAAACTCCACGGTGACAGTAAAAGGAAGGTAAGCATTACTTCACACATTTCGTTAATAGGAAAGGTAAAATATTAATGTGATATTGCTTGTCACATAGGAAGACAATGATAGCAGAAGTAATAGGAACATGGGGCTCTTTGTGCCAGAAGAGACTCCCTGTTCACAATTTGTGATTTCCAAACATCAATAAGCTTTGCCCTAGATAATTCCAAGGCACACAATTAAAAAATTATTGGACAGTTTAAGTTGTGAGGAAAATGGTTGGTAATCCGGCAAGACAGAAGAGGATAGTACCCTTACTCAGAAGTACTACTCCTTTACTATAATGGGAACAGATGTTGATATCTTTTAAATAGTAGGCTTGCTGTGGTGGTTACATAAAACTTCTAGATATTGAGCATCTGTTACACAGTGTTGTATTTGAATGCAATTACAGTTGGATGCACTTATTTACTTTACTTTTTATACTTGGGATAACGTGCTGGTAAACTCATTCACATAAATGACTGTGAAAACAAAACAAAACAAAAGCAAATTGGTATTATGTGCCCAAAAGCACTGATACTTAAAAACCCATAACACCTCTCCTTCCAACCAAATCAAGGGTAGGATTCTTGCCATTTCTTCTAAAAGACTGTATTATTTAGCATTGTATCAACTAGATACTTATTCACCAGCACTGTTGCATATCTAAGTAATTAAGGTTCTTCACAATGACCTTGAGACCCTGTCCAAATCCCAAAGTACATTCCGTAGCATAAAGAAAAGATTAGGTTATGCTCAGTGTAGTTTTATTGTTAAGTATTTTTTACTGAACGCACATTCTTTGAAAGTTGGTGATCCATCGCTATCTCTGCATTTACCAGAACATTTCATGAACTACAATACATCATCCCTTCCTCAGCCATGCCAGAGAACACAATACCAAGAAAATAAGAGGTTTGCTATTCTATTTGCTTGCGGGGGCCCTTTTACAAGTGAGGAGCTGATTACTATCCTTCCAAAAAGCTCAGAGAACCAAAATGTCTTTACCTGTTGCATTCCTTGCAGGGCTTGCTGCAGGAGTTTCAGCTGCTGTTCCCTGTTTGGGTCATCTTCTCTGTGGGCTTTGCCTTGTTCTTGCTTTAGCAGTTCCACCTCGTTCCGGTAGGCATCAAGCTGCCAACGGAGGCTGTCATTTTCTTCTTTCAGAGCTTCTGCCTGTGATACTAAGGCTAAACAATCAATACAAAGGAGTAAAAACCATATATCCAGATTCCGTTGTGGTTCACCTTAGTACCATGAAAACTTGGTGTTTTAAATTGACATGTATAAAAAGCCTCTCAATGAGAAACTTTAGATCTGAGGTGGCCATGGTAGCAAGAGATGGACACAAAAGCACAAAGACTCGTTTTTCTAAATGAACACAGAATTCCAACACACAAAAGTCCTCATCGTGTTTCAAATTCTTCACCTCAAACATCACTAAAATATTTCTAGGTAACATCAGTTACTTTTACTTGAAATGCAGCAAATAATAAGAGCCTGTAATAATAAAATAGAAGGCTAATTGTCTTGAACTGAAGACTGTCCACACAATAATTTGGCTGACAGTTATTTTTTAAAAATGCAGCCTTAACTGATCCTATAGAGGAAAGGTAAATGTAAAAATTAAGACACAAGACTTCCTGGGGAATTCCCTGGCGGTCCAGTGGTTAGGACTCTGCGCTTTCACTGCTGAGGGCCCGGGTTCGATCCCTGGTTGGGGAACTAAGATCCCACAAGCCGTGCAGTGAGGCCAAAAAAAAAAAAACTTCCAGTTTATGGTCTAGCATGTAAGGAGCTTAGAAGTCACCACTCCATCCTAACAACAAGTAAAAAGCTGAACAAACTGAAAAAAACCCAACAACTCTTCTTAGATACAACAGAGAAGTGAAGTAACAGGGCAAACTCATACACCCAAAATTGGAGAGACAAACAGGTGAATACAGAGAATCACAACTTACCAGACCAGAAACCCATGAGCAGATATCGCCACAGGAAACAGTGTCAAGGTAGGAAAACCTAAACTGTACTTGGCAATTTGCTGTAGGCTCAGTGTAAATAAGTCTGAGAGTTAAAAACTCCAGGGAGACCCAGTCATAGCTAGGTCCCTACACTTTTGTGAGTTTTATCTCCAGGGGCTCCACCTGGTCCTCAGAGTGAACACTGGAGAAAAATTCCTATGTGCTTCCAGCAGGGGAGGGGAAAAAGAAACCCTCTTGAGATATGCCAGAGCATCATGTTCTTCTATAAAAGGGCTGCCTTCAGAAGAAATGATTTTACCATAGCCTAACCTACTCAGGTAGTACCAGAGCCTAACCAACTCAGGGAACCAACCAGCTCCAGACCCCTCTAGCCATTCTGTCCCACCTAAAGGGGGAGAAAAAACTGAGAAACACTTGTGAAGTTCAAAGTGGAGAATTAGTCTAAGTCAATATTTTCCAAATGTGCTCCCTGGACCATGATCATATAATTCATTTAGGATGGCTGATAAAATTTAGATTCCCAAACCCTATTACAGGCCTATTGAAGCAGACTCTATAGCACAGAAATCTGAATTTTAAAAGGTAACCCAGTGATTCTTATATATATATACCAAATCTGAAAACCACCAATTTAAGTGAAGAAGGCAGAAGATAGATGCTGAAAGGGAACAGCTATCCTTAATGTTTACTGGGTACATGTACTTTCCATCATGGTTAACAATAGAATGAAGTAGTTTCACACTATCATGATTTGCTTTGATGTGATTCTCCCTCTTCAACACATTGCTTTGAGCACAGCGGTCTTTTCTTCCATGGCAAGAGTATTTCCAGTTCTGAATCACAAATATGGGCTAGCTACCATAGAGAATCTCACAGAACAGAAATTTTGTGGCACTTCAAGGAAAGGTAACAGACTGCTAGCTTTGACTCAGACTGGGAAGTATATTTAACCAAAAACATGCTATAGGCTCCTGAAATTCAAGTTTGGTAGCATGGAGAGAGAGAGAAATAAAACTTTGAGATCTAGTTGCTTAAGCTTTTAATTGGAACCAAGCGATAACTAAAACATGTAGCTGATTTAGATAAAAACTGAGGACCTGCTCACCGGCTCACACTGAGCAGGATTTCTGCAGTTGAGTACTACAGACATGCAATAACAAAATTAGGTACGATCAAGGGGAAGAAAAATGCACAAAAGTCCTTGAATTAAAATGAATTGAAACCTTCTGGGAGAAAAGCTATTTGGTAAGCTACATTAAGTCTATTGTAGATAGCTTTATTTGACAAAGCAGCATCCTGGCATGTGGAACAGGAAAGAAAATAGCTATAAGATGATCTGTCAGGGAGTTTCCAGTCTCTAAACGAATAAGATTCTGTGCAGTAGCCAATACAGCTTTTAACTCAAAAGAGATACAGAAGCAAACTGCAATTATATAACCCTAGTAAGTGCATTCAATCTGAATCTCCCATATACCCCTCTCCTCCCCCAATAATTCCTCAAACTCAGCAACTTATCAAGTGGATGCTCAAACTTACGGTTGCATTCATTTCAGGGTAACAGTGGATTTATACTGTATACAATACTGCAGATACTGAGGTGGAGACAATCCTACAAATCAAAGATTAATCAGCTATAAAATATCCTGGCTAAACACTTAAATAATTTGAATAGCTCAATTATTATTAAATTTTTTGTTTATCTTGGCTATAAGTTTATAGTATGTGTCTGCAGTTATTAGTTTGCTGTTCTGAAAATATTAACTATTCACTGATTACAAAGGGTTTATTTAATATATATGGAGGTTTATATGTTTAGGGATCTAACATATGGCAAAAATAGAGGAAATTCAGATGTAACAGCTAATGAATGCTTTTAAAAAATTCTGACTCAGTGATTTTCTTTCCTTAAGAGTTTTTGTTCATGGAGTGAAGATTCTGGGATCACTCAAGTGGCTAGAGCTGCTCACTTCAATATGCAAGTACAGGAACCAATAAATTCTGATTTGCATTATAATCAATCTGTTTTCTATCTGTCTCTCTCACACAGACACACACACACACACACACACACACACACACACACACACACACAGTGGGGGCAGTATACTACCATATCTCCAATGTCAAGCACAGGGCTGAGAATGTAATAGTTATTAAAGGAGTGAATGAATTCACTTAACCATTACAAAATCTTTGTTAGACAGTTTTTATAATGTATTTCGTATAAGTGTGGAAGCTGAGGCTCGCTGAGGAAGAAGTCCTTTCTATGTCAAGAAAGGCAGAGCTTGGACTAGAACTCAGGTGTTCTAACTTTAGGTCCAGTGTCTTGTCCACTGTGCTTTACTGACTGCTAAGATTGTATAGAATGGTTTACCTGAAAACACGCATCTTTTAGCTGATGTTTTAATCTCTCCCATGGTAACCCCCCTCCAAGATGATTTGTTATGAAATTGAAGGGTGGTGTGTTATATTGTTCAACAGGTTTGCCATTTGAGTTCCACTGGGGACCCATACCATGGCTATCGTCTCACAGTGAGGTCCTGACTATACTAGGTGAGAGCAAAAGCCTTTACCCAGACAACTGTTTGTAGACCCCTGTTTGGTTCCTAATAAACCTCCAGGTAACCACAATGGAAGGCAGCAGATAGGTAGACTCATATATTGTAGATATTTCGACTTAGTTTGTAGATTCTCTCTTTTTTTTAATAAATTTATTTATTTATTTGTTTTTATTTTTGGCTGTGTTGGGTCTTTGTTGCTGTGCGTGGGCTTTCTCCAGTTGCGGGGAGTAGGGGCTACTCTTCTTTGTGCTGCGTGGGCCTCTCATTGTTGTGGCTTCTCTTGTTGCAGAGCACAGGCTCTAGGCATGCGGGCTTCAGTAGTTGTGGCACATGGGCTCAGTAGTTGTGGCTCGTGGGCTCTAGAGCTCAGGCTCAGTAGTTGTGGCGCATGGGCTTAGTTGCTCCAGGGCATGTGGGATCTTCCCAGGCCAGGACTCGAACCCATGTCCCCTGCATTGGCAGGTGGATTCTTAACCACTGTGCCACCAGGGAAGCCCTAGGTTCTCTTTTAACTTTGTGATTTTTAAAGAGAAATATTTAATTTTTATGCAGATACATTTATCAAAAATATCCTTTAAGATTTCTATCTTTGGAGAGCTTCATCCCAAATTATATAACCAACTCCTACATTTTCTAACATTTCTTTTGCTATATATATATTTTGTCAATTGAATCTTCAATCCATCTGTTATTAATTTTGGTGTAAAGTATAAGTGATGTAGGGATCTAACTTTTTTCCTAAAAGTTTGGCTAGTTACCTATTTATACATAAACTGTCTTATGGTTTCTACTGTAGAACGTATTATTAATAAGTCCAAGCCAAATATAGAACAATACCACCTAAATGTCCAATGCTCCTAGGAAGAGAAAGTCCACTTTTAGTTAGGTACTATGATGAAAGATGGCAGTAAATTAAGACCACAGTAAGTCCTGTAGCCACAGGGTTGACATTCAGCAAGTGTGTACTTATATGGCCTTACCAATTGTCTCTAGCTGCTTCCAGTCTGATGGGTTTGTGCCCATACCTTACCGGTTGTTAACGGTTTTAAAATATCATCCCTTCCAGTAGGTGTTAGTTAAATAAAGCAAAGCAGAATAATCTTTACCTGATTCCTCAGTTTCTTTTGTTTCTGTTGTTTCTTCTATTTCATCATCAGACATCTCCATTTCTTCTTCTCGCCTGATTCCCATTAATTCATCATTATGTATGTTGCGAATTTCCTAAGGTTAAAAGATATGCTCTTTAGGTGGGAAAGCCTTGAAAATGTTGAGGAAATAAACAGAATTAAGGACTAGGTAAAGCAGGGTCTTTTTAAACGTATAACAAAACTTCAGAGTAGTCTTAAGGCAAAGGCAAAGACAAAGGAAAAGGAAAAGGCAAAGGCAAAGGCAAAGGGGCATGTTGAGGCTGAGGACAGTCTCAATAGACAAAGCAAACTTTGTACACTCTGTCCTGTATAGGCTTTCTTTCCATACCCAGAGCTCTAGCAGCCGATGATTCTTGTATCCCTCCCATTTTAGAGAGTACCGTTGACCATGAAATACCTTCCACTTCTTACATGGATTTCTGGACTTTCCCTTAAGGTTCTGCCATGTTCACCTTCCCATGTCAAATCCTTTGATCTTGCTGCTTTCTATCCTCTTCTCTCTCCCTTTAAAGTCTTACTCAACAGAACTCTTAATCAAACATTTGCAGGTTTAGTAGTTAGAGTAAAAATGAGCTGTCAGGACTGAACTCCTACCAGATCAACCCTTCCGTGGATAATATCTATATTCTGTGAACAAAAAAACAAACCAAACCAAATCCCTAACTACTTGATGGCATTGGAGAAAGAACAAAAACAGGCATATTCCGAAGAGGAGCTGACACTTGGAAGAAGGGTGTGGGTCTTCCAGTTTTAAAGAGACTTTTAGTCTGAGAGCAGACAACAGCTAGCACCTCATATGGTGGCTAAATTTTAAATAGAAAATCCAAAGTCTTCATATCCTAAATAAATAAAGGAGAGAGTTCAGGGCAACCACTGGAAGCCAATGGAAAGTGAGGAGGGGATCCCAGAAAGTAGATAGCCAAAGAGAGAGGGATCCAAATTCTGTGTATAAGAACTGTACAAATTTCTGCATGACCCTTGAACCATGAAAGCACATGGCAGATTCCAAACAACCCAGCTAAGGCTAAAAAACTGAACTGAGATTTGAGTTGCCATCTAAGAGAGACAATTTCTAGCTTAAATTCAATGAAGTAAATTGACCATTAAAACAAAAGGAAACAAAATCAACATTCTTTGAAAGAATATAACAGAATCCAAAGACTTAAAAGCAAAATATTCACAATAAGCAGATAAAGCCCCCAGTTAACTGACATACCTACAAGAACTAGGATGAGATGACCCATTTTCAAGAGAAAAGACAATCAACAGAAACCAAGCTTGAAATGAACTAGATATTGGAAATTAGCAGAACAAGGAGTTAAAGCAGCTATCATAACTATCTCAATGATGTAAAGGAAATATGTTAATAATGAATGAAAAGATAGGAAATCTTAGCAGAGAAATAGAAACTTTGGATGAGCTTAACAGTAGAATAGAGATGACAGTATACAGAGAAAGCTTAAAGAGAGAACAATACAAATTTATCAAATCTGAAGAACAGAGAAACTAACTGGAATCACAGAAAGAGAGGAGAGATTAAATGATTCAAAATATTTGAAGAAAAAATAGTTGAGGATTTCTCAAATTTGATGAAATATATTAATCTATATATTCAAAGAACTCAGTGAACCCCAAGCAGAATATATGTGGAAAAACAGTATGTCTCGGAACACCATAGTCAAGCTGCTGAAAATGAAACATAAAGAGAAACTCTAACTCTTTAGTTAACTAAATTTATTGTGACAATTATTTCACAATACATGTAAGTCAAGTCATTATGCTGTACACCTTAAACTTATACAGTGTTGTATGTCAATTATATATCAATAAAACTGGGGGAAAAAAGAGAAACTTTTAAAAACAGCCAGAAAAAACCAACATATTATAAACGGGGGAAAAACAATTTGAATGCTTTGATTTCTTTCAGAAACAATAAAGACCAGAAGTTAGGGAAACAATTCTTTAAAGTGCAAGAAGAAATAAAAAATACCTATTTATTCAGAATTCTATATTCAGAGAAAAATTCTTTCAAGAATGGAGATGAGATAAATATATTTTCAGACAAGTGTAAATGCGAGTATTTGTCACCCAAAGACTTGCACTATAAGAAAAGCTGAAGAAAGTTCTTCAGGCTGAAGGGAAGTGCTACCAGATGTAAACACAGATCTGCAGAAAGGCATGAAGAACATCGGAAATGATTGAGATCACACTGGAAAAGTCACTTTTTCAAAAAAAATCAAGCATGAGAACTCCATTTTGGAACAGCTTGCAATCATTTAAAGGCCACTTGATGCCTGTCAGAGGCTCCTCAGCAGTGAGCTGAGAATTCCTTGCCTAGGTTAGCCCCACTTGGGCCATAATACAGAAAATGTGCAAAGCTGTCTGGTGAAAATTGCCTCCATTTAGGGAGATTATAAGTATTTTAAATGGATTTCTTAATAATTAATGCTACAGTTAATCACTATCTCAAATAATATTCTCCTTTTTTATTCCTTTTATCAGGAAAAATAATGATTTCTATATCAAGTTAAGTTTACACTAAATATAAATAAAAGTACCTATTAAAAAGTGAGCTATTCAGTGTTATCACTGAGAGTTAAGAAGTAAAGGAAAAATAGAAGAAATAGAAAATAGAAATACTACCATAGGATCCCTCAATGTGCTGCAGAGGCATTACTTAAAATAGAAAATAATGACTTGTTTGAGAAAAATGAACTTTAAAGGACTGTGTCAAGAGAGACGTTTGCTATGTCTTATTCAAACTCATTGCACAGAGAACAATAAAGGAATTGCCATTTCTAAGAATTCATTCTTTCTCAGGAGTCTGGATTTCAGTTATCAAAGAGCTGTTACTGGAAATGTGATCATAATGAGGTTTGACACTGGCAAATTCAAATATTGTACAACTTACTTCATCAGGAAAAGTCGTGGCTCTCCTAGTTGCCTAACAAAATTGTAGACTGTCAGAGGGTATAAGCAGAGACCAACTCTCAATTCACAAACATGTTGTCTAACTCTGGGAAAGTTATTGTGTTTCTCAGAAGAGTAAATTGTGTTCCTTCTAGGGAAATGTCCCAGGGCCAGAAGATCTAACTGATAGCTAAGACACGCCCTGTAGCTGCTCAGCATCTGCAAAGCATCTTTTCTGCTTCCAGCTGGGCAAGGAAGCGTAATCTCTTCTTAGAAGTATAAAATGTTCAGTAACTAAGTAATACAGCTTATCTAGAGATCTTTCACATCTTCAAAAAATCCCTAGAAAAATAACGGACCTATGGGCAAATTTTACCTCAATGCCTCAAAATACTTTAGAAACAAGAGTTACCAGTTCTTTTAGCTGATAATAAAATGAGGGTAAGAAAAACTAAGGAGAAGCTTGCTCTAAGTTATTCAGTCAGGCAGGCAAAGTGGCAGAGCCTAGAGCCCTCTAACTAGACAATCCTTCTTAGCTACAAAGAAACTAAGGTCCGTACCATTACTTTTTCTGTAAATATCGATACTAAGTCACATGAATGGAGATAAGGCAGAGAGAACAATAGAGGCTATAGGATACTATACTGCAATAAACTTAAGGTGAGCACTCAGTAAATGACACTACCTCTAAGTAAAGCAAGTGAGATTTTAATTCTTTGAAAAGTAAAGCACTTGATATCTAAGATGCCTATTTTCTATATTCTCTGGTGGATCAAAAAAGCTCTACTTTTGGAATCAAATCCTAACAAATACCTTCAGAGTGAAGGGCTAAAAGGTGGCATTTACCTAAGGAAGGCATTCTACCTAGCTTGGACACAGGAGCAGGCAACAGGAGGACTTTGAGCCACTGAAGTGCAGGCAGCAAGAAAAATAGCTGCCTCCCAGATCTGCCCCTTTTCCCATCCTGATAGTTGGATCCAGTGCTGAAGCCAAAAGAGTGGCAATAACATGGAAAAACATTTTCCAGAAATTTTCATTTGTAATTCTCTACCTGAAATTGACTGGGTCACGTCACTGATAGAGTACATCAAAAAAGGTAAGATAGCCCTCCTAAAGTTTTTATACCACACTGTTGCCCATGGTAGACCTGTGATATTTAATCTAAACAGTGAACTGTTAGTGACTTCTCAAAATGCATTATAATGCCTTTAAGTCTATTCTAGTGGTAACTTTTTGCGAAGCTTAGAAATTCACATATTGCTCCACAATGGAGGACAAAGCACTTTCAACATAGAATGAAACTGAAACCCTAGACAGAGGAAAATGCTGAAAAGAATCATCTTTGTACCAGCTGACATTTTTGACTTATCATAAAGTAGGCAAATCATAAATTATTGAACGTTAATTATCTAACTATATAGTTTCCAAAAAATTTATGTTGACTTAAATTCATCTTACTCATGTTTTATGATAGAAACATGACTATAATAAAAGCAAAGTTCCTTATGAATTGTGTAACAAAATTGTACTTACCCACACTTTGAAAATTAACAGGATACTCGGTGGGGAATGGGCCAGATGAAGGAATGGAAAGGAGCAGAGGATAGGGAGATAGCTCCTACACTTACATAGAAATTTGATTCTGAGATATCATTCAAGCCAATGAAGCAAAGCACAAACACAGGCTCTTAATCAATGTCTATTGTATGCTACATAATGTAAATACAAATTAGGTTGATCCAAATTTTGTTAGCATGGGGTTTGATGGCTGAAAGCCAATAGCTAGTGTTAGTGCAAATGGGTCCTAAAACGAGGGTATGCAGATAACTTGAACATCTATCTGCAACCAGTTCTTCGGGGTTTGGAATGATAGGCCTGGAAATCTAGAAAGTTATTTTAGCAATCACAGTATTTCATTTCACGAGAATGCTAGTACGTAATCACCATGTACCCTTTCTTCTGCTCCAATGGTATAAAAATCTCACATTAGGGAGAATGCAAGGGAGTTTCTTGGTGCCTACTGCTATGGCTCTAGCTTCTTATATACCATCCAAAGTTTAACTTGTAATCTAGGCCAGGATCTCAGTAAGAGAAACACACAGGTTTTGAATGATTCTATAGAAAAAGAGTTCCCACAACACACAGCACTGTCAGTAAAGTCACTGTAGATGCTAACTTTTAGTAAGGGGAGGGACTTCAGCCTTCTCTTATTTTTATTACCCTTTCAAATTGTATCAGCAGGAGCCTCACACACATGTAAATCAGGAAAGTAAACCAATGAAAAAGACCCATTATCAAACTAGTCTGCTTGGCAGATGCTACCAGAGTGAGTGCCTTAGCTCCCTGAAGGTGGGGACTTTTTCTTCTTCATAACTTCTCTCTCACCAGAGTGAGACAGTGTCTGCTGCTGGAAGCAGGATGACAATGAGACAAATAACAGGTACTTTGTGATGCGAGGAGGTCACCAGCTGGCTTATTCCCCGAGGCAACTGGTAGAAAAGGTTCAATGTCAGACCCTTCTACCTTGATGAAACCCCTAACTTAGGAGTTGTAGCTTTGATGCCTAGGTCAAGAAAAAGTCAGTTTAGTTGATTAGGTCACTGAGATGCTCTGATTCTCAGTGGGGTGCTAAGAGGCAGTCCCAATTTAAGAGGACAGTTTTGTCACTTTCTACAGGATACCTCCTTTTAGTCCTCAGAGTTGCCTGTCATCAAGTGAAAGTACGCAGAGGTTAAAAAAAATTTAAAACCATGATTTAAAGAGGTGCCAATATAGAGTAGAAGAAATCTTTTAGGTTTAGGGAATGCAATGGCAGAGAAAGGTCATGAGCTATGTTCCACTGTCAGTAGTTTTACTTATAAAGATTGAGGTATTCAGGGTAGACCTTAATTTAGTCCAATCCAACAGGCAGGAAGCATTTTTCTGGGTTCCTACAAAGTCTACAAGGCATATCACAAAACATGTAGTAAGTCATGCTGGCCGTGTGCTTTATCCTCATCACTGTGCCAAG
The DNA here is from genome assembly GCF_965194805.1 of Balaenoptera borealis. Taxonomy (NCBI): domain Eukaryota; kingdom Metazoa; phylum Chordata; class Mammalia; order Artiodactyla; family Balaenopteridae; genus Balaenoptera; species Balaenoptera borealis. Next base: position 109,285,712 of record NC_138881.1, read on the forward strand.
GAAGCTCTGCTACAATATTGGGTGATAGGGTGTACAGCTCTCAGCTCTCCACAGCCCCAGAGAAATGTCCAGCTTACTGGCATAGCTATCTTTACTGAGGAAGTAATTAAACTCAAGCATATACCCACCAGATAGGTAGGCTTGCTATAACTACAGAGAGCCTTGATGAATAATATTAATGGAGACTATTTTATTGCAAATTCGTTTACAAAAGGGTTGTGGCCTAGACAAGTCAGTTCTCCAACCAGAGGCTCCACTCCTCCCATGAAAAAGGAAATACTGTATCAGCAGGGCTTTCTGTAATGGGTGGGGCACTTCAAACAGCCTCTTCCACCCCCTAAAATGGATACATGTGTGCGTTGAAGGGAAGGTAGAGACTAATACTGCTTTTCTACAATTGGAAGACATACTGAGCATTTTTCTCTCAACTTTTATTTTTCTGAATTATTCAAACTAAATTAAGGATTTTGGATATTTTAAATTTAGGTGCTATGTGAAAAGATGCTCAATATCACTAATTTTTAGAGAAATCAAAAACTACAATGAGGTATCACCTCACACCAGTCAGAATGGCCATCATCACAAAATCTACAAACAATCAATGCTGGAGAGGGTGTGGAGAAAAGGGAACCCTCTTACGCTGTTGGTGGGAATGTAAACTGGTACAGGCACTGTGGAGAGCAGTATGGAGGTTCCTTAAAAAACTAAAAATAGAACTACCATATGACCCAGCAATCCCACTACTGGGCATATACCCTGAGAAAACCATAATTCAAAAATAGCCATCCATGCACTACAATGTTCATTGCAGCACTATTTACAGTAGCCAGGACATGGAAGCAATCTAAGTGTCCATCGACAGATGAATGGATAAAGAAGATATGGTACATATATACAATGGAATATCACTCAGCCATAAAAAAGAATGAAATAATCTCATTTGCAGCAACATGGATGGACATAGAGATTGTCGTACTGAGTGAAGTAAGTCAGACAGAGAAAGACAAATATCATATGATACTGCTTATATGTGGAATCTAAAAAAAATGAACTTATCTACAAAACAGAAATAGAGTTACAGATGTAGAAAATAAACTTATGGTTACCAGGGGGTTAAAGGAGGGGGAGGGATAAACTGAAAGATTGGGATTGACACATACACACTACTATATGTAAAATAGATAACTAATAAGGACCTACTGTATAGCACAGGGAACTCTACTCAGTACTCTGTAATGGCCTATATGGGAAAAGAATCTAAAAAAAAAAGAGTGGATATATGTATATGTATAGCAGATTCACTTTGCTGTACACCTGAAACTATCACAACATTGTAAATCAACTATTCCCCAATAAAATTTTTAAAAACAAATAAATAAATTTAAGTGCTAAACTCCAACCCTCCCCTTGATCACTTTTGTTACCTTTTTAGCTCCCTGAGGGCAAAGACCATCTCATACTGCATTGCCTGTCATGATACCTGAGACGGAGAATCTGTTCAGTAAACGTCTGAATTGAAATGTTGAATTTTGTTCGTTGGGCTCAACGACATGAGGTAGCCCTAGCATTCTAAAATCATTTTGTGCTACAGTAAGATAATCGGTTCCTTTTTTGATACTAATTATTTTTTTTTAACAATTAAAAACTTTACTGGCTTTTTATGACCCTACCCTCCATTGGGCTGATGTCTTCAAGGATTTCTCCCTAGTGACTCATAGATCCCTTTGCCGAGCCATAACTGATGGCTCAGAGACTGTTGGTTTATGAGCAGAGGTGGGCTTATCTTCCTCTAATCTCTCTTCACGGTTCTCAAATTGTTGCCATGCAAACTATGTCATGTATTCTCATGAAAGACAGAGGAATAGATTATTATCTTCATTTTATAGATTAGGTAACTGAGGTTCACAAAGATTAAATGACTGACTCAAGACCACAAGGCAGTTTATACCAGAGCACAGAGTGAAGAAGAAGAATTTCTAGGCCTGAATTGACCACTTACTAGCTGTGTAATTGTGTGTACATCGCTTAACATTTCTATGTCTCAGTTTCCTCACATGTAAAACATGGACACTCTACTTACTTATTATTCCTTATGGAGTTGTTAATGATAAATTGAAATAATACTATTTCTCATTTATATAGCATTTATATTTTCATACTGTCTACATATCTCTTATCTCATTTAATCCAGGTGAAGAAATAAGGACTGAGAAAGGCTGACTAACTTGCTCAAAGTCACGCAGCTATAACGTGTCAGAGCTGAGATTTGGATTCATGTCAACTCCAAGTCCAAGGTTCTTTCCACTACACCACATCTATTGAGGGGCTCACGTAGGTGAGCTAACCAATGTGAAAGTGCCTTATAATATGTAAGTTCCATACAAGTGCTATTTAACTATTAAGGAATATGACAACCTGCATTGATAGATATAATGGGACTGCTACTAGACTGGCAAAGAGGACTCAGAAACGAAGTTGAAAGAGTTGCTGCATACATAGATGGAAAGTGTCAGGGCTGGCTGGGTAAGGAAGCTACACATAGGAACAGAAGAACTTGAGGCCTATGTAACACCATTCCAAAGGCACATCGGTGCAAACAAACCTCCCAGCTTGGTTTTTAATCTCAGATTTAGAATCGCAACCTAATCACATCAGATATGTTCTAGTGTTATGCTAGTGTTACGCTAAAAATGTCACTTGAGCACAAGCAGAGAGGTGTGTGTCAACCTTAATTTGAAATCAGAGTCCTCTGTTACCTTTAAAGCTGCCACCTATAAAGGTGGCTGAGCGGGTTTGATAAAAGAAGCTCAGAAATTTCAGTGCTCCAATGTAACACCAGGCAGCTTTCAGCCTCAACTGTCAAGATGCTCTAATAAATGTAAGACAGCCCTAATATTACTAACACTAGATGCACAGGTCAGTAATTATTGTTGTAACCAAGACTAGCTAGCTTAGGGAAGTAAACTTATTAATTATCGCAGCTACATTTTCACTACTAAGGTTTCCACCCAGCAGAGTGCATTCAAGACAACATGTGCACATTTATTACCCTTTTGGCAGCAGGTGGTCTGGACACAATGACAGGCTATAGAACATGTCTCAGTATTTCATTAGGGCCTTGTTGTGGCCATGGGAGCTTGGCACTATTTAATTCTAGCTAAACTCCAAATCAATAACTTGTTAAAGAAAGAAACTGTCCCCCTGAGGGGCTACCAGAGTAAAAAGTTACTAACCTCAGCTTGTTTACACCAAACGCTGATGTTTTTACGCTGGGCTTTTGTGAAGTGGTCCCAAGCCTTTTGTTTGGAGGCGGAATGGTACACAGCTACTATCTGCTCAACTGCAGCATCAGATCAACAGTTGAATCAGCATCATCCAGGGATGGCAAAAGAGAGGAGAAAAGAAATAAGAGAAGCATCAGGCTTAGTGTGTCTCCTATGACACTACTGGACTAGAGCTGTGTGTTGGCGTACCATGAGTTTAAAGGGGACGCAAAGGCAAAGATATCAATATACAGAAAGAAAAAATGAATTCTAGAAGGTTTAGGGTAAAATGGTGACTAAAGTTTTTTAATACAGGTAGTCTGTATTCATTCAGGCAGGAGAGGCAAGAGTCATGGTGAATGTGATTTAGCACTATTGACCCTGAACAACAGGACAGCAAGTGGTGAACTTTACCAGCTCCTTTTGACCACTGGCTTCTTAAACTAGCCTTTTAGAATGAGCCTGGATGCTTCATTTCAATGGAATCCATCTTTTTATTATCCTGAGGTATGTTTAACCAGAAGCAACAAGTCAAAACCTAAAATGGATAGGATCTATTTTAAGTCTACCTAGATAGGCTTGTTGACTGGAGAAACACAAGTTTTATGGAAGAATAGTGTGTAAGCACAGTCCTAGGGAGTATTTTTTCAGGGTCGCTTAAAATGTCAAATGAGGAAATGTGTACAAATATTCGGGGGCTTTATCGCAATCAGTTCAAGAGAAGGAAAACTTAGTAATGACTTTTTTCTGGGAAAAGAAAAAAAGGACAAGATCCTCTGCCTGGCTAGGTGTTCACAGTAAGAAAATTCAGAGGTGTTATTTCTTTCTTTACAGCCCTGTTTGTACCCTGTCTACTAATGATTTAAGGATTTATATTCCCATGATGCTTGCTGCTCTCTTTTTCTATTTATTCTGAAGCCCTAAAAACATATGCTTTCTCCTCCTGGATTCCATGCCCATAGATACTTTCAAAATAGAAATGGAAAATGAAACAACTCCTCCTTAATCCCATTTATGTATCAGTCAAGTATGGGAAGTCAAGTATGAGAAGAGTGGGCCATAACTGTTTAAAAGCAAAGTCATAAAACTGTACCTTTGTTCCTAACGTGAATACAGTTTCTTACTCAAAAGATAAGAGTTCATAGTTTTATAATACGGTGAACTAAAAACATTGAGAATTTTTCTGCTCATTTAAGAGACCTTGGATAGGTTTGGAGTGGTACTAATTTTTGAAAATGGCTATTTCAGTGGCTTCCCATTCCCTCTCAGTGTCTACTGACATCCAGTAAAGGAAATGTTGAAGAAAGGAAACTAAAAACAAAAGGTAGAAGTAGCAAATTTGGCTTTTATTCAATTACCTTGGGAAATATAATTACGTTTATCCCTAAAATGGAATACCTGAAAAGCATAATGATGCAAATCTGAAGCAAAGAAGCTTACAAATCCTGATGCTACATTCTAACTTCAGCAGTGAAATACCGAATTTTCCACTGGAGCCTGAGGCTGCTTGTAACTTACTTTGAGAACAAGCGAAAGTAAAATCACAGGATTGTGGTCTAAGTGTCAGTGTTTCTAAGGAGCTGAAGTAGATATACCACAGAAAATGAACATAGGAGGTGCGCACATGATTCCCATGAAACCGGAGCTCGGTCATTTGGCAATATAAGGAGAGCACAAGGCAGTGATGAAGAGGGCGTTCCTTCTTGACACAGGATGGCTCTGGAGCCCTGGCTCCTGTGTAGAGAGAGTGATGACTAAGTGAAGTGCCCTCTCACCCTTCTGGCAGAACTATGACTTCCACTCACATTGAATGAGAATTCCAGAAAGGGCCTGCTTAAACTTCTCCTTTGCTTCTTCCATGTCTTTCTCATGGGCAGCTTTCTCATTCACCAGGCGGCGGACGTGGCTGTTGGCCGACTGGATCATGGAGTAGAAGTTGTTGGCGCTGCGACGGTTCACCTCTCCTCGCTCAATCCAGGTGAGCAAGGTCTGCACGGCTTCTGAGAATTTGGAATCATCTGAAAAAAGAGAATTTATTTTTAGAGTCATCAAAAGTAACCAAATCTCCATCTATTTTCCCAACATGCTGGCAAGGAGGCCACCATGGCTTTTTGGCAAAGGTTGTGAAATGAATTAATTGCAGAGGGTGAGGAACCATGCATGCACACGTGTGACACACAGGCAGCAGCTGGGCAGAGACTGAAAGAATGAAAGATTCCAAAAGTAGTCAGATTAGTTGTAGTCTACGAAGGATTTTCAGAACAAGAGTATTTCTTCTTTTCCTAAACAAAGTTTTCTTTACTGACATAGCTTTCACATATTGCAAATTTCTTAACCTCGGTGTGTGTGTGTGTGTGTGTGTGTGTGTGTGTGTGTGTGTGTGTGTGCCTGTGCATGTGTGTAATATATAAATTAGCGGTGAGAGAACTTCAGAATTCTACAATCTTATTTTCTAAAAAGCACAAGTAAACTTGAGTCTTGAGTTTAACTTGCATTTGACAGTAACTTTATCCTGCATCCATGGAATTAAACCTTTGGAAGGAGCCTTAAGAAAGAGTTAAATGGCAATTCTTTAGGTATAAACACTTACATCTTTGACTTTTTGTAACATCACTCCTGCATCCAATCCAGCCCCAGACCTTCCACTCAGTCCCAGTCACAATCTATTTTGATGTAATTCATTCTATTTCTACATTTCGCCACATCCTGTTTCTCTTGCCTGAGGAACCCTCCAAGTAGATTTCTACAGCTAGTTAGGAGTTACTCTCTGATGTGAAAATAGTAGTCTCTGGTTCAGCTTCCAAAGCCTCTGGTTCAGCTTTCTGAGATAGCCACTTACATATTCTGCTGTTCAAGACTCCTGAGAGGGAGAGTCCATTAGCATCCCATTGAAGGCCCACTGTAGGACTCCACACCCCTCTCTAGCCAGGAACCCTTATGTCCAGTGGAACCATCTCTCACTGTAATGTGAACTTCTTACCACTTGCCTTTTTAAGTGCAGATGTGTAATGAGAGGTCAGCCTCACCGTTATAGCAGTTTTCATTTCATTACTTACATACAGTCTTTATGTTGATGCTCAGTTTTTAAAAAATTATTGATGTATAGTTGATTCATTGATGCTTGCTTTTTGCTTGAGGTCCACACAACCAGCAAATTCATTTTTTAATAAAAATTCAAACTGAGCTGTTTGGCCTTATGTGAACAGTTAAGTCTTGGACCTGGCATCTTACCAATGCTTTCAGCCTTTCCAGCTTTTCAAAGTGTACCATTATTTCTGTGTCTCTACTCTGGACTCTATGTTTTCTGATTTTCTCTTACAGGAAGACAAATCAATCCAAACAAAGGATTTCTTTAACGTGTGAAACCCTTAGGCTATAAGGTGCAAACAAGTTTGGTGAATGAGACCTATTTGCAAAGGGGAATTAGCAGCATCTTGCTGAGCCTAGAGCACAAGAAGCAAGGAAAATTCATACTGTTAGAGCTGGGTTGGTGTCACCAATAAGATCAATGGGACACCAGCACTCATCCAATAAGATCAACCATACTCATAGAATGAAAAAACTGGATTTGAGCTACTAACACAGGAGACCAGGCAAGGCAATTAAGGTTAAATTAGCAAAATGGCTCTGAGAGTCAAGCAAGGGGAACAGGAATCAAAACTAAAGGGAAAGCAGTCTGATTTAGCAATGTCTGGAAGTCTCTGTAGTTACTGTGTGAAATAAATGTGTGATTAAAGGAGTCCTCTTTTAGTTGTAGTAGCTAAGTCTTTGAGTAATCTAAGAAGAATGTATACTGTAGCTACTCTCTGGCCCTCCATTTTCTCATCTATAAAATGGAATTTTATCAGAGTTTTCTGAGGTCACATCAAGTTCTATTCTGATTTATTCTGACTTAGAATTCAAAACTAACTTGCTATCCACAATGAAAGGGGGTGGAGGTGCTTACAGGTCCCAAGTCATGGATCACAGCTAAAATTCTCTGATGTGGAAAAGTGGGAAAAAATTGTTTCTTTCTAGTCACCTGATGTATGGAGAGAAAAAGTAACTTGAGACAGTGAAGGATCACAGACACAGGTGGGAGGGACAAATGTTTTGGCTCTTGAATTACTAGGTACACCTTTCTAACTGCAAGGCTTCAACACAAGAAATGCTTAGAATCCCTCAGTGGGAAATTCAAGGATAACTGTCAACAATACAAATATATTTATTACATTTCTCCAAAGAAAAGAGTTCTTTTAATCACAAAGCTCGAATGTTTTGTATACCTTTTAGTTTTTCAGCAACAATGCTGCATTCATGATCTGAATAGTGGACCACTGGAGGTGGGGATGGTGGGCGCAACCTTTCTTCTTCCATCCTTCTACGGTGGCGTTCCTCTCTTGCAAGCATACGCTGTTTGCATTCCCACTCATACAGGTCATCTCGAGCCTGTGCAAAATCAACATGAAGCCTACCTGTGTCCTTTTTGTCAGTGCTAGAGCCCAGGCGAATGCGGTAACCTAAGTGCACAAGAGGGAGAGAGAGGAGAGAACAAGAACAGCCCAGTGAGTGAGCCGCTGTAAGTAGCTTTTCAAGTTCGGTACTTCAGATGCAGTCACAGCAGTTTCCAGTGACCACATAACCCCAAATTCTCTCCCCACTACTAGCAAGGAGAACATTAAAGACTTGGATTATAGTCTCTATCTCTGATAATAGTTTATTATTCCATGGTTGGGTCAGTCTTATTCATAGGAGTTCCATTTCTCCATCTGCCACCTTACCTGTGACAGAGGGAGGCTCTGTGGGTAACTGTATCAGGAATAAGCTTTATGTGGCACCATGGGCTAGGAAGAATGCAAAAGGTGGCCTCAAATTGTGGTGTCTTTGGATAACTTCAAGAGTGTCAGTCATCCCGCCACTCAGAATTTTGATAAAATTTAAATGTTGATAAAATTTTGATAAAATTTAAATAAAATCAGTAAAATTTTGATAAATTTAAATCAGCTCGACATTTCAACCCCCCAAATTGCTTCCTAGATGTATCTGGTGACTCGGAACCGTTTTGGGGGGGTGGAATAGATATAATGGGGAGTGGTATGTGATCCAGGTGACATATAATTTGGGATCCTTAAAAAAAGAGGTCGTGTGCTTATAGTATACTGGTATAGGACTAGGATTCAGAAAACCAGGATTCAAGTCCACACCTCCACTTTTGGTGTCAGTTATAGCACCCAAGTTAAATCTCTCAACAAAAAAATAAAAAAAAATTATTAAGTTTTTATTAACCTTTTAAGTTTCAGAAGCTGAGCTAGCTGCTTCCACACACATTTATCTCATTTCATTCTCAGCACAAGCTTGCAGGGTAACTCCTGCCTTAAACAACTAAAAATATGGACAAAATGTATGAAGCAATAGTTTTTAAGACATTGGACATTAGGCAATGAAGACAGAGATCACTAAGAGACAAGAACCAAATGAAGTGATCCCTAAGATTTCCCCAGCTTATTGCCTGGAGAGAGTTTCCAGGCCTCAGCAGAGGGAGGGGAACTCAGGCAAAGTATGGTGATCTCCCTGAGTTGAGGAGATTGAACTGGGAATCCAGGGAGACTATGGCAGACAGTTTGCATGGCAGAGTACTGGAAAGAAGAAAGCTACACAGAGAAAGAACTTCAGAGCTCTGCAGAGGGTCCTCCACTATTATGTAGCTGAGTATTGATGTCTATATATGTGTGAATTACCTGAGCATTAGAGGTAATAATCCCTGGAGCTCATACAGGGCTAGGACTATTTCCTTTTCACACCAGCCAGAGGAGAAAATCTAATAATTCAGAGAGCATTGGATAGAGTAATCAAAAGAGTTTTGCCTTAGTGAGGAAAAATTAGCCCTAGACTAAACCCTGCTCTGGTTCTGCTGAACAAAACTTAAAAACAAGACCTAAAAAGATAAAAAAATTGTCAAGTTACTTAACTGCATCCCAGAACAAAGGTCAAGAATACTTACAGGAATGAAAAATATTTGTCACCTGGTAAAATTCACAATGTCTGGTGTCCAATAAAAAATTACCCAATATGCAAAGAAGCAGGAAAATCATAATAAAGATAAAAATCAGTCAACGAAGCAGAGCCAGAAGTGATGCAGATAATATAATTAATAGATAAGGACATAAAAACTATTATAGTTGGATTTCATATGCTTAAGAAGCTAGAGAAAAGATAGAACATATTAAGTAGAAACACAAAAGACATAAAAAAAGAACCAAAATCAAACTTTTATAGATTTAAACTACAATGTCTGAGTTGAAAAAAATCACTGGACAGGACCAATGACAAATTAGACATCGCAGAAGAAAAGATTAATGAACTTGAAGACATAGCAATAGAAACTATTCAAAATGAAATACAGAGATTAAAAAAGACTTAAAAAAATGAACAGAGTACTGGTGAGCTCTAGGACAACTTCAAGGGGTCCAATATATGCCTAATTGGAGCCATGATTGGAGACAAGGGAGGGAATAGAACAAATATTTGAAGAAATCAGGAAGGAAAAATGTCCATATTTGATGAAAACTCAGATCTAAGAATTTCAATGAACCCCAAGTGGAAAACCATGAAGAAAATTATACCAAGGCACATCAAAATCAAATTTCTAAACACCAGCAATAAAGAGAATATCTTAAAAGCTGCCATAGACAAAAGACACATTTTATGTACAGAGAAACAAAAAGATAAGGATAACATCATATTTCTTGTTGAAAACAATGCAAGTAAGAAGATAGTGGAGCAACATCTGAGAGAGAGCGAAAAAAACTGTCAACCTAGAATCCTATACCCAGAGAACATACCTTTTAAAAAAAGTGGAATAAATTTTTGATACATACAAATGCTGAAAGAATTTATCAGGAGCAGACTTGCACTACCAAAAATGTTAAAGGAAATTCAATCACAGGGAAAATGATACCAAATGGAAATCTGGATCTATACAAAGGAAGGAAGAGCATACAAAACATATGATTTCATTTATATGAAAATCTGGAAAATGCACACTAATCTGACAGAAAATAGATCAGTGGTTGCCTGGGGAGAGAACTGGGGAGGGTTAGGAAGAAGGGATTACAAAAGAGGCATGAAGGAAACTTTTGGGAGAGGTGTACATACTCATTATTTTGACTATGATGATGGTTTCACAGCTGTATGTATGTGTCAATAATATCAAACTGTATTTTTGAAATATGTGAAGTTCATTGTATGTCAATTATACCTAAATAAAGCTGTTATAAAGAATAATTCCCAGTCACACTAAAATATTCTTTTTAGAGAGAGGAAGAATAAATACATTTCATAAGTAAACTTTGCTAGGGCCCTTTAAAGTTTACAATGTACTTTCACACCCATTCATCTTATTTAATTATCTGAGCCATCAGAAAAATGGGGCTATTAATGATTACCTTGACTATTCTCCCAGGATTGTGGAGAAGATCAAATGAGAGGAGGAAATGAAACTTTTGCAGAAACATACACAAGATACTGTGATGCTTCGAGGTGGTGCGCTGTGTACAATGCCGGCTCCCAAAGGTGCTCAAACTCCAATAGAAAAAACAATTATGTCTACATTTCTAGCCCCTTTCTAAGGGATTTTTGTTTGTTTGTTTTAACCTCTTTCTTTTACAAAATGGGAGAACAGCCATCCAATTCAGGAGTTTTCTAGCACATGTAAACTTTCAGGGAGCAGGTTCAAATTTAAAGGGAAAAATTAGTTGTTTTCACATCACTGATTGCAATCTCCTTTCCTTTGGCAGCCGTGAGAATGTTTCCAGGTGGCTGTTACCGGAGAGCTGATTTCAATGACATTTAGATGGATACCTCCTGAGCAGCATGTCATCTTTTATGTACAACTGTTCAGGGCTTTTCAAGACCTTTAAGTTTTTTTTTAAAATAGTCTATTGTGGAATGCTCTGTTATCATTGCTAAGGGCTGTTAAATCTTCAGTAGATGAATTTTACAGCACTTAGCAAATGTAAAAAGAGCATTCTACATCTGCCTCCTCTTCTCCTCTCCCATGTTACCAGCCTAATTTTTCCAATGCTCATTACCTTTTCTTTGGCCTATTGCAACAGGTATCTAACTGACCTCCTCTCCTCTTACCCATTTTTATACACAGTGGTCACATTAATCTTTCAGAAACAATCTTCTTCCTTGTTCAAGAATTTCTTCAGGGCTTCCCTGGTGGCGCAGTGGTTGAGAATCTGCCTGCTAATGCAGGGGACATGGGTTCGAGCCCTGGTCTGGGAAGATCCCACATGCCACGGAGCAACTAGGCCCGTGAGCCACAACTACTGAGCCTGCGCGTCTGGAGCCTGTGCTCCGCAACAAGAGAGGCCGCGATAGTGAGAGGCCCGCGCACCGCGATGAAGAGTGGCCCCCGCTTGCCGCAACTAGAGAAAGCCCTCGTACAGAAATGAAGACCCAACACAGCCAAAAATTTAAAAAAAAAATTAATTAATTAATAATTAAAAAAAAAAAAGAATTTCTTCAACAATTCCCTATTATCTGAGGAGTAAAGACCCAACTGTTAAGCCTTTCAAAGTGTGCTAACGATGGATGTTTTCCCTCCTCCTTTCATGTCTACTAAGTACACAAACCACTACTTATTGTTTCCTTGAATGTTCATCAAAACCTACCACCTCTGTACCTTTGCTCATGCTGTATCTATGCCCCATTTTCCACATTCAAATGCTTTCTCTTTGTCAAAGACTTGGTCTAAATGCTACCTTTTTTGATAACCCCAGTCAGGAACCAGACAATTTCAATCTCTCTCTCTCTCTCTCTTCCCCCCTCCCTCCCTCCCGTCCTCCCTTCCTCCCTCTCTCTCTCTCCTCTGAACTTCCATAACACTTTACCATACTTCTCGTACAGCACACATAACTTTCAAATGTCATTATGATTATTAGCAATGAGTGTGTCTTATCAGTGTCTTGAGCAATGCCAGGTGCTCAATGTTTCTTTAATAAATGAATGTGTGACTGCATACTAACCCTGGGTTCATTAAAGGGAAGAACTAGGTTTAACTCATTTTCTACTCTGTACAACATTTAGCACAATAGCTTACACAAAGGAGATGTCCAACAAGCGCCTGTTACATGAAGGAAGATTCTGTAAAATGTCTAGCACTTGGACCCAATTCTTCCAAATTGTTAACCCTTAGGGAAGGGTTAGTAGTTAGGGAAGGAAGTAGTTAATTGTTCTATGCCCTTTCCAATTACTCTGTCTTCTGCCTTCATCTTATTTGTCCACTGCCCCATAAAGAAAAATAACAATTCAAATAAGCAAAGGATCAGCCATGAAACTTTATATTTACAAAGAAAATCATTCCAATTCCAATTGCCCCAGTCTCCCCAAATCTGAACTTTTACCAGGAACAAGTGACTTTATGCAGAGTAGTTCTTGCTATCTCCACTCCAACTACCATAGTATATAAGCCACTATCACTTCTGGATTGGACTAATGCTATGGTCAGCTAACTAACCACTAGTCACCACACTTGCCCATACCCTTCAGTCCATTCTTTACCCAGAAGTGATATTTCTAAAATGTATATCATATCACATCACCCTACTCCTTAAAATCTTTCAATGGCTTCCCATTGTATCCAGAATAATAAACTTATTACTACAGGCATAACTTGGAGATATTGTGGGTTCAGTTCCAGGCCACCATAATAAAGTGAATATCGCAATAAAGTGAGTCACACATTGTTTTTGATTTCCCAGTGCATATTGAAGTTATGTTTACACTGTACTGTAGTCTATGAAGTGTACAATAGCATGACGTCTAAAAAATGTAAATACCTTAATTAAAAATACTTTATTGTTAAAAATGCTAACCTTCATCTGAGCCTTCAGTGAGTTGTAATCTTTTTTTTTTAAACTTTTTATTTTATATTGGAGTATAGCCGATTAACAATGCTGTGATAGTTTCAGGTGCACAGCAAAGTGACTCAGCCATACTTATACATGTATCCATTCTCTGGATGGGGGAGTTTGGGGGAGAGTTGTAATCGTTTTGCTGGTGGAGGGTGTCACCTTGATGTTGATGGCTGCTGACTGACCAGGGTGGTGGTTGCTGAAGGTTGGGGTGGCTGTGGCAACTTCTTAAAATTTAAGACAACAATGAAGTTTACTGCATCAATTGATTCTTCCTTTCATGAACAATTCTCAGTAGCATGCAGTGCTGTTTGATAGCATTTTACCCACAGTAGAACTTCTTTCAAAATTGGAGTCAATCCTCTCAAACTCTGCTGCTGCTTTAACAGCTAAGTTTGGGTAACATTCTAAATACTCTGTTGTCATTTCAACAATCTTCATAGCATCTTTACCAGGAGTAGATTCCATCTCACGAAACCACTTTCTTTGCACAGCTTTAAGAAGCAACTCCTCACCTGTTAAAGTTTTATCGTGAGATTGCAGCAATTCAGTCACATCTTCAGGCTCCACTTCTAATTCTAGTTCTCTTGCTATTTCCACTACATCTGCAATTACTTCCTCCACTGAAGTCTTGAGTCCCTCAAAGTCATCCATGAGGGTTAGAATCATGTTCTTCCAAACTCCTGTTAATGTTGATATTTTGACCTCTTCCCATGAATCACGAATGTTCTTAATGGCATCTAGAATGGTGAATCATTTTCAGAAGGTTTTCAATTGACTTTTCCAGATCCATCAGAGTAATCCCTATCTATGGTAGCTATAACCTTACAAAATGTATTTCTTAAATAATAAGACTTGAAAGTTGAAATGACTCCTTGATCCATGGGCTACAGAATGGATGCTGTGTTAGCGGGCATGAAAACATTAACCTCCATCAGAGCTCTTGGGTGACCAGGTGCATTGTCAATGAGCAGTAATATTTTGAAAGGAATCTTTTTTTCCTGACCAGTCAGTCTTAGTAGTGGGCTTAAAATATTCAGTGAACCATGTTGTTAAACAGATGTGCTGTCATCTAGGCTTTGTTGTTCCATTTATAGAGCATAAGAAGAGCAGAATTAGCATAATTCTTAAGGGCCCTAGGATTTTTAGAATGATAAATGAGCACTGGCTTCAACTGAAAGTCACCAGCTGTATTAGCTCCTAAAAAGAGTGTGCCTGTCCTTTGAAGCTTTGAACCCAGGCATTGACTTCTCCTCTCTAGCTATGAAAGTCCCAGATGATATCTTCTTCCAATAGAAGGCTGTTTTATCTACAATGAAAATCTGTTGTGTAGTGTATCACCTTCATTAATGATCTTAGCTAGATCTTCTGGATAACTTGCTGTAGCTTCTACATCAGCACTTGCTGCTTCACCTTGCACTTTTATGTTATGGAGATGGCTTCTTTCCTTAAGCCACATGAACTAACATCTACTGGTTTCAAACTTTTCTTCTGCAGCTTCCTCACCTCTCTCAGCCTTCACAGAACTGAAGAGAGTTAGGACCTTGCTCTTGATTAGGCATTGGCTTAAGGGAATGTTGTGGCTGGTTTGATCTCCTATCCAGACAACTAAAACTTTCTCCATATGAGCAATAAGGCTGTTTCAGTTTTTTATCATTTGTGTGTTCACTGAACTAGCACTTTCAATTTCCTTCAAGAACTTTACATTTGCATTCACAAGTTGGCTAACTGTTTGGCATGAGAAGCCTAGCTTTTGGCCTATCTCAGCTTTAGACATGCCTTCCTCACTAAGCTTAATCATTTCTACCTTTTGATTTAAAGTGAGAGACTCTTCCTTTCACTTGAACACTTAGAGGCCATTGTAGGGTTATTAATTGACTTAATTTCAATATTGTTGTGTCTCAGGGAATAGGGAGGCCCAAGGAGAGGGAGAGAGATGGGGGAGCGACCAGTTGGTGGAGCAGTCAGAACACACACATTTATCAGTTAAGTTCACCATCTTAGATGGGTGCAATTTGTGGCACCCCAAAACAATGACAATAGTAATATCAAAGATTACAGATCACCATAACAAATATAATAATAATGAAAAGGTTAAATTTTCCCAGAATTACCAAAATGTGACACAGAGCCATGAAGTGACCAAATGCTGTTGGGAAAATGGCTTTGATAGACTTGCTCAATGCAGGGTTGCCACAAATCTTCAATTTGTAAAAAACACAATATCTGCAAAGCATAATAAGGCAAAGTGCGATAAAAAAGGTATGTCTGTATAGATTAAAGGACCAACATAATTTGGTACTGTTTACCTCTCAGACTTCATTTCCCTTCACTGCCTCTCTCTCATTTACTGTGCTCTAGTCATGCTTACCTTCTCTCCTCTGCTTGAACATGCCAAGTCCATTTTCATCTTAGGGTCTCTACTTGTTTTTCCTTATTTTGGAATGCTTCTCCTATAGATGTTTGCATGGCAATCCCCTTCATATTGTTCAAATCTCAATTCAAATGTTAGAGAATACTTGCTTTCCTAGCAACCCCAGGTATGTTAGCTGTTTTAATCTTCTTCATAGCATTTATTGGTACCTGATATTATTTGTTTACATATATATCATATTTTGCCATCTTCAGAATGTAATATCCCTGATGGCAAGAATTTTGTATGCCTCAGTCTTTGCCATATCCTCAGCAACCTAGTATTCTGATTATCAGTCAATAAATATTTGATAACTAACTGACTTCCATAGTTATTTTTGAGCATCTACTTTTGTACCAGGTTATGTGCTAGATGCTGGGGATTCAAAGTTACATAAGACACAGTCTTTCCCCTAAGGAGTTCATTCTCTGTTGCAGGAGACAGAGGTAGAAAGAGACAGTTCTCATATGGTGTTAACAGGTGTCATGTTAGGAGGAAGCACCAGGCATGGCAGAAGCACTGAGGAAGGGGTGCCCAAACCAGCCTGGGGCAGAGTGGGGAGAGAAGTCAGGGAAAGCTTTCTAGAAGAGGTTATGATTGAGCTGGAGCTTTAGGGTATGAAGATGTGTGTATGGTGGGTGGGGGTGGAAAAGGTAATTCTAGTCAGAGGAAAAGGCATAAAACACCATGGGCACATTCTGGGAACTAGAATTAGTTTAGTGTGGTTAGGACATGGTATGTGAAGGAAGGATTGGGAGATAATGTTGAGAGGTAAAACAGATAATCAAGGCCTTTAACACTACAAGTAAGGAGTTTTGGTGTTATCCCATAGGCAATTGGGAACTACTTAAGAACTTTTAAAGGAATACATCAGGTAGTAACATGCATTTTCCATCTATGAAGGCAAGAGAGGTTGCCATTAAGCCCAAACTTTAGCTGCCACAGGTGCAAATACACTGATCCCCAATCTCTGTGCTGTGCCTGGTGGCACAATCCTCATGACTAAACACCTACCAGAAAGATAAAGGGCTTTGTCCACCATGTACTCCTCAGCAAAGCGAATGTGACAAAAGTTTTTTTTGCTCTTCCGAATAGCTATGATCTCTCCACACTGCTCAAACACTTCCACGATGATCTGCTCTGTACCATTTTCAGGCAGGCCGCCCACAAATACTGTTTTGCATCCTGGTGGTCGTTCTCGGGTTGCAGGAGGTGGAAGATCTAAGTGTAAGTGCAAAAGCATTTGAAATTAAAATGTTTGCTTAGGACAGACCTCTTAGAAACTTAACATGTCCCAGAGACAGCCCTACTGTTCCCATCAGACTTCTGCCTAAGAGACCCAGAAGCATGTGGCCTCCAAGATGCTCATCTCTGCTCCATAGCAAATTGGTTGCCTGAACCTCAGAATTATTTTATTCAATGATTTGGTGATCGTGATGTATGTATACAGGATAAAGACTCAGACCCATCTGTCTCATCAAAAGTTCTTTTATTTTGTTCTTTACTTTTGTTGTGACAACCCAGCTATGCCCAATTTTCCGTCATTTTTATTAAGAAGACAATTAGTGGAAAGAAATCCCACTCGGTTTAAACTTACTTTTGAGAATTCTTAGAACCAGTGTCCTTGAGAGAAGGGTTTGTTTAATTCAGTTTGTAGTTATTGTATTCTCCCCGTTCATGCTTACAGAAAGAACTGTTTCAGGATTAATTTGACAGTGAAGGGGTGAACATTTACAAAAATATATACAGCTATCAGAATAATTTGGTTGACAAAGTCAGCCAGAATACAGATCATCCCTTTTAGGTTTTTTGTTTTTTGATACCAGTGAGCTCTTCCTCAGATTCTTTGCTGGAGAGGTGAGGTCCAGAGCCAATCATGCAGCATTTAGAGGGAAAGTAAGCTCATCTGGGAAATCATTAAATAAAGTGAGATATATTTGGCTGTAGAGTTATTAAAAACCTACTTAATGAGATGATTCTCCTTCTGCT
The DNA here is from genome assembly GCF_965194805.1 of Balaenoptera borealis. Taxonomy (NCBI): domain Eukaryota; kingdom Metazoa; phylum Chordata; class Mammalia; order Artiodactyla; family Balaenopteridae; genus Balaenoptera; species Balaenoptera borealis. The sequence continues at coordinate 109,303,276 of NC_138881.1, forward strand.
TAAAAAATGTGCTTTCTGGTCACTTATACATAAAGCCGGTTGTATCTGCCAGCTCCTTGTTGCTGTTTATATGTAGCAAAGCATTTCCCAAGCAAAATCCTACAGTTCATAGCCCAACAAAACAAAGCATGATGGTCAAGGGTTTTCTAGTGTTGGTTTTGTATCTGCAAGGATTTATTTTGTGTAATCCGTTCTTCCCATTCAGCTCTTAACAATAATTCTCCCAGCTCAAGATTTGGAGAGCTCAACAACCAGTGATTACAGCTCACATGCAAAAATAAATGAGTTTCACTTGTAGATTAGGCCAAGGCCCCCACCTGATTCTTATCCAAGTTGGCAAGCAGATGATTTGAGAGCTGCCTCGGCTATTAGCATCTTAAGCTTCCTCACTTTGCTTATTAGTGTGGGTCAGAATAATCAAGTTCTCATGATGCTCTCTTTCCCTCTATTTAGTCAGTAAAAGGGGTAGAGGGATTCAGGGAACCTACAAAATTTCTGTTAAAATTTTAAATGCCTGCAATTTCAAGAACTCACTGTATTGGTTTTTCATTCCATAGGAGAAGTTTAAAGGGAAAAGAAGATAACCTAGTGAGCAGGGATCTGAAATGTCTAACATTAGAGAGGTTATAGCTTTAGCCAAAAAGGGAAAAATGAGATCCAGAATCTCTTGAGACTTACACTTCTGAGTTTTTTAAGAACTGGAAAGGATTCTAGATATCACACTTCCAGTGATTCTCAACTCTGGTAGCATATTAGAATCAACTTGGGAGTCAAACAAACAAACCATGCCTGGGTCTCACTCCAATGAGTCTGATTTAATTAGTCTGGGGTGCAGCATGTGCATCATTTTCTTAAAGTTCCTCAGGCAACTCTATTGTGTAGCTATAGTTGAAAACCACTGACTTGGCCTAAACTTATAATATTCTGAGGAAAAACCTTAGCTGAGTGAGGTTGGGTAACTTATTCAAGGTCAACAAATCAGATAGAAAGAGAAGGAAAATGAACTTGGAGCAGTTAAACCTGGATTTAAACCTTAATTACTCACTGTCTGTATGACCTTGGGAAAATTACATAACCTCTGAGAACTTTGTTTTTTCATCTTAAAATAGGGATACTATCCTCTACCTTACAAGGGTTATTGTAGGATAATTGATAATCTACTGCCTATATTGCATGTGGCATAATGCCTAGCACTTGATAGGTTCCCAATAAATTGTAGTTATTATAGTGTTATTATTATTTACTATTATAGAACTCAGGTTTCCTAATTACCACTCTGAGGCTTTCTAAAATCCTACTACAAGTCCAGAGTGGAGTGATAGCTAAGACCTGGATTTCTAAACTCTCAGCTCCTTGCTTTATCCAGATCTTTAGATAAGGCTGGGGTTGGGAAGGAATCACTCTTATTGGTAGAGAAACTGTTACAGAACTGAACTTGGGTCTGCTTCACACCCCACCCCCCCAGCAGTAAAACCAATCTACCAAAATCAGGTTGTGCTGAAGGAAAGTACAGCATTTATTGCAGGCACCAAGCAAGGAGAATGGGCAGCTCACGCTCAAAAGACCTGAACTCCCTGATGGCTTTCATGGAACGGTTTTTAAGGGCAACATTTGGGGTGAGGGTTGCAGGGTGTATGACTTTCTTCTGACTGGTTGATAGTGAGGTAACAGGGTGGTGTTTCAGGAATCTTAATCATCAGCCTTCTGGTTCCAACCAGTCTGGGGCATATTCCTTGCAGAGGAACTAGGACTCTGTTTTATTGTTGAATTATTGTTGAAGCTATCTTGCTTAACTGCTTTTCCTTTGTTTCTGTATTCCTTCACTTCTCCAATTAGTAACTGCTTGTGCCTGCTCTTTGGCACTCAGGGAAGACCTAGGAGACCAAAATCTTTTCCTACAAACAAGAAACAGGGGACACGGAGGGCCTTTTGTACCCTGTAGGGCCTGTGGTGTCCTGCTCAGTTTCAGAATCTACAGCTGTGAAGACACACATGATTTTGACCATGGAACACAACCCGGCCACTGACTATATTAGGTAAAGAATTTTCAACAACATCTATTTAGTTAGAGCCATGTTTTCACATCTAAGGCTTCAGAATAAAATCCTGCCTTAGAACCCTTCTGAAGTTTACTATTTAAATGAATTCAATAAAGAATCTTTTTATGAAGCAAATAATCACCTTTTTATATTATTTGAGTTAGCCTAGGTTTACCTTTAGGTCCGTTGAGAGACTCTAAGGAATGTCTGGTTACTGCTATAGTTATATGTAATACTGACAATACCAAGGCTCTTTCCCTTGATGAAACCATCACCCTATTTAGATGCTGTGATTATTCAGTGGTGACTGTCTGCTAAGTAAAGGCGCATAAAAGCCACTAAGAGTAGTGTCAAGAATGCTGGGGATTTATTTATTTTCCTTGGGTAAATGTAGCATTTGCTGAGATTTAGGTGTATGCCACCAGCAAGGCAATGGGCTGTACTGTCTTCCTTAATGGATAGTACTTGTTCTTTAATTAACAGCTCAAAGTACTTTGTTGTCTGGGCCCGATTTTCTAATCCCACTGAAATACAGTGATATGGGCATAGCAATGGTAACTCCATAGGAGTTAATCCTATTAATCAGGTAATGTGCTAAGCTCCTGTAACACCCCAATCACCACTCCGGATGGAGGAGAAGAAACTTCCATGTAAAAAGATGCAAGATAACTGGGAGTATAAAGCACTCTAATCTCTGGTAATGGAAAAGGAGGAGCTGCTAGCAATTCTAATTACAACTAAGCACCCACTCTGGGGAGCTGTGTTGGGGCAATCAGCATTAAGATCAAAGTCACTGCTCATCTTTGAGAAGTGAGGCAAGGAGCAGCATAGAGGCCCAATAAACCACTTGCATCTTGCTTTTCAAAGGAGCATCACAGATCACTCAACTGGTTTGCCAGAATTTGCATACTGCAAAATCTTTGAGTTGATTTTATTAGACAGCCCAAGATTGAAGGTCCCCTAGACAATCAGCAGGGGTCAGATATATTTTAATGTAATCCCAACTGATTGGAAGTAATCAGAAGGCCAGCGAATCTTTATTAATTCTCAATTTATCCATTTTCTCTAACTTTCTTTATAGAACCCAGCCCTAGGAGCCAAAATGAGTTGTTCAGCCTGTTTTGAGATGGTAAAATGAAATGATTGCTCTTTTTCTGGCTCCTGGGTGCTTTCCCACATGCCTGCACACAGATAGCAGATGATATTCCACCATTTATTCCACGTTCACTATTATTTCACAGTAGATGAAAAATGCAACCTCTCCATACAGAAGGTCTATCAGCTGAAGTGAAAAATCTTGACAGAATTGAGTTCTCTGGAGAGAGGGTGCTGTCCTTTTCTTATACCACCAACTGAGGACTGTTAATTGGGAATGCAGTAAATCTCTGATAGCCACCCTGTGAAAAAAAGTACCTGTGTTCCAGAGAGCTTTCTTTTGCCATATCTCTGACTCCTAGGAATCAGAGGATGTTGCTTCTAGGACAATTCACCATTTATCTTTAGGAGACTGGTGCACAGTCAGCTCCAGTCTAGTTTGATCTGTTGAATTTTTAGACCAGAACTGATTTTGCCTAGTCTAGATCAGAGAGGTTAAGTTACTTACCCAGGATTTCATGGCTATTTAGTATGGAGATCTGGGATACGAAACCAGGCCTATGTCACGTTGGGGCTCTTAATTATTATACCATACTGCCTGTTCCACTGAAGGCACAAAGCTCTATGGGCCACCTACCAATTTGCTCTTGCCTTTCCTAATACATTTTGAGGGACTTTTGCCTAGGTGAATAATTATTGTGGTAGCTACATTTTTAATGTCAAGAATCATATTTTTAGAACTGGATGAAACCTTGGAGGTATCTAGGGTAATCTAACCCAATAGCCTCACTTTACAGACAAGGAAACTGAGACCCGGGGAGGTCATGCGACTAACCCAAGATCCCTCAGGTAGTTGGTGACAGAGCTGGGGGTAAAACACAGTTCTCTCGACTTTTAATCTAGTAGTTTGTTCACTATACTATAATACTGTTTTTTGCACATTTGATGTAGATCCACCTGGAAAAGTCTAGTGGTCAGTTGGCTATATGTGTCTGAAGCTCAGAAGACAGCCATGGACTGAAAAATAGATTTAGAAGTTGTCGGCATGTGGTGTAATTACCTCATGCTCTCTTGGTTTGATTTCTAGACCTCTGACTTCTCCTTTTGTATTCATCCATCCATCCCTCCATCACTCAAGAGATATTTATTGAACACGTACTATATGTCAGATACTTTTCTCAGTGCTGGGGATATATCAGTGAACAAAACAGACAAAACGTCTTGCTTTTGTGGAGTTTACATTCTATAAATTGCGTAGTTTGTTAAAAGGTAATAAGTATTAAGTGAAAAATAGAGAGGGTAAGTAGGATTGGGAGTGCGGCAGGGAGGGCTGAACTTTTAAATAGGTTGTCAGGGTTACTGAAGAAGAGACATTTGAGCAAAGACTTGAAGGAGGCAGGTGAGTTAGCCATGCAGATATTTAGGAGAAGAGTATTCTAGGCAGAGGAAAGAGCCAATACAAAGGCCCTATGATGGAAGAGTGGCCTGGTGTGTTCACAGAACAGCATGGAGGTCAGTATAACTGGAACAATGTGTGATGGAAAGGAGAGTGGTAAGAGACAAAGTCAAAGAGATAATGTGAGAGAGGGAGGACCTTCTTTGCCATTAAAGGTCTTTCTGTGCCATTCAAGACAGGAATAAAGACGCAGACCTACTAGAGAATGGACTTGAGGATACGAGGAGGGGGAAGGGTAAGCTGGGACGAAGTGAGAGAGTGGCATGGACATATATACACTACCAAATGTAAAATAGATAGCTAGTGGGAAGCAGCTGCACAGCACAGGGAGATCAGCTCGGTGCTTTGTGACCACCTAGAGAGTGGGATAGGGAGGGTGGGAGGGAGAAGCAAGAGGGAGGAGATATGGGGATATATGTATATGTGTAGCTGATTCACTTTGTTATAAAGCAGAAACTAACACACCATTGTAAAGCAATTATACTCCAATAAAGATGTTTAAAAAAAAAAAAAGGTCTTTCTGTGCCATTAAACAGACTTCGGCCTTTATTTTGAGTAAAACAGGGAGCCATTAAAGGGTTTTGAACAGAGGAGGGACATAGTCTGACTTAGGTTTTAAAAAGGATCACTCTGCCTGCTCTCTTGAGAATACATTGTAGGGGGCAAGGGTGAAAGAGGAAGACCAATTAGAAGGCTATTGCAATAGTTCAGAAAATGTATTATGGGGGCATAAACTGGGTCATAGCAGTAATTATCATGAAAATAGTAGAATTCTAGTTATATATTTTAAGGTAGAACTGACAGTTTTCTAACAGATTAAATACGGCATGTGAGGGAAAGAGAGTAGGTAAGGATTACCCTTAAGTTTTGGCTGAGTAATTGAAAGGATGCAGTTGCCGTTATCTGAGATGGAGAAGGATACTAGTGGAGAAGGTTTGGGGGTAAATATTAGGGGTTTTGTTCTGAACGTATTAAACTTGAGATGTCTCTTTGACATGTAAGTGGAGATATCAAATAAGCAGTAGGATATGAGTTTGGGGTTCAGAGACAAGCTCTGAGCTAAAAATATAACTTAGAGTATCACTGGCATACTTTTTCTCAGCCATGAGATTGGATGAGCTCATCAGCGGTATGAGTACAGAGAAGAGGTCCAAGGACTGAGTCATGGGGCTCTCCAATGGTAAGAAGTCAGCGAGAACAGAAGGTTATCAGCAAAGGAGACTGAGAAGGAATGACCAGTGTGAGAAGGAAAACCAATAGTGTGGTATCCTGGAAGCCAAGTGAAAAAGTATATCAGTGAGTAAGGAGTAATCAACTGTGTCATACATGGCTGTTAGGTCAGTTACGAAGAGAAGTGAGAATTGACCACTGGATTTAGTATTGTGAGGTCATTAGTGTTCTTTTTTTTTTTTAAAGGTATGAAAAAGTTTATAGCAACTAGTAACATAAATACATATTATAATGTGGTATCATTATTGTCTATCAATTTATCAAATATTTTAAAAGCATATTATGTAAATATAATTGTCATGGTCCTTATAAAAGACTGGTTTCCAGGTATGAATGAGAATACTTGTCTAACTAACTTTATTAGTGCTGTAGACATTAGTGTTCTTAAGCAAGCATTTTGATAGAGGGGTGGGGCAAAAGCCCAAATGAAGAAGATTTAAGAGAGAAGAGAAGAACTGGAAACAGTAAAGATTAAGTGCTTTAAGGACTTTTGCTGCTAAGGGGTGTACAGAAATGCAAACTCCCCTTTCTCTCTTAAATTTTGAAATGTTAGAATTCCTTAGGGTGCCCTGCTTGGTCATCCTCCTTCTTGATCTATATAATCTCTCTGGTGGCCATTCTAACACCTTCAAATGACCTAATGTTTCAAGAAGGATGAAGGGGTCACTAGTTCTAAATATAGTAGAGAAATAAAGTAATTTAAGGACTAAAAAGTATCCATTGGATTTAGCCCCTAATACTTTATTGGAAATGCATTAGAATGATGAAAGATTAACTACCATTTTAATTTCAGTACCTTCCACGTGGAAGTGTTTGGGAGACGGTAGGCTTGGAGTTGGGCTGGAGAGGAGAGTGAGATTAGAAAAGAGTTGAACTTGACTAAATTGTGGGTAAATGGCAAGGAGAAATGATTGAAGATGGTCACACGATGCTATAGAGGCAGAAAAATTAGGATTGCTAAGACAAAGAGCATTGCTTACCACCCAGTTCTACAAGGGGTAAGTCATAACACTGCATTTGCTGACCGACAATGCATCCTGAGAGGAATTCAGGATGAAAAACAGGATAATGCACTCCGTGATTTGGACAAGCAGGCCCTATGGATAGTTAGATGTATATCTCAGGAAGAATTTTAATGACCCCAGATTCTTGAAGCTTCCCATATATAGGAAAACACTAAAATCATTAACTTGAGAAATCTGTTCTTTGTGATTAGCAGTAATTATTTACTAAGATGTATGCTAGACTGCACATATTTCCTAGCCAAAAATCATAGATAAACTGGCCTCGCCCCCACCTGTTTGGAGTCGTTTTACTCAGAGCTGAGTAGCTGTGTCCTGGGCTTTAGTCCTCAGCAAGACCCTGAATAAAATTTAAACTCACAACTCTTATGTTGTGTGTCTTTCTCTAAGTTGACAAAACAGACCAGTGAAAGGCTTTTGAAGTTCAGGATTTGGACTCTGAATCTGTAGGCAATGGGAGCCCCAGGACTTTTAGGGTTCTGTATATGTGACAAGGACCTGGATGAAATGTTAGGTGGGAGAGAGGGGAAGGAATTGATGGTAAAGATACTTTCTAATGAAGAAACAAGACAGAAGCAGATCAGATGGGTGCATAAAGAGACTGTGAGAGTCCCTAAATCACATGACCTTATTGCTAAGAGGCCACTGAGTGCAAGAGAATATACCAGAGACAGGCAGGAGTAAGTACTGGGGTTTATAATCAAGGCTTCATCAGACACAGTTGGTGGGCTCTGGAGAAGATAAGTCAATCATACCAAATTCCTACTCTTCCCATAGCACTTGCTCTTTCCATTCACCTTTACAAAGCCTTGGGGCTGTTAACAAAAATGGCACTTTTGCCATGCTCTCAGCAGAGAGCTAAGGGAGGCTTATCCGTTAGTGTTTTCCCCACCCAAATAACCTGAGCCCCCTTTCAACAAAATTCAAGTTCTAAAAAGGAACTAGAACACTAGTTTACTTTCAGCTGTGTCAGGAGTGTTATATTTTGAATTCAATTCCAAAGCCAGGTTCCTTCCCAGAAGCCACCACTTTACAGGCACTAATTGCCCTGACAGCATTCTTAACACAAAAACAAATAACCAAGGGACTGAGACACCAAAACATTGTGACTTGTGTGGAGAAAAAGCAGAATATTACTTGGATTTGGAGGGAAGAGTGTGCAGCTTTTACAGTGTATGATCTCTTTTACTACTGGCATATCTGGTGGAATTGGAGGAGGTACTATTCCCAGGCCAGGCATCATTGGAGTTATTGGTGGAATTCCAGTCATCATTCCAAGAGCAGGATCAAAGTCTAAAAAAGGAGAGGAAAGAGAGAACAATAAATTACACCAGGCAAGATCAAGTAGAGGCAGAATGCTACCTTATAAGCTTCAAACCAAAGTTCTTTCTAAGACAGAGGCAAAATATTTAAGAAAACATGTTATTAGCATTACCAGGCCTTAAATATTGTAATTGTGCATTTTCCTCTTGGGCTAGGCCTGTTTGTTTGTTTTTTTAAAGCACTTTTATTTATTTATTTATTTTTGGCTGTGTTGGGTCTTCGTTTCTGTGCGAGGGCTTTTCTCTAGTTGCGGCAAGCGGGGGCCACTCTTCATCGCGGTGCGCGGTCCTCTCACTATCGCGGCCTCTCTTGTTGCGGAGCACAGGCTCCAGACGCGCAGGCTCAGTAGTTGTGGCTCACGGGCCTAGTTGCTCCACGGCACGTGGGATCTTCCCAGACCAGGGCTCGAACCCGTGTCCCCTGCATTGGCAGGCAGATTCTCAACCACTGCGCCACCAGGGAAGCCCGGCCTGTTTGTTTTTGTTTGCCCAGTGCCTGTTTGTCTCTACCTCTCATTTTGACATCCAAGGCCTTTTGTAATATGACCGCGCCTTGTCCATTGATCTTTCCTTCCACTACTTTCCAACACACACCCTCTGCGCCATTCAGACAAGGCTTCTTACTGTCCCTTGTAACACTTCCTGTTTTTTTGCAGTATAGCATGGTGTTAAGAGCATACAGTGTTGGGGTTCAGGAAGGCCTGGGTCCTAGTTCTACCATTTGATTAGCAGGATGAATCTTTTGAACCTCCGTTTCATCATTTGCAAACCGGGGTTAATTCCGCCTACTTTTATAGGGAGCTATGGGGAATAAAGAAAACGATGACTGGAGTGTGCCTAGCATAATGCATAGCACAAAAGTGCTCAGTAAATAGCTATTCTCTGTGCCTTTGTTCCTGTTGTTCTCCCTGCCTGCCTGGAGTCATTCAAGCCTCCCCAGATTCTCCCCATGCTTCAAGACCTGGCTTAAAGTTCCACCTTTCCAGATAATACTGTTCATTCTTATCTCTTTATCTAAAAACTGTTCTACACCTGTTGCCACCGAATTTTATTTTGCATCATCTTTTGTTTCATTCAGGGGTGCTTCTAGGATGTGCGGGAGCTCCCAAAACATACTTTGTGGGGCTTGTCTAGATACACAATTGATTCACCACAAATCAGCATCAACACTATTCTGGTAGCCCATTCGATACCATGAAAGATATACCATACCATACAGCTGGAGTGATTTACTTGCCAGGATACTCTCCTGGAACCAAGACTCTGGGAGGACTCCACAGGCACAAGTTCTGAAGCTTCTTGGGGGCATTTACGTGAGTCTACATGTGGGGTAAAGGATTGAAGAGTGCCTCAAAGGGAGAAATGGGGACTGAGGTCCACATAGGTTCAGTATGAGATTGGGGCTCCTTGCTTAGATGACACTGCAGGCCTTTGTCAATCCCAGGCACTGGAGGGGAACCTAGAAAATTTTGAGAAAGCTGCTTCTTGCCATCAAGACACACAGAGGAGCTGCTCTGGACTTGGGGCACCTACCCCGATGGCACTATCTACCTGGCCAGTCCTCAGCTCTGGAGAGGGACTTAGAAAATATCTGGACAGTCATTCCAAAGCTCGAGGTCCCCTGATGTGAGGGCCCACGGCAGGGGCCCCGCTTACCTGGGTCTAAAGGCGGTACTGATTTCATTGTTTAAATTTTGTCTCTATAACAAAATGAACATTCTTTGAGAGAAGGGAGTGCATTCTACTTCATTTCGCCACCTCTCACCCCTGCCCTCTGTTATAGAATGCACAGTGTATTGCAAACAAAGAAAATATTGCATAAGGAGTTCTGATAATGTAGGGGTAGTTATGGTAGCAGTGGCAGGTCCTACTCCCCCAGACTTTACCCTGCTCACCACTCAGGCCCAAGGGACAGTGCCTTTAAGTATGTCCTCAAGGTGGCTCTGAACCCCCTGGGTGGTTCTCTAAGATGTTGAAGGAGGTGTATCTAAACAGTGGGAAGAACCTGTGGTTCATACAGAAGCAGGACTTCAAGTACGATAGGCCCAGAAGGAGGGAGTCTTCTGACTGGGCAGATAAGCAGGTGGGTGGCACATGAGCACCTCCCATTGCAAGCCAGCCCAAGAGAGCTAGGGCATTCCTCATCCTCCCACATGCCTGTCATGCTGAGATGCCAAGACCTTGAACATGTTTAGGAAGAAAGAATTTTCTTCTAAGAGGAAATTTTATTTTTCTGAAAACAAATTTACTTTTAGCCCTCATATGTTTTCTCACCCAACATGCAAGTATTCACACATGCCTGTGCGTGCACACACACACACACACTCCTTCCCTTCCTCCCTGTGACTCTCATCTCTCTACTCTCCTCCACATGCTAGTTATAAGACCTTGAGGGATGTTTCTTAATATCTGTGTGCCTCCATCTCCTTTTTGGTAAAAGTAGGGATAAATAGTGACATTTAGCTCAAAGGATGAAAGGACAGAACAGATATGAAAACCTCTGACATGATACATGGTGCTCCTGATAGGTAAGTTTCCTTCCTTCCATTCAAAACATGCGTCCACACACTAATACATTCACTTATACAGGCATTCACTTCCACATCCCACAAACATTTGTGATAGCCTCCTATATGTCAGGCTCTATGCAGGGGGACAGGGTGTCCAGGCCTTTTTTTCCATCTTGGAGAACTTAGCAGCCCTGACACTCTGTGTTCCTATGCTGTAGAATGAGAGCACTGTGGTTAAGAATGCCATTTACGTCTTTGGAAAATTTGATTCCTTGTGTATAAGATTTTGGAAAAATTGTTAACATTATCTCCCCCATTTACAAACTGTTAATTTTCAGTAGGAAAAGATCAGATTAGATTGTACGCCAACTAAACAATCCCATCTATTTTCCCCCCCTAATGAAATGTTTGTCTTCCTTTTATTGTTCTGCCTGCCTCCTCATTGTTATTCATATAGTTCTGTCACTCACAACTCTACCTTACCACAGATTACAGAAACATCAGTTCATTAAACAAGTTCTGCCACTTCGACTGAGAAAGAAATGTCTGTCTCCATGTACTGTCTACTAATAAATGGAGACAAACAAAAAACAGATACACAGGATAAATATAACTCCTGACTGATGTACTCACCACTGAGCTGTTTGGTATGATTACATTAATATTTTATGAAATTCATTTAAAAGCAAGTGTATTCATGACATATGGCTAAAGCCAGAGTAGATAAACTCCCTTTCTTCTTTGCATTCAATATGCCAAGAGTTCCATAGGCTACACTGCGTAGCAGGGCTTGCTAGAGGGCAGGATGTACATTGTACATGACGTTTCAAGGGCTCCTATCACATTGATTATTTCTTTTGTTTATCTTCAACCGTTAAGACCAAAGTAGACTTGAATTTCCAATACCAACCAAGAAAATAACCATTTGAAATCATGGGCCTTATACAAGTATTGCAGGATCTGAAAAAAATCAAAGAAGTCCAACACTAAAATACACTGGGAATAGAACACCAGAGAAATTCTCTCCCTTTTTCAGGCCCTATTCTGGCTTGAGGAGTACAGCCAACATGTACATAGTATTACCACTTATGTTAGGAATTTAAACTTCTGAAGGAGATTTGAAATCATTTTATAAAAGGGTTGTGGAGGGACTTCACTGGTGGTCCAGTGGGTAAGACTCCACGCTCCCAATGCAGGGAGCCAGGGTTTGATTCCTGGTTGGGGAAGTAGATCCCACGTGCATGCTGCAACTAAGAAGTCCACATGCCGCAACTAAGAGATTGCATGCTGCAACTAAGAAGTCTGCATGCCACAACTAAAAAAAAAAAGATCCCGCATACTGCAACTAAGATCCCGGGTGCCACAAGTAAGACCCAGCGCAGCCTAAATGAATGAATGAATAAATAAATAAATAAATAAATATTTTTAAAAAGGGTTGTGGAAAAGGCCAGGGTATTCCCCTAAAGCCCTTTCACAATAAATACCCTGTTCTGTTTTGCTTTTACCACCATCTCTTCTTCTAACGCCTTTTCCCTACTGCCTTCTTTACTCTCGGCACTGCCATTGGTGGAAATGTCATAAGATGTTGGTTTGTATTCCCTCTTCTGATTCATGTACTTTCCAAACTCCCAGCTTACTGGAAATGCTGCAAATGCTGTTTTTCAGTTGCGCCACCTTGCTCCTCTGAGTTGCAGCTCTATTACATCTCTATTATATGATTTTAAGTAATGTTTCAGTGTAGCCTTAAGTCTTCCTGCTGCCTAGCAACTTGCACTTAACTCAACCTAGAGTAGTTATCTAGCAATATTATCATCCTCCATTCTCTGTACACATCTGAGCCAGGGAGCTACAATGGAGGAAAATGCCAGTTGTCCAGTCATCCATATGTCTAACCATTTGTATGTCCTTCAGTATTTTGATGCCAGCCCCTCTGCAGGTGTTGGGGTTGAAGGAATAAGATAAAATCCTTGACTTCAGAGTATAGTTTGGGAACAGCCATGCAAACAATTATAATGCTTTGTCATCAATTATTATTATCATCACTATAATTGTTTATTGGGTGCTTCCATTGTGCTAGGGACTGTGCTTAAGCATTTTATATAATCTCATTCCAAAAGACCAGTGGGCTAGGTACTGTTATTATCCTTCATTTTATAGATAAAGAAACTGGGGCTCAGAAAGATTTAGTTACTTGCCCAAGGTTCCACAGCCAATAACCTAGGCAAGACGTAGGATTCAAATCCAGGTTAGTTTAACTCTAATGCTTTTAACCACTGCACTGCCTCTCAATGTAGTATGGCAATTGTTTTCATGAATTAATTTAATTACAGGTATAAGGTGAAATAGGTATGCTGAAAAACATGGCAGACAAATAACAAAATGCTTCTATATAATTCTTTTTTGCAAGTGTGGCGGATTAAAGGTGGATACGAATTCTTTGTTTCCCCTCCCGTCAAGAGGTGAGGTCTATGCCCCACCCCCTTGAGGATCTGGATGGGCTCTAGCACCACTTTGACCAATAGAATACAGCAGAAGGGATGTTGTGCCTGTTTTCAGGGCCAGGCCTTAAGAGAGATAAAATTTCCACTTGTCTCTGGGAACACTTGCTATGGGAGCTTCAGTCACAATGTAACATGTCTGACTACCATGCTGGAGAGACCATGTGGAGAGGGCCTTAGTGTAAATGGAAAGGGAGGGATCCAGCTGAGCCCGGTGTTTTATCTGTCCCTGCCAAGGTGCCATGAGTATGAATAAAGCTGTATTGGAACCTCCAGACTATCCCACCACAGCTGAGGCATCCCAGTTGATACCATGTGGAACAGGTGGATTGCCCATTTGAGTCCTGCTTAAACTCTTTATCCAGAAAAATCTTAAAATATAATAAAGTCATTGTGTCTTAAGCCACTAAGTTATAATGTGTTTGTCATACAGCAATAGGTAAGCAGAATATGCAGCACGTCTGAGGAGTGGGGTGTGATTGGTTAATAGAGTTAGCTATTTTCAAGTAATTAAAATAGAAAGTACACTAAGCACCTAACTAGACTGATTATTTTTCCGATTATTGAAAAGGTGCTTTGGGATCCAGCAGGGCCCCAGAGCCACTGTCTTTGAGCAATTGTTGTCACTGTACTATTGCTGTGTAGAAGGACCAGTTGGAACAATGCCAGATGACAACACACTACCAGATGTACAAAGACTACAGATGTCTACAAAACACTAGAAACCTTAGAGGTTGCCCATCTTTGATGCCTGACAAAGACACCACATATGCCAATTTTACGGTTCAACCCTTGATATTTTCTGGCAGGCCAGTTCACGATGGCTTTCTTCCTATAGACAGCAACCTGTGCTTTTGTGGCAGGGGAAGAGGATGCTGTCCATAATACTACTGCCCATTGATCAGGTGTATATGAATTTCCAGGTTTTATACACATCATCTCATTTAAACTTCAGAACAATCCTAAGGAATGACCAATATTATTATTCCCTATTTTACAGATGAGGAAATTGAAACTTACAGAGATAACACAGTAAGGCCACACAGTAGGTGGCTTTTACTAGTTATGCTCTCAATCATTGGTCTACTCTGCTTCTCACAAAGTCCATGGGTCCACAGGAAAAAAAGATACTTCTTGTCAGACTAAGCTCTGTTACCTACCAACTCAACCTGTAGAGTCCTTCAAATGTTCCGGTCCAAAAGGCTACCATAGGGTTGCTTATCTCTACAGCCAGAACTTCCTGTTGAGATATTCAATATATGTGTTGTCACAGCAATAGATAATTTAGAACCCTCTGTTCTAAATCTGAAGTCTCAACTTTGACTCACAGGAGAAGTTGGAATTGTGGCAATGTATGAACTGGAGATAGGCAGATATAGGAGCTGACATATTTACTATCCTGCTTGCCTTTTCAGAACTGGACCTGGTTCTGGCTGGCTGGAGTCCTCTTCATACCCTCAGAAAGCCTCTGCTTACACTTAGTGACTTCTCCCCATCCAAGTCCCCCCCCCCCACCCGCCGCCAGGTCCATTAAAGGCATTTCCAATCTTTTAGGTATTCCAGAGACCCTTGATCACCAGGAGGTAGTCTGTATTTACAGTCAAACCACTGAAATGCAACTATGGATTAGTCTAAAATAAATGTTCCAAATAGGATCTAATTATATATGCATAATTAAGCTATTTTATAGAAAATTATGATTCCAATTCAGGTATACATTTCTGCTACATTATTGCTATTTCTTTAGCGTTCCTACAAAATTCATTGGAAAATTAAGAATTATGCCTGGGTATTGAGAAATTTTAACTCACTACAGTCCTGGCTGCCTCCTCTCTACACAGATCCTTGAAAAGACTTCTCAGGCAGCCAACCTGAAGAGGGAACACAGATTTCTAAGGAGAGCTTGGCTGAGCTGTGAGATGACCTTGAACTTACCACAAGCCCTCTTGGAAATAGAACACAAGTTTCTAAATTTTTGCACAATGACTCTCAAATTCTACCAAAATCTGTCTTGCTTCTCCAGAAGATCATCAAAACCCTTGTTTCAGGTCAGTTGGAAAGTTGGGGTAGGGCCTGGTTCATGCACAATGACAAACGAGGCAGCAAGCTGGGCTTGGGTGGGTTATGTGGCATAATTTCAGCTCATAAAGACTCTCCCTAATAAATATCAACTTTGATCCCAAATTTCAACCAATGAAGCTTTATTTCATTAGTATAAGTTTTTGCAAATATCTATATATCTAGCCCACCTTCCCCCTATTCCTTCCTATTTTGTTCTTTGTGTTCTTGCCTTGTTAGAACATTTGACAGATTCAGGGTCATGCCCCTGACTCTCATCTAGGGATGCTGTGAACACCTTTGGAAAGGCATTAGGGAGGACATTTCACACTACATCTTTGGTTCCTAGATTTCTGGATTTTAGAGATGAATAAAAAAAAATATATACATATATATACTTAAGGTTGCCAACCTCTTAATTTGCTAAGAAAAGACATGGAAAAAAGTAACAAAAATTAACCACGTACCATTCATGCAATTCATAAAAGACAGAACATTTCAAAACCAAAAATATAGGAAATCTATAATCTCTGAATAAAGAACAGTCCTTTCAATTGAGCAAATTTAGCTTCATGAAAAATTCACTATATTCTTAGTTTCTACATTTTGCAGTGGATGAGGGAAAGCAATATCAACTGGTCCCGGGCTCCAGCCCAGTGTTTGGAGATGACTCAACTACCTCACTTAGTGTGCACCCTTATGTATGAAGATCCCTATGAAAAAAGTCTTTCAGAGCTAAAGTGTCAAACACACACAAGTGTTAAGGGCCATGAAAAGTTTGACTTCTCCTGAGGACTGGTATATTTTCTCTTCAGGGAAAATGCAAATTATATAACTGATCAGGTTTCCCTTTTTGTTTTGGCTACCTGGTCACAAGGGCAGTTCACCTTTAGAAACTGGGTGGGATCCTATGACCTACATATCTGAGTTCTAATTAACCTCCCTACCGGGGCTTCCCCTTCTATTCTCATTTATATTTTCCTAGATGATGGTTTATTTTACTTGTAATTTTTCTCTTTTACTGTAATCTTTCTTATAAGCTGCCCCAAATATTTTGTGGAATGGGGTGATGTAAATCAGCTCAGTATTTAACCATTTTCCCCACACTGTATAGTCTTGCATACCTTCCAGTCGTTGGTGTACCACTTCCTCTGCTTAGGCTGTTCTTAGTTCCTTTTTTCCATCTGACACTTTCTTATATATCCCTGGACACTGAGCTCAAATGTTGCCACTTCTGTCAACCTTCCCTGATCACCACTACCCACCTAGCACCCCCTCCATCCTACTCTGGCTAAAACAATACTTTTCTACATGTATCTACTATGGCTAAAACAATACTTTTCTACATGTATCTACTATGACACTTGCTACATTGTAGTGTAGTGATATGGACTTTGCTGCCTCTGCCACTGGATTCTGAGCTTGAAGGCCCATTTGGTATCCCCTTGACCTAGCTCAATATATTTTAATTCATGGATGGGTGAATAAAAGCACAAATGAACAAAATGTTTAGGAAGTCTTTGAGTTGTTGAGGGTCAAGAGGCAGCTCAAATGAGAACAGGTTTTATTAGGGATAAAATATGGGGGTTCTAAAAGTATTCTAGTCACTATGAGGGAAGGAATCTTTCTCTTTTTTGTTCACTGATTTATCCCCAGGGCTCCTCGCAGTATCTTGCTTACAGCAGGCCTCAGTAAATATTCCTTGTATGAATGAATGAATAAACCATCTCACTCTACCGGACTCTTTATAATAGTTTCCATGGGGGAATCTTGAGAGTCCCATCACTTGGTAGGATTCAAGCTTGATTTGGAGAGACATTAGTTCTATTTGGTACAGTGGTTTATATATTATTGGCTCTTGGTGAAGTGTCCACCATGATGATGAACAGTGCTCTCCTTTCTCAGGATCTCAACATTATCTGCCACTGAAAGCATATTCTATTTGTGGACGATAGTAAAATAATAGAAACCCAAGTCCGGGCCCCCTTGAGGAGCTTGAAGAACAGTGGCCTATCATGTGTCACACATCTTCATTCTTTCTTTCTGTTCTCATCAGAGTTTGCCTGCTGCGTCCAGTGAGAACTGCCTCCTTAAGAATGACAATTCTCATAGATGGGCAGCGTCTTGCTCTGGGAATAAGGGCCATGAGTCATATTTTCCAACATCTCTCATTATGGAGGAGGCATAGTCAATACAGTGGAGACACCATAATGAGGGACACTTCTTCTTTGGGACTTCACAGGCTCCACACTTGGATGCTAAGGATATTTTAATTTAGGGGAAAGTAAAGGAAGCAGCACACAGTATTCAGTGAGTACCCTTTAATCGGTCCATTCTTGGCTTCATCTGGGATGATGGGCAGAACAATGCTCCAAAGGCGGCCTGACTCTTTTTGGTGCCTCCCTTCATGTGAAAACTAACATTAGTCTTATTTGACGAGCTTGGAGAAGCAAATACTCTTTCAGGAAAGACAGGTGCCGGCCAGAGGGGACCTTCTAATCTGCCATCACTGTGGATTAACTTTATTGAACAGCAGTTGTACAAAAAACACCATGTTAGATGAAAGGGAGCTCTACACCAAACCCCAGAGATGGCCAGTCTCTGCTCCACGCTCAATGAATATAATAAGCTAGACACTGCCCAGATGACAAGTATGTGTCCAAGAGATTCAGCATCCATGACAGTATGGATTTGAGCTCTCTGGGGGAAGTCAAGGAAGCTTATGTATCATTTGTTTTTCATCAATGCCAAAAGCCTCTTCTGTTGTCACAGATAGGCCAGATGAGACAGGACAAAGAAAAACTCTGCCGGCTAAGAAGGAAACCTTCTAAGGGGCAGAAAAGTAGCTAAATTACTAAGCCATCAATGGGTGACCTCAGGAAACAGTTCCATGTGGCTCCTTTGCTTCCTTTTCCATTTTAAGGAATTTGGGGCAGTAGGAAGAGGATTAGGGGGATGTTTTATCCCATTCAGTTAAAACATTACATAAAAAGGTGGCAGGCCCCCTGTTTCCCAGACTCTAGCAAGAAGAAGGGTAAGCAGCATTGGCGCGTGGTGCCAACTTTCTGCTTCTCTGGACACCCCCCGCCAGATTTACAGGGAGCGGTCACCAGCATTGTCAGACACACACTGTTCTCTTCACCTGCCATTGTCCAGTGCTTCTCCAGGGAAAAATTTGCCCCTGCATTCATTATACTTCATTGTTGTTAAGAATAGAAATAAGCCATAATTCAACTTTTTGTGAGCCATATATCAGATGTGAACTTGAAATAATAATAATCATAGCTGAGTTCACTGAGGAATTACTGTGAGTCAGGCATCATTCTAAGACTTTATATGTATTAACTCATTAATCCTCATAACAATGCTATGTCATAGGTGCTATTATTAGCTCTGTTTTACAAATGAAGAAACTGAGGCATAGAGAGGTTAAGTAAATTGCCAAAGGTTACACAGCTACTTAATGGCAGAGCAGGGATTTATTTGAACCCAGGCAGTCTATATCCAGAACCCACGTTCTAATCTGATGAGTAAATTGCTTCCCTAAAATAATATGGAGAGGAGAAAAATCATTTCACATATAACTGAAGTGATTTTACACATAGCTTTACAAAGTATGTCTCAGCCTAGTGCTATTGCCCTGTATACTTTTAAGAGAACTAAATATCAGTATTTCTAAGACCAGGTTTCCAAAAACCCAAGTAACTTTCCTTGGAGCATAGCTAAATGATCCCTGAGTCACAAGGTTGAAGGGGACCATGAGAAGCCATTTCTTCATAGTCCTTAAGAAAACAAGAGGGAGGCAAAGGGGCTTGAAGTAGAAATTAAAATCACTCTTGAGGTTTCAAATGTCTAGTTGGGGTGGATGTGATTAGCGCTGACACTGGCTGCCTAGTACCCAAGTACTTTCAGTCTAAATGGCAGCTTAGCAGCTATTTGAAGGAAGTATGTTAGTATTTCCTTTATCTTAAATAACACGTAATATGACTAATAGCAATAATAATGGCACCAGTTAACCTTCATTGAGTGCTTATTATATACCAAGCATTGTGCTAAGTATATTATTTAACATTCACAGCAATCCTATGAGGTAGATACTATAACCATCCCCATTTCACAGATGAGAAAACTGAGGTACAGATAGGTCAAGTAACTTGCTCAAGGTCACATAGCTAGCAAGTGGCAGAGCCAGGATTTAACCCGAGCAGTTTGTCTTTGAGGCTTGTACTCAGCAAGGTACTGTCTCTGCAGAAATAGCCCTCTGAGCTACTGTTATGAAAACCTACCCCAATTTTCTAGGCCTGATATTGACCCCAGCACAGCTTTGGGCCTGTAACGATGGCCTGGATGATTTTTTACTCTCAGTGTTAGGCCTTTTTTTGTTCCACATTATAGATGGGTGGCAAAGCACTGAAGATTACTTTGTGAGCATAGATTTATGTTTAAATGTGGTAATTTACAAATAATCTAAGCTAACATTTAGTCCTCTTAGTATCAGAGTAGGTCTGGCCTCAAGATTTTTTCTGGGACATATACCCATACGGTTCAGTCTTCCATAAATTGGTAATATTTAAGCCAAATCAGATAATCTAGTCACTCCAGACTATAAGAGATAGTCTAGAGTGACTGTGATTGTGATTCAGGACCACTCTATATAAAGCTATAAAATAATATATAAGATTTTAGTTTAAATTCTATTATAATGAAATAATGAAGAAAAACAAAATAAAAAAATTACCCCCTTTGGAAATGTTTATGAGAAATATATTAATAATGATTTTTAAAGTATTCTAATAGCCAAGATTTTTGAGCACTAACTATGTGCCAGGAATTGTACTAAGCACAATTTAATTCTCACGACAACCCTAAGTGGCATCACTCTAGATCTGTTTCTCAACTTCAATGTGCTTATGAATCACATGGGGATCATGTTAAAATGCAGCTTTGATTCAGCAGGTCTGGGCTGTGGCCTGAGATTCTGGGATTCTTAACAGCTCCCAGGTTATGCAGACCACACCTGAGTAGCAAGGTCCTAGATTGGCCTAGATTGTCTTGGTCCAGTCATGCTTTTAAGTAGGATAACAATTGAGCGAATCTGGGAGATTAATGTTTAGGATGTTTAAAAAGCACCCCAGGCTTCCTGATATGGCAATTCCCTAATGTTTTCATAAACCCATTTTTGGATCAAATTTATAATTATTTTATAACATTTATATCATTATTCATGATTTTATATTTGCAAATTTGCCTACTTGCTAAAATTTCTTTGTAACCCCCCAAATCAATACTCACAGTACTTTCATGGTCATTTAAGGTCATATGCAGAGCGATAAAAAATTTGAGTTGCCCAAGGCACATTCACAAACCTATTTTTATGGTTAATGGCTCTGACAGTCCAGGAAGCTTTTCTGTGTCTAAACTAAGCCCTTCAGATGACATGGCATTTTTCTTCTGATTTTATCTTTAGTGGAGATGGAGTTAGTATACCATGCCCATTCTCTTACAGGTTACTTTGTTCTAAAAAATATGAACAGTTATTCAATGTTAACAATAGTCTTTGGGATGTTCCCCGCTATCTCCTGTCCTTCCCTCTAGGAACCTAAGATTTTTGGGATATCTAAGTCAGTTCTTATTCTAGCTCCATGTTTATTTGCTTCCTCTAAGAAATGTATAAAATTAGACAAACTTTGTAGTTCTTTGCCAAATCCTGCTGTACTTTTATTCCAATGAGTTAAATATTCAGTGACCATATCCTGCATCAGATATACCCCCAGCTTGCCCATAGTGCAATAGGGAGTATACTAGTAACTACAGGCCACCCAGCCTATAAAGCTCATATTACAAAAATGCACACTCTAGGCAGAATCTGGTAAATGTCAACCTCAAAATAAGTTGTGTCATATTGTTATATTTATGTGCATATGGTCAGTAAAAAGAAACACTTGTGAGGTGATTAAAAATAGCATACCAGGTAAAATTGGTTGTCCGGCAATTCCCAGCGGTGCCATTCCAAGATTATTCATTGCTGTGGCCCATGCAGTTGGATCAGACATAGGTAGTGTCATTGTAGTGGAATCCACACTCAGAGTTCTACTATTATCAGCTAAGAAGAAATGACAAGCAAAATAATTTGTTGTATTAAGGTTTCAGTATCTAGTTCACTTATCAATGTAAACTCTGGCAACTCTTTACAGAAATGGACTGGTGGACAAGTGGTGGACATAGCCTTAATTTCAGCTCTTTACAAGGGTTAAAACAATACAGCTCAAACTGGCAGGAAATTATAGAATTTGAAAGCACTTTACCAGATGGCATTTTAGTGTTTCTTTCTTTCTCTCTCTCCCTCTCTCTCTCACCCAACTCCTCCCCTCCTTCCCTCCTTCTCCCTTCTTTCTTTCCTCCCTCCCTCCCTCCCTTCTTTCCTTCCTTCCTTCCTCCCTCCCTCCCTTCTTTCCTTCCTTCCTTCCTTCCTTCCTCCTTGTTTTAAAGTCAATGAAAACTATTTTTTAGAGTAGTTCTAGGTTCACAGCAAAATTGAGGGGAAAGTACAGAGATTTCACATACACACCCCCCCCCCCCACATGCATAGCCTCCCCTATTATCAACATCTCTCACCAGAGTGGTTCGTTTGTTACAACTGATGAACCTACACTGATGCATCATAATCATCGAAAAGCCATAGTTTACATTAGGTTTCACTTTGGTGTTTTACATTCTACAGGTTTTGAAAAATGTATAGTGACATGTATCCATCATTGTAGTATCATATAGAGTATTTTCACTGCCCTAAAATTCCTTTGTGCTCTACTTATTCATCCTTCTCCCCTCCCCCAACCCCAGCAACCACTGATCTTTTACTGTCTCCATAGTTTTGCCTTTTCTAGAATGTCATATAGTTGGAATCATACAGTATGTAGCCTTTTCAGATCGGCTTTTTCACTTAGTCATGTGCATTTAAGTTTCCTCTATGTCTTTTCATGGCTCCATAGCTCATTCCTTTTTTTTTGCTGAATAATATTCCATTGTCTGGATATACCACACTTTATCTTTTCACGTACTGAAGGACATTGTGGTTACTTCAAAGTTTTGGCAATTATGAATAAAACTGCTATAAACATTTCTGTGCACGTTTTGTGTGAACATAAGTTTTCAGTTCCTCTGGGTAAATACCAAGGACTGCGATCACTGGATTGTATGGTAAGAGCATATTTAGTTTTGTAAGAAGCCGTCAACCTGTCTTCCAAAGTGGCTGTACCATTTTGCATTCCCACCTCCAATAAATGAGAGCTCCTGTTGATCCACATCCTCATTTAGTGTTGTCAGTGTATTTAGTGTTGTCAGTGTTCTGGATTTTGGTCATTCTAATAGGTTTGTAGTGGTATTTCATTGTTGTTTTAATTTGCATTGCCCTGATGACATATGATGTGGAGCATCTTCTCATATGCTTATTTACCATCCATATATCTTCTTTGGTGAGGTGTCTATTAGTCACTGGCCCATTTTTCAATCAGGTTGTTTGTTTTACTATTGTTGAGTTTTAAGAGTTCTCTGTGTATTTTAGATAACAGTCCTTTATCAGATGTGTATTTTGTAAATATTTTCTTCAAGTCTATGGCTTGTCTTCTCATTCTCTTGACATTGTCTTTCACAAAGTTTTTTAATTTTAATGAAGTCTAGTTTACCAATAATTTCTTTCATGGATCATAACTTTGGTGTTATATTTAAAAAGTTATTGCCATATCCAAAGTCATCTAGGTTTTCTCTTACGTTGTCTTTTAGGAGTTTTATAGTTTTGTATTTCACATTTAGGTCTATGATCCATTTTGAGCTAATTTTTTGATGGGTATAAAATCTGTGTCTAGATTCATTTTTTTGCATGTGGATGTCCAGTTGTTCCAGCACATTTGTTGAAGAGACTATCTTTGCTCCATTGTATTGCCTTTGCTCCTTCATCAAAGATCTGTTGACTCTATTTATGTGGGTCTATTTATGGGCTCTCTCTTCTGTTCCATTGATCTATTTGTCTGTTCTTTCACCAGTACCACACTGTCTTGATTACTATAGCTTTACAGTCAGTCTTCAAGTTGGGAGGCATCAGTTTTCCAACTTTGTTCTTCTCCTTCAATATTGTGTTAGCTATTCTGGGTCTTTTGCCCCTCCGTAAAGTTTAGAATCAGTTTTTTTTTTTTTTGATATCCACAAAATAACTTGCTTGGACTTTGATTGAATCAAGTTGGGAAAAATTACATCTTGACAATATTGAGTCTTCCTATCCGTGAACATGAAATATCTATTTACTTAGTTCTTCTTTGGCTTTTTTTTCATCAGAATTTTTTAGTTTTCCGAGTTTTTTTTTTTTCCAAGTGTACACACCACAGGAGCTTGGGATGATTAAGATGTTTCCCATTCTTCTCATAGTCTAGTTGCATATGATTACTTCAGCAGCTTCCATCCAAACTACTCATGCATGCAAACCAAGAAAAAACATCCAACGGTTTCCATAGTAGCAATGAAAAGGAAAAATTATATTCCTGATGGAATTTCATATCTTTGAGACAGTACTATTGAGTTGGACACATGATCAACAAACATCAATTTAACTAATTGAGTATTTGGGGGGTTAGGATAGCAGAGTACAAGCAGATAGGAGACATAGTCCCTGCCTTCAAAGGTTATACAATCTAATTGAAGAGACCGATGATGATGGTGATGATGATTATTATTATCACTACTCTCACCACCTCCATCCATTACTACCACTAACTACTGAATATTTGCCATATGCTAGGTAAAGCTCTTGGCATGCATTATTTTCATTTAACTTTCAAAACAACACTATGAGATAGGGGCTCTTTATATCTCCATTTAATAGATGAGAGGCTTTGAAGGGTTACATATATAGTCCAAGGTCACACAGGATGTGTACTTTTAGGCACCATGCTTTAGTATCTCCAAATAAACAATTAGGAAACAATGAAAGACTCAAAGAGTATAGACTAGGAATGTTATTGAAGTTTAAGGAATGAGGCTTTGTGGAGAAGACAGGATTTGAAAGAATGGGCCAGATTTCTATAGCATATGTCTTGAATTATGGGTAGTTATTAAATAGGTAAAGAAGAGGGGATAAGACATCCCAGAGCAGGGATGAATAAGCAAAGACATTGAAGCAGGTTATACATGCATGTGTGTGTATATATTGCACAGTTGGGAGAGATATAGTCGTAAGTCATCTGAGCACAAAAAGTCTTTTATTTTGGTAAATTTCCCTCTGACTACTGATAGCCATTTAAAAAAACTTTCCATTGCTTTCCTCCTACCTCCCAGTATGCACTCCTGCCAATTACACCCCCAAAGGCAACTCTATTCTAATAGTAGCTTGCTAACATCCGTCCATCACATTCTTCCAACCTGGCAATATGAGGGATGATCCTTGGCTGGGTTATTTATACAAGTGCTATTTTGGTCACTGATTGGTCATTACAAGAAAATGCAAATGGCCAAAAACATTATTTCTGAAATATTAGTTTTTATTATTCTCCTATACTGCGAAATTGCCTATGCTTCCTCTCCATAACCACCCCCCCCCCACCACAGAGTGATTGATGGCCCTAAGCATTTGTTACCGCAGTCAGAAGTCACATTTCAGAACTGGTGATTTCTCCGTCTGTAGGAGCTCTAGTCCTCACACCCAGTTTTCAGTGCTCTCTGAGAAGGCATACAAGAAGGCTAGAAATAGCCTCTTGTAAATATTATCAAGAAAACAAACATGGGGCATCAAATATCCTTTGGGTCAAGAGTTTATATAGTGATTATTAGGTTCATCTTGAATCCCAATCCCCAACTAGGGAGACAACTTTTAGAGAACGTTATAGCTGGAAGGGACCTTTAGGATGTTACTGAGTATGCACTTTGATTTTCTCTGCTGGCTGGAGAATGACTCTTAGAGGAAACAGCTAGGTTTAGAAGGACTGGTCCCCAATGCTAAAAATAATTTTTTGCAACAGTCTGGCTACTCACTGGCTCTGCAGGCCTGGGAAATATGTAAGAGAATTAGGAATTATTCTCAATAAAGAATTTTGAGATCAAAGATTAAGAATTTACAATGTACCTAGCCAAACTCTGGACTAATTTGGTGGGGGTGGGGGAGAGAAGGATCTAAATTATCAGTTTTTTTAAAGGACAACATAGTATCACTATTTTCAAACTATATATTAATTCACAGTGCTTGTTAAAATGTTAGCAAGTAGAGTTCCTATTAGGCTTGTTTACAATGAACAGATAAGGAACATGCTAATTAACAGCATTATTTCGCTACAATGAACTCGGTTCTTAAATCCTTACGGAGTTCTGCTTTAAATGCCCTTCTCTTCACCCTCCCTTCCCCCAACACCCATCTCCACCTGTCAAGTCCTACTCATTTTTCAAGGGTCATCTCAAATGCCACCTTGTCTGTGAAGCTACCTCACTGGAATTAATTACTCCTTCCTATGTGTTCTCATAATATTTTATGTAGAATTTGATTTTCATCTTTGCTTATTCTCTCACTTCTCCCCAAACCAAACTTTTATTGAGTCTTAGTATATGCCACGTTCTGTGCTAGTGACTAGGAATATAGAGATGAACAAAATTCATTTACTGTTCTGGAAGAACTCACAATACAATGAGAGGCATGACATATAAACAACTAAATACAAATCATTATAATAAGTACTGTAACAAAACTATGAGTAAAGTGCTATGGGAACAGAGAAGGAGTAATGAAATCTCTGGAATGGGTTTGGACATATGTGTTTGGGGTTGAGAGGTGGAGGAGATGAGGAATAGTCAGGGAAGCCTTCACTGGCAAAGAATCATTTGAAGTGAATCTTTAAGGAGGGACAGGATTTTCCTCTAGGTGGTGAATGGAGGATTAGGGTTGAGGAGCATCCCAGGAAGCAAGAACAACTGAACATTTACCATTGACTGCCTTGAATTATAGTTATTGGATACATGTCTCTCTTCTGCTAGCCTACATGCTCCTTTAGGTCAGGGACTGGGTTTTAGGCATCTTTGTTTCCCCATTTCTTAGTTTAGTGTCTGGTATGAAGTAGGCATTCAAGAAATATTTGAATGAATGAATAACGAAAATCAACTTACATTGATTTTGGGCACAATAAGCAATCTATGCAATGACACTCATTGATTATTTGTATACCTTTTCAGAACGATAAATTGGGATGCCATCTTAAAAGGGATGGTATAATTGCTAAACTGATTCACTCTCCAGGACAACTGAATTTATATGTAGAAATTTATTTAGAGTTATAACCAGGGATAGATGCACACAACTAATAATTCAGTTTGATTTTATTAGCTATAATCTTTTCCCCATATAGGCACAGTCATATATATAAGCAAGCTTGTAAATTTTTACTTTCAAAGAGAAATCCCAGATGATCATCTCTGGCAGCAATCTGGATTTAAGGTCTGTACTAACAAAACATGCTGTGCTAAACATCTGTTACGAATTATCACTTAATGGTGGAAAAGGTAAGTCCTGATTCACTTTTCAGACTAAAAATGCACATCTAACAATTTCTTTAGGTGTTTTATAAAAGTAGTCCTATGTCACTAAAGGAAGAAATTGCTCATTTTCCCATGAGTCCTATACTCACTGGCAGCAGCCAAGAATATTCAGAAGGTAAGTGCCAGTGGTTGTCAAATGGTATTCAAAATACCTCACCCAAGTCTGTAGATCATGTCCTGCTATGCTGGTTCTATTGTTCTGCTTGTGTGGCAACTCCTCAAGACATCGCAAGTTGTAGAGTGGTTGTAAATGAGTGCCCTCTAGGTAAGCTGATTGAAGATATGGCACTTTGGAACAAGAGTTCATTAGCACGAAAAAAATAAAACATTGGAAAGTGAACATCCACTTTAAGCTGGTATCACCCCATAACTATCAAATCACTACTGCCATCTGTTTATTTTTACACTGTTTATGCTTCACTGATTAAGTAGTCAATTACTGTCAAAGTTATTTGATCTTGAAGACAATACACACACACACACACACACACACACATTCTGTGATACATTTCATCCTGTAGTGGAGTTAATTATTTCAAATGTTTCCCTTATTTCCTTTGAAACAAGTTCAGTATGTTGGTGCCATCTTGCCAAATATATTTTATTGAGACATAAACTCTTCTTCTCTGACAGTTTACTCCCCTATAATTTTCTTTCTTTTGTTCAGTTTTACATCCATTGGTTTTTATGCTTGCTATAACTTTATTACACAGTATTGTACAAAGTTGAGGAGAGGATTTTGTCAACAAACATCTATTGAAAGTCTCTCAAGAGTAGGAAGTAATCTTGCCTAGTGATCAAGAGCATGGGTTTGGGAGTCAGATGGCTCTGTACCACAGTCTAGCTCTACTACTTAGTAACTGTAATGTGATCATTATTTTGCTGTTTTCTTTTCTCCTCTATTTAACAGCCTGCCTTCCAGCCTTCCTTTCATATTTAGTGTAAGTTCATTGAACATTTTCTATGTGTCATGCATCATTCTAGATATTGAAGACAACATTGTTGTGAGTCAAACTGGCCTCATCCTCGGTCATATGAAGCTAACACCTTAGTGCGGGAGGGAGATATTAAAATACAAATGAATATAAAATAATTACACATTATGATAAGTGCTCTGAATAAAGAACTGGGTTTGATGAGAAAAATGTCAAGCTAAAAAATTAGGAAAATGATAGTATCTACCTTAAAAGTTTGTTGAAGATTAAATTAGATAATGTGGGTAAAGAATTTAGCATGGCGTCTGGGTCATATTAAGCACTTGGTAAGTGGGAATAATAACATGGTAATAGTTAAGATGATGATGAAGAAGTAGTCCTGGCCATGAAGGGCTCAAAGTCTACAGACAGACACAGCATATATATGAATTATTGCACTACATTATACAAATAATGAAACTGAGGCACAGAGAGTTTAAGTAATCAGCTCAATATCACACAGCTAATAAGTGGTAGAACAGGAATACAAACCCAGACAGCTCTGACGCCAATGCCCACAGTCTTATGCATCACACTAAACTCCCTCCCAAAGAGCCCCTTTATTTACAGTGTTCCATTAGCTCATTAAACACATTACTATCCTGTTTACAAGAGACCCACTTCAGACCTAGGGACACATACAGACTGAAAGTGAGGGGATGGAAAAAAATATTCCATGCAAATGGAAATCAAAAGAAAGCTGGAGTAGCACTTCTCATATCAGACAAAACAGATCTTAAAATAAAGACTATTACAAGAGACAAAGAAGGACACTACATAATGATCAAGGGATCAATCCAAGAAGAAAGTATAACAATTGTAAAAATTTACGCACCCAACATAGGAGCACCTCAATACATAAGGCTAATGCTAACAGCCATAAAAGGGGAAATCAACAGTGACACAATCATAGCAGGGGACTTTAACACCCCACTTTCACCAATGGACAGATCATCCAAAATGAAAATAAATGAGGAAACACAAGTTTTAAATGACACATTAAACAAGATGGACTTAATTGATATTTATAGGACATTCCATCCAAAAACAACAGAATACACTTTCTCCACAAGTGCTCATGGAACATTCTCCAGGATAGACCATATCTTGGGTCACAAATCAAGCCTTGGAAAATTTAAGAAAATTGAAATTGTATCAAGTATCTTTTCCAACCACAACGCTATGAGACTAGATATCAATTACAGGAAAAAGTCTGTACAAAATACAAACACATGGAGGCTAAACAATACAGTACTAAATAACAAAGAGATCACTGAAGAATCAAAGAGGAAATAAAAAATACCTAGAAACAAATGACAATGAAAACATGATAACCCAAAACCTATGGATGCAGCAAAAGGAATTCTAACAGGGAAGTTTATAGCAATACAATGCTACCTCAAGAAACAACAAATATCTCAAATAAACAACCTAACCTTACATCTAAAGCAATTAGAGAAAGAAGAACAAAAAACCGCCAAAGTTAGCAGAAGGAAAGAAATCATAAAGATCAGATCAGAAATAAATGAAACAGAAATGAAGGAAACGATAGCAAAGATCAATAAAACTAAAAGCTGGTTCTTTGAGAAGGTAAACAAAATTGATAAACCATTAGCCAGACTCATCAACAAAAAATGGGAGAAGACTGAAATCAATAGAATTAGAAAGGAAAAAGGAGAAGTAACAACTGACACTGCAGAAATACAAAGGATCATGAGAGATTACTAAAAGCAACTCTATGCCAATAAAATGGACAACCTGGAAGAAATGGACACATTCTTAAAAAAGCACAACCTTCCAAGACTGAACCAGGAAGAAAAAGAAAATATAAACAGACCAATGACAAGCACTGAAATTGAAACTGTGATTAAAAACCTTCCAACAAACAAAAGCCCAGGACCAGATGGCTTCACAGGTGAATTCTATCAAACATTTAGAGAAAAGCTAACACCCATCCTTCTCAAACTCTTCCAAAATATAGCAGAGGGAGGAACACTCCCAAACTCATTGTACAAGGCCACCATCACCCTGATACCAAAACCAGACAAAGATGTGACAAAGAAAGAAAACTACAGGCCAATATCACTGATGAACATAGAAGCAAAAATCCTCAACAAAATACTAGGAAACAGAATCCAACAGCACATTAAAAGGATCATACACCATGATCAAGTGGGGTTTATCCCAGGAATGCAAGGATTCCTCAATATACACAAATCAGTCAATGTGATACACCATATTAACAAACTGAAGGATAAAAACCATATGATCATCTAAATAGATGAAGAAAAAGCTTTCGACAAAATTCAACACCCATTTATGATAAAAACCCTCCAGGAGTAGGCATAGAGGGAACTTACCTCAACATAATAAAGGCCATATATGACAAACCCACAGCCAACATCGTTCTCATTGGTGAAAAACTGAAACCATTTCCTCTAAGATCAGGAAAAAGACAAGGGTGTCCACTCTCACCACTATTATTCAACATAGTTTTGGAAGTTGTAGCCACAGCAATCAGAGAAGAAAAATAAATAAAAGGAATCCAAATCGGAAAAGAAGAAGTAAAGCTGTCACTGTTTGCAGGTGACATGATACTATACATAGAGAATCCTAAGGATGCTACCAGAAAACTACTAGAGCTAATCAATGAATTTGGTAAAGTAGCAGGATACAAAATTAATGCACAGAAATCTCTTGCATTCTTATACACTAATGATGAAAAATCTGAAAGAGAAATTAAGGAAACACTCCCATTTACCATTGCAACAAAAAGAATAAAATATCTAGGAATAAACCTACCTAAGGAGACAAAAGACCTGTATGCAGAAAACTTTAAGACACTGATGAAAGAAATTAGAGATGATACAAACAGATGGAGAGATATACCATGTTCTTGGACTGGAAGAATCAACATTGTGAAAATGACTCTACTACCCAAAGCAATCTACAGATTCAATGCAATCCCTATCAAACTACCAATGGCATTTTTCACAGAACTAGAACAAAAAATTTCACAATTTGTATGGAAACACAAAAGACCCCGAATAGCCAAAGCAATCTTGAGAACGAAAAACAGAGCTGGAGGAATCAGGCTCCCTGCCTTTAGACTATACTACAAAGCTACAGTAATCAAGACGGTATGGTACTGGCACAAAAACAGAAACATAGATCAATGGAACAGGATAGAAAGCCCAGGGATAAACCCATGCACATATGGTTACCTTAACTTTGATAAAGGAGGCAAGAGTATACAATGGAGAAAAGACAGCCTCTTCAATAAGTGGTGCTGGGAAAACTGGACAGTGATATGTAAAAGAATGAAATTAGGACACTCCCTAACACTATACACAAAAATAAACTCAAAATGCACCTAAATGTAAGGCCAAACACTATAAACTCTTAGAGGAAAACATAGGCTGAACACTCTATGACATAATTCACAGCAAGATGCTTTTGACCCACCTCCTAGAGGAATGGAAATAAAAACAAAAATAAAGAAATGGGACCTAATGAAACTTAAAAGCCTTTGTACAGCAAAGGAAACCATAAACAAGATGAAAAGACAACCCTCTCAATGGGAGAAAATATTTGCAAATGAAGCAACTGACAAAGGATTAATCTCCAAAATTTACAAGCAGCTCATGCAGCTCAATGTCAAAAAAACAAACAACCCAATCCAAAAATGGGCAGAAGAGCTAAATAGACATTTCTCCAAAGAAGATATACAGATTGTCAACAAACACATGAAAGAATGCTCAACATCATTAATCATTAGAGAAATGCAAATCAAAACTTCAATGAGATATCATCTCACACCAGTCAGAATGGCCATCATCCAAAAATCTACAAACATTAAATGTTGGGGAGGGTGTGGAGAAAAGGGAACCCTCGTGCACTGTTGGTGGGAATGTAAATTGATACAGCCACTATGGAGAACAACATGGAGGTTCCTTAAAAATCTAAAAATAGAACTACCGTATGACCCAGCAATCCCACTACTGGGCATATACCCTGAGAAAACCATAACTCAAAAAGAGTCATGTACCAAAATGTTCATTGCAGCTCTATTTACAATAGCCAGGACATGGAAGCAACCTAAGTGTCCATCGTCAGATGAATGGATAAAGAAGATGTGGCACATATATACAATGGAATATTACTCAGCCCTAAAAAGAAACGAAACTGAGTTATTTGTAGTGAGGTGGATGGACCTAGAGACTGTCATACAGAGTGAAGTAAGTCAGAAAGAGGAAAACAAATACCGTATGCTAACACATATATATGGAATCTAAAAAACAACAAAGGTTCTGCAGAACCTAGGGGCAGCACAGGAATAAAGACGAAGATGCAGAGAATGGACTTGAGGACTTGGGCAGGGGGAAGGGTAAGCTGGGACGAATTGAGAGAGTGACATTGACATATATATACTACCAAATGTAAAATAGATAGGTAGTGGGAAGCAGCCGCATAGCACTGGGAGATCAGCTCGGTGCTTTGTGTCCACCTAGAGGGGTAGGATAGGGAGGGTGGGAGGGAAATGCAAGAGGGAGGAGATATGGGGATGTATGTATATGTATAACTGATTCACTTTGTTATACAGCAGAAGCTAACACACCATTGTAAAGCAATTATACTCCAATAAAGATGTTTAAAATCAAAACAAAACAAAACAGAAAAAAACATTACTATTGCAGCTCTTACTACATTATATTTTTATCACCTTTTTCTGTGGTTGTCTCTCCTCCTAGACTTTGCAGTCTCTTAACTCCTCTTTGTTATTCCTAGTGCGTAGAAACTTTGTCTGACATAGAGATGTTCAGCAAACAATTTTAAACAAATTAATAAGGAAATCTATGAGTATATATAAGCGAGTCTTGCACAGACATTGTTCTTCCCAGAAGCAGATGCCAAGCCATTTAGAATGGGATACTATTCTGTTGTTGTATTAAGATAAAATATATTTTAGTGCATTTCTTTTTTTTTTAAATTAACTAATTAATTAATTTTTAATTTTTGGCTGTGTTATGTCTTCGTTTCTGTGCGAGGGCTTTCTCTAGTTGTGGCGAGCGGGGGCCACTCTTCATTGCGGTGTGTGGGCCTCTCAGTGTCGTGGCCTCTCTTGTTGTGGAGCACAGGCTCCAGACGTGAAGGCTCAGTAGTTGTGGCTCATGGGTCTAGTTGCTCCGTGGCATGTGGGATCTTCCCAGACCAGGGCTCGAACCCGTGTCCCCTGTATTGGCAGGCAGATTCTCAACCACTGCACCACCAGGGAAGCCCAGTGCGTTTCTTTTGAATAGTTTAAATGGAGAGAGAGACAGAAGAAGATAACATGGTGATAATTTGGGGTATTATAATATGAACATGCTGATAATATAAGAGAATCATGATTACGGAAATACTAACTTTAAGAAAGATAAGTCTGGAGATGGGGAGATAATTTTCATCACAGAAAAATTCCTTATAGGTAAGAAGGAAATGACTGGAATTACTTTGAGAATGTAAGGTTATTAAATTTACTAAAATAAATGTGCATATAGCAGCTATATTTGTTAGCACCTTGAGGGCAGGGGATATAAACCTCATTTACTTTTGTGTATTTTACAGTGACTAGCTCAAAGTATGTGCCAATAAGTTGGCTTTTAAATAAGTGAACTCTGTAAGAACTCAGTAATTGTACAAAGTGGGGCTTACCTGCAATGCCTATTTCATAGACCCATAGCCATTTAAAAATTCTTGGCATTGTGTGGTCCTGAACCGTGGATTTAGCTCTCTAGTCATTTCTGCAGAAGGAAAATAGTGGTTCAAACCTGGGTGAGACATCAGAACTCTGGAACGTACTAGGACTTAGATAAATAGTGAATGATAGTATTAATGATAGTAATTATAACAAGACTAATAATAGTTAACACTTCTTTAATTCTTATTATGTGCCAGGCATTCTCCTAGACACTTTATGTACATCAATTAAAAACTCATAACCCTGTGAAGTAGGACCTCTCATTATCCTCATTTTACTGATGAGGTAGCAGGAACAGAGAGGTTAAGCAACCTGTCCATGGTCATACATTGGCTTGCAGTGGAGCTGGGATTCAAACCCAGGCAGTCTGGCTCCACAGTTCATGCTCTTAACCACTATCCTATACAAAACTAAAGGAGTCAGAAGGTTATAGACTATTTGAGCTGGGAGGGCTATAGAGCTCATCATTACAGATGGGTGCTCCCCATGTCCTGTATTGTAGTGGTTCTTAATGGGGGCTGAGTTTACCTTCCCGCCCAGGGACATTTGGTAATATTTGAAAACACCTTTGGTTGTCACAACTGGGAGTGGGGAGGTGCTACTGACATCTACTGGATAGACTTCAGGGATACTGCTAAACACCCTACAATGTACAGGACAACCCCCCACCCCCAAACAATTATCTGACCCCAAATGTCAATAGTGCCAAGTTTAAGAAACCCAGCTCTAGTTAGCCTCAACCACCAGAGGGCAGACAGCAGACGCAAGAAAAACTACAATCCTGCAGCCTGTGGACCAAAAACCACAGTTACAGAAAGATAGACAAGATGAAAAGGCAGAGGGCTATGTACCAGATGAAGGAACAAGAAAAAACCCCAGAAAAACAACTAAATGAAGTGGAGATAGGCAACCTTCCAGAGAAAGAATTCAGAATAATGATAGTGAAGATGATCCAGGACCTCGGAATAAGAATGGAGGCAAAGATTGAGAAGATGCAAGAAATGATTAACAAAGACCTAGAAGAATTAAAGAACAAACA
This sequence comes from Balaenoptera borealis, assembly GCF_965194805.1. Taxonomy (NCBI): domain Eukaryota; kingdom Metazoa; phylum Chordata; class Mammalia; order Artiodactyla; family Balaenopteridae; genus Balaenoptera; species Balaenoptera borealis. The sequence goes on from NC_138881.1 coordinate 109,337,824, forward strand.
AACAGAGATGACCAATACAATAACTGAAATGAAAACTACACTAGAAGGAATCATTAGCAGAATAACTGAGGCAGAAGAATGGATAAGTGACCTGGAAGACAGAATGGTGGAATTCACTGCTGCGGAACAGACTAAAGAAAAAAGAATGAAAAGAAATGAAGACAGCCTAAGAGACCTCTGGGACAACATTAAACACAACAACATTCGCATTATAGGGGTCCCAGAAGGAGAAGAGAGAGAGAAAGGACCAGAGAAAATATTTGAAGAGATTATAGTCGAAAACTTCCCTAACATGGGAAAGGAAATAGCCACCCAAGTCCAGGAAGCGCAGAGAGTCCCAGGCAGGATAAACCCAAGGAGAAACACGCCGAGACACATAGTAATCAAATTGGCAAAAATTAAAGACAAAGAAAAATTACTGAAAGCAGCAAGGGAAAAACGACAAATAACATGCAAGGGAACTCCCATAAGGTTAACAGCTGATTTCTCAGCAGAAACTCTGCAAACCAGAAGGGAGTGGCATGATATACTTAAAGTGATGAAAGGGAAGAACCTACAACCAAGATTACTCTACCCGACAAGGATCTCATTTAGATTTGATGGAGAAATCAAAAGCTTTACAGACAAGCAAAAGCTAAGAGAATTCAGCACCACCAAACCAGCTCTACAACAAATGCTAAAGGGACTTCTCTAAGTGGGAAACACAAGAGAAGAAAAGGACCTACAAAAACAAACCCAAAACAATTAAGAAAATGGTCATAGGAACATACATATCGATAATTACCTTAAACGTGAATGGATTAAATGCCCCAACCAAAAGACATAGACTGGCTGAATGGATACAAAAACAAGACCCATATATATGCTGTCTACAAGAGACCCACTTTAGACCTAGGGACACATACAGACTGAAAGTGAGGGGATGGAAAAAGATATTCCATGCAAATGGAAATCAAAAGAAAGCTGGAGTAGCTATACTCATATCAGATAAAATAGACTTTAAAATAAAGAATATTACAAGAGACAAGGAAGGACACTACATAATGATCAAGGGATCAATCCAAGAAGAAGATATAACAATTATAAATATATATGCACCCAACACAGGAGCACCTCAATACATAAGGCAACTGCTAACAGCTATAAAAGAGGAAATTGACAGTAACACAATCATAGTGGGGGACTTTAACACCTCACTTACACCAATGGACAGATCATCCAAAATGAAAATAAATAAGGAAACAGAAGCTTTAAATGACACAATAGACCAGATACATTTAATTGATATATATAGGACATTCCATCCAAAAACAGCAGATTACACGTTCTTCTCAAGTGCGCACGGAACATTCTCCAGGATAGATCACATCTTGGGTCACAAATCAAGCCTCAGTAAATTTAAGAAAATTGAAATCATATCAAGCATCTTTTCTGACCACAACGCTATGAGATTAGAAATGAATTACAGGGGAAAAAACGTAAAAAAGACAAACACATGGAGGCTAAACAATACGTTACTAAATAACCAAGAGATCACTGAAGAAGTCAAAGAGGAAATAAAAAAATACCTAGAGACAAATGACAATGAAAACACGACGACCCAAAGCCTATGGGATGCAGTGAAAGCAGTTCTAAGAGGGAAGTTTATAGCTATACAAGCCTACCTAAAGAAACAAGAAACATCTCAAGTAAACAATCTAACCTTACACCTAAAGAAACTAGAGAAAGAAGAACAAACAAAACCCAAAGTTAGCAGAAGGAAAGAAATCATAAAGATCAGAGCAGAAATAAATGAAATAGAAACAAAGAAAACAATAGCAAAGATCAATAAAACTAAAAGCTGGTTGTTTGAGAAGATAAACCTAATTGATAAGCCATTAGCCAGACTCATCAAGAAAAATAGGGAGAGGACTCAAATCAATAAAATCAGAAATGAAAAAGGAGAAGTTACAACAGACACCGCAGAAATACAAAGCATCCTAAGAGACTACTACAAGCAACTTTATGCCAATAAAATGGACAACCTGGAAGAAATGGACAAATTTTTAGAAAGGTATAACCTTGCAAGACTGAACCAGGAAGAAACAGAAAATATGAACAGACCAATCACAAGTAATGAAATTGAAACTGTGATTAAAAATCTTCCAACAAACAAAAGTCCAGGACCAGATGGCTTCCCAGGTGAATTCTATCAAACATTTAGAGAAGAGCTAACACCTATCCTTCTCAAACTCTTCCAAAAAATTGCAGAGGAAGGAACACTCCCAAACTCGTTCTATGAGGCCACCATCACCCTGATACCAAAACCAGACAAAGACACTACAAAAAAAGAAAATTACAGACCAATATCACTGATGAATATAGATGCAAAAATCCTCAACAAAATACCAGCAAACAGAATCCAACAACACACTAAAAGGATCATACACCACGATCAAGTGGGATTTATCCCAGGGATGCAAGGATTCTTCAATATACGCAAATCAATCAATGTGATACACCATATTAACAAATTGAAGGAGAAAAACCATATGATCATCTCAATAGATACAGAAAAAGCTTTTGACAAAATTCAACACCCATTTATGATAAAAACTCTCCAGAAAGTGGGCATAGAGGGAACCTACCTCAACATAATAAAGGCCATATATGACAAACCCACAGCAAACATCATTCTAAAAAAAAAAAAAAAAAAACCCAGCTCTACTGTAGCGATTTTCATATGTTCTTACTGGAGGGTGCCTTATACTCCTGGTTTCTTTACACTTCTTTCCTGTCCAGCACATGTGCAGCCAATCCCAACTTCTGCAGCTTATGCCCTACACCCTTACGCCACTGTGCTAAGACTAACCTGATCACACCCTTCCCATCCTCAACCAGGAATCTATTAACATTTTTAGCAAGGTTAATTTTATGCTTCACGCCAAAGAAATTATCCTTATGGTGAGGAATCCAGTTGCTGTGGAAGGCTGATGGGGTACTGTTTTGAGAGTGGTCCTGGAAATAGCACTAGGAACACCATGACAAAGGAAAAGAGAGGAGTGTAGAAAATGCTTGTGTGGAACACAGAAGAAAACCCCATCTCCAGCATATCACACAGGACCTTGCATACAGTAGACATACAAGAAGTATATGTTGTGGAAGATTATGGCACAAGGCCAGGATGGGGTGTCCTAGAACTCAGTAACATTGTATTTTCTGTTCTCTGGCTAAGGGAAAGGAAACAGCAGGATAACTCATGTTTTGGGTCTATGTTAAGCCTAGGGCTCAAGGGTTTATCTTCTGTTTGGTATTTATTGCTCAGGAAGTAATATTGTGCGTTGTAAGTGTTATTATTTTGAATCCCTCTTCATTTTCTTTGAGAATTAACAATCCATCATTGTTTGTGAGCAAGGCACTGCCCCTGGGCATCTCTCTCTCTGATCACAGACGTCACCAGCAGTGACGCCACAGTTTGCATCATGGCTATGCAGGGTGAGAGAATTGACGGGGGGGGCTTTAAGACAAGGCTCCCAGGAGGCTTGAGAGAGATGACGCTATCAGGCAAGCAAGGGCTTTATCTCCTTATGAGTGTTACCAAGGATGAATCAAAGAGCCACTCAAGGGGATCAGGATGCCATAATATATTCTTCCTTGGGGAGGGGGAGGGAAGGAGAGGGAAAAGAAAAAATAAAAGGGAAAGGGAAAGGTTTTTATGCTAGCCCATATAGTAGGTAATTATTCTCACATGAGCTGTGAGTGTGGTGGGGTTGGGGGTGTGAAAAAGTAGCTTGATCCTCAAGGTATGCAGATGAGAACCTCAGGTTAGAGGGTGCTTTCACAAACTAACCCTCATGCTGGAAGACTCACTGTTCTAGTCTATAAGCTAAGGGGTCTTGGAGAGAGCCACCTCCATATTGGAGCAGTTATAAGAATGTTCAAGGTTTTAAACTAGGTGTATAAGATGCCAGGGCACCAAGCCAGCCCTCCAGATGGCAGTTGCAGTGGGGGTGTAGTGAGGAAGAAGAAGGCCAAAAGTTTTGGCATACATCTCTTCAAGGAACTCACAGCATATACCCTACATTTATGAAGGGAACAGGGTATAGTGGGAGGAGTACAGACCTTGGGGCCAGACAGATCTCAGATTAAGTCTTGGCTCTATTATTTACAAGCTGTGTGATTTTAGGCAAGTTTTGAAAACTCTTTAGCACGTTTATTCACCTGCAGTTAGAGATGATGATACCTATCTTTCATGTACTAAGCTAATGATAATAATGTTGATCCCTAATATTGATTAAATGCTTATTATGTGCCAAACACTGTTTCAAGGCTTTATATTATTATTTAATCTAATCCACATAACAACCCTATGAGATAGGTAAGATTTATCATTAGACCCAATTTACAGATAAAGAAAATGGAACACAAAGAAGTTAGGAAGTTGCCCAGGGTCACAGGTGGAGTTGATGCTGGAGGTGAAATTCAGATTCAGGCAGTATGGCTCCAGGGCCCACACTTTTAGCCACTGAGCTATATCCTGTCACTACAGTATAAAGAACACAGAACCTGAGACACAGAGCATGTACTCAGTCATGATTTAATCCCACTTCCTTTATCTTTCCCTTCCTTTTTTTTTCTGTTTAAGAAAGAAACCATTCAGCTGCCATGTGAGGGTCTCTCCTCCCACTTCCCTAAGCTGGAGCCAGGGGCCTCCTTTGTTATTTCAGGATGGGCTGGCACCAGTGAGTTGAGGAACCTCAGAGATAGTGCTTGTCACTTCAAGGTTATTAGCTGAATGTGAGCCAGGAGAATAGGTTGAAGTCAGATGTAGGGGTCCTGGAAAACCAGCAGGCTCCACCATGGGAACCTTGGAGGGCTTCCTCAGTCAGTAAGAGCAGTGGCTAGCTGTACTAGAGAGTCTCTCTTGGGCTTTTCCACACTAAGGTCCATAATTTCTCACTCCTGGTTTCTTGTGCTTCTGAGATACCAGTGAACTCATATTACTCTGGTCTAGGGTGAATGGCTGACTGTGGCCATTAGTCTTAGTCTTTAGGATTGCATCATCACATTCATTCCATATTTCCTCACCTAACATTTAGATAAAGAACACCAGGGATTTCCCTGGTGGTCCAGTGGGTAAGACTCCATGCTCCCAATGCAGGGGGCCCAGGTTCGATCCCTGGTCGGGGAACTAGATCCTGCATGCATGCCGCAACTGAGAAGTCCACATACCACAACTGAGAAGTCCACATGCTGCAACTAAGAGTCCACATGCTGCAACTAAGAAGCCTGCGTGCTGCAACTAAGAAGCCCGCATGCCGCAACTAAGAGTCCGCATGCTGCAACTAAGAGTCCGCATGCCACAACTAAGAAGCCCACATTCTGCAATGAAGTCTGCATGCCGCAACTAAGAAACCTGCATGCTGCAACTGAGTCTGCATGCCTCAACTAAGAGTCCACATGCTGCAACTAAGAGTCTGCGTGCCACAACTAAGAAGCCTGTGTGCCACAACTAAGAAGCCCACGTGCTGCAACTAAGAAACCTGCATGCTGCAACTAAGAGTCCACATGCCCCAACTAAAGATCCCGCATGCCGCAATGAAGATCCTGTGTGCCGCAACTAAGACCCAGTGCAGCCAAAATAAATAAATAAATTAATTAATAAATATTTTTAAAAAGCACCAAAAGAATAATTGGGCCACAAAAAATACTACCATATATCAGCTACTTTAACATCTCCACTAATTGCCTGTTAAGCCTCACATTTCTTTTCCTGGTTTTGAAACAGACACATTAATATTACTGTCAGGTCCCAAATATTGTAGGTACTGGTTTTCAACTATAAATCTTAATATTTAACAAATCAACTAATTGCATTTCAGGTACTGAGCATGCTCTTTAGGTTAATGGCATGGTCGGTGGTGGAGGGGGGAATGGAGAAAGAACAAAATAGAAGCATAAACTCTGAAAGTTCCCAAAGCTCTGTGGTCAATGCTTTTCTGAGGTAAGTTGCATAAGAGATGATTTGGCAACCCTGCTGCTATGCTGTTGGAAGTCTGGCAAGATCTCTTGGAGGAACAAGAAATAAACAGCCCTGGGGTTAATCTACAAGCCGTTTTGCTTTAGCCCTTGTTGCTGAAAATCTTTCCAACATGTTTCAGTCCACTTCCTTGCCATAGGAGATAGAGTACAACAAAGATAAATATAGCATGGGCTAAATCTGGAACTAGGAGGGCTGAGTTTGAACTCTGGCTCCACTATTTACTCGCAGTGCAGCAATCACTTACACCCGTGTTTGTCCAAGTGCATTCCAACCATGTGCATCAGAATCACCTGCAGCGCTTGCTAAATAGCCAAGTTCCAGGGTCCCTGGCTGAGGTTTTCATCTGGGTGGCGCTGGGGAATCTGCCTGTTGAACAAGCACCCTAGATAACTCTTATGCCCACTACAAATTTGAGAAACACAGAGTTTGTTTTCTCATCTATAAATAAGAATGGTACCACCCCTTTCCCAGGGTTGTGGTAAAAACAACACAGGTGGTCAATATGTGCTAGGCGTACCTGAATCTTTGAGTGAGGTTATGGCAGGGCTTCAGGATACATTCTGAATATTAATTTAACAAACATGTTAAATCCACGCAGAATTTGATGGTACCAAGGTGAAAAATCCATGTTTCCCTGCCCTTTGAAGGGTTCATAGACTAATGGGAGACACAAACGCGAAAACAAAATTATTGTTTGATAATGGCTAAACAGATATGAAGAAAGGGGAGGTAGCCACTTTGCTAGGATGAGAGGTGGTGGTGGAGGAGGGAGGGGAGCATAGAGGAAGTGATGTTAAGCTGGAGAAGGTTATTTTAAAGTGAGTTTTGAAATATAAGTCAATTATGGTACTGTGGATATCTTAAAAGTGTAGGAGATAAGGTTGTATTTGTGCTAAGTCTAAAACCTAGAATAGAAATTGTTCTTATTTGGGGGGATGGGCATGAGTGGAGAATATTTTCCATATCAGTTTACTTATTATTCCTCGCTCCTAAAAGTAGAATGTTAAAAAACTGGAGTCATTTTGTGTTCTCCAGTTCGTTGGACTCTGAGAGGATGGGTATTAGCCTATGTTGCTGACTTGCTTTGCAAGTCACTGGCTGCAAGGCCATGGTCTAAGTCGGGGGGTGGGGTAGGACACTGGCCATGACCACTATAAGCAAGTCAAGTGTTAAATCCTACTGACAGTGGGAACTTTGGCTTGAGAACTAGCTGCCTCAGCAGAGTCATCCTCAGATCCTAAGGGCAATGCTATATATATACATACAGCCGCAGGAGGCAGTGACTAATGGCTCTGCTTTGGGCCAGCAGCCCTGGCCCCTTTCTAGCTTCTTCACCTCTACAGGCAGCCTAACTTGAATTTTCAAACTCCACCTCAATTTGACAAATAATCAGAAAACAATAGACTTTACTATACAGAACTTCACACCGTCCCCACTACCCTTCATGTTTCAGAATGATTGAGGTTTTTTTGAAAACTGCAACACACTCCCAACAACCCCCATCATGCCTTTGGCCAGACTGAGAATAACAAACTCTCAACCCTTAATGCTGTGTGACCTTGAATGAAGAAAAAATGGGGTTGTAACAGTAGTTAGGATCATACTCTTTGGATTAGATCCAAGTTCTAATCTTGGCCCGCAACTTATTAGCTGTGTGATGTTAAGAAAGTGACTTAATGTCTCTGTTCTTCATTTTCCACGTCTGAAAAATGAGGATAATAACAAGTACCTATCTCATTGGGTTGTGGTAAGGATTAAAGGAGAAAATACGTGAAAAAAAAGACCCACTGCAATGCCTAGCTTAATAAGTAGAATACTAGTAATTATTATTAATATATTAACCATAGTGGGCATTACCTCTGATACCTTATGGAAAACAGGGGCCATCGTGGGTGAGGAGAGAGGGGAGTGTTATGATTACTTCAGGTGAGAAGGGCAGGAAAGTACCAGTATAGGAACCAGCCATTAATAACAGTGGGGGATATATTTAAACAAAAAAGAATAAGATGGCTTCTCTTTAACCAATTCTTTACCAAGAGCACTGCTAGAAAGAACAGCAGGACTAATTTATATGCCTCTCATCTGATCGATGCATTTTCTAAAAGTGGTACTGGTAATAAAATCCTCAAAAGATTTTCTGGTGTTACCTTCCTCCCCCACTGTATATACATACCACAAACCCATCAGACCTGCGGCCAAAACCCACTTGCTTTTTTCTCCAAAAGCATGGATGGCATTGCATCCAGGCTCTATTTTGTGATCACCCCATCTGTGGTGAAGGAAAACCAGAATAACTTAGTATTACGTCTCGATTATCCATGACCAGGATGGGAGGCAATGTGGTAGGCAGGAGAAGAGGTTGCTCTTCATGGCAAGCTTTCCAGTAAGACAAAGGGAGGTTAGAAAGGGAGGTCATGGTTGTGACCTCTGTGACAGCTGAGCAGGGGACACCCACTGTATGTGTCAGCCTACTCCAGGAATAATCCATATGCAAGTGATTTGGTCAACAGCTTGTGATTCTGGAACAGTATTAACAATAGTGCCTTTCCTGGAATCTATCTTATATATGATGTATTTTTCCCCATTTAATTCAATAGTTCTCCTGAATATTTTAATACAGCAATAGTAGTCCGAATAGCAAACACATGTGAGTTATTGACTTTCTTTCCTTTTATCCATTTCTGCTGTAACTTAAATTTTCTTCCTGAGTGAATCTCCAGGCCACTAGTGACATCACCTTTAATCCATTTGTGTTTTTTTTTTAATTGGCATTAACATGGAGGAGACATAAGAGGTTAAAAAATAAAAGACGTCTACATTGGTGATGATCTCCAGAGCAAACCTTACAGGGATTGGTAGAGCAAATTTGATTTGAAAATGATTACAAAGGGTGAATTCCCTGTAAATAATGAATTGGAAACAAAATCAGGCTGAGAGTATTTGCTTATCCACTTATTTCCACATGGAAGAAAAGCCATAATTCCTGTCAGCCTGTGCTTACAGCATGCCTAGACTAGCCAGAGAGAAACCAACCAGTGTTGAAAATAAATACACAAGCCCACTCGTTGACTGCATTCTCTGTCAGGTCCAACACCAAGGAAAGCCTAAAGATAATATGTCTTTGAGTAACAACCCATAAATCCACAGTTACAGTTCAAGCTCTTAACTTCAAATTCCCAAATGACCATGCCACTGTTCTTTCCTCTTCCAGAAGCTAGAAGTTCACTGTCAAAAAGGAGGGGATGAGAAGGGAGGGGCAAGGCAGCTGAAATGCTCAACGACCCTAGCAAAATTCTGGGAAAGCATGCCCTCCTCACAAATCACAACTTCTTGAGAAGCTGACTGGTATGTCGCTGGAAGACACTGTCAGAGCAAGCTGGCTAAGGATTTTATCAAAGTGCACCTAGCTTTCAAGAGCAGTGTTCCTTAAAAATGTAAAGTTGATTTCTGTATATCAAATCCTATTTTTCCACTGACTCACACTTTCTTCTATTTTTTAAAAATTAAATATTGAGTAGGTACAAAGAGGAATTTATGAGACAAGTGTGAAGTATAAAAAACTATGGTGCAATGAAAATTGTATATCTGACATGCAGTTGAAGAAAAAGAATATAACTATTACCTTTAAAGGCCACCGTGTGCTCCTCCCGTAATTCCTTCCATCTCCCCTCGGAGATAACCACTATTCTGAATTTTGTGTTAATTATTCCTTGCTTATCTTTATAGTAGTACTATGTATAATGACTCTGTCTCTTCAGAAATGTTTTATCTGAATTTCGGAAGGATTCTTCAGTTGCCAGGAGCTTTAATTTGTGGTGTTCTCCTTCATATCCCTTCCCTCTCCCTGGCTTCCCCCACCCACCTCCATCTAGCCCAGGAGTTGGTAATCTATGAACAAACATGAGTGTCAAAGGTATCATTTAGTAGCGAACCCATGCGGAAAGTCAGTAATTCTTTTGTAACAAGGCTACTTTCCTTTTGTTTTTCAAGCAAATCCCTGCATGGGTCTTAATTTGTTTACCCAGAGATCTGGGGACATGGCGGTGGCAGTGGGCTAGCGAGCAGGGTGACAGGGCTGTGTGTATTGCCTACCAGGGGTACCTCAGGGTTTTGGAGTCAGAAGGCTATGTTATTTGCCAGCTATGTGACTTCGGGCAAGTCACTAAATGTTTCTGAGCCTTGGTTCCCTCATCTCAAAAACACAGACAGCAATAACACTGATCCTACAGGGTTGGTGAGATGGTTAAACAAGAGATATTTATTGTAAAAGTATTTTGAAAGGTATAGGATACTCTATAAATGTTAGCTGTTAATGTTGCTGTGGCTCTGCTGCTGTTGTTGACGCTATGATATCAGTGCTGTTAAAGTCAAGGTAAAGGACTAGATGGTTATGAATTTCTAAGGTCTGGAGCGAATCCACAGATTTATCCTTGCCAGCTGTCTGGCAAAGCTGGCACAACACAGACAAAATTAAAATTTCTTTTCCAACTCTGTATTACTGGTCTATGTGGAAACTTTCCACCTTTGAACATCTTCCTCAAATCCCACTGAACCTGCCCAATCTGCATGTGTGAGAGTTGTGTTTGCTCTGGCCTACGTCAGTGCTGAAGCCTAGGGCAGAAAGTAGTCACACATTTCAGGCATCTAACGTTTTCTCTTCCTGGTTATTTCTCTTAGGACGGTGCAGGCTGGTGACTCAGCCGTGTGTACAAGATGTGCTCATCACCTGATCAGTTTGCGCCTGAGGAGCCTTCTGAAGGCCCTGACTTTTGCCTGTGTGATATTAACATAACCATTTGCATGTCATTTCCATTTTGTTTTTAAAAGGGTCTCTCCTTGAAGATCTACAAGAATGAGAGTAAGCAGTGGAAAGCCACGTTTCCATTCTACAAACGATATAATCAAATCTGTAAATGGGCAAAAATACACACGAGACGCTCCATAAAACTGTTGGCAATTATTTCAGTGAACAGACGCAAGTTGTGCACAATTCCCCACAGCTGCCGCAGGTGTTGAAGGAAGAGATTCAAACAACAGAGGGGAAATATCGATCATCTTTTTGAATATGGTGCTAGGCTACCTGCTTGGGTGCCCAGGAGGGGGTGAGGGAGGAAGAGTGCTGGTAATGTTCCCACACATGTTTCCCAGCCTTGAGGCTGGACAGCCACATACCCATCTGCTGCTAAGAAAAAAAAAAAAAAAAAAAGACAGGGCTTAAACGCATGGGACAGGCCGTTTGACCTCTGAGGTTGCAAGGCTCTTGGCCTCCGCCTAACAGCTGACGCCTGGAATAAGCAGGCCAGCCCCTCATGGCCTCTGCAGGGGCTAGCACGAGGGCTCCAGCTGAGGGGTGGCTGCAGCTATGGCAACAAATGCCCAGGAATGAGTTAACACCAGCCAAAGGGGTTAATGGGAGAGGCAAGGGCTTTTATACAAATGTGTTGGGGAAAGAAATGCGATACAGCGGGAATGAGGCCCATTAATAAAGCTGAGTGATAAAATCCACCACCATTCTTAAATTGGACTTGCCTACTTAAACTGCTTTTCCAAATCAGTCTCCTGTATTCTAGCTGTTCAATGAGACACTAAGCTTATTTAAAGAATAAAAACAATACCATAATACGCAGTGTAAAAGGAGAAAATAGGATAGGCAAACAAAGGAAGAAAGGAAAACAAGAAATGTGTACAACTATGTTCTGAATATGTTCAAACAGCTTGTTATTACTAACAATCACCACCTGACAATAAATTACCCCCCTACATGTGGATTACAAGCTGCATTATTATGATGCATTAGAATCAATCTGAGTACTAACGATAATGGGTGGTTGGGTGGCTAAACATGGCCCCCAATTACTGCTGAGTGCCCTCTCTTTCTGTGGCTACAAAACAACTGCCATCAATATTCTCTCATAGAGAATGTTTTCTTATCAGCATTATGTCCTCAAAACATCCCTGGAAGGCAGGTCGATATTGATGGGCTTTTTTGAAGAAAACAGGGAGGCATGGAGAGGTTAAGTGAAAATTAGCAGAGGCAGTACGACCATCCCACAAAGAATCTGGGTTAGAAAGAGAACCAAGGTACAGAGGCAAAGGGCTTTGGGCTGCTCCTTTGATGACAGCAGTGCCTACTGAATGCGGTAGATCAGAGTTTTCAGCCACTCTCTCAGCTACAGTGAGAAGCGTGGATTCCTTAAGCCACTACAATTGGAATATCTGATTGTAGTTCAAAGCACAGAACCACAGAGTACATTTTTACTTCTGGCAGAGTACAATACAACCTCAGAGTAAAATTTCATTTCTGAGAAGAAAAAAAGAGTACACTGGAATCCAGAAACAGTATAGTCCATTTGAATAGTATTTCCTAGTTTGATGAATGAAAAAATGGTACTTATTGGGCCCCTATTATGTTTTTGTTAGACTGAGAGGGACACGAGAGAAACAAAAGACAGTTACTTCCCTCAGAGAATTTATAATCTACTTGGGGATAGAGGTTGGCAAATTCACACACAAAATGAAGACCAAACAAGACTCCATAGGAGGCCTGAGTATAAAGTGACAATCCTGTTTGTCCTACTGGTTAGAGGAAAAGAGTGAGAAAATCTTAAAGGTGGGATGTTGGTAAGTTCCTCCATGAAAGATACCAGGAGAACTTAACCTGACAAGTATATTAGACATTTCCATCAGCAGTGAATGCACTCACAAAAGGGGTACACAAAGGAGGTGAACAGGAGAGAGCATGAGGTACATGAGAAGGACAGATGAGGTTACAGGGAACCAGGACAGAAGTGTCTGCCATTATTTGAATATGATCACGTCATTTTGGAACCAAACTCCACTGATGATAGGGCCTGCTTCCCTGGAGACAGCACTTCTTAGGCAAGCACATCTGGTTGGCGTGTCCCTATATATAGCTAAGAGCTATAGGGCAGGTAATTCAAGAGGGAGTGCTCTAGTGAGCACATGGAAGGCAGACAGTCTGTTGTGGGCTGAAGAGAGGCCCACATGTTTTAGCTATTAGACATAAAAACTGGCCAAGCTGTCATTCTGTTTCAGAAATTAAGGTGTTTGACTTATGTGCCTGTCCAGATGGAATGTTAGCCCCCTCATAGGGTATCTGCAAGGAGGGATTGAATTTTCCTGAAAAAAACCATTTTGGATCTGTTTTAGTGACTTAGCTGGTGTTCAGTATTCCAGATGATGCCTTCCTGAGTCACTTCACTTTCTGCTTTCCTCTGCTCCACAGCCTCAGGCTATACATCTCACCTGGCCTTGTCTTGCAAACACAACTGGCTATAGGAGACTTGGGCAGAGGATGAGGATTACTCAGAAAAAACAAAAAAAAACCCAACCACTGAACACACACGTCCTGCACACAGTGGGTCAGCAGTATGACTGTCACAGGTGAAAGCTGAACGTTGTAAGGAACAAAAGGCTACAGAGCTTCCCTAGGTCTACTTGTAAATTTCTCATTGAGAAGAATTAAATTCAGAATTGCAATCTGACTATATCTCCCTCTATTCTCTGGAATAGAAAATTGACTATTGCTGTCTCTTCTAAGGAAATTTGAAAGAGACCACAATTATGCCCGAAGGAACTGTCATGATATAAGAAGTTTGTGACCCCAGCCCCTATAGCCTCAAGGTACTGTAGCTCTGACAATAGCCTGGATGTGACCTGATAGCCTCAGATACCATCTTTGGATTTTTCCAGGAATATAAATGGCAAGTTATTATTACATGAATGTTACTTGTAGAACTTGAACTGATGAGTATATTAGACACATACATCAGGAGTGCATGAACTCACAACAGGCTTGGCCAAGAGAGAACCCGTGGTAAATTAGGAAGACAGATGAAGGTTAAAGGGAACCAGGATAGAGGTATCTGCCATTATCTGAATACGATTATGTCTTTTTTTGAACCAAACTCCACTGATAGGTCCTGCTTCCCTAGGCGCAGCACTTCTCAGGCAAGCAAGTTTAGAAGTCATTTGGGGAGAAATATTCCTTTCCTCTGACATGAGCAGCTAGGTGGAAAAGATGAGTAGACATTTGCTTTGGGAGCAAGAGGTGCTGAGCTTAATGCCTATCATCTCCTAGAGATGATGATTATGTATTATATAGATACATAAAATCACTGCAGCTGCTTGCTTTTTCCAGGGGGTCAAAGTACACAGTCTTTATCTCCAAATGTCTGGTTTTCAATCTGGCTATATCTTGAAATCTGTTTTGAATACAGCTCAGACAGGAAGGTTTTGGTCAAGCATGCAGTGACTAACCTTCAAGCACAACAGAACACCAGGAGAGCAGCGTGACCTTTGCAGTAAAATTAATTTGATGCCTACAATCTAACCTAGAGTCCATAGCCTTTATTCATATGACAGAGTCACAAGACAATTTAGCAGGGATTATTAAAGTCCACTTAAGCTCATCAGAGGGGAGAATTGAGGTTGATGCACTTCAGGATGCCAGTGAATTGGCCAAAACATGTGGGAAAGGAAAGGAATATAGACTTCTAGGCATAAAGTAAAAGAGGCTACACTTAGTGCACAGTAGGTACTCAGTGAGAATTGATTCAGTGAATGAGGCAAGAGTAAGACAAATGTGATGTCTGACATCTAGGGAGCCCCTTCCCTACCACCCACTGATGCAACTTCAATCCCTATGAACTTCTCACATAGGGAAGCCATTTGGCAAGTGTCAGAGACCCCAGCGTGAGGCTGGAAGGTGAGTGGGTTAATGATGGTACGAGACATATCAGCCTGCATTCCCCTTCCCATTCCAGCTGGTGGTAGGAAGTCTGGAGCAGAAGATTGCTAACCAGAAATGAAGAAAGCCAAATGGATACCAACAAATTAAGAAGGATGCATCCTCTCCGAGATGGCTAAGAGAACCTCACACGGGAGAATTCAGTTGGGTTTCCAGAAAGTCTCTGTGACAGTAGTACCAACTCCAGCATTACCTAGGAGGAGTAAGTGTTCCAGTCACTGCACTTTAAACAAGTGCGTTATACACAAAGGCCTGACTGTTTGCAGTGGGAAATCCTGGTTGGTTTTATTTAGGCAATATAATAATGTAACTTTCTGAATCTGATGCTCTTTATTTGAACATTCATTATAATGATTCATCTCTGCTCTTCTTTCTTTACCAATGATATTTGCATTCTATTAGCAAATATAATTTCATAGAGGATGATAAGGGAATCAAAATTATCCAATTTGTTTCCATCATAGGAGCAGAAGGAATCCTTCAATGGTCTGTTTTGCATCATTGTACTGATTTCAATAAGCTTTTCTTTGGTCATCAGGGTTTGTAGCATTAAATATTACTCATCATTGTAGAGTCAGTACTAATTTACTATCACAGAGTCTGGTTTTGTCTAAGTGAACCCCCTCTTATTTTTTCTCATACGAACTGAACATTTTCCAGTCTGGGGGTTCCCTTGTACAACAGAAAGTATGCTGACATTGTATTCAATACGTATCTAAGAGACACTTAGCGCTAGTCTGATTCTCTAAATGGCCATCAGTATTTTACCTTGTATGAATAATTAACTGGTAACCTGCGATATTTCCTCTGCTGGGTTGTAAGAACTTTGAGGGTAGGGATGGTACCTTATATACTGTTAACTATGCTCTGGAATATGGCATAGTGAATGAACAAACAGCCGAGTTTGATCTCCTTCAATTTGCTGACAGCACTGTAATATCTGACACTAATTGTGGCTCACACTATTTACTGGTTATTTTTTTAAGTAAAAATGCTTTCCCCAAATTTTATACAGATTTTCCCCAAGTTAATCTTGCTAATATTTTCCCTATTAATTTCTTCTTTCACTAACTGAAGCTAGCCTACATAAGAGCAGAACAGAAACTCTACTAGGGGTTCTCTGGTTAGCTGGTTGGTTCTGTCTACAGAAATGATCTGAAGTCATAGGAATAAGATCAGGGGAACTAGGAGTGATATTCAAAATATTCAAACACCAGTATGGCATGAGCAACCAAACAGAATCTTACCACTGGAGTAGGGCCCAGGAAATCCCCTTGTTGTGCCAGAGGTCGATCCATTATTGCTAGACTGTGGGAAGTCTGGAGGATACCAGGAGGATCAGGATGGCCTGGGTGACAGGCAGTCACTTAGGGGGGATCTGGACAGTGATTATTTATTGGCAGGAATGGCTGGTTATCACTTATGGGGCACCTGGCAGTACCTATTTACCAACTGGAAAAGAAGTTTTCCAATATTTTAAAACTGGTATGACCATCCAGGGCACACTGGCTGAATATCAGCCTGGAGGTTGTGGACCTATCTTCACCTGGGCATGCAGCATAATAAGCAGATAATCCTACCCACAGCTGCAGTCTCCTTAAGTAATCTGTCTTAATGTTCAAGAAAACCATTGTGATCAAAGTTATTACTTATATTAAACCCCAATGCAAAAAAACCCCTTTTCAACAGAAATATTAATCTATCTCCTCTTACTCTGTTTTCCCAGGGGATGATCTTCTAATCACTTTTAATCTGTTAAACGTGCTCTTTTTTTCCTGTAAAGAGATTTTTAAAAATGCCTCTCAGTGATGTTTTGAGCCTAAAAAGAAAAAAATCCCAACATGTATAGTTTTTCCACTCCACGCAATGGAAGGTGAGTCAGGTAGGGGTAGCTGGGAAGCAGAGACATACAGTGGGAGACTGGGTAGCTGTGCTTGAGTAGAGAAAGCAAAATTTTTAAAAAAAATGGCAGAGGCTGGACAACAGGGAGTTCTTTGTTCAAACCATTAGAAGCAATGGAAATAAAAGTGCCATGTTTTTGTGCCCTTTAAAATCCTTTGTTATGCTAGTCCAATATCCAGGTCTCTGGGTAGCAGATCCACTCCACGTCAACATGCAGTCTCTGCTTAGGCACCTTATTGCCATCTATCCCCACCTGTACATGTCCACTCACTGTGTTGCAATGAGTAGCAATTGCTTCTCTGTTGGGGGACTGGCTGAAATCCAAGGCCTTGGTTTGGGTAAGCTTGTCTTTGCCATTTAGTGTTAATTTTACTTTGTAGGAATGCTAATGAAATTGCTCAGAAAGTTGGATAGGATGTGTGGGAAATTGGCAAGGTGACTAATTCCTATTTCTCTAGAGGTGATGGCTGCAGCTATACTAGCTATTGTGAGTAGATGCCAGTTGCAAATTTCCTTAGGTATAGGCTGGGTAAATGGATGAGTCAGAATCACAATTTCTGCCTGGAAGGAATGTCTAAGCAACAACATTGGGCATGAAGTGTTCAGCATACCCTAGTGCTGGGGTATTAAACCTGAAATTCTTGCTTAGTAATAAAATAAAATAAGTAGGAATAAATGAAATAATACAATCAACAATAATAGAATCGACAAAGTAGGAATTCTCACAAATGTATGTTTAAAAGAAAAGCTCAGGAATATCACGTATAGTTTACTTTCTGGGACACCTCTAAGATTGCAAGTTGGACATACAAAGGAACTTGGAGTGCACACTAATGAACAGTTTCAAATGGCATGTTGCATAGTAGCCAGGAGGCAAAGGACTTGCTACAAGTATTTATTTGTGAGTTCCAAGGAAATATCCCAGAAATGGCCCCTTCACTCCTCATCAACTGTAATATAAAGAGATCTCCAACAAAACAAAGCCCTTTCCCTTATGTATGGGATTTCCTTGTGAAGCAGTGGCTCCTTGGGTAGGATCGATGCCTATGGAATATACACTGAAAATAATGGCTCACGCTCCATAGAGTGGAAGAGCTCTAACAAGCATGCCCAGTGGGAGAGACTGATTCGACAGTTACAGACTTCTCCACTTTTTACATTTATCCCTGCCTCCTGCTAAGTTGCATGAGTTCAAAAAAGGTTAAGATGTCTTACCCAGAGATTTCACTTATGCAGCAGACCAACCAAATATTCATACATGAGTATAAATGGCTGCTTATGAAGCACCTGAAGTTTTTTCAATAAAGGAGGAGTTTTGTATGTGTCACTTGGTCTGCACTCTGCTGGGGGCATATCGCTCTGACAGTAGAAAAATGTGCTCTTTTCAACACGATTTAGTCTCATTTCCTTTTTCTTCCCAGTCTCTCTCTAATGACTGGAAGTAGAATGAGACTTCGATTTTTGGATGATTTAGAGGTCTGTGAGTTGGCTCTTTCTTCCCTTGGTGTGTAACCAACTTCAAAGAAGCAACTGTGTAACTACTAAGGAAATTAGTTTTTTGCCAAGGGATGGAGACCTTTTGTCATAAGCCAGAATGAATAACTAAGCCCTTCTGTCTCCATCTCAAGAGGGCCTCTGGGCTGAGAGGAGTGTCTGGCTGGTGGTCTAGGTTTGCTCACGAGAGCAGCAGGCAGTCAGCTGGTCAAGAATACTGTTTTTGTTCCTTCTGTAGGCAGAAGCACAGAGTAGGGAGGCTAGGGTGAATGGGGGGAAGACAAAGGGGAAATAAGACAGTAAACAAATTAACAAATGTAAAGGACACAGCACAATGCCTGATAGGTACACCTCTATGTAGAGCTATCACTTATTGAGCACCTTCCTGTGTAACTTACTGCATTAAGCGTTTTATATGCATGTTATCCTTACAACAACCTTATGAGGCAGGAGTTATTATGATTCTCACTTTATGGAGGAGCAATAGGTGTCAGGCATTATATTTGGTACATTACTTATGCCTAATCCTCACAACACTCTTGAGTTGCAGGTACGATTATCTCCATTTACAGTTGAAGAGATGGTGGTTCAAAGAAGTTAAGCAACTTGCCCAAGATCACACAGGCAGTAAGTGGCAGAGTGAGGATTCTAATCCAACTTTGACTCCAAAGCCCATGCTTTTAACCACTGAACTCTGCCACCTCTACTGCAATCTGCTATATGTTAGACATTAAGTAAATGCTTGTCCCCATCCCAACTGGTACAGCAAAGGTAGCTGGAGAACAAAGAGTTGAAGGTAACCTGATTTTAGTAGTCAGAGAAGAAGAGGTTGAGTAGTGGAGATAAGAGCTATAGCTGCTATTTTCCCCTGTGGCTGTTGTTACATAGGATATGGGGAGAGGCGATAAAAGACAGGGAGACGAAGGGTAACTGATTTCTATCTCCTCATTCCAAATTGTAAGAGGAAGAGAGACCACTCAGAACGTGAGCCGGGGCTGGGAGCTAACACTATTAGAGAGTTACTATTACCTGAGCTAGGTTGGTGGGCCAGTTATCAATTTGTTGCCTCTTACCTTCAAATTCACCCTTATTGCTTGCTCTGTGTAAACAGCTCTGGGCCCTTTAAATATTTTACCTTTGCCAGCTGGCACAGTGTTAAGCTTTGTCAGTAGGGGGCACGAGAGAGACATTTCAGCAGGAAGGAGCTATATTTCCTGGTTCCAGTGTGCTGGTGTGTTCACCTGGCAGGCTCCTGCAGCCTAGGCCCCCAGTTTCCTATCTCCAGCAGCACACACAGCTTTCCCAGCACTAGGTTCCTGCAGTGCCTGCAGCTTTTCCGGCATGCAGTTTCTGTAGTACGTGGTAATTAGAAGCACCCAGAAGCTTCTCCCAGTACCCCTCCCTCAGGCAGTTTTGTAGTGGAGTGTCTTATGCTGAGATACCTCCCTGTGAACAGCTCTCCTGGCACTGTAGAGGGTAGATTTTCCAAAAGTTCCACTGGGCAGATTTCTAGAAAGTTCCAGGAGTCATAATTCCAGAAACTTCTGCCAGCAAAGCACCACAGCAATTTCTCTGCTATCCAGTGAACCACAGCTGTGCCCTCTCCTGCAACGTCTGGATCGCATCCCTTTTGGAAGGGTTCTCTCTTGGGTGCTCTAACTCAGTCTTAGGGTATAGTGGCTGCTCCTTATATTTGCTATTCCTACATTCTTTACAGTTCTCTTTACTTTTCACTAGCCAATCCCCCATTATTGTTAATAGTTACAGTAAACTTCCTCTGTTTAAATTACCATGTGGTCTCTCTTTCCTAATTTTCCCAAACCAGTACAGTTCACTCCCTCTTCCCAGATATCAAAGTAAGGTGATTCCTTATGCAAAGGCATGCTTCTAGGAGGGAAGTGCAGGTAGGGAGGATGGCCTTTTTCCCCAGAGACAATTTCTAAAGAGAAAAGAATATCTTATTTTTCCAGGAGGCAGGAGATGACTTCTCTGTCTTGCTTTCTAGTACAAAAAATTTAATTAGAATGCCTGTGGCCTTTCAGCTATTGGAATTCTTTCAATGAGGAGGAAAGAATCTGCAAGATAGGAAAGGCAATTGGAAACTTGAAGACTGCTTAGGCAATGAGACTCAAAGCGCTTATGCTCATTCCTAGTCCAAATTGTCCTTGAAGTTCTATAGCTCAAGTGCTCCAAGGGATAAGTGGGTATTTGTAATAACAGCCTCAGATTGACCACCCTCTTTAAGAAAACAATGAATATTAAACTCAAAATCTCTATCATTGCCCACGGAACCCTTCTTCAAAGCTCAAGGTTGTCTTCCAGAGATAAAATATTTTCCTTTTTTCCCCCTGGCTTTACCATGGACACATTTATAGGCATTTCCAGACAGCTGAAAATGTCATGAATTCTGGAAAAACTTCTGAAACCAGGATATAAGTTGAGTGTTTAGAGTTGGTGTGTCAGGATATTTTCCAAGTGCCATGAGGAGGAATGGTTTTCACCAGTGAAAAAACGCCATCATTATTTTTGTATTATCCAAGGATTTGTGCAGCTGAGTTTTTTGAATTTGAATAAAACGTTTTCCAAAACACATGTTGTTAATTAACGACTACCTTTCTACTTTTGTCCTCTTTATGCCTTCATGCTTCCCCACCTCTCCAACCAGCTCAAACTACAATATTGCTTCCCCAAAGCTCAATGAATGCAAAATGGAAGGCAAGCAGTTAAGTAGGAGAGAATAAGGAAATGTGAATCTCAAGGTCTGATAATCAACAAAAATGTTCCCTTTACATAATACAAGGTCATCTTTGGAGAATTTAGGAAGCACTGGCCCAGATCAAATTCAGAGGCACTAAAAGCATCACAGCTAATCAGCCAGGCTGCTCAACTGCTAGGAAGTTTTCCATATACACGTTCATGTGTTTGAGGCCTCACAGCAATAACAACTGCATTTGGAGCCATAGCAGCTTTCAATAAAGAGTGTTTAGCCAGCGTGGTCATTGAGGGGGTTCCAGGTGGTTTTCTGGATCATCCAGGGCACCAATATGTTCATGTTTGGGTGAAGATCCCAAGCAACATGGGTGAAAGAGGGAAGTTTGAGTAATTTTACATACTATGATTCTCTTGCTAGAAAACTAACAAATTGGAGTTTCAGAAAATCAGTCCAACTATAGCCTCTGCTTCCCTTCCTCTGTTTGCTCTTTCCAATCTTGACCCTGGCCCAAGTCCCTGCAAACCTTCACTAGCCTTCCCTCTTTCCCTTTGTCCCCCACATATATACACACATACACACAGAAGGATCACACAGCCAAGAATGGAATGGGGAAAGGAGCATTGCCTCAGAGCAGTTTGATGGTTTATACTGTAGCAGCTGCTAAGGACAGGTGGAATTGGTGACATGTAGGGGTTTGTTGCCCTAGTTAGAATTTCTTCCTAAAGAGTGAGAAGGTCATTGATATAAACCAGGGGTTGTTGTAAACCAGTGCAGACTTACCATCACTTTCAAAACAGGAATAAGTCCTTTGCTGCTCTCATTATAATGATTATAGATTAGAGTATTGGTTCTTATGCAGGGTGGTTGGATGGTCTGGCACATGAAGAACTGGTGTTGAGAGAAGGGGTAGCCTAGTGGTTAAGATAGGCCCTAGAATCAAAACCTGGGTTTGACTCTCAGATTCACCACTAACCATGAGCAAGGTACTTAACTTCTCTGAGTCAGTTTTCTCATCTGCAAAATGGTAATAATAGTATGTGCATTATAGGATGTTGTGAGGAATAAATAAAATAAGGTATGAAAAGTTTCTGGCACATAGGAAACACTCCATATATGTTAGCTACTATTATTTCTATAGTATTATTTACTAAAAATCACACTGACATAATATCCTTGGCTGTCTTAACTCTCTTTTGTCAGTTTTGGAGATGTGGATGGAGGTGATACTGTCAGGGGTAAAAAAGATGTGTCCCAAACAAATATTCATCATTTTTGCAAAAGGTGCAAAACCAATTCAGTGATTTTCAACAAATGCTGTTCAGGCAATTGGACATCTGAAGAAAGAAAGAAGGCAAGAAAGAAAGAAAAAAAGAAAGAAAGAAAGAAACAAACTTGACCTAAATCATATACCTTATACAAAAATTAGCTCAAGATGAAACATAGACTTAAACATTAAATGTAAAACTTTAGGAGAAAAACAGGGGAAAATCTTTGGGAACTAGTGATAGGCAAAGAGTTCTTAACTTTGACACCAAAAACATGACCCATAAAGGGAAAAATTGATAAACTAGATTTCAACAAAATTAAAACTTTTGATCTGCAAAAGACCTTGTTAAGAAGATGAAAGGCATGCTGAGGAGTAGTAAAAAATATTTGCAAACCACACATTTAACAAAGGAATGGTATCTAGAGTATATAAAAAACTCTTAAAACTCAATAGAAAAACAAAGAAAAAGAAAATGATTCAATTAGAAATTGTGCAAACGATGTGAAGAGATATTTCACCAAAGAAATATGCACATGAAGAGATCTTCAACATCATTAACCATTAGGGAAATGCAAATTAAAATCACAATGAGAGACTACTACACACCTTCAGAATGGCTAAAAGAATAAAAAATTGACTACGCCAAATGCTGGCGAGGATGTGAAGAGACCGAATCGCTCATACGTTGCTGGTGGTACTGTTAAATGGAACAGTCATTCTGGAAAAGTTTATCTTTTCCTTTAAAAAATTCAATATTCACCTACCAGATGACTCAGCAATTGTACTCTAGACATTCATCCCTGAGAAATGAAGATTTATGTTCACACAAAATCATGTACATGAATATGCATAGTAGCTTTATTCATAATAGCAAAAAACTGGAAAAAAACAAGATGTTCTCAAGAGATGAATGTTAAGCTGTGGCACATCCATACAATGGAATACTACACAATCAACTACTGATATACACCATTATTTGAACGATTTTCAAGGGAATTATGCTGAGTGAAAAAAAGCCAATTCAGGAAGATCACATACTGTACAATTCCAGTTATATGATATTCTTGAAATGCCAAAATTATAGAAATGGATAACATATTAGTAGCTGGTATATGGCAGGAAGGAGGTAGGGTAACATGAGGGATCGTGTGGTGATGGAACTGTTCTGCATTTTGACTGTACCAATGTCAATATCCTGGTTGTGCTACTGTACTACAGTTTTGTAAGATGTTACTGGGTGAAAGGTATATAGGATCTCTGTATTATTTCTTACAAACAGCATGTGAATCTTCAATTATCACAAAATAAAAGAGTTTGATTTTTAAAAAAAGGAAGGAAGAAAAGATGTGGATAGACAGAAAAAGCTGAGTAGAGATAGACCCTGTTGTTTTCAATACAGTTCAGATTTGTGTCCCAGATTATAGCAGGGTTTCCAGCTTGGCAGGCTTATCCAAGGGACTGCAGACATCCCCTCAGTGTAGGAAAGCAAGGCAGGCTTTTCATGCAGAGATAGCACTTGTTCCTCTCACTGGGATATTAGTTATTGCTCTCACAAGTTTGCAAACTAGGAGGTATATGACACAATTAATGAAGGTTAGGAAGCTCTGGGTTAGAGTCAGTAAAGTTCCTGAAAGTCCTCCAAGCAGCTCTGTTGCTGGTACCCTGGCTGCTACTGAAGAAGCGTCCTGTGAGATCATTTAAGCAGAGGGGATCTCGGAGCAAATAGTATTCTATTGCTTGGCCTCTGAAGAAGAGAGACAAGGGAGGGCAGCCATAGGACAGCTCTCTTCTTGAAGACAGTGTGCAGAAGGAAAAGAGAGGCCTGTGAGTGGTAGGGGAGAAAGACTGAGGATCACAGGCTTGAGAAGGAAGAAAGCAGAAATTTCTCTGCCTCCCATGTCTGGGTAATTGAGCATCTCTTTACCTATCATTGATGTCACGGAGTACTTCAGGCAACTTGGAAGGAAAGTGTTGGGTAAAAACCGAGTGTTGACATCTCATTTTTAAAGGCTAACTGTTCACACGTGAATGATTGTGCAGAATATTAAGGCCCAGTATGCTTTTCCATCTGGACGATGGATCACCACAGGGAGAATGCATTTCTACTACGGGCTGAGTATTTTCAAACAGACACAATATTCTTGCTGCTCTCTTCTTTTCTGTGATGTCATTAAACTATTCGATTTGGTTAACACTGACTTTTATGCTTCCCCACACACTGGTTCCCTGTTTACCAAATCTGCTGAAAAATGCCCAGCACAGGCGGTCTACCTACAATCAGCAGAGTTCCTTGTGTTCAGGTGAATCTCCAATAAGTCTGAATTAAGGCGTTTTAAGGTGACCTAAGAACCTCATTCATGTGAATGCCTGCTGCAGCAATGGGGATGTGGTTGTTTCACAGGAGCGGTCTAGGGATAGTGCCACCTCTGTGCCCACTTCCCATCTCCCCTAATAATGCTCAGGGGCACAGAGGAGCTTCTTGGGCCTCCGAGTGCATTTTGTGTTTAGCCTCTTCTGACTGCTAGCTCTATTATCTCCATCAGAAATTTGATCCTGCTAGAAGTGCTGTGGGGCTTTTTTTGGTCTATTCTTTTAATAGAGGCTTCCAGTTTCCTTTGGGCCATTATGTTCTCTTGAAGCAATGCTTCACCGTCAGTCTTTAATATTTAATGTGACTAGAAGCTTTCACAAAAACCTATTGAGATGCACATGCTTTAAGTGGCAAAACTGTTATTTAATGATCTCGGGTGGGTACACTAATTCAACCTACCTGTGAGGGAAGGTGACCTCCTAGCCCCTCTGGCTCTGTGTCTGCATTAATACAATTGAAATCTCTTGCCATTTATGGAAACATCCATTCACCCTAAAAGAGAGGGCTGTAGGATTTTTCTGACATCATAAAAGTAACTGATGATTTCTGAAAAATTGGAAAAGAATATAAAAAAATACAAGTGTGAAAAGACATACATATGATGAATGTCTGTTACAGCATTGCCATAAGAAGAAAATAAATTAGGAACAATCCAACTGTCCAATAATAGAGGATTGGTTAAATAAATTAAATGATATATTTATAAATGGAATACTCTGTAGCCAGTAGGAATAATGATGTAGATCTATGTTTACTGACATGGAAAGATGCCAAGATACATTAATAAGTGAAAAAATCAGGCTAAAAAACAGTGTGTACTATATGTTTCAATTGTTTTTATTTAAAAAACTGACACACTGGCCATAAAGCCAGAAAAGGTATATGCCAAAATGTTAATAGGTGTTCTCTCCGGGTGTCGTTATTGTGATTTTCACATCTTTCTTTACTGTGTGAACTTTTAAAAAGCGTACACAGCAAAATTATTTTGTTTAAAAACTATTATGGGATTGTAGCTATATAACTTACAAATTACTTTCACTTAACAGTGAAATCCAAGCAACCTTTATATTTCCATTCAAGCTCCAGTTTTTAATCTAGAGCAGAGGTTGCCAAACCTCTGTAAAGGGTCAGATTGTAAATATTTTAGGCTTTGTGGGCCATGTAGCCTCTGTCATACTACTCCACTCTGCACCTGTAGTCTAAAGCAGTCAGAGACAATATGTAAACAATTGGCATGGCTATGTTCCAATAAAATTTTATTTATAGAAACAGGCAATGGGCCAGATTTCACCTACAGGCTAGAGTTTACTGAACCCTGCTCTAGAGTGCCGAATAGAGGAGGCTCAGGTCCCATGTGCCTTGAGAATTAATCTTGTTTCCTCTGTTCTTCTGGGTCAATGCAGGTTATACTACTAGTTGCTGCTCTCCAAAATTGAGGCCAAAGTGGCTTGGAGACATCACTGGAACTTACTATTTTTTGCTACTTGGTTTGAGAATTTTCCTACTCCATACTTGGGATATGCTTTATATAGGGCCACCCTGCCCACCAAAGTGAACCTTAGATCTGCCACAGATAAAGCCATGGCTACAGAAGTCCCATAAGTGACTCAAAGGGTTGAAGAATTCACAACAACCAAGTGAGTGACTTTAGCTAGAACTAGAAAGCCCAAAAGAATCAGTGCTTCCTATAGCTCACCAGTATTAACACACTCCATAAAGCAGTTTTCTGAGGAGATGGATTACTATAGTCTGTCACCAGGAGAGCTTTTAAGGAGTCTTAAAATGTTCAACAATGTCCTAATTTAGGAGTTTAAAAGACTTATATAGCTGAAGCAAAATACACATGGGGGAAAAAAGGAAGTTTTAGCTGAAGAAGGGCAGCCACTCCTGGTCACAGACAGCACCCTGATTCCCAGAAGAGCAGTGGAACTAGGTTAACTGTGTGGATTTAGTTCACGTATTTGCCTTTGCCTTAAGTTACAATCAGCGCTGCGGATTCTTAAAGCAGTTTACTTGACATATCCTATCTGTAAAGAATATTTTTTATCTTTTCTTCTCAGAGTAAGAGGGATAAAAAAAAAAAAGTAAGAGGGATTAAATTATTGCTCACACGCACACACACACACACACACACACGAAATGCTTCCAAATTACAGAGCTTTCAGATCACCCCAATCCTGTTATCTAAAGTATTATTCAATCACACTTAATGGTCTGGCCACTCAAAGGAAGTCACCTAAGAATAGAATGTATTAGGTACAGGATCCAGGGAGCCAGAGCAAGATACTCAGGATTCGGGGTTACAGCAGAGCTAGATGTCCTGAATTCCTAATCTGGGAAAATCTGACATATAGCATCAAATATTAATGATAGAATCTCAGGACATGCAGGTAGCCCAGGGCACTTGTGGAGCCCCATCACAACACTCAGAAGAGTGGCCAGTTGGCTAAGGTGGGTAAAGGGAAGGGGAAGCAGGAAAAGGTCTTCAAGAGAACCAAGAAAATTTGATGGACAGTGTTTCGAAGGTTCGGAAGGAAGTGGGGGTTGGAGTCAAGGTGTTGGTTGAAGTGCGATCTAAGGGCAAAAGGGCAGACCAGAGAGGGAACACAGCCGTGTTGCTAGTGCTGTGGTTTCCATTTGACAGAGGCAGGTTAAGTGACTTGTTCAAGGTCCCTGTCAATTATATTGAAATTAAATTCACTCTTTCAGTTTACTCTGATGTTCTATCCCACCATGCCACCCAGCTACTCACGAAGATGGTGCCTGTTCATTTTCCTTTAGATTTAAACAACTTAGAAATACTGTGTAGTATGTAGATGTGAAATAGTTGCTTGACTCCTCTGTGGAGATGACAGAAAATTTAAGGTGTGGAAAATGATTTCCCTAAAAACAGTAAGTGCCCGATTCTAAATAAATGGGGATGGGACATTCCAGCTGTTCCTGGCTAGTAGACTAGAGGCAGCTTTTCCAATTTAGAGAATGACACTAAAATTGCTACCACTTCTTAAAAAGTTGCTAAAGTCTAACTTAAATGAACGGATGTAGAGGAAAGTACGGTGAACAAGAAGTATGAAGACTTGGGAGAAACTTGACTTCTAGTGTCAGCTCTGTCACTAAGTTTACTGTGTGATCTTGAATAAGTCACTTCCTTTTTCTGGATGTTAGTTTCCTCACCTGTGAGATGAGGTGGTTGGACTCCATAATCCCTAAAGGGTCTTTCACCTCTCACATTTTATGATCCTGTAATTCCTGGTGGGTTTTTTCTCCTGACATTTACTTGCAAGGGCCATTCTGCCATCCACACAATTTAAGTTTTCATTAAATCACAGATGGTCTTAAATAAAATCTCCCCCTTGAAGAGGGGAAAAGAACAGGATGTTTGTGCTGAAATGGCTCATGTCAGGTATGACCTTTTTAATTCAGAGCAGCTCTCTAGTGGTTCATTAACTCACCCCAAGGGCAGCACAGCAAGCAAGTACTATTACAAAAAGCCCCAACTGTGCAGCCAGAGAGAGCTGCCCTATTACCTAGTGAAAACAAAGTGGTTTCCTCTTTGTGCCCACAGTGGTCAATCTTCAGATCAGGAACATATGATTCTATCACTGAAGGAATCCTGGCCAACTCACAGAAACCCTGTGCCAAGTCTAATACTTGCTTTGAGGACTAAGCTAGAGTCCTTTCCACAGGAAGTAATGGAATTACTTCTAAATAATTGATAACTGTGGCTCTCTTTCCCAGATAATTAAAAATGTTTAGAAAATATAATATTCTAAGCCCAGTTCTGCATAATGCTTTACGTTTTACAACACATGCCAATCAATTTATTTTCTCATTTACATTTTCCTAACAACCCACTAAGGTGGGGAAAATAGGTATTATTATCCCCATTTACTAGATAAGGAAACTAGGGCTCAGAGAAGTTAAGGACATGTCCCAGGTCTCATAATAAGTGTCAGAGATGACAGTAGAACCCACATCTTGACTGGTTCAGTTAATTCACCAGTACACTTTTCAACTGTCCCGTTATACTAATTTAGGTGTTGTCAGGAGTGCAAGTTAAAGATAAGAGATTTTAGGACTGTGTCTAGATATTGCAAAGTATTTTTACACTCGTTTGAAGACTTGTGGCATAGGTTTAATTTCTCATAATGGGAAGAGTGGCTAGGAGAACTCTCTCAGAAAATATTCAATACATATTACACAATGAATTCGATTGATTATTATATATCTACTAGAGTCAAAGCAAATATTTATTGAACATCTATAAAACTGACCCTGTGCAAGGTGATATGGAGATACACAAAAATATAAAACATGATTTCTGACTTCAAAGAGAGTCATAAACACTAAATAGTGTATAATAAAGTGCTAAGTGTTGGAGTTGCAACAAGTGCCATCGGGGCATGGGAGGGGAGAAGTTGGTGAGGAAAGCCTTCTTGGAACAAATGGAATTTAAACGATGGGTACAATTTCATCGGCAGAGAGGAGGAAGAGGTTAAAGCTCAAGTGAAAGGTGTGGGAAGGGAACAGCATGAGCTAAACCAAAGGGGCAGGCATACATGAGATTGGACATCTGTGAGAATACTGATCTGAGTGGAGAGCAGTGCGGGAATGTCTGGTAAAGCTACAGTTCATCCTAAGTGTTCAGGCAGAGGGTTGTCTGCCTTTCACAGCATTCTATCCACTCATGAATAAAATGGCATCAAAGGGGGCTTCCCTGGTGGCGCAGTGGTTGAGAATCTGCCTGCCGATGCAGGGGACACGGGTTCGAGCCCTGGTCTGGGAAGATCCCACATGCCGCGGAGCAACTAGGCCCGTGAGCCACAACTTACTGAGCCTGAGCGTCTGGAGCCTGTGCTCCGCAACAAGAGAGGCCACGATAGTGAGAGGCCCACGCACCGCGATGAAGAGTGGCCCCCGCTTGCCGCAACTAGAGAAAGCCCTCGCACAGAAACAACACAGCCAAAAAAAAAAAAAAAAGACTTAAAAAAAATGGCATCGAAGGTAGACACAATGATGGTTAAGAGCTTTAGCTCTGGAGTCAGACTTGGATCTGAGTTCCAGAATTACCGCTTACTTACTGTATTACCTTGGGTTAATTAACTAACCTCTTGGAGCTTAGTTTCCTTCTCTGTAAGATGGGGCTGCAATATGGATAAATTAAAAAGCGTTTTTGGTCCAAACACTTGTTTTAATTTTTTATTCAAATTTTGATTTAAAAACCATGATGACCATGGTAGTGGGGACAGAGTAGGAGATGGTACTGAATAGGAAAGTTAAGATCAGATCCTGCAGGAGCTTCATGGTTGGTTTGAGAAGATTGCCCTGAGAGGAATACATATGCCTTCTGACTAAGGAGAAGGAGCCAGAGGAATCAGTGCAAGGGCACTCAGCCAACTGCTGGCAAAAGTGTTCAAGCTTGCAGACTGCTCATCCTTACCTCCATTCACTCATCCATTTGACACTCTGGACTCTTCTCATTTTTTCTAATGAGCATTTCTTAAAGGTATGGTATGCTGGGCACAGTTGCCATCCCTCATATACTTTCTGATAGAAGGGAATTTTGGATCCTAATTTTGTCCTGGAGGCCCTGGGTTATAATTACTTTCTAATAAGGGGTCAGGGACATCTAAGCAAAGGGTCAGATTCACTGAGGAGTAGTCTGAGAAACTCTAGGGAAGTAAATTCCTGGCTTGAGTGAAGCAGGAGGAAATAACAGGTGCCAACAAAGATAAGCAATAGAATCCCAGAAAAGAGCAACTGTTACCTGAGCCTGGAAGGTCATGAATGTGGAGCACATTTGCAAAATAGGAGCCCAGGGACATAGCTGTAATTACCAACCAATGAGCCTCCCCTTAGTACCAGGAAAACAGATGGATACACTAATTAAAGGGGGATAGAGAGGGAGAGACAGAGAACAATGTAATATTTAAACATGAGGAACTCAAGAGAGTCAAACTAGCTTTGTTTCTGATAAAGAAAATTAGCCTTTTGATTCCAGATAGCTCTAACCACTGCCTCCTCCCCCCAGAAACCTATGCCAAGTTAAGTGCTTTCACATAATCATATATAATTTTCCTTGGTCCAGGGTGTACTGCAGTGTTGCCTTTGAAGTAAAAGAAAGCTTGAGAAGCTACCCTTATGACCACATGGACCATCTTTCTTATGCTTTTCTCCCCTTTCTTTCTCAAAGGGAGGGGAAACAAATTTTTTTAAATGACAGCTTGCTGAGCTTGTTGGCTATCATTGTAAAAGAATGGTTTATTAAACAGATGATGTATAAGAACTTAAGAAAGTAAGTGGTGACCAGAGACTCCAGTGTGAGAACATGTCTGGTTAAGTAAAGATATATTTTTCTTTGAAAAGGATACTAGAATGACAGCTTTACAGCAAATCCTTCAGAGTTGCCTTATAAAAAAGATGAATAAATATGGATCAGATGATAATTTAGTTATAGCTGTATTCCTAGCTGGTTGAAGAGTTGTACTCAAAGAGTAGTGATGAATGGATTGATAACAGTTTGGAAGGAGGCCTCTAATAGTTGCTACAGGGCTCTCTACTTGCCCATGTCCTGTTCAATATTTTAATATATGATTTTTTGATGAAGTTATAACAGGCTTGCTTGTTACAACTGTAGATGAGATAAAGCTTGGGAGTAAACATACTTGATTATAGAACTGAGTTTCAAAAACAGTTGTCACCACCATTTATTGAGTATCTTCTAGGCACTACTGTATAGAAGCTATCCTGTTAAAATCTTAAAGCCACAGAAAACTAAGGCTCAGAGATGTTTTAAGTAGCTTGTCCAAAGCTACACAGCTAGTAAGTGGCATTGTTAGTATTTAAACCTGAATCTGTCTGCTATTAAAGCTCATGCTCTTTCTCATACACTATACTGCCAGCCACTACTCTATATTGTCTTGACAAGCTAGAGTAGAATGTGATCTCTCCTGAAGATAGGACAGAACTGAGCAGAGGCTGAAAGCTCTGGGAAACAAGAAAGAATCAGACCACGTGATTTACTATGGCTTTCATGAAGGATCAGAGTGGTGCTAAGGTGATGGTGAAAACCAGCACTTGGACTAATAAATTGCTGAGAATATTCTGAGTGAGAAGACAGTGAAATGTCACTATTTCCTGGCTTTGTTATTATATCTATCTTTATTTATGTGAGGAAAAGTGGCTGGAATGACAAATCCAGAATTATGAAAGTGGAATGTAACATAGGAAAAAATGGAGGGTAGCCATAGAAGAACAGAATGGAGGAAATATGACTTCACTGTAACTCACATTACAAAGATCTAGGGGATTAGTTTCCAACTTGAATATGAGATAACAATATGAAGTAGCTCCCAGAAAAGCAGATGTAACTCAGGCTGTATTAATAGAAGCCTAATTAAGTGGACTCTAGAGGCTGAGAAATAACAGACACACTGTTTTCTGCTCTGGCCGCTGTGTTCTGCTGTGATGGGCAGGTAATAAGAGCAATACTGAAATATCACCACAGGGAAGCGACTGGGGTGAAGTGTTTGGAAACCAAACCATCTCTTATGAGGTGCATTTTGAAGTAACTAGAATATTTAGCTTAGTGAGGAGAAAACTTGAGAGCATTGAGCTGTATTCAAATATTTAGAGGACCATAGCAGCTTAAGGTTTGATACAAGAAAAACATCTGTAATAATTAGAGTGGTCCCACTACAAAGTGATAATAATAGTTAACCTTTAGGTACCCAGCACTATGGTCTACCGCTGACATGTCATCTCATGGGATCCCCACAAGAACCCATGAGGTCCATGGAGAAGGGACTGGCTGCATTATAAAGCAGTGATCTTAATATCATTTGGAATATTTAAACACAAGCTAGATGAATGCCTGTCAGGAATGTGTCATATGTGATTCTGTATTGAGGTGGTAGGGTAGGGAATAGGAGTTGAATTAGATGACTGTGTGAGGCTTTGTCTAATCTAAGACTCAGTAAAATTTCTACTTTACCTGTTTTCAACTTTATAACATTAAACATTATAATCTGGTGGTCCAAATATAGCATTTTGAATTCTTCATAAGATTGTTGCTATGTGTCTGTGTGTATATGAACACACACACATACACTCATATACATTAAAAAAAATCTTACACCTTACCAGGGTTTAAGGAGAAAGATACCAGCTGGATATGTGGAGGCTTCAAATAATTTGGAATCCTAACAATACTCAATCTATTAATTAAGCCCATGCAATAAAGTGAGAAAATATGATGTGCTGCATTTATGATGGGCAGGAATTAAAATATACATCATGCTTTCAAAAACAGACACTGAGAAAAATTTAGAAAATATAAATTTCAAAAGGATTTCCTCTCAATTACTGCATCACAGGATGATTCTCTTGCTCTGTCTTTGTGGAGCACAGACATAATAATAATTTATAGACCCCTAACTTCGACTTTGTGTCCATCACTGTGCTAGAGGATTTCAGTGTATTACCTTATTTAATCCTTGCAACAATCTGACAAAGTTGGAACGGAGATATTACTTCTGTTTTAAAGCTGAGGAAACAGAGTCTCAAAGAGAAGCAAATAATCCATGATCACACAGTTAGGATATGGCAGTGCCAGGATTTGAACCCAAGTATTTTTGACTTCATATTGTCTACTATGCTAAATCAGTATCTTCCTTCCCTTTTCTTTCCTCTGTTAATTCAGAGCTCTTAAAAAGTGTAAAGTATAGCACAAATGGTAATGGCTATCATTGATAAACAACTGTAACATCCAACATCTAGATTCACATGATCCCTGCCTTGAAAAAAATTTACATTAAAACAGAAAGCTTGGGGACTTCCCTGGTGGCGCAGTGGTTAAGAATCCGCCTGCCAGTGCAGGGAACATGGGTTCGAGCCATGGTCCAGGAAGATTCCACATGCCACGGAGCAACTAAGCCCGTGCACCACAACTACTGAGCCTGTGTTCTAGAGCCCGTGAGCCACAACTACTGAGCCCTCGTGCCACAACTACTGAAGCCCGCGAGCCTAGAGCCCAGTGCTCCGCAGCGGGAGAGGCCACCGCAATGAGGAGCCCATGCACCGCAACGAAGAGTAGCCCCCGCTCACCGCAACTAGAGAAAAGCCCGTGCGCAGCAACGAAGACCCAACGCAGCCAAAAATAAATAAATAAATAAATAAATAAATTAAAAAAAAAACAAAACAGAAAGCTTGGTACTTTAGCACAGATGGGGAGAAATTTGGGGACTCCTGGCCTGTTCTATAGGCTTGATTTAAAGATAAGAAGAATGCACTTGAACTATTGGAGGAAGAAGTTATAGTAAAATGTGCTCCTCTATTTTCTGCAATCTAGATTCTAAATTGCTGAGAGATGAGAAACATGAAAGACCAAACAGTCCATGTGATATCACTTATTGCTTATCCACTATATGCAGAACGCTGCAGTGGCTACTGTATGAAGATCCAGAGGAAGAAGAAGGACCGAGTTCCCTCCACGGGTGAGCTCCCAGTTGAAAGGTGCCATTAATGAAGGTTCTAAAGCAGTGCAGTGAATTTCCTGATCAGTCTAAGATCTACTGTTGCAAAGGTAGTCATCTATTTGATGGAGCTTAATGCTCATCCTCCCTCCTGCATTATTCTAAATGAATTAAGTTTAGAGAAAGTCCTGAGTTCAACTGGTTCTTAAGTAAGGATTTAAAGAGTAGAGACAAAAGATGGCAATGAAGTACTAAAGACTGCCAGGAAAGAAGATTTGGTTGGTCAGCTCCAACTTTAAGCCCCTTTTCAGAACCTGTCATTTGTTCTCCACAGCCTATGATGAATTATAACCCCTGAATCAAACAGATCACAAGTTCTCACTTCCGAGAAGGCGTCAGTGGTGTGAAGAGAAATTGGTACTGTGACAATTCAAGCAGTTGGTGAAAGGCCAGTGCATTTCCCAGCTTACACATTCCTCTTAAGCTTCCCATTAATGAGAGTCAACGGGCTTGCCAGCAGACACTGTTTGTACTCACCATTTTTCCCATCCAGACAGGACACTCCAGGAACAATTACAAAATCATGAATTTGAGCCACATCCGTTGTCTGACATGGCTTTATTTCCCTAGTGGACTAAAGTGTAACTGCTTCACTGCCAGTACAAGAGTTCTCATAAACTCACAGCCTCATCTTTCTCTATATTGGGACCTTGCTTTTTGTCTTCTCTTATGTTTTAGTTAAGATGTCCTCCTTGTTTTAGGTGCTGAGGATAGTAATATAACAGCTGCAAACCAGTGCTTGGTGTCTACCAGAGGCCAGATTTATTCCTGCCTTAATTAGCAGTGCTTTTAAACATCCCCGCCATCATCTCCAACTTGATATGAATCTGAGATCCACATTTCCCTCCAAGAAGGATTTCCCATTGCCCAAACTGCCTACCACAAGGGAAAGAACAATTAAGCTGGTCTCCCAGCACGAAGAAATCCAACTAGCAGATGAGGAATTTAAAAGCAAGACTAGGGTCTATTCAAGGAAGAATGGGGAAGATGATTACATTTTGCCCCTTATCCCCAGTCCCAAACCAAGCTGGATGGTTGTGTCCATGAGGGGCAGGCACTGGCACAGCCAGAATGAGGGCCCCTATGAGGGTCTTCTCTCTTCATCACAGTGGGACAGCTGTGTGCAAGCCAGAGATGGGTAAACATCTGGAGGCTAGGAGGCCAGCTAAAAGGCTATTCAAGTGTGACATAGGCTGGTGACAATGAAAATATAACAAGAGTGCTATACATGCTTATCTCCCACTCATATATTAACAGGAATATGAAGGAGACTGGTGCCATGGGGTTGATCAAAGTTGTTTGATGATGGCAGCTAGTACCATCAAACTCAAGCTTTTAAGTTTGGGTGGAAGGGTGATTTGAGGCATTTTCCTTGGCCAGGGAGGCAGGGAAGTCAAGTTATGAAAAATATCCGTGAATCACAACTTAAACAATTATTCTAAATGAAGCCCTTGTAAGTTACATGTGGTCTTAGATTGTACTCTCCTAGCAGACAGGAGACAAGTCTACCAAGTTTCTATTTTTTTTTCCAATACACCTAAGACAGCAATTAGCACTTAGCAGAAAGTTTGAATTCCCCTAAACCTATTTATATAGGCAATGGCCTTTCAAATGAAAAAGGCTGAAACATAAAGGAAATTGGAATCAATTCCTGGCTTAATACCAAGAGCTTCAACTTATTTTCAGAATTTAATTCCTATGTTCAATTTTGTAATAGTCCATGCAGATAAAAGGAGCCC
This sequence comes from Balaenoptera borealis, assembly GCF_965194805.1. Taxonomy (NCBI): domain Eukaryota; kingdom Metazoa; phylum Chordata; class Mammalia; order Artiodactyla; family Balaenopteridae; genus Balaenoptera; species Balaenoptera borealis. The sequence continues at coordinate 109,373,635 of NC_138881.1, forward strand.
AAGTGCCCCCTGATTTCAGCAGAATATCGATCACTATCTCCATGAATTTACTTTGGAGTTTCACCCCTCGAGTGACTCCAGATACTATATAGAGATGACCTGTTTTAAGACACAAAGCAGCTCCGAGCTGTGGGCCTGGTGCCCCTGAAGCAGGGCTTTTCAAAGAGCTTCTCTGCTGATCAAGCTCTTTGCACACTGCAATTAGGCTCAACAAGCAGACGAATGGTTCCCCATCCTACGTGTCTTCCAATAATAGAGATTTGCAGCAATGTGTACCAGACTTGGAGTATTACTCAGATCTACCAAGTCCCCAGTTTGGGGAAGTGGCTCTGATAGAGTTTGGAATCTTCACTGTCTTTGGACAGATGTATTTATTCAACATGTGGAGGCCTGTGGACAATTCAGATTCTAACTCAGGCTGTAGCCTCTATTTAAGAAGGCCTGCAGACAATGACCAAAGATTAGAAGCAAATGTGAAGTGATGTAGTTAGAGGAAAATGCTCATTAGGCTCTTGTTTCTCCCAAAGTTGTGAAAATTCAGAATAACAACAACAAAGGGCACTGCTGGTGCTGCAAAGGCAGAGTGCATATTAAGTACATCACTACACATCTGGTGGGTACTCCATACATCCCAGTTTTCAAAGGAAACTGGACCGGGAATCAAGAGGCCATAATTCTATTGAGTCACTTCTTTCTGAGCTAATAATAAGAACTAACATATTAAGCATCTATTATGTGCCAGATACTGTGGGAAGCACATTACTCCTTACTTACATTATCTCATTTATTTCTTCACAACCACCCTATAAGTCGAGACGATAGTCTCCCCCATTTTTCATGAAGCACAGAGAGGTCAAACATTTGCTGAATGTAACACAGGATACACAGAGCCCAGGTTAGCCTGAGGCCTAACCTCTTTGTCTCACTGCTTGTCTTTGACCCTAAACTCCCTACTTACTAGGCTACAGTATTTACTATACTATATTGCCACTCTTCCTTCATTTCCTTGATTATAAGTGGGACTTAAGGACTGCCTGCCTAATTCTAAAAATCCAGTAATTACATAAAGAGTGAGAAGAAAAAAGATATCTTTTTTTTCCAGGTAAGTGTGGATACAGTTCCAGTAGACAGCATTCCAACTTAGATCTTAAATCACATGCTGTGTGATTTTTCTCCTGCAAACGTTAGGTGCCTGATGCTCTGGAGGACTGACTTTGCTGTTCATCTCTCTATAGCGTGAGTGGCCTCCACAAAGCAGGCTGGGGGACTTTCCAGGAGACCAGACCACTTCTGTCCCCTGTACTCCATCTTAGCAAAGCACAAACCATGCAGACACCCTCTCACTCTCTAGTTCCCTCAGGTCAAGTGGCAAATGTCCAGTGGTTCTAGGAGGAAGGCTAAGCTGGTTCTTAGCATCTAGCTCATAAGTTTCTCCTGGGCAGGAACTGGGCTGACTAAAATCACCTGAGATTTGGTAGCGACAAAAAGGCCACCTATGGAGCCCATCTTATTTATCTGCACATTGTTTATATAGTTGGGGGCAGCAAATATCAGATGCCAGTCATAATGAAGAAAAAGCCAGAAGTCCCTTGAAGACACTTAAGGTGAAATGCTTATAGGAAGAAGAGAAGTTTCCCCTAGATTTTTCATTTAGAAAAACGAAAATAATGTTAAACTCTTTGGAGCTGCAGCTGAATATTAAATAGAAACATCTTAGAGAAACTTGCCTGAGAGCTATATGAATTCTAAACTATGAAAACAAGACACTCAATAGAAAACTGTAATAGAGAAAAGTGATAAGTTTGCTTTATCAAAGAAACAAAACATTTTCCTCCAGGGAGGAAGGAAGCATGATGGGAAATCTGCAAACAATGGACTTCTGAGAGATTGCATGTGTTTGCTTAAAAAAAAAAGTTAACAACAACCCAAACCCTACAGTATTGACAAAGAACAAGTGCTCACAGTATTGACATGGGACAAGTATTCTCCTACCTAATAGCACGTGGGCCCTGGGATGTTTCCAAAAGGCAGAGAAGTTCAGACTCCATCTCCTTCCCAGCATGATTTGAACCTTCCCACAAATCTCTACCATGTTGCAGGCACCTTGTGAAAATTCCTCCCCGTTGTCCTCTATGTAAGGCTAAACAATGAAGGGCATATGTGGTGGTGATGGTGGGGAGAGTTGGGGTGAGGCATGAAAGGGTGCCTTGGTGTATTCTGCAATTTGCTTTTCTGCCCATATTTTTGTCTGTCTGTCTCTTTGTCAGATGTCTGTTTTTCTGTTTTTTGGTTCTGTCTCTGTCTCCCTGTTTCTCTGTTAGTCTCCCAGTCTGTCCATGTCTCTTTCTCTCTTCCTGTCTACCCTTGTCTGTCTTGATGCTCTCTCTGTCTGTCTACCTTCTTGCTTCCTGTCTCTGTATATCTCTCTCTCTCAGGTTCTGTCTGTCTGTTGATATGTCTTTGTTGGCCTGCAGCTCTGACTGTCGGTCTCCATCCTGCATTCTTTCTCAATCTCTCTCTCTTCTCTCGCTCTCTCATCCCTCCCTCCCTGTGTCTGTCTGCATCTCACTTTGCCTCTTGATTGGTCTATTTCTGGTTTTGCCTGCCTGCCTTCTATTCTGTCTCTGTCTGTCTCTTACCAATGACCCCTGACCATCTCTTTCTATTCTTTTTCTCTCTTTGTTTGAATATGTCTCTGTTTCATCGCTCATGTCTGGTTCTCAGTCTGTCTGTCTGTCTTTTGGTGTGACTGTGGTGCTGTATGGCTGCCTTCCTGTCCCTTTGTCAGTCTCTCTGCCACTCTGTGTCTCTTTCTTTCTGTTCATTTGCTTCTTTGTCTCTGTTTCTCTGTCTCTGTCAATTCTTTGTCATTCTATCTCTGTATATGTCTCTTTTTGCTTCTCTTTGTCAGTTTCTTTCTATACCTGTCTGTCTGTCTGTGCTCTGGCTATCTATGCAATCTGTCAGCCTGTCTCTCCATTAGTCTGCTTCTGTCTGCTTGTTTCTTTGATGGTTTGCATGTATTTATATCAGTTTGAACTTCTGTCTGTCTCTTTGTCAAGCTGACTGTTTTTCTCTCTTTTCTTTCTCTCTCTTCCTCCCTCTGTATCTGACTCTCTGCCTCTTTTTGCTGCTGTTTCTCTCTCCGCAGGTCTCTCTGTCTTGCTGTTTCTCTCTCAGCTTCTGTATTTCTTGTCTTTTGGTCTATCACAAACTGTCTCTGTCAGTCTCCCTCTGTCTGTCTCTCTGCCTGTCTGTCTCTGTCAGTCTCTTCTCTATCTCTGCTTGTCTGTTACTCTCTCTCCCTTCCCAATAGTCTGTCTTTCTGTCTTATGGTCTGTCTCTTGGTCTATTCTTTCTCTCTGTCTCTATTAGTTTTCTTTTATCTTTCTCCTTCTCTCTGTGTCTGTTTCCCTCTTCCTGTGTCCTATGTTGTGTATCTCCCCACATTAGTCCTCTGTCTGCATTCTCCTCTCCTGTGTCTACCTGTACTCTTTATCTCCCTGTCTTTAGACTCTATTTGTGCTCCTCTGTTTCTGCCATTATCTCACTCCATCTGTCCGTCTCCCTCTCTCTGCCTGCCTGCCTGTCTGTGTATCTATCTGTTATCTGACTGTCTGTCTGTGTTTACCTTTCCCTCTAGCAGTCTGTCTGTCTGCCCGATTCTCTCTCAGGCTATCTTCCATCTCTCTTTCTGTCACCTTGTCTATCATTGTCTGTGTCTGTCTTTCTCTTTGTCTACTTCTCTCTTTCTTAGTCTCATTTTTTTCTTCTCTCTCTGTCTCTTTCTCTCCCTCTTTTTATTGAGGTGAGATTCACATAACATAAAAATTAACCATTTTAAAGTAAACAGTTCAGTAGCATTTAACACATTCATAATGTTGTACAACCACCACCTCTATCTAGTCCCCAAATATTTGCATCACCCCAAAAGGAGAGCCAGTACTCATTAAGCAGTCACTCCCCATTTCCCCCTCCCTAGGCCCTGGCAACCACCAATCTGCTTTCTGTCTCTACAGATTTCTTATTCTGGATATTACATGTAAATGGAATCATATAATCTGTGAAATTGTGAGTCTGGCTTTTTACATTTAGCATAATGTTTTCTAGGTTCATCCACATTGTAGCATGTATCAGTATTTCATTTATTTTTTTCCCCTTCTTTTTTCCCTTTTCTTTTATTGAAACTTAATTTCTTTAGAGAAGTTTAAGGTTCACAGCAAAAATGATAGGAAGATACAGAGACTTCCCATATAGTCCCTGCCCTCATACACATATAGCTTCCCCCATTATCAACATCCCCCATCAGAATTGTATAACCAGAGTGGTAAAATTTGGTACAATTGATGACCCTACATTGACACATCATAATCATCCAAAGTCCACAGTTTACATTAGGGTTCACTCTTGGTGTTGTACATTCTATAGGTTTGGAGAAATGTAGAATGACATGTTTCCAACATTATGGTATCATACAGAGTGTTTTCACTGCCATAAAAATCTCTGTGCTCTGCCTATTCATCTCTCCCTCCCAACCCCTGGCAACCACTGATCTTTTTTACTATCCCCATAGTTCTGCCTTTTCCAGAATGTCATATAGTTGGCATCATTCAGTATGTAGCCTTTTCTGATTTGCTTCTTTCACTTAGTAATATGCATGTAAGATTCCTCTATGTCTTTTCATGGCTTGATAGCTCATTTCTTTTTGGTGCTGAATAATATTCCACTGTCTGGAGGTACCACAGTTTATTTATCCGTTCACCTAATGAAGGACATTGTCGTTGCTTCCCAGTTATGGCAACTATGAATAAAACTGCTATAAACATCTAATTTGTTGTTAGGACTGAGTGTCGAATTCCAAGCTCCTTAGATGCAGAACTGGACACTGGAAGTCCTATTTTATTTCTTTTTTATGGCTGAATAATATTCCATTGTAGAGATATATCACAATTTGTTTATCCATTCATGTACTGATGGACATTTGGGCTGTTTCTACCTGTTGATTATTGTGAATATTGCTGTTATGAACATGCATGCACATATATATATTTGAGTACCTATTTTCAGTTCTCTTGGGTATATATACTTGGAGTATATACTTAGGATATATACTTGGGTATGTACTTAAGAGTAAAATTATAATATTAGATCAATGGTAATTCTATGTTTAGATTTTTGAGGAACCGCCAAACTTCCACAGCAGCCGAACCATTTTACATCCTTATCAGCAAGTGGGACTAGGAGGGTCCCAATTTCCCACATCTTCAAAAACAGTTGATAGTTTCTGTTTCTTAGATTCCAGCCACCCTAGTGGATGAGAAGTGGTGTCTTGTAGTTTGGATTTGCATTTCCCTAACGACTAATGATGCTGAGTTTCCTTTCACATACTTAGTGGCCATTTGTATATCTTCTTTGGAGAAATGTCTGTTCAAGTCCTTAACCCATTTTTTGATTGAGTTGTCTTTTTGTTGTTGAGTTGTAAGAATTCTTTATATGTTTTGCATGCTACACCCTTACCAGATATCTGGTTTGCAAATTTTGCAAATCTTTCCTCCCAGTCTGTTTTTCTGTTTCTTTCTCTTTCTCTCTTTTGATTTTCATACTTTTACAATTGAGAAATAATTGACATATAACATTAAATTTGTTTCAGGCATATGACATAATGATTCGATATTTGTATATATTGTGAAACGATTACTGTAATAAGTCTAGTTAACATCCATCTCTTTTTCTCTCTTTTTATTTCCCTCTGTTTCCTTCTGACAGATTGAGTCTTTCTGTCCAATTGCTCGTTTCTGACTACTTACTTTCCTATTGGTCTTTTCGTATCAGTGTGTCTCTGTCATGTCTCTATTTGTTTGTTCTTTCTCCCCCTCCCTCCCCCTCCCTCTCTGTTTCCTCTCCCTTTCTCCCCCTTCTCTCTCTTTTTCAGTTTCTCTCTGGAGCTCTGTCTTCCTGTCAGTCCCCATATCTGTCACTGACTCCTTTCTCACTATTTTTCTCTCCCCCCAGCCATCTCTCAGTCTGTCTAACTGTCTCTCTATCTGTGCATTTAGTTGGCTCACTTTCTCTCTTTCTCTCCACTTTTCATCTGGCTCCGTGTCTTTCTGATCTCTGTCGGTTTGTCTCTCTGTCAGTTGGTTGATCACTCTCTCTTTCCCTGTCTCTTCTGGTGTGTCTCTGTCCCTCCGTATCTCTCTCTCTGTGTTGGCCTTTACCTCTGTCTCTGTCTCCCTGAGTGTGTGTGTGTCCCAGTATGTCTCTCAATCAGTCTCTCTGTATCTCTGTCTCTGGCATGTTCTTTCTAGCTCTCCTGACTGTTTTTCTCTTTCTGGATCTGCCTCTCCATCTCTCTGCACCAGTTTCTTTTGGTCTCTTTCTGTTTCTCTCTCCTTGTTTGTTTCTCTCCACCTTTCTATCTCTCTGCCTGTCAGCCTCTGAGTCTGTCTCTCATTCCGTCTCTCCATTTAACTCCCCATCTCTTGCTCACTATCTCTCTCTCCTGCTTCTCCAACATAACTCTGTCTGACCGACTGTTTCTCTGTCTCTCTATTTGTTTCTCTCTCTCACTACCTTTCTGTCTGCTTTTTTGTTTTTCTGTCTCTTGTAGTGTCTTTTACTCTCTATGTTGGTCTGACTCTGGCTCTGTGTGCACCTCCCTCTCTTCTCTCTCTGCCTATTACTCCTTCTCCTTCACTCACTCTGTATGTTCTCTCTGCTTCTCTCTGTCTTCCTGTCTCTAGCTCTGCTTCCCCTTCTCTCTACAACTCCTCTGCCCCAGTATTGTGTCAGACTCTTAGGCTCTCTCTTTCTTTAATGAGAGTGACTCTCTTCCTTTCTCTCTCTGTGTCCATTTCATTCTCTCTTTTTTCTTTGTGACTCTCTTCCTCCATCAGTTTTGGTCTCACTTTCTGGCTTCCTCTAGTTCTTTAGCTCTCTCTGTTTCTGAGTCTCTCTTTATCTCTGTACCCCTTTCTCTCTCTCTCTCTTTTAGACTCTCTCCCTTATTCTGTCTTTTCCATTTGCTTCAGTCTGTCTCCATCTCTCTCTCCCTGTTCCTCACTGCTATCTTTGGTCCTCTTTCCTTTCTTTTTCTGGCTCCCTATCTTGTCTTCCAATTTGTCTGCCTCTCCTCCTGCCTGCCTCTCTGTGTCTATCTGCCCATCTCTCTTGATATGCTTCCATTTTCTATATTTGTCGTTGATCTCTATCCCTTTATCTATCTGTGTTTCCCTCTGTCTCTCTTTTTTTCCATCTGCCTGTCTCTGTCTCTTTTTCTTCATCTGCCCTTCCTTATCTGCCCATCCTGCCTCTGTCCAACTATCTGTCTATCTCTCCCTGGCCATCTACCTGTTCTTCTCTGCCTCTCCTTTGAAACTGCTATGGAGATTGATGTTAATGACACTAGTCTTTTATAAAAGCTGAACTGTAAATCTCTTCCCAACCTCTACCAGTTGAACACATGCATCTCAGAGAAAAGACTTTCAGTCTCTGGCTTGACAAAAATGCATGGATTATACTGACTTTCTGAAATATAAGTCTAATATGTCAACTGGGTAACTTTAAAACACAAGTATACACTAACTGTGATGGCTTTCAGCATTGTTACTTATTTGTTCATTATTGAAAAATACAACAAAATCTATGTACTCAAAGCATGTCTTGTCAACCCTTCACTGGTCTTATATCTTAAGTAAGCTTCCAGAAGTCAAGGAAGTTAAGAAACTATTATAATTGGAACAGGAGTTAAGGAACAGACCATATAAAATATAGACCGGAACAGATTTTCCTTGAAAATTATATTTTCACTGAAACATAGAGCAATCCAGAATTCAGCAGAATGTATTACATCAGAACAACCACTTGATTTTTGCCTGACAATCTAGTTTGGTAATCTTATCATCCAAGCCCCTATAATAAGGAAATCTTTAGAGGCATTAGAGGAACAATGTCATTAAACCTCTCTGTGTCTCACTTTCTTTGTCTATAAAATGGAGCTTATGATAATAAATGATGTCAGAGCGTTGTTATGAGGAATAAATTAGTAATCCATGTAAAGGTCTTAGAATAGTGCCTGGCATAGTAGGAACTCAAAAAATGTTAGCTATTATTACTTCTATTGTTATTATTGCAATTGTTGTCACTGAAATTGTTATATAAACATCTAAACAGCAGGTCTACTCTTTAGGCAGTTTCCTTATCTAAAAAATGAAGCTATACCTCTAAGATCATTTATGGTTCTACGGTTCTAGAATTCCATGTGTCTCTGAGTACAAAGCACATGGGGTCATGTTTGTATCAGGCTCCATGACAAAATTTTCATTTGCAAAAGTTTGTCACATCTGTAAGTTACCAAGGAAATTAAAAAAGCCATGAGGATAAACTGTTGATTTTCAAACATTTCTAAATCCAATCTGATAGCTGCAAACCTCTGCTTTCTCATTGACTTATTTACCTCTCACAGGATCACAACAGAAAACATAAATTCAGGAACAACTTTCATTCTCATTCTTTCTCCAATGCTGCCCATATCAGACAGTTGGGGTAGTTGACATTTCCACAAAGAGATGAGGACTTGGATCCCTTATTAGCTAGAGTGCCACACTTTTCAATAGGGATGTGCACTTTGCTTCAAATTACTATCTGTGGATGCTGTACTTTTCCTGGGAACGGTGTTCATGGATATGGTATCTTTCTTGGGAATGCTGTCTATGCATGTTCTACCTTCCCTAGGAATGCTGTCCATGGATGTTGTACTTTGCCTCAGAATACTGTCCGTGGATAGTGTACTTTCTTTGGATGCAATTTGTGGCAAAGTCATCTCCCACACTGAGGGACTCTCAAACACTGTTCAACCTTGATTTCCTCTTTGAAGCTCCTTGTCCTGTGTAGCTTCTGAAGGAGAACTGTATTAGTGTATACTAGTGTTTTACAATTCTGGAATTGTGGGTTTGTAACTTGACTATTGGCAGGCTCATTAATACTTTCTCCAGACTGAGTGGACCTCATGCTTAAAACTGTGTTCAATGAATATAATTTGGCCTATTGTTCCCATTTTCTGGATGGAGAGCTGGGGGTAGGGGCCTATGGGGGAAAACCAAGAACATCAATCAGCAAATTGACTTCAGACCTGAGAAAACAGCCCGTGGCATAAAATTTCTAACTTATTAGCTAGGCAAATCAATTGGCAATGGTTACCCTCTGAAAAAGATGAAAACTGTGGAAGCACAAAGCATATTTATTCATGCAAAAGGCATTACTTCCAAATATCTTGGCATAATGTACCCTGCACTGTGGTAAATGAATCTTCACCTTTAGAGGCACAAATCTGATTTACCCACTCTTCTATTTTCTTTGTCTTCAAGATTTGTTTGGAATGAAAATGGCAAATTCCCTGTAGGTATGTAGCAACATTCATCTATCCTTAACACCTGTCTTGTCCCTGCTCCCTTAATCTTGCCAGCTTTAGCATGCCTGTGCTCATTCATACACATGCTTGCTCCCTCACAAACTCATGCTCTTCACCCCTGCAGTCATATAGAATGCATTTTGTCCAAGCTGTACAGGTGAAAGAACAAGGTCATGTAATAAGGAATATTGACCTTGGGGGGCAGATCCATATAATTTACACAAAATATTTCCAGGGCCCATCCTGTTTAGTTCCTACACATTCACCTTTTCTGCAGCAAAGCTAGATAGGCAGTAAAAAAATAACCTGTCATGGAGGAGATTGGTTCAAGATGGTGGAGTAGAAGGACGTGCACTCACTCCCTCTTGTGAGAGCACCGGAATCACAACTAACTGCTGAACAATCATCGACAGGAAGACACTGGAACTCACCAAAAAATATACTCCACATCCAAAGACAAAGGATAAGGCGCAATGAGATGGTAGGAGGGGTGCAATCACAATAAAATCAAATCCCATAACTGCTGGGTGGGTGACTCACAAACTAGAGAACACTTATATCACATAAGTCCACCCACTGGAGTGAAGGTTCTGAGCCCCATGTCAGTTCCCAACCTGGGGGTCTGGCAACGGGAGGAGGAATTCCCAGAGAATCAGACTTTGAAGGCTAGCAGGATTTGATTGCAGGACTTCAGCAGGTTTGGGGGAAACAGAGACTCCACTTTGGAGGGCACACACAAAGTAGTGTGTGCATCAGGACCCAGGGGGAAGGAGCAGTGACCCCATGGGAGACAGAACCAGACCTACCTGCTAGAGATGGAGGGTCTCCTGCAGAGGCAGGGGGTGGCTGTGGCACACCATGGGGACAAGGACAGTAGCAGCAGAAGTTCTGGGAAGTACTCCTTGGTGTGAGCCCTCCCGAGGTCTGCCATTAGCCCAACCAAATGGCCTATAGGCTCCAGTGGCTGGGTCGCCTCAGGCCAAACAACCAACAGGAAGGGAACTCAGCCCCACCCATGAGCAGACCAACGGACTAAAGTTTTACTGAGCTCTGCCCACCAGACCAACACCCAGCTCTACCCACCACCAGTGCCTCCCATCAGGAAGCATGCACAGGCCTCTTAGATAGCCTCATCCATAAGAGGGCAGACAGCAGAAGCAAGAAGAACTACAATCCTGCAGCCTGTGGAACAAAAACCACATTCACAGTAAGACAGACAAAATGAAAAGGCAGAGGACTATGTAACAAATGAAGGAACAAGATAAAACCCCAGAAAAACAACTAAATGAAGTGGAGATAGGCAACCTTCCAGGGAAAGAATTCAGAATAATGATAGTAAAGATGATCCAGGACTTCAGAAAAAGAATGGAGGCAAAGATCAAGAAGACGCAAGAAATGTTTAACAAAGACATAGAAGAATTAAAGAACAAATACCTAGAAGAATTAAAGAACAAACAAACAGAGATGAACAATATAACTGAAATGAAAACTACACTAGAAGGAATCAATAGCAGAATAACTGAGGCAGAAGAACGGATAAGTGACCTGGAAGACAGAATGGTGGAATTCACTGCTGCAGAACAGAATAAAGAAAACAAGAATGAAAAGAAATGAAGACAGACTAAGAGACCACTGGGACAACATTAAACACAACAACATTCGCATTATAGGGGTCCCAGAAGGAAAAGAGAGAGAGAAAGGACCCAAGAAAATATTTGAAGAGATTATAGTCGAATACTTCCCTAACATGGGAAAGGAAATAGCCACCCAAGTCCAGGAAGCACAGCGAGTCCCATACAGGATAAACCCAAGGAGAAACACGCCGTGACACATAGTAATCAAATTGACAAAAAATTAAAGACAAAGAAAAATTATTAAAAGCAGCAAGGGAAAAATGACAAATAACATAAAAGAGAACTCCCATAAGGTTAACAGTTCATTTCTCAGCAGAAACTCTACAAGCCAAGAAGGGAGTGGCACGATATATTTAAAGTGATGAAAGGGAAGAACCGACAACTAAGATTACTCTACCCGGCAAGGATCTCATTCAGATTCAACAGAGAAATCAAAAGCTTTACAGACAAGCAAAAGCTAGCAGAATTCAGAAACACCAAATCAGCTCAACAACAAATGCTAAAGGAACTTCTCTAAGTGGGAAACAAAAGAAAAGAAAAGGACCTACAAAAACAAACCCAAAACAATCAAGAAAATGGTAATAGGAACATACATATTGGTAATTACCTTAAATGTTAATGGATTAAATGCTCCAACCAAAATACACAGGCTGGCTGAATGGATACAAAAACAGCACCCATATATATGCTGTCTACAAGAGACCCACTTCAGACCTAGGGACCCATACAGACTGAAAGTGAGGGGATGGAAAAAGATATTCCATGCAAATGGAAATCAAAAGAAAGCTGGAGTAGCAATACTCATATCAGATAAAATAGACTTTAAAATAAAGAATGTTACAAGAGACAAGGAAGGACACTACATAATGATCAAGGGATCAATCCAAGAAGAAGATATAACAATTATAAATATACATGAACCAAACATAGGAGCACCTCAATATATAAGGCAAATGCTAACAGCTATAAAAGAGGAAATCGACAGTAACACAATGATAGTGGGGGATTTTAACATCTCATTTACACCAATGGACAGATCATCCAGACATAAAATTAATAAGGAAACACAGGCTTTAAATGACACAATAGACCAGATAGATTTAATTGATATTTATAGGACATTCCATCTAAAAGTAGCAGATTACACTTTTGTCTCAAGTGCACACAGAACATTCTCCAGGATAGACCACATCTTGGGTCACAAATCAAGACCTGGTAAATTTAAGAAAATTGAAATCATATCAAGCATCTTTTCCAACCATAACACTATGACATTAGAAATAAATTACAGGGAAAAAAACATAAAAAACACCAACACATGGAGGCTAAACAATACATTACTAAATAACCAAGAGATCATTGAAGAAATCAAAGAGGAAATCAAAAATTACCTAGAGACAAATAAAAACAAAGACACGATGATCCAAAACCTATGGGATGCAGCAAAAGCAGTTCTACGTGGGAAGTTTATAGCAATAGAATCCTACCTCAAGAAACAAGAAAAATCAAGTAAACAATCTAACCTTACAGCTAAAGGAACTAGAGAAAGAAGAACAAACAAAACCCAAAGTTAGTACAAGGAAAGAAATCATAAAGATCAGAGCAAAAATAAATGAAATAGAATCAAAGAAAACAATAGCAAAGATCAATAAAACTAAAAGCTGGTTCTTTGAGTAAATAAGCAAAATTGATAAACTTTTAGCCAGAGTCATCAAGAAAAAGAGGAAGAGGACTCAAATCAATAAAATTAGAAATGAAAAAGGAGAAGTTACAATGGACACTGCAGAAATACAAAGCATCATAAGAGACTACTACAAGCAACTCTATGCCAATAAAACGGACAACCTGGAAGAAATGGACAAATTCTTAGAAAGGTATAACATTCCAAGACTGAACCAGGAAGAGATAGAAAATATGAACAGACCAATCACAAGTAATGAAACTGAAACTGTGATTAAAAATCTTCCAACAAACGAAAGTTCAGGACCAGATGTCTTCACAGGTGAATTCTGCCAAACATTTAGAGAAGAGCTAATACCCATCCTTCTCAAACTCTTCCAAAAAATTGCAGAGGAAGGAACATACCCAAATTCATTCTACAAGGCCACCATCACCCTGATACCAAAACCAGACAAAGATACTACAAAAAAAGAAAATTACACACCAATATCACTGCTGAATATAGATGTGAAAATCCTCAACAAAATACTAGCAAACAGAATCCAACAACACATTAAAAGGATCATACACCACGATCAAGTGGGATTTATCCCAGAGATGCAAGGATTCTTCAATATATGCAAATCAATCAGTGTGACACACCATATTAACAAATTGAAGGAGAAAAACCATATGATCATCTCAATAGATGCAGAAAAAGCTTTTGACAAATTCAACACCCATTTACGATAAAAACGCTCCAGAAAGTGGGCATAGAGGGAATCTACCTCAACATAATAAAGGCCATATATGATAATCCCACAAAAAACATCATTCTCAATGGTGAACAACTGAAATCATTTCCTCTAAGGTCAGGAAAAATACAAGGATGTCCACTCTCGCCACTATTATTCAACATAGTTTTGGAAGTCCTAGTCACAGAAATTGGAGAAGAAAAAGAAATAAAAGGAATACAAATTGGAAAAGAAGAGGTAAAGATGTCACTGTTTGCAGATAACATGATACTATACATATATAATCCTAAAGATGCCACTAGAAAACTACTAGAGCTAATCAGTGAATTTGGTAAAGTAGCAGGATACAAAATTAATGCACAGAAACATCTTGCATTCCGATACACTAACGAAGAAAGGTCAGAAAGAGAAATTAAGGAAACAATCACATTCACCATTGCAACAAAAAGAATAAAATGCCTAGGAATAAACCTACCTAAGGAGGTAAAAGACCTGTACTGAGAAAACTATAAGACAATGATGAAAGAAATCAAAGATGACACAAACAGATGGAGAGATATACCATGTTCTTGGATTGGAAGAATCAATAATGTGAAAATGACTATTCTACCCAAAGCAATATACAGATTCAACGCAATCCCTATCAAATTATCAATGGCATTTTTTTACAGAGCTAGAGCAAAAAATCTTAAAATTTGTATGGAGACACAAACTGGTGGGATGAATTGGGAGACTGGGATTGACATATATGACTAATATGTATAAAATAGATAACTAATAAGAATCTGCTGTATAAATAAAATAAAATTTAAAAAAAACCTATTGTGGATGAATTATTTGTCCATGCTTTAAGATGGCCAGACAGGAAAGGGTGAAGAGGTCACCAAGTCAAAAACAGCTCTCTTTCAATTTTTTTTTTGTTTGTTTAACATCTTTATTGGAGTATAATTGCTTTACAATGGTGTGTTAGTTTCTGCTTTATAACAAAGTGAATCAGTTATACATATACATATATCCCCATATCTCTTCCCTCCTGTGTCTCCCTCCCTCCCACCCTCCCTATCCCACCCCTCTAGGTGGTCACAAAGCACCCAGCTGATCTCCCTGTGCTATGTGGCTGCTTCCCACTAGCTATCTATTTTACAGTTGGTAGTGTATATATGTCCATGCCACTCTCTCACTTTGTCCCAGCTAACCCTTCCCCCTCTCCGTATCCTCAAGTCCATTCTCTAGTAGGTCTGTGTCTTTATTCCCATCTTGCCCCTAGGTTCTTCATGACCATTTTTTTTTTTAGATTCCATATATATGTGTTAGCATACGGTATTTGTTTTTCTCTTTCTGACTTACTTCACTCTGTATGACAGATTCTAGGTCCATCCACCTCACTACAAATAACTCAATTTCATTTCTATTTATGGCTGAGTAATATTCCATTGTATATATGTGCCACATCTTCTTTATCCATTCATCTGTCGATGGACACTTAGGTTGCTTCCATGCCCTGGCTATTGTAAATAGAGCTGCAATGAACATTGGGGTGCATGTGTCTTTTTGAATTATGGTTTTCTCAGGGTATATGCCCAGTAGTGGGATTGCTGGGTCGTATGGTAGGTCTATTTTTAGTTTTTTAAAGAACCTCCATACTGTTCTCCGTAGTGGCTGTATCAATTTACATTCCCACCAACAGTGCAAGAGGGTTCCCTTTTCCCCACACCCTCTTCAGCATTTATTGTTTGTAGAGGGCCACAAATTCTTGTCTTGGAAGAAAACTAACCAAGAGTGGCCAAAGAAATCTGAATGACTTGAACACCTGCTCCATAGGGAAGGAGATAGAATTACTGGGCTGCTGCTAATTTGCAAAAATAACTCCTGAGCTCTCCTGGAAGTGAAAGCACCCTGATCCTTTCAAAGAACAGTTGTGAGAAATGGTGTGAGTATGACTGTTGTGGGTAGGGCAGGGTGCAGAGAGATAGAATTCAGAATTGCAGAGCTATCCTCGAAGTTCTGATGCTTCAGAACTTCCCCACTGGGTCTAAACTTCAAAGTTTGCATGGGGAGTGGGAAGGGTAAGCTGGGACGAAGTGAGAGAGTGGCATGGACATATATACACTACCAAATGTAAAATAGATAGCTAGTGGGAAGCAGCCGCATAGCACAGGGAGATCAGCTGGGTGCTTAGTGACCACCTAGAGGGGTGGGATAGGGAGGATGGGAGGGAGACACAAGAGGGAGGAGATATGGGGATATATGTATATGTATAGATGACTCACTTTGTTATAAAGCAGAAACTAACACACCATTGTTAAGCAATTATACTCCAATAAAGATGTTAAAAAATAGAATAAGTAAAAATAAAAACCAAAAAAAAAAAACTTCAAAGTTTGGATGGAGGTGAGAGGGTAGGTTAGAGAGGGCAAAAATGATCAGTGTGATATCCATAGTCATTTTTTTAAGCTGACCTATGCTCTTAAGAAACTTTTAAATTGCATACACAAATGAAATTGTACCCTCAGCATGAAGCTCTATGAGGTCTAATTATCAGAGCAAATGTTTACTGAATTAATTTAAAAAGTACAATACCAACACTGCCTATTTCATAATCTAGGGGAAGCATTTTCTTCTCAAGCCATGTTCAGTGTGCAATGGGAAGCCAATTATCAACCCAGAACATTTCTCAGTGAAAAATGTGTCATTCTTTAAGACACTTAGGGCTTAAGCAGGCTTAAGGCCCCTATCTCATCGTTTTCTCTTATTTCTACCATCTAAATACCCATCAATCCAAGCCAAGATTATTTTCACCATTTCATAGCTTAAAGGTGTCAATGACAGGTGGACAAAGAACATTTTGGCAAGAGACAAAGCATAATTTTTACTTACTTGAATGCTCATACCAGCTTTTTCTGAAAACAGAGTATAATAATGGGGCTCCTGAGAGAAAAATACAGTAAACAGGCACTGTTACTGATTAAATGAGGGTGAATTCAGTTTTATTGTTTTTAAGCAAGCTCAGTAATTCTAACTAAAAACTAACCAATATGGTCCCTTTAGAATTCCCAGGGATGTGTTTTTCATCAATACAAGAGAATACTTTCTATTTACCAGATGTAGGCACCTTGTGGATGAGAGCCTTGTTCATCTTTCATCTTATTCATCTTTCAGTTTCTAGCAGTTTCTGCTAGAAAGTAGCATTTTCATCTACCCTTCCATCCAATATCACCTGACACACAGTAGGCATCCAATAAATGTTTGCTGAATAAATATATTAGCATATTATTTGTTTGTAATTGTTTACTGCTCAGAATGCTTTTAAACTGGCTGTATAAATAGGCTAAATACTATCCTGACATTTTTAAAACTTTGATTATCGGAACTTTCTATTTCTTAGATACAACTAATCTTTATAGTCCTAAAGAATATGGATAGGAATTTAAGAGATTTTTTTGGTGTGCCAGAAGAAGTTCCATTTCCCTTTATAGACACCAGACAGAACTTTTCCAGACCTCCTTCTGTGTAACCAAACACTTTCAAGTAGCAACCAAACATCCCAAAGTGCCTAAGCTGGCTGAATGTCATAGCAGAAGACAGCTGGGGACATGATGTTGAGAATGACCAGTGTTTACACGATATTTACATACCAGATTCCACAGCTTTAAGACAGGTGTGTCCTGCTACCCTATTTTTTTTCCCTCAAAGAGCACCTGGATCCTGTCTGGAAAACAGATCAAGAACTGCACTGCCAATCACTATAGGTGGGATGGCTAAATTTTCTGACTCTATAATTGGAAAAGCATGATTTGACATATGGACTTCTACTTTTGAGGACAATGGGATAGAACATGTAACACTGGGGCTGCTCTAAAAAATCCAAAATATGTGGTTTTTCCATACTCAAAGGAATGACAAGAAAATCAAGAGGGACATAACTTTATAAAATAAATTCGATATGAAAGAACACAGCATAAACAATGTTAAAATACATGGGAAAACATTCACAACACATTTAACAGAGAAATGATTAATTTCCATGACATAAAAAGAACCCTTACAAGTCCAAAATTTAAAGATAAATAATCGCAGAAAAATGGGCAAAGGATATCACAAGTGATATATAAAAGAAACATAAAGGATTAGTAAACATTTGAAAAAGAAGCTCAAACTCACTATTTATTAAAGGAATGCAAGTTAAAGCAATAAGGGGCTACAATTCATCACTTGTCTAATGGGCAAAAAGTCATAGGATTAAAGGTATTGTGTGCTGGCAGGAAGACAAAGAATGGCCCTCTCAACACTGGATGTGTTGACTTGGTGAGGCCTTTGTAGAAGTCATCATGGTATTGGCCATCAAAATGTACAAAGCCCTTAACACTTCAACTCTGCAATCCTACTTCTTAGACTCTATTCTAGAGTAACACTTGCTCACATGTACAGGCTAGCATGCTCATGGATGTCCTTTGCAGCATTTTTTGGCAGCCAAAAGATAGGAATAATCTAAATATTTATCAACAAGAGGATCCCAGTAGTAAATTTCCCAATCTCTAACATGGTCTACCAGGCAGTTATTAAAAAAAGAGAGAGCAAGTCAGGGCAGAAATTATCCTTGGAGGGGAAGTAAGTGTCTACAAAAGGGCACCAGGGTCTTCTGGGGTGCCAGAAATGGTCTATGCCTTGTCTTAGGTGCTGGTTACATAAGTGTGTTGTTTGTGAAAGTTCATTGGTGTACACGTAAGGTTTTGCACTTTTATGCACATCAATAAAATATGTTTTTCAAAAAATTAACAAACTAAAAAACAGATTTGGCAGACCCCATGCTTTAGTGGAAAGAGTACTATACTAGGAAGAAGGAGTTCTGAGCTCTAGCTCCTTTCTGCCCAAACTAGTTTGTGACTTTGGGCAAGTCACTTGGGCTGAATTGCAGTTGACTCAATTCAAGGTAGGGATAATTTTATTCTGCTGAAAGATAGGGAACTGGGCCCAATGATTTCCATATCTTTTTCATTTTTAGGTTTTATGGCTCTTTAAGCCATAACAGTTCAGTATTATTTACCTCCATTAAGTTTCTTTTATCTATCCCCTCTTCTCCATCCCTACTCCCATAACACTGATTCAGGCCCATATTTCACTTCCCTGGGATATTTCAAAAGTCTTCAAACTTGTCTCTCCAGTTCTGCCCCTTTAAAATCTATAATAAAAACACTTTGGTTAGAGTATCTTTTGACAGTACAGCTCAAATCACGTCGCTGCTTTCTTCAAAAACCTTAGAAATCAGTGGGGCACGGTGCAAAGTGCACAGAACCCATTATTGGAAAATCTGGGTTTGAATAGCTTACTGGCTGTCTAATCTTGGGCAAGCCATTGAGCCTCTGAATCTCCATTACCTCATCTGTGAAATGAGAGTAGTTATGGGACCTTCTTCCATTACTGCATGTTCCACGTACAAAGAACAGACTTTTAGCTACTGATGTGTCAAGTCCCAAGTCACACTTAACATCATCTGCCAGGGGGCCAGAGTAACGGCAGAGAATCAAGTTTCTTAGCTACCTTTACTTGACTTACTCCAATCAAGAGAGAGAATACTTCTGGGCAGACAGAGCTTCAACACAAAGCTCTACAACTGACTGGCTGTTTGACAGAAGAACAAAAAGTGAAAGGTGCCTCCCTCTTTGCAGGCTTTGCCACAGAGACAGTGGCACCTCATAGCAAAGGTTAACAGTCTTAATTGATAGAAAGCCCAGCCTGCAAGATCTATAGACCTCTCTGTACACACCTAATGTTGGTAAGAACTGCTTAACAGAGATCTGGCACAAAAATCAAAAGAAGCTAAAATCTTGTGGTTACCCTGCTGAGATAATTTAGGATGCATTAGTCAATGTTTCTCAGGCTGTTCGTCCTGGATCAGGGTAATTATGGAGAGGAATAAAAAAGGCCAGATTAGAAAACAGCTTGCCAGCAGAACCACTATATTTGCATGGGTTGATATTTAAATCAGCATCTGAAAACAGTACGTAGTTATGACTTGTTGCCTGCTCAGATTTTATGCCAAGTTCTGAAGCAAATTCAGCACTTGGCATTCATTTCAGAGGGAAAGCCTGGTTCCTTGTTACACAAGCCTCTTAAAATCTCTATCTTGCCAGATACAAAGGCCACTCAGGCTGAGGATGCCCCTCACATTAGATGACTTGCATGATCTCCAGGAACTAATTTTGGAGAAAGGCACATTCTTAACTTGATCTCTCTTCTTCCCAGGAAACTCAACCAAGAATCTTCTGAAATTTCACCTCCTTCCCTCCAAAGCTTCCTTGATTGTCCAGAGGAATGAAGGTGTCTTCATTAACCTCACCCTGATCTGAAATAAAATTCCATGAAAATGCCTTTACTCTTTATCCAATTATGCATTTGCACTCAATTTCTTCCTGGCTTAGTGCCCAGCACATAATGGCCACTTAGTAAATATTTGCTCTTATTTACTGAGTATTCACTGTAAGCAGTCACTCTTTGATAGCACTCATCATAATTACAAATAATTATTTGTGTAATTATTTGCTTAATGACTGTCTTCCTTACTAGACGGTGAGCATCACAAGGCCAGGGCTGAAGTTTGTCTTATTTACAGCTGTACTCTTAAAAACTACCATAATGCTTCACACTTAATACCCAATAAATATTCATTGAACAAAAGAACTTAATCCCAAAACAACCTGTACACTTGGTATTATTATTTCTACATTATAGGTGAGGAAACTGAGGATCAATACTTCAATAACTGCGCTTCAATAACTTGCCTAAGGTCAGAGCCAGGGTTCTGAGCACGTGCTCTTAACAACCACTGTATCCTGCCTCCCTCTTTTTAAGTCCTGTTCTACTATATACTAGCTGTAGCCTGGGAAAGTTTCATAAGTTTTCTAAGCTTTGGTTTTGTTGTCTATAAACAAAGGAGAAAATGGTATCTATTTTATAGATTTGTTATGAAGTTTGCTTGAGTTTATATATGTAAAACACTTGGTTATAGTGGTTGGCATACAATCAATATTTAATAAAAGCTGCTGCTCCTGTATTGTTGTTATTGAATCAAATATTCAGAAGAAAGGGACTGTAGCTAGGGAATGCCACTTGCTGAAACCTGTCTCCCCTGCAAAATAGCACATTCCATTTGAGCAGTTGGACACATCTAATGGCTTTCTGTGACACTCTCATCAACCCTCACTCAGCACATTCCATAAAACAGCTTGCATGTGAAAGTTGCTTTTGCTTAAAATTCAAATGTAGGAGAAGCAAAATATTTTAAAGTTAATTCTATTACACAAGCAATTGCTCAGTAGAAATACTACAACCTGCATGGCTTAAATTGAATAGCTCACATTATCAAGGAAATTGAGATTGGAAAAAAAAAATCAAGACTGTCTCCCAACCCCTTACAAGAGGGAATTTCATCATTATAGATTTTTATTTCAATAGATAGTAAATTGATATCAGGAAACAGAGCAGAGAAAGAGAAAATTGCAAATTAGGCAGTCACTTCTTTCTGTGTTGAAATAGCTAGAGTGGTCAACATACACACAACCACTTTATTTGTCACCTTCTGGTCTACTGCATCACTGTCACTTTAGTTCGTTAACAGAAGACTCTAGACCTACTTTATCATAGAATACAGTGTCCACGGTTTTGCTTTCTGTGGTGTCAGTTACCCGAGGTCAACCGCGGTCCAAAAAATATTCAATGGAATATTCCAGAAATAAACAATTCATAAGTTTTAAATTGCATGCTGTTCTGAGTAGCGTGATGAAACTTCACACTGTCCTGCTCTATCCCACCTGGGACACGAATCATCCCTTTGTCCAGTGCATCCCACCTGTAAGTCACTCAGCTGCCTAGGTTATCAGGTCAACTGTCATGGTATCAGCAGTGTTTGTGTTCAAGTAACCCTTATCTTACTTAATAATGGCCACAAAGTGCAAGAGTAGTGATTCTGGCAGTTCGGATATTCTCTTACTGTGCCTAATTTATAAATTAAACTTTATCATAAGTATGCATGTATAGGGAAAAAAACATAGTATATATAGGGATTGCTACTATCCACAGTTTCAGGCATCCATTGGGGGATCTTGGAACATATACCCTATGGAAAAGGGGGGACTACTGCACTACAAATGTCCAACATTCTGAACCACAGTGGTCTAGGTACACCTAGTTGCTCTGATGCAGTATGGGTAGCTGAGCTGGTCCTTAAGCCTGACTGCATATTGGAATCATTTGCAGTGCTTTTAAAGAACATTGATGCCCGGCTCTTCCTCAATTTCCGTTCTGATTCAGTTGATTTTTGACAATAATTTTAGAACTATCCTGCCTGGGTTTGGATCTTATCTCCTCTACTTACTATGTGGACAAATTACTTAACTTCTCTGTATTTAAGTTTCCTTACCAGTAAAATGAGGATAATCATAGAGTTGCCATGAAAGTCAAATAAGTTAACACATTTGAAATACTTAGAACAGTGTCTGGCACACTAGTAGAAGTAGTAATAAAGTATTTTAATTACTATACTCTGGTGTCATGGAAGAGAAAGGAATACTTGTAGAGTTTGCAATCACATGTGGAATGACAATGCTAAAATGGCAGCAAAGGTGTCTGTGTTTGAAGTTCATGAAAATGAAATCTCCTCACTGTAAAGTACTACTCTGAGGCAAAATCAGATGATATAAAGTTGAGTTCCATCTGGAATTTGTCTTGACTTTATACATGGAGAAGTAAAAATCTAAACGTAACACATGGTTCTAGAACAACCCTATTTATTTGTACCCTCAATGGACCATCATTGCTAGTTTCCCTGGTTAAAAAAAAATTCTAAGGATAGAAAAATCCAAAGTCATATTTATCTGCAAATAAACAGCAATGTTAGGATGGTGGGGGTTCTCTTCACACTTGGCACCATTCCATGGGGAGGAGGGAACATCCATTCTACTTGTGAGAGAGGACAGAGAGTACTAACAGAAACTTCTCTGGGCTTTCTCTCCACCCCTGCTTACTCCTTGGCACAGCAGGGGCATCGACTTATCTGATTTGTAAGATTAGAATAAAAATAAGTGCTCATTCCTGACTTAACCTCTGCATTCTGGCTCTTGGGTCAGAATGTCCTCAAGTTGACATGACCCTTTCTCTCTTACAAAGTGCACAGAGCTTAGTCAGGGCACAGGTACTGTTTTCCTTAAGAGCACAGGCCCACCTTGCTCTTAAGTTCTAGCTTCCACTGAATTGTGACACAGGCCATCACTCTCAATGACACTGGCAGGGTAAGTGGTCTGTTCTGCAGACTCAATCTTCCCTATCGGTGGGTATCAATGCATAGATTTGGAGCTGGAGATGGTAGGAAGCTTCATTAGGCCTTAGGCTCAAGCCATGTTCTTCAATCCAGTTTTACTTATAATAAGGCTGACATTACATTTTCTTCCTCACATGGCTTTTTGTGTTTGTTATCAGTTTGACTCAGAATTGGAAGGAGAAAAGCACTCACACTCTCAAACCTAACAAGCAGCAGCAGCAACTATAAGAGTAGTATCTGACAGTTTTCAAAACTCTTTCCCCTTTTAACAGATGTGGAAACTGAAGCTTAAAAAAAAGGCTTCTGTGATTTGCCCAGGGTCAAAATACTAATAACAAGTGGCAAATCAAGTACTAAAATCACAGTCTTCAGTATTCTTTTCACTACATGTCTGAGTATGCTTCTTTCTCTTACTGAGGCCAGGGAGGCCCTTATAGGCCTCAGAGTCAAGAATAACAGTTGCTTTGATAACTTTACTAAGCTAACAGGAGAGGAAAGCAACCTCCCCAAATCTAAGGATCTTTTTACTGTGAAATTGAGTTGTACTGCCCTAAAACTGATTTTTATCAGACAAGTCTTTACCTAAAAATTGAGAAATTGAAAGAGATCCTCTAGATTCCATATATATGTGCTAGCATACGGTATTTGTTTTTCTCTTTCTGACTTACTTCACTCTGTTAAAAAAAAAAAAAAAGGTCATGAAGAACCTAGGGGCATTGTTTATGGTTTCCTTTGCTGTGCAAAAGCTTTTAAGTTTCATTAGGTCCCATTTGTTTATTTGTGTTTTTATTTCCATTTCTCTAGGAGCTGGGTCAAAAAGGATCTTGCTGTGATTTATGTCATAGAGTGTTCTGCCTATGTTTTCCTCTAAGAGTTTGATAGTGTCTGGCCTTACACTTAGGTCTTTAATCCATTTTGAGTTTATTTTTGTGTATGGTGTCAGGGAGTGTTCTAATTTCATAGCAAAGGAAACCATAAACAAGACCAAAAGACAACCCTCAGAATGGGAGAAAATATTTGCAAATGAAGCAACTGACAGAGGATTAATCTCCAAGATTTACAAGCAGCTCATGCAGCTCAATAACAAAAAAACAAACAACCCAATCCAAAAATGGGCAGAAGACCTAAATAGACATTTCTCCAAAGAAGATATACAGATTGCCAACAAACACATTAAAGAATGCTCAACATCATTAATCATTAGAGAAATGCAAATCAAAACTACAATGAGATATCATCTCACACCGGTCAGAATGGCCATCATCAAAAAATCTAGAAACAATAAATGCTGGAGAGGGTGTGGAGGAAAGGGAACACTCTTGCACTGTTGGTGGGAATGTAAATTGATACAGCCACTATGGAGAACAGTATGGAGATTCCTTTAAAAACTAAAAATAGAACTACCATACGACCCAGCAATCCCACTACTGGGCATATACCCTGAGAAAACCATAATTCAAAAAGAGTCATGTACCAAAATGTTCACTGCAGCTCTATTTACAATAGCCAGGACATGGAAGCAACCTAAGTGTCCATCATCGGATGAATGGATAAAGAAGATGTGGCACATATATACAATGGAATATTACTCAGCCATAAAAAGAAATGAAATGGAGGTATTTGTAGTGAGGTGGATGGAATTAGAGTCTGTCATACAGAGTGAAGTAAGTCAAAGAGAAAAACAAATACAGTATGCTAACACATATATATGGAATCTAAGGGAAAATAAAGGTCATGAAGAACCTAGGGGCAAGACGGGAATAAAGACACAGACCTACTAGAGAATGGACTTGAGGATATGGGGAGGGGGAGGGGTAAGATGTGACAGGGTGAGAGAGTGGCATAGACATATATACACTACCAAATGTAAAATAGATAGCTAGTGGGAAGCAGCCGCATAGCACAGGGAGATCAGCTGGGTGCTGTGTGGCCACCTAGAGGGGTGGGATAGGGAGGGTGGGAGGGAGGGAGATGCAAGAGGGAAGAGATATGGGAACATATGTATATGTATAACTGATTCACTTTGTTATAAGGCAGAAACTAACACACCATTGTAAAGCAATTATACTCCAATAAACATGTTAAAAAAAAAAAGAGATCCTCTAGACAAAATTATGTAAGAAAGTTTAAATAACAGATAAAACATGATTATAAAATTTTTTCCTATTTGGATGGAGTGGCCTTAGGGTGGGCTGGGATGGGGGACACAAACTGTCCCCTGCCAAGTAAGCAGGTGTCACAAAGAGTTTCTTCTGTGATTTGCTGAGCTGCTGGAGTTCAGCTCTATAAAAGCAATTCCCTCATAGGTGTTTCCCAGACTCAAACTCCTTTTCTAGTTTGAGATCAAAGGGCCCTCCCCTGTGTGGCAGACAGAACAGATATGGGACCTCATACACCACTGGGTTAGCTTGCTATAGATCATGTAATACTACTAGCATGGGGGAAGCCAGCTCCTCTAGGTTATAGATATACTTTCTGCAATACAAATGAATCAATCACATGCCACAGTCCTAGCCAACTTGAAATGATTATAAAGATCTGGTAATAATCAGTTCTAGTTTTGCTACTAATTAATCATGTGACTTTAGAAAAGTCCCTTCTCTGGCTTTCAGTTTCTTCATTTGTGAAAATGATGGAGTTAGACAAGATTGCCTCCAACTCTAAAATACTATGATTCAACATCTTCCACTTGCCTCTATATTACCAACACATGAGGCTGACTCACACTTCACGTCTGTGAGAGAAGAACTTATGAGGTACAATGAAGTCACAAAATCATTCCAAAGCTATTCCAATGGTTGGAGCAACTTAAGAGAGACATATTTGCATTTTTCTATCTTGCCTCTTCCATGCCACCCTCAATCTCCCCTCCCCCTGACAGTCCTTTAAGATGAAAAATTTCACACTGAGTTTCTATCAGAACTGAGAAAGAAAGAAGTCAGCTTACTTTTTTGATCTCATTTTTTGGTCTCATTATCAAGATAAGGTTTTATTTTTTTGAAACTGTAATCAGATAAAAATGTCCAAAGGACTAAAGAAACTGAATAGGGCTATTAGTCTACTCTTTTTCTTATTTAATTCCATCTGAAGGAACAATAGGCTCTTCTTGCCTTTGGCAATATAATAATTCAGCTGACATGCTAGAAATACCACACACCAAGATATAAAACGGTGGCCTTTTCTCTCTTTAAAAACAATCAATGCTTTCATTTGTGGACTTCAAAGTACATGTGAAATAAGTCTCAGCCCTGTGAGTCTAAGGTAAATCAAAGGGCTGTAAGTGTCATAAAAAAGTTTCCTGGTTCATTGCCCCTCTTCTAGGTAAGAAAGGAAACAAAAATACTCCCAGGCAGATGAGTGTTCATCTCATTTTTATATTTCTTTTCCAAGCAGGCTTAAACAACTTCCCCTGATAACTCATTCCAATATAGTTCTTCCTTATGTCTGACTGAACCTCTCCTTGCTGCTTTGCAGGGCTACTTCCTCTTGTTAATTTAGTCTTGGCAGTGCTGGGACTGTTCACTGTCTTTCATATTGTCAAGTCTCATTCTGACTGCCAGAAATTCTAAAGGAAACCTTGAGAACTGAGTTAGGGGCCTATGATCAAGTTTAGATATTATCTGGAGGTCCTTATCATATCCTAACACTTCTGGTGATGCTATTCCACCTCAGTCAAAGTTATTTCTCCTCTCTGGTTATCAGTACCTCATCTGTAAAATGAAATGAATATGAAAATATGTTAAGAGAAAGAAAGAATCACAATAGTGATGCAAATTATTATTGAATTGAAGGGTCTTCCTGGAGAACTTGAACTCTTGGGGTTCAATCGTTATTGCAAATGGAAAATGGTTGAAGATCCCTCTTTTCACACTGAGCTATTCATTCACATGAACTTTGGCAAAACTGCTTAGTATTAGGCATCACATAATTAAATGCAAACCTATCTTTCAATGCAGAGCTATGAGAGAAGACAATAGAAATAGGACTATGTCCACATCTGGATGATCATTCTGGTATCATAATTATCCCCAGGTTAGTTGCCCACTCTTCCAATGAGCTGGCACCTTCTTAGAATGCCAGTGTACCGTGATGTTGGTGCTTAAAACAGTGCATTTGGTTTTAGTCATCATCTGGTTGGCCTTGCTGACTCATGGCTTCTTCCACTTTAGTGGAAGTATTTGAGAAGAGGCTTGGTATCTGTTTCTACAAATCCAGGTGGATCTCAAACCAGGAGACAGTTGGTATCTTCTGGACAGGAACTTGGCACTATGATTTGACAAGGGTTTAAAAATCTTCTACTCTTTGGCCATAGAGCATCATGTGAATAAGTGGACTAACCATAATCTTAAACAATTTGTGCAGCTGCAGCATCACCAAGGAAACATTTCCATGGGGAAAAGGTGAAATTTGAGAGCAAACACATTGAAGAATTCTGAGCTCACCTTAAGATAAAAGCCGCAAAGCAGCCAGATCCACATAGCAAGAGTTTATGGCCAAATATTGCAGTAATATCTAATCCAGGTTACGGATCTACTTCACAGAGGAGTTGGGACAGGACACCCAATTCCACCTATCAGTTTCCCTCGGACACTCATGAAATTTCATCTAGTTAAGAAGAAGAGATTCCATTAGGGCCAGGTATTTGTTTCACAAGCACCCAGATTCGATGTGTGGTTGCTCTAGGGATATAATCTCACAAATGTCTGGAGTCTGACCTTTAGGGACAAGTGAGGCAGTCAGTTGATCAACATTAGATACCGAGTGCCCAGTTTTGTGCACAGCTCCACCCTGGGAGTGACAAGAGAATAATAGAGAATATTAAGGCAAAGGGAAAGCAATTCTTCAGCCAGATACGTGATCAATCAACAAATATTTCTTGAACATCTATTGTATGCAAGACACCGTATCTCTGCCAAAAGACATGAATCAGGGGCCCTTCCAATCAGGAGCTGATGACTAAGTTGAAAGGTTAAGACATATTACTATGAACAGATAGCCAATAGTTCAAGGTGGTCTATAATCAGTGTCAGGTGATTCATATGAATATAACAACCAAGGGGTTTCAGAGGTACAAGTGAACAATTCTAACTGGGATGATCCAGAAGGCTTCCTGGAGAAGGTAGGACTTGTACTAGGTGCTGTCAATTGGATAGGATTTTGACATGTGAAAGAAGAGGACGAGCATGCTAGGCAAAGGAAATGGCATGAGCAAGGTCCTGAAGTAGGCAGGCCCAGTGCCTATTTGGAGAGAGGTAGCAGACAACCTTGGCTGAAATAGAAGACTTGTTGAGGGTAGCAGAAAAGAAAGCTGAAAAGAAGGAACCATGGGATCTCAGAGTTTGAAGGGATCCTAGAGATGATCAAATCCAAGCTCTGCTTGCCTTATCCTTACACAAACACAGCTTTCCCTAGTGTGCCAGCAATGAATGCTTAATATGCATTTTAATAATGGGTCCAGATTCCCAACATTTACAGACATAGTGATTCTGGGAGAGTAGTTAGAGAAAGGCTTTGGAGTTGGATGCCTAGTTAAACCACTTGCTAAATGTTCACCCTTGGGTAAGTTTATTTATCCTTTATTTTTTCACCTATAAATGTGGATAATAATATCCTCACTTAAAGTGGAGGTAGGAAGAAAAGGAGATAGAATGCTTGAAGGAGTTAGAAAAGGAAGAGGAATCTGCAAAGTGTATTGCCAAAGAAAGCAGAAGTAGAAAGAATTCAAGCAAGGGGAGGTTGTTAACAGCATGAAATAAAGCAAACAGGTCAAGGTAGTTGAGACCTGTCAAAAGGCCACTGACTGTGACAATTTGGAGGTCGCTGGTGACCTTTAAGAGATCAATTCTCTTATAAAAGGAGAGAGGCAGTTTGTAGAAAAAGGTGAGAAAGGAGGGGTGAGAAAGGAAGAAGAATAGAATGTATAGGAACTGGAGCTGCAGGCACAGACCCTTCCATCATTTGTAGTGACAGAAGAGGGAGAGAGATGGTTTCGATTCAAAGGGGTCACAGGGTTGAGTGATGTAATGGCTGGATGAGTATCTCAACTTACAACTGAAACGGCTGGTAGCTCCTGTAAGGACTTCTAACCCTAGCTTTCCTCCTTACCAAGAGGCAGGGAATGGTGATAAAGGAAGAAGGAAGTTCCTACTCACAAAATACCTTCCATCTTCCTTTTGTCTAGAACTGCATAGGAAAAAAATACCTTTATAAAACAATCTGCCCATTTATAATACCATAAGATTGTCAGCTGAACAATTATGAGACTCCCTTTATAGTAAAACCTCATTAATCTGGACTACACTAATTTGGACTACACTAATTTGGAATTTGTGGTAATTTAACCTGGGCTGGAGTTACCTTTGTACTACTTACAAAGAAAGGGTTCACTAAGCAAATAGTGTTGAAAAGATTACAAGGGAGCTAATTTAGCCTGCCAGGGGCCTAGTTCACCTATTTTTAAGAACATGCTGTTTCTTAAGAACTTAGGCATATTCATTATTTGAATGCAAATTGATTCTGCTAATTATAGATTAACATAATCTACTGCTAAAATCCTATACCTGCAACAGTTACTTTGCTCTCACTGAATATGCTCATTAGAAATAAAATTGCAATTCTTTAAAGTTGGTTCACAATTCAGATTTATACATATCCCCTTTCTCCACCCTCATGAGTTAACCAATGTTCAGGAGATATTACTCTAAACCAGCACATCACTTACCATGAACACAGTGGAAAAACGAATAAGTGATCAAAAAAGGCCTCAGAGCAGCCAAAATAGATGTCTTAAAGTTGATGCCTAAATCCTGTATATCTCTCCATAGCAGGTTCTCTCACAGCTGAATAACTCTTACTTAACATACTAAGTTGAGACACCAACTTGGAGATCTTGCTTGTTTTTTTTTTTAAAGTTTGTAACTAAGTAGAAGGAGAAAAAGGGCTGTTACATGAAGGGACACTGAGAGAAATTAGAAATGACTGCAGACTGCAGAAAGGAGACAGGACGTGGATAAAATGTGGCTGATGTGGCTGTAATAACTAAAAAGCCACCACAGTCTAGGACAATTTAGAGTTAAAAGGCCTATATTCCTTAGTAAACCCAGAAAACTATAATAGAATATTATAGAACAGTACAATGACTAATGACTAAAATTTTGCCTTTAAATGATCAAGCAGGGTTTAGATTATGTTGAATATATGCCTTAAAAAGACAGATAAGTTTACACACACACATACACACACACACACACGATTTGTATTCATAATGGTTAACCTAAAAATGTGAAGTGCATTGATGCTTACAACAATGAAGTTCATAATATTATCATATAATAATAATAACAACAAAATAGCAACATTTATTAAGTGATTTTTTAAGTGATGAAGTGTGTGCAGATATCAAGCTAAGCCCTTTACCTATATAATTTCATTTAACTCTACTAATAATCCTAAGAAGTTTTAGTACCATTTCTAACTTTACAGTTGAAGTGAAAGTCAGAGAGGTTAAGGAACACACCCTAGGCCACAGACAGAGAGAGAGCTGGGACTACAACTCAGTCCAGTTCCTTGGCTGTATACTATGCCTTTCCAATGCTCCAGAAAATACAGCTATCTAAAAATCACACTTTTCTTGAGGGCTCCAGATAGCTAATGACTTACTGTATTTTTGTTTTCCAAACTTGTATTTAATAAATATCTTGATTCATAAGCAGAAAGACCTATGATCTAAGAGTCAGGTATGATGTTGTATGTTTGTAAACATGCTCCATTTTATAAGCTGAATGTAAAAGTAATAGTAAAAAAACAGAACAAAACAAAACCAAAAACCCCATGAACATGTCTATTAGGCCCATCTTAAAATCTCAGATCAGTCTCTATAGACTACGGATACTATTTTCAAATGAATAGCCAAGTAACAAAGAGATGAAATTTTAAAATATTAAGTTATCAGTTAAGATCTGGTTCTCCCATTGTTTCCCCACTCACTCTGGAGAAATTTAACATGAGAATGGGCCAACGGAGCATGAAGGATGGGGGGAATTGCAGGGGAGGCTAGAAATTCAGTTGGCTGTTATACAGGATTTAGGACAATCTGTTCATCAGCTGTTCTAAGAGAGCTATGAGGGCATAGAACACATGTGGGCATAGTGTGTACTGGGGGAAACAGGGGTGGGGTGGGGACATGCAAATGTATGCAGTTATCCACATTAGGAGTACAAGTGAGGGTAGCCACCACGTGTACATACAAAGAAAGATGTATAGTGACATCATTCACTCATGTAATTCCTTATACCTAAACCAAATGTTCTTTACTCATCTCTTCTTGTCTTAAGTCTACCCATTCAAGGGCCAGCTACACATGCCACTTCTGCTGTGAAGTGTTCCATGATGCCTAAAGCTGAATTAAACTCTTTCCCTGTTTGGGCTCCCATAGTTTTTTTCCCTTTTACACATTTACCACAGCACTGATGATACTCTATCTTATTATTAGAGTTATTCAAGTATGTGCTTTTTCTGCCCTCTATTCTACCATGAGTTCCTCGAGGGCAGGGGACTCTTTCTCATTTCTGTAGCTCCTACAAATCCTAGCACAGTGCCCACTACATACTAGTTTCTGGGACAATGTTGACTCAGTGGCACTGGCCTAAGAGAATGGATTATCGCCTAGCTTACCTGAAGGAGCATTTGTTCTCTTTCTTTTCTTGCTTGACTCCCCTCCATTCTCAATGAGGCCTTCTGTGACCAGAGGGCCACTGGTACTGCCAAACTGCAGGGGCTCGTTGTTGTTGGCAGGGTCAAAGGGCAGCTGGTTCAACCCTAAAGAAGAAAAAGAAAGCCAAAATCCAGACTCCATTAAGGACTGGGATGTCTCCAGATTTTATTATATGAGCCACTAGAGGAAAACTCTCTAAATCTTAAGAGCCCAGGAGTAACAGGTGAATTCCTTGAAGCCAGTTGCCCTCTGCACTTTTTACAGATCTTGTTGATAAATACAGAATTAAAATATAGGCTCTTATAAGACCGTGACTCTGCCATTTGTAAGATCCCTCCCGTTTCTCGGAAATTAACATTTTTGACCACAAGCTATCAATTATCTTCTACCTCTTCCCTTAAAGAGATAGGACCCTCTTTAAATGTGGCTTATGGATGGACCCACTCTTCCTTTGAAAAGCTTGACCATGTACTTTTTAGATTATCTCCTGACATTTTTCCCATTCCTTCATTGCAAGGGTTGTTGAATTGATGCAGATGTAATCATTAGACTACCCTGGTGTCAAAGTCACTTCCACCGATAATATAGAGGTTGGCTTCCAAAAAAGAAAACCATAACTCCATAGCAAACTAGAAAAGGAAAAAAAAGATATAGAACTCGCAAGGGTGTTATTTAGTAATTGGAGTGATGGGGAGTTACAACCCAAGTTTGAGTAGTGTTAATCCCATCTTCTTCAAATGATTCCAGAGCATGGTCACTTTACTAGTAGCTGCTGCACCATATAAAATGGAAAAAGGCATTTTCTATTATCCAAGTCTTATATGTTTCAGCCAGGGATGAGCAGAGATAGTTTCTTACTCCTCTGGCAGCAGCATCTGGAATTTCAAGTGTTTCAATTAAAACTTCATGAATACCATATGACCCAGCAATCCCACTACTGGGCATATACCCTGAGAAAACCGTAATTCAAAAAGAGTCATATACCACAATGTTCATTGCAGCTCTATTTACAATAGCCAGGACATGGAAGCAACCTAAGCGTCCATTGACTGATGAATGGATACAGAAGATGTGGCACATATATACAATGGAATATTACTCAGCCATGAAAAGGAACGAAATTGAGTTATTTGTAGTGAGATGGATGGACCTAGAGACTGTCATACAGAGTGAAGTAAGTCAGAAAGAAAAAAACAAATACCGTATGCTAACACATATATATGGAATCTAAAAAAAAAAAAAGGTTATGAAGAACCTAGGGGCAGGACAGGAATAAAGACGCAGATGTAGAGAATGGACTTGAGGACACGGGGAGGGGGAAGGGTAAGCTAGGACGAAATGAGAGAGTGGCATGGACATATATACACTACCAACTGTAAAATAGATAGCTAGTGGGAAGCAGCCACATAGCACAGGGAGATCAGCTGGGTGCTTTGTGACCACCTAGAAGGGTGGGATAGGGAGGGTGGGAGGGAGACGCAAGAGGGAGGAGATATGGGGATATATGAATATGTATATCTGATTCACTTTGTTATAAAGCAGAAACTAACACACCATTGTAAAGCAATTATACTCCAAAAAAGATGTTTAAAAAAAAAAAAACTTCATGAAATGTGGAATGAAAAGCTTTGTTAAAGTCCAAAGTTAGGTGATCTCTCCTAAGCCTTTTATCTACTGGTCCTCTAATCCTATCAAAAGAGGAATCAAGTTGGCCTGCTATGGCTCACTCTTTAACCCTCAATTTTTCTTTGGCCCACAGCTGTACAATTCTTAAGGTAATGTTGTAAAATGTCAATGAAAATTTGGAATCCCGTCAGCTAAAGGTCAATCAAGTTTCAGTAAAATGAATGCTAAGGTTCTAACAAAATGGCTTTACATTCTTGTTTTTAATAAAAAAATATCTCTATGCTGTTTTCAGCCCATGTAACAAATACCATTTCTTCTGCAATCAGATTCCAAGTGGAACACCTCCATTAAATGTCTTCTGGGATCTGTCAAACATTTTTCCTTTACAGCATCTGAGTGAGTAAGTGAAAGAATGAAAACTTGCTTCTGTATCTTAAGTCAACCATTCACCGTATCATATCCATGTCCTATTAAATCCCTACCATGACTAGAACTAAAGAAACAAACACTGATAGCTATGTATTAGAAAACATTCAGATCATGACCAAGACTATTTTCAAAGAAGACTAGATTTTTATATAATTTATAAATGAAGATGTTTCTTGCACCTGAGTAGTCACAGAGTCAAATGTGATTAGTGTACTATTCCAAAACTTTTCTCGGTATTTCTTTCTGCAATATCAGACTGACCAAAAAAAGTTCCATGGAAGATGTAATAGTATAGTGGAAACAATATGTGCTTCGAAGCCTGACAGATCAGGGTTCAAATCCTGGATCTGTCCTTTACTATCTGGGTAGCTTCTGGCAATTCACGTAATCGCCCTTAGTCTTAGTTTCATAATGTGTGAAAGGGGGATGATAACACTGCACAGAGCTGTTGTAAAGATAAGCAAAAATATATATATTCTAAGTGAATTAAAACAAACTTTTCCCCTATAAGTTTGAAGTTTGTAAGCAGCTCTTCTAAGGAGGACCTCTCTCTCTCTCTCTCCCACAACTGTATCCCTGGTGCCTAGCACCATGCCTGGCACATAGTGAGTGTTAAATGAATTAATTCTCAATAGGGTGGAAGTAGGTGATGCATTCTATTAACTCATGTAGTTAGAATAAAGAATTAATGACAAAAGTTCTGATGCTGATTATATCAACATTACTTGAAATAATTAGATTTCAAATGCATCTCCATCATTTGAGTACTATACTGCAGGATTGTAAAATCTTTATCAAAAGGAATGCTCAGGGATTAGGAGGTTCTGATTAATAATGGTTAATCAGAATTTTTTTTCTTTTGCATTTGATAATTTTACAGAATAATATATTAGTCCATTTTCCTGCCTTATTAAGTTGATGACTGAGGATATTACAGAGCTTCAGAGCTATGATCTGTAAAAGGAGGCTAATAACAGTACCTAACTCATGGGACTGTTTAAAGGATTAAGTGAGATCACATATGTAGAACATTCTGCATCACATCTGGCATATAGCAGATGCTCAATAAATATTAACTGCAAATTTCCATTTCTAATTTCTAGAATTTTTGATGTACAATGTGAGGAGATTGGTCTGAATTTGCCTTTATCCAAGGATATACCCTACTTTCATCATTGAACCTTTTTATTGCTGTTTGTACTGTTTTCTAAAAGTTGAAGGAGTCCAGGAACAAAATCTGATGAATTAAATGTATTCAGTCATAGACATTTGGCTATAATTGTTCTTCCCTTTTATTTAGTCCCAGATGGTAACTTTAGGGCTTTAGGTATTTTGCTCCCTGTACTAATGTACAGCACTGAATAAGACCGAGATTTCAAGTACTTTCTATGTACCCACCTCATAAATGATCCAAATATATGAAAATCCTGATAATTCAACACACCATCTCAGGCCTTGTTTCTTATAGAAAAAGACCTCATATCAAGGAGAGAGAGACATCCCAGTCAGTAAGCTGATCCATTGACTACAAATCCACATTTTATATTATCCAAGACCCAGTACAGTCTCCAAAGATTTGTAGTTTGAAAACAAGAGCTATAGACATAGCAAAATTCTATGACACTAGTGCTTCCCAGCTACTTTTTTTTTTTATTTTTTTTTCAGCTACTTTTATTGTATTGTTTCATTCCTCCTTTAAGACAGCACTAAATCAACCAGTAAATCAGTAGGTAATTATAGGATCTTTTCTGTGTCATGTATATGTGGTCCACGTTGAGAGTGCTATTTTAAGTAAAATAGCCCCATTAAAACTACCTAAATTCTAAAAGGAAAACCACCACCACTTTAATTTCAAGAATTCTTATTGCAGAAATTTCAATTATGGCTTGAAAATAAAATATTAGCAATTATGATATTTTAATTCTCACCCAAACTACAGAATTTACCTTTAAATCTCTTATGGAAGCTATTTCTACCATTTTTCTACTAGATATGATGGAACTACTAGATAAGGAAGATATTAGGAAAATATTAGATTAGGAAGAAACTTTTTTTTTTCTGTGCCGTGCAGCCCATAGCAGTGAAAGCGTGGAGTCCTAACCACTGGACCACCAGGAAATTCCCTAGGAAGAAACTTTTGAGGCTATTTAGTTCACTCTTCTATGCAAAGCAGGAATCTTATCTATAGAATTCAGGACAGACCTAAATCCAGGGGTTACTTATTAGCCTGGGGACCATTCCTTGCTATGCTCCTAGGGATTCAGCTTGCTTTCCTTACCTTTTTTAAAACTACCACTTACTCTATTTTGAGGGTTCCTTTCATCTCCCCAAGACTGCCTGTGAAGTAGGATACATTTTGTTCAATTGTTAACTTGCTTATTGTCCCTAAAATGAGCACATGGGATGTCTAACTTTTTAAGGACTCTACTGATAATCACTGCAAGAAAAACAAATGAGGGAGTCACCAACAATTAACAGAACAAAGAAATGTTCTAAAGTCTTATATATTTCCTCATAGTATTTGCCCTTTTATTCTTGAGGATAAATTTAATAAAACTTTGATCCTTGCTCATTCATTTCTCCTCCCATCTTGTCCCCTCATCGCCTAACCCCACAAGATATAGAGTTTGTCTATAAGGAAGCACGAATTGTTAAAGTAAAATAGATAATAAATATTAGTGTTATAGAATTCTGCTATTTCTGTATCTTACATTCACAATTAAAGTCCATGTGGTAATGTAATCTCGTCTAAAACCAGGTTGACTGGTTTAGACAGCTGACCAGCTGTTATTTCATGTCATGTCAAAATACAGATTCTCTGACTTCATAACCCACATGAGGCCACTATAGAAAGTATGCATATTGGGGAAGGGTGAGGATGGGGTCGTTGGAGAATGACATTTATTAACCAATGTAACCAGGGGATTAAACATCTCAGAATGAAGTGTGGTTCCCAATGAATCCTCCCATCTGCAGGTCAAGGAGTTCACATGCAATGATGTCTGCCATACAGACACAAATGATTCCTGGGCTTTGAGGAAAACACTGAAGAATTTTCATGATTCTTGTGAAAGATCAATGATCTCTTTGTGCCCAGCTGCTCTAATAGTTACTGCCACAATTCACTTTACAGAGCTTTCTACTATCAGGTCAAATTAGGACTAACCTTCATGATGCAATCTAACACGTTTAATGATTGCCCCAGGTTACAGCACCAAAACGTGACCCTGTGGGTCCCTGTCACTTCTTATTTGCAGCTGCAGCCCACAGACTTAAGGTGGTTCAACCTTAGCACAAAGAAACACAATTCTACTCTGGATTAGTTCTCTTTAAAAGAAAATGGTCAGGTCCTGAGAAATCTGGTAAATTCAATTCAAGGCAGCAGTCTCCAGACAGACATTCATGTTGAAAAAATAGAATGTCAGTTTTTGGCAAAAGGAACTTTATAGCTAATTTGTGTATAAAACAAATTTCTGTAACCCGAGTCCTATTTTCCAATTGACTTTAGTTTAAAATCGGATATGGGACTCCATGGTAAAGAAGGTCTCCAAATTAGTTTTTAATTCAAAACTCTTGAAGTAAGGGGTTAGAATAATAGCCAAGCTTTTGATGTGCTGGCAGGTGCTTTTGTAGGATTTATCCATCCTTGGGAGCCCTTCCTCCTTCCTCAGTCCTGGCCTGAAAACCTCTGACTCCACATTTTTAGCTCTCACTACCCAGCAATTCCACCTGCTACTTCTGAGAGAATATTTACAATTTCTAAAAAGAGTTGGACTGCAATATCGCTCTCCAGCCACAGGGGTTAGTAGCCAAAACAAATGAACATTTCTCAGTTCCAGGTCTTAGCTGATGTCAAACAAATGAAACCTACTTTGTCAATTTTGAGGGTTCAATATTCTGTATAACTGATTTAGCTGAGGCAAGGGTAACTGTAAAAGATTAATGGGTGAGCGAAGGGAACGGGGAAGTGATCAGAAAGAAAAGGGCCAAAGTCCTCTTCTACTAAGGAGCTTGCTTGAATGGTGGTGAGCATAAAAATTTTCAGAGCCAAAATGATGCTTAAGTCACCTTTTTCAAGGTGTGATACAGGTCACAGGTGGATTTTCATCGACAGTGATCCTACAGCAACTTTTAATGACTCCCCAAACTACTTGGTCAGGCATTCAAGTCCTTCCTAATAAGGCCCCACCATTCTGAGCCTTGTCTCCTACTATGTTCCAGCTTGTGCTCTACTTCAATACTTCCTGAACTTTAATGTGCACACATGTTCCCCGGGAATCTTGTTAGAATGCAGATTTTGAGTCAGTAAGTCTGGGTTGTGTTCTGCTTTTCTAACAAGCTCCCAGGTGATGCTGATCCTGCTGGTGTGGGGAATCGTACTTTAGGTAGAAAAAGCTGACACTCTAGCAAAATGGGACTACCTAGCATTCATTGTATCATTCCAGTACTTTCCTACTTCCACAGCTTTGGCTCACGCTGTTCCTCCACTTACTTCTTGATTTCCGGCCTTCAAAAGACTATCTTTCCTTTAGGGTTTATCTCAGATGCTATTTCCTTCATGATGCCTTCCCTTATCCACCTCCACCCAACCCAATACATACACAGCAGTGGAGCAGGGCCACCAGGGGAACTACCATTCATTGACTGTTCAGAATGCGTCCTGCCTTATATTCATTATCCCACTATTTTATTTTCTAGTTATTATCCCCATTTACAACAAAGAAATGTAAATTTACAGAATTTAAATTTCCCAAGGTCACACAGCTAATAAGCACTATTACTAATAAACACCATTCTGGCCTTCCTCAGATCTTAATCTGTACTTTTCCTATGCCTTTCAGAGCATGCCTTGTGTTATAGTTCTTTGAGTATTTGTCTTATTCTCCCTTCCCTCCTGCCTTAGCCCATCACCACTAAGTTGTAAACTCCCTGAGGACAGACTTTATGTCCCAGTCATTTTAAAACATCTCTCCTCCTCCAAGATGCCTGGCATGGTGCCTTGTACAATATTATAAGCACTCCAGACATGTGTATAGAACTGAACTCAGCTACAACTTTGGGTATAATAGTTGTGTTTCCCACCCCAGATGCCAACCAACCTGCTGCTGGGGCTGTTACGAAGGGAGAAGGAAATATGGTTTGGGGGGTTCCTTCAGCATTCCTGGTATCCCCTCTATCCTAGGATCCCGGAAGACTCTTTGGGGAGTGCTGGTAGACTATCAAACACTGTACCCCTGACTATGACTTTGCATAACTTCACTCTCCCTTTCCAAGAAGCAAAGCAGTCCTTCTACTGACTAAGACCTTTCTATAAGAAAACACTATAAAAGAAACCCCATATATGGATCTTCTCCTAGTATGTCTACGGACACCAGGTTACAGATTCCTGCTTTACAAACTACAGTCAAGAAAAGGCAATCCCTAGAGATGTACCATCCAACACAGTAGCCATTAGACAGATGAAGCCATTTAAATCTAAGTTTAAATGAATTAAAATAAAATAAAATAAAAAGTTCAGTTCCTCAGTTGCACTAGCCACATTTCAAGTGCTCAGTAGCCACATGTGGCTAGTGGCTACTGTATTGGGCAGCACAGTATAAAGTATTCCCATCATCACAGAAAATCTTATAAGTTGCTCTAGAGTCAGACCTGGATTCAAACCCATATCTGCCACTTACTAGGTGTGCCACTTACGAGGGGTATAAAACAAGTCACTTGATTTCTCTGAGACTCTTTCTGTACTGCAGAATGGGGATGATAATGACTCCCCTTATAGGGAAGTGAAGAAAATTAAATGAGAGAATGTATGTCTAAGGTCTATCATATATCAGACACTAAATAAGTGTTAGCTCCCTTCTTCTAACTCAGTTGGGGATTTATATGTATTTGCCCAAAAATGGAATAAGAAAATTTGAATAGTGTGGCTCCTTAGGCCCCCACACTACATCCTATTTATGGCTTAGAAGATGTTAGCTTTGCATTCATTTTATAATCCTGTTTTTCAGATAATACACAGCCATCAAGGTAAAGCATTAGTAAATAATGCTGGGAGTAGTCAGTGACTGCTCTTTGCTTGCACTATTTTTAGGAAAGGAGACCATATTTGTCACCACCTTGAACTTTCCAACATGAAAGAACCACATTTTCCCCTTAAAACTGAAATGCCTCCTCCCAAAGCTTTAATCAGTGCTCACTTTCAGCTGGTTGCTGTATCATTAGAACACTGCTAACAGTGACACTTGAGATGGAATACAGAAGGTCCATTTCTCTCTAAATCCATATTTTCCTATGCTCAGAATATTCTCTGTGTTTTTCCTAGGAGGCTGATATCTCCCAGGCCTGGTAAAGGTGAATTATTTGAGAGAAGTCTGAACTAAATCTGTTAAGGTATTTGAGTTCCATGAGCAGGAAAGCAAAATACATATTTCTAACTTCAAGAAGAACGCTTCAGGACTCTTTTCCCTTGTTCAACGTAAGGCTTGGGAAACACAGCGAAATCACATTCCTCAATGAAAACAAAGTTCAAAAAAATGTTGATTTGATAGAACAGTTCAAAGTGACAGATGGTAGACAGGCGATCTATCATTTTCCTTAGGATAAAGTCTGGCAGTCTTCAGAGAAAGTCTTATTTTCCTCTACTTTAGCCCTGGGGACGGTTATAGCAACTACCCTTCTCTCCACATCTTTGGGGGTGGAGGATTAGAAAGATGGTGATTCATCAGTGCCCGCTTTGAGCTGGCTCCAGGCCATGCTGCAATTCCTGTTGACCAATTTTCTACTTGAGTGACAGGAAAGGGGCAGGTTGCTAACATACTGACCATTAGGTTATCTGTTTAATACTTGCCTGAGAAGGTGCCCAGAGGTACTATATTATGGGTGTCTCTGTCTAAATAAAATAAATAATTGCAGATTTCAGAGCCTGAGGGCAGAGAGTTGTTCTGGTATTGAAATTGGAGTCTATCTTGTCAGATCTGTAATGAGGTCTTCCCTTCAGGCTGATTGACTTCATAAAGCTGAGGTAATTATCAAAAGCAAGCACAGTTATCCCTGCAGAAACCACTCCACCGGTTTTGACAACTAGCTAGTCAGTTGGATCTGGTCAGGGGCCTAGGCTGAGCCAGCTCTTTCAGTAGGAACAGTTACTACACACACTAATTTACTTTAATAGATTCTTAAGACGCCAGTAAATAAGTTGTAAACAAAGTGCAGCAAAATTTCACATGCTGTAAGTGAGTGAAAATTGAAGTAGCAGTCAGATAAATCTGCATTTCTGTGTAGGATGCTTTGAAGGGAGAATGAGAGCTAAAACTCTTTTGGTCTTTGGAGAATTAATTTTATCAACTAATACTAGAAGGATATTGGTTATCCTTTAAGACTGATACACTGTATGAATAACATGTATCTTTGCTTTTCCCCAAATGTACACAGTAATTTCACCAGATTTCCTTTATTCATTCATTTAGCCTTCATTAACTATTTATCCAATCACTGTGCTACAATTTTAATTACTTTCTAATTAACCAATGATGAGATTGTGATTTAGCATTCCCTAAATATAGAACTACATAAATAGAGTAAACCTTCATTTACACGTCCAAAAATATTACCCTCTCTCCTTTCCCCTACACCATTAATTTTGCTATACTGTATCATTAATGTTCTGGAGTTATGCTTTCTGTACTCCTAATGTTTGAGCCTCATTTGAACTAGTTTTTCAAGAATGTATGATAAACAATCCCGTTGTTGGCTGTGAAATTAAACACACGGGAGAAAACAGAGATTCCTGTAATATGCTAATGCATCTTTATA
Source organism: Balaenoptera borealis (assembly GCF_965194805.1). NCBI lineage: Eukaryota > Metazoa > Chordata > Mammalia > Artiodactyla > Balaenopteridae > Balaenoptera > Balaenoptera borealis. Next base: position 109,414,982 of record NC_138881.1, read on the forward strand.
GATCCACACTTCCTTTATAACAATTCCACCTCAGGAGTATCAGTATAGGGTGTTGACAAGTGATTAACTCTTTCAGAGAGGTACCTGGGCTGAAATCAAACTGACTACTGAGGAGAAAGCTAGAATCTACTCCTTGAGAAAACAATGACTATAAAGGAAAAGCCTGCAAAAAAGAACTAATCTGTGTTTGAAACAAGTCTTACTGCTGTTGTTGTATAAAAGAATAAGTAGGATCTTAATTTTGCTTCAGTCTGGAGTCTAATTGAAGTATTCAATACGTATTGGAATGAATGAATCAATCAAACAATATTGACAGCCTCTCTCCTTATTCATCCAATTCATTCAAACAATTCTGTGTACTTGGCAGTATCCTAGGCCCTAGGATTTCAGGACTTGATAAGAAACAGTTTTGTTCCTCAAAAAAATCGCAACCAGAAAGGAGGGCAGATAAATACACAGAAAATCTGGGCCAAATTACTGCATCTTCATCTCTTGCCACTTCCCCCAAGTATCCTTTACTTCATTCATACCAAACTTCTCAAATTCCTCAAACATGCTATGCCTTTGCATGTCTCTGCACTTCTGTTTTAAAAACTTTATTTTATTGTGGTAGTAACACTTAACATGAGCTCTACCTTCTTAACAAATTTTTAAGTGTACAATACAGTACTGTTAACTATAGGCATGATGTTGTACAACAGGTCTCTAGCATTTATTCATCTTGCATAGTTCAAACTTTGTGCTTGTCGATTAGCAATTTTCCATTTCCCCTGCCACTCAGCTACTGGTAACTACCATTATACTCTCTGATTCTATGAGTTTGACTATTTTAGATACCTCATACAAGTGGAATCATGCAATATTTGTCCTTCTGTGGCTGGCTTAGTTCATTTAGCATAGTATCTTCAAGCTTCATCCATGTTCTTGCATATTGCAGGATTTCCTTCTTTTTTTAAGTTGAATAATATTCCATTGAATGTATGTACTGTGTTTTCTTTCTTCATTCATTTGTTGGACATTTAGGTTGCTTCCATATCTTGGTTATTGTGAATAATGCTTCAATGAACATTGGGGTGCTAATATCTTTTAAAGATACTGATTTCAATTCATTTGGATAAATACCCAGAAGTGGGATTGCTGGATCATATGGTAGTTCTATTTCTAATTTTCTGAGGAACCTCCATATGTTTTCCATAGCAGCTGCAACAGTGTACAAGGGTTCCAATCATTCCACATCCTTGCCAACACTTATCTTTGTTTTTTTTTATAATAGCCATCCTCACAGGTATAAAATAATATCTCATTGTAATTTTGATTTGCATTACCCTAATGATTAGTGATGTTGAGCACCTTTTCATGTACATGTTGGCCATTTGTATACCTTCTTTGGAGAAATGTTTATTTGAGTCTTTAGCTCATTTTAAAAATTGGGTTTTAGGGTTTTTTTCTATTGAGTTATAGAAGTTCTTTATATATTTTTGAAATTAACCTCTTTTGTTTTCTCCCATTCAATAGGTTGGTTGACTTTTCACTCAGTTGATTGTTTCCTTTGTTATGCTAACACCTTTTAGTTTGATGGGGTACCACTTGTCTATTTCTGCTTTTATTGTCTGTGCTTTTGGTGTCATATCATGAAATCAGTGCCAAGACCAATGTCATAAAGCTTTTCCCCTAGATTTTCTTCTAGGTATTTTACAGTTTCAGGTTTTATATTTAAATCTTTAATCCATTTTGAGTTGATTTTTGTGTATGGTGTAAGATATGGGTCCAAATTCATTCTTTTGTATGTGGATATCAATTTTCTCATCACCATCTATTGAACATACTATTTTTTTCCCATTGTGCACTCTGGCACCCTTGTTGAAGATCAACTGACGGTATATGGATGGATTTATTTCTGGGCTTTCTATCCTGTGCTTCTGTATATACCATTCCCTCTGCTTGAAATACAATTTTCCCTTTTCTCCACCTGGAAAGCTTTTATTCAACCTTCAAAACCCTACTCAAATGTTACCTATTCAATGAAATGTTTCCTACTCCCCAAAAGCTCTCTCTATAGGAGTATACAGAGCCTTTTTATCAGAGCACTTATTGTAGGACCTCAGGGTTCATTGTCGATGTTTATGGGTTTGCAGGTGTTCTGGGTTGTCAATATCTGATATCTGCCTTAGAAAGTTCATGCTTATGGCAGAATGAAGGACACACAGGAGGTGAGAAGGCACCAGAGACAGACAGACCAGTTACAATACCAAAGTGACACAGTGGAGAGATGACAGTAGTGTAACCTCAGACCAGTAGCAATGAATGGAAAGAAATGGATTTCAGAGATATTCATGAAGTGGAATCATCTGGATTTAGTGTCTGATTGAATCTGGAAGTTGAGGGGAAGAGAGGAGTCTGAGATGATCCATTTTAAAATTAAGTCGCAGTCCTGAAAATCCTGAGTTCAGTATGAGAAAAAGCACAGCTCATTGGAAGCATATCCACAAAGCTACACTGAAAAAGAAAACTGCTTCCAATCTCTATTTGCCATAGGATAAAGGCTGCCAGGAAACACCATCAAATGGCTTACTCTTGACCTTTACTATGTATTCTTAACAAAGCCTGTCAAAAGATATCAATCCATCCAGAAAAAAAAATAAAGCATAATAGTCTAAGAGTCAGAATAACATAGTATTGGGCTATGGAGGGAGAATAACATTTTAATAATAGGTCTCAGACTTGGTTTATTTTGTTTGCAGCATTCACTGACGAAAGTGTCTTTGAAGGTCAGGAATACTTAACAGATTCCTTCCCTTTCCCCTGCATACTTCTCCCTTTTCTCCTCCTCCCAAACAACTCCTCAAAATGACCTTATTAGAAAACCTTGCATTTTAATAGCAGTTGTATTTTGGTTATTATCGTATTTTGGATTAAGCTGACAATTCTCCTTTTAACAATACTCAAAGAAAGGTTGAAAAAATTAATGCTACGTTGTTTTTCTCCCTGCCAAAGAATATAGCATTGTAATTGTCTCCTGGAGACGAAGCACTCTAATCATCTTTAACTTTAAAGTAAATTCATTTCAGGAAGATGCTTTGAGACAAACAATTGACAGAGCAAATCAGGGCTCCTAGGAGATTGTGAAGTGATGGATTGAGTCGAAGAGAATGCCATAGCCGAATTCAATTCCGTGAACATTTTCAACTTAAGAGTTTCTCTGCAACAAAATAGCACTGTATGGGAGTTAGAGTCATGTTCCATTGTGGGAGATAGGCCTTAAACACTGCACAGATTCTTAACACCTAAGAGTTCTAGGCACCAAGCATACAACACAATTATTCTGATTAAACAATAGAGGAAGCTGTTATACCAGGTAAAGTCAGAGTGTGAAAGCATAGTAACTTTCCAAAATTGTGTTTAAAAAGAATCCAGGACTGGAAAAGACTTAAGAATCCTCTTGTTCCAACTGATGTCATAGGAATCTTGGAATGGTCCCAAAAGCCAGAGATCATTTCAACTTTCACTCCCTCCCTAATTAAATCCATCTCCATCTTCCATTGTTCTTGCTTTGTTATTTTTTGAGCCCCTCCTGTTCAAGGTTTGGGGAAATACATCATTTGGATACAGATTTGGATTGGTAAATTTACAGCCTTGGTAAATTAACAGGCTCAGAATTTCCTGGAAATTGGGCACTTGCCTAAGTTGATGGTGGAAAGAAGAAATGCAATAACAATGAACTAGGGCCCTGAATACCTGACCAAGCAGCCTAGCCTCCTGGACAGATGCCAAGCATGAGTATAAAGCCATAGTGCAGTAAACCAATTCTATTTAAGAACCCTCCCTTTGGGCTACTAAAAGGCAATCGTTTTCTTTGATACACATGTGACCCAAATCTGGTTTTCTATAAGGTGAATGGTGCCAAAAGCCGTTCCCACATTATTTTGTTTTTCACCAGCTACTTCTTGACTCAACTCAGTCACGAACGTCAAAGACTTGTTAGGAGTATCTCCAGAAGAGAGTGAGACTTTAAGACAGTGTCTCATCACTGTACATATTAAAATCACCTGGGAAACTTTTTAAAAATACCAATGCCTGGGCCACACTCCCAGAGATTCTGATTTAATTGGTCAGGGTGGGGTCTAAGTGGCTCATTTTTCAAAAGCCACCAGGTGATTCCTTTTCTTTTCTCTCTCTCTGTGGCACATGGGCTCTGTAGTTTGCAGCATGTGGGCTCTCTAGTTGAGGCGCGTGGGCTCAGTAGTTGTGGTGCACGGGCTTAGTTGCCCCACAGCATGTGGGATCTTAGTTCCCTGACCAGGGATCGCACCCGCGTCCCCTGCATTGGAAGGCGGATTGTTTACCACTGGACCACCAGGGAAGTCCCCCCAACAGGTGATTCTAATGTGCAGCCAGGACTGAAAACCACTGGTCTAAATGGAACAAATGAGCATACACTACCCAAAGTGCTGTGTTTTTTTAAAGTTAAAACCAAATAACACTTAGAGAATAAGTTCATTTACTCTTTACCTACAATATGCAGGGCACTGTACTGGTTGTATGGTATAAATAGGTTAGACCTAAACTTGTCTGGTTTATGATGCTTCTAAGGAAAAGATGGGAAAAAAGGGTTAGAAGGGTTGCTAGCAACCACAAAAACCCTAAACCAAAACCTGAAGTCTTGGAAAAAATTCAGGCAAAATATAATTACAGGATTATGTTCTTTTCCTTGGTTCAGGAGATTATAGCTAAAATGCTTCAGAAATATTGTGTCTGTTTTCTTATCTCCAGAGAAAGATTCCACACTGCCTTGGGGATTAGTCTCCAATCTCACAACCCTTGGGACCCCAGGCCAGTCACCCCTGCCCTCAAGTAGATTATTCATTTACTCCACTACACGTACAACGTCATGAAGGATGTTGGGAAGTACTGTGTCTAAACTACAGCTACATTTAATAAAATCGGGCTGCAGTGTGGTTTGCCTATATTACTTGTCACCTCAATGATTCCTTAGTGATTCCACTGAACTTTAGGAAGGATCTGGTAAACTAAAAAATGCAAAGGAAGCAGTTAAGTATAGTGGAAGAACAGGCCACAAAAACACAAGCTCTGGTCTCTGATCTTCCATTAACTTAGTGGAGAACCTTGGGCAAGTCATTTTTGGTTAAGGTTTCCTCATCTGAAAGATGTGTTGAAACATGATCTCTAAGCTCTGTAGTTAAGATAAAACAACAATAACAGAAGCGTGGATAGAAGACATTAATAGAAACCTGATATAAAACTCAGTAATGGGGTAGAAAACAAGAGAGGAGGGAGGCCTGGAAAAATGCCTTCCGGGTACCACCTACTCAAAACTTATTTTGCAGTCAGTACCTGATTTAATGGTAGTACAGCTAAGGCACCCTGAAAAAAATCAAAGCATTTCCAACACTGCTCCAAATAAATCTCCTTAAGAATTTTGCTAATTATAAATAAGAACTTAGAAGTGCAGAAAAGTTTTTTTAAAATAAGATGTTTAAATACCAATATATCTTCTAAGTAACTTGCTATCAATTAATATTATTTAGAGCACAAGTATTCTGAAACTCAGAATAAGAATCTAATGCTGAAATGCTAAAAGAATGTCTAACATGTTAGGAATAAATTAGTCTAATTGACCAAAGCTTTGCTCGCATGTGAGATATTTCAAAATGTAATGATGTGCTAACAAAAGTTCTTGTATCCCTCTGCCAAAGTTATAGGGACTGCTATTAAATCCAAGTATGATATTTGTGTACACATAAGAGCAGGCAACAATTACAATCTAGAGATATTTTAAAGTTAATCTTTTTTTTATTTATTAGTATTGTTATGCAGCAATGAGCATTCAGAAAAAAAAACTAATCAGTGTGCATTATGCAACAATCAGACAAAATACTCCTAATCCTCTGTCATTCTTATTCCTTGGCCCTTGGGTACTCATTAAAGGTTAATTTATTTAAATCTCTCAAACATTCATTTCAATCTACTTTAATAAACTAATGAATCTTTGGAACTTTGCCTAATCAGCTTATGTTTTCTATTTTAATATATGTATAAAATGTCTTTTTTTAAAGCTCATTTTTAATAGTAATCTTCCCTCTTGGATATAGAATTGTGCTTCAGTAACAACCTGATGTGAGCATTTGGTAACACACCTATAACCTCATCCAATACAGAGAGAATGGCCGTGGCTTGCCTATTGCTCTTAAACACAGTTATATTTTAGAGGATAGTGAATTGATTTACGTTTAGTAGGATAATAATCCTCCAAATTTAAATGGTCATTTTGCAGTTTAGTGGGAGTGACAATTATATTGAAGCAAAGCTTCTAACAACTTTGGTGCTTGTCAAATGCTATGAGGGCCTATCAGTGAAACAACTCCATTCTGGTCATTGCAAACCAGAGCAATGCATGGTACATGCCATGTGGATTGGCAAATATAAGTGAAGTCTTCAAAAGAGCAGCATCTAAATGGAGTCAAAACTTCTACCTTACAATCTGTTCAACTGCCATGTTAAATACATTTTGTTTAATGGTAACTTTAGGGAATCTTTCATGTAACTATCATTAAGTTGAATGTTCCCAGGGTGGTGGCCAACATTCAGGAACTGCACTCCACCCTGTATACCAGAATGCCAGAAATCAAAGTCTTGGAGCACTAGGACATTACTTCTAACTCCTTCCCCAACAACTGACGCTATAGAATTTTACAGCTCATCAAGTGCTTACACAACATCCTTATGATAGAGGAAGGGATTAATGTCCTTGGATTACAGAGGAGAAAACTGCAGCTCAGGGGAGCTTCAGTGATTTACCCAAAGTTATAACATGAATGTATGGAGGAGCTAGAACCCAGACCCTCTGGTTACAAATCTTTCCCCTACACCATGTTGCCTTACCTGTAGCATTTGTGTTGAGGTTAATGTTTTTACTGTTGCATGGTTCACCATTGATGAAAGAAAAATTGTAAAAGTTACCTCCAAGATGTTTTGGCAGTAAATAAATCAAATTGATTAAAAATAATTATGATAAATTATTCAACATAACTTATCTTCATAATATAGTAATTCATTGAAGTATAACACCATGTATAAGAGCTGGAATTCTTAATTTTAAGTTTTGTTTTCATTCTACATACAAATCAGTAAACATAATAAATGTATTCCCCACCCTTGGTCTAGATTTCAAATATTTAAATTTCTAGTGGAAGTAGATGCTTGGCTCTAAATTATATTGCTAAAGGTTTTCAAGTTGTCACCTCTGCTTTTCCACACAGTAACTCCAAGGAATTACCTTTCAAAGTTCACTGTTCATTCATTACTCGTCTGTCCACCCATTCATTTATCCAATCATCTAAATGACATTTATGGAATGCCTACTTTGAGCCAAGAGACACGACCAATGTGGACTCTACCTGAAGCTCCTGCTGCTGCCTTACTTCCTTAGACTAAGAACTCCTTGAAGACAGGAATCCTGTCATTCTGTACAGAATACAGCCAGTTCTACTTGCAGAAAATCACTTAAACACTCTTTTGACAGTGAGATTTCTGGCTCCCCTGCCGCCCACATGCCCCTCCAGACATATGCGAGTTAGGGGAAGAAACAGCAGAGAAACAGCAGAGTCTGCTTATCAAGTCTGACCTTTGGATAATGACTACAGTTCTCCCATTCGAGCTTGCTGCCGTTCTGCCTTGTGGTCAACAAAATGATTCAGCTCAAAACGGCAATATATCTATTGCTGCTTCCCAGATATCCTCTAGCAAGCTACATTTAAAAAAAATAGTTACTTCTGCCTTTCAACATAGTGGTGAACTGCACCACCAAATGCATTGTCTTATCTGATTCAGTGAGAAGTAGGAGCTTATGGACAAGATGTAGATAAATTTGGAAAAGCTGCAAAATCAGGAACATTCCTTTACTCCTATCACTAAATAGATGCTTGATTTTCTTATTTTAACAATAATAACTTACATTCAGAGACTGCTATTACCTTTTCAACTCTCCTTCACATCCACCTCAAAGCTACCTTGTGGGCAGCCGCAGGAGGGGTTAGAGCAGCCAAGCTGCGAGGACAGCCCAGGACAGCAGCGGTGACCAACTGGAGCACCAAGCATGACAGGGGAAAGATAAATGCTGGACTCCCGAAGGTTCTGTGAGCCTGGAGCCTCCCGGATACCCCATGTTATGTAGGTGGTCCAACTTCCCCAGAGCTGGGATATTTGTGGCTTATGCTTCCTGTCCCGGTCATATAGCCGTGTGGCTGATAGGGTCTTGGTGCTCTGGCCGGGTGTCAGGCCTGTGCCTCTGAGGTGGGAGAGCAGAGTTCAGGACATTGGTCCACCAGAGACCTCCCAGCTCCATGTAGTATCAAATGGCAAAAGCCGTCCCAGAGATCTCCATCTCAACGCTAAGACACAGCTAGACTCAACGACCAGCAAGCTACAGTGCTGGACACCCTATGCCAAACAACTAGCAAGACAGGAACACAACCCCACCCATTTGCAGAGAGGCTGCCTAAAATCATAATAAGGTCACAGACACCCCAAAACACACCACCAGACATGAACCTGCCCACCAGAAAGACAAGATCCAGCCTCATCCACCAGAACACAGGCATGAGTCCCCTCCACCAGGAAGCCTACACAACCCACTGAACCAACCTCACTCACTGCAGGCAGACACCAAAAACAACGGGAACTATGAACCTGCAGCCTGCGAAAAGGAGACCCCAAACACAGTAAATTAAGCAAAATGAGAAGACAGAGAAACACACAGCAGATGATGGAGCAAGGAAAAACCCCCCAGACCAAACAAATGAAGAGGAAATAGGCAGTCTACCTGAAAAAGAATTCAGAGTAATGATAGTAAAGATGATCCAAAATCTTGGAAATAGAATGGAGAAAATACAAGAAACGTTTAACAAGGACCTAGAAGAACTAAAGAGCAAACAAACAATGATGAACAACACAATAAATGAAATCAAAAATTCTCTAGAAGGAATCAATAGCAGAATAACTGAGGCAGAAGAATGGCTAAGTGACCTGGAAGATAAAATAGTGGAAATAACTACTGCAGAGCAGAATAAAGAAAAAAGAATGAAAAGAATTGAGGACAGTCTCAGAGACCTCTGGGACAACATTAAATGCACCAACATTTGAATTATAGGGGTCCCAGAAGAAGAAGAGAAAAAGAAAGGGACTGAGAAAATATTTGAAGAGATTATAGTTGAAAACTTCCCTAATATGGGAAAGGAAATAGTTCATTAAGTCCAGGAAGCACAGAGAGTCCCACACAGGATAAATCCAAGGAGAAACACACCAAGACAAACATTAATCAAACTATCAAAAATTAAATACAAAGAAAAAGTATTAAAAGCAGCAAGGGAAAAACAACAAATAACATACAAGGGAATCCCCATAAGGATAACAGATGATCTCACAGCAGAAACTCTGCAAGCCAGAAGGGAGTGGCAGGACATACTTAAAGTGATGACAGGGAAAAACCTACAACAAAGATTACTCTACCCAGCAAGGATCTCATTCAGATTCAATGGAGAAATTAAAACCTTTACAGACAAGCAAAAGCTAAGAGAATTCAGCACCACCAAACCAGCTTTAAAACAAATGCTAAAGGAACTTCTCTAGTCAGGAAACACAAGAGAAGGAAAAGATCTACAATAACAAACCCAAAACAATTAAGAAAATAGTAATAGGAAAATACATATTGATAATTACGTTATTAAATGTAAATGGATTAAATGCCCCATCGAAAAGATATAGACTGGCTGAATGGATACAAAAACAAGACCTGTATATATGCTGTCTACAAGAGACCCACGTCACACCGAGGGACACATACAGACTGAAAGTGAGGGGATGGAAAAAGATATTACATGCAAATGGAAATCAGAAAAAGCTGGAGTAGCAATTCTCATATAAGACAAAATAGACTTTAAAGTGAAGACTATTACAAGAGACAAAGAAGGACACTACATAATCATCAAGGGATCAATCCAAGAAGAAGATAAAACAATTGGAAATATTTATGCACCCAACATAGGAGCACCTCAATACATAAGGCAAATACTAACAGCCATAAAAGGGGAAATCGACAGAACACAGTCATAGTAGGGGATATTAATACCTCACTTTCACCAATGGACAGATCATCCAAAATGAAAATAAATAAGGAAACACAAGCTTTAAATGATACATTAAACAAGATGGACTTAATTGATATTTATAGGACATTCCATCCAAAAACAACAGAAGACACTTTTTTCTCAAGTTCTCATGGAACATTCTCCAGGATAGATCATATCTTGGGTCACAAATCAAGCCTTGGTAAATTTAACAAAACTGAAATCGCATCAAGTATCTTTTCTGACCACAATGCTATGAGACTAGATATCAATTACAGGAAAAAATATGTAAAAAATACAAACACATGGAGGCTAAACAATACACTACTAAATAACCAAGAGCTCACTGAAGAAATCAAAGAGGAAATAAAAAAATACCTAGAAACAAATGACAATGAAAACACAACGACCCAAAACGTATAGGATGCAGCAAAAGCAGTTCTAACAGGGAAGTTTATAGCAATACAACCCTATCTCAAGAAACAGCTCCAAAAAACAACCTAACGTTACACCTAAAGCAATTCAAGAAATAAGAACAAAGAAACCCCAAAGTTAGCAGAAGGAAAGAAATCATAAAGATCAGATCAGAAATAAATGAAAAAGAAGTGAAGGAAACAATAGTAAAGATCAATAAAAATAAAAGCTGGTTCTTTGAGAAGATAAATAAAATTGATAAACCATTAGCCAGACACATCAAGAAAAAAAGGGAGAAGACTCAAATCAATAGAATTAGAAATGAAAATGGAGAAGTAACAACTGACACTGCAGAAATGCAAAGGATCATGAAAGATTACTACAAGCAACTAAATGCCAATAAAATGGACCACCTGGAAGAAATGGACAAATTCTTAGAAAAGCACAACCTTCAGAGACTGAACCAGGAAGAAATACAAAATATAAACAGACCAATCACAAGCACTGAAATTGAGACTGTGATTAAAAATCTTCCAACAAACAAAAACCCAGGACCAGATAGCTTCACAGGTGAATTCTACAAAACATTTAGAGAAAAGCTAACACCTACCCTTCTCAAACTCTTCCAAAATATAGCAGAGGGAGGAACATCCCCAATCTCATTCTACGAGGCCACCATCACCCTGATACCAAAACCAAAGACGTCACAAAGAAAGAAAACTACAAGCCAATATCACTGATGAACATAGATGCAAAAATCCTTAACAAAATACTAGCAAACAGAATCCAACAGCACGTTAAAAGGATCATACACCATGATCAAGTGGAGTTTATCCCAGGAATGCAAGAATTCTTCAATATACGCAAATCAACCAATGTGATACACCATATTAACAAATTGAAGGAGAAAACGCATATGATCATCTCAATAGATGCAGAAAAAGCTTTTGACAAAATTCAACACCAATTTATGATACAAACCCTCCAGAAAGTAGGCATAGAGGGAACTTACTTTATATGGTCATAAAGGCCATATATGACAAACCCACAGCCAACATTGTTCTCATTGGTGAAAAACTGAAACCATTACCTTTAAGATCAGGAACAAGACAAGGTTGCTCACTCTCACCACTATTATTCAACATAGTTTTGGAAGTTTTAGCCACAGCAATCAGAGAAGAAAAAGAAATAAACGGATTCCAAATCGGAAAAGAAGAAGTAAAGCTGTCACTGTTTGCAGATGACATGATACTATATATAGAGAATCCTAAAGATGCTACCAGAAAACTACTAGAGCTAATCAATCAATTTGGTAAAGTAGCAGGATACAAAATTAATGCACAGAAATCTCTTGCATTCCTATACTCTAATGATGAAAAATCTGAAAGAGAAATTAAGGAAACACTCCCATTCACCTTTGCAACAAAAAGAATAAAATACCTAGGAATAAACCTACTTAAGGAGCAAAACACCTGTATTCGGAAAACTATAAGACACTGATGAAAGAAATTAAAGATGATACAAACAGATGGAGCGATATACCATGTTCTTGGATTGGAAGAATCAGTATTGTGAAAATGACTATACTACCCAAAGCAATCTACAGATTCAGTTCAATCTCTATCAAACTACCAATGGCATGTTTCACAGAACTAGAACAAAAAATTTCACAATTTGTATGGAAACACAAAAGACCCTGAATAGCCAAAGCAATCTTGAGAAAGAAAAATGGAGCTGGAGGAACCAGGCTCTTGGACTTCAGACTATACTACAAAGCTACAGTAATCAAGACAGTATGGTACTGGCACAAAAACAGAAATATAGATCAATGGAACAGGATAGAAAGCCCAGAGATAAACCCACACACATATGGTCACCTTATTTTTCATAAAGGAGGCAGGAATATACAATGGAGAAAAGACAGCCTCTTCAATAAGTGGTGCTGGAAAAACTGGACAGCTACATGTAAAAGAATGAAATTAGAACACTCCCTAACACCATACACCCAAATAAACTCAAAATGGATTAAAGACCTAAATGTAAGGCCAGACACTCTAAAACTCTTAGAGGAAAACATAGGCTGAACCCTCTATGACATAAATCACAGCAAGACCCTTTTTGACCCAGCTCCTAGAGAAATGGAAATAAAAACAAAAATAAACAAATGGGACCTAATGAAACTTAAAAGCTTTTGCACAGCAAAGGAAACCATAAACAAGACGAAAAGACAACCCTCAGAATGGGAGAAAATATTTGCAAATGAAACAACAGACAAAGCTAAGACTTCTTTACATAGCCCCTTCTAACCTTGAGATGTGAAGATAAGTGGGATAGAAGATGGGTAAGTGAGTTGTATATGTGAACGGGTTAGAAAGAGCAGGTTCCAATATTTAGCCATAAAGCTGGAATAAATAAACAAACAAAAATACACACAAAAGCACCATTAATTTGGTATAAAGAAGGGCATATGCGACTTTGGAAAGAAACTTCAAACTCTGTAACACCTGCAAAGATCTCAGAGATCTGCTACTCGTAGCAAGAAAGGTAGACCCCAAACTTTGGCAAATGTGATTTTGGTGGTATAGAAAATAGCCTAACAAGACCCTCAAAAAAGCCTTCTGGGAATAACCCTATAGCATAAGGAACTCTCCTTAATTTGTATTATCCAAGCACATGCAGTTTCTATCACATTATTGAGCTATGGAATGTATAGTTCTTCATTTTGTATATTGTCTCCCATTTCACAGAACTAGAGACTAAACTAGCAATTTTATATCTCTCTTTGTATACCATAGAATGCATGTTTATGATAAGCTCCTAATTGCCTTAGTGTGTGATATAAAGATCAGTAGGTTTTTAGTTGCTTTTAATTAGCTAAGGCTGATCAATATTTTCTTTAAAATCCTCTGGACTGGAAGTGAGTTCCTGTTATGTCCCTACTGACCAACAAGAAATGGTGATAAAAGTGACAAAAGGAGCAAGTGATAATATTCATGAGAGTTTTATTAAGTTTATTAATAGAGACATATTGCTTTAGTTACCCAAAGATATCAGAAAATTACAATTTGTTGCATCTTTGTTGGTAGCTGCACTAGCTATTCCATTACAGAGGAGGAGCTTATTTATGTGTAGCTGTTGAAAACACAATGAACCAGTCACCACAATTTTAACAAGTGTTGATGCTGGAATACCCACTTCAGATAGCATCTGTAACACTGTCATGAAGAAAGTTTACAGTACACTACCTAAAGTAAGGACGCTAGTTCCACATTTGCCAAGATTGGTGTCACTGCTATAGTACTAGGTTCCACTGGGGTGGCAATGAAAATTCACTCTTTCATGGTCTTTTAAACAAGGCCAAGGCATATGTCTTAGAATGCTGTCTTTCATTCTCTTCTTATGGTCTAAGCTTTATAGCACGTGGACTGGGCTAATATGAAGTTTATTTTGGTTGTCCACAAATAAGTCGCTCCTTATACGTGTCCTCCTCTTCTCATTCTTTAGGTATTAAAATTGTGGGTAGAACAGTTTACAAGGAAGATCACAGTTACCATTAGTAAAGGGGTACATCTTTATGACAAGTGAAAATTAAGTTTACGGAATGTGTGTAGTGTGTGTGTGTGTGTGTGTGTGTGTGTGTGTGTGTGTGTTTGGGGGACCTGCAGAAAAGATATAAACAAGTAGCCATAAAACAAGGTATTGAGTATAAACAAAGTGCTCAAAAGTGCAGTGACTAATTCTTCAGTGACCTCTTCAATAAGTCAAATTTGAGCTGGTTCTTAAAGAATATGTAAAGCAGATGAGGGGAAGGCAAAAGGGATTTCTGGAGCAAAGACACCGAGTGCAGAGAGTGCAAAAGTAAATTCAAGGAAAAGTTAGTGGTCTGTGAGGCTTGAGTATAATGTAAAAGGGTGCTGAGGAGCAGAGCAGCCATGCTTATCTTTTTATTTTGCTATGAGACTTGGATGCTATCTGACTTCCTGCATGGTTTCATTAGCATCACCTAGAAGTCCTACAGAAGAATATCACCCACACTAAGATTCTCTAATGAAACTGGGATACTGGAAGATAGATAAAGGGACAGTAAAAATGCAAAATGAAAGATAATTAGGAAAAAGAAATTGGAGACTGGAAAGTAGAGGAATGATTTAAGGATGCTCACTTCAAACACACCGGACACAGTGTTGGGGTGCAGCAGTAGATCATAGGGATATAATAGTTATTTCTGAGCCAGGATTTGGGCCTAGAATATTAAAAGCACAATCACATTTTTAAAAAGTCGTCTAGTAGTGGCTTTGACTGCAAATCAGGAGGTAGTTTTCACATGGAAGCCGAGTGCAAAAGGCAGTCATTTGCCAACAGAGATCAGTAGCCGTGATAAGGGTCATCTTTAAATGCCAAGGGCAGTGCTTTGTAAGTCAGATACTGCTATGGATGCATTTGCCCAAGATCCACATATTTGACCAACTGACCTCCACAGAGTAGACCTTCTGTTCTTTATTAAAGCAAAAGCATTTTTTCTGACTTTTAGAACACAGGACACCGATGCCTTTGGTGTTATGGAATAGTTCTGAGGCTTCCCTTCCAAACACACGTCACTATCTTCATTCCCTCTTCCTTTTCTGACCTTATACAATTTGTCTTCTTTCTTAATTCTCTTCTCTTCTCTTAGCTTAGGTCTTCCAAGAACATCTACAGGAGTTGTTTTAGCACTATTGATGACCCCCCCAAAGGTTCAAAAGGGAGTACAGATGTATATTAGAAGACCTCCAAGAAATGTTAGTGGAATTCTTGAAAATCTGCATGATCTGAAATTGGGAAAATTCTTATTGAACATTTGAAATCATTAGACCATACCATAGAACTTTTAGAGTTGTAATGGGCCTTAGAGAACACATAATACAATTTCCTTACTTCATATATGAAAAAAATTAGTAGAGAGGTGAAATGACTTGTCCAAGGAACACAGTTATTGATAAATAAAGGAACTAACACTTAGATTTCCTGTGAAATCACTGTTTCTTAAGGCCGAAAGGACATGTACTGAATTATTTAGTTTCTTTTTTATTACGGCAAAAAAAACCCCCATGTAACATGAGATCTACCCTCTTAACAAATTTTTAAGTGTATACTACAGTATTGTTATTTACTGTACAATATGCACATTTTTGTACAGCAGATCTCTAGAACTTTTTCATCTTGCATAACTTTAGTTTCTTTAATCGTCTGTTGAAGTTACATTTTTAGTGATGGCAATGCCAGTGCTTTCTAGGTAACCTCTTGAGCTTTTATTTTATATGAAGTCATATCAATATAATCTGGTGTCTTACTTCAAGTTGCTTTATTTTAATTTAATGAGAAGGACTCCAGGTTGTATGGGAATGATACTCTCTTACACACAGTTTTATATTTAAAGAATAGGACCTTGATACATTTTATTCAATTAAAATTTAAAAGTTCTGTTCAACAGAGGCAGGATAAGCAAAGTTAAAAGACAAGCCGCAAACTGGGAGATGATATTTACAAAGCACAAGGGATTAGTAGGCAGAATAGATAATCTCCTTCAAATCAATAAGAAAAAGACTAACAACCAAATAGAATAACAGGCAAATGATATGAATAGGCAATTCATAGAAGAGGGAACCCACGTGGGCAGTAAACACATGGAAGGATATTAAACCTCACTAGTTAAGTGAGAGAATGGTCAATAAAACACAGTGAGACATCATTTCATGCCCACAAAATTGGCAAAATGTTTTAAGTCTGACGACACTGAGTGCTGAAAAGTGTGGAAAAACAGGAACCCTCTTTTACTACTTATGGAAGTATAAAATAGTTGTTATGGACTGAATGTTTGTGTTTCCCCAAAATTCTTATGTTGAAATCCTTACCTCCAATGTGTTAGTACTAGGAGGTGGAGTCTTTGGGAGGTAATAAAGTCATGAAGGTGGAACCCTCATGAATGAGATTAGTGTCCTTATGAAAGAGACCCCAGAGAGTTCTTTAGCCCTCTTTTCTGCCATGTGAGGATACATAAGTTGACAGTCTGAAACCTGGAAGAGGGTCCTTACCAGATCATGACCACACTGGCACCCTGATTTCAGACTTCCAGTCTCCAGAACTGTAAGAAATAAATTCTTATTGTTTATAAGCCACCCAGTCTATGATACTTTGTTATAGCAGCCTGAGCTATAACATAGTGGTATTACAACTCTG
Source organism: Balaenoptera borealis (assembly GCF_965194805.1). Classification (NCBI taxonomy): domain Eukaryota; kingdom Metazoa; phylum Chordata; class Mammalia; order Artiodactyla; family Balaenopteridae; genus Balaenoptera; species Balaenoptera borealis. Next base: position 109,431,754 of record NC_138881.1, read on the forward strand.
GAGAACAACTTGGCAATGTCTAGTAGAGCTGAAGATGCACACACTGTGGAACCCAGAAATGCCACTTCAAAGTGAAAAAAACACACATACACAGGAGACAAATACAATGATGGTTTTGGAGTACTTTTTGTAATAGTGAAAAATGAGAAAAAACCTAAAAACTCCATCAAAAAGGAAACAGATATGTTGAGAAACAGTCATTCATAAAGTGAAATACTCTATAGCTGCTAAAATGAATAGGTATGTGTATCAATATAGATAAATCTCAGAAATATTGAGTGAAAAAAGAAAGTTGCTTAAGGATATGTAAAGTATGATATAAATATTGTAACTACTAAGCCTATGCAAAATATGTTTCTAGATGCTTACATGTACAAACACATGGATGGGCAAGACCCACACCAACTTCAGGATGATAGTTCCTTTGGGGAAGAAGGGAGGAAAATGTGGCTAGGGAGAGGTACAAAGTAAACTTCAATTGGTCAACCCTATCTGTATTCTTAAAGGACTGTTAACAAATATGGAAAATATTAATGTTTGGTAAGTCTGTACGTGTACGGTGGGTATAACTGTATACCATGTTTTTCTCTATATTTGAAGTTTTTCATAATACAATACTTTCTGAAAGAATGGAGAAGTACATTTCCTTTACAACTATTGTTGCTTACTTTAGAAAACTAAAGTTAGCCATATGGTAGACATTATGTCAAGTCTGAACCCTGTTTTGTCAGCCAACAGCTTATGCAGTTCAAATCGAGAGAGCTGGGCTTAGGGTCCCTTTTTTATTTTAAATAAAGCCCCTCAAAGAGATAAGCATATGCAATTACACATCATAAACTTTCACTATATATATTGTCAAGTGCATACTAGGATCACATTTTAAATCATTCATTTGTTGTGCCTCAAAAGTGACAGCATCTGCAGACATTAGCTCCATATTCAAGCCAGTGAGATGAGTCACCATGCCCTTTGTTAACTTCATAAAACATTCTCTACTTTCAGGTGAACTTTCCTGTGCTTGGATTAGGTCTAGACATTAATTTGGAGTGTACACTGTTTTTAGTTTGAGGAAAACACAAGGCAGCAGCCTGATGCTTTGCAAATGGTGTAGAAAACTTCTTAAAAGTCAACATGAAATAGTTCAAACATATACAATTGAAAGCTCTTTAGTAGCCAGAGCTCAGTGAGGAAGAAAATCCTAGAACGTTTAAGAGGGAACTAACTTCAACTAATTTTAGAAAGTAATTTACATGGTCTTAAAAATGGTATATAGAGAAATGGTCACTATCCAAATCACATAAACTAGTGGTTTCTGAGCCTATGTCAATATCAGGAAATTACACACGCTTGCTGGGGTTTATATAGATAAAACAGACTGTGTTGATGGACACAACTCTCTACTAATAGACTAATTAACCCGGCCCCAAATTCAGAAACTCATGAAAAGCATTTAAATTCATGTTAAATGTAAATGTGCAATTATCTGTAATCTTGATACCCAAAATAAACAGCACTCAGAACCATAGGAAAGCCCTAATAAAACATTTGAGATTGAGAACTTGATTTTTAGGAGTTAGAAAAGTAATCAAAGAGCAAAACCAGTCATGCTAGGGCAGGGTTTCATTCATACACTGTGTCTAGGAACAGAGCTAATAATCCATAAGATTTGAAAAGTCATGAAGTTCCTCCAAATTTAGGCAGAGGCACAGCTATCTATAAATGGGCTGATTTCTAAATGTGGATACATGCTCCAAAATACTACAGAGCTTTGCAGTGATACTGTCCCCTCTGATTGGAATACTCTTCTCCACTCCTCTTTGCTAGGCTATAATTACTCATTCTCTAAGCCTCAGCATGAACATCACTTTCATGGGAAGTCTTTCCACCTTCTCTACCCTCCACATTTCAGGTTCTGTATTCCTGCCAGGTATTCTATTACCCTCTTAACAATCACCCATTACAGTACTTTAAACTTTGTCATCTTCCTTCCTAGACTTAAGCTCATGAGCCAAGAATCAGTCCTGTCTTGACTAGTATAGTTTTCTCCCAGCAAAGCACAGTACCTGGCACACGGTAGGAACTTGACAAATATCTATGGAATATATTAATGAATGAATGGATGCATGCATAGCCAGATATAAGTATGTTAATGTGTCGATCAAATTCCACACAGTGCAAAGTTACCATTTAAAAAAAGCATATTAGATAACATAAGGGTTTGTATGTATGTTTCTTTAAATGTGATGGTGATGGATTGTATTATGCATGTGTTTATGAAGAGGGAGGGACTTTCTAAAAACACAGATACTAGTATGTCTAAATCCTGAGGAGTCATAATTTTTCACATTTATGTATTTATGCTCAAACTGTTTCCATCCATGTTTCATTTATTCTTACAACCTCCAAGAGAAATAGATAAGGACAGATATTATCACTGTTATTTTTCTGAAGGGGAAATGGATTGAGAAGTGAAGTGAACTTGCCCAATTGTAAATGGTATTCCAATATCCGAGTTGATGCTCCAGCCACTAGAACAGTGTATCCCGGCAAGATTACAATTATTATCACAATCATTTTAGAGTGGGAGAAACAGATATGAGCAAATATCTGAGACAGAAAGAAAGCTCATAATTCATACTCACTAATCTGCTTTGCAGGCTCTAGCAAAGGTAATTTAACTTCTGAGTTCAAGTTACTTACTTAACCAGCACATACACACAAGGAGATATTAGGGCTGGGATGGAAGTTTACTTTGAGTTTTAAGTTGATAAAATTCTGCATTAACATTAGTCATTCAATTTAATAGAAGAAATCAACAGTCTGATTAGATGAAATGCATTTAACAAGAATGACCAAGATTTCAGAAAGAAGAATTAAATCTAATATTTTTATGAAATACTATTGAAAAAAAAGTTGAGTCTGATCTATCTTTGTAATTAATATCATGTGGAAAATCACATTGAGATTAAAATATCTACATTAGTTGAGCTCCTTTCTGAGCCCTTTATGATCTAGTTTAATTACCGTTACACGAAAGCACTGAAATGAGCTTCTATTCTCCATATTTCTTTTCCTTAAGAAAATCAATAAAATTCAGTAGGGTGTTTTCAAACCCAGGAAGCAAAGTAGGTACTGCTCCCAAAGCAGTTCTGAGAGTCAACTATGAATGAGATTTTATTACATTTTCAGCCTCACATGATGCCTTTCCATCAAAGAACTCAAGGACTTCATAGGAATGGCCACTTCCCTGGAGTCTGATCAGCAGGGATCCATGGAAGGTGCCTTTGTCCCGAAGTGAAAGGCAAAGGTGACCTTCTTAGACTGAGCGTGGTGGAGATCAGGCATACCATTGTCATGGGCTCTATTAACCAATTTTCACTGGCAGATAATATTCAAACTCCAAAGGAAAATTTCAATGTTAAATGTATTCTATGCGTTTATAATATTTATTGTAACAAATATCAATGTGCACTTCTTTATTCTAGCCCTTCTAGTTTCACCCTATCTCTAATGTACTTGCTGACCCTGCTTTCCCTTTAAGGTCTTCCTCTCTGATGGGCTAGTTGTTCCTCTGTGCTCCAGGGAAATAATAAGTAATAAGGACAAAAGTTACCTATACCTCAAGAGCTGACATAAGAAGGTAAATATTAGGGCAGGGTACCATAATTATAATAATTGCTTTGATTAAATGCTTACTACATGCCACAGTGCCACCCTGAAGCAAAATGATGTGCTCTAAATATGGTGTCAGGTGGTATGCGAAATCCCAAGCTTTCATATCTTTTATGGCCAAAGGGATGATGTAGAACTTGTTGGGATAATAATAATGGCTAACATTTATTAAGAGCACAGTACAGGCACCGTTCTACGAGCTTCAAATGCATTGACTCATTTAATCCTTACAATAACCCTACTAAGGTATGTGGTATTTTAATGCCCATTACAAAGATGAAGAAACTGCTACTGAAGGGTGAAATCACTTACTCAAGGTCACACAGCTGGAAAGTGATGGGGCTAGAATTCAAATCCAAGCAGTCTGGCTCCGGAATCTACATGCTTAACCATGACATTAATAACAAATTGGTTGAGATTAGGAATTGTCCCAACAGAAAAAAAAAATCACACAGTTTTAGGGCTGGAAAGAACCCTAAAGATTATTTAGTCCGCAACCTAAATGTCCATTGACAGATGAATGGATAAAGAAGATGTGGCACACGCATAGCACAGGGAGATCAGCTCGGTGCTTTGTGACCACCTAGAGGGGTGGGATAGGGAGGGTGGGAGGGAGGGAGACGCAAGAGGGAAGAGATGGGGACATATGTATATGTATAACTGATTCACTTTGTTATAAAGCAGAAACTAACACACCATTGTAAAGCAATTATACTCCAATAAACATGTTAAAAAAAAGATGTGGCACATATATACAATGGAATATAACTCAGCCATAAAAAAAACGAAATTGAGTTATTTGTAGTGAGGTGGATGGACCTAGAGTCTGTCATACAGAGTGAAGTAAGTCAGAAAGACAAAAAAAAAATACCGTATGCTAATGCATATACATGGAATCTAAAAAAAAAAATGTACTGATGAACCTAGTGGCAGGGCAGGAATAAAGACATAGACATAGAGAATGGACTTGAGGACATGGGTGGGGAGGGGGAAGCTGGGGGTGAAGTGAGTAGCAGTGACATATATACACTACCAAATGTAAAATAGCTAGCTAGTGGGCAGCAGCAGCATAGCACAGGGAGATCAGCTCGGTGCTTTGTGACCACCTAGAGGGGTGGGATAGGGAGGGTGGGATAGGGAGGGTGGGAGGGAGACGCAAGAGGGAGGAGATATGGGGATATATGTATGCATATGGCTGATTCACTTTGTTGTACAATAGAAACTAACACAGTATTGTGAAGCAATTATACTCCAATAAAGATGTATTTTAAAAAAAAAGAAAATGATGATAAGGCAGTCAGGAAATCAGATTTTTTTCCCTTTGATGTCATTAGGTGATTTGATCTCTGGACATGATTTTCCATTGTTGAGCTTTACAGATTTTGTGGAGGCTAAAGCTTGAAGTCATAACATTTTTTTTAACCTCTTTATTGGAGTATAATTGCTTTACAATGGTGTGCTAGTTTCTGCTGTATAACAAAGTGAATCAGCTATACATATACATATATCCCCATATCTCCTCCCTCTTGCGTCTCCCTCCCTTTTGATAGGGAGGATCAACAGAGGAGGAATCTCAGGCCAGAACTGCTGCTGGGGAGCCGCAAGGCGTTTCTGGACTAGGATCAAGAGGGAGTCTTCCCTGCACAAAGCAGTTGGCTAGGTTTGTCTTCCTATTTGAGCTTCAACAGACAAAGACTGCAAGAGAAGACAAGATAAACTACTCAGGAGGCCTGGAAGATGAGAGCCCTGAGTTGGTACTCACTGGCTTGTTGACGTAAGAAAAACAGTATCACCAATACATTCCCCTGCTCAGAGGCATGAGCAACAGAAATGCAGTGGAGTTTAAAGCAGGTTGCAGGGGGAACAACCTGGCAAAACCAGACACCCCCCGCTCCCTCCCCCAGGATGGGTAAATAAATCTCAGCAAGACATCTTATCAAGCATCCATTTCTAGGGTATTGGATCTCAGGGTGGGTAGGTGCTTCTCAACTTGTGTTCCTCGTGGGGCCTGAGGAAGATTCGGTGAGGACCGCAGGAGAAATCCTCCAGGGAGCAATGAGCCTTCCATTCTTTGGGTAACAGCAACTAGATCTGATTAAAGTAATTCTCTGAAAGTCTTTTAGACTTGGAAATAATCTGAGATCATTCTTTTTTCATAGATTGAAACAGTGATATCAAAAGAGGTGAAATGACTTGCCCAAGGGTTCACCCTAAGCTGGTAGCAGAATTTAGGCTCTGTCATGTTCTCTGACGGCTCCCTGCCCCCATCCTCCCCTAGCCCTGCATTGTATCACACTGGTGCCTCTTTAGGAATGAGCTAAATTAAACTGGCAAGATTCAGCTTTATTTCTTTTATAGATAGAATGTTAGTGATATACCTGGAATAGACTATAAAGAAGTAATGCAACACACACACACACACACACACACACACACAGATTATTTAGTCCAACCTTCTTATTTTACCAATGAGAAAAGGGAGGCAGAGCAAGGTTAAACAACTGGCCTAAGGTCACATGGTTTGCAAGTAGCTTGAACTTGCATTACAGTGCAGGTCTTCTAAACCCTAGTCAAGCGTTCATTCCATTATATCATATTATGCTCTCTCAGATACATTCATATGGCAAAATACAAATAGAATTCAGTTATACTGTCTTTTCTGGGCCTGCACCTGACCTGTTGAACATGGCTAGAGAACATTCCCATAGCTGAGCTGACAGGCTTCACTTTCATTTAAAGTAATCACGATCACAAGCCTCAACTGAGTGCTCATCTCTGTGCAGCAATGTTACTTCTGCATTAAACTTGCTTTCCCGCTCTTCAAAGTGACTAAGATACATCTTCACCTCTCTCCTCAATCCTCCCACATCTTCCCCACTCCTCTCCCACTTCCTGCCCTTAGCTGATGATCTTGCCTCATATTATGGAGAAAACAAAAGTCATCAGGAAGAGCTCTCTCATCTTCCCACCACCAAATCTACAAACTGACCTACATCTTTATCTATACTCTGTCTCTTCTGTCTTTTTATTTTTTATTTTATTTTTTTAAAAATAGAGTGTCCCTGAATCCCATCTTCTCTTGCCTGCTCAAAGACTTTGCTCCTGCAGACATCCCTTTTCTTCTGCATCATCAGTTTTCCCTTTTTACTGGATGTCGGTCTTGATTTCTACTCTTTCAGTGTCCTGTATTTCTCAACCATCAGTAGATCCTGCCTATTGATTCTAACTTCAAAATACATCTTGAATCTCTCCATTTCTCTTCATTTTTGCTAACATCGTCTTTGTCCAAGTCACCATTTTCTCTTACCTAGACTCCTGCAATAAAAAAAAAAATGGCCTTATAATAGGCTGTCCTGCTTCCATTCTTGCCCACCTTTAACTCATTCTCCAATGAGCAGCCAAATTAGTCTTTATAAAATATATTTTAAAATTCATATTACTCCCATGCTTAAAAACTTTCTATGGATTCCCACTGCTTTTAGAATAAAATCCAAAATTACTGAGGTCTATAAACCCTGTATGATGTGGCCCCTATTTACCTCTCCCAACGTAATCTCATGGCATGTTCCCTTTCACTCAACGGTGCTAGCTTTCCTTCTGTTCCTACAACACACCCAGTCCTTTCTTGCCTCAGAGACTTGTGCTTACTGTCCCTTAGGCTCTTTGTGTGACAGATACCGTCTCTGTTACCAGATCTCAGCCTGAAATGAGTCTTTTCAGAGAAACCTTCCTTCCATTATATCTATGTAGGTTCTGCCAATTTTTTTTCATCAATAGCTGTGCTAGCACTTACCACCATCAGTAGGAATTTTACACATGTACTTATTTCTTTGTTCACTTGTCTGCTTCAAAGCTCAGTGAGGTCAGGGACCTTTGTATATCTTTTTTTCACTGTTGTATTTACAATATCTAACAGAGTATGTGGCACCAAGTAGGTGCTCAATAAATTTTTGCTGAATTATGAAATGAACGAATGAATTAGTGGATCCCATTGAAAAATATCTGGGACAATGGTCAAATGGGGAGAGACACAGTACTTAGAATAAACCAAAAGAAAAGGAGGAAGAAGTCAATTCATGCCATCCAAAATATGGATGCTCTTCTTCAGGTCTTCTATAATCACTTATCAACACATTGCTATCAAAGGTACTCTAACCAGGGGAAAATAACTCTGACTTCTTTATGGAAAGAATCTGGCTGGTTTCATGATCCTAAATCTTTTGCCAAACTGTAATCAGCAGACAGCAGATTCTGATCTCCTTTTGTGGTGATCTCTTTCTGAATGGGGAAAAAAAAAAGAATATCTGCAAAGTTAACCCATATAAGGGACAGGACCTTGAGGATGATAATCATTTGTCAAATATGCTCCTTCTCACTACACACACTTGAACAGAAAGTGGGAGTTACATTTTACTTGGTTATTTTTACCTCAAGTCATTTATTCCTCTGCTAAGTAGTTTATCGATTCTTCAACATCCATTTAGAGCTGGAGTTTACAGCACTCTGTCAGAAATCTTATAGTGCTCAAAATAAATGTCTTGCCCAAACAATACCATGTCAGTTGTTGAAGATGTAACTCAGGAAAACAAATGCACCTAAAGTTAGAAACTAAGTACAGATATCACCTCATACACACACACTTGGGATGTGACCTTTCTAAGAACAGAAAATAAAAGAGAAAAAACTCTATAACATACGAAGAATTCAGTAGTATAAGGAGGCTAATAAGGAAAGTGTTAGAATTCACTATAGTCTACTACCTCCCACTGATGTTCCATAAGAGTTATTTTAGACAGGAAGCACAAGGTTGCCAAATGTTCTTATTCTACATTTCCTGTACTAGCTTCACATCCTACACATCTAGCCCTAGTATTAAAAATATTGCCCATGATATTTCACTTCCTGGCCTCTAAAGCATGAGCCTCCAAGGCTTGCCTATAAACCTTTCGGCATTCAAATTCCAACTTTCACCCTGTAGAAAGCACATCTGCCTACACAGACCACCCCCTTCTAGCCAAATGTTGGTTATGCTCAAATGCTTTGGGATTAGGAGTGAGGAAGTCTTGAGTTACATATCTAAGTATAACCCATTAACTGATGGGCCAGAGAAACACAAGAAAGACAGAAATGTTTTAACAGTGTCACCCAAGGTGTAAGTATTCATGTATAATGACACATACATACAGGACTAAATTTCCTTTTCACCTTAGAAGGAAAGCAGGTGCTAAACTTTCTTGAGTCTTAACATTGCACATTTAAAATAACTGCTTTACATGTTTGATTTGGAGTTGCAACTCATCTGAGACACTTAGGGGATTCCCCAAAGTGCACCAGAGTTTGGGCATATATGAAATTTTAATTACTTTCCATTCCTTTTCTCCAATTTCCTCATAATTGCTCTTCCTGATATGGTCCTATGTTCTTTAGGGGATTGTGGAAAGGGTTCCAACACACTAGGTGGTCTTATAAAACTGCATGACCAGGCAGGGCCATTCCTTCAACAAATATTTACTGAGTACCTGCTAGGTGCCAGGCACTGTTCTAGAGGCTGGCATAACAGGCCCACAGAAGGGATGCACATGTTAAGAGAGTAACAAGGAGAGAAGGATATCTGATTTCTAAGGCTGTTCCTTTTTTGTTTTTAATCAGGCAATGGAACAGCAACTACCATAGGCTGTCAGTAGCAGGTGAGATATCAAACAAGAGGTCTCTTCCTCAGGGCACCCTCCTTTCTAATTCCAGCATAGCACACCTCAGGATCCAGGGAAAAGAGATCTGAAAAATGGAGGCAATTTTGTGCTGAGTAACTGAGACAAACGGAACACTCTCTAAAGCCAGCTACCCAAACCATCCCTGCCCTGAGCCCAGTTCACTGCCGCTTGCTTTGTATCTTGGGTTTAAGGTCACCTTTTTCCTCCCCGTCCTTCTACTGCAGCACATAGAGGAAGTTCAGGTACACAATTATCTTTACTCTGGTGAGAGGAAACCTTAAATTTCTACGCAGATCATTCATTCATTCAACACATATTTAGTAAGCACCTACTATGTGCCAGGGATGGCTCTTGGTGCTGGGACTATATCAGTGAACAGACAGATATTAAGCCCTACTTTCATGGAGTTTACAATTTAAATGGGAGTTGTTGAGGTAAGTTACAGTTAATGTTGCAATAACCCCACAGCTTAATAGTGGTTCAGTTGATTACACATTCCCTTCTTGTTTTTCCTTTCTCTAGCTACTACTACAGAGCCCCGCCTTTGGGCCTATGTCTTTTTGCTGCTTTTTTAAAAACTGAAGTGTAGTTGATTTACAAACCTTTATTAATTTCAGGTGTATAACACAGTGATTCAATATTTTAACAGATTATACTTTATTTAATGTTATTATAAAATAATGGCTATATTTCCCTGTGCTGTGCAATATATCCTTGTTGCTTATCTATTTTATATATAGTAGTTTGTATCTCTTAATTCCATAACCCTATTTTGCCTCTCCTTCTTTCCCTCTCCCCATTGGTAACCACAAGTTAGTTCTCTGTATCTGTGAGTCTGTTTCTGTTTTGTTATACTCACTAACTTATTTTGTTTTTTAGATTCCACATATAAGTGATAACATACAGTATTTGTCTTTTTCTGACTTATTTCACTAAGCATAATACCCTCCAAGTCCATCCATGTTGTTGCAAATGGCAGAATTTCATTCTTTTTATGGCTGAGTAATATTTCATTGTGTGTGTATATATATATGTGTGTATATATATATGCATAAAACATCTTCTTTATGCATTCATTTGTTGATGGACACTCTTAGCTTGCTTCTATACCTTGGCTATTATAAACAGTGCTGCTATGAACACTGGGGTTCATGTATCTTTTCAAATTAGCATTTTCATTTTTTTCAGATATATACCCAGGAGTGGAATTGCTGCCTCATATGGTAGTTCTATTTTTAGTTTAAAATTTTTTTTTGGCTGTGCTGCACAGCATGCAGGATCTTAGTTCCCCAACCAGGGATCGAACCTGTGCCCCCTGCAGTGGAAGCACGGAGTCTTAACCACTGGACCCCCAGGGAAATCCCTATTTTTAGTTTTTTGAGGAACCTCCATATTATTTTCCACAGTGGCTGCACCAAGTTACATACCTACCAACAGTGTGCAAGGGTTCCCTCTTCTCCACATCCTTGCCAACATGTGTTATTTGTGGTTTTTGTAATAAAATGGCAATAAGTATATTCCTATCAAAAATTACTTCACCTTCTTGGTGTTTTGATGTTTCTATATTCCACTTTCACACCTAGATGTAGCCTTGATGCTCTCTTTCAGCTGCCTCTACTCCTCTTTCAGGTCCTCAGGCACATCCCCTTTAGTTGTGATTATCTCTAATGAACAGAGCTCTCCTTACAATGGTACCCCATATTTCTTAAATCCTGGTGGCAGCAATTTGACCAAAAGTACCAGGGCACTGGGCTCTGGCTTCCAGTCTTGGGAATCTCTTATTAGCCTCTTAGCTGAGCCTCCAACTCCATTTGCAAATCCTTGCTTTCCTTAACTCCTCTCTAATATTTTCTTTTTCTTTACTTTGTACTTCTATTTTTTTCCTGACAAACATTTCTCAACCAAGGTGAGAAAGGAAGATAGCTGGGAATGTGAAACAGCAGGATTCAATTTAAATAAATCTACTTGTTTAAAAAATTCTGGATTGTCAAGGATGATTTGAAAAAGAAAGTTTTGGGGGCCAGGTACCATGTCTTCATAAAACTCTGATCTCATATATACACTATTGCTTCCTGTGGAATTTCCGCAAGCTGTTCTTTAAAATAATTGTGCTGTGTGTTTCTGGGTTCTTATAGGGTTTTAACATTTTGAAACCACAGGGGCAAACAGGAAAATCTTAAAATGTGATTGCTCAGTAGGCAAAGAAGAAATTTCCCATTTTCCCCACCCTCCAATTTTTTCCATCCCATCTGAAATAGAAAACAAGCTGAAAATATTTCAGTCCAAAGGGTAATTTTATGAAAAAGATAAGCACCTAGGAATAGAGGCTTATAATGAAAGTGTCTCCTCTACCATAGAGCAACACTAATGTAATTCAATAAAGTTTATAAAACCATCCCTGCCAATCAAAATCTAGAAAAGACAATTTCCTGTTTGTGGAAATAGATGTGATACTGAACAGAACCAAATCAGGCTGCAATTAACTTTGAAAAAAACCTGATACAGTAGATTCAGGTTAGCTAGAAGAATGTTGCTGCATTTTAACACATTTGCATACTAGTTTAATAAAATTAAGATTTCCAAGAGAATTCTCATCCTAGGGCATGGAGAGGGGGAGCGGAAGGAGTTATATAGAAAAAAAGTTATATAGGAAAAATAGCTACCATTCACTGTGAGTTTACTATGTGCAAGGCACTTTTCCAAGTGCTTTATATATATTTTCTCATTTAATTCTCACCATAATTTTAACAGGTGGGTGTTCTTATTATCTCAGTTTTACAGATGAGGTAACTGAATCTCAGAGATTAAGTTAGATGTGTAAATTTACACAAGTAATAATAGGTAAAATTCAGACCCAGGTCTGCTCTTAACTGCTAGGCCATGTTGCCACTCATAGAATATATAAAAAATATATCTATATAATATATACTTACATATAATAAATCTATATATTTATAATAGATAAATTCTAGATACACAGACTGCCTAAATCAGTTACAGTCAACTATAATTTACATCACACAGGAGCCCCTGGGAGGTACAGAGAAGCAGGGTGCGGGAAGATAATGAGCACAGGCCCACATCAGGACCCAGGCAGATCATTTCTACACTCCTGGAACTGTTGCAGGGTGAAGTTCCCAGGCTTCTTTTTAAAAATGAAAATACCCTTTTCTTCTGATTTTAAAATAATGCATGCATATTATGATTGTTGCTGTTTTAAAATCAGACAATAGGAAGTGTTTAAAAAAGCAAAAATTTAAAAAAGCAAATGAAAATCTCACCCTTACTCCTGCCAACTGGTAATAACATTCTGTGTAAATCCTTCCAAACACTTTTTTGTTTGTATACCTCTAGCCTCCCCCTCCAATAATTGTTTTAAAAACAGGACTGTATTGTGATTTTATTTTATCACTTCTAACATATCATAAGTATCTATCCAAAGAATATAGATCTCTGTTGCTGTTTTAATGGATTTATGATATCCATTATAGAGATGTACCACAATTTGCTTAGTTATTCCTCTCTTAAATGGTTTCCAATTGCCATGATGATAAAGAAAGCTGCAACAAACACACTGGTACATCTTTGGTAAATATTTTATCCTGTGGTCATTAACCCTGAACTTGAAATTCCACAAGACTTCAGGAACCTCAACCTTACCTATGTGCACTCCCTTGATAAATTATGGCTAAAACATTCATTCACTCATTCATTCATTCAACAAATACTTATTGGGTGAACATGTTGTTCCAGACACAGGTCTATGCTCTGTGGATATGCAGTGAGTAAAACAGACAAAAATCTCTGCCCTCAGAAAGCTCGCATTTAGAGGGATGAAATTAATGATAAACAAAATGATATTGTGTAAGAAGGTAGCAAGTGTTAAAGAGAAAAATAAGCAAGAAAAGGGGAATTTCTTCTACAGTCATTCAGCATTTATTCTATCATCATGCTATTCAGTTTAATTCACTAAACATCTGTTGAGCCCCTACGTTATGTTCTAGGTAACTGTTCTAGGTATTGGGAATGGGGCATGTAGAGCTGAATGAAGTATGAGTCCTAGGGTAGAGAAGCTCACAATTATTTTCTTCCTTGTGACTTAACCATTTCATCTGTGTGTGTTTTGTCTTCACAACTAGATTAGAAAACCCTCAAGGGCAAGAGTCTGTGTTTTATACTTCTCTTGTGTTCTGAGATTTTAGCATAATGTTTCTTTTTAACAGAATTAATGGTTAATAAATGCTTGTTATGTACTGTAAAAAAAAATTCTAAATGAATTAGCTAGTCATGAAGCAGCATGACAGAGTAGAAAGAGCACTTGATTAGGAGCCATGAGACCTGGCTTCTACTCTAAGCTCTGATGCCAATTAATTGTATTGGCTTCAGATGAGTCATTTAACACCTCTGAACCTCAGTTTCCCCATCTATAAAACAAGGATATCAAGCTAAAGGTTCTATAACATCCCAGTTAGCTCTGCCATTCTATTACTCTACTGAAATGAGTTATGTCACATGTATTACCATGAATGTTTTGCCTTTGGGGATAACATACACTAGAAGCAACTCGAGGAATAAATTCTGCTAAAAAGTGTACCCTTGACACAAGCAGATCAGCTAGAAAGAGGGAGATGATTTCGAAAGGAGAAACTTCTTGTGATCGCAAATGGAGCTGCCAGCATAGTCTTTGAACTCTCCTTCACCATCAGACAAAGAGAAGCTTCAGTTAATCTTCACTAAAAATGACAGTCTGCAAGTATTTTGGACCTCCAGGTCGAGGCTAAGTTGGCAAGAACTAAATGAAGAGAAACCATTTTACAGGGTCACTGCTAAGCCCAGAATCATGGGATTTCTGAAGAAAGTGTTTATGGGTGACTAAATCAAAGGCCTCAGTTAGGTCAATAAAAATGGTTCTAATAAAATATGCCTCATACATTGTTTCTGAAATATCATTGGTGCTTTAAGTAAAGTTGAACTGAGAGAAAGGCTAGCTGTGAAACATAACTAGACCACATTTAGAGAATTCCCTTCTCTAGGGGATTGAGCATCTGGGAGTTTTATTAAAAATTCATGTAATGTTGGCAAGGCACATGGATCAGTGTATGAGAACTCTGATTTTTGATCGTTTGTACAATGCATAATGTCAAATTGATCAGTGTCTCCAGAAAGAATGGACACATTCAAAGACTCAATTGGCTTTCGATGGGGATTCCAGCCAGTTTGAGGAGCAACTGATTGAAAAATCTTACGCTTTTATGTTTGTATTTCTCCAGAGAAGTTCTTGACTAGCTTCTCTCCACCCCACTGTCTTCCCAGGTCATCTTTTGCTGTCATCTTTGCCATAGGAAGTAGTGATAAGCACACTCCTAGATGCCCTTCCAATTCTCTCAAGACAAAGGAGGTTAATGATAGTGTCTCACTTCTACTACTGACAGTGATGGAATTCCTAAAGAGCTCATTTTTCCCTGAAATACTTTATTTTAGAAAGGTAGCCAAAAAAAGGTAAAGAAAGGCTGAGGAAGAGAAAGAAAGGGTAAGCTATTTAGCTATATTTGTGGGTTATTTTCCTCATGGTACGGTACATTTGTATTTTTCAATTAAATGAAACCCTGTGTGTTCTGGGTGAGAATGCTATATGAATCACAGATGGCTTTTGTAATTGGCCAATATTAGAAATACAAAGGTGTCTGAATGAATAGATAAGTGACATTATCATAAGATTGTAAAGGGAAGAACCATATGGCAGATTAATGCAAGAAATTATTAAAATGAAAGAGTTGGAATTTGAAAGTGGGTGCTAATTTCATTTGGATTATAAACTATTGCCATTAGAAAAGAGAACCCTGGAAGCTAATCAGTTTTCATTAATGGATTTCTTTCGGTCTCATCCAATGATTTATAAATTTGTTCTTGCAACAGAACCTTGGAATGACTTCTCTCCATGTGACGGACGAGGGCATCAACTTATACTTTTCCTGTGCGAGTAGCTCATCTACATGGTAACACAAGTGAAGCCTGTCTACCTGTGAGCTCTGAGTACCCAACTAAGTCCACAAAAGGCCTAGAAAGGACATGGCTCTCACTAACCAGTAGATGTGTCAACTTAGATTTACATAATTTTAGAGTTGAAATGGGCCTTTGAGTTTACCTTACTCTTAACCTCGCTTTCAGTGACGTAATCTCATGCACAGCATGTCTGAAAGCAGTACCTAGACCCTGCTTAAATACTTTCAAGGCTGGAAAAGTCCCTGCTTCACCAGAACACCCATCCCACTGCCAGACAATTTGAGTAGAAAGGTTTCCCCATTATGCTAGGCTAAAATCTGCCTTCTTATGACCACCTGAGCTCATATCCAGGCTCCCTCACTTATATGATGTTGAGTATTGATACATTACTTAATCTGTGCTTCAGTTTCCTTATGTGTAAAATGGAAATAATAATAGCACCTACATTTTAGGATTATTGTAGGGATTAAACATGTTAATATAAATCAGTGCTTAGCACAGTTCCTGGCACAAAATAAGTGCTCAGTAAATGTCAGCTATTGTTTTTATTGCCAATACTATTGCTACTTTTATAACAACTATTACTGTCATGACCATATCATCCTAATCCTCTCCTTTAAATCAGCTCTTCAAATATTTGAAGACTCCTATCTAAAGCATGAGCTTTAGCACTGTGCATCCTATTTCTGTTCTTTATTAACTCTATAATAGGTAAGTGATCTGACACCTTCAAACCACATACCTCCAAGAAAGATAATACCTCCTGCATAGGGTGGTATGAGGATGAAATGAAATGATATATGCAAAGTGCCTGGCACACAGTAGGTACTTAAATATATGTCAGTTCCCTTCCCCTTCTCCATGCCTAAGTTTTCTCTTTTCCAGGCACTAAAAGTACCAATTTCTAACCTTTCTTTATATGACTGGGTTTTCCAGTCCCTGACCATCTTTTTTTTTTTAAAGCTTAGCAAGAATCATTTATTTATTTATTTAGTTATTAATCTAGTCTTTGTATTTTATTTTCATTCACGTTTAAAGATTCTAAATCTTTTTTTATATATATTTATTGGAGTATAACTGCTTTACAATGTTGTGTTAGTTTCTGTTGTACAACAAAGTGAATCAGCTATAAGTATACATATATCCCCATATTCTCTCCCTCTTGAGGCTCCCTCCAACCCTCTCTATCCCACCTCTCTAGGTGGTCACAAAGCATCGAGTGGATCTCCCTGTGCTATACAGCAGCTTCCCACTAGCCATCCATTTTACATTTGGTGGTGTATATATGTCAATGCTACTCTCTCACTTTGTCCCAGCTTCCCCTTCTCCTCCGTGTACTCAAGTCCATTCTCTACGTCTGCATCTTTATTCCTGCCCTGCCACTAGGTTCATCAGTGCCGTTTTTTTAGATTCTATATATGTGCGTTAGCATACGGTATTTGTTTTTCTCTTTCTGACTTACTTCACTCTGTATAACAGACTCTAGGTCCATCCACCTCATTATAAAATAACTCAATTTCGTTCCTTTTTATGGCTGAGTAATATTCCATTGTATATATGTGCCACATCTTCTTTATCCATTCATCTGTCGATGGACACTTAGGTTGCTTCCATGTCCTGGCTATTGTAAATAGAGCTGCAATGAACATTGGGGTGCATGTGTCTTTTTGAATTATGGTTTTCTCAGGGTATATGCCGAGTAGTGGGATTGCTGGGTCATATGGAAGTTCTATTTCTACTTTTTTAAGGAACCACCATACTGCTCTCCATAGTGGCTGTATCAATTTACATTCCCACCAACAGTGCAAGAGGGTTCCCTTTTCTCCACACCCTCTCCAGCATTTACTGTTTGTAGATTTTTTTGATGATAGCCATTCTGACTGGTGGGAGGTGATACCTCATTGTAGTTTTGATTTGCATTTCTCTAATGATTAGTGATGTTGAGCATCTTTTCATGTGTTTGTTGGCAATCTGTATGTCTTCTTTGGAGAAATGTCTATTTAGGTCTTCTGCCCATTTTTGGATTGGGTTGTTTGTTTTTTTGATATTGAGCTGCATGAGCTGCTTGTGTATTTTGGAGATTAATCCTTTGCCCTGACCATCTTTGTTTTATTCTAGTTTTTCAAGTGTTTCTCTTAAGATATAGTGCCCGGAACAGAAAGCATTATTCCAGAGGTGGGATCCAAGTACGCCATGCAGAGTAGAGTGAAACTTCAGTCTTAAGGTTCTTTAGTCTTGGGAACATACAATTCAGCTAAAGGCATATGTGGGCAAGGCAGGGGTTAGGTGTATTCTCTTACCACCATGATTCCTTTTGCTCATTGATTTCCTTTTCCCTGGCCCATGGGCTAATGAGTGATCAATTCCATCAAAACTTCAAGTTACGTATTGAATAAGAGCAGTCGTACTGGCCAGCTCTGGTAGCTCTTTCCTAGGACTCTGCTTTCTTAGTAGGTTGCGATGCATACATAATGCAGTGAATCTAATTCCTGCCACATATATTGAGGGGCATTACTGCCAAAGTGTCTCTTCCAATCCATTTTATGTGGTTGCTTTCCAAAGCAACTTACTGAATTAAAAAGATAACAATTTTAATCATGCTGGTTAGTGCGATTAAGCACCTCCGGGCATGTACAGAGGTAGAGTGCATGCTTTGAAAGTGTAAGGCCAGAGTTCAGTTTCCACCTGTCTAATTTTCTAGAGGCAGTATAGAATACTGTGAGGCACTAAGAATCATGGAACTTGAGATAGAGCCCTTTCTCTGCCACTAACTTAGTGTATGATCTTGGATAAGTCATTTAGCCTATTTGGATCATAGTTGCATCATCTGTACAATGAGAGGGTTGGATTAGATAAATTTTAATGTCTCTTCCAGGTCTAATAATGTATTCTGTTCTGTGGCCTAATGACTAATTAAAGAATTATATTTTCCAACACCATCCTTATTTCTTCAATCAATTATTCCTGAGGAATAGCCCAGACGAAATGGGATTTTTAAACAATTTTTGTAATTTTAATAGAGAACTGAAACAGTTGAACATTCCTTCTCTCATCCTCTTGCTTATGTACTTTTAAATCAGTCAATTAAATTACGTTTTACAAAGATTATCATTATATATCCAAGCTGAAGTGGAGAGTTCAACATCTACAATTGAGGTACGACAGAAAGAACTACATTGAACAAGACCATTTACAATGTATTAACCATGGGAAATGCCTTAGAACTTGACTTTGAGTAAACATTATATTCCTCACAGCTCAACTTAGTAATATGCTGTGAGAACATCTGAGAACATATATCATCCATAACCTTGAGTCAGCAGTCACACAATAAACATGTTTTAAATTTTTGGTATTAATTTAAATCTTAAGATAGCAGTCAAAACTACTGTAAAGCAATGCCTTTTTGCCCCTAGTGTTTATAAAAGTATTAATTTATAAGAGATTTCCAATATGCAGGCTTATCTTTTGGATAGGTTATATTCTTTTTTTACAATCCTGTAATAAAACAGCTATTAAAGCTCTTACTCTGCTCATATGAAACCTATAGTCTTAAGAATCAACATTGCTGGTGATATTTATTAATAAAAAATGTATCATAACACTGATAAAACTTGTGTCTTTGTGGCTTCTAACTCAAGAAACACCAAATTGAGTCATGGGCTATGAATTATGGTATTTGGACACTGACAGTGGCATCATAGGACTGTTTTAGAGGAGAACATGATCTTTTCCCTCTATGAGCATGCTCCTGAATGTTAAGAATGTTTAGTAAGTAACACACACACACACACACACACACACACACACACTGGTGGGTAGGAGTTCCTATAGTATTTTGTGGAGTATATTCTATTTGTTATCACCTATTTCTTTATCAGGCTAAAAAGGCAGTGCAAATGAAAACAAGAAAACTATGAAGAATCTCTCTTTTTCTACATTTTGGCATTCTTCAGTTAGATTCACGCAGTGACTGAAAGACGAACCCAAAATAATAGGGGAGGGTGTAACCTTGGCTCACTACAGCACCATTTATGCTGATATTTCTAAAGGTCAGAAGAATTTAGGCTGAGGCTAACTTCTCATCGTTAATTCACTCCAACATGACAATTACTTCTATGATGACGAGGTTTCCCAATAATCTTCTCTGTGGCTAGAGGGGAAGAAACAGCAGAATTTCCAAAGGCCTATGTCTTTACACTGCTTTCCCCAGGTGGGATCCTTGCTCTTATCCCTGAACTGTGACTGAAAGGCCACTACACAGCAGATGGTAAGAAAAGAAGACCAAAGTTTAACAACCATCACCACCAACATTAAGCCTCCCTTTGAAACAACAGGAACTGTGAAATCTAAGTCTACATTTCCGTTTAAGGTCAACAAAGCAGAGCCTGCTTAGGGGAGAGAGGGTTTACTGCCTTTCTTAGCATAAATACACCAAGCAAGAATACATCAAGCAGAAGATAATAATGCATTCCTAATTCAGTAATTGTCATAGGACTCTTTCCTTCTTCTCAATTAAACAGTTAACAGGGAGCTGGGATTCACACAAAGAAATTCGCTCCTCCTCCCCTCTTTCCCAGTTTGATTTATGCATAGCCCCTAGAGACGTAAATTAATGTCTTCATAGACCAAAAGCCCCAGCTGTTTTGGAAAACCTGTGACAAAGCTTAACTAAGGTTCATGCATGCAAACATAAAGCCCCCATAATTACTAAGCTGGGTATTACAAAGCTGGCTCCTCAATCAAGGGTCTAAAGCCAGCCTTATTGCCTCTCTCATTCCCAGCCTGTCTGGCCTGAATACACCTATAGTGCTAATTTAGTACTGCCTGAGGCATTGTGGATTCTGGGTAGACAGACACCTTAAGTGAAGCTGAGGAAGAGATATAGAACTGTAGGGATTTAAAACCACAATTCATCACTTATTAATATCAGACAGAAGCATTGGAAATCTGTGAAACTCCACTTATAGACCTGATTTCCTTGGTTTATTTGTTCTTTTTTTTTAATGGTAAGAAATCAAAAAATGACATGACAAATTTAAAGAAAACTCTAAAAGATACTCGACACCCTCAATTTGGTTTTAAATGAACAAAAGACAAGCCTCCCCTCCACACCCTGCCCCTTTGGGAACATGTGGCCAGCACTTGCTGTTCCCACTTCCTCTTCTCTCATCCACTCCTTAATCACTGCATTCTGGATTCTGTCCACAGCATTTTACTGAAACAACCCTTGCAAAGGTCACTGACACTCATTGTTGCTAAAGTCAATGATCACTTTTCAGGCCTTATCTTACTTTCTCCCTGCAGCACTTAACTCTGCTGACCATTTCAGCTTTCTTGAAACTCGTTCCTTGCCTTCTCTGACACCCCCTAACTCTCTGGTTTCTCTTTCTCAGTTTCCTTCATGAACTTCTCTTCCACTACTCATTTCTTAAATGCCAGTGTTTCATCCTTATGCCTCTTTTCTTCTTATTCCACAACCAGGGGTTCTTCATCTAGACATCATAATGGTTCACAGATATGCTTCAAGAGGTCTATGAACCTCCTAAAATTGCATGTGAAATTGTATACGGGAAAAGGGTCTATAATTGTTAGATTCCTAAAGGAGTCTAAGACCAAATAAGGTCTATGGGGGCAACTGATCTTCAGACTGGCTCTGGGTGATCCCATGACTTCAAATCATATCTGTTTATGCTGCTAACTCTGATATCTATATCTCAAGTCCAGATTGTTCTCAGTATGGTCATCCCATGGAAACCTCAAACTTAACCCATTATCTTTACTCAACAATCCTGCTCTTTCTACCATGTTCTCCATGTCAGTAAATGGCACACAACCCACCCAGAAGCCCGGGAGTTATCCATATTCTTCCCTCTCCCTCCTTCTCCACATCCAGTAAACAAGTCCTATGGACTCTACCTCCTATCTCAAATATGAACCCTTCTCTTCATCCCAACCATTATTATCTCAGTTCAGGTGGATTACTGCAATAGCCTCCTCTAGTGACCTTCTGTCTCCAGTTAACTCTCCAGCTGCCAACAGAGCGATCCTTCTAAAAGGCAAATATGATCATGTCACTCCCTGACTTAAAAACTCTTCAGTGGGAGGAGACCTTCAAGATGGCAGAGGAGTAAGACGTGGAGATCACCTTCCTCCTCACAAATACATCACAAATACATCTACATGTGAAACAACTCCTACAGAACACCTACTGAACGCTAGCAGAAGACATCAGACTTCCCAAAAGGCAAGAAACTCCTCACGTACCGGGGTAGGGCAAAAGAAAAAAGAAAAAAACAGAGACAAAAGAATAGGGATAGGACCTGCACCAGTGGGAGGGAGCTGTGAAGGAGGAAAAGTTTCCACACACTAGGAAGCCCCTTCACTGGCAGAGACAGGGGTGGGCCGGTGGGGGCGAAGCTTTGGAGCCACAGAGGAAAGCACAGCAATAGGGGTGCAGAGGGCAAAGCAGAGAGATTCCTGCACAGAGGATCGGTGCCAACCAGCACTCACCAGCCTGAGAGGCTTGTCTGCTCACCCACCGGGACGGGTGGGGGCTGGAAGCTGAGGCTTGGGCTTCTGAGTTCGGATCCCAGGGAGAGGACTGGGGTTGGCGGCGTGAACACAGCCTGAAGGGGGCTAGTGCGCCACAGCTAGCTGGCAGGGAGTCTGGGGAAAAGTCTGGACCTGCCTAAGAGGCAAGAGACCGTTGTTTCCGGGTGCGCGAGGAGAGGGGATTCAGAGCACTGCCTAAATGAACTCCAGAGATGGGCGTGAGCCGTGGCTATCAGCACGGACCCCAGAGACGGGCATGAGACGCTAAGGCTGCTGCTGCAGCCACCAAGAAGCCTGTGTGCAAGCACAGGTCACTATCCACACCTCCCCTCCCGGGAACCTGTGTAGCCCACCACTGCCAGGGTCCTGTGATCCAGGGACAACTTCCCCGGGAGAACACACGGTGCACCTCAGGCTGCTGCAACGTCATGTCGGCCTCTTCCGCCGCAGGCTCGCCCCGCATCCGTACCCCTCCGCCCCCCCACCTGAGTGAGCCAGAGCCGCTTAATCAGCTGCTCCTTTAACCCCGTCCTGTCTGGGCGAAGAACAGACACCCTCAGGAGACCTACACGCAGGGGCGGGTCCAAATCCCAAGCTGAACCCCAAGAGCTGTGCGAACAAAGAAGAGAAAGGGAAATCTCTCCCAGCAGCCTCAGGAGCAGCGGATTAAATCTCCACAATCTACTTGATGTACCCTGCATCTCTGGAATACCTGAAAGACAACGAATCACTGCAAAATTGAGATGGTGGACGTTGGGAGCAACTGTAGACTTCGGGTTTGCCTTCTGTATCTAATTTGTTTCTGGTTTTATGTTTATCGTAGTTTAGTATTTAGAGTTTATTATCATGGGTAGATTTGTTTATTGATTTGGTTGCTCTCTTCCTTTTTTTAATATGTATATATATTTGTTTTTCCTTTTTCTATTTTTGTGAGTGGGTATGTGTATGTTTCTTTGCGTGATTTTGTCTGTATAGCTTTGCTTTTACCATTTGTCCTAGGGTTCTGTCTGTCCAATTTTTTTTCTTTTTTTTAGTAGTTTTTAGCGCTTGTTATCATTGGTGGATTTGTTTTTTGGGTTGGTTGCCCTCTTCTTTCTTTCTTTTTCTTCTTACTTCTTATTGTTTTAATCTTATTTTTAATAATTGAAAAAATTTTTATTTTAATAACTTTATTTTATTTTATTTTATTTATTTATTTCTCTTTTTCTCCCTTTTCTTCTGAGCCGTGAGGCTGACAGGGTCTTGGTGCGCCACCCGGGTGTCAGGCGTGTGCCTCTGAGGTGGGAGAGCCGAGTTAAGGACATTGGTCCACCAGAGACCACCCGGCTCCACACAATATCAAATGGCGAAAGCTCTCCCAGAGATCTCCATCTCAATGCTAAGACCCAGCTCCACTCAACGACCAGCAAGCTACAGTGCTGCACAACCTATGCCAAACAACTAGCAAAACAGGAACACAACCCTACCCATTAGCAGAGAGGCTGCCTAAAATCATAATAAGGTCACAGACACCAATAAACAAACCACCCGATGTGGTCCTGACCACCAGAAAGACAAGATCAAGCCTCATCCACCAGAACACAGGCACTAGTCCCCTCCACCAGGAAGCCTACACGACCCACTGAAACAACCTTACCCACTGGGGGCAGACACTAAAAACAGTGGGAACTACAAACCTGCAGCCTGCAAAAGGGAGACCCCAAACATAGTACATTAAGCAAAATGAGAAGACAGAGAAACACACAGCAGATGAAGGAGCAAGGCAACAAACCACCAGAGCAAACAAATGAAGAGGAAATAGGCAGTCCACCTGAAAAAGAATTCAGAAAATGATAGTAAAGATGATCCAAAATCTTGGAAATAGAATGGAGAAAATACAAGAAACGTTTAACAAGGACCTAGAAGAACGTAAGAGCAAACAAACAATGATGAACAACATAATAAATGAAATGAAAAATTCTCTAGAAGAATCAACAGCAGAATAACTGAGGCAGAAGAAAGGATAAGTGACCTGGAAGATAAAATAGTAGAAATAACTACCCCAGAGCAGAATAAAGAAAAAACAATGAAAAGAATTGAGGACAATCTCAGAGACCTCTGGGACAACATTAAACACACTGACATTCGAATTATAGGGGTCCCAGAAGAAGAAGAGAAAAAGAAAGGGACTGAGAAAATACTTGAAGAGATTATAGTTGAAAACTTCCCTAATATGAGAAAGGAAATAGTCAATCAAGTCCAGGAAGCGCAGAGAGTCCCATACAGGATAAATCCAAGGAGAAACACGCCAAGACACATATTAATCAATCTATCAAAAATTAAATACAAAGAAAAAATATTAAAAGCAGCAAGGGAAAAACAACAAATAACATACAAGGGAATCCCCATAAGGATAATGTTGCAGCAGAAACTCTGCAAGCCAGAAGGGAGTGGCATGACATATTTAAAGTGATGACAGGGAAAAACCTACAACCAAGATTACTCTACCCAGCAAGGATCTCATTCAGATTCAATGGAGAAATTAAAATCTTTACGTACAAGCAAAAGCTAAGAGAATTCAGCACCACCAAACGAGCTTTACAGCAAATGCTACAGGAACTATTCTAGGCAGGAAACACAAGAGAAGGAAAAGACCTACAATAATAAACCCAAAACAATTAAGAAAATGGTAACAGGAACGTACATATTGATAATTACCTTAAATGTAAATGGATAAAATGCTCCAACCAAAAGACACAGACTGGCTGAATGGATACAAAAACAAGACCCGTACATATGCTGTCTACAAGAGACCCACTTCAGACCTAGGGACACATACAGACTGAAAATGAGGGGATGAAAAAAGATATTCCACGCAAATGGAAATCAAAAGAAAGCCAGAGTAGTAATTCTCATATCAGACAAAACAGACTTTAAAATAAAGACTATTACAAGAGACAAAGAAGGACACTACATAATGATCAAGGGATCAATCCCAAAAGAAGATATAACAATTGGAAATATTTATGCACCCAACATAGGAGCACCTCAATACATAAGGCTAATGCTAACAGCCATGAAAGGGGAAATCGACAGTAACACAGTCACAGCAGGGGACTTTAACACCCCACTTTCACCAATGGACAGATCATCCAAAATGAAAATAAATAAGGAAACACAAGCTTTAAATGATACACTAAACAAGTTGGACTTAATTGATACTTATAGGACATTCCATCCAAAAACTACAGAATACACTTTCTTCTCAAGTGTTCATGGAACATTCTCCAGGATAGATCATATCTTGGGTCACAAATCAAGCCTTGGTAAATTTAAGAAAATTGAAATCGTATCAAGTATCTTTCTCGACCAGAACGCTATGAGACTGGATATCAATTACAGAAAAAATCTGTAAAAAATACAAACACATGGAGGCTACACAATACACCACTGAATAAACAAGAGATCACTGAAGAAATCAAAGAAGAAATGAAAAAATACCTAGAAACAAATGACAATGAAAACATGACGACCCAAAACCTATGGGATGCAGCAAAACCTGTTCTAAGTAGGAAGTTTATAGCAATACAATCCTACCTCAAGAAACAAGAAACAACTCAAATAAAAAACCTAACCTTACACCTAAAGCAATTAGAGAAAGAAGAACAAAAAAACCCAAAGTTAGCAGAAGGAAAGAAATCATAAAGATCAGATCAGAAATAAATGAGAAAGAAGGAAACAATAGCAAAGATCAATAGAACTAAAACCTGGTTCTTTGACGAGGTAAACAAAATTGATAAACCATTAGCCAGGCTCATCAAGAAAAAAAGGGAGAAGACTCAAATCAATAGAATTAGAAATGAAAAAGGAGAAGTAACAACTGACACTGCAGAAATACAAAGGATCATGAGAGATTACTACAAGCAACCCTATGCCAATAAAATGGACCACCTGGAAGAAATGGACACATTCTTAGAAAAGCACAACCTTCAGAGACTGAACCAGGAAGAAATACAAAATATAAACAGACCAATGACAAGCACTGAAATTGAGACTGTGATTAAAAATCTTCCAACAAACAAAAGCCCAGGACCAGCTGGCTTCACAGGACAATTCTATCAAACATTTAGAGAAGAGCTAACACCTATCCTTCTCAAACTCTTCCAAAATATAGCAGAGGGAGGAACACTCCCAAACTCATTCTACGAGGCCACCATCACCCTGATACCAAAACCAGACAAAGATGTGACAAAGAAAGAAAACTAGAGGCCAATATCACTGATGAACATAGATGCAAAAATCCTCAACAAAATATTAGCAACCAAAATCCAACAGCACATTAAAAGGATCATACACCATGGTCAAGTGGGCTTTATCCCAGGAATGCAAGGTTTCTTCAATATATGGAAATCAATCAGTGTGATACAACATATTAACAAACTGAAAGAGAATATCCATATGATCATCTCAATAGATGCACAAAAAGTTTTTGATAAAATTCAACACCCATTTATGATAAAAGCCCTCCAGAAAGTGGGCACAGAGGGAACTTACCTCAACATAAAGGCCATATATGTCAAACCTACAGCCAACATTGTTCTCAATGGTGAAAAACTGAAACCATTTCCTCTAAGATCAGGAACAAGACAAGGTCGCCCACTCTCACCACTATTATTCAACATAGTTTTGGAAGTTTTAGCCACAGCAATCAGAGAAGAAAAAGAAATAAAAGGAATCCAAATCAGAAAAGAAGAAGTAAAGCTGTAATTGTTTGCAGATGACATGATACTATACATAGAGAATCCTAAAGATGCTACCAGAAAACTACTAGAGCTAATCAATGAATTTGGTAAAGTAGCAGGATACAAAATTAATGCACAGAAATCTCTTGCATTCCTATACTCTAATGATGAAAAATCTGAAAGAGAAATTAAGGAAACACTCCCATTTACCACTGCAACAAAAAGAATAAAATACCTAGGAATAAACCTACCTAAGGAGCAAAACACCTGTATGCAGAAAACTATAAGATACTGATGAAAGAAATTAAAGATGATACAAACAGATGGAGCGATATACCATGTTCTTGGATTGGAAGAATCAACACTATGAAAATGACTATACTACCCAAAGCAAACTACAGATTCAAGGCAATCCCTATCAAACTACCAATGGCATTTTTCACAGAACTAGAATAAAAAATGTCACAATTTGTATGGAAACACAAAAGACCCCGAATAGCCAAAGCAATCCTGAGAAAGAAAAACGGAGCTGGAGGAATCAGGCTCCCGGACTTCAGACCAGACTACAAAGCGACAGTAATCAAGACAGTATGGTACTGGCACAAAAACAGAAATATAGATCAATGGAACAGGATAGAAAGCCCAGAGATAAACCAAGCACATGTGGTCACCTTATCTTTGATAAAGGAGGCAAGAATATACAGTGAAGAAAAGACAGCCTCTTCAATAAGTGGTGCTGGGAAAACTGGACAGGTACCTGTAGAAGTATGAAATTAGAACACTCCCTAACACCATACACAAAAATAAACTCAAAATGGATTAAAGACCTAAATATAAAGCCAGACACTATCAAACTCTTAGAGGAAAACATAGGCAGAACACTCTATGACATAAATCACAGCAAGATTCTTTTTGACCCACCTCCTAGAGAAATGGAAATAAAAACAAAAATAAAGAAATGGGACCTAATGAAACTTAAAAGCTTTTGCACAGCAAAGGAAACCATAAACCAGACGAAAAGACAACCCTCAGAATGGGAGGAAATATTTGCAAATGAAGCAACTGACAAAGGATTAATCTCCAAAATTTACAAGCAGCTCATGCAGCTCAATATCAAAAAAACAAACAACCCAATCCAAAAATGGGCAGAAGACCTAAATAGACATTTCTCCAAAGAAGATATACAGATTGTCAACAAACACATGAAAGAATGCTCAACATCATTAATCATTAGAGAAATGCAAATCAAAACTTCAATGAGATATCATTTCACATCAGTCAGAATGGCCATCATCAAAACATCTACAAACATTAAATGTTGGAGAGGGTGTGGAGAAAAGGGAACCCTCGTGCACTGTTGGTGGGAATGTAAATTGATACAGCCACTATGGAGAACAGTATGGAGGTTCCTTAAAAATCTAAAAATAGAACTACCATATGACCCAGCAATCCCACTACTGGGCATATACCCTGAGAAAACCATAACTCAAAAAGAGTCGTGTACCAAAATGTTCATTGCAGCTCTATTTACAATAGCCAGGACATGGAAGCAACCTAAGTGTCCACCGTCAGATGAATGGATAAAGAAGATGTGGCACATATATACAATGGAATATTACTCAGCCCTAAAAAGAAACGAAATTGAGTTATTTGTAGTGAGGTGGATGGACCTAGTTTGTCATACACAGTGAAGTAAGTCAGAAAGAGAAAAACAAATACCGTATGCTAACACATATATATGGAATCTAAAAAAATGAAAATGGTTACGAAGAACCTAGGGGCAGGACAGGAATAAAGATGCAGACGTAGACAATGGACTTGAGTACAAGGGGAGGGGGAAGGGTAAGCTGGGACAAAGTGAGAGTGGCATGGACATATATACACGACCAAATGTAAAATAGATAGCTAGTGGGAAGCAGCAACATAGGACAGGGAGATCAGTTCGGTGCCTTGTGACCACCTAGAGGGGTGGGATAAGGAGGGTGGGAGGGAGACGCAAGAGGGAGGAGATATGGGGATATATGTATATGTATAGTTGACTCACTTTGTTATAAAGCGGAAACTAACACACCATTGTAAAGCAATTATACCCCAATAAAGATGTTAAAAAAAAAAACTCTTCAGTGACTTCTATATTGTTCTTAGACTGCAGAACTTCAAACTCCCTGACATGGCAAATGAGGTCCTTTATGACCAGGCTCCTTCTTATCTCTACAGTCTCATCCATATTCTCATTTACCTTAACCAACCTGCCTAAGAATCCTGCCCCCCAACCCTTAACTACACTATATTCTCTAGCCATATTGAACTATTTTCAGTTCTTGCCTCAGGGGTTGCATATACTTTAACATCAGCCTGGAACACTCTGCCCCATCTTGCCCTGGGAAACTTCTGCCAGCAAGTGACCCCTAGCCACCTAAAGCTGTGTTAGGGGGCACCTCTTATATGCTTTGTTAGCATCCTCCATGTACTATGGAAACATATCATTCTGTACTATGATTGCGCTTATTTCTCCACTTCTCTATCTGCCACTAGAGTTTGGTGAATAAACTATAATCTCCTTGAGGTAGGGACCATATGGTGTCCTTAGCACCTAGCACAATGTCTGGCACATCATATTTAGTCAATAAATATATGTTGATTAACTGAACGAATTAATGGACAGATGGCAAATAGAGGACTTTGCCTCTATACTCTTAATCCCCACAATCTTTGCCTTCAGCTTGGTGTAGGAAACAAAACCGTGGACTCCAGAGAAGTCAGCTGATTTGGTCATTAACCCCCTGGCTCTTACTCTCCTCATGTGCATAAGTAAGGAAATATTCTCTATGGTCCCTTACAACTTGAAAATTCTCTATTTTGCCTTCCTTAACATATCTGATTTTCATGCCACAAACCCCACTTCAGGCCCTCCATCTCCTTCCATACATGCCCCACCTCCATCCAAATTGCACTGTGATGATCTGGTTTGACATAAGTCCAATGTGTTTGTGTGTGTGTACATGCACACGTGTATGTGAGAGGGAAAAGAGGACGAGAGAGAGTGAGGGGGAGAGGGAGAGGGAAAGGAGAGATATTGAGGCAATTCCTGGACATCTTTCCCTTCCCATTTCTATCCTTTGTAAGGAATGATAGTTGGTCTCAGAGGTGTAATCTTAAGATGTTCACAATGTTAAATTTCTATATAGTAATGAAATTTCTAAAATTGTTTAAGAATACTCAGAACAGATGGGAAAAAAAGGTAAGGAAAAAGATAGGCCAATTAGATATGTTATCTTTTTTTTTTTAATTTTTATTTACTTATTTATTTATTTATGGCTGTGTTGGGTCTTCATTTCTGTGCGAGGGCTTTCTCTAGTTGCGGCAAGTGGGGGCCACTCTTCATCGCGGTTCGCGGGCCTCTCATTATCGTGGCCTCTCTTGTTGCGGAGCACAGGCTCAGTAATTGTGGCTCACGGGCCCAGTTGCTCCGCGGCATGTGGGATCTTCCCAGACCAGGGCTCGAACCCGTGTCCCCTGCATTGGCAGGCAGATTCTCAACCACTGCGCCACCAGGGAACCCCTAGATATGTTATCTTAAAAAGGCTAAATCCCAGTAACTTAACCCAGTTTGGTGGAATAAGGCTTACTAAAAGTTGAAAAGGGGGACATCTTATTTGAAATGAGACACAACCTGAACTTCTTTGGTCAAGAGAAGTGGAGGAACTATGGTTACAAAAGTATCTGAAGTTACTGCAAAGCTATGGAAATATGTAACAAAAATAACCAGCACTTAGAATATAATAACACAAGGACCAATGTTCTACTGGTCCCTGCAGCAGGAACCAGATGGCCTAAAAGACCAATTCTCATCTCTTAATTTCTTTGATTGAAGAGGAAGGATACACTTCCATTTAGTTCTCATAAACAGTGACCCCTTTTGTCATCTGTGGACAAAGTTGATGTGCTACCACTTTTGCTTTCAGCTATTAAGCTTGTATTTAATGATATGTGTGCTTGGTAATGTATGCATTCAAAAACTTTCACTGACAAAAACAGTCCTGCCTTCATCTATTTGTCTTTCAGCTGCTGCCAGCAGAGAAGTAGGGAATTTAAATGCACAGCAGGCAGCTGATGTATTTCTCCATGAACTAGTCTACATATCATGGCAAGAGTAGAAGCAAAGAAAACCTCCGATGCATTCTTCCCCATAAAGAGGCAAATGAAGCCAAGGGGCAGGGTAGTAAGGAGGAAAATGAAAGGCTAAAATGAGATTACTAGTGCATACCCTTTCAAGAG
Source organism: Balaenoptera borealis (assembly GCF_965194805.1). NCBI lineage: Eukaryota > Metazoa > Chordata > Mammalia > Artiodactyla > Balaenopteridae > Balaenoptera > Balaenoptera borealis. Next base: position 109,462,694 of record NC_138881.1, read on the forward strand.
CAAATCAAAAGAACCATTCTCCTTGCCAACATTAGAGATGGGTTAAACTCTTTCAGTGCAAAGAACAAAGAAATGTCCACTTTCTATTCTAAACAAAACTAATAGCAATTTCGACGCTGTTAGATAGATGCCATTTCACTTCAGAAGTGGTTATACCACAGTAGTGGATAGAGTTAGTATGTCATGTAAACGATTAAGAGGCAAAATAAAAATATTTAGAATAAATAGCAACATACAGAAAAAAAGAAAACCTTAGCAATGTGCACTGTGCCTACTGATCTTGGATACCATGGAACTCAGATAAATACATATGTTTATAGGGCTCCTATACAGATTCCCACTATACTTAACATATAAATATACAAATATATAATTATATTTTGATATATTAATATATGATAGCCAAGTAGAGACTGGGGGCAGAAAAGTACACCTGAGTCACTGGGCTAATGAAGAAGGAAGAAATCTCAAGACACCATAGGAGATCAGGTTGAGAAATCAGGGTCTAACAAAGGGGTCGTTCCTTGAAAAATTCTATGTGGGGATCCAGAGTATAGGTGTGCCCTATTTTAAGAAAACCTATATCCAATTTACAAATCAGAGAAGTTAGGAGTGGTTATTTGCATTACAGAAGGATTCCATATAGCAATATTTTAAAATGCCAAGCTATCATTGAACATTTAAGTAAGATTTATTTCTAAAAATATGGAATTTATATATTCAGTTTCTTAAAAACACATTTTTTAAAAATAAAGTGAGGTATCCCTGTACCACCAAGTTTCAGGTGGACTTTCTTTTGATTCTTCTTTTGTAAATTTACTATTGTCATAGTGATTCTCCTTAAAGCTTAGAGTGCCTGTACTGTGTGGGACAAACAGAGGAAGGAAATCCATACTTCAAAACCAGGAGCCTGAGACTATGTCCAGCTAGTCACTGTCCCCATTGAGGAAGTTGAGTTTCATGAAAAAGTGAATGAGAAGATATTCTTGGGCTTCCCTGGTGGCGCAGTGGTTGAGAATCTGCCTGCCAATGCAGGGGACACGGGTTCAAGCCCTGGTCTGGGAAGATCCCACATGCTGCGGAGCAACTAGGCCCGTGAGCCACAATTGCTGAGCCTGCGCGTCTGGAGCCCATGCTCCGCAACAAGAGAGGCCGCGATAGTGAGAGGCCCGCGCACCGTGATGAAGAGTGGCCCCCACTTGCCACAACTAGAGAAAGCCCTCGCACAGAAACAAAGACCCAACATAGCCAAAAATAAATAAATAAAATAAATAAAATTAAAAAGAAAAAGATATTCTTGAAACATTTTAAAGGCCTGAGGCCAAATTCAGGAGAATGTAAGAAATGAGAGATAAGAAGGTCCCTAAAAATCTCCTGAAAAGGATGAATTGTATTGTCTATATTTGGAAAGAAGTGTGTTTTCACATTTGAGTTAAAGATGAATCTCTGTAGAGAGCTCAGAGTGAGGTAAGCACTGAGGTCTAGCTCAATGGAAGATAAAGTGTTTTTTATACTATATCTAATTATTGGTCTGACATACTTAAGATCTATGAATAAATACATATAAATAGGATCCTTTTGAGGAACCTCGAAGTCTTTTCTTCATTGTCTATGGATATTACTATACAAGCATAATTTCTGGTTGGGTGTGCAGCTGGTGGCTTCTTTCAGAATACAGTGTTTTTAAAAATGTCTCAAGTTTGTAAAAATATATTCTTCTACTGTATAGAGTGCTTAGATATTAATTCCATTAATGATAGATGTCTTATTGAGTCCAATCATAAAAAACAGTCAAGTTGATGCATTAGCAGATTGGTATCTATTAGGTGACCTCTAAGAAAAAAAGGTCAGAAGACAGAGGATCTACAGAAAAATCATGTCTAAAACCCAGACAGCTGCCTATTCTTCTAACCCAGACACACATCTTAAAGAATAACTGATTTACATCAATAGTATAAAAACTTGAATTTGTAATAGAACACATTTAAATCAACCATTATGAAACTAATACTTTAACTCCTAAGATGAAGGGTCATAGATAATAAATGTTTGTTAACTATGATAAGTGCAAACTATTGTCTTACATTATATAATGTTCAAGGATTTCATTGTGTTAAAGATAAAAGTCACTCTAAGTAAACCTTAGTTCCACCATGATTCTAGGGTAGAAAATCAGCTTTCAGTCTGATAAACTACCCAAGTTTCTAAGTCATAGTCTCATGCCTTCAAATCATCTAAAAACCCCAGTTACAAATCTTTTCTAAAACTATCTTGGATATCCTCTATCTGGAACTGATGAAACCGGTCCAGGTTTCTCTGAACCTCTAGGCTTTAAAAATGATAACTTCACAGTAATTACAATTAAGTATAGTTAGAAGATCTTATGAATATAAAAGTCATATTTCTATTTATCAATGTCATCAAATAAAAATGAACACCTGAAAAGACTGAATTATAAACTCTCAGTACATAAGATCAAAATCTATACCACGACAGATGCACTGCTCTATGAAAATCCATCCATTTAAAAATGATTGGCAAGGATAGGATATACTTGTCATTCAGTATAACAAAGTCATTCATAAGGCAAAAAAAGTGGGGGGCAAAAGAAAACTGTGCAAGTAGCCTTAACAAATGTAAAATAGATAGCTAGTGGGAAGCAGCCACAGGTGCTTTGTGACCACCTAGAGGGGTGGGATAGGGAGGGTGGGAGGGAGATGCAAGAGGGAGGAGATATGGGGATATATGTATATGTATAGCTGATTCACTTTGTTATAAAGCAGAAACTACCGGGAACATATGTATATGTATAACTGATTCACTTTGTTATAAAGCAGAAACTAACACACCATTGTAAAGCAATTATACTCCAATAAAGATGTTAAAAAAAAAGCAGAAACTAACACACCATTGTAAAGCAATTATACTCCAATAAAGATGTTTTTTAAAAAAAGTAGCCTTAAATTAAATATTGCAAACCTAGCATGAACTTTTAAAGTGGAGGTCCTATTTTTTTTTACTAAATGGAGACTGAAGTTCTACCCTTGAATTCTAAACTCTTGTTATAATGTTTTTTTCTATTACTAGGGTGCTAATAAGAAAGAGGTAACAGCATCCAAAAGCAAGAATAAACTGGAAAAACAAACAAAACCCAATTCTGTCTGGCCACAAAGCCCATCTACTCTCTCCCACTGCACTGGCAAAAGCAGTAGCAGCAGTGGCTGGTGGCAGGAGACCCTCCATAAAGCACTCTCAAAATCTGTCAGAGAGGAAACATTCTGACCAAACTGGTCCTAGAGGATCTGTCTGAAAGATGTGAAAAACTGCAATCCTAAGTAATCTCCCCTTGAGGAAAGCTCAAAATCCTTGTCGGTAGTATTGGTAATTTGGACTGGAGAAGACATCCAACTGAAAAACAGAGTAAGCAGGCAATAGGGGAGGCAAAGGAAGAGGAAACCAATGAAACCCACAAAACTAGGGAAGCTAGCACAGCAAGTACTAAAAGCACTAATTAAAACAAAACGTGCAGGTATGGAGATGCAGTGAGAAGTCAAATGATGGTGCAACAATACTTACGTTTTGAAACAATCAAACAACAAAAAAAATCCTAACTAAACTCTCAAAAGCATTTTTAGTACAAGTCGTGTTTTACAGTCATTTATTTATTTTCTTAATCTTGATGATAGACAACTGTTAAGTGTTTCATAATTAAACATGTAAGCTAAAACATGCAAGCATTTAAGTGGTAGCTATGGTTAGAACTTCCTATTTATGTCCCAATTTCCATATCCAGTCCACCCCCAGGACTGCAGTCAGAGAACATGAGCAAGAAAGTTGTTTAAAGGGATGGGAGGGGGGAGACTATGAGAACAGGTTAAAAGAATTAGAGTGCATTAATCTGGAAAGATTAGACAATCAATCATGAATAATCACCACCAGTACAACCACTACCATTAAGCACTTACTGTATGACAGTCACCTTGCTAAGTGCAGAGATACTGAGCTATGTCTAAGGACAGATGAAGTGCTGTCAAAGTAGATTTTAACATTCCTTCTTTCAGTATGACATTTATGTGTCAAGCAGTGTGTTGGGCAAGCAACAGTTGTAAACTAGTTAACAATAGAATGTCATAGAAAGAACGTCAGATTGGAAGTTAGAATATTTAGGTTTAAGTTCTAAGAGCATTAATAAGTATATGTATGACCTTGAGCAAATTACCTAACCTTCTTAGGCCTATCAAAAAGATCTATAAGATAGAGGTGATGGACCAATCAGTGGCTTTCAGTTTTGTTTTTTTTTAAGCAGCCAAACCTTTCTTCAAATAAAATCTTACAGGAATGTCCTCCATATGAAAGGGCTGAAAGTGCAAATCTTATGCTTGAAGCACAGTGATGGTCATAACAGTCCCACCATCCCTCTACTGGGCCTCCCCCACTCCCTGGAAGCAACCCTAATGGTATCTATACAGATACCCTTTGAAAATCTATGGGATAGATGATCTTTAAGTCCCCTTCTAAATCTAACATCCTATGACTAGCTCTGAAATTTTATTCACCTACGTCTTCAAAAATCTTTGTTCAATCTAGTCCAACAAGTATTTGTTGAATGTTTAGCATCATAAAAAACACAAGATAGGATTTCCACCTTAGAGGAGCTCACCATCTTTTTGGGGAAAATAAAATAAAATGGGTATGCACTTCAGAGGAAAGAAGGTTTTAAGGAGCAGGCCACCATCAAGGGCCCAAGAAGTAGAAGATTCACTTCTCTATCTTTTTTGTGGCTATATCATCAATGCAGGTATAGCAGGTATTCAATAAATATTGAATAAATGAATTGAATGGATGAGTGGATGGATGGATAAGGCTATTATCTTACTCATGGTCACTGAAATTCAGCCAAAAGGTCTGTAGAGTTAAAAGTATTTTCCATATGTTAGAGATTTTTTCTTATAAGCACAGTGTTACAAGGAAAGCAAACAAATTTCTTCATTATTCATTCTACTATCCACTACCTACAATTAAATGGTGATATTTTATTAGAACAAAAACAAAGCAAAAAACTACACCCCATACGTTAGCTCCCCAATTTGAGTCAGCAGAGGAAATAAAGGCAAAATTCAGCCCAACCATTTGAAATGTAATTTTGTGGGAGCAAATCATTAGATTAAATTTTGCTTTGGCAGGAAATCTTTCTTTCAATGAACTTATTTTTATGGAGGTCATTCATATACTGCAAGTAAGCAAGTCACCAAAGTAGGTAAATCAAGATAGAAACGAGGGCCATTTTGGCTCTTATCTCCTTCTCATCTCCATTAGTAGTGGGAAGAAGGCAGGGAGGTAAAAAAGAAGGCATCTGTTTTTCTTTTACCTCCCTAGCTTGAATTCTGTCCCGTAAGATACACTTTGTCTTTTTGGACTCAAAGTCAGCCAGCAAGCACTTAAGTAAAATTAAGACAACTGCACCAACGGCAGAGAATTTGATGGAAAGCTTGTTGGAGACAGCTCATTTGAGTAAAAGCTTTGCCTGTTCAAGGAACAATATAATTTCTGGAGGAAATCTTTCTGGAAAGGGCTGGGCGGCTCTGCAGTTTTATAGCTCAGTTGATATCAGTTATCCAGGACAAGTGTTGTATATAACTAATGTTCTCAAACCTGAATTGTGTTTCCCTAGAAGGCTATTACATTTGAAAGGACTTTAAGGTGAATTTGAATTCCATTTTTTTGTTTTAGCATAGCCCTAATATTTTATTATAGTATAATCTATACTACTCCTATTCTGCATATGCCTTATGAGTGGACATATTTTTATAAACATACTGAGAGGGTATAAAACAGTTTTTTTTTTTTCAAGCTATGGTACCTGACGCCTGAGTTGCTTAGAGAGATATCAAACTAATAGATGAAATGAGAAATATCAAAACGCTTTGTAGTCTTCCTCCAAGGTACAGTGATATCTTAGGGGAAAAGTTGCATCCCTTCCTTTGCTGTGACAAGCAAAGAGCTTCAGTCTATGTGGAGCTCCATAGGTAGCTGCAACAAAAGTCATATGGTGAGTAGAAATATGATGGGGTCCTGACTGCACAGAACAGATGACATCACTGCTTTCTTCTATTCATTTTAACTACTTGCCTGTAACAACTTGATTCAACACAAGGTCTTGAGCTTCATTTGAAAGACCCATTTCCATCGACAGACGAATGGATAAAGAAGATGTGGTACATATATACAATGGAATATTACTCAGCCATAAAAAGGAACGAAATTGGGTCATTTGTAGAGACGTGGATGGACCTAGAGACTGTCATACAGAGTGAAGTAAGTCAGAAAGAGAAAAACAAATATCGTATATTAACACATATATGTGGAATCTAAAAAAATGATACAGATGAACCGGTTTGCAAGGCAGAAATAGAGACACAGATGTAGAGAACAAAAGTATGGACACCAAGGGGGGAAAGCAGGGGCGGGGGTGGTGGTGGTGGAATGAATTGGGAGATTGAGATTGACATATATACACTAATATGTATAAAATAGATAACTAATAAGAACCTGCTGGATAATAAAATAAAATAAATTAAAATTCAAAAAAAAACCCCAAACGAACAAAAAGAAAGACCTGCATTTGGAATGAACACAGTTACTCCAGGGACCACATGAGTTTTAATGCACCTGGGGCAGCTAGCCAAACTGTCACTTGCTTCCATCATCTAAGCAAAACGTGGAAATTTCTGGTCAGGTGGCTTCAACTTTGCCATTTCCCATAAGAGGGCTATAACTGCCAAATTTAAAAAGACTTTGCTCCTATGCTAAAGTATTTTCATAGAATAAGAAATGTGGTTTAGATGAGAGGAAAAAAGAAAAAGTTATTTTCTGCCCCTCACACATTTTGATCTAAGTTTGGTCTACACATGCTAATCTGGAGGTTACTGTCTAGTACCATATAAGTTAGTTATAATTCTTTAGACTAGGTGCCCAGAATTTTCCATTCTCTTCTCCCTCTTTCACCCAAATCCCTTGGGAAGTATTTATTCATTCAATCAGTTAAAATACTTACTTAGAGCCTGCCATATGCCGGGACTTTTCTAAGCATTGGGGATACAACAGTGAACAAAACACAGCCCCTAACCTAATAAAGTCTTTATATTTGGGGGGTAGAGACAATGAACAAACACATAGATATAAAATATCAAATAGTGATAAGTGATATGAAGAAAATAAAGCAGAGTAAGTGTACAGAGAATGGTCATGAAAGGCCACTCTGAAGAGGTGACATTTGAGCATAGCTTTGAATGAAGTGAGGATTCATCTTAGCTTTTCTCTCCATTAAAAAAATCCAGGCAGTCTCTAAAATTACTATGTTCAGAGTTGGAAGTAAGAACAGACATCAGAGTTGAAAAATTTGGGAAATACCATCAGGATATTCAAAGAAGTCATCATGGAGTTGAAGATCATCTACTGAAGGTCAACTAAATGATTCAAGGTATGAAAGAAGGCTGAGAGGTAACATGATTAAAATATATAATTTTAATGACCATTATGAACATTATGAATGGGCGTCTGTAGGCTGATACATCCAATTCTAGAAAAACACCTTACAAATGGTAAATTAGAATAATAAAAAGTGTATCTGAGATCTTATTTGCAAAGCAGAAATAAGAGACACAGACGTAGAGAACAAACGTATGGATACCAAGGGGGAAACGGGGGGGGTGGGATGAATTGGGAGATTGGGATTAACATATATACACTACTATGTATAAAACAGATAACTAGTGAGAACCTACTGTATAGTACAGGGAACTCTACTCGGTGCTCTGTGGTGACCTAAATGGGAAGGAAATCCAAAAAAGAGGGGATATATGTATACGTATGGCTGATACACTTTGCTATACAGTAGAAACTGACACAGCAGTGTAAAGCAACTGTACTCCAATAAAAAAAAAGTGTATCTGAGATTCTGGTTCCAGCACAAAATAAAGAGATGCACTTCTCCCTACTTTTCCCAATAAGTACAGCTAAAAACCTGGGCATTATATATAAAACAAACGTAAGAAGACTCTGAAGGGTGGAGAAAAAAAGGCAGACTGGCTAGGGAGTTTGGGATCTAAGGAATGACAAAGTGGTGAGTTCCCTGGGTGTTTTTTTACTTCATATATCCCAGACTAGATATTGAAGAAGCCAGCAACCCAGAGACATGAATGGGCACAGACAAAAATAGTTTCAAGAAAGCCTTCTCTCTCTAGCCAAAAGACCAAGAAAGGGGCAAACAGCAATTCAGAAAACTTTTAGATAATAACTACCCTATTCCAGCCAAACAATATAGGAAAAACTTGGGCCTTACCCTCACTCCCATGAGCAAAGGCTAAGTAGGGAACCTAGACTTCCACTCTCCAGACTCTAATGAGGTGACCCAAATCTGCTCACTGGGGTAGTGTATAAGAGAAGGCCAAATGGATCTTTCATTCCCAATCAATGTCAGTGGAGGCCACGTGGTGAGCAGAAATCAGGTGCCCTTCCCTCTCTATCAGCCAGGGTGGTGTCAGCAAAAGCCTAGAAGGGAGCTTCAACTTCTAAGTCAACCAGTAGTAATGGGGTGCCCCTCTACTTCTCCAGAGTGTCAATGGAGGCTTGGTGGAGAACCTGGACTTCTATTTCCACATGGTAGTAATGAAGTGGTGACCACTTCCCCTGCCAGCGTGATGTCAGGGTAGACCTACCAAAAGAAAAGATTTGGGCTTCCCTGGTGGCACAGTGGTTGAGAATCTGCCTGCTAATGCAGGGGACACGGGTTCGGGCCCTGGTCTGGGAAGATCCCACATGCCGCGGAGCGGCTCGGCCCGTGGGCCACAACTACTGAGCCTGTGCGTCTGGAGCCTGTGCTCCGCAGCAAGAGAGGCCACGGTAGTGAGAGGCCCACGCACCGCAGTGAGGAGTGGCCCCCACTTGCCGCAACTAGAGAAAGCCCTAGCACAGAAACGAAGACCCAACATAGCAATCAATCAATAAATCTAAAAAAAAAAAAAACAACAACAAAAGAAAAGATTTAAATAAGATCCAGAGTCTCATAACACAATACCCACAATGTCAAGAATTCAATTTAAAAAATCACTTGTCTTATCAAGAACCCAGAAAATCTCAAATTAAAGAGAACAGACACCAACACCAAGATGACACAAATGTTGGAATTATCTGACAAGCATTTTAAATAAACCATCAAAAAAATGCTTGAAAAAGCAATTACAAACATGATTAAAACAAATGAAAACTTTGTTGAAAGTTTCAGAAAAGAAACAGAGGATGTAAAGAAGAACCAAATGGAAATTTCAGAACTGAAAAATACAATAACCAAAACATAAAACTCACTGGATATGCTCAAGAGTCGAGTGGAGATGACAAAGGAAAGAATCAGTGGACTGGAGACAGAATAACAGAAATCACCTAATATGAGCAGTAAAGAGAAAATAGATTTAAAAAGTGAACAGATCCTTAGGAACCTGTGGGACATTAACAAAACATCTAACATTTGTCTGATTGAATTCACAGAAGAGGAGAGTAGGTATTTATAGAAAAAAACGGGTGAAATTTGTAGAAATTTGGCCCAAAACATAAATCTACAAAATCAAAAAGCTGAGCTAATCCCAAATAGGACAAACAAAAAATCCACACCAACACATATCATAATCAAACTACTGAAAACCAAAGACAAAGAAAAAATATTGAAAGCACTGAGAGAAACAACACCTTTACCTATAAGGGAAAAAACAATGAGAATGATAGCAGATATATAAGCAAATCACGTCCAAGTGAGGTTTATTCCAGGGATGTAAGGCTGGTTCAGCATTTAAAAATCAGTCAATGGAATTCACCATAAAAACAGGCTAAAGAGGAAAAATCACAATCATATCAATTGATGGAGACAAAGCATTTGAAAAATTTAACAGCAATTCATGATAAAAGTCTCAGAAAACCAGAGTAGAGGGGAACTTCCTTAATTTAGTAAAGAATATTTACAAAAAGCCTACATCTAACATCTTACTTAAAGGTGAGGGGCTGAATATTTTCCTCCTATTATTAGGAACAAGGCAAAGATATATTCTGTCACCACTCTTATTTGATACAGTACTGGAAGTTCTAGACAGTGCAATAGGCAAGAAAAGGAAATAAAAGACATACAAATTAGAAAGGAAGAAATAAATCTGTCCCTATTTGCAGATGACATGATGGTCTAGGTAGAAAACCTCCTAGGAATAATTTGGAATTCAGCAAGATGAGATAATACAATATCAACACACAAAAATCAATTAATTGTATTTCTATATACTAGCAATGCACATGTGAACACCAAAATTAAAAATACAATACCATTTACAATTGTTCAAAAAAAGAGAAATACTTAGATATAAATCTAACAAAATGTGTGCATGACTTACATGCTGAAAGCTACAAAAATGATGAAATAAAGAAGGTATCAATAAATGGAGACACCTACTGTATTCATGGACTGGAAAACTCAACATAGTAAAGATGTCAATTCTCCCTCAAAATAACATACAGGTTGAATGCAGAATCTGTCAAAATCTCAGCAAGATTTTTTTCTAGATATAGACAAACATCCTAAAATTTATGTGGATAGACTAAGGAACTAGAATAGCAAAAACAAGTTTGAAAAAGAAGAATAACAGAATAATTAGTCTAGCCAATTTCAAGATTTATTTAGCTAAAGTAATCAACAAATGGTGCTAGAGCAATTAGATATGCATAGGCAAAAAAAAATGAACCTTGATATAAAGCTTACACAAAAAAAGGACATAGTGTATGATCTCATTTATATAAAGTTTAGTAACAGACAATTCATGGTGATAGGAGTCAGAATAGTGGTTGCCTGTGTAGGTTGGAAATTGACTGAAAGGGATCATAGGGGAACTTTCTGGTGTGATGAAAATGTTTAATGTCCTCACTGTGGTGTTGATTACAAGGGTATATGCATTTGTTAAAAGTTGTCCAATTGTACACTTAAGATCTGTGAATATCACTATGTAAATTTTATCTCAATATTTTAAAAGTATTTCTTTAAATAGCAAAATGTAACTAGAGAACTCTTTTGTCTCAAATATAGTAGAAAGTTAAAAAAAGTGAATAATTTTATATAAAATAACAGACAATAGATTCATAATGGACTATTGAAAGAAGTTAGAACTTTTCCTCCCAGGAACACATCTATCTATTTTTTTAACTTTTCATTTTATATTGGAGTATAGTTGATTAACAATGTTCTGATAGTTTCAGGTGTACAGCAAAGTGATTCAGTTATACATATACATGTATCTATTCTTTTACTCTGCTCAATATTATGTAACAACCTAAATGGGAAAAGAAGTTCACTTCTATCTATTTTGAGATTGGTATTAGGGAGACATATGATGATTTCCTAATAAAGCCCTCTCAGAATCAGAATACTGGATGACAGGTATGCCTCATCATGGTCATTTTTACATTTCTACCTATGAAATAAAGGCCAATAGTGAAAAAATCTAGCTTTATCCTTTTAGCTTATGATAAATGTATTAAATACCCTTTAAAAAGTCTAAGACGGCAATACCTTCTTTCTCCTTAGAGGTACAAACAAATTTGAATCTTCCCATAAGAATTTATTTTACATGGTAAAGGTATCCCAGAGAGGTAAATGCAGTAACCTAACAAATCCAACTTGCGAGGAATGGCTGTATTACAGTAACTCAGATGTATATTGATTACACCAGGGTAGATGATATCTCAATGCCATCAAACCCATAGCATATTGTTATTCTAAATGCTGCTTCTGCATCTGAAGTGCAAATCAGTTATTCTGTCCCATAACTAGTTATATACGAATTTTAAATTGAAGAATTGGAAACAATTCAAAGTTGTAGAGAAAAATTTATAACCCTCTAAACTGAAACTGACATATTCAGAGCAAGGAAAAAAAGCGACCACTCATTTATTCATTCATTCATTAAACATTTATTAAGTGCCTACTGTGTGTCAGACCCTGTGCTAGGTGCCAGACATTTAAAGATGGGTAAAATATCATCTCTGCCCTTTAAGAAATAACAGCTTAAATGGGAGAAACAGATATATAAACAGATAATTATAAAATAGTATGGTCAGGGCAACAACAAAAATATGCACAAGGCATAACTAAAGTACAGAGGAAAGAGCAGGGAAGACATTCTGAATGAGATAGTACCTGAACTGAGTCTTGAAGGGTGAGTAGGAGTTAGCTAGGTGATGAAAAATGTAGGGAGGGCATTTCAGGCACAATGGACTACATAAGTAAAGGCAGAGGCATGGAGGACAGAAGCAGCAGAGTGTGCATAAACTACAAATAGATTAAGTGTTTTAAGCAAGGGAGTGACAGGATCCAATTTGTGTTTTAAACAGAAAAGTCTGGCAATGTGGGGGTGCAGCCGAGGGGATATGAAGGGAGGCAAGAAGACTAATTAAGAGACTGCTGTGGTTTAGACAAGTAATGATGTGCTGCTGAACTAGGGAGGGCAATAGAAGACAGAAGAGATTATGGTCAATGATCAATTTACTTAATTTGGCTTTCAAGATGCCACGCTCTCTCGATTTTCCTCCTACCTCTTACTGGCCATTCCTTCTCAGTTTTCTTTGCTGGTCCCTCCTCTTATCTCCAATTTTTAACTCAGGGCTCAGATCTTGGATCTCTTCTCTGTTCTCACTCCCTTGGCTTTAAATACTAGGTATGTGCTAAAGACTCCCAAATGTATAGCTCTTGCCCAGACATTTCCACTGCACTGAAGACTCATATAGCCACCTACCTGCTTGACATTTCCAATTAGATGTCTAATAAACACCTCAAACTAACATGTCCAAAACTGAACTCCTGCATGTCATGCTCACTCTGCCTACAGTCTTTCTCATCTCAGTAAATGTCACCTCCTTCCTCAGGCAAAAACTTAAAAATTTTTAAAAATTGAAGTATAGCTGATTTACAATGTCTTGTTAGTTTCTGCTGTACAGCAAAGTGATTCAGTTTTATATACATATTCTTTTTTATATTCTTTTCCATCATGGTTTATTATAGGATATTGAATATAGTTCCCTGTGCTATACAGTAGGACCTTGTTGTTTTATCTATTTTATATATAGTAGTTTGTATCTGCTTAATCCCAAGCTCCTAATTTATCCCTCTCCCACCTCCTTTCCCCTTTGGTAACCATAAATTTGTTTTCTGTGTCTGTGAGTCTCTTTCTCTTTTGGAAATAAGTTCATTTGTATCATATTTTATATTCCACATATAAGTGATATCATATGGTATTTGTCTTTGTCTAACTCACTTCACTTAGTATGATAATCTCTAGGTCCATTGATGTCACTGCAAATGGCATTATTTCATTCTTTTTTATGGCTGAGTAGTATTCCATTATATAAATGTACCACATCTTCTTTATTCATCTGTCGATGGACATTTGGGTTGCTTTCATGTCTTGGCTATTGTAAATAATGCTGCTATGAACACTGAGGTGCATGTATCTTTTAGAATTAGAGTTTTCTCTGGATATATGCCCAGGAGTGGGATTGCTAGATCATATGGTAGCTCTATTTTTAGTTTTTTAAATCCATACTGTTCTCCATAGTGGATGCACCAATTTACATTCCCACCAACAGTGTAGGAGGGTTCCCTTTTCTCCACACCCTCTCCAGCATTTGTTATTTGTAGGCTTTTTAATGATGGCCTTCTGACCGGTGTGAGGTGATACCTCATTGTAGTCTTGATTTGCATTTCTCTAATGATTAGTGATGTTGAGCATCTTTTCATGTGTCTCCTGGCCATCTGCATGTCTTCTTTGGAGAAATGTTTATGTAGGTCTTTTGCCCATTTTTGATTGGGTTGTTTGTTTTTTTGTTGTTGAGTTGTTTGTATATTTTGGAAATTAAGCCCTCGTCAGTCGCATCATTTGCAAATATTTTCCCCTAGTCCGTAGGTTGTCTTTTCATTTTGTTTATGGTTTCCTTTGCTGTGCAAAAGCCTATACGTTTGATTAGGTCCCATTTGTTTATTTTTGCTTTTATTTCTATAGCTCAGGCAAAACTTTGAATTCATCCTTGACTTCTCCCTTGTGTACCCCATATCCAATCTATCAGCACATCCTGTTTGTTGTACCCTTATAATATATCCTGAATCTATCCACTTCTCACCATCTAACACTGTTTCCACCCTGCTCCCAGCCACCATCGTCTCTTGCTTGGACTATTGCAGCAGCTTTCTATTAGTCTAACTGCCTCCACCTTGCCCATAACCCTATAATCTATTCTCAAGAATGCATCCAGCACGATCCTTTCAAAAGCCTGATTGCATCACTCTTACGCTCAAAACCCTCCAAAATTTTCTTATTTTATTCAGAGTAAAAGCCAATGTCCTTATAATGGTCTCAAGGCCCTATTAGAGCTACTCTCTCCCCCAGTTATACTCTTCTGAATTAATCTCCTATATTCCCCTTGCTCACTCTGCTCTGGCCATACTAACTCCTTGAACACTAGTTCCTTGAACAATCCAGACACTCTCTTGACTGCAGGCCTTTCAGTGCTAGTTGCTTCCTCTGCTTGGATGTCATTCCCTCAGATAGCCACTCTCCTCCAAATAATTGTTTAAATGTCCTTTGTCAGTGAGGTTACCCTGAACATCCTTTTTAAAATTGCAAACTGCATCCCACCAATGCTCTCAATCCCCCTAATTCTGCTCTATTCCTTCCATACCATATTGAAAAATATACATATATATACACACACACATAATCACATACATATATGTATATATCACTTAGGATTGTGTGTGTGTGTGTAATACTTGCCTATCTCCTCCTTTTAGAAGCTAAACAATGGGGCAGAGACTTTTTTCGGTACTCAGATGTTTTTCCAGCACCAAGAACTGTGCCTGGCACATTGTAGGCACTCAATAAATATTTGATGAATAAATGAGTATGAAACAGAACCTATAGGGGATGAGAAAAATATGGGGCAACCACCTTAGTTAAATCTGATAAGAATAGGGGAATTTGAAAAGAAGAGCCTATTTGAAGAGAATTTCCAAGGGGCATAGGGAGGGCTAATCATAGCTTCCCTCTTATTCTAATGGATTCCTGAGCTACAGAGAATACAAAGGTGGGTTATGTCTGTAAAGCAATTATCTACATTTCTCAGTAGGACACATAAAGACTGAGCATTCTACTGCAAGGTACACAGCACTGTCCTACTTCCACAACCTCCAAGCCCAGATGCCTTGAACAGGTGTACACACGCACACACACACACACACACACACACACAGACATTTAGTATTGACTCTAATAAAGTTTAGGCTAAAATGAAGTTTAGGGATGATCTACAGATTTTTTTTTTTGATCTACAGATTTTAATTATGCATGTTCTCTCATTCTCCTTAACACAAATAACCAAGACTTATACCTCAAATGTATAATCTGAACATGGACTCATAGAATGCTAAAGCTAGGACGTACCTTAGAGATCATCTAATCCAAACCTTTCCTATATCATTTATTATTCTTCTTTTTGAGAACAAAGATATCTGTCACTCCAAATAAGAAATAACTACTTCATTAATGTATCCCTTTTGAACTACACATACACAAACACACCTCTTTTAAATATTATACATATTTTCTCTTTCTTCAGTTTCAAATAGGCATCTGATTTTGTTATGATTAATAAAGCACTTTTCTCTCTTACCTTACTCCTTTCTTTGTCTCCGTAGACAAGAATAGGGTTATATCTTTTATTTGGAGTAAATGGGATATGGTTTATGAATCTAAATGAATACCTATAATGTCTAGATTTAGATAGAACAACCCAGACCTCATGAAATTAATTTAGTTAAAAATTGAATTTAAAGATCTGCTGCAAGACAGCATTGTTCTGCTTCCTGTTAAATTACCATTTTATCATCAAAATGTGTATTTTTATAATTTTAGTTATTAAACTAAAATGTAATAGAACTAAAGAAAAGGTAAGAGGAAGAGATAGTTCTGACATATGAACTATGAGGGAAACTATAATATCTGTTTTTAGAATTCAATTTCTCACTGGTTTAGTCTATTTTTCTTATCTCTGCAAAATATGCACTAAAAACAATATATGGGGGCTACATTTAACTGTTTGTATCATATTTCATATTAACTTACATTAATTGGATAACAGCACTGAAATGAAAATGGAGTTACTGTTAATGTCAAACATTTTCTGCTGTATTTCTGGGTGGTTTTGTAACTGAGGAAATCACTTGAAGAAAAATTTTCTCTCTTCATGTTAACTTTTTTTCTCACTTGGCTTTTCAGTTTCTTCTCACACTGTTTCAGTAAACACAATATGTCTTTTAAAAATCTTTAAATATATATATGTGTGTATGTGTAAAATTATATATAAGTTAATATAAATCTATTTAAGCTTTAGACATTTTTCTAAAATTCTTTATCCTTTATAGAGAAAGACAATTTTTCATCAAGATACAGGATGTGTTTCTAGTTTTATCACTAAAAAGTTGACTTTAGCTCTCTATCTTCTCTCTTTCTACAACTTCAGTTGTGTGTTTTGAAGGTAAAATATTTGTCAACAAATCTGTGGTAGGAAGCTTCTAAGAAGGTCCTCAATGATCCCTGCCTCCTGGTATTCACAAACCCTTGTTTAATCTCCTCCCCATGAATGTGGTCTGGATGTACTCACTTCTAACAATTATAACATAGCTGAAGTGATAGAACGTCACATCTGAGATTAAGCTATACAATGACTGGCTTCTGTCTTGGGCATTCTTCCTCACTTTCTTGAATTGCTCTCTCTGGGATAGCAAGTCACCATGTTATGGAGCAGCCCTGTGGAGAGGCCCATGTGGCAAGGGACCGAGGTCTGCCAGCAACTACACAACTGAGCTTGAAAGTGGACCCCCATCATCCATTCAAGCCTTCACATGAAACCACAGCCTCAGCCAACAGCTTGACTGCAGCCTTATGAGAAATCTTGAGCCAGAGACATCTAGCTAAACCATGTCTAGATTCCTGACCCACAGAAACTGAGATAATGTTTGCTGTGCAACATGCTAAGTTTGGGGATAATTTGTTACACAGCAGTTTATAACTAATACAAAAACCCAAGTTCAAAACACAGTTACTGCTATATAACTAGTTTATGAGGAAAGCCATATGAATATCAAATAATTTGTTTCCTCTAGTAAAATCACCCATATTCCTCCAGTATGTCCATCATAGTAGCTCATGCCAAAACGGAAATAAACAAACTACTTTAACCACCAAATTGGACATAGTCTTTTCAACCTAACCAATGCACTGGTCTTCTGAAAGACTTGCAACTAAAATTTATGAACCAATACCAAAATAAATTTGAATTGAAATCAAATTTCTTAATGGCTATGATTATGACTGTTTAAATTCTGAAGTGGTTACTCACTTCAATGCAGGATTATGGCACCAGACACTACCAACAAAAGAATATATCTTATACAGATGAATACCATATGCTAAACAGGACTAGAAGGTAAGGCTACCAACTGCGTTTTGGTCTGTAGAGTTACGCAAATAGATATACATCATCTACATCCCTCTGGCTGCCTCTCAGGCAAGTCAGCAAGACTAAATATCTCCATTTTCACAGTACATTTCAACAACAATATGATAGCTCCCCAAAATAGTGCCTGATAAGCAAATAGAGAGAATCACTATATCTACAGAGGTTTGTATCTGAAGATGATGGTCACTAATTATTTTCCTTCCATGTATTTATATTTATAAAGTTTGCAAAACTTTTCACAGCAATAGCCAAGTATAGTTGGTCCTAGAACTACATGGGGGTTAGGGGTGCCGACACTCTGTGTAGTCAAAAATGTGCATATAACTTATAATTGGCCTTCCATATATGCACGGTTCTTCCATATCTGTAGTTCCTCTGTACCTACAATTTTGCATCTGCAGATTCAAACAACCACAGGTTGTGTAGCACTGTAGTATATACTGTTAAAAAAATCTGCATATAAGTGGACCCATGAAGTTCAAACCCGTGTTGTTCAAGGGTCAATTGTATATTCATTTATTTATTCATTACCTACTATGTTCCAAGTATAATTCTAGGCACTTAGGAAACATCATTGAATAAAAAATACAATACAAAGATTGTTTTCACTGAACTTACATTATATATTAAATCTTCTATTTTCTGTAGAATCTGACATGGATGATTTCCACCTTGTTGAAAATCTGTATTCCCTTGGTTTCTGCAGTCTGGTGTTATTCTGTTTTCCTAATAGTCTTCAATTGTTTCTTCAGTCTTCTTCACTGGCTCCTCCTATCAAAACCTAATAGCTTTAGATCATAAGTCTTAGTTAGTTCCTGGGCTCCTCATTAATATAATTTGTTCCTCAGAAAACTCATTCATTTCCTCAAACCCAATAATCATCTCTCTAAATGTAGCCTCTCAATTTTATATTTCTCATCCAATTTCCTATCTAGTGACTCCTTATGCTTACATATTTCTATTAGGATAATCCCACACCTTCAAGTAATGACCTAATCATTATCAACTACTTAAAATGGGTCTCCTTATGCTCTTTTATATTCCATCAATGACAGCACTATTCTCTCAGTCATCCAGTCTCACAATTAATCTTCTCTTTCTAATCAGTCCAGTCCTGCTCATTTTGCCTTTATAATATCTCTTGTATCCATTATTTACTTTCCATTCCCATGACTAGGTCCTCATCGCTTCATGAATGGATTGACTATAATATCGTCCTAACTGATTTCTAGTCTTTCTATTCCAATCTCTCCTTTACACTACTTCTAGGTTGATTTTTATGAAATATCACTTTCATCATGTCATCATCCTGAATCACGAACCATTAATAGCTTCCCATTGTCCATAAAATCTAAATTCCTCATCCTGACATTTAAAGCTCTTCAAATCTGCCTCTAGCCTATTTATTAAACTAATTTCTTGCTATTCACCAATGCAAACTATTTATCCCAGTCAGGATGGTCTCCTTAACATCCCCAGAGCGTATTACGCTTATCTGGGCCTCTAGGATTTTGCTCATGATAGTCATCAAGCTTGGAAAGAGTCTTCCCCACTCTTTTGTTCTACAAAATCCTACCTATGTTTAAGTCTCTCTTCCCAACAAATCCCTTACAACTTTAGTCCATACTCTTCTTTTTCTTGTTTAGTGCCTACTGTATATGGCACTTGCTTTGCCTCTTAATCATATTTTTCCATACTATATTTTTTCTTGTCTCAGTTTCCCTTGTAGGAGTCTAGGCTACTTAACAGTAAGACAAGTGTCATCATTTGTTCCTTCCACCACTTTTTTTCAGTAGTCCACAACAGCAGATCCAAAACTTTTTAAAAAGTTTAAAAAAATACTGAGAATCTCAGAGTCTTTGATTTTTGCAGGTTATATCTATCAATACCTACTATACTAGAAATTATAACTGTGACATTTTAAAAGTATTGATTTATTTACTCATTTAAATATAACAGTAAATCAAATATATGTTTACATAAGTAACATGTTTATGAAAAATAACTATATTTTGCAAAACAAAATAAAAAGTGAGAATAGCATTGTTTGACCAGTTTGCAAATCTTTTTTATAGAAGAGAGTTTACTAGAAGACAGTTGGATTCTTGTGTCTCCTTCTGCAATCAATATGTTGTGATATGATTTTTGTGATATGTTCTTTTAAAGTATATGAAGAAAATCTGGCCTAATGTAAATATGTAACTGGAAAATGGAGGAATGTTTGAATAATTGTTTCAGATAATTGTGGATATTCTTCTTTAATACTATACCAAAATTTGACAGTGGTATAGTTTCTTTAAGATAAATGCAGTGGGGAATCTGAATCCATATTAATGAATTTTTTGGACTTTGTTATATTGAAATTCACTGGTCAGCCTTGTACTTTAAATGAATCTTTTACCCAGGCATGATTTTACAACATCATGCATTGATCATTTGACAAATACTGTTTCACTGAGCTATGCAGATCTTCCAAATGGTGACACATTTCATTATATAATATTTTAAAAAATCACATTAGTTAATATCACTGCTGATCTCATCAGAAAAGGTTATAAATATTGGGAAGTTCTCAAGCTTATGGTGGCAGATATAACTGTTCCAAAATTCTAATTTTCACTTAAAGCTCCAATTTTATTGTTGACAACAAATACTGTCAGTTATTTTCCTTAAAGTGACAGGCTTACTTTATTTTTGAGAAAATGGCTGCCAGATACCCAGGTCTGAATAACCATTGTTTGTCAGTTGTTCTTTCAAGTAAAATTAAAGTTTTGTGTAAAAATCTGCTAGTTCAATTTACAACTCAATCATGCAAGTGCTTTACCTCCAGATACTGTCATACTTCAGTATGTATGAGAAGTGCATTATGCATGTTTCCCATTTTGATACATAGATGATTAAAAAGCTATGTACTTGGGCTTCCCTGGTGGCACAGTGGTTGGGAATCCGCCTGCCAGTGCAGGGGACATGGGTTCGAGCCCTGGTCCGGGAAGATCCCACATGCCGCAGAGCAGCTGGGCCCGTGAGCCACAATTACTGAGCCTGTGCTCCGCAACAAGAGAGGCCGCGATAGTGAGAGGCCCGCGCACTGCGATGAAGAGTGGCCCCCACTTGCCGCAACTAGAGAAAGCCCTCGCACAGAAACGAAGACCCAACACAGCCATAAATAAATAAATAAATAAAATTTAAAAGAAATAAGCAAAACATTCTCTCTATAAATTAAAAAAAAAAATTGCTATGTACTCATCAAACTGTGCACATTAAATATGTGCAGTTCTTTGTATGTCAGTTATATCTCAAAAAAGCTATTTTAAAAGATATGTGCACAAAGATCAATATTTAATAAAATTAATAATATTTACTGGTTTATCAAAGACATTATTAAGTGAAAATGGATTTTTTAACCATGAGCGTGTGGTGGTAAAGAATACAATTACTAACAAGTACCATTTGGTATCACTCCCTTGATTTGTGCCAAGGCACCAGTAGTATTACTCTTGCATCATTAGTGAAAATGTCAACACAGGGAAAAAGGCAAATAACATCTTAGAATTATTGTGAAAAGAGTTTTGACCTCTCAGACTCCCTGAAAGACTCCTGGGGAGCCCAGGGGTCCATGGACCACACATTGAGAACCACTCAAAGTGATTCTATACTATGAGTCTACACTTGAATCTACACTATGAGTCTACTCTTTGAGGTCTACACTATGCTGGGAACTCTTTCCTCCTTTAGCATTACCTCTGGTCACTTCACTGGTTTCTTGTTGAGCTCAGTCCTCTTCTGTTAACATTCTAAATATACTCTAATATACCTAATTTACCTAAATGGTTTCAGCTACAACCTATAAACTAACGATTCCCCCAAATCTATATCTCTAATGCATACTTATCTTCTGACCCTCAAATCTATGTTTCTGATTAATATCCTGTAGATACCTCCAACTTGATACACCCAAAACATAATTCATCTTTTCTCTCAAATTCTTTCATACTCCTGAATTCCCAATGTAGGCTGTTAGCACCTTTGTTCGTCCAGTCACCCAATCTAGAAATCTAGGGGTCATCCTTAACTCCTTCCTCTCCCTCACCCATAAAGGGCCAGCCAGGCAACATCAATTTATGATATTGTGATAACATCAATATTGTAATACAATAGGGAGTGGCAAAACCCAAGTCAAACCAGAGAATGCATGTTCCATCTAAAGGTATTCAAATTCAAACACCGTGTGCAGCAAATCGAACATATTTGTTAGTTTCTAGTCTGTGATACTTGGTAACTCTGAAATATATCTTGAATTTGCACCTGTCTTTCCATTTCCACTGCCATTCTTCTACTTTAGATCCTCCATCATCTCTTACCGAGACTATTGCAATAGCCTTATAACTGATCCTCTGGCTCCAATTTCCACAAATACTCCCTCTTCCCTGCCCCACCCAGGTTTACCTTTCAGAAGGCAAACAGTGATCTAAAGTGCAAATTTGGTTACTTATTTGAAACTCCAGCTTAAAATCCTATAATTGTTCCCAATCCTCTATAAGGAAAATATACACATTTCTTAGCACAGTGTTAATCTATAATCTGTCCGCCTCCACTTATTACTTTAGTTTCACATTTCCCCACTTTCCTATCCAAAAGCCAAACTCCAGCTATCAATATCATGATAAGAGTTAAGACTTTTAAATCACTTCTTATATGCCATGCACTGCTCCAAATTACATATATTAACTCATTAGTCCTCACAACTATATAAAATAGGTATCATTATTAAGCCCATTTTACAGATGAGGAAACTGAAGCACAAAGCCAAATTGAATCATTAGGAATTCATTTACAGTTGCTCACGTTGTTTCAGGATTCTGTCTTTGTATATGCTATTCTCTCTGACTAAAATGCTTTTTGTTTTCTTTTCTAACAAATTTACCATCTTTCAAGATTCAGATCAAATATTATCTCTTTCAGCTGTCTTCTGTAGCTATCGCCTTCCCCAGGTAAAGCTGATATTCCTTCTCACCTTTGGAACACAAACTACATATTACAACTCACCAAAAATAAACATCTGCCTAGCACTTACAGTAGAACAGTGGCTTACCAGTAGCAGATAGTCCTTGCTGTAAGCAATACACTATGTCCAGAACTATAATTTCTACTTTTTACGGATGAGTGAGAGGAACAAGGTGAAGGTGGTTTTGTTCCTAAGCCCCCTTCCTAACCTCACTCCCCCACAATCACTAGCACATTCCCATGGCAGATAGTCCTTTAGAGATGATCCAAGCACAAGTCATAACTTCTACAGGTTGGATAACCCCTATCTGGGGCCTTATAATCCAGGAGGCTTAAACCCACTTCATAATCCCTCAATAATGTGATGTCTGTTTGGATAATTGGAACTGTAAAAATCAATAAGAAAAGTTTAAAAACAGTCATGACAAGCCACTCCGAAATGAAGAAGAAACTATAAGTCACTGATTACTATGAGTTTTTACAGAGAAATCTATATAGTCTTTCCTAAATTGAGCATTAAGGTATAAAAGCTCCTTATTCTCTAACACATTTAGAGTTTGAACACATGTAATCTAGCATCTTCTACTAGGCAGGGATTTAATGAACATTTTGTGAGAACATCTGTTTGTTATTTATCTTTGTCTCATTTTACACATCAGCAAATCCCTTTTTACCACCAGGACAGAATAAAAATCACCATTTCATTATACAGCGTTCATAATTTTAAACTTCAACTGGGGGAAAGAGAAGCAGTCGTCAGCACTGTATTCTACCTGATGCTACAAGGAAGAAATACAAGGGTGAGGAAGTGCAGACGGGAAATGATTAAATATACAAATCCTTTTAATACACACTCTGCCGATGGCTACTGTATTTTACTGTTCCAGCAACTGCTAAGGAGAATTAAAAGCCACTCTATCTTTCTAGAAGGGTATTCTTGTTTGCCCTCTTGAGTCTATGTCAAAGAAAAGGGATGGTTTTACCTAAATAAACTTTTTTTCTCTATGTTCTACAGAGAGAACTTTAACAATGAAACAGCTATTGATATGATCAGGTCTAGGTATTTTCCCCAGATTTATTGAGATATAATTGACATAAAACATTGTGTAAGTTTAAGGTGTACAATGTGATGATTTAATATATATACATATTGTGAAATGATTGCCACAATAAGGTTAGTTAACACTTCGAAAATCTGGAAAATTACAGAGAGAGCTACTGTATTTTCTTCAATGCTCCTATCCTATTTCAGGAAGCTACCTAATGGCATTTCTAAGTGCTGCCACTATTCATTATGAGAAGGAGCCAATATCAAGGCCTTAGTCATCAGGAATGGGCAGTGCCATGAGCTAAGGCTAGTACAAAGCAGGGAAAGAATACTGCCAGCTTAGGCAGAGTAACTGAAGCCATTTCTGGAAGCATATCCATCATAGCATCCATTTGCAAATGTAATGTTTTAAGGGAGATAACAGTATAAAACAAAACAGAAGTTACAGTTGATTTTTCCCTAGATCCAAATATACTGTCCTATTTGCCATGGAAAATAATAAAGTAAGGAATAAGAAAGGCACAGTCCTTGCCTTCAAGAACTTACAATCATTTCTTTCCAACAGTCATTTATAGTACACTTACATCACTAGCCTTGTATAAGGAGAACAAGTTTAGCACATATAAACTCACTAAACAATAGGAGGAGATATAATACCTAATTGAACATTGGATTGGGTGGTATAGATAGTAAATACTGTTGCAGTTCAGAGAAGGAGAAAATCAATGTAGGCTGGCAGGAGAGGGGGAAGCTTTCTGTGATGTGTAGAATTTGAGTTTGGTAAGTTGGAGAAGATTTAGAAAGGTGAAGAAGGAGGACAAACTAAGAATCAAATATCATGCACCTTCATCCTATCCCAGCACTTGAGTTCTTTATCATAGAAGTGTTTTGAAAATTCCTCCCCATAATACCATCAAACAGGTAAAGGAGGAGATAAAGAGATGCACATACCTCCCTTACACTTTCCTTTCTAAGCCACTAGGGAACAGAAACCTCAGATAGGAATTGATCTGAATATCTGATTAAAGTAATTGATGTTAAAATATGATTGAGGTTTAACGTTCCCATGAGACATTTGTATCTTAAAAGAGGAGATAATCAACCAATAAAGAATCTCTAATTAGTACAATTACATGGAAAAAGCATTTTGAAGCTGGGAGAGGGCCTCCCCCAAGCATTTTGCTTCTCATTGTCCATTTCAGACAGTGGGGTTTCCTTCCCCCACATAATCTGCTCAAACTTAAGATACACAGGATCACTACAGTGTTACATGTCTTTACCCTTATTATTATTTTTTTTTACAGAAGGTTCTTTTTTTATTTTTGTTTTTTATACAGCAGCTTATTAGTTATCAATTTTATACATGTTAGTGTATATATGACAATCCCAATCTCCCAATTCAGCCCACCACCATCACCCACCCACCCCCGCTTTCCCGCTTTGGTGTCCATACGTTTGTTCTCTACATCTGTGTCTCTATTTCTGCCTTGCAAACCAATTCATCTGTACCATTTTTCTGCATTCCACATATATGCATTAATATACGATATTTGTTTTTCTCTCTCTGACTTACTTCACTCAGTATGACAGTCTCTAGGTCCATCTACATCTCTACAAATGACCCAATTTCATTCCTTTTTATGGCTGAGTAATATTCCATTGTATATATGTACCACTTCTTCTTTATCCATTCGTCTGTCGATGGGCATTTAGGTTGCTTCCATGTCCTGGTTATTGTAAATAGTGCTGCAATGAACATTGGGGTGCATGTGTCTTTTTGAATTATGGTTCTCTCTGGGTATATGCCCAGTAGTGGGATTGCTGGGTCATATGGTAATTCTATTTTTAGTTTTTTAAGGAACCTCCATATTGATCTCCATAGTGGCTGTATCAATTTACATTCCCACCAACAGCGCAAGAGGGTTCCCTTTTCTCCACACCCTCTCCAGCATTTATTGTTTGTAGATTTTCTTTTTTTTTTTAACATCTTTATTGGAGTACAATTGCCCCACAGTGGTGTGCTAGCCTCTGCTTCACAACAAAGTGAATCAGCTATACGTATACATACATCCCCATATCTCCTCCTTCCCGCATCCCCCCCAACCCCCCCATCCCACCCCTCCAGGTGGCCACAAAGCACCGAGCTGATCCCTCCATGCCACGTGGCTGCCCCCGACCAGCAATCCACTCTACACTTGGCAGTATACACAACTCCATGCCACTCCAGCACCTCACTCCAGCCCATGCCCATCCCCATGTGTCCTCAAGCCCATTCTCTACGTCTGCGTCTTTATTCCTGTCCTGCCCCTAGGTTCTTCAGAACCGTTTTTTTTTTTTTTTTAGATTCCATATATATGTTAGCATACGGTATTTGTTTTTCTCTTTCTGACATACTTCACTCTGTATGACAGACTCTAGGTCCATCCACCTCACTACAAATAACTCAATTTCATTTCTTTTTATGGCTGAGTAATATTCCACTGTATATATGTGCCACATCTTCTTTATCCATTCATCTGTTGATGGACACTTAGGTTGCTTCCATGTCCTGACTATTGTAAATAGAGCTGCAATGAACATTGTGGTACATGACTCTTTTTGAATTATGGTTTTCTCAGGGTATATGCCCAGGAGTGGGATTGCTGGGTCGTATGGTAGTTCTATTTTTAGTTTTTTAAGGAACCTCCATACTGTTCTCCATAGTGGCTGTATCAATTTACATTTCCACCAACAGTGCAAGAGGGTTCCATTTTCTCCACACCCTCTCCAGCATTTGTTGTTTGTAGATTTTCTGATGATGCCCATTCTAACCGCTGTGAGGTGATACCTCATTGTACTTTTGATTTGCATTTCTCTAATAGTGATGTTGAGCAGCTTTTCATGTGCCTCTTGGCCATCTGTATGTCTTCTTTGGAGAAATGTCTATTTAGGTCTTCTGCCCATTTTTTAATTGAGTTGTTTGTTTTTTTAATATTGAGTGGCATGAGCTGTTTATATATTTTGGAGATTAATCCTTTGTCCATTGATTCATTTGCAAATATTTCCTCCCATTCTGAGGGTTGTCTTTTCATTTTGTTTATAGTTTCCTTTGCTGTGCAAAAGCTTTTAAGTTTCATTAAGTCCCATTTGTTTATTTTTGTTTTTATTTCCATTACTCTAGGAGGTGGGTCAAAAAGGATCTTGCTGTGATTTATGTCAAAGAGTGTTCTTCCTATGTTTTCCTCTTAGAGTTTTATGGTGTCCCGTCTTACATTTAGGTCTTTAATCCATTATGAGTTTATTTTTGTGTATGGTGTTAGGGAGTGTTCTAATTTCATTCTTTTACATGTAGCTGTCCAGTTTTCCCAGCACCACTTATTGAAGAGACTATCTTTTCTCCATTGTATATCCTTGCCTCCTTTGTCATAGATTAGTTGACCATAGGTGCGTGGGTTTATCTCTGGGCTTCCTATCCTGTTCCATGGATCTATATTTCTGTTGTTGTGCCAGTGCCATATTGTCTTGATCACTATTGCTTTGTAATATAGTCTGAACTCAGGGAGTCTGATTCCTCCAGCTCCATTTTTTTCCCTCGAATTGCTTTGGCTATTTGGGGTCTTTTGTGTCTCCATACAAATTTTAAGATTTTTTGTTCTGGCTCTGTGAAAAATGCCATTGGTAATTTGATAGGGATTGCATTGAATCTGTAGATTGCTTTGGGTAGTATAGTCATTTTCACAATATTGATTCTTCTAATCCAAGAACATGGTATATCTCTCTATCTGTTTCTGTCATCTTTGATTTCTTTCATCAGTGTCTTATAGTTTTCCAACTACAGGTCTTTTATCTCCTTAGGTAGGTTTATTCCTAGGCATTTTATTCTTTTAGTTGCAATGGTGAAAGGGATTGTTTCCTTAATTTCTCTTTCTGATCTTTTGTTGTTAGTGTATAGGAATGCAAGAGATTTCTGTGCATTAATTTTGTATCCTGCAACTTTACCAAATTCATTGATTAGCTCTAGTAGTTTTCTGGTGGCATCTTTAGGGTTATCTATGTATAGTATCATGTCATCTACAAACAGTGACAGTTTTACTTTTTCTTTTCTGATTTGGATTCCTTTTATTTCTTTTTCTTCTCTAATTGCCTTGGCTAGGACTTCCAAAACTATGTTGAATAATAGTGGCAAGAGTGGACATCCTAATCTTGTTCCTGATCTTAGAGGAAATGCTTTCAGTTTTTCACCATTGAGAATGATGTTTGCCTTGGGTTTGTCACATATGGTCTTTATTATGTTGAGGTAGGTTCCCTCTATGCCCACTTTCTGGAGAGGTTTTTTTTTATCATAAATGGGTGTTGAATTTTGTCAAAAGGTTTTTCTGCATCTATTGAGATGATCAAAGGTTTTTTTTCTTCAATTTGTTAATATGGTGTATCACACTGATTGATTTGCATATACTGAAGAATCCGTGCATCCCTGGGATAAATCCCACTTGATCATGGTGTATGATCCTTTTAATGTGTTTTTGGATTGTGTCTGATATTATTTTATTGAGGATTTTTGTGTCTATATTCATCAGTGATATTGGTCTGTAAATTTCTTTTTTTCTAGTATCTTTGTCTGGTTTTGGTATCAGGGTGATTGTGGCCTCATAGAATGAATTTGGGAGTGTTCCTTCCTCTGCAATTTTTTGGAAGAGTTTGAGAGGATGGGTGTTAGCTCTTCTCTAAATGTTTGATAGAGTTCACCTGTGAAGCCATCTGGTCCTGGACTTTTGTGTGTTGGAACATTTTTAATCACAGTTTCAATTTCATTACTTGTGATTGGTCTGTTCATATTTTCTATTTCTTCCTGGTTCAGTGTTGAAAGGTTATATCTTTCTAAGAATTTGTCCATTTCTTCCACGTTTTCCATTTTATTGGCA
This sequence comes from Balaenoptera borealis, assembly GCF_965194805.1. Taxonomy (NCBI): domain Eukaryota; kingdom Metazoa; phylum Chordata; class Mammalia; order Artiodactyla; family Balaenopteridae; genus Balaenoptera; species Balaenoptera borealis. The sequence goes on from NC_138881.1 coordinate 109,491,245, forward strand.
TAGAGTTGCTTGTAGTAGTCTCTTAGGATGCTTTGTATTTCTGCCATATCCATTGTAACTCCTCCTTTTTCATTGCTAATTTTATTGATTTGAGTCCTCTCTCTCTTTTTCTTGAGGAGTCTGGCTCAAGGTTTATCAATTTTGCCTATCTTCTCAAAGAACCATCTTTTAGTTTTATTGATCTTTGCTATTGTTTTCCTTGTTTGTATTTCATTTATTTCTGCTCTGATCTTTATGATTTCTTTCCTACTACTAACTTTGGGTTTTGTTTGTTCTTCTTTCTCTAGTTCCTTTAGGTGTAACGTTAGATTGTTTATTTGAGACTTTTCTTGTTTCTTGAGGTTGGAGTGTATTGCTATCAATTTCCCTCTTAGAACTGCTTTTGCTGCATTCCATATGTTTTGGATCGTCTTGTTTTTGTTGTCATTTGTCTCTAGGTATTTTTTGATTTCCTCAGTGATCTCTTGGTTATTTAGTAATGTATTGTTTAGCCTCCATGTGTTTGTACTTTTTACCTTTTTTCCCCTGTAATTTATTTCTAATCTCATAGCACTGCCGTCAGAAAAGATGCTTAATATGATTATAATTTTCTTAAATTTACCGAGGTTTGATTTCTGACCCAAGATATGATCTATCCTGGAGAATGTTCCACGCGCACTTGAGAAGAAAGTGTAATCTGCTGTTTTTGGATGGAATATCCTATAAATAGCGATTAAATCTATCTGGTCTATTGTGTCATTGAAAGCTTGTGTTTCCTTATTAATTTTCTGTCAGGATGATCTGTCCATTGGTGTAAGTGAGGTGTTTAAGTCCCCCACTATTATTGTTACTGTTGATTTCCTCTTTTACAGCTGTTATCATTTGCCTTATGTATTGAGGTGCTCCTATGTTGGGTACATACATATTTATAATTGTTATATCTTCTTCTTGGATTGATCCCTTGATCATAATGTAGTGTCCTTCCTTGTTTCTTGTAACATTCTTTATTTTAAAGTCTATTTTAACTGATATGAGGATTGCTACTCCAGCTTTCTTTTGTTTTCCATTCCCTCACCTTCAGTCTGTATGTGTCCCTAGGTCTGAAGTGGGTCTCTTGTAGACAGCATATATATGGGTCTTGTTTTTGTATCCATTCAGCAAGCCTGTTTATTTTGGTTGGAGCATTTAATCCATTCACATTTAAGGTAATTATCGATATGTATGTTCCAGTTACCATTTTCTTAATGGTTTTTGGTTTGTTTTTGTAGGTCCTTTTCTTCTCTTGTGTCTCCCACTTCGAGAAGTTCCTTTAGCATTTGTGTAGAGCTGATTTGGGGTTTCTGAATTCTCCTAGCTTTTGCTTGTCTGTAAGGCTTTTTATTTCTCCATTGAATCTGAATGAAATCCTTGCCAGGTAGAGTAATCTTGGTTGTAGCTTCTTCCCTTTCATCACTTTAAATGTATTTTGCCAGTCCTTCTGGCTTGTAGAGTTTCTGCTGAGAAATCAGCTGTTAACCTTATGGGAGTTCCCTTGTATGTTATTTGTCATTTTTCCCTTGTTGCTTTTAATAATTTTTCTTTGTCTTTAATTTTTGTCAATTTGATTACTATGTGTCTTGGTGTGTTTCTCCTTGGGTTTATCCTGCCTGGGACTCTCTGTGCTTCCTGGACTTGGGTGGCTATTTCCTTTCCCATGTTAGGGAAGTTTTCGACTATAATCTCTTCAAATATTTTCTCAGGTCCTTTCTGTCTCTTCTCCTTCTGGGACCCCTATAATGCGAATGTTGGTGTGTTTAATGTTGTCCCAGAGGTCTCTTAGGCTGTCTTCATTCCTTTTCATTCTTTTTTCTTTATTCTGTTCTGTTGCAGTTAATTCTACTATTCTGTCTTCCAGGTCACTTATCTGTTCTTCTGCCTCAGTTATTCTGCTACTGATTCCTTGTAGTGTATTTTTCATTTCAGTTATTGTACTGCTCATCTGTTTGTTCTTTAATTTTTCTAGGTGTTTGTTCTTTAATTCTTCTAAGTCTTTTTTAAACATTTCTTGCATCTTCTTGATCTTTGCCTGCATTCTTTTTCCGAGGTCCTGGATCATCTTCACTATCATTATCCTGAATTCTTTTTCTGGAAGGTTGCTTACCTCCACTTCATTTAGTTGCTTTTCTGGGGTTTTATCTTGTTCCTTCATCTGGTACATAGTCCTCTGCCTTTTCATTTTGTCTATCTTTCTGTGAACGTGGTTTTCATTCCACAGGCTGCATGATTATAGTTCTTCTTGCTTCTGCTCTCTGCCCTCTCGTGGATGAGGCTATCTAAGAGGCTTGTGCAAGCTTCCTGATGGGAGGGACTCATGTCTTTTCCCTTGTTTCCAAGAACTTCTTTACCTCTTTGGGCCCCTGGATATAGCACATTGCAATTATTGGAAACCATCTGTGAAGTTGGTTGTTCTAAGTAAGTTTCTATTTTCTTCAGCATTAGTTTTTTCTGTTTTATTGTGTAAGGCAAAAACATTGATAAAAATACAGAGAGTCATTTTAGGTTGATAAAATGCTCATGAATGATATAGCAGTCATTTTTATTTATCTCAGTGATTCTTTACCAGGCTGGTATAATACTTACTGAAGATCATATCAGAATCTCCAAGAAATCTTTTTCAAACTATGTCTCCCCAACCTCCAATGGTCTGATATTTCCCCAAGGTAGTATATTCCCTCTCTACTTGATTTCAGCATCAGCCTAGACTTACTACTTACCAACTATTACCTACCTTCATTCCCAATCTACCTCTACATGGCAGATCATCACGCTAATGAGAACAATGAAGAAAGGAAAGAAAGGACAAGAAAAAAAGGACGAAAGACAGTAAGTTTCTTTCCTTTAAGCTAGAGGAACTATACAATCCTAGCTTCCTAGTTGTAAGCTTTAAAATCCTGATTGCATTCACTTCATTCTTAAGAATTGGCTTCTATTCTCCATACTCTGAGAAGCATTTGTCATGGCCTAGAATGGCAAACACTCTGTTACATCTGTAACTGGGAAATGGTTTTGGCACTACCTGGGATATGAGGTCTGAGGGAATTACAAAGGCTCTGCAAAAAAAAGAAAAGAAAAGAAAAGAAAAGGAAGAAAGGCTCTGTATAACAACTGATCCCTTGGTAGTAAGAGGTGGGAAGAAAGGACAAAGGCCAATAAATCAGCATTGCAAGATTGGCAGTACAGGTGATCACAGCAGTGCAGGGAGGTAGGTCAAACTATGAAAATCATATGGAGCTGCAGCTTAAAAACCAAGAAGCAAATGGAGAAACTAGCTTCAAGCAAGGCAATAAAGTAGAGGAAGGAAAGCAGAGAAATAAAAGACAGATTATAAACACCTTTTTCAGGTGAGACAGCCAAATTCATGTGTAACTCTGAAATCTCGATAAGCTCAGCTAAAAGGATGAAATGCCACAGAGCTTATTTGAAATACTCTATTCCATTATCAAAAGGTATTGTTGCTAGGGTTCAAAAGCAAAAGCAGAACAGAAGACACAAAAACCATACACACATACACATATGCACATATTTGTGCACAAAGATTAAAACAGAAACATGCATACAGATCACATACACAGCCACTCACCACCACATTGACACTGACAATGATACATGTACACACAAGTACACACACACACACACACACACACACACACATACATGCCTGCACTCCAGGATGGGACTGAATGAAAGGAAATCATCTCTGACTTAGTTAATTTTCTCCTTCAACTCTGTTTCTTAGTTTCTTCACTTAGATAGGACTAATCCCAGTCAAATGTAAGAGATGTGTTTGTCACTGAACAGGGCACTCCATTTTGGTTGTCTCATATTACATATTTACACCATGTGGATTCTGGCTACTTCAGAAACAAAAAGTTAGTTGTGAAAGGTATAAGCTTTGATTCTGAAGTGGTGTTACTTTGTGTATGGAGCCACTCCTTATGGGGTCTCATTTTAAGTGAGGTTTGTGCCTTTAAAAAATCATTCATCCTATGGATTCAATGCAACCCCTTTCAAAATCCAAGCTGGCTTTTTTTTTTTTAAAGGAAATTGACACACTAATTCTAAAATTCATATAAAAATGTAAGAGATGCAGAATAACCAAAACAATCTTGAAAAAAAAGAACAAAGTTGGAAGACTCTCACTTCCCAATTTCAGAAATTACTACAAAGCTACAGTAGCCAAGACAGTGTGGCATAAGGGCAGATATAGAACAATGGAACAGAACTGAGTGTCCAAAATTAAACACTTATGTTTACCATCAATTGATTTTTGACAAGTGTGCTAAGATCAGGCAATGGAGAAAGAATAGTCTTTACAACAAATGGTGCTGGGGCAACTGGATATCCATATGCAAAAGAATAAGGTGGGCCCTGACCTCACATCACACACAACAATTAACTAAAAATGGATCACAGACCTATATGTGAAAATGTAAAACTGAAAATGTAAAACTCTTAGAAGAAAACATAGGAGTAAATCTTTTTGACCTTGAGTTAGGCAATGGTTTCTTATATATGACACCAAAACAGAAGCTACAAGAGAAAAAAATAGATAAATTTGCTTCATCAGAATTGGAAATGACATCATCATGAAAGTGAAAAATAGTCTACAGAGTGGTAGAAAATATTTGCAAAGCCATAAGATACCACTTTACACATATTAGAATGGCTGCTTATTATTATTAGACAATAATAGTGTTGACAAGATTGTGGAGAAATTGGAATCCTTATTCATTGTTGGTGGGATTTAAAAAATAGTGTGGCCACTTTGGAAAGCAATTTTGGTGGCTCCTCAAAAAGTTAGATGTAGAGTTACCATATGACTCCTGGGTATACACCTGAGAGAAATGAACACATATGTCCACACAAAAACTTGTACATGAATGCTTATAACAACATTATTCACAATAGCCAAAGAGTGGAAATGACCCAAATGTCCATCAACTCATGAATAAACAAAATGGGGTATAGCAATACAATGGAATAGTATCTAGTTATAAAAAGGAAGTCACAATACATGCTACAACATGGATGAACCTTGAAAATATTATGCTAAGTGAAAGAAGCCAAATGCAAAAGGACACACATTTCATGATCCCATTCATATGGAACATCCAGATAGGCAAACGCAATAGAGAGATAGTAGATTAGTGGCTGTCTAGCACTGAGGGGGATGGGGGGAAAGGGAGATAGTGGCTAACCCCTCAGAATTTATTTGGGGGATAATAAAAGTGTTATAAAATTGGACTTTTAATGATGGTTGCATAACTTTGAATATACTAAAGATCATTAAATTACTTAAAGAAGTGAATTGTATTTATGTAAATTATGCCCGAATAAAGCTGTTAATAAAAATTCAGTCAATTGGGAAGCACGTGATTGTTTTCCAACATTTGAATGGTTACCATATGGAAGCAGGGTGAGGTTGCTTTGTGTAAGCTCCAAGGGGTAAGAAGAATCAGGGCCACCACAGAATACAACTCCAGAAGGCTCAATTCATGTTGTAGTTTGTATTCTAGGCCTAAGAGTAGGAGCAATGGGTGGAGGCTGAAGGGAAAGAGATTTGGGCTTATTTATGCAAACATTCAATAACTGGAGCTATTCAAAGATCAATGTGATACCTCATAGTGGAAAGTGCCAAATTATTGGAAATATCCAAGCATAAGCTGGATGACCACTTGAGGATGGAGTAGATGGGTTCACATAACAGATTGCATATGTATGTACTGGGGGGGGAGATGTGACTGGATAGCCTTTAAGGCTTCTTATAACCCTAATATTCTATTAAAATGCATATATTACTAACTTTCATCTATAAACCTTTTTTCTCATTCTTAATAATTTCCTCATTAGCCAGGAATAAATGAGTACTTAAATATTCCCACTAGACTCATAAGTCCCAATAGTGATTTCCTGTGAAATAATAAAACTTGATGTTGTGGGTTAGGCTATTTCTAATAGGTATATGCTGTCTCTGGCTCAGTCATTTAGCAATGGGCCTATCTATTGGATTACTCTTTTTGGGTCTACAGCTTTAAGGGTAGTACTCCATAAATATTAGTAAGAACAGGATCCTACATTGTACTTAATACTAATAATAGTTAAGTTAATTAAGGCAAACTATCCTGGACTCTGTCTTTTCTCTCTTTCCACCCTTCTCTGTTTTTTCACTAGATATGGAATATGTAGTCTGCTGATTTTTATAAGTTGCTTCCAAAGCTTCAGAATGAACCCTTTGGCTGAAGTTTTCAAATATTTTGGCCTAAGTCCACAAATGCCATAAGAAACTGGCACTCCATTCTGCAATGCTTTTCTCTCTGCCAATAACTTTAACTTGGGATCATAAAGTGGAATCATTTGTCAGGTGGTCCATTATGATCTAGATTTAAAACCACATTTTAGAGCTACTGGGAATGATTCTATACTGAAAAAGAGAAGTTCAGATAAAAAGAGAAAAGCTGCTTATCCATCATCTGTTTCACAACAGCAAGGGGCAGTTTAATATCCTGGAAGGGGCAGCTTATCAATAGTGACATGGGATCAGAAATGGCTAAACAGCTTCAAGTACCTCCCTCATTGGAATGGTCAAGTATAGGTAACACATATAGTAGGTGCTAGCTAAGTAGTGCTGACTGAATTATGCTGGCTCACTGACATCCTAGGCATACATAAAAACCCTATATCAAAAATCTCAAATGGAAAACATCTGCAATGAATGTGTACTCATTGTCCAGCTAGTATACCAGAGCCTTACTATAAATCCCAACCTCAGGGTTCATGACTTGGAACTGTGTTCTAATGTTCTAACATAGCCCTTCTGTTACTTCCAGTAATAAATCTCCATGGAGAAGTTCCAAGAAGGGTATTGCCTTAGATCATATTCCATGTTAGAGTGAGGTTCTTCTTTACAGCTTGTGCTTCATCTGGTCTTGATGTGAGGCCAGAAAAGGAAATGTTCTGCAGAGTTTGCTGCAAGGTGGGGGTCCTTTTTATTTTAAATAGCTGTAAATATTTGACAGAACAATTATGCCCTTGTCATTTCAATTCCTCCAGACCACTTCTTCCCAGACCATTTCTTTCCCTTCTTGTTAAAAGCCTCATGAGGCCCATGGTAGGGCACTCAGGAACGCTACTTGGCAGGGGGAAAGATACTACTGGAATCCCAGGCTCATTTCTCCAATGGTCATATTTCTGCCTGTGCTTATCCCTTTTTCTGCCAGATTGAGCTCTTTATTGCTCACACCACTCAAAATTGCCATGAGCACCAATATCCACCAACTACTCAAGCTGCCTTTATTGTATTTACTTTGTATCCCACCCTCATAAACCACTCTCCCTAGATCCCTTAAGCATTTCAATTGCTCTTCTCCATTTCAAGCATCTCAATTCCAGAGAATGGAAACTTGGGCATAGTCTTATTACCAATTAAAAAGGGATTCTCACTACTTTGCTCTAAGAAGTTATTTGCCCATATCCATGTCAGTTACTCAAAACCATATTGGCTTTTTAAATGCCATATCATATTGCACAGTCTTAATATAGTTTATTATCTGCTATCACCTGTAGACTTTAAAAAGCATGAATCAAATTTACTTTTGATGATTATCTATTTGTGTGATATTTATAACCAGGAAAAATGTAATATGCCACCCAAAAACTTTTCCAGAATAGTCAGAATTTTTATTAAATATGGATTGTCATGGGGCTTCCCTGGTGGCGCAGTGGTTGAGAATCTGCCTGCCAATGCAGGGGACACAGGTTCGAGCCCTGGTCTGGGAAGATCCCACATGCCGCGGAGCAACTAGGCCCGTGAGCCACAATTTACTGAGCCTGCGCGTCTGGAGCCTGTGCTCTGCAACAAGAGAGGCCCACGACAGTGAGAGGCCCGCGCACCGCGATGAGGAGTGGCCCCCGCTCGCCGCAACTAGAGAAAGCCCTCGCACAGAAACGAAGACCCAACACAGCCATAAATTAAAAAAAAAAACAAAAACCCAAAAGTTAAAAAAAAATATGGATTGTCACAATTATTTTATATTCTTTACACTCTTTATCACAAATTTAGGTAAATACAGATTGTACAACTTCTGCTGAATAAGCTGGGCAAGTGTCCATGACTCGGGAAAGCATATTAGAGTTGTAGTTATTTGTAGTTCCTGCCCCACCTCCAAACCAAAGGTCAGTGTTTGGGAAAATGCCAACCATATTTATCAGCAAGAGTTAGCAGCCTAGCATAGGGGATGGGAGTGGCAATGAGTAAAGTGTATAAAGAATCTAAAAACTGTTTTCTTTACAACCTCTTCATCAGAAGCTTTAACTGGGTACATCCCAATCCTTGTTTGGTAGACAGTTAACAAAGGGAGTGTTTTCTTTACATTCTCCCACTTTACACTAATCTGAGTTTTTTTGTAAGGGAACACCCTAACGCTGAGAATCTCCTCTCTCTCTCTCTCTCTCTCTCTCTCTCTCTCTCTCTGTCTCTCTCTCTGTCTCTCTGTATCTGTCTCTGTCTCTGTCCGTCTCTCTCTCTCTCTCTCACACACACACACAGATGGAAAACATAACCATATTCCTAAGTAAACATGTAAGTAAAAAGCAACAGGAATGTAGACTTTGGAGTCTAGACACAGAGCTGTAGAAAAGTTAGTGGTATATATAGCCTTGGATAAGGAGGACAACCAACATTTACTGAGAGGGCTAACGAGGATTAAATGAAATAACTTATGGAAAGATCCTAGCACAGTCCTACAACATACCTTTACAACATATTTGCCTTCTTCTCTACCCTGGTTTGAATTATGAAGCATCCTGATCAGAGAGAACTTTTTCATTGAAAACTGAAATGTCTGCCTTCCTAAACAACATTAAAATGTCACTGAAAACTGTAGACGTAGTTTGGGGGAAGTGAGAGGCAAGGGGTTAAAATTTTTCTTTAGTTCCAAATGGGTTTTGTCTTTATACATTTCTCTCGAAACTGTAGCTGTGGCACTATCTCTTTAGTCCTCAAAACAAAAGAACCTATTTGCAGAGTGCTCCAGGGTGGCCTTGAGTGGCACTTTAAAACACCCGTTTTGAACTGCTCTAGGCAGTTCAGTGAGGCTGGATACAACAATAGATTCTGGGAGTGAGTCTGAATGGTACAAAAAAAGGGGGGGGTGGTCTCCTGTCCACTGAAAACAGAAAGCAGAGCTAAAGAAAGTGAAGAATGTGAAAGGAGAGAAGGGAATTTCAGGATGTGCTAAAAATATTTTGCAACCAAAAAGAGTACAAAGAACTGGGATCTAGGCAACAGAGGGCAGGTCAAGCAGGCATAATTATTTATCATATAGTTTCCACAGATGGCAATAGTCAAGTACATTATTTTACCTATGTGTTTTTTCTTAATACTATAGATTTTGACACTGGGCTCTTTTTAGAAAGCCACCAAGTATAACTAATACACATAATGAACTCCACACAATAATAAAACAGAGTGCCTAGATTTATGTCTCTTTATGTAGAGACTGCAATCCATTTCTGATTCAATTCTTCCAAAGTATTAATGCAATTTAAATAATGAAATCATCCTGAAAGGGGTACACTACTGGTTCAAAGAAGATTTGTCAGAGAAAGAAATGGAAGCTGAAAAGTAATGAGTAATGAGTGGCTAAGGGGCTGATCAATCCAAAAGAGAATAGTTAAAGGGTCTAGGAGAGCTAAAATGTATAAAACTGCCTATGACCTAAACATTGGAGCTAGAAGCTCTTTCTTCTGATTAACTCTACTTTCTTATCCCTAGCTCAGAAATCAAGGCTTAACAATTAACTCTCAATAGCAAGCCAATATGATTAGAAAAATAATACTGATAGAAATGTAGAGTGTAGATCTCATTTAAATTTAATTGAGAGCATAATTTGTTAAATCACATCTGAGGATAAGTCACTTTAGGACATTAAAAATATTTAAACTATTCAAAAGAGAAATGCAATGTCCTATGTGTCAAAGGAAACAATGTTCCTGTCTGATTCCCCATCCATACAATGATCACTGTAGCCATCTAGACCCCTAAGAGAATTATTACTTCTAGACAGCCAAGCTTGTCGGAGCTGCACTTCCAGCACTGCATCCAATACCCACATGTAACTATTTAAATTTCAATTTAATTACATTTATATAAAATAAAAAATATTCAGCTCCTCAGTTGCAGCAGCCTAACTTCAGTGCTCAACAGACACATGTGGCTAGAGGCTACTGCGTTGGACAATAAACATAGAGATTATTTCATCATCACAGAAAGTTCTATTGGACAGCACTGGGCTAGACACCAGGAGGTCAAGACTTTGAGTTTAGACCAAATAATTCAAACCATTTTTAATGATAGTTTTTCCACAATGTAATTAATATTCATATCTACAGAGAATATAAATTAGGACTGAACATCATACTTTTGACTTCGGACAATGGTTCTTGAAAGTCAGTTGTACAGAAGAATCATCTGTGGAGTTTGCTAAACGCAGATAACTCATAGAGTGATTCAGTAGGTCTGGAATGAGGATCCAGGAATCTGCATACTAAACATGTGTCCTAGGTAATGCTGACAAGGGTAGTTCCTAAACCACATTTTGAGAAACACTGTGATTATGCATCAAAAAATTCCAATGATCAGTTTACACATTCTGATTCATTTTCTTGTATGGGTAAGTATTAATATGTGTACATAGGCAAGCCCTTGTCTCCTTACAAAAGTGCAAACTGTTCCACAAAGGCAAAGGAAGGAGATTTCAAGGTATAGTAGATCTGAGTAAGGATGAATACAGAGAGAAAAATCAAGAAGACAGACTCACTAGAAACAAATCTTTTGAAAAGAAATATTCCAGAATATCTATACAGGGCAGAAGCTGTATAGCCATTCAGCTTCTGGAACTCTAAGGCTCTGGGAACAGCTTTGAATCTTGAGCTAGCAGGAAAGGAGAAAAACTCTTTGGCAGTATAGTTTCTGAAGATCTGAATATTGCACGTAAATGCTAAGTATGTACAAGATGTTAGCCTATGTGCTAAGAGATTAGTAAACTAAGGTTTTTAACTTCAAGGAGCTCAATCTAGTGGGGGAAGAGAGACCAAAAATAAGTATAATATAGTAGCAGGTGTCATTTCAGCTGAACCTTAAATGGTGAGTTGCTCTGGAGTTATTGGAGAGGTAGAAGAATGGCAATTAAAATACAGAGAACATGAAGAAAAGCACAAGAGCTTGAAAATTTGGAGCATACCTGGTGACCTACAAGTGGGCTAGAGTGGCTAGTGAATAGGGTTTAGAGAAGGTTGTGTAGTGCGAGATAGGGGTATAGATGCATTCTGGGTACCTGGGACACTGAATGCCTGTTTGGGAAAAAAAATCCTTTAGAAGGTATTTGAGGAGAGTAGTGATATGAGATCTGCATTTAGGAAGAACACTAACAGCTAGGCATAAAATGGAGTGGGGAGAGAGTAGATGCTGGGAAGATGTGCTATGATTTGGTCATTTGGCTGCATGGAAGAAAAACTGCATTCTGGTTGACAATGTTTGTTCTTGCAAAAGGCTGGGAATCAAGAGAGAAGCAACAGAATATGAAAGAGATTTTTTTAAGCTGAAAATCTGAAAAAAGAGCATGAGTAGTGGCAGTGTTTAGAAGCTGTTGGGAATGCAATGATCCATCATGACTCTGGCAATAAAAAGTACCAGCAATGAGGGTCCGAAAGAAAGTAGAATTCTCAGCAGTCTGGTGAGCAGACAGCTCTACACCATCTATGTCTTCTGAAGATATGGACAATGGGGTATCTTCTATGGGTGGCACACAAGTGGGCAAACAGCTTCTTCAGTGAAGTGCCCTTAAAGACATACAACATACTGCATAGTAATTAAGGGCTTAGGCCCTGGAGACAGACTTCCTGGAATAGAATCTTGATTCTGCTACTTAGTAATTGTGTGATCTGTAGGCAGGTTACTTATTGATAAATTCTGTGTCCTGTTTTTTCTACCCTTAAAATGAAAATAATATTACCTACCTCACAGGAATGCTGTGAAGGTTGATGAGTTCATACATAAAAGGTATTTGTAACATGGCCTGGCACATAGTAAGCACTCAATAAATGTTAGCTATTATTATCATGTGTATGTATGAGTGAAAGACACACACTTAATTGTGCTATGTTCAATGTTCAATAACCCTTGAAGGTTTAAGTGCTATATCTAAGGAATGGTGATCAGTATAGTTTAGCAGCCCAAGGGACATCTGCAGTACACTGTCCTGCATAGGCAGCATGCCTTAATATTACTCAAAATGAGTATCTTAAGTCCATTTTGAAAAAAGACAGATATGAGTAAGTTTTTCAGCTTGTAAATATTCTTAGTGATTCTCCTTAAGTAAGCTAGTGCAAGTCGGCTCCAGCATACCACTGGCTGGTGTAAACTAACCCTTATACTCACATCCATAAGACCTACCTTTCACTTCCCTAAAACACACTCAAAGGTATACTGAACGGAAAAACAGCCAGAACCTAGAAATCTACTCCTTTTCTAATTTCTCTTGGCCTCAAACAGCAGGGGGAAAAATGATTATTTTGCAGATGAAAGACTTTCTTTCACCAATCAAAAAATATCAATTTCTTTAAAAACCATAATAAGCTCTTTTTCGTTTATATTTAAAGTGCTCGCTTCCAGAAAGAGGAATGGAGTGAGGGGTGTTAGCCAGAGCTTCTGACTACACAGGAAATTCGCCACCTGAAACCAAGTTTAACATGGAGCTTCCAATCACATGCCTAGTTTTCCCTCTAACCCTGACCCATTCCCTCAAGTTCCCTCCTGCATTTTTTTAAAGTGTCGAATTCCATTTAAGTTAAATAATGATAAAAGAGCTTTATATCATCCTCCTTTTCTTTTTGCTAGGAGGGGAAAAATATAAGAATAGCTTTACTTTAAGATATGTTAAAATACAAAGATATCTTAGATAAGGATAAATTCTAATTTACATGGTATCTAAGACAATATTTCTATTACCATCTTTCTAAAAGTCTCATAAACAGGTCATAACAATACTTGCCCTATGTCCGACTCATTTTCTTGACAGCATTCTCAAATATTCATTGTCAAATGCTAAAGAAGAGTTGTCTATGGTGTGAGCATCCAGTCATTTCCCCAGTACATGACATAGTCTCTAATAAATTCAGATCTAAGAATGACTGCTTCAAGAATGTTTCCTGAAGAGGTTTTAAAGAACGTTTTACCAGAGAACTAGTATGAGCTACTCAAGCACCTGGGTTAATCTTTCTCCTTTAAAGGAATGAATTTAAAATTGAGAAACCATTTGAGAATTTTAAAAGACGAGAAAGTTCATCTATTTTAGATAGATAGATAGATAGAAACAGAAAAGTGTGAAACTGAGTTAGCTGTATATTTTTTCTGTTGATCTGGATAAGATACTCAAATTTTAAAACATAGCCCTTCATATTTGGCCAGTATATTTTAAAGTATACACATAACTTTTACCAAAACAATCGTATATGTTGAGCAGAATATTAGAAACGAACTAGCTTGTTTTAGAAGGAAAATATTCCACACTAACCTTTTCAATCGGACATTTTACTTCCCAATAACTTTACAAGGCTCTACCTTCATTCATATTGATGTATAAATTAATCAAAACACTAATGTTTCTCCACATAATCTATAAAATTAATCTGGAAAGCACTCGCATATTAAAATAAATGTTGTGTTAAAAATAGCTCAGAAAAATCTCTAGAGTTCTATCAACACATTTTTTTTTTTTTTTTAGTAAATGACTGAACTTAGTCTTCTTGACTAGTAGCTTAAGTCAAATTTACCCTGGATCCATCAACTGAGAGGCAGCCTGGTATAAGGGTGAGAAAAAGCACAGATTCTTGAATCAGATCAATTAACCTATGAGTTTGGGCTCTGCCTCTTGTTAGATGCAAGACCACAGGCCAGTTACTTATTCTCTAAGTCTCAGTTTTCTTACCTCTGAAATGGAGATCATAACGCCACTGACTTCACACAGGGTGGTTATGAGAAAAGATTGATCAAATATATGTTAAACCACTGTGTAAATGTTTTATATCATATCCATTATGAGTCAATTACCAACAACTATACTGTAATTTTAAGTTGTTTTTTAATAGAGTAAAACCATGACGGAATTAAGCATGTATTTACTATTAGGATACAAATACAATTCAGTCATAAAAGCCACCTAGTTAGCTTTGACATTATTCATTAGGTCACCCTGGAATTGAGAGATGGCAAGGAGATAATGTCACTATTTTTTTTTAACATAAACCCTTTTATTAGCATAGAGAAGTTCTTTCCAGATATAGTAATTCCAGTAGCATAACATTTTCCGCATTTTTCACTGCCAGAAATTTAAACCAGTAACACAGGCCCATGAGAAACCTCTATTTATTGAATAAAGCAATATTTTCCATGAAAGTATATCTATTTAGTTTTGCAGTGGCGAAAACGAGATATTCTCTGGTTTTACTCCAAAGAGAAACACCTCAACAACTTTGCACATTAAAAATGTACAGAGACGGCTCTTCTAGAGTCAAGCATGAATTAGAGTATAGAGAAAACATCCAACAAGCACAACTCTCCAACACTTAGTGAAACAAACCAACCGCTACCCAAAGAAGAAACTGAAGCTATAAATTCAAATATACGGGCTGCAGGGAGACTACACAAACCTGCTGTTGCTTTAATTGCAGACAATTCAATTCAGCAGCTGTTGGTCCAGGCACTAAGGTTCACTGTATGCTCTTCAGCGTAACCTTGAAATATTGTCACTCACTCACTTCTCCACATCATCTGCATGCTGTCCAATTAATGAGGAGCGAAATCAACTGTCAAACCACGTATCAAAACAGAACATGATCTTTTAGCTCTTAAGCACAGGAGCATAATATTTTAAGGACAATAAAACAAGAATGGAGGTGTAAGTCCTTGACAATAAATGATATTCAAACTTATCAAAATATGTGGTTGTAGAAACTAAGCTTCTGTTCTGTTCAGCAAGAAAGTGAAACTTTTTAAAGGTTTTTTTATTTGGAAGGATCCTTTCTGTCAAACTGCTGTATAAGAAGCCTTTCAAACAACATTCACCAGTACCTGATCAGTCTCCAAGTTCTTCATTATTATGGACCAATATTGTTTCTGAAAGCTTAAGAGAATACTTAAGGAACACTTCTGGTCCAACAATATTTTACAATACAGATGGTTTGGAGCTGGCATGTTTAGCCTTGCTGTTTTCAGCACTTTTTTTCTACCAGGAGAACAAACAACAACAATAATATATAATGTTCATCAATATGAGTTAAATAATGAAATAAAAATAAATTTACCAAACAAATGTGTTCTGGAATGCTTCCTATTTGAAATTTACTTACTCTTAACTGTATATCTCAAATCTAGACAACCAATTAACAAACACAGGAGTTAATAAACTCAAGAGGAACACAACATACTAAGTGTTTTAAAAATTGCTTTTTTCCTTCCAAAGCACTGTCTTCTGTGCAAACACTCTAGGCTATATCACATACTACCAGTTGCAGACATAAGACTTGAGAAATTCAATACAAGAATACAGCAGAGAAGCATGCACAATTAAGGGATCGGGACTACCAATTTAACAGAGAACCCAGATTTTACATAGCAATCTGCTACAAACATTATAGCTAGGGGCATGCATATTTTATGCAGCTATTTTGTTTAGCTCATTAGAACCTTATTTGTCCTTCAGTACAGTTGAACTGGAGGCAAAATAAGAGAGGAACGCACTTTGAAACAAAAGGAAAATTTCAGATAAAATAAAACATACTATACCTGAATATTGTACCAGGAACATCGTGACACTCTTCAGGGAACTGTTTCACGTTGTATCCTACCGTGAGTTATTCTCCCCTAACCTCTTCTCTCCACAAAAAGAAAAGCCAAAGCACCCCAAACCCCCACTACACACTACCCCTAACCCACCCCCGCACTGAAGAAAAAAAACCAAAAAACAGATACAATTCAGCTCAGCTCCGATGATGCTTCTGTTTAGCTCAGCTCCAGCCGAGCAACTGAGCTCTAGCAACGGAGCATAGGGAGGTGGATTCTGATGCCAGGAGCACTTCCATCCACTTCACTTACACAAAAGCAGGCAGTGGAAAATCCAGGAGCCTTGAAGACAAGGGCTGGAACTGGCTTTTATGAATTGCTATTACTGCATGTGTCACCATCCATCTCCAATGACGGACACTTATAGGCTGAATTGGGAGTGGAGGGGGTGGGGTGGAGGAGGTTGGAGAGCAGGTGGAGAAGCAATTAGCAGTATGTTCATCGGAGAATTCGTTTGGGATTTCATACATCAGTGCCTAAAGAAACAACATGCAGTTGACAAATCAGAACTTTACGATCTGCATGCCTTAGAAGAAATCTTAGCTCACGGCCCCAAACAAAATAATGCTTGCCCACTCTTATAGAGCATGGAAAGTCACCCCTCTGCTTTCTTTTTCCTCCAGCTACCCTTGTTCCTGAGAAATCAACATTCAGAATGAATATTTGCTAATTTTCCCTAAAGAATTGTATTTAAAAGTCTGGAAGCAAAGGAAGTATAAAGAAATTAAATTATATTGAACATGACATCTCTTAACAAAAAGGCAAGAAGCTAATTATTTTAAGCCAACTTTTCATCCCTAGTCCCATTCCCCAGGTGCAGCTTTCATACCTATAATCAACGATCACACAACTTTTGTGCATATATTTAACACTGAAAAACAATCTATGTATGCCTAAAAATAGTTCCGTTAAAGTCAAGGTGAGAAGCTAGGTGACCTTTAAGAAGGCACTTTACCTGTAAGTGCTTTAGTTTTACTCATCTGCTAAACTGAAGCACATTTTTTTAGACTTCAAAATGAATCATGAGTAGGAACAAGAAGGAGATAGTCTCTTAGGAAGGAAACATGACACAGTTGGAGGAGTACTGGGGCTGGGTATCAGGAAACCTGGGTTCAGGTTCCAGTTCTACAACTTTCTAGCTGTGTTACCCTAGACAAGTCACTTAACTTCTTGGAGCATAAGTTCCCTTATTTTATAAATTGTACATAACTGCACCCTTTCTGACTGCGTCATAGGATTGCTGTGAAGAGCTAATGAGATAATAGATATAAAAACACTTTTGTAAATTGTAAAGAGCGATAAAATTGTATGGGATTATTATTATTATACCCTGAGACAAATCTTGCCTAAATGACTGAAATGAGGCACCTGTATCATATAAGGAAAATAGGAAGAAAGGACCAATATCATTTCATGAAACATTATCCAATTCTTCCAATTTTAAAATTAGAAGTACTGTTTCCTCTTAAAATTCCACAGGAGGAAAATCTTTTGAAAAGAAAAAAATTTAAATCTGATATATAATACATCAAAAGTTTATTAAAGAGACAAAAGTCCTGTAACTCCTTCTTTCCTTTCCAAAAAGTCAGTCAATTTTTCTGTAAGGTCTAGTATTATGTCCCATCTGGAATGCAAGCTACTAGACAATGAGCATCTCCTTTTGTTAAATCTTTCTATTAACCTGGTACATCCTCACTGCCCAGTGTGTAGAAAAAGTTTCAGGTTGATTATCTAAATCTAAATCCACAAGGTAAAAATCCAAAGTCATGCTTTATGAGGCTCCAAGCTGCCTTGATACTATATATACAGTGGCCAGCTGGTTTCAGCTGGGACACAGTTTTAGCACATGAAGTCCTGGGGTGGCCACACCTGGGGCACTAAATGATCCAGGCAATGTTTGGGGACCTTTGGTTCAGCCAAATCCCACATGTCCTGATTTTCATCTGTATGGTGGTTTCCCAAGTATGTGTCTGTCCACATGGGCCGAATCTGAAGCAGCCAAAAGAAAGGTGGGAGCTGTAGCAGAAATATCAGATGTCAGCTCCCCTTGGCCCCCTCCAATGCCAACCGTGTCCTCAAACAAGTGCCCAGACCACTTCCTGTGAGAAGAAAGAAAACTTTTTTCTAATTGCCCCCTTGAATGTCATTGCCAATGCTGAAAATTCCAGTAAAATATGTATCCAAAATCTATACTAAGTCAATGGGTAAAATGGATAATATGAATCACAAAGAGTTAGGTGAGGTAGCTAATAGCAAGTGAGCCATTAAAGGGGGAAGAGGAGGAAAGGGCGGGGAAAGGAGTAGAGGAGAAGAGAGGGGAGGGAAAGAGAGTGAAAGAATCTGAAGTGAGAGCTTTTTTTTTTTTTCTAAGCAGAAAAACACTTCCTGGAATCATCCAAAACCTCACCTCTTAGAAAGTGCTTGCCTTCTGAGGTACTGGGAATGGCCCATTTACTACCACAGCTGCAATCCTAGCCTTCCAACTGCTTAGGTAAACAGTCAAGAGCTTGAAAAAGCACTGATAGACCTAGCACGAGAACTCACTTTCCTTTGGCATGTGGAAAGCCAGGCAGGTGGGACACAGTTCTCTAGGGGCCTCATCACTGCAACCCTCCACCACAGCCTCACCGGTGGCATGGCTGGCCACTAATAAAGGTGTCAGCCCAATTTCAGGTTTGGCAAAGGAAACTGGCCTGAGACTTCTAAAAACACACTGGTAAGAAAGGAACAAAGGCTCTATTTCAGAATCAGGCTGCTCTGCCTTTGGGCATTGCAACTGAACTCCTCCACACATTTAAGCTGAAATCCATATTCCCCAAGTTCCTCAGAAAAGCCATTCAAAGTAAAGGGAGAAGGACAGGAAAGACGATTTTTTGTTAGCTTCTTTCCCCACCGTCAAAAGATGAGGATCATATCCAGAACATGACTGACAGCATGTACCAAAAGGCAATAAAGTGGAGTGGAAAGCATCAGTTTCAACCCAGATTAGCAAGAATGGAAATTAAAGCATCAGAGAATCCTGATAAAAGCAAACACACAAACATATACACCAAAAACCACTGCAATGTTTCCATCATTTCAATCTCTAGAATGTAAGCACTAGTGGTTCCCTAATCCACCTGAACTTCTCAGCAGCTGTCGCCAAGCCTGACGGATCTTTTCAAATGAATTCCTGTTGTTAACTTCCTTGGATTCTGAGTATTTTTGTCAAAAACAAAAATCCCAGTGGAAGATTTCAAATAACCATGAACTTGAACCAAACCATGAACCTAAACTGAGAGAAACAACACTAATTTTCTAAACCCCAAACAAAACAGAATTGTTAACAGTTTGAAAGCAACAACAACTAGTGAATCGATTTGAACTGGACCAAAGCTTCATGTTTTCTGAATCAATCAAACTTGTACCAAACCCTGAGAGTCCAATCAGTTCAAAGAGCACACATCAAGACTTGGTTTCACCTGACTGACAGCCCACAATGAACCACAGAATGGCAATAAATCAGGAGTAGGGAAAACTGAATTCTCCTATTTTTTTCACTGTTTGACCTTGGTCAAGTCATTTATACTCTTTTAGACTCGGCTTGCTTACTTTGAAATGTCTGGGCTGGGATTACCAATATCCCAGGTCTAATACTCTATGCCAATTGTGAAATTTACAATAGTGACAAAATAGAGGATGTCACAATTTGGCCCTAATCTTCAGAAGCAGAGAGATGGGCCACCCCAATTCTCCTAAGGATTCATGTTTCTAGTTTTTTTGAAATATGCTTCACATAAGAGTTGGGCAACTGTCTTTGCTCATTGGGCAAATGTGCCTTGGGAATAGTCAGGCTAATATTCCTTTTCAGAATGTTTCTCTTCAAAAAATGTTTCAGGAGCAGTTTGTTTTCCTCAAATGAAAGCTACAGGTGAGTGGTCTGGTCCCAAACAGGAAGAAGGAAGAAAGTGATCTAAATTATGCTGAGCACCTATTGCATGCAAAACATGGCATGATACTTTATATTATTTTTTAAATTAGTCCTCACAACACAGCTATATGGTAGGTATTATCATCCTAATTTTATAGGCAAGGAAACTGAGGCTTACTGATGTTAAGTGACTTGCTTGCAGTCACTCTACTGGTAAGTGATAGATCTGGGATATGAACTCAAGCAATTTGAATCCATTACTATACCAACATTCTAATGATTAAAGTCTGAATGACTGGGCTTCCCTGGTGGCGCAGTGGTTGAGAATCTGCCTGCCAATGCAGGGGACACGGGTTCGAGCCCTGGTCTGGGAAGATCCCACATGCCGCGGAGCAACTGGGCCTGTGAGCCACAACTGCTGAGCCTGCGCGTCTGGAGCCCGTGCTCCGCAACAAGAGAGGCCGCGATAGTGAGAGGCCCGCGCACCGCGATGAAGAGTGGTCCCCGCTTGCCACAACTAGAGAAAGCCCTCGCACAGAAACGAAGACCCAACACAGCCAAAAATAAATTAATTAATTTTAAAAAAATGAGTAAAATTGAAAATCCCTTTAAAAAAAAAAAGTCTGAATGACTGAATTCCTTCTTAATTCAGTGATTCAATTGCACTTGCTTAGTGAATAATCACCTGCTGAGTCAATACAGTGAAAGTAAATCTCCTTGCATTTATGCTAGATAGACGACTTTCTAAAAAATTTCATCCAACAATGTGGTTAAGACCACTGGGCTCTGGAGTCAGACAGACCTGAGTTTCTTGAATTCTAGCTTATGGACAAGGTACTTAACCATGCTGAGTCTCAAGTTTTCTT
Organism: Balaenoptera borealis; assembly: GCF_965194805.1. Lineage (NCBI taxonomy): Eukaryota > Metazoa > Chordata > Mammalia > Artiodactyla > Balaenopteridae > Balaenoptera > Balaenoptera borealis. Next base: position 109,511,937 of record NC_138881.1, read on the forward strand.
ACCTGGCAAATGGAGAAAGAAGTAGTACTTACTCATTGGGCTGTTGGGAAGTGTTAATGATGTGATAGCAACTAGCACAGTGCTTGGCACAAAATAATTATTCAATAAATGCATATTAGAGCTATACTTGTATTCATAAGCAACAGAGCAAGAAAGAAAAGGTTATAAAGAGAAAGGAAACTAGGATTCATTTAACTCAAGTGCTCTTTGGCCTGTAGCACAGATTTAGTTTGAAAGAGGTTTTCAGTGGCCCATCCATACCCTCTAAAACTAAGCTGCATCTTGCAGTAGATTAGCATATTCATGAAGCAACATGATTATACTAATTGGTGGTGCCTAAGTAGTAGCAAGGAGACTTGTCATGTGCTCTGCTGAGCAGCAATTGTCCCTAGTTTCCTGGAATCTATCCTTCTAAAGAGAGGGTTGGAAAGTGGCAGATAGAAGTACTGCTGGAAGTACCAGGTGGTCTAAGGCCCCCATCTTTCCCCCATTCTTCAAGTTCCAGCTTCTATTTCATTCACTCATGGCCCTCTTCGCATATACTCCTCTCCTCCCTCAGTGTATTCTAGTTTTATTGTGATTCTCCCCCTGGCTCTAGCTCTGTCTCTGCTCATCAGCATCAAGTGGTGTTTATGGAATGTGTGTCTGGCACTGCACTAGGTGAAGTGGAGGGACATCCAAAAGTTAATCAAAGAGACGTGTCCCATGGCCAAACAGATCTAAGATCCACAGGTAGACCAGAGTTTTGGCAACAGAGTAAATGCAAGTATAATTGGATGATTTGGTTGATTTCAGAGCACAAAATAGTTTGTTCATCTAGTTAATGATACGCATACTGAAGAATTTAGAAAGAATTATACAGTTGTTGGCAACTTGATTTGAAATGCAGAAAAAGATGGATAGATGGATGGATAGGTGATAAAGCAAATAAAGTGTTAACTATAGACTCTAAATGATGGGTATATGGGTGTTCACTGTACAATTCTTTCAACTTTTCTGTATATTTAATTTTTTTCATCATAAAAGGTCGAGGGAAAAAGAAGAGGGGTAGGTAAGGGGTACAGCTTTTTCAACTTCAAATGTTTCAGAACAAAATAACCATATTTATATGGAGAAGCATAAATCAAATAGGGCAAAATGTTAAAAATTGGTGAATCTGAGTGAATGGTATATGAGAGTCCTTATATGATTCTTTTAACTTTTCTATATTTACAATCGTTTCAAAATAAAAAGTTAAAAGTTAGTTTATTGAAAACTGACCCCTTTCACCTAGTGCCTCAGTTGCCATTTTTAGTAGAGAGGATATTAGGTCCATAGTAGTAGAGAAATTGGAAAGAATGGGGTGGGGGACAATAATCAACCCATACATATACTTGGGTGCCTACTGTATGCAAGACACTGTGCTAGACACTGTGGCAGATTCAAAGAGCTTAAAAACACAGTCACTGCCCTGAGAGGGAGGGCTCACAGTGTAGATGAGGGAATGCCAAAGCAGTGTCTGAAAGGGTAACTGGCTGGCCAGATAAGTTCTGTAAGACAGAAGTATGAAGATTGGAAAGGTAGGTTGGAGCCAGACTGCGGAAAGTATTGAATGCCAGGCTAAAGAGTTTGGACTTCATCCTATGGATAATGGGAAGCCATTTATAGTATCTGAGTCAGAGAAAGAATATGCTCCAAAACCGATTGGCTACATAGAACAATTTGGGCACAGTTACCTTCAACAAGCATCTGTTTTATATTCATGTACTTCTGGCCCTTGTATCTATTTCCCTTATCTGGATGTGGCCATTAGGGGGTTCCAACATTCTGGATGCTGACCATTTTTTAAACAGCCATCTCTTCAGCCTCTGTCCCTTTCCCACCCTCAGTCCCCAAGGGAGTTGACCATCACTCACCTCAGCCCCACTGACTCAGTAAGCAATAAATAAGCCTCATACAGTTTTTCAAACTAGCAGCTATGCTTTGAAACTCTGATTTTCCTTCATGATTATCAAACCCCAATTACTACTGGGATCACTGATTTGAGTTGGAAAAAATGAATATTCAGCTAACCAACATGTGAAGGAGTGCAGGAAGCTATGTGCTGTGTGTAGAAGGAAACAATTATTCGAAGTGATCTTTGTATGTTGAACAAAAACTTAGTGGAGATGGCATTCCTGAATAGCGGCAAGTGATTAGGGAAGGCCTCTCAGACTGCCAAATCAAAAGGTGGACTTTCTATGTCTCCAGTTTTTTCCCCATAAAGCCCATCCTCCAATCCAATCATGTTACTCCCGGTTTAAACCCTGTGCTGGCTCATCCCTGCCTAGAGGATAAAGGTCAAGCTCCTTAACAAGCAGACTTCCTTCCACAAGATACCTTTCCAGATCCTTATCCTGTCCCCTCTTCTATACTCCCAGTGGTTCATACACAGTATCTCACCGTTTTCTGAACTATCCATTTTTATATGTAACTGTTTCGCATGTGTTCGTGCTCCCTCTTTCTGGAATTCTTTCCCACCACCTCTTTGTCCACCGAGATTCCAGGCAATGCCCACTCATCCTTTGTGATTTAGCATAGTTAGACTCTGGTCTGTAAGTAGCCCACCCCTAGCAATAATTTCCTCCATCATGTTCCCAGGGCACCTTATAACATAGCTCTTTCTCTGAGCACCTTTGCCATTGTAATATAATTATTGGTTTGGGTGTCTATCTTCCCAACTTGACTGTGAGCTCCTTAAGGGCAGGCAGGGACTACTTCTAATTCATCACTGTATTCCTAGCACTTGGCATAAGGCCTGGTCCTGTATATGTGCTTAAATGTGTATTGAATAAATGAGCTTGAATATCAAGTGCTCCTTGAATTCAAACTGAGCATCTCTTGAAAGGTGAAAATTAGAATATTATGTGACCAAAGTAATCCTAATGAAGTGTGTCCGAGGACTTGACTGAAGAAGATTTGGTAGGAGGACGTATTATGGGGCCTTACTGTGGGACACTTTCTACCCCAGGAAGCTCTTACTGGCAGTTGTTGCTGGCTAAAAAGAAGCGCAGCTGGAGTGGATGAGAAGGGCCCTTACTGCGGATTTCCCCCAAGTTATCATTCACCTTTCACCACTGAAGCAATGTTGTTTATGTAACATTCTCTACACGGTGTTTCAACTCTTCTGAATTACAGCCAGACTTGTATTTGTATTCTGCCTGCAGATACATTTGGACAAGCCTTGTTAATGAGTAGTCACGGAAAGCTCTCCAGTTCCTATTCTCACCTATCATTATTGTGCTTAAGGGACCATTGAAAAACTGAGAGCCAAAAAAGGGGGCAGGGAGGAGCTAATAAAAACCATCTTTTATTTTTCTCCTAGATTGCCAATATCTTTCACAGCACCTCTCATCCTACACTGTTTTATAACTATGTATCAGTAAAGGCAAAAAAGAACAATGAAGACTTTAGCAAAACTTTACACTTTGCAGGCAAGAAAAAGAGGAAGCAACACTTACGCCTGACATATAAATCTTTAGACATATGATCAGTCGCCACTTCTAGAAAGTAAACACTTCAGCTGTTTTAAACAAATAGCAAAAGCAATTAGCCCTCTCTGTAGACTAAACTGAGGTGTATGCTGAATTTTTTTAAAAATCGGAGTCTGTTTTGATCTTCAAAAATGTCGAACTGGTAAACACTTTGCTTTTTTTGTACATATAAATCTAAAAGCCAAGCCTAGCTTGAGGAAGATTTCAGAGACATAAAATTTGTCTGAGGTGTCTGCCAAATCTCTGCAGCAGAGACAGAAACCCTGGAAAAGCTGACATAGTCATAACTCTCACAACATCACCAGCAGGTTTGTGCAGGGCTGGACGTACAGAAAGTCACTGTTCCTTCCCTCAAACTATTCATAAACAGAGAAGTAGATTATTTGCTTATCAGGTATCTGGTAGCTCATTTTTGCCTATGTATCCTACTGGCAGGTATCCCAATTTTCAGCGGAGTAAATTTTCATTTATATGATGGACCTGCTTGTTGAAATCTTCTTTCTTTCATTTGCTCTTTCACACTCATTCTTGTACGTACACTAGATATCTCGGTCTGTCTGTCTGTCTGTCTGGAAGGCATATAAAAGGGGTATTTACAAGTATCTAGTGCAGTGCCTAGCAGAGTGCTTTGCACATAGTAAGCCCACAATGATTCATCAGATGAACTGAAACTCTACCTGTAATTTCTATGTTCAGCTTATTTGATCATGGGACAGAACTATGCATTCTTTTTCCTGGAGTATTTAACAGTGAGAATTCCTTACAAGGTGATATAATTTTATTCTGACAATTCATGCTTAGGACTTCTATCCTTTGAAGAGCATCCATTTTTGCACAATGGGTATTATCTGTAAGGAAAATGAAGGAAAGACCACACAGCAGGATCCTGAATGACAATATGAACACCGATACGTTTTTGTAGAGACAATCAGATATCTCATATTCACCTGATTGTGCGTCATCATGGTAATCCACTACATATGTCTAAGATCACTTAACAATGCAAGAATACAGTGCATGCATGGGCTGCATTCTGTAAATAGGATTAACCGTTGAATTCAACCAAGGTCTTCCCTGGGGACAGATTGCTGGAAAATACATCTACACGACATTTAAAAAAATAAATTAACCAATGACACTGGCTCCCATGAGACACATTGTTTCTTGTACATGCAATTCTATCACAGTTTTCCGTAGCTCTCTGCTGACATCCCCGTCCCAAAAGACATAGAATTTCAAAACAGAAAGAAAAACAGAGAAATTGGAGCTCTTCTGTCTCTCCTGCATGAAGTGTTATATACACAAAGGAAAGATGTCTGTATATTAACACAATGTGAACTGTGACGTGGTGAGATCATGTCGGTCTGGACAGTTTTTGTTACGCTGTGGTCACATATAACTTGCCCAAGGGAATGAACAAAGTCTGTATGCACACTGACAAAGACTGGCAGGGGGCCTCAGGAAAATGAAAGCTGTGTTATAGCAGGGGAGTTTGATTTTTTCTTTAAAAAAATGTTCTTTGTTATGATTACTTTTCTTCCCATTTTTATTTAATTAATTTTCCTCATCTGTAAAATAGGGATAACTATTGCTTGTATTTAACATTTTTACTCTGAGGATGAAATGAAACCCTGGTGGATTGCCTGGCAAACAACAGTTAACCCATACAATCCACACCGATATTTGGTTAGCATTAGCTAAACACCTATTATGTGCCAGGCACTGGCCTAAGACTCCAAGAAAAAAGTAGATTGTGGGAGGAAAAAGTGACACTGGAAAGAAAAGCAGAGAGCTGATTTTCAAAGGTTTTATAAAGCAGTCTAAGAAATTTGGATTTTATCTTGAGGACAATGGGCTGCCTTTGAACTATTTTATATAGAGCTGGATAGCTTTAGACTTGTGATTTAGAAACATCATTCATTCTGTCAGCATTGGTGGAGAAAGGATTGGAAGGGAGGCAGGCTGGAGGCAGTAGTAATCCCGGGTAGAAGTCATATGTGTGTTGCGGGGTAGGAGGGGGCAGTGTGCCCCAAACTAAGACGATGGCAATAGGGGTGGACATGGGGAAAGCATTTTTAAATAACTTTTAAAAAATGTACAAAAATGTCATTATAGAGGATTAGCAAATAATATGGAAAAGGCTAAAAAGAGAACTCGTATGTAATCCTTCTATTTATAGGAAAACTCTATTAACATTTTTTTGTGTGTTTACCATTATGGGACTTTTCCTATGTATGTGCACACAGATGGGGGGGCTGTGCATGTGTGATATGTGTGTATGTGTGTATGCAAACTGAGATCTGTCAGCTTTATAACCTGAATTTTCTCTTAATATATCACAAACAACTTTCCACATCATTAAATATTCTTTGGTAATATCAATTTATATGGTTACTTAGTAATCCATACATGTACCATAAATGATTTAATTCAAACCTCTAGTATTAGACATTTATCAATAAAATGTTATTTTTTTCTTTTTCTTTCCTTTTTTCTTTTTTCTTTTGCTATTATAAACAGATTCTGGGCTAGACATCCTGGGAGCTAAATTTTTAGAAACTTCACATTTATTTTCTCAGCATAGAGCCCTAGAAGTTGAAGTGGAAGGTTGAAAGCTATGTTCGATTTTAAGATTTTTGATACATATTGACAAATTCTTTCCAGAAGGGCTGTATCAAATTACAGTCCCACTAGCAGTGTCTATAAATAGGAAGAAACCCATTTTAGAGTGATTTCAAGGATGGTGTCAACTGGATTTGGTGGGTGGAGAGGAGCAATGGATCCTTGGCAGAATATAGGGGCAGAAGCAATGTGAACTCTGTCAAGAGGAGCAAAGCAATGGGCAGGCCTAAGGAACAGGAGGCTGGGTGGATAAATGATGAGGAAAAAAAAGAAAGGCAACCACAGGAGAGTGGGAGAAAATGAAAAAAAAAAAGAAAGAAAACTCTAGTGAAGTTATACACCCAGGTCACTTTAATTTACTGCTTTATTCTGCAAAAGTAGCAAATGTAGCAAATGGCTAATCTTGTTTTAGTGTTTGGCACTCTGTGGTACCAAGGTCCAGAATTCCATTCATGTGAATATGTTGATCCATTCTTTTCATCCAGTCACCATTTATTAGGTGTCACCATGTACCAAGTACTATTCTGGATGCTTTGGGTATGGAGATAAAGGAGACCTGGTCCCTGCTCTCAAGGAGCTCACAGTCTAGGGGAGAGACAGGCACATCCACAGACCAACACACTGTGGTGTGGTACAGGCTAGAACAGAGGTAAGTACAGGGTCCTGTGGGAGCCAGGAGCCTACTATTGCTTCCTGTGTGCGTGCATGTGTGTGTGTGGTACAGGGAGGGGGAGGTGCAGCAAAGGGCTTCACAGAGGTGTTGATATTTGAGCTGAGTCTTGAAGGAGTTTCTCAGATGGCTAAGGATCACAGATCATACTCATACTCCTTGTATATTTGTGCGACTGCTCTCAAGGACACTCAGTAAGGCAGTGAGGATGCTGGTGTGTAATCTAAACCCATTCGTGACAACAGCCTCCACTGTTACCTTAATGGATATATGTACATAGCCTGATTTAGGCAATAATATACTCATTTTAGCATATAAAGGATAACAGGCAAGTGGCATATAGGCTTTTAAAATAGTTCAGATGACGCTAATAAAATAATAATATTCAAGTCTACCAAGTCCAAAGACGCAGGCATAGAGAATGGACTTGAGGACACGCAGAGGGGCAAGGGTGAGCTGGGACGAAGTGAGAGAGTGGCATGGACATATATACACGACCAAACGTAAAATAGATAGCTAGTGGGAAGCAGCCGCATAGCACAGGGAGATCAGCTCGGTGCTTTGTGACCACCTAGAGCGGTGGGATAGAGAGGATGGAAGAGAGACGCAAGAGGGGGGAGCTATGGGAATATATGTATATGTATAGCTAATTCACGTTGTTATACAGCAGAGACTAACACACCATTGTAAAGCAATTATACTCCAATAAAGATGTTAAAAAAAAAAGTCTACCAAGTCCTACAAATTCTACCCCCTAAATGTCTCTCGACTCTGTTCCCTCCTCTCATATGTTGCTCCCACGGGTCCTCACCAACTCTCTCTGGAGCAGAGTACCAGCCTCCTAACTGGTATCATCCCCTTCCAGTGCATCCTAAAGTGAAAATCTGATCATGGCACTCCTCATCTAAAACATTTTAATGTTTTTTTTATTGCCAACAACCAGTATTTTCCAAGTTTCAGTCATTTGAGTATTACTTGCTGATTTTCCCATATTCACACACCATGTGTACTATTATTTACTTAATATTCCTCTTTAAATCAACTTAAAACTGGTTACTTTCTATTTTCACTAAACCTTTTCCTAAGTAACCTTAGATTTGATGATGTAATTCAGTTTTATTTTTTATAAGCTACATTAGAATATATAATTTATAAAATTTTAAATGTTTGTGGGAATACAGCATAACTACTATGGTAGATGCCCTATACATTTTGAGAAACACTGGCCTATGGGAGCACATCCAAACTTCTTATCATTGTGTTCAAAGTTCTTCACAAATCAGCCCTGACCTCTTCTACAGTTATACCTTCCTTTCCCCAAACAATCTGCAACCCAACCATGCTGAATTCCTCAACATTGAATGGACACGCCTTGCTCTTATAAAAATCCCATGTCTTTCACAGACTGCTCCCTCTATCTTAAATGCCTCCCCTCCACTCTTCTCTGCCTGGCAAACTCATTGTCCTTCAAGACCTATCTGTCATGTCACCTCCTTACAGAAGCCTTCTTCCTGACTCTCCCTTACATTTAGTCACTCCTTCCTTCATCCTCCCATAGCACTTTGAACCTGTCTCTGTTATACTACATGTTACATTATCTCAGACTGATGGGCATCTATCTCCCCAACTAGACCTAGAGAAAGCTCACACCTCGTGCTCTGTTGCATCCCCAACACTTCATGTGGGGCAAAGGTCATGGAGGAGACCGAGTGCCCCAGAAGGTCACTTAGAGTCTAAGATAAAATAAAACCTAAAGTACCGTCAAGGTCCAAATAGCTTAGAGGCATGACATGTTTTTATAAAGAGAATCATCTAATTCAAAGATAGTAATACTGACTACAGTTTTGGCAGACACAATTAGCTACGGCTGCAATAACAGTTAAGCTAATTTGCTTTTGGCAGCTACTTTACAGCAGACACATACTGACATAGAAACTAAAAGCGAATCATTTGTGTTTTTGCCAAGATGGTCAAATATATCTCACAATAATCTCTCCTTACCACAAATGGAAAGTTAAGAACAAAAGTGAACAGCAGGACCAGCAAACCATGGTGGACAGAGCATGGGCTCTGGAGTCAGAAATCTGTACACCCAAATCCCAACTCAACTCTCCTTACAATCTATGTGACTTTAGGTAGGTTGTTTAACTTCTTGACATTTTAGTTCCCTCTTCTAGAAAAATGGGAAGACTAGTACCTGCTTCATAAGACTCTTAAGATAATGCGACAAAGTGCTTATGATAGCGCCAAAACATTTATGGGCTCAATAAATAGCAATCATTATTGTTGCCCAATGAAATGACTACAATTCAGGCAATAGGATGCACAAGGACAGCAAATGCATTTCTTAAGAAAATCAATTTATATCACTAGGCTTTAAAAGTAACAACTATAGAGTGTAGCTAAGAATAACCACAAACAAAACAGTCTATAAGACAAAGCTCTTCTTGGGTTTAAATTAAACTCACACCTGGAACATACCACCACACTTCTTTGTGTTCTCCAAGAATTGATCTCAAATCAGGTTCCCCTAGGATAAAAAACAAAAATCACCCAATCTTAATTTTTTGTTCTTAATTTTATGATACAGAATAATATCCAAACTATGTGGATGCTTTAAAGTGTCCTATTACTATGATCCCAAGCTTTTCAACACTATTTCTTTCCCAATCTATCCCTGCTGACACGTTTTACTCCAGTCAGGGAAGCCCACCTGTTATACAAGTGCTCCCTCTTCTATCTACCCTTCTCCAATTCCAACCCCAGTATGAGGAAGCAGTTTCTCCCTCCTCTTTGCCCATTTCAAGTCCACTTTACTCTTTTGGAACCCAAATTAAAATTCATCTCCTTCCCAAAGCCGACCAGGATTGATCTGGAAGGTAGATGAGAGTTTCAAGCCTTCAGCACTTCCAGGGTTAGGCTTGACTTTCCATAGATCAACCCCCACAACCTAATCGGTATCCCCTTCCACTAACCCCTAAGCACTTTTCGCACGCGTTTGTAATAATAAAATAATACAGTCTCGTTTTGCGCAGTCTACTTTATTCTGTAGTTGGTGTGCCCCTTAAATATTTGTCAACATCAATGCTTGCTGGAAAGCCCTAGAGCGCTCGGTTTTTACAACAGGTCTAACTTGCCTTTTATTTTCATCAGAACACTGCACTGAACCTTAAACACGTATTTCTCAAAAGCGAGATTCCTTCCCTCTTCTGCTCCCCATCTCTTCTGGAAATTGAGGGGAAACCCTTTCCGCTCCAAAGACCTGGTCAGGGAAGGGGCAAGCGGCTGGAGGGGCCTATAAAGAGATGGCGACGACCCGGATCTCACCATCAAAGTGGCGGAAAGTGAAAAGTTGACAAAAAGTCACGCCCGGGGCGTGGCAAGGAATTCCCATGGCCCCAGAGGAAAAGGGGTGTGTGTGCATTGGGAGGGGTGTGTGCCCAAACCTGAAGTGCAAATTGAAAGAAGAGAGGAAAAAGAGATCGCCCAACTCCTGCAAGCAGTAAGGAGAGTCCAGACGCCGCCCAGGGAAGACCCTGGTGGAGAACCCTAACTTCAGATGTCTGAGGAGGCACAAGGCTGGGGTGGCGGATACGGGATGCCGTTGTGGAGGAAAAAGACAGCGGGCAGATTTGAGGGAAAAGAGAAAAGAGGGCACGCTCCCGAGTCTCCAGGGAAACGGGCTCGGTGAGCTCAGAAGCCCACCCCGACTCGCGGGCCCGACACCCCTTCCCCCGCGGAGGCGGAGCTGGGCGGAGTCAGGGCTGAGGCCCGCGGCCCCGGAAGCACCCTCCTCCCTAGGCCCCCCTCAGTCCCACAGTCCCCAGCCTCAGCCGCTCAGGCTTTCTGTCTCTCTGACCTCCAGCTCCCCGGCTACCGAAGCTCAACTCCTTATAGAACTGCGGAAAATCGGGCCGGCACGGCAGCTTCCGGGCGGGCGATGCCCTCGCGGCGCCCCATGCCGGGCGACAGTCTTCTGAACTCCCCTCCTGGCGCTGCCGGCTTAGGCCCGGCGCCCAGGCCCAGGCTAGACTCTCACCCACTCAACGGCCGCAGCTGCGTCTCCTATTGGCTACTGGTCACCAAGGAAGCCGGAGGCCCGAGCCCTTAGCCTCATGGGAAATGTAGTTTGAAGTCTCTGGAGGTTGTTCTTCCTGGTGGGGGGAGGGAGGAGGGTGGAATCCAATATTGACATTGGCGGAGAGGCTCAAGTGAAGACAGGGGATTGTGGGAGATGGAGTCAAGACACTTCTTTTTATATACCCACAATTCCTTCCCCGCCAGCCCCCTCCCGCATTTCCTATTGTCCCCAGTTTCGGCTCGAGGAGGGTATTCTGGATGTTGTAGTTTGGAGTGTGCTGTCTTAGAGAATCTCCCTTCTTGGGGTATGGGGTTGTGCTTGTGGGGACAGATGAAGGTTCTAGATTGATTGTACTGTTGGTTAAGCTACTTGCATTTGGGGGGCAAACACTTTATATCGTGATTTGAAATTCTCATTGAGTTTTGATTCAGTGGCTTTTAAAAAGTGTTATTTATGCTCTGATAAGCTTAGAATTTTGACTGGAATTTTGGAATTTTGTCTGATAAGCTTAAAATTTAAAATTGTCAAAGTGTGTTCTGTGTGAACCATGTGCATTAGAATCACTTTAAAGTTTCTGGAAAATGTATACTTTGTTTCTAATTGGGAATCATATTTTTTACTTTGAAATGGTGTCACAGTAGGCATAGAAATGTGATTGAAGCCAGCCAGAAGAAACCTGTTTAAACTATAGTGAAGCCATGCTATGAAGAACAGTGGCCACGATCATTGGTGTAATGTAGCAGTTTAGAACAGGTATACAACTTGAATAATAAGAAATAACTGTATATTTCTTTAAAAAACTATCTTTTTAGTAAAACGTATGTTTAAAGATGTGGATAAAGGAATATGTGGGACACCTAAACACTTTCAAGTGATTAAAAAGTTGAAGAAAATGGTTGTTTATTAGGGCTAATTTCACTCCTGACTTTTGACTTTTCTTTTCTTTGTTAGAGATGAATCCTTATAGCTGAATGGATCGTTACAATTGGGTTACTACAATTTTACTGTTAAGGACAACTTTTTGACCTCCAAGTGGAATGAAGGGAAAGAAAGAGGAATTGCATTTTGCTAAGGTAATTGCCTAAAATTTTAACAAGTGACATGAAGGAAGAAGATGATTTAATAGATTCAATAATTTATTCAGCCAATTGCTTTGTGCAAGGCCCTGGACTAGTCACAATTGCTACAGAATTGGAAAATAGTCCTTCCTCTGAAGCAGCTCACAATCTAAGAAGGGAGGTAGACTATACAATGTGCAAAGTGTTCTAAAAAGTTCTATACAGGGTTCTGTAGGACCATAGAAGAGGAAGAATTCATTCCACTTCTGGAGAAAGAAATGCTTGAATGATGAGCCTTGGAGAACCAGTAAGATATTTGTCATCTTTGGGGCAGGGAGGTTAATCATATTCCATACAGAGAAATAAGGATGTGAGAGAGTGCAGGAAACAAACAAACAAAAAAACTTCCATACTGCAGGAACTAGATGGGGCAGGAATAGGGGCCCATTCCAATGAGTTCAAAATATAACCTGAAAGCAGTAAAGAACCATCAAAGGATTTTAAGCAAGGAAATGATATGATCAGTTGGATTTGATGACAATTTGGGTATGAAAAGGGAGGGAAAGGAAGGCATCCATTGTGACTCCCAAGTTCTGATGTGGAAGAGTGAATGGTAGTACCATTCATTGAGATAGGGAACCCAGAAAGAGTAGCAAGTTTTGTGAGGGATAGGAGGGATTCAGTTTGGGACATTTAAAAATTTGAGGAATCTGTGTAACATTTGTGTGGAGATGCCTCGTAGGCTGTAAGGAAATGTAGGTCTGAAGCACAGGAGAGAGGTCTGGGTTAGAACTAAACATTTGGGAGACATCAATAATAAATAGTAATTAAATAAGTAAATATGAACTAAATGTCATGTAGAGAGTGTTTAGAATAGTAAATTTTAGAAGGACAAAGATTCAGTATGGAACCCTAGAAAATAACCATATTCAAGTAGTAGGTAGAGGAAAGCATGCCTTCAAAGGAAGCTGAGAAGGAATGGCCTGATAGATGAAGCAACAGAAAACAAAGTAGAATCACTGGAATATTGTGCAGAGAGGTCAAATAAGAGGACAGAAGAGTAACAAGGAACTACTCATTCATCCATTCAACAAATATTTGTTGAGTACCTACAACATTCCAGGCACAATTCTAGATGTTGGGAATAGAGGAGTGGGGGAAAAAAAACAAAGCCCAGACCATATCCCTTCCCTTTGGAGCTTATATTCTAATGGGGGAAACTATCAATAAATAATTAATAATTAAAATACATAGCAGTGGAATTCCCTGGCAGTCCAGTAGTTAGGACTCTGCTTCTGTGCTTTTGCTGCTGGGACCCCAGGTTCGATCCCTGGTTGTGGAACTAAGATCCCACAACCCGTACGGTGTGGCCAAAAGAAATAAAAAAGAAAAAGAAAAAAAAATACATAGTAGTGACACTTACTATTTCTACAAGGCTTATTGGAATGTGTGTGTATGTGTATTTACACATACAAAGGTGAGACTCTTGATGTATTGTTGGTAGAAAGTATGCTTGAAAATACATCCAGGAAAAAATGCTTGAGTATAAGATGAATTTGTGAAATAGAGACCCAAGGTAAATCAGTCTGGCTGGATTTATAGATCAATTGGTAGGCCAAGGTTAAGGCTTAAGAGCCAGTGTACAGCTGAAGTCATGGGCAGAGTTCAGGTTTATAATGTGGAATGTGTTTGGCTTCAATCTTCGACTTAGATGAAGGCTTAGTCGATCTGTTGCTATCTTTACAAGTCAGTGTGGATCCATGGTTAGAGGACCATGGAACCAAGTTTAGGGCTCAGCCTGTTATCAGTGTTAGGCCCCAGTGTTATAGCCATGGTTCTCTCTGTGACAAAGATCAGAGCATATTTCTGACCAGCATGAAAGCTTATCCCGAGGCTGCCTTTAGTCCAGTGTAGCCTGGGTTATACTCATTGTGAAGTCAGTGTACAAGATTTGGGTTCAAATTTTAGCCAGTATTAGGATTTAGTTTATATAAGAGAGGATGTATTCTAAGATCAGTGTTGGGGCTCAGTCTGTGGACCAGCCTTAGACAGACCACATCCAGGGTTAGGGCTCAGCTCAAGGTTTGACTTTAGTTTTTGGTCAGTGTTGGAATCACTTTCATTTCTAGGTTTGGGAATCAGTAAAGGCCAGTATCAGAGCTCTGTCGGGGTTTACAGTTCATGCTGATTGTGTTGCCTGGGGAAAGGCTAAATAAGAATTTGAACAGGATTTATGTTCAGTCTTTCATCAGGTAAAGTTTCAATTATTGTTCATGGTTATAGTTTATTTTTGGTCCAGTGTTAGGCCTCGGTCTGTGGCTATTGTTAATGCACAGTCAGTGTCTAAGTTTAATATTCAGTTTGTTGCCATGTTAGGATATTACCTATCATGTGCCCTAGTTTTGTCTCAGACCAAAGTTAGCATTTCATCTATGGACAATGTTAGAGTATAGTTTGTGGCCAGGATTTTAACTATGAATATGAACAGAATTTGGGATGCATATTTGCCCAAAGGACATCCAAGCTGTGGTTTCTGACTTTAGCCAGTGTCAGAGTTCTGTCTTTGCCCATATTGGAATGGTCTGTGAAGCTAAGTCACAGTGGCCAGTGTTGTACCTCATTCTGCAGCCAGAGCCTGGTTCAGTCAGCGACCTGTGTTAACATTTCAACTTGGCCTGTGTCAGAGTTGATTCTGCTGGTAGTTGTCCCATTTTGACTTTGTGTAGAGATTCTGTTCACTGAGTGCTGGTGTTGGTGCTATCTGATTAAGCTTTTGATTTTCTATTAACATTCTGGTTTATATAATTCCAGTATTGTTCCATACACAATATGCTTATTTTTGTTTATTTAGACACTTGAAAGAAGCTTATCATTATTAGTAGCTGGATTGTGTGTTAGGAGATTAATTTGTCAAACATTCTTAGATAAGTTCTTTAATAATGATATTAATTTTATTAGGTTCCTGCTGTGGCAAGTTCTGTTGATTGGTTAACCCAAAACCTTTAAAGTACCCCTTTTCCTTACCTTCCTCAAAATACAGACTCTAAAAGCTAACACACACACGCAAAAGAAACTAACACTACTTTTCTCAGGTGCTTTTTCATCAATGAGGCACAAAAAGAAATATGCTTTGACTTATGGAAAAATTTATTTTCCTGATTAAAGGGACAAAAATCATGGCCAATGTTCCTTCTGTTTCTTTTGAAAAAGCTTTATTTATGCATAATTGATATACAAAAAACTTCCACATATTTAATGTATACATTTTGATGAGTTTGAACATATGCTTATACCCATGACACTGTCACCGTAATCAAGGCACTGAACATATACATCACCTCCAAAAACTTCCTTCTGTTCTTTTGTGGATTTTCTTTGTGTGTGTGTGTGTGTGTGTGTGTGTGTGTGTGTGGTAAGAACATTTAACATGAAATCTATCCTCTTAACATACTTTAAAGTGCACAATACTTTATTTTTAACGATAGGCACTATGTTGTAAGTCTAGAACTTATTCATCTTGTAAAACTAAAACTTTATACTAACTGAGCAATAACTCCCCATTTCCTCCTCTCCCCAGCCCCTGGCAACCACCATTCTTTTCTCTGCTTGTATGAGTTTGACTATTTTAGTTACCTCATATAAATGGAATTATGAATATTTGTCCACCTGTGTTTGGCTTTTTCACTTAGCATAATGTCTTCTATGTTTATCTATGTTGTCACAAATGGTAGGATTTCCTTCTTTTTAAGGCTGAATAATATTTTATGTATATAAATATAAATATATCACATCACATATACATATCTATTTAGATGTCAATGGTATGCCTATTTTTAATTTTTGGTGGAACCTCCATACTTTTTTCCATAGTGACTGCACCATTCTCTATTTCCACCAACAGTGTATAAGAGCTCCAATTTCTCCACATCCTCACTGACACTTTTTTTTAACTGATTTTTTTTCTTTCCAGTTTTATTGAGATGTAATTGACATACAGCACTGTATAAGCTTAAGGTGTATAACATCATGATTTGACTCAAATACGTCATGAAATGATGACCACAATCAGTTTAGTGAATGTCCGTCATCTCATATAGATACAAAATTAAAGAAATAGAAAACAAATTTTTTCCTTGTGATGAGAACTATTAGGATGTACTCTCTTTTTCTTCCTCTCTCTCTCTCTCTCTCTTGCTTAAAGCAAACAAGTTATTTTCTTTTTCTTTCTTCCTTCCTTCCTTCCTTTCTTTCTTTCTTTCTTTCTTTCTTGGAGTATACTTGATTTACAATATTGTGTTAGTTTCAGGTACAGAGCAAAGTGATTCAGTTATTTTTTTCAGATTATACTGCATTATAGGTTATTACAAGTTATCTAATATAATTCCTTGTGCTGTACAGTAAATCCTTATTGCTTATCTTTTATATATAGCGGTTTGTATCTCTTAATCCCATACTCCTAATTTGTTCCTCCCTCCCTCCCTCTCACATTGATATCACTTATATGTGGAATCTAAAAATAATACAAATAAAACTATATACAAAAACAGACTTACAGATGTAGAAAACAAACTTATGGTTACCAAAGGGGAGAGGATTTACTGTCTTAACACCTTTCATATATAGCATACAGCAGTGTCAATTATATTGATCATGCTGTACATTACATCCCTAGTACTTATTTATCTTATAACTAATAGCTTGTACCTTTTGACCACCTTCATCCAATTCCTTCTGCCGCCCCCCACCCCTTGCATCTGGTAACCACAAATCAGATCTCTTTTTCTATGAGTTTGTTTTTGAAGTATAATTGATCTACAACGCTATGTTAGTTCCTGGTGCACATATAGCACAAATTCTATATTTCTATACATTTCAAAATGATCACCACGAGAAGTCTAGTTACCACCTGTCCTCGTACGAAGATATTATATAGTTATTGACTATATTACCCACACTGTGCATTTCATATCTGTGACTCATTTATTTTGTAACTGGAAGTTTGTACCTCTTAATCTCCCTCGCCTATTTCTCTCCTCCTCCCATCTCTTTCCCCTCTGACAACTACCTGTTTGTTGTCTGTATCTATAACTCTGTTTCTGTTTTGTTATGTTCGTTCATTTGTTTTGTTTTTTTAGATTCCACATGTATGTTAAATCATACAGTATTTGTCTCTCTCTACCTGACTTATTTCACTTAGCATAATACTCTCTAGGTCCATCCATGTTGTGACAAATGGCAAAATTTCGTTCCTTTTTATGGCTGAGTAATTTTCCATTGTATAAATATATACCACATCTTCTTTATACATTCATCTATTTTTTTTTAGATTCCATTGGTCTTTTGCTTTTTATTTTTCTCAGTAGGACATATACATTCACCTATCGATGGACATTTAGGTTGCTTCCGTATCTTGGCTATTGCAAATCATGCTGCAGTGAACATAGGGGCACATATATATTTTTGAATTAGTCTTTTCATTTTCTTTGGATAAATACCCAGGAGTGGAATTGCTGGATAGTATGATAGTTCCATTTTTAATTTTTTGAGGAACCTTCAGACTGTTTTCCATAGTGGCTGCACTAATTTACATTCCCACCAATGGTGCACAAAGGTTCTCTTTTCGCCACATCCTTCCTAGCACTTGTTATTTGTGTTCTTTTTGATAATAGCGATTCTGACAGGTGTGAGGCAATATCTCGTGGTTTTTTTTTTTTTATTAATTTTATTTTTGGTTGTGTTGGGTCTTCGTTTCTGTGCAAGGGCTTTCTCCAGTTGTGGCAAGCGGGGGTCACTCCTCATCGTGGTGTGCGGGCCTCTCACTATCGTGGCCTCTCTTGTTGCGGAGCACAGGCTCCAGACACGCAGGCTCAGTAGTTGTGGCTCACGGGCCCAGCTGCTCCGTGGCATGTGGGATTCTCCCAGACCAGGGCTCGAACCCGTGTCCCCTGCATTAGCAGGCAGATTCTCAACCACTGCGCCACCAGGGAAGCCCTATCTCGTGGTTTTGATTTGCATTTTCCTGATGATTAATGACCTTGAGCATCTTTTCGTATACCTGTTGGCCATTTGTATGTCTTCTTCGGAAAACTGTCTATTCAGTTCCAACTGAATTTTATGATTGTTTTTTCTTTAAAATGCCATTTAATTTAAAATGCCATTTAATTTAAAATGCCATTGGGGGACTTCTCTGGTGGCACAGTGGTTAAGAATCCACCTGCCAATGCAGGGGACACGGGTTTGATCCCTGGTCCAGAAAGATCCCACATGCCATGGAGCAACTAAGCCGGTGCACCACAACTACTGAAGCCCATGCACCCTAGAGCCCACGTGCCGCAACTACTGAGCCCACGCACCGCAACTACTGAAGCCCGCATGCTCTAGAGCCCACGTGCCGCAACTACTGAGCCCGCATGCTGCAACTACTGAAGCCTGCATGCCTAGAGCCTGTGCTCCGCAACAAGAGAAGCCACCACAATGAGAAGCCCGTGCACCGCAGCGAAGAGTAGCCCCGACTTGCCGCAACTAGAGAAAGCCCACACGCAGCAACGAAGACCCAATGCAGCCAAAAATAAAAATAAAAATAAAATGCCATTGGGATTTTGATAGGTATTGCATTGGCTCTGTAGACCACTTTGGGTAGTATGGACATTTTGACAATATTAAGTCTACAATCCATGAATGAGGGATGCCTTTCCAGTTATATTCATCTGCTTTAATTTCTTTCATCAGTATTTTATAGTTTCCAGTGTACAAGTCTTTCACCTCCTTGATTAAGTTTATTCCTACGTATTTTGTTGCTTTGATGCTATTGTAAATGAGACGTTTTCTTAATTTAATTTTCAGATAGTTTGTTGTTAATATATAGAAATGCAACTGATTTTTGTATCTGATTAACCTTTTACCAGAGTTTGAGGATTACCAATGGCCAGGTTAAGACTTACTATGAAGAAGGTTTTAGGGCTAAGAGTGTAAACATGTTTCTCAGGTTGGCTGCCAATGTTATATGTCAGTCTACAAATAAAGTTAGTGTGAGAATGGACAACACATAGGATCCAGCTTGTGTTTAGATTTAGAGGCTCAGGCAGCAATCAGGGTTTGGGGCTAAGGCTGTTGCCAGGGTTTGAGTTTAGAGTGTTCATGTCCTGTTGTCAATTTGGGACTTAGACTCTGGCTAGTGTAGCAGGCATTCTGGTATCAGTAGTAGAGTTCAGTCTGTGCTAATTTTTAGCACCCCTACCCTGCCCAGTGTCATGGGTATATCTCTCCCCAGTTGAGGGCTAGGATTGTGGCCAGACCGACTGCTCAATCTCAAGCTAGTGCTAGGACTCAGTTTGTGGCCACTAATATAGTGAACTTTGTTTATGGGGTTAAGAATCAGTCTGTGACAGAGTTTAGTACTCAATCTTAGCCTGTTGTTAGTTCTAATAATATGAGGAGGGTTTTGATTTAACCTTGTAGAGTTAGGAATCATTCTTCAGCCAGGCTTAGGGTTTAGTCTCTGGGTCTCAGATTATGGGCAGGATTTACAGTCTTTGTCCCAAGGCAGTGCTTAGAATGTACCCAGCAATAGAGCTCCCATGGTGCTCCCTTCGCCATGGTGAGTTGTATCTGTGCTCAGGGTTAAAATTAATCTCTTGTTAGGTTTTCGGAAAAGACTAAGAAAAGTATTTGTTTTGTTTTGTCCTTAATTCATATTCAAAGTTTGGGTTCAGTCTTTGCCCAGTTTTGGTGAACCGTTCAGTTTCTGGTGTTGGCTGTGTCTGTGGCTAGTATTAAGGTTAAAGCTGTGGTCAGAGTTGGGATTCAGTCTGGGGCTAGCATTTAGCCAGAGATAGGTTCAGTCTACCCCAAAGATTCAGGATCAGTCATTAGCCATTTTGGGAGCATAAGTTTTATTTTCAGGGTGAAAACTCAGGCTAGAGGTTAAGTCTTATGGGCTCAGTCTGTGATGAGAGTTAAGAATTCAGTCTGTGACCGGAAACTGAGTTTGTAAACAGTTAGAGGCTATAAGATTTAGGGGCAAAATCAGTGGCCATTGATGAGGCCCAGGTTCAGTGGATTATTCCATGGTCAGATTTATGAACTCAGTATCTGGCCAGGTTTAGAACTTGAGCTATGAACAGAGTTAAGTCTCAGGCTGTGGCTATGTTCAGGGTTCTATCTGTGAACAGGATTAGGGCATAAGATGTGGTTGGACTATATCCTCAAGTTTTGAAGAAGATTTGGTTTCACTTCTTGGCCAGGATTAAAGCACAGTCTTTGGCTAAGTTTACAGTTCAGTCTCTGTACATGTTTTTGTTTCTGTATGAGGCCAAGTTTAGTAGTCATTCTGTTGCCAATATTGGGGTCATTTTCTGGTTAGTGCTAAGTCGGTGGAAATTGTAGCTGGGTAGGTTTCCAAGATCAGATCTCAGGCTGTGACCAAGTTAGAGCCTCAGTTTGTGGTGAGGGTTAGAGCTCGGTCAGTGCGTATGCTGAGCACTCATTTTGTGGTCAGTGGAGGATATTAAGTATATCCCAGAGTTAGGTCACAGTTTGTAGCTCAAACTTGAGACTCAGCCTGGGACAGGTTTAGAGGCTATGTCTGATCATAGGTTGGATCTCTGTATCACGAATTAAGGGCTTATCAGTAGCCATAGTTAGGGTTCAATAGGAGATCAAGGTTAGAGACTCATTCTGGGACTGGTCATAACTACACTACTTAGTCTTGGACCAGACATAGCCAGTGAGTATGTGACTAGATCTAGGGACTCAATTTAATCAGAGTTAAGGCCTTGGAGTATGGCCAGAAAGAGGCTCAGTTTATAGATAGAATTGAGGTCCCTATCTGGGACCGTGGTTAAGGTTTCAGTCTGAAATTAGGGTTAAGTCTCCAAGTCCAGAGTTAGGGATTCAAGCTATGTCTTAGGTTAGGTATTTGGTTGGAGCCCAGGGTTAAACACAGGAATTGTATTCAGTGTTAGCAGCTTGGTCTCTGACCAGACTTAAGAGACCTGCTCTTCAGCCTGTGGTCATTGATAGTGGTTTGTTAATTATATCTGAATAAAGTTATCATAAAAAAAGTTTTTAAAAAAGAAGAGGACTCCTACAAACAAAATAGCAGGCATGATTCAAGGAAGGAAACATGGAAAGAGGCTGATTACTGAATCAGGACCAACAGTGTCCTTGCTGTCTCAGAGTTTTATGCTTTGGAGGGGCAGCACATGAGACTGAGGTGAAAGGAGGAAACTGGTCAACAGGAAGCTGTACCCCAGGGAAGTGGATATGTGTTTTTTGAAGGAGAGAACCTTTTAAAAGTTGTCTGGGTGGAAGTAGTGCAAGTTTTTAAAATTTGCAAAGGATGGAAGCTGCCATTTGCTAAGTTCTTCCATCACCTTCCTAGTGCCAGTAATGGGCTTTCCTGAGCACTCTTTCTAAAATATTCCCCCACCTTTCCCCACACTACACTGATCTCCATCATACTCCCATATGCTCAAAAAATATCTGTGGAATGCATGCACACATGTTTTTTTCACTTACATTCTCCCATTAAATCTTAATGACTGTCCTTTATGATAAGTGTTTTATCACCATTATACAGATGAGGAAACCAGTTAAGCTAATTAAGAGACTAACAGGATCACACAGCTGGTAAACACAGAGCCAGGTTTCAAATCCAGTTTTACCTTACTCCATGCTATGCTCCTTGCATGCCACTACTTGGCCTGTATTAAGTTTGTAAGATTTGCATCTCACCTTCACCCCTTGACTTTATAAACTTCATTTCATTTAATTCTCACAACAACTCTGCAGAGTTGTTCGTATTATTATTTTCCCCCTTTTACAGTTGAGGAAATACGTTCAGAGAGGTTAAGTGATTTTTCTCAAAGTCACACAGCTAATAACTGGCAGAGGTGAGATTAGAACCTAAATATGTCCAACCCTCAGCTGAAGTTTTTCCTGGTGTATCATGCTGCCTCAGAGTACCTCAGCCTCCAGGAATGACTTTTGATGGACATTGTGGACTTTGCTGCAGGCTGACGTTGGGAAGGATTTAGTGGTAGAAATATGTGAGGCTTCCACTATGCAATTCATTACAGTAATTTAAACCTGTGAGGGACTGAGAGTGCACAGAAGGGGGCATACCATAAGCTCCATGGGGTAGATGTGCTGTAGGGCACCCCCTCCATGAGAATCACTAAGTATAAAATGAGAATTACTGATGGTGTATTATGCATGTGACGAATGTAGGAGTGGAAAAAGGTTGATGGTCGCTGAAGTAGGCCTCCATATTTTTGTCTGTATCTAAGGACCAGCCCTGCCAACTGTATTTCTATGGAGCTTACCGCCAACTTTCCATCATTTCCACAGTCTGCTTATGACTTGGCTTATCTACATTATATCAGGCATCCACATATTCCCCTAGGACGTTTATATGCTGAGGTCAAGAGGAATTGATTATATTTCTGCCTTCAATATGGCTGAGTAAGCTCCTACTGGACCTATGGGACAGCATCAAGACCAACACAATCACAATGGGAGTCCTAGAAGAGAAGAGAGGAAGGGGTAGAAAGAATATTAGAGGTAATAATGGCCAAAAACTTCCCTAATTTGATGAAATACATGAATCTACACATCTACAAACTCCAATAGAATAAAATTAAGCCACTTTTCTTTCTTTCTTTTATTTTCCAGCTTTATTGAGGTATAATTGACAGATAAAATTGTAAGATATTTAAAGTGTACAACATGATGGTTAGATATATGAGTTAACATATCAGTCACCTCACATATTTCCTTCCTTCCTTCCTTCCTTCCTTCCTTCCTCCCTCCCTCCCTTCCTCTCTTTCTCCCTCTCCCTCTCTTTCTTTCTTTACTGAGAATATTTAAGTTCTACTCTCTTAGCAAATTTCAATGAAACAATCCAATGTACTTTTCAATGCTATGGTCGACACATATTTTTTGGCTATAGTTTAGTACCCTTTCTCCAGATAAAATCTTGTGCATGAATTCAGTATATTAAAAGAGCACATCAGAGCTGTTCTGTTCTAGTCGTTCCTGATGCCAGCCATGGTCAGCACTTTGCCATAATGTACGCAGTGCTTCTATCCTAAGGTCATGTTCTCTGCATGTATAGTGGGCATAACTTTGCCTTAAGTGATCCAAAACCCTACACTCAAAGTACTGTGCACTTCGGGGGCTTCAGGCTGGAGGACAAGTGCTGTCTCTGGCTGGAAAAAGTGAAGAATGGACCTGTATCCCAAAACCAAGGAGGCTTCAGCATGGCCTCGTTTGTGGGTCTCACTACTTTTCTTTGTGCTCCTCCTTGACTGACCTGACCATGGACCATGATCCATTATTTATAATTCCAAAATTCAGTAATCTCTAAAAACCAAAAGTTTTCATAAGTTTGCTGCCAAAACTCATAGGCAGCAAAACTTGACCTGAATTGATATGAGGCCATGTATAGTCTTTATTTAACCTGTTTATGTGACTATCCATTTCACTATGAAATACTAATGTGTTTGTAACACCCCCCCGGGGGTGTTATATAATATACCATATATTCACCATATTGCCTGTCCAAAATACCCCAAATTCTGAATTTCAGAAAACATCAAACCCTAAGGGTTTTGTATGAGGAATTTTATTATTTTTATTTTTTTATTTTTTTTTGGAGTTTGGCCTCATTTTATTACCATATTTTAAGGTTAAGATAATCCTCAATAACATAAATTTGGTAACTGATTAAATTGAAGTAGTAACAGCAAGGGTAGATATTGTGTCCAGGAGACAATTTTAATAACAACAGAAATGTGGAGGTGGCGGAGAAATTATTAAATTAATAGAATTAATAGTGCTCTGAAAGGCAAGTCAAATATTATAGTTTTTCCATCCCCTACCTCAAAATAACATTTGCCTCCATTTCAAGTTGAAGGATGAAAGTGCCAGGATCATAACATGCTAATAGATTTTTAGTACGAGGATGTGCAACGTTACTGTTTTTTTTTTTTTAACATCTTTATTGGAGTATAATTGCTTTACAATGGTGTGTTAGTTTTCTGCTTTATAACAAAGTGAATCAGTTATACATATACATATGTTCCCATATCTCTTCCCTCTTGCGTCTCCCTCCCTCCCACCCTCCCTATCCCACCCCTGTATGAGGAATTTTCGACATGTATATTCTTTTCTCCTTGCTGTCTTGTTCTGATGTCACATTCCTCACTTTATCCAACACCGAGCAACATCTGCCAAGGCCAGGGAATGAAAACACTGATTTTTTTTCCCTTTACTTTTACCCTATATGGGTCTTTTAATTTAAAAGTAGGTTTCTTGTAAAGGACATAATTGTGTCTTGCTTTTTTATTCCATGTGAAAAATCTATGTCTTTTAAGTGGTATTTTTAGACAACTTGCACTTATTGTAATTATTGATATAGTTTGCTTGAAATGTACCATCATGCTAGCTGTTTTCTATTTATTCCATTTCTTCTTTGACTTTAACATTTTTGCACTTTTTAAAAATTGAGCATTTTTATTCCATTTTACCTCTACTATTGGTTTTTAATTTGTACCTCTTTTTAAAAATTCAGTGGTTTCCTAGAGTTTACAATATACATCTTTAATTAACTGGGATCTATAATAGAAGTAAGATGAAATTTTTCTTAGAAACAAATTCAATAGAAAATGTGAAACACCTTTACAAAGTATTTGCCTAGACCAGAGAAACTGAATGTGATAACTGGAAACAGTGTCCATACCTAGACCTAATATAGTATGTGCCACTCTCATAATTTATAAGTGGGTAAAGTTGACAATTAGGTAGACCTCACACAAATGAGGGTCCCTTGTTCCTTTCCTGACTACTCTATATGCCACCCTGACTTGTATATATGAGGCTTGACTTGAAAGTGAGAAATTCAGCTGTCAGAACACTGTATTTTTTTTTTGCAGCAAATCTACATATCATAAAATAAATAATAATAACTTATTATGACAGGAAAGGAAGTGGTAAGCAAAATAATATCTTTAATTTTTTAATTTAATTTTATTTTTTTAACATCTTTATTGGAGTATAATAGTTTTACAATGGTGTGTTACTTTCTGCTTTATAACAAAGTGAATCAGTTATACATATACATATGTCCCCATATCTCTTCCCTCTTGCATCTCCCTCCCTCCCACCCTCCCTATCCCACACCTCTAGGTGGTCACAAACCACGGAGCTGATCTCCCTGTGCTATGCGGCTGCTTCCTACTAGCTATCTATTTAACGTTTGGTAGTGTATATATGTCCATGCCACTCTCTCACTTTGTTCCAGCTTACCCTTCCCCCTCCCCGTGTCCTCAAGTCCATTCTCTAGTAGGTCTGCATCTTTATTCCCATCTTGCCCCTAGGTTCTTCATGACCTTTTTTTTTTCCCTTAGATTCCATATGTATGTGTTAGCATACTGTATTTGTTTTTCTCTTTCTGACTTACTTCACTCTGTATGACAGTCTCTAGGCCCATCCACCTCACTACAAATAACTCAGTTTCATTCCTTTTTATGGCTGAGTAATATTCCATTGTATATCTGTGCCACATCTTCTTTATCCATTCATCTGATGATGGACACTTAGGTTGCTTCCATGTGCTGGCTATTGTAAATAGAGCTGCAATGAACATTTTGGTACATGACTCTTTTTGAATTATGGTTTTCTCAGGGTATATGCCCTGTAGTGGGATTGCTGGGTCGTATGGTAGTTCTATTTTTAGTTTTTTAAGGAACCTCCATACTGTTCTCCATAGTGGCTGTATCAATTTACATTCCCACCAACAGTGCAAGAGGGTTCCCTTTTCTCCACACCCTCTTCAGCATATATTGTTTGTAGACTTTTTTAAAAAAAATTAATTAATTTATTTATTTTTGGCTGTGTTGGGTCTTTGTTGCTGGATGCGGGCTTTCTCTAGTTGCGGCGAGCTGGGGCTACTCTTTGTTGCGGTGCACGGGCTTCTCATTGCGGTGGCTTCTCTTGTTGTGGAGCACGGGCTCTAGGCACACAGGCTTCAGTAGTTGTGACACGTGGGCTCAGTAGTTGTGGCTCGCGGGCTCTAGAGCGCAGGCTCAGTAGTTGTGGCACACGGGCTTAGTTGCTCCGTGGCATGTGGGATCTTCCCAGACCAGGGCTCGAACCCGTGTCCCCTGCATTGGCAGGCGGATTCTTAACCACTGCACCACCAGGGAAGCCCCTGTTCGTAGATTTTTTGATGATGGCCATTCTGATCGATGTGAGATGATATCTCATTGTAGTTTTGATTTGCATTTCTCTAATGATTAATGATGTTGAGCATTCTTTCATGTGTTTGTTGGCAATCTGTATATCTTCTTTGGAGAAATGTCTATTTAGGTCTTCTGCCCATTTTTGGATTGGGTTGTTTGTTTGTCTGACATTGAGCTGCATGAGTTGCTTGTATGTTTTGGAGATTAATCCTTTGTCAGTTGCTTCATTTGCAAATATTTTCTCCCATTCTGAGGGTTGTCTTTTCGTCTTGTTTATGGTTTCCTTTGCTGTGCAAAAGCTTTTCAGTTTCATTAGGTCCCATTTGTTTATTTTTGTTTTTATTTCCATTTCTCTAGGAGCTGGGTCAAAAAGGATCTTGCTGTGATTTATGTCATAGAGTGTTCTGCCTACGTTTTCCTCTAAGAGTTTGATGGCCTTACATTTAGGTCTTTAATCCATTTTGAGTTTATTTTTGTGTATGGTGTTAGGGAGTATTCTAATTTCATTCTTTTACATGTAGCTGTCCAGTTTTCCCAGCACCACTTATTGAAGAGGCTGTCTTTTCTCCATTGTATATCTTTGCCTCCTTTTTCATAGATTAGTTGACCATAGGTGCGTGTGTTTATCTCTGGGCTTTCTATCTTGTTCCATTGATCTATGTTTCTGTTTTTGTGCCAGTACCATATTGTCTTGATTACTGTAGCTTTGTAGTATAGTCTGAAGTCAGGGAGTCTGATTCCTCCAGCTCCGTTTTTTTCCCTCAAGACTGCTTTGGCTATTCGGGGTCTTTTGTATCTCCATACAAATTTTTTTTTTAATTTATTTATTTATTTATCTTTGGCTGTGTTGGGTCTTCGTTTCTGTGCTAGGGCTTTCTCCAGTTGCGGCAAGTGGGGACCACTCTTCATCGCGGTGCGCGGGCCTCTCACTATCGTGGCCTCTCCCATTGCGGAGCACAGGCTCCAGACGTGCAGGCTCAGTAGTTGTGGCTCACGGGCCCAGTCGCTCCGCGGCATGTGGGACCTTCCCAGACCAGGGCTCGAACCCGTGTCCCCTGCACTAGCAGGCAGATTCTCAACCACTGCGCCACCAGGGAAGCCCCTCCATACAAATTTTAAGATGATTTGTTCTAGTTCCGTAAAAAATGCCATTGGTAATTTGATAGGGATTGCATTGAATCTGTAGATTGCTTTGGGTAGTAGAGTCATTTTCACAATGTTGATTCTTCCAATCCAAGAACATGGTATATCTCTCCATCTGTTGGTATCATCTTTAATTTCTTTCATCAGTATCTTACACTTTTCTACATACAGGTCTTTTGTCTTCATAGGTAGGTTTATTCCTAGGTATTTTATTCTTTTTGTTGCAATGGTAAATGGGAGTGTTTACATAATTTCTCTTTCAGATTTTTCATCATTAGTGTAGAGGAATGCAAGAGATTTCTGTGCATTAATTTTGTATCCTGCAACTTTACCAAATTCATTGATTTGCTCTAGTAGTTTTCTGGTGGCATTTTTAGGATTCTCTATGTATAGTATCATGTCATCTGCAAACAGTGACAGTTTTACTTCTTCTTTTCCAATTTGTATTCCTTTTATTTCTTTTACTTCTCTGATTGCCATGGCTAGGACTTCCAAAACTATGTTGAATAATAGTGGTGAGAGTGGACATCCTTGTCTTGTTCCTGAACTTAGAGGAAATGCTTTCAGTTTTTCACTATTGAGAATGATGTTTGCTGTGGGTTTGTCATATATGGCCTTTATTATGTTGAGGTAGGTTCCCTCTATGCCCACTTTCTGGAGAGCTTTTATCATAAATGAGTGTTGAATTTTGTCAAAAGCTTTTTCTGCATCTATTGAGATGATCATATGGTTTTTATTCTTCTATTTGTTAATATGGTGTATCACATTGATTGATTTGCGTATATTGAAGAATCCTTGCATTCCTGGGATAAATCCCACTTGATCGTGGTGTATGATCCTTTTAATGTGTTGTTGGATTCTGTTTGCTAGTATTTTGTTGAGGATTTTTGCATCTATATTCATCAGTGGTATTGGTCTGTAATTTTCTTTTTTGTAGTATCATTGTCTGGTTTTGGTATCAGGGTGATGGTGGCCTCATAGAATGAGTTTGGGAGTGTTCCTTCCTCTGCAATTTTTTGGAAGAGTTTGAGAAGGATGGGTGTTAGCTCTTCTCTAAATGTTTGATAGAATTCACCTGTGAAGCCATCTGGTCCTGGACTTTTGTTTGTTGGAAGATTTTTAATCACAGTTTCAATTTCATTACTTGTGATTGGTCTGTTCATATTTTCTGTTTCTTCATGGTTCCGTCTTGGAAGGTTATACCTTTCTAAGAATTTGTCCATTTCTTCCAGGTTGTCCATTTTCTTGGCATAGAGTTGCTTGTAGTAGTCTCTTAGGATGCTTTGTATTTCTGCGTTGTCTGTTGTAACTTCTCCTTTTTCATTTCTAATTTTATTGATTTGAGTCTTCTCCCTCTTTTTCTTGATGAGTCTGGCTAATGGCTTATCAATTTTGTTTATCTTCTCAAAGAATCAGGTTTTAGTTATATTGATCTTTGCTATTGTTTTCTTTGTTTCTATTTCATTTATTTCTGCTCTGATCTTTATGATTTCTTTCCTTCTGCTAACTTTGGGTTTTGTTTGTTCTTGTTTCTCTAGTTCCTCTAGGTGTAAGGTTAGATTGTTTACTTGAGATTTTTCTTGTTTCTTTAAGTAGGCTTGTATAGCTATAAACTTCCCTCTTAGAACTGCATCTGTTCGCTCAGACAGGACTGGGTTAACGGAGCAGGTGATTCGCAGGCTCTGGCTCACCCAGGCCATGGGGAGAGAGGAGTACGGATGCGGGGCGAGCCTGTGGTGGCAGAGGCTGGCGTGACGTTGCACCAGCCCGAGGCGCGCCATGCGTTCTCCTGGGGAAGTTGTCCCTGGATCACGGGACCCTGGCAGTGGCGGGCTGCACAGGCTCCCAGGAGGGCAGGTGTGGATAGTGACCTGTGCTTGCTCACAGGCTTCTTGGTGGCGGCAGCAGCAGCCTTAGTGTCTCATGCCCGTCTCTGGGGTCCGCACTGATAGCCGCGGCTCGCGCCCGTCTCTGCAGCTCGTTTAGGCGGCGCTCTGAATCCCCTCTCCTCGCGCACCAGGAAACAAAGAGGCAAGAAAAAGTATCGTCTCTTTGGCAGCTCTAGACTTTTTCCCGGACTCCCTCCCGGCTAACTGTGGCACACTAGCCCCTTCAGGCTGTGTTCACGCACCCAACCCCAGTCCTCTCCCTGGGATCCGACTGAAGCCCGAGCCTCAGCTCCCAGCCCCCGCTCGCCCCGGCGGGTGAGCAGACAAGCCTCTCGGCCTGGTGAGTGCTGGTCGCACTGATCCTCCGTGCGGGAGTCTCTCTGCTTTGCCCTCCACACCCCTGTGGCTGCGCTCTCCTCCGTGGCCCGGAAGCTTCCCCCCTCCGCCACCCGCAGCCTCCGCCCGCGAAGGGGCTTCTAGTGTGTGGAAACCTTTCCTCCTTCACAGCTCCCTCCCACTGGCACAGGTCCTGTCCCTATTCCTTTGTCTCTGTTTTTTCTTTGTTCTTTTGCCCTACCCAGGTACGTGGGGATTTTCTTGCCTTTTGGGAAGTCTGAGGTCTTCTGCCAGCGTTCAGTGGGTGTTCTATAAGAGCAGTTCCACATGTAGATGTATTTCTGATGTATCTGTGGGGAGGAAGGTGATCTCCGCGTCTTACTCTTCCGCCATCTTGAAGCTCCTCCTAATATCTTTATTTTTTCTTCCATCCCAGTTTCATATCCAAAAACATATTCTTCCATGCCACATTGACAAACTCTCCAGGGTCCTCCATCTAAAGACCCACTTGTAATCCAGCTGGAAACAGGGTCTGGATGCTAAGCTGAAAACCTGACAATACTACTATACTAACATCGAGTACAACTTGTCAATCTCTTCTTCCAACACTTAGACTCCAAGCTCTTTAAATGTACTGGGTTATTTAACCTTCATAACTATCTTATGAAATGGCTACTGTTGTTATTATCATCTCAATTTTACAAATGACGAAACTGAAGCAAGAGAGATTAAATAACTTATTCAAGTCCACACAGCTAAGAATTAGCCAAGCAAAGATTTTGATATACCTGTGTCTCTTTTGCATATTCTCTTTCTTTTGAAACTGGCTTATGGCATAACCTAATGAACAGATTCTTAGACACTGTGTGTGTGTGTGGGGTGGGTGGTGGGTAGGATGGGCTGTGGGTCTGGGTAGCCAGCCAGCCACCCACCCTCCACTGCCAAGATCCAGCAAGGCCAAGATATTTTTATACCCATTTTTCCTATGGAGGCAAGAATGTGAAATTCATTATGCGGATTTGTAATCTGATGATTTGGCTGGAAAAGCAGGCTCGATGGATACTTTCCCTCACTGATCCCTAAGGACTTCTCTGATATAAAATATTATGTGTTGATGGGTATGTTTTTATTTACATGTGTGCATGGGTATGCATTTACATGCATGATTCTGTGTCAATTAGCATGTACGTGTTAAGTATAGTACATTGGTTCTCAAACTTAATCTAATGTCAATTACCTGGATAAAATCTCAAACATTTCTGGAGCCTATCCTCAGAGATTCTGATTTAGCTTAGCTGACATGGGGTGCCACGGTTTGTTATATGCACCTGAAGTGATTCTAATGCAGGTGGTTTCTGCAGAGCACATTTTGAGAAACAATAAGATAATGGTTTAGAGTGAGCTCTGGAGCCAGGCTGCTAGTGAGTGGTTGTAGGCGTGGGCAAGTCAACTTGCCTCTCTTAACCTCAGTTTTCTCGTCTGTGAAAAATGAATAATAGTACCTGCCTTGCGAGGTTGCTATGAGGATTGAATGACATATATTGATTTAAAACGTGTGTCATTTGATGTGCCTGACCCACCATAAGTGCTCAATAAATAGTAGCTCTTATTATTCCTGTAATGCTGTTTATATTAATCACTACACTAGGAGGACTCTAAGACATGGTCTCTGCCCTATAATACTTACAATTAAGAAGACTAAAGCACATGAAGAAACTAGAGGACATTTAAAAATGTTAAATTGTGGGATGCTAACTTTAAGGGTGAGTAGTAAATAAGAATCTTAAGACTGAAGTGATTGAGAGCCAGGAAAGGTTAGCATTTTGTCTGGAGGACTTCACTGTGACCAAGGAGTGCTAATAGTAAGATAAGTGTAGTACTACAATTGCAGGCATACCTAGTTTTATCGTGCTTCACTTTATTGTGCTTCACAGCTATTGCATTGAGCAACTCTGTTGGCACCAGTTTTCCAACAGCATTTGCTCATTTCATATCTCTGTGTCACATTTTGGTAATTCTTGCAATATTTCAAACATTTTCATTATTATTGTATTTGTTATGGTGATCTGTGATCTTTGATGTTACTATTGTAATTGTTTTGGAATTTTTTAGCAATAAAAATTTTTTAAGTGAGGTATGTAGTTTTTTTAGACAAATATTATGCATATTGCAAACTTAATAGACTACAATCTAGTGTAAACATAACTTTTATAGGTACTGGGAAACAAGAAAAATCATGTGACTTCCTTTATTGCAATATTTGCTTTATTGCGGTGGTCTGGAACTGAACCTGCAGTATCTCCGAGGTCTATCTGTATATAAATTAGGATAGCACTTTCCACATGTCAGGTGTTCATGGAAGGAAGGTGTCAACTTGAGCTAGAGAAACAAGAGAAAGCTTCATGGAGCAGTTAGAAGTCGAACAGGTCCTCAGTGGATGGGGAGGGTTTGAATGAGTGGAGAGGAGAGGAATAGGACATTCAAAGCAAAGGAAGTAGCCTGTGTTGGGCATAGAGATGGGAACGGAGAGTACGTGCAGCTGGCACCAGTCACATTGTATTCCTAGAGTTGTGCACCAGAGGGCACTAGTCACCTAGACCACAAGGATAATGGCAACCATCATCGTTCTCACCACCCCTCAGCCCAGAATTGTGCAGTGCAGTTGTCCTTAGTGCATGCTAGTAAATAGTGAAGAGGTAGGGAGGGGCCAGTTCCTGAGGGGCTACTATGACCAGGAATTTTTGTCGTAGCCTATAACCTCACTCCCTGAGAAGGATTTAAAGAACCTGGAAAGCTGAAAAGGTGAAAGGGGTTGCAGACAATGTGAGTGGAAGTCAGGGTAGGTTCGGGACAGTAGGTCCTGTGTCTCAGGAAAACTAGAGGTGGGGTGCTGCTCTTGTATAGCTTTCCCAAGATAGGAAAGGGAGATGCAGTTATCCAAGGCTCTGGACACCTTGCCTTCTGAAGTCCTGGCTACTCTGCTGGTGGCCCTATGGCAGGAGAAGGTTTCCACTCATTTAGAGAGCATATATTTGGTATTTTATTTATGCCTAGCTCAGACCTATTAAGTGCCTCAGTTTGGCTGACACTTCATAGATTATAAGTAACTTCTATGCCCATTCTCTCATTTTGTCCTTACCACGTTCTGTGAAGAAGAGTCAGAGGCAATTAATTCCATTTCACAGAGGTAAAAACAAAGTCTAAGGAGTGTGTTGACTCAACTTAGATTATGCAGTTAGTAAGTGATGTCTTCTCACAGCCCAAGTCTTCTGACTTTGACAAGTTGATATTTACAATATCTTTAGCTTTCCACCATGTAAGATGCTATGTAGAGAGAAATAGAAATCAATTAGAAATCATGGTCCCTGCCCTCAAGGGGCCTAGAATTTTTGGAAGAAATAAACATGTTAGCATTGTGACTTTAAGCAAGTCCACTCCCATCTCTGGGTTGAGCCCTTTTCAATAAAATAATGGTTTGCACTATATGACCTCAAACACTTTGTTTCCCATCCTCCTAGAAATAAACAGCCATTGAATCACAGAAAACAGCGCATGATGACGTAGTGTGGTTGGGTGAGGGAATAATCACTCAGGCCACCTTGGGAAGCTACTGCAGAGTCCAATGGCTAGAGCTACTGTGAGGAAAGATGAGGGGAAATGGAATTGGGGAGAAAGCCCTAGCTCTCTTGTTGGTGCTAAAAATTGTTCACTCTGATATCCACCAGTGTGCTGGTCCCACAAATACGCCGTATGTTGGCTCTTTGAGGTACCTCTCTACTCATTCGTCACCAACCCCCTTGGTGCTCACTGATTTTAGCTAAAAGTGGGGGTTAATCAACAAAGACATCTTAGAGGAGGATGTCACAGATCCTGTGGTGTGTCAGAAAGAATTCAGGGTAGTAGGAATCTGGAGTCACTGAAGTGACTGAGAACCAGGAAAGGGTTAGTCTCCTAAAGCACCTGCTCTGGAGGGCTTCAGTGTGACAAAGGACTGGTAATAATAAGATAATTGTAGTCCTACAATTATATAAATTAAAGATAGCGCTTTCTACATGCCAGGTGCTTTCACAAGTGTTTTTACAGGAATAACTCTTTTATTCATTATGATAACCTTGTGTGATAGCAACTGTAATTTTCCCCATTTTACAATTGTGGAAACTGATGTATATTATGCACTGTCTATCCACCTCTTTTCCTCAGAGCTCTTTTCTCTTCTTAATTCTCTCCCTCCACTTTGAACCTCACTCATTATCTGCCTTATCTTTGGATAACATTTTATTCCAATAATGTTCTACTGTATAAGATAAAATGCCCAAAGTCTAGAATTTTGAGGATTCCAGACTCAAGGCACCTTGTAAATCTAGCCAACCATAGCTAACTAATACTCCTTCTGCCCTCCCAACCTCATAGAAATGTCTTCAATGGGACATCTTCCAGGAAGTACCAGCTAGTGACTGAGATAACAGGGAGAGGTTGGAAATGCAGGCAGAGAGACTGTCTCAAAGCCAAAGGGATTAAGAAGATTTAGAGAACCTTTTGAAAGTGTGTCAGGGGGACACTTTGTCTTCAAAGAAAGGCCTCCTGGCCCAAATGCTTGAAAGGAAGTGTGAGGGAAGGTAGAAATACATGAATGAAAAGAATGTGCAGGGCTGTAACCTGACTTATGGGCTAAGACGGTCCATGCAGTGTACTTTGGGGCAGACTTTAAACAAACAAAAAACAAAATCTCTCCTCCCATAAAAGTCTTGTTTGGTTCTTCAGGAAACCCCCTTAGAATTCAAATGTGAAATATATAGCTAGTGGCAAGCAGCTGCATCGCTCCGATCGGTGCTTTGTGACCACCTTAGTGGGGTGGGATAGGGAGGGTGGGAGGGAGAAGCAAGAGGGAGGGGATATGGGGATATATGTATACATATAGATGATTCACTTTGTTATACAGCAGAAACTAACACAACACTGTAAAGCAAGTATACTCCAATAAACATGTTAAAAAAAATAAAAATGAAAAGTCTTTAGGAAGTTTTGCGCAGAGATTATGGGCTTCTCACATTCTCTGCTGCCACCTGGTGGACATCAAGAGGTAATGACTAGGGGGTGGGGGCCGACCAAGCTGACCACGCACAGATCCGGTGCTGTGGCACTGCGGCCCCGGGGCAGCCAGCGCCGGGGACATGCGCTGATTTGATCCCTCCAGAGAAGCCGTGTGGCTCACAGGGTCTTGGTGCTCCGGCCGGGTGTCAGGCCTGTGCCTCTGAGGTGGGAGAGCCGAGTTCAGGACACCGGTCCACCAGAGACCTCCCGGCTCCACTCCACGTAATATCAAAAGGTGAAAGCTCTCTCAGAGATCTCCATCTCAACGCTAAGACACAGCTCCACTCACCGACCAGCAAGCTACAGGGCTGGACACCCTATGCCAAACAACTGGGAAGACAGGAACACAACCCCACCCATTAGCAGAGAGGCTGCCTAAAATCATAATAAGGTCACAGACACCCCGAAACACACCACCAGATGCGGTCCTGCCCACCAGAAAGACAAGATCCAGCCTCATCCAGCAAAACACAGGCACTAGTCGCCTCCACCTGGAAGCCTACACAACCCACTGAACCAACCCTAGCCACGGGGGGCAGACACCAAAAACAACAGGAAATATGAACCTGCAGCCGGCAAAAAGGAGACCCCAAACACAGTAAGTTTAGCAAAATGAGAAGACAGAGAAACACACAGCAGATGAAGGAGCAAGGTAAAAAACCACCAGACATAACAAATGAAGAGGAAATAGGCAGTCTACCTGAAAAAGAATTCAGAGTACTGATAGTAAAGATGATCCAAAATCTTGGAAATGGAATGGAGAAAATACAAGAAACGTTTAACAAGGACCTAGAAGAACTAAAGAGCAAACAAACAGTGATGAACAACACAATAAACGAAATTAAAAATTCTCTAGAAGGAATCAATAGCAGAATAACTGAGGCAGAAGAACGGATAAGTGACCTAGAAGATAAAATAGTGGAAATAACTACCACAGAGCCAAATAAAGAAAAAAGAATGAAAAGAATTGAGGACAGTCTTGGAGCCCTCTGAGACAACATTAAACACACCAATATTCGAATTATAGGGGTCCCAGAAGAAGAAGAGAAAAAGAAAGGGACTGAGAAAATATTTGAAGAGATTATAGTTGAAAACTTCCCTAATATGGGAAAGGAAATAGTCAATCAAGTCCAGGAAGCACAGAGAGTCCCATACAGGATAAATCCAAGGAGAAACACACCAAGACACATATTAATTTATCAAAAATTAAATACAAAGAAAAAATATTAAAAGCAGCAAGGGAAAAACAACAAATAACATACAAGGGAACCCCCACAAGGTTAACAGATGATCTTGCAGCAGAAACTCTGCAAGCCAGAAGGGAGTGGCAGGACATATTTAAAGTGATGAAGGAGAAAAACCTACAACCAAGATTACTCTACCCAGCAAGGATATCATTCAGATTTGATGGCGAAATTATAACCTTTACAGACAAGCAAAAGCTAAGAGAATTCAGCACCACCAAACCAGCTTTACAACAAATGCTAAAGGAACTTCTCTAGGCAGGAAACACAAGAGAAGGAAAAGACCTACAATAACAAACCCAAAACAATTACGAAAATGGTAGTAGGAACATACATATCGATAACTACCTTAAATGTGAATGGATTCAATGCTCCAACTGAAAGACGTAGACTGGCTGAATGGATACAAAAACAAGACCCCTATATATGCTGTCTACAAGAGACCCACTTCAGACCTAGGGACATATACAGACTGAAAGTGAAGGGATGGAAAAAGATATTCCATGCAAATGGAAATCAAAAGAAAGCTGGAGTAGCAATTCTCATATCAGACAAAATAGACTTTAAAATGAAGACTATTACAGGAGACAAAGAAGAACACTACATAATGATCAAGGGATCAATCCAAGAAGAAGATATAACAATTGTAAATATTTATGCACCCAACATAGTAGCACCTCAATACATAAGGCAAATGCTAACAGCCATAAAAGGGGAAATTGACAGTGACACAGTCATAGTAGGGGTCTTTAACACCCCACTTTCACCAATGGACAGATCATCCAAAATGAAAATAAATAAGGAAACACAAACTTTAAATGATACAATAAACAAGATGGACTTAATTGATATTTATAGGGCATTCCATCCAAAAACAATAGAATACACTTTCTTCTCAAGTGCTTGGGTCACAAATCAAGCCTTGGTAAATTTAAGAAAATTGAAATTGTATCAAGTATCTTTTCTGACCACAACACTATGAGACTAGATACCAATTACAGGAAAAAAATATGTAAAAAATACAAACACATGGAGGCTAAACAGTACACTACTAAATAACCAAGAGATCACTGAAGGAATCAAAGAGGAAATCAAAAAATACCTAGAAACAAATGACAATGAAAACACGATGACCCAAAACCTATGGGATGCAGCAAAAGCAGTTCTAAAAAGGAAGTTTATAGCAATACAATCCTACCTCAAGAAACAAGAAACATCTCAAATAAACAACCTAACCTTACACCTAAAGCAATAGAGAAAGAAGAACAAAAAAAACCCCAAGTTAGCAGAAGGAAAGAAATCATAAAGGTCAGATCAGAAATAAATGAAAAAGAAATGAAGGAAACAATAGCAAAGATCAATAAAACTAAAAGCATGTTCTTTGAGAAGATAAACAAAATTGATAAACCATTAGCCGACTCATCAACAAAAAGAGGGAGAAGACTCCAATCAATAGAATTAGAAATGAAAAAGGAGAAGTAACAACTGACACTGCAGAAATACAAAGGATCATGAGTGATTACTACAAGCAGCTATATGCCAATAAACTGGACAACCTGGAAGAAATGGACGCATTCTTAGAAAAGCACAACCTTCCGAGACTGAACCAGGAAGAAATAGAAAATATGAGCAGACCAATCACAAGCACTGAAATTGAAACTGTGATTAAAAATCTTCCAACAAACAAAAGCCCAGGACCAGATGGCTTCACAGGCGAATTCTATCAAACATTTAGAGAACAGCTAACACCCATCCTTCTCAAACTCTTTCACAATATAGCAGAGGGAGGAACACTCCGAAACTCATTCTACAAGGCCACCATCACCCTGATACCAAAACAAGACAAAGATGTCACAAAACAAGAAAACTACAGGCCAATATCACTGATGAACATAAATGCAAAATAGTAAAAAATACTTTAAATTAGACATTCATTTAAAAAAAATTTTTGTACAGCTTTTAATTTTTATTTATTTAAAATATTTTTGTTTTTAATGTATGTTTATTTAAAATATTTTTATTTTAAAAGCTTTATTGAGGTGTAATTGATATATAAAAACTATACATATCAAGTGGACATACAAACAGAAAGATGTGAAATAAGAGTTGACTGAATTCAGGAAAGTAATTGAAGATATCATCGTAGAAATGATCAAATTGTAATTGAAAATCACTATAGAAATGCTGGTTAAATTGTAATTGGTAATTGAAGGACAGCTTGGCTGGTTGTAAAATCCTTGGCTCATAGTGTATTTTCTTGAGTTTCTTGAAAATGCTACTCTTTTGTTGTCTTGTTTTCCATGTTGCTATTGAGAAGTCTGATGCTAAGCTGATTTTCATTCATTTGAAGTTACTTCACTTTTTGCCAAGAGGCTCTAAGGATTATTTCTTTACCTTTAAAGTCTAATAGTTGCACTCGGATTTTTCTTGGTGTTCACTGGGTCAGTTTTCCCAGGTACATGGTGAGCCATATCAGTGTGAAGATCCAGGTCTCCTTTTATTTATGGTTTTTTTTCTTTTAATTGTACTTTTAAAGATTAGTTCTATTTTATTGTTGCATAGGGAATACATGGGTATAGAATGATATCAAATAAAGATTGATTCGGAGAAATCAGGTAATAGGAGAATACAGGTATTATAAAAAGGTAGTAATATAATGGTAACCACTGGAACACAACTACAAATTTACCTAAATACAAAGAAAAAAGATAGACCACGTAGAAAAACACAGTATATGTGATAGCATACAGCATGATTGCTCTTGCAATGTGTCCTTTTAGCTGGGCTACAGCCCCCAGTTATTCAAAAACTATGTGTTGCTGTAAAATAAAATCTTGCAGATGCAATTTAAGCCACTAATTATTGACTTTAAGTAAGGGAGATTATCCTGGATAATCTGAATGGGCCCCACTGAATCAACTGAGAGGCCTTAAAAGCAAGGCTGAATTTTCTCCAAAAGACAGAAGAAATTTTGCCTGTGGACAACAGCTTTGGCTTGTGCCTGTGGAGTCTGGGCCTGCCCGTGATCTTCCCTTTATGACTATGGATTTCAGGCTTGCTTAGCCACCCCCACAGCAAAATAGGCCAATTCCTATAATAAATCTCTCTCCACATACACACTTACAGAGACACAAAAGAATGCATGCACACACACATCCTACTTATGCTACTTGTCCGGATTAACCCTGACTGATACACACATTAAATTTAAAATAAAATAGCATGACAGAGTTGAAAGTAAACCTGTTAGTCATATCAATAAATGTGAATGTGTTTAATTCACTATTTAAAAAAATTATTCAGGGAAAATACAAGATGAGCCTGGAGCATCTTGTAGTATTAAAAAGTAAGGAAGTGCTAAAAAAAAATGGTGGGGCATGTCAAAGGCACATGGGAGTCAATCTGAAAGAGCTCCCAATGGCCAAATATGGAAAAATCTGAACAAAAGTATAAATAACATAGTACTGGATTATAACCTGAAATATAAAATAAATATTTATGGGTCCTTAATGGTATAAATAAATGACTGAATAAATAAATTAATGGAGGAATAGAGAAAAATAATCCTTACAAAGGAATTATACATAATTTATGTAGATTCTCCACTCTAGGAGTTGGAACTTAATTATCACCAACCTCTCTCCCCTTCCCCCGCCTCCCCCCATCAGTGTGGGCAGGACTTACTGACTTGTTTCTACCTGGGGAAAAAGTTAACTTCTTACATGTCCTCTTACTACCTCAGAGCTGGCAGCAGGAACTCTCATTTCAAAGCCTCCGTATGCTTCAAATCTCTTTGACTTCCCTTTCTGTTACCAGCTGGAGAAAATATGCACTTAAACGTACTCATGTGATTTGGCTAGGCTCACCTGAATAAAGGTCAACTGTACCATATAATATAACAATCACAAGAGTGGTATCTCTTCATATATACAGGTTCCAGGGATTAGGCCATGACATTTTAGGGGCCATTTTTAGAGTTCTCAACACACTGTTGTATAAATTTGCATTGAAGATTAAATTCACACTTACAGAAAACTGATTTGTGTGAAGAATTAGATCTTTATAGAAAAATTGTTCTGCAAGAATCATCAGCTCTAGGTATAACACAATTTATATTTCAGTATTATTTATCAGAAATGTATTCCAATATTATCACAGCCTATAAATATATGTTGCTTTCATTATGACAACTGAAAATGAGATTGCTAAAAGGATAAATTTTGAGTATCCAATGAATGACTTTGCAGAGTGAGCCAGAAAAACCTTATGACCAATCACGATATCACATTAATAAGATATTATTTATTGTATTATATAAAATTATGACACCGTTTTTTGCAATTTATAAATTTGTGTTGTTATTCATGTGTCATTGTTACTATTATATTTTATATATAATAAAATATCTTAAGGGAAAACATTGATATTTTTGTACCTTTAACAGCACTTTTTCTCTGGTTTTTGAACAAGGGTCCCTGCATTTTCATTTTGCACTAGGTCCCACAAATTATGTACCCAGCCTTGACCTGGCAAGAACATTATAAGAAAAGCAAATTACAAACCAATATCCTTTATGAGCATAGACACAAAAATCTTTAATAAATATTAACAACTTGAATCCAGCAATATATAAAACGGATAATGCATCATAAACAATTAGTGATTACCTCAAGAATCAAAGTTTTATTTCATATTCAAAAAATCTATCAAGTTAATTCATAAGATTAACAGAATAAAGATTAGAAAACCATATGATAATCACAACAAAGCAGAAAAATTTGGCAATACTCAACATCAATTCAAAATTAAAAGGAAAATCTCAGCAGACTAAGGAACTTCTTCAGCCTGATAACAGGTATCTAGAAAAACCAACAGCTAACATAATTCTTAGCTGTAAAATACTAAATGCTTTCCCTTTAAAGTTAGGAAGAAGGTAAAAACATCTGCTCTTACCATTTCTATTCAGCATTATACTGGAGACTGTAATAAATGCAATACAGAAATAAAAATAAATAAAAAGCACAAAGATTGAGAAGAAGGAAAGTTAAACTGTTTTTTTCCCATAATCAACATGATTATTTACATATAAATCCTAAGGAATCTTCAAAAAATAGAAAAGTTACAAGATAAAAGGGCAATATATGAGAACCGATTGTATTCTTGCAACAAATAATTGGAATATGAAAAGTAAAAAATATTTACAAAAGCATCAAAAATAGGCGTATATTTAATGAAAAATGTGCAGGTCTCCTACACTGAATACTCAAAATACTGAAGACCTAAACAAATTGAGGGATATAACATGTTCACTACTTAGAAGACTCAATATTTTTAAGATTTGAATTCTCCACAAATTGATCCTACTTTCAATGGAATTCTGATTGAAACTTCAGCTGTTTTTTTTTTTTTGGTAAAAATTGATAGGCTATTTCTAAAATTTATATAGAAGTGCATCTTGGCTAGGATAGCCAAAATAATCTTGAAAAAAGATTAAAGTAGGAGAACTTACACTATCTGATTTTAGTATCTAAAATAATGCTGCACACATTTACAATAGCCAGGACATGGAAGCAACCTAAGTGTCCATCGACAGATGAATGGATAAAGAAGATGCGGCACATTTATACAATGGAATATTACTCAGCCATAAAAAGAAACAAAACTGAGTTATTTGTAGTGAGGTAGATGGACCTAGAGTCTGTCATACAGAGTGAAGTAAATCAGAAAGAGAAAAACAAATACCATATGCTAACACATATATATGGAATCTAAAAAAAAAATGGTTATGAAGAACCTAGGGGCAGGACAGGAATAAAGATGCAGACGTAGAGAATGGACTTGAGGACACGAGGATGGGAAGGGTAAGCTGGGATGAAGTGAGAGAGTGGCATGGACATATATACACTACCAAATATAAAATGGATAGCTAGTGGGAAGCGGCCACATAGCACAGGGAGATCAGCTCGGTGCTTTGTAACCACCTAGAAGGGTGGGATAGGGAGGGTGGGAGGGAGATGCAAGAGGGAGGAGATATGGGGATACATGTATATGTATAACTGATTCACTTTGTTATAAAGCAGAAACTAACACACCATTGTAAAGCAATTTTACTCCAATAAAGATGTTAAAAAAATCAAATACATAAAGCACTAAAAATAAAAGAAAAAAGTGATATCTGTATTTTGTAAAATTCAAAAATGTCAAGACATCAAAAGACATTATTAAGAAAATGATAAGACAAACCATTGTACTGGAAAATATATGTGCAAAATATGTGACTGACAAATGGTTCACATCCAGACATTTAAAGAACTCTTACAAACCAATAATAAAAATAAACAACCTGATCAAAGATGGACTTAATACTTAGACATTTCACAGAAGAGTATCCACAAATGGATATTCTTGGATACTCTATGGCTAATAATGATACTCAACAACATTAGTCATTAAATTAAAATCGTAGTGATATACTACTACACACACACTGAAATAGATGAAATTAAGAAGCGTTTAGAGACCACAGTCTGTATGCTGTGGTGGTTAATTTGCTACTATGTTCATATGTTCTAGGCTTTTTCTATGATCAGAGCTATGAATTAAATATTTGTTAAGAAAAACTGCATTATGAATTCATACTAATATTTCTAATTTAAATATAGGATTATAGAATTTTTTCTTGTTCTATTTTATATCTGTATCTCTTTTCTCAAATGTTGAAAATCTTGGTTCCCAATGACATTAGTAAAATTGTTTGTTTTATTCTAAAATATTTTATAGTTTCATAACAATTCCAATACTTTACTAACAGTATGGTTATTGATAACACTTTAAGATTTGTTTGCAGCTAGTTTTGTTCCTAAGGTATAACCCACTAGTCATGTATAGTCAAATTATTGTTTTAAAATCACTTGAAATAATTCCTTTCTCTGTGATTAAGGTTAGGTCATCATCTCAATACAATGTTAGGTTTATCAGTTTCATTTTGTGTTTTAATTTTTAGTGATTGCTTTGATATTTTGATTTATTTAATTTTTAAAATAATTTGTAAAACAGCTACATGGTTCCAAAGACAAATATACAAAATAAGATACATTTACGTAAGATTAGCTGTTCTTTTCATCCTGTTCTCTCCCTCCTCTTATAGGTAGCCAACTTTATTATTTTTGGCTTATCTTTCTAATATTGTTTTAAAATATAGATATAAATACACATTCCTGTTCTCCCTCTTTCTCAGATAAAATGTAACATACCCTATACATTATTCTGCACTTTTTAAAAACCAAACACTAGGTCCTGGAGATCATTTAGTGGCAGTACTTAGAAAGATTTTTCATTCCTTTTTACAGCTGCATAATTTTCCTTGTGTGGATAGAAATAGGTTATTCAATTGGTCCCTAAAGCATGTACTTTAATGGAAGAGCATCACTCAGCAGGCCTGGGAATGAGGCCCCCAGGGCATTAAAGAAAAGTGTCAACTCCAAATTATTTACAGTTATTTGGATTTATTTGGGCAGTTATTATTTGGGCCATTATTATTTGAGCAGTTATTTGCTCAAAGAGGAAGTTGCTCGGGTTTCCCCGGTTGCGCAGTGGTTAAGAATCCGCCTGCCAATGCAGGGGACATGAGTTCGAGCCCTGGTCTGGGAAGATCCCACATGCCGCGGAGCCACTAAGCTCGTGCGCCACAACTACTGAGCCTGCGCTCTAGAGCCCACGAGCCACAATTACTGAGCCCGTGTGCCACAACTACTGAGCCTGTGAGCCACAACTACTGAAGCCTGTGCGCCTAGAGCCCGTGCTCTGCAACAAGAGAAGCCACCGCAATGAGAAGCCTGCACACTGCAACAAAGAGTAGCCCCCGATCCCCGCAGCTAGAGAAAGCCCACACACAGCAACAAAGACCCAATGCAGCCAAAAATAAAATATAAATAAATTTATAAAAAAAAGAGGAAATTGCTCAAAAGGTGAGGGAACTATTTCAATACTGAGCTGTTTCCTGGCAAGAAGGAATTGTAAAATCCTTGAGAGTGAAGGGAATTAATATGATGGGGGGGGGGGAATTACAATCCTTGAAAGAAAATGATGTCTTGGTTCGTTAGGGGGAAATCTTTGCTTTGACAGAAAGATTGCTACTTAAGGAACTGCGATATTGGAGGCTGAATGAAACACACTGGTATAATATAACTACCTAAGAGTCTTTAATTCCACATATCACTGTAGAAATTTATAATAATTTTTTTTTAATTCAGAAGATGTTTTCCCCCTAGCTATGAACAACAACAACAACAACAGCAACAACAACAGTTAGAGGGCATTTGATATTGTCCTGACACTGCTTATTCTTTTATTGGGTTTCCCATCAATTATTTCATTTCATCTTTGTAACTACCCTTACAGGTGTGTATGGCAGGTATTATTTTCCCCATGTGAGAGATAAGAATATTCAGAGGTGTGAAATAACTTATCCAAGACCACTCAGGTATCTAGTAAAAATACTTTCCATTCCTAGCCCAGTGCTCTTTCCATGACACCAGAAACAGTATAGTAATAACAAAACAAGGGCTATTCAAGCCCTCTTGTGAAATGTTGAAGTTTACTCACCACATAAAATGCTTGTGCTCACTCTAAACTCAGCAGTCCACTGAAAGGGTCTGGGGATAGAATAGAGAAGAGAGGACTGATAATAATCAGGTAGACCTACAAGATAATTTAATAGCTACATTAGTTAACTATTGTTACATAACAAATTACTCTAAAACTTAATGACTTAAAGCAACACATATTATTTCATATGGTTTCTGAGAGTCAGGAATCCAAGAGAGACTTAACTGGATAGTTCTGGTTCAGGATCTTTCATAAGATTGCCGTCAAGTTGTCAACGAGAGATTGAGAATTTGTCACCAAGCTTGCTCATGTATTTGTGGGAAGGCCTCAATTCCTCTCCAGCTGTTGACCAGAGTCCTCCATGTTTTGTCATGCCCCGTGGAATTCACTATGAGGCTATTTGACATGGCAGGTTGTTTCCTTCTCCCGGAGTGAGTGATCTGAGAGAGACAGAG
The DNA here is from genome assembly GCF_965194805.1 of Balaenoptera borealis. Taxonomy (NCBI): domain Eukaryota; kingdom Metazoa; phylum Chordata; class Mammalia; order Artiodactyla; family Balaenopteridae; genus Balaenoptera; species Balaenoptera borealis. Next base: position 109,556,888 of record NC_138881.1, read on the forward strand.
AGCAGAACTGAGTGAGAGTGTCCAAGATGGAAGATGAGATCTTTTATAACCTAATCTCAGAATTGACACACCATCACTTCTGCCTTATCACACAGACAAACCCTCCTCTGAATACCAGGAGGTGGGGAGCATTGGAGAGCCACTTTGGAGGCTGGCTACCAAAATTGTTAACATTGAGAGACAGTCTTACCAAATGCCAGATACTGTGCTGAACATTTTACCTGTATTAACTCATCTAGTCCTCACAGCAACAGTGTAAGGTAGATTCTATTATTATTCCTATTTTACAGATGAATAAACTGAGGCTCAGAGTGATTAAATAACTTGCCCAAACTCACAGAGCTAGAAAGTGGTAGAGCCAGGATCCAAACCCAGGCAATTTGGCACTATGCCACTAAGTATATTGCTTCTATGTTCAGGTATTTGTAAGCATTATGAAGGAAATAAAATAATGCAGTAAAGTGACTGGAGTGGGAAGCAGCCAGGGATTTTTTGGTTTTGTTTTGTTTTGTTTTAGATTTCATTGTCGGGGTAGGCCACTCTGTGGAGGTGTTGTTTAAGCTGTGACCTAAATGAGAGGAGAGCTGGTCTTATGAAGACTTGGTAAAAATCCACTTCAGAAAAAAGAAAATCCGCTTCAGACATAGAGAATATACTGTGCAAAGACCCCAAAGCAGGTAAGGACTTGGTACTTTCAAGAAACATAAAGATATCAGTGTGGCTTGAGTGTATCAAGCAAAAAGGGTTGTTAGCTCTGAGATAGGTTTAGGAGTTAAGCAGGGGGTAGGTTATTCAATTATTTTAGGGACCCTGTGAAATAAGCAGCAATATCCCCATTTTAAAGATGAGAACAAGGTGGAGAAATTGTGGGTTTAAATGTCTTGCCCAAGACCACAAAGTTTTAAAAGGCCAAACTAGGATTTGGCCTCATTTTTTGCCTTACTGTGTCGCCTCCTTCACCTCTTCCATGCAAAGTGGGTTTTTTTGTTTTTGTTTTTTTGATGTGTGTCTTGTCTGTTCCATTAGACTAGGGGAAACTCCAAGGGCTTTTCCTCCTCCTAGTGCTGACTTGTACTGTGTCAGCATGTACACTTGCTGGCTCTAGTAAGGGTGGCAGAATGAACCCAAAGAAAGCATCATGCTTCCCAGAGGCAGGTGCTATGCAAGTCTGACAGATTATGAGTCTATTGTTGGCTATATAAACATAAACATTTGTAGCATCTATGAAGATAAAACAGGCCTAAACTCAGTTCAAGGATGGCTATAGCATAAATATTTTGCATGTGTCATAATGATGGTGGTTTTATTTTCTCACCCAACTACTTACCCAGCCTTGGTTCTGGTTGTCAATCATCTGCAGCTATGGTTTTGATCTCAGGCTTAGAGAAAAAGTTCACACAATCCCCTTTCTGGTGTGAGGGAATCCTCTCCTCCAGAGAACATCTATTAAACTGGTCAAAATTATCAAAGAAAACCTTTTAAAGTCTCTGGAGATTGACCAACAGGTTTACACAAAATTGAGAGACACTGATTCAACAAATTTGATTGAAACTTGCAAGAACAGTGGCAGGCCATGGCAGCTGAGCTGTACCCATCCCTCCCTCAGTTCCATCTGTAGAAAAACTACTCCAGCCACACTGGGCAGACTGGACTAACTCAGATACAGCCTCGTAAACAACCTGTATCTTCCCCAGTTTCCTGGTCTGGAACATCTATACTGGAAAGGTGGTGGAATCTGGTGAATATCCAATGCCTCCCATCTCTGTGCTGCAGAAATCTATATGGGGTGGACGACAGCAACCAGTTGGTGGTGCCTCTTTCATCAAATCATAGCACCTGCTCTATAGGGAGGATCTGGGTGGATTATCATTGAAAAACAATGTCCCCCAAATCCTTGTATGTCATAACACTGAGGTTCTCCCTGAGAGGAGTCGTGGGACAAACTGCAAAGACTGGCAGATCTGGCCCAGCCAAAGAGAGTAGACTTCATTTGGATCAGAGAGTGGAGGAATTCATGCCCCTAGGGTGTTGTTTAACACTATAAAACTCACAGTGGCTAGCAATCAGAGGAGGGTAACAGCTTGGTGATACCAATAGAAGGAGACCAGACATAAATTTTACAGGTATATCAGGGAAAGAGATAGTCTAAGAGAGTCCTGCTAAGATCACACTCATCCCCTGTGGTCTGGAAGACTTCTCTATTCTCAAGGCTGCACTTTCTTAGGGATGACTAGAGAAAGTGCTTCCAAAAAAGAAGTCCCTGACTGATTGGTTTTCCCCCGAACTGTGAAAGCAGTCTCCAAGCCACACACAGATCAAACAGTAAAGGATGAAAACTACACTGGATCTAGGGGCTTATGCACAACTTTTGACTAATTGATGGCTTAACCACTAAGTGATGCTGACCCAAGAGCAACCCCTAGGAAGCCAGACTTAAAAGTAAAAATGGAAAAAAAAATCTCAGCAGAAACATTTGAGGCTATCCACTACAGGGGAAATAACTTCTCAGAATTAGTCCAGCCAAGTCACTAAATAAACAAATAAACAAACAAACAGCAACAAGCCCCAGAAGGAGGTTAATTTTAGAGTTGCTACAATATTCTCTAAAATGCCCAGTTTTCAACAAAAAAATTATTATATATACAAAGAAACAGAAAACTGTGACCCATATTCAGAAAAAAAAATGTAGACAGACAAGCACGAAGAACTACAGTCCTGCAGCCTGTGGAACAAAAACCACATTCACAGAAAGATAGACAAGATGAAAAGGCAGAGAGCTATGTACCAGATGAAGGAACAAGATAAAACCCCAGAAAAACAACTAAATGAAGTGGAGATAGGCAACGACCCAGAAAAAGAATTCAGAACAATGATAGTGAAGATGATCCAGGACCTCGGAAAAAGAATGGAGACAAAGATCGAGAAGATGCAAGAAATGTTCAACAAAGACCTGGAAGAATTAAAGAACAAACAAACAGAGATGAACAATACAATAACTGAAATGAAAACTACACTAAAAGGAATCAATAGCAGAATAACTGAGGCAGAAGAACGGATAAGTGACCTGGAAGACAGAATGGTGGAATTCACTGCTGCAGAATAGAATAAAGAAAAAAGAATGAAAAGAAATGAAGACAGCCTAAGAGACATCTGGAACAACATTAAATGCAACAACATTCACATTATAGGGGTCCCAGAAGGAGAAGAGAGAGAGAAAGGACCAGAGAAAATATTTGAACAGATTATAGTCGAAAAATTCCCTAACATGGGAAAGGAAATAGCCACCCAAGTCCAGAAAGCGCAGAGAGTCCCATACAGGATAAACCCAAGGAGAAACATGCTGAGACACATAGTAATCAAATTGGCAAAAATTAAAGACAAAGAAAAATTATTAAAAGCAGCAAGGGAAAAATGACAAGTAACATGCAAGGGAACTCGCATAAGGTTAACAGCTGATTTCTCAGCAGAAACTCTACAAGCTAGAAGGGAGTGGCATGATATACTTAAAGTGATGAAAGGGAAGAACCTACAACCAAGATTACTCTACCCAGCAAGGATTGCATTCCGATATGATGGAAAAATCAAAAGCTTTACAGACAAGCAAAAGCTAAGAGAATTCAGCACCACCAAACCAGCTCTACAACAAATGCTAAAGAAACTTCTCTAAGTGAGAAACACAAGAGAAGAAAAGGACCTACAAAAACAAACCCAAAACAATTAAGAAAATGGTAATAGGAACATACATATCGATAATTACCTTAAACATGAATGGATTAAATGCTCAAACCAAAAGACAGAGGCTTGCTGAATGGATACAAAAACAAGACCCATATATATGCTGTCTACAAGAGACCCACTTCAGACCTAGGGACAGATACAGACTGAAAGTGAGGGGATGGAAAAAGATATTCCATGCACATGGAAATCAAAAGAAAGCTGGAGTAGCAATCCTCATATCAGATAAAATAGACTTTAAAATAAAGAATGTTACAAGAGACAAGGAAGGACACTACATAATGATCAGGGGATCAATCCAAGAAGAAGATATAACAATTATAAATATATATGCCCCCAACATAGGAGCACCTCAATACATAAGGCAACTGCTAACAGCTATAAAAGAGGAAATCGACAGTAACACAATAATAGTGGGGGACTTTAACGCCTCACTTACACCAACGGACAGAACATCCAAAATGAAAATAAATAAGGAAAGAGAAGCTTTAAATGACACAATAGACCAGATAGATTTAATTGATATTTATTGGACATTCCATTCAAAAACAGCAGGTTACACTTTCTTCTCAAGTGGACATGGAACATTCTCCAGGATAGATCACATCTTGGGTCACAAATCAAGCCTCAGTAAATTTAAGAAAATTGAAATCATATCAAGCCTCTTTTCCGACCACAATGCTATGAGATTAGAAATGAATTACAGGGCAAAAAACGTAAAAAACACAAACACCTGGAGGCTAAACAATACGTTACTAAATAACCAAGAGATCACTGAAGAAACCAAAGAGGAAATAAAAAAATACCTAGAGACAAATGACAATGACAACACGACGATCCAAAACCTATGGGATGCAGCAAAAGCAGTTCTAAGAGGGAATTTTATAGCTATACAAGCCTACATCAAGAAACAAGAAAAATCTCAAGTAAACAATCTAACCTTACACCCAAAGGAACTAGAGAAACAAGAACAAACAAAACCCAAAGTTAGCAGAAGGAAAGAAATCATAAAGATCAGAGCAGAAATAAATGAAATAGAAACAAAGAAAACAATAGCAAAGATCAATAAAACTAAAAGTTGGTTCTTTGAGAAGAAAAACAAAATTGATAAACCATTAGCCAGACTCATCAAGAAAAAGAGGGAGAGGACTCAAATCAATAAAATCAGAAATGAAAAAGGAGAAGTTACAACAGACACCGCAGAAATACAAAGCATCCTAAGAGACTACTACAAGCAACTCTATGCCAAGAAAATGGACAACCTGGAAGAAATGGACAAATTCTTAGAAAGGTATAACCTTCCAAGACTGAACCAGGAAGAAATAGAAAATATGAACAGACCAATCACAAGTAATGAAATTGAAACTGTGATTAAAAATCTTCCAACAAACAAAAGTCCAGGACCAGATGGCTTCACAGGTGAATTCTATCAAACATTTAGAGAAGAGCTAACACCCATCCTTCTCAAACTCTTCCAAAAAATTGCAGAGGAAGGAACACTCCCAAACTCATTCTATGAGGCCACCATCACCCTAATACCAAAAGCAGACAAAAATACTACAAAAAAGAAAATTACAGACCAGTACCACTGATGAATATAGATGCAAAAATCCTCAACAAAATACTAGCAAACAGAATCCAACAACACATTAAAAGAATCATACACCATGACCAAGTGGGATTTATCCCAGGGATGCAAGGATTCTTCAATATATGCAAATCAATCAATGTGATACACCATAGTAACAAATTGAAGAATAAAAACCATATGATCATCTCAATAGATGCAGAAAAAGCTTTTGACAAAATTCAACACTCATTTATGATAAAAGCTCTCCAGAAAGTGGGCATAGAGGGAACTTACCTCAACATAATAAAGGCCATATACAACAAACCCACAGTGAACATCATTCTCAATAGTGAAAAACTGAAAGCATTTCCTCTAAGATCAGGAACAAGACAAGGATGTCCACTCTCTCCACTATTATTCAACATAGTTTTGGAAGTCCTAACCACGGCAATCAGAGGAGGAAAAGAAATAAAAGGAATACAAATTGGAAAAGAAGTAAAACTGTCACTGTTTGCAGATGACATGATAGTATACATAGAGAATCCTAAAGATGCCACCAGAAAACTACTAGAGCTAATCAATGAATTTGGTAAAGTTGCAGGATACAAAATTAATGCACAGAAATCTCTTGCATTCCTCTACACTAATGATGAAAAATCTGAAAGAGAAATTAAGGAAACACTCCCATTTACCACTGCAACAAAAAGAATAAAATACCTAGGAATAAACCTACCTAGGGAGACAAGAGACGTGTATGCAGAAAACTATGACACTGATGAAAGAAATTAAAGATGATACCAACAGATGGAGAGATATACCATGTTCTTGGACTGGAAGAATCAATATTGTGAAAATGACTCTACTACCCAAAGCAATCTACAGATTCAATGCAATCTCTCTCAAATTACCAATGGCATTTTTTATGGAACTAGAACAAAAAATCTTAAAATTTGTATGGAGACACCAAAGACCCCGAAATAGCCAAAGCAGTCTTGCGGGACAAAAACGGAGCAGGAGGAATCAGACTCTCTGACTTCAGACTATACTATAAAGCTACAGTAACCAAGACAATATGGTACTGGCACAAAAACAGAAACATAGATCAATGGAACAAGATAGAAAGCCCAGAGATAAACCCACGCGCCTATGGTCAACTAATCTATGACAAAGGAGGCAAGAATATACAATGGAGAAAAGACAGTCTCTTCAATAAATGTTGCTGGGAAAACTGGGCAGCTACATGTAAAAGAATGAAATTAGAACACTCCCTAACACCATACACAAAAATAAACTCAAAATGGATTAGAGACCTAAATGTAAGCCCAGACACTATAAAACTCTTAGAGGAAAACATAGGAAGAACACTCTTTGACATAAATCACAGCAAGATGTCTTTTGATCCACCTCCTAGAGTAATGGAAATAAAAAGAAAAATAAACAAATGGGACCTAATGAAACTTCAAAGCTTTTGCACAGCAAAGGAAACCATAAACAAGACGAAAAGACAACCCTCAGAATGGGAGAAAATATTTGTAAACAAATCAACATACAAAGGATTAATCTCCAAAATATATATTATTTGGGTCAATATTAAAAAACCAAACAACCCAATCCAAAAATGGGCTGAAGATGTAAATAGACATTTCTCCAAAGAAGTTATACAGATGGCCAAGAAGCACATGAAAAGCTTCTCAACATCACTAATTAGAGAAATGCAAATCAAAACTACAATGAGGTGTCACCTCACACCAGTTAGAATGGGCATCATCAGAAAATCTACAAACAACAAATGCTGGAGAGGGTGTGGAGAAAAGGGAACCCTCTTGCACTGTTGGTGGGAATGTAAATTGATACAGCCACTATGGAGAACAGTATGGAGGTTCCTTAAAAAACTAAAAATAGAATTACCATATGATCCAGCAATCCCACTACTGGGCATATACCCAGAGATAACCATACTTGAAAAGGACACATGCACCGCAATGCTCATTGCAGCACTGTTTACAATAGCCAGGTCATGGAAGCAACCTAAATGCCCATCAACAGATGAATGGATAAAGAAGATGTTGTACATATATACAATGGAATATTACTCAGCCATAAAAAGGAACGAAATTGGGTCATTTGTTGAGACGTGGATGGATCTAGAGACTGTCATACAGAGTGAAGTTAGTCAGAAAGAGAAAAACAAATATCGTATATTAACGCGTATATGTGGAACCTCGAAAAATGGTACAGTTGAACCAGTTTGCAGGGCAGAAATTGAGACACAGATGTAGAGAACAAATGTATGGACACCAAGGGGGGAAAGCCGTGGGGTGGTGGTGGTGGTGGTGTGATGAATTGGGCGATTGGGATTGACATGTATATACTGATGTGTATAAAATTGATGACTAATAAGAACCTGCTGTATAAAAAAATAAATAAAATATAATTCAAAAATTAAAAAAAAAACCCACAAAAACAAAACAAAATGAAACAAAAAATGTAGACAATAGAAACTGTATCTGAGTGGCCCCAGATGTTGGCCTTAGCAGACAAAGACTTTAAAGTATCTTTTATAACTATGTTCAAGAAAGTAAAGGAAACTACATTGAAATAATTAAAGGAAGGTATGGTGATAATTTCTCATTATATGGAGAATATCAATAAGGAGATAGACATAAAAACAACACAATGGAAATTGTGGAGTTGAAATGTATAATCACTTAAGTGAAAATTTCAGTAGAAGGGCTCAGTAGCAGATTTGAGCTGGTAAAAGAAAGAATTAGATTATACGGTCTGAGGAACGGAAAGAAGAAAGAATGATAAAACAGAACAGAGCCTCAGAGACTTGTGGGACATTATCAAATGTATCACCATATGCATAATGGGAATCCCAGAAGGAAAGGAGAGAGAGAAAGGGGCAGAAAGAATACTTAAAGAGCTAATGACTGAACACTTCCCAATTTTGACAAAAAATGTTAATCTACACATCCAAGAAGATCAATAGGCTCTTTTCTGCTTCCCTCCTCCAATGTCTCCCTCAGTGAGGAGCTGCCTCCTTTCTCACCTCCCTGAGATTAGGCAACCTTCGGGGCTAGAGACCAGAGGAAGTATTGGGCAGGGTGGCCACAAGGTCTGCTGTGTAGATTTGAGCAGATTGGACCCTGTAAAAAGGTATAAGGCCAAGGGAGTTCAAGGAGGCTGTAATCCAGCCCATTCTCCACTTCCTAAGCTATACAACTGATGCAGAGGTGCATCCACTCAGAGAGATAGAGTGCCTCCTTTTCTAATTTGTCTGAAGTCTCAAACTGCTCTCCAAGCCCTGTGCCCACTGGGCAACATGTATTAGAAGGGACACCTTTTTCTGATTTTCACAAAGGCACTTTGTAGATTAGTGTGGGTCCTGGTGTGGAGGCAGGAAAGTGGTGGGACTCAGGGCAGACAGAAAAGCCACTTCACAGAGGTATGCAATCACCCATACAATCAAGCAGGTAGGACTTGAAGGTTAATAAAACCCAAGACATCCCCAAACCTTGCCTTCAATTCTGCCTGGGACTTGAGAGTACAATCATGAGTGTGGTTCTTTTAGTTTTAATGAATCCAAAAGGCCTTTGCCAAAGTGCTCCTTTATTACTCGAGTGAGGCAACCCAGGCCTAGCATGGTGGTTAAGAGCCATGTGGTCTTGGGCAAGTTTATTATTTTTTTTGAGTCTTAGCTTTTTCTTCTATAAAATAGGGCAATAATAATATCTATCTCAGAGGGTTATTATAAGGAAGGAAAAGGAATGTAAAGTGCTAAGCAAAGTGTTTGGCACATAATAGACTCTCAGTATATGTGAGCATGTGAGCTATTATTAATGCTTAAAATGTAGTCACCAAAGGCAGGAGTGGTGTGTGACTCCTGACACTCCTGTACCTTCCCTTACCAGGAGAGCTGGAGCCTCTTGAAAGTCTTTTCCTTGGAGACATTTGTCTCCTTTTCCTTGGCTCTGCAAAGCAACTTCTTCCTAGACCCACTCTCTCTAGGCTACATTGGCTGGCACTGGGGCTAAAGACTATAGTCCTGACTTCTTGGAGTTGGAAAGGGTCTTAAAGGGCCACTGGCTCAGGGATTTTCAAAAACTACTGTGTGGATAGGCTTCAGATCAGCATCATCTGGGGGAGCTTATTAAAATACAGATATCCAGAGCCCTCCTACAGAGAATCTTTTTCAGGAGGTCTGGAGTGGGACTTGAGAATCTGTGCTTTTGACCAGTGTCCCAGATTATTCTGGTCCTCTGCACCTCCTCCCTCATGTCTGCAATCATGGAATTCCCTAGAAGGCACCAACCACCTATACCAAGGGTAGAGAGGCAGGTTGATAGGCAAGAAGGCTCTGGCTATAGAAAGGTTTGTCCCCAACTAAGCCTATTTCCTCTGCCTCCCATACCCTGCTGACATTACTAGGTCTGAGATTTGAAGCCACAATGCAGAAAACCAGTTTTCTCCCTCATTCCCAGGTCACCAACAGTGACAGCCATGTTCCTCAAAACTGAAAATAGCTCCTGTCTCTTCCCTAACTCTTTCCATGCTTCGCTTCTCCAGACTGAGCAACCTTACCACCCTCTATGTAACTAACTGGCTTAGAGATATTGCGGCCTCACCAGGGGCCGAGCAAACTGAGCAAATGCCTTCAGCTTTCATTGCTTTTCTAGGCATGGCAGAGCAGCAGTAGGTGGCAGCTGTGTCCCAAAGTGTCCCCATTCTCTTTCCCTTCCTCCCTTATTTCTACTCCCCCTATGGTTCTGTCCCGGAGTGACAGGCGTTATGGGAACACTGTCTGTTTGCTGCTTCAAGTCCCATCAAACCAACATGTTGAACACTGCTGTATATACTTCCTACAGAGGGCACATTAGTTTTGCTTGGTGAGCACGCCCTAATTGGGTTCCCAGAGGGAACTTCTAATACCAGTACAGAGAATTAAGAACCAGCCAACAGATGGGGTGAGAAGCATGATGGGGAGGGTGGCAGCCAGGATTGCACATCTCCTGGAGTCTGTATCAACCATAAGACTGACAGGCTGGATCTGGGGGAAACAGCCAAGCTCCCAGTGGAAAGATCAGGTGGCAGAATGAAGTAGTTCTTCACAATATTTACACAGTGAGTCTCTGCCCACTCAGGGATTTCTTTACAGATTTTGAAATCAGCCACTTTGGACATGCTGTTTTTTGTTTTGTGTCATTTGAGGGTTTTTTGGGAGAAGTGGGTGTAGGGGAAGGAGGGTACTTTTCTCCTGGGTTTCTTGGGTGGCACATAAACTCAAATCATGAGGCCCATGCCCCAACTCAAGATATCCTAGCCCAATAATCTTCAGCTTGTGTGCTGCAAACTCCTAATTGCAACTAGTCTGTGAATCCACACACTTGGATGTTCCATACTTTCATAGTTGGATAACCTAAACTTTTTGAGATACCTTTTTTGAGTCCCTGCTTTTAAGAACCTTCTTTGAAGTCTCAGTTCTTAGTTTTTCCTTTTCTCTATCTACAATTATTCCCTTGATGATATGTAGTCCCCTAGCTTTACTATCTCAATCCCCTCCCCCAACTCTACTGCCAAACCCTCTCCACCTACAGCTTTCTCCATCTTAAAACCTTGAAGTCATCCTTGACACTCCTCTTTCTCTCACATCCTACATGCATCTGTCAGCAAATTCTGTTCTACCTTCAAAATACTATATATCCAGAATCCAACTACATCTCCTTACTGATTCAACCCTACTGCTATACTCCTCGTTGAAGCCAACATCCATTTCTCTCCTGGATTTCTGCAAAAGTTTCCTAACTTTCTCCCTTCTGTCACTCTTTCTATTTAAAATCTGTTCTTAACAACCAAGAGATATTTTCTTTTAACTGAAAAACCTTATTGAGATAATTGTAGGTCACATGCAGTTGTAAGAAACAATTCAGCGAGACCCACTGACACTTTGCTCAATTCTCCAGATGGTAACATTTTGCAAATCTACCGTGTAAAATCACAACCAGGATATTGGCATGTAGTTCACTGATTTTATTCTGATTTTCCCAGTTTTGGTTGTACTTATTTGTGTGTGTGTATTAAGTTCTATACAATTTTATCACATACGTAGGTTCATGTCTCCACCACCACAGTCAAGATACAGAACATTTCCACAAAGATTCTTTGTGTTGCCCTTTTATAGACATACCCACGTCCCTCCCACACTACTCCTCTGCCCTGTCCTTAAACCCTGGCCACCATTAATCAGCCCTTAATTTCTAAAATGTTGTCCATTCAAAAATGATATATAAAGGGAATTACACAGCATGTAACGTTTTGGAATTGGCTTTTTTGTTTTTTTTTTACTCAGCATAATTCTCCAAGTTGTTGTGTTTATCAATAGTTCTTTCCTTTTATTGCTGAGTGATATTCCATGGATTATTAGTTTGCTAGGGCTGCCATAGCAAAGTATCACAAACTGTGTGGCTTAAAACAACAGGAATTTATTGTCTCACAGTTCTGGAGGCTAGAAGTTCAAAATCAAGGTGTTGGCAGAGCCATGCTCCCTATGAGACTCTTTCTTGGTAAGAACCTTTTATTGTCTCCTCCTAGCTCCTGGTGGTGGCCATTAATCCTTGGCTTGTAGCTGCATCAGTCCCATCTACCTATGTCATCACATGGCCATATTTACATCATCTTCCTCCTGTGAACATCTGTTTCTGGGTCCAAATTTCTCCCTTTTTATTTTATTAAGTGGTGGATGGCAAGGGGATTTCAAGGGGAGATGAGGATTAGAGATAGAGCTTACATGTCTAGATAATGTTGCTCAACAGTATGGTGCCGACTCTCTGGGTCAGAGGACTCTGAAGGACAACAGTGGCTTGGGGGCTTTAATCTGTAGCTAACAGATGTTGGGTGTAGTTTTGTGGGATATGCAAAGCAGGCTAAAAATGGCTAAAAATCTGGTTGTATAAAAATTAGAGCTTGGCACTGATGTGCTTTTGATAGAGTGGGTGCTGGCCTGCTTTGAAGAAATAAACAACATAGGGCCAATACACTGAGGCCATCTTTGACTCATTTATATAACACAGGGTCTTTTGGGAACTCTATATTTAACATGTTGAGGAGCTACTAAACGGTTTTCCAGAGTATACCATTTTACATCCCTACCAGTAGTATATGAGTGACCCAATTTCCCTGTATCCTTGGCAGCATTTGGTGTTGTCAACTATTTTAAATTTTAGTCATTCTGATAGGTATGTAGTGATATTTCATTGCAATTTATTTTGCATTTCCCTAATGGCTAATGATGTTGACCATCTTTTGATGTACTTATTTACCATCTATGTATCCTCCTCAGTGAAATCTCTGTTCATGTATTTTGCCTGTCTTCTAATTTGATTGTTTTAACTGTTGAGTTTCGAGAGTTATTTATGTACTCACAATACTTGTCCTTTGACAGATATATGGTTTGCAAATATTTTCCCCCACCTTGCAGCTTATTGATTCATCCTCTTAACAGAGTCCTGTGCAGAGCAAAACTTATCTATTTCGATGAAGTTTAATCTATCAATTTTTCCTTTTATGGATCGCATTTTTGGTGTCAAGCCTAATAAATCTTTGCTTACCTCTAGACCCTGAAGATTCTCTCTTAATGTTTAGAGAAAGTTTTATAGTTTTACATTTCAGTCCATTGTTGGGAAAGCAGTCACTGCTGACCTGTCGCCCCTCCCCAGGCTTGCCCACTCAGAGCCTTGGACCTAGAACACTTCCTAACCAAAAGATAAGAAACCCTCACAGCCTGTGCCATTCTTATTGCCTTGTGTGGTAATATGTTTCCCTGTTTCAGACTCAGTATGACTCCTTTTTCCTGCTTAAGTGTGTGCATCATATGGCACCTGGCCAACCCCATTGCTATATCTGTCCCCTGCGGGGACATGAGGGGTGTGTGTAGGCCAGTTTCCCTGCCATCGTTGCTGAGAGGGACCAACACCCACTATTGGAGCTAGTCTTGCTCTTACTTGTCCAGGTAAGTAAAGTGTTGTTCCAACCACTGCTTGACTGTATTGTGTTTTCTTTGAAGACTCTGATACCAAGATCCTGGTGGTTGACATAGTTATGAACTTTGCTATCTTCTATGAAGTTGTAGTTCTCTCCTGGCATTGGTAACTGGTGTTTGTGCTTGATCATGATCCATTTTGAGTGTTTTTGGTGGGGTTTTTTTGGGGGGGGGATAAGGTGTGAGGTTTATTTTTTTATTTATTTTAAAAAATTATTTATTTATTTATTTAGCTGCGCTGCATCTTAGTTGTGGCACGTGGGATCTTCAGTTGCAGCGGGTGGGATCTTTTAGTTGCGGCATGTGGGATCTTTTTCTTTAGTTGCGGCATGCAGGATCTACTTCCTTGACCAGGGATCGAACCCAGGTCCCCTGTACTGGGAACGTGCAGTCTCAACCACTAGACCATCAGGGAAGTCCCAAGGTGTGAGGTTTATTGAAGGGTTTTTTTGTTGTTATTGCTGTTGGTTTTTTTTTTTTTTTTTGGCCTATGAATGTTCAATGGCTCCAGCATCATTTGTTGACAAGTTTATCCTTCATCCATTAAAACATTTTGGAAATTTTGTCAAAAATCAGTTGGGCATATTTGGGTGGGTCTATTTCTGAGTTCTCTATTCATTTCCATTGATCTATGTGTCTATTCCTCTGCCAATGCACACTGTCTTGATCGCTGTAGCTATAATGTTGAGTAGAGTTATTCCTCCCACTTTGCTTTTTTTGTCAAGATTGTTTTAGCTATTCTAGGGCTTGCACCTTTCCATATAAATTTTAGAATAAACTTTCTTAAGTCTACATAAAACTTTGCATGGATTTTTATAAGAATTATATTAAACCTATCAATCATTTTGGGTAGAACTGACTTTAGTGTAGTGAGTCTTCTAATCCATGAGCACAATATATCCTTCCATTTATTTCGCTCTTTTAAAAATTTGTTTCATTATCATTTTGTTATTTTCAGCATACAGATCCCGTACATTTTTCGTCAAGTGCATTTCCTTGGAGTGACTGCCAGCGGTATTGTATTTCTATTTTCAGTTTCTGCATGTTCATTGTTAGTATATAGAAGTGCGATTGATTTTTGTGTGCTGATCTTGTATCCTGTGACTTTGCTGAACTACCTATTAGTTTTAGCAGTTTTAAAAATGGATTCCCTTGGATTTCCTACTTAGGCCACCATGTCATCTGCAAATAAGGACAGTTTTATTTCTTCCTTCCTAATCTGTAGGACTTTTATTCCTTTTGCTTGCCTTAATGGCAGTGGCTACGACTTCCAGTACTATGTTGGATAAGAATGGTGAGAGTACATATCCTTGCCTTGTTTTTGACCTTAGAGGGAAGCATTCAGTCTTTCATCATTAAGTATAGTTCGGTGTAGGTTTTTTGTAAATGCTCTTTAGCACATGCTCATATCACATTGAGAGACATACTGTGTTCATAGATTAAAAGACTACAATTAGAAGAGTAAACATAGTAAACACATCAATTCTCCCGCAAATGATCTATAGGCTATTTGCTCTCTATTCCTATTTTTCTAAGAGTTTTTTAGCATGAATGGGTGTAGGATTTTGTCAAATGTCTTTTATGCATTAACTTATATAATCATATGCTTTTTCTTCTTTAGCCTATTGACATGGTGAGTTATATTATTTGATTTTCAAATATTGAACTAGCCTCGCATGCCTGGAATAAATCTCACTTGTTATTGGTATATAATCCTTTTATTCATTTTTAGATTCAGTTTGCTAATATTCTGTTCAGGATTTTTTTTTCTTATTCAATAAAATTTATTACATCTACTATTACTTAAACATCAAAAACAATCACTAACAAGAATGGTGACAAATGAAAAAGAAAACAAAAGCAAATCCTTTTCCTAATCTGTTCAGGATTTTTATATCAAGGTTCATCAGAGATATTGTTCTTTGGTTTTCTTTTTCTTTTCTTTTTTTCTTTCTTTATTATTTTTTTTTTGTACTGTCTTTGCCTGGTTTTTGGTATCAGGGTAATACTGGCTTCATAAAATGAGTTGGGAAGGATTCCTCCTTCTATTTTTTGAAGGAGATTGTGTAAAATCAGTGTTAATTCTTCTTTAAATGTTTAGTAGGAGAATTTTTCTGGGAGGGGAGGTTTCAAATTATGAATTAAGTTTCTTTGATAATTATAGGTGTATTCGGATTGCCTGTTTCAACTTGATTTTGATAGTTTGTGTTTTTTGAGTAGTTGATCCATTTCATCTAAGTTGTCAAATTTATATGTATAGAGGTATTTATAGTATTCCCTTATTCTCTTTTGATGTTTGCAGGGACTGTAATGATGTTCCCTGTTTTATTCTGGATATTGGTAATTTGCACCTTCTCTTTTTTTCTTTCTCAGTCTTGTTAATGGTTGTCGATTTTATTGGTCTTTTCAGAGAAACAGCTTTTTGTTTCATTGATTTTCTCTATTGTTTTCTTATTTTCAATTTCATTGATTTCTCTTTTTGTATTTATTATTTACTTTCTTCTCCTTGCTTTGGATTTATTTTATTTTTCTAGTTTCTTGAGGTAGGAAATTAGGCTATTGATTTAAGGCATTTCCTTATTTCTAATGTAAGCAGTTAGTGTTAGACATTTCTTTCTCAGCACTTTAGCTGCTTAGCACAATTTTTTATATGAAGTATTTTCATTTCCATTCAGTTCAAGGTATTTTTTGATTTGCCTTTAGATTTCCTCTTTGACCCATGGATTATTAAGAAGAGTGTTGTTTAGTTTCCAAGTGTTTGGGTATTTTTTTGTTATCTTTTGGTTATTGATTTCTGGATTGATTCTCTTGTGGTTAGTGAACACTGCTCTGTATGATTTGAATTCTCTTAAATTTGTTGAGGCTTGTTTTATATACCAAGATATGATATATCCTGGCCAATATTCTATAGGCTCTTTAAAAGAATGTGTATGTATTCTGCAGTTGCTGGGTGAAGTGTTCTATACATGTCAATTAGAACCTGCTGGTTGATTTTGTTTTCCAGATCTTTTATATACTTGATGATTTTTTATCTAATAATTGTACCAGTTGTTGATAGGAGAAGGTTGAAGTCCTCAACTCTAATTAAGGATTTGTCTATTTCTTCATTCAGCTCTGTCCATTTTTGTTTCATTTATTTTGAGTTTCTGTATTTTGGTGCAAACAGGATGATGCATTTATGTCCTAAGTTAGATCATGCTTCTTTTCTGTTGCAAAAACCTCACTATGATTCCCTATTTCATTCAGAACTATAGATAAGGGTCCTTAAAATAGTCTATAGGGTTCTATAAAATCCAGCTCCTGGTTACCTCTTTAACTTCATTTCCCTGTATTCTCCCTCTTACTCTGCTGCAGCCATCCTGGCCTCCTTGACGTTCCATGAGCACAACAGGCACACTGCCTCTTTAGGGCCTTTACTCTAACTCTTCACTCTGCTAGGAATGCTCCTCCAATTTGAAATGGGGCCTGGGAGTACAGTTATTGCGAGAATTGTTAGCTTTACATATCAGGGAAGCCAAGGCCTTAAGAGAGTAAATGCCAATAACAAAAGCAGCATACTCTTGGTAGAGCAGGGGTGTTATAGAGAAAGTGAGCCTGAAGAAGAGCAGTGAAAGAAGGTGAGATAAAAGCAGCAGCTCTGGTATTACATATAGGAAGAACTGACACCCCAAATTCCCTCATTTAAAAATTTTCCCCCAGCAGCCTGGCACTGGGTCTGAAATTCAAACAGTGTACTTCTTTGGGATAAGCATGTAAAGGCTCTGAGGAATCCGGCAGTATAAAATCTTGTATAACTTAGATTTAATCCAGAGCTTTAAGAAATTTATTTGTCAACAACATATTTCCCTCCCTTAATGCCTGTCTTACGAAATCCATTTTGGGAAACATTGGGTTAAAGCTTTGTGTTTCCAAGAAAACTCCTGCTAAAAGGCTAAAGTTACTGGAAAGGCCTACCTAGTTATCAGTCTTTAATACTCCTTGGTGACTGTTTTATCCAATTAGCCCAAAGGTTGCAAACTATGGCAAAGGCCTCAGCCCTCCCCCCTGATTTTGTAAATAACATTTTATCAGAACATATCCACATCCATTTGTCTGTGACTGCTTTCTCATTACAGTGATAGAATTGAGTAGTTGTGACAGAGATGTATGGTCAGCAAAGCCAAAAATATTGGGTTGGCCAAAATGTTCGAAAAACCTGAATGAACTTTTTGGTCAATCCAATATTTACTATCTGATCCTATACAGAAAATGTTTACTGAGCCCTGGATTTACCCAACAGCAAGGCACTGAGATTTATGCTTCCTAACAAATGATACCATAGTGGTTGACCACAACAATTTATTATTATCTCTAATGGTTCTGGGATTTTAGTGGGCTCAGATGGGAAGTTATCATTTGGTGTCTCTCATGCAGTTACAATCAGATGGTAACTGGGCCTACAGTCACCTGAATGCTTAACTGGGCTGAACAGCCAAGATGGCTCATTCGCATGGCTGGCAGTTAATGCTGGATTTCAGCTGGGAGCTTAGCAGTGGCTGTTGACTAGAGCACCTACATGTGGCCTTTCCCTTTAGGTTGGATTTCTCACAGCATGGCAGCGAGGTTACCAGAAGGATCATTCCAAGCATAGGAAGTAGATACTGCCAGTTCTCTTAAAGGCTAAGCTTGTCATAATGACACTTTCACCCTATTCAGTTGGTCAAAGCAGTCATTAGGCCAGCCCAGATTTAAGGGGACTTGAGGAATAAACTCTACCTCTGTATAGGGGAAGAGCAACAGCGTACATGGAAGGACAAAATTAATGCTGATTATGTTGACAAACTACCACCATAGGGAGGCAATATGAAGTGCTTGGAGAGCAGGGTGTAGAAGGTGTTCTCTGGAAAGAACTTTCAGGTTGACTGCAACCAACTCTGCTCTTACCTGTGCTTATTTTATAGATAATTATATTGAAGCTCAGAGCATTAGGAGAAGCTACTGAAGGTCAGTGTCTGCCTCACAGTGTTTACAAGGGCCCTAGCTGGCTTGCTGGGGGTATGTTACTAACCCTAAGAAGACAGGGTTCTAGGGCCAAGAGGCTGGTGTGAGGGAGCTGAAGGAGACTGAGTTTCTGAGTAAGGCTCCTTCCTTTCCCTAAGTCTTTCCTTACTCCCTAGGGCTCACTCAGGTGCCTCCACCTACTATGTAGATATCTAGGCCTTATGGACACACCAAATCCCTGCCACTATGCCTCGTAGACTTCTGAAGTTTTTTCATATCTGGGCTCTGTACTCGAGATGAACTCTGAACACCTTGAGGACAGGAACAGCATCTTCAATTTCTTTCACTTCTTATGGCCCTGAGAAACCTCATACTAATGCTATACACACAGTAGAAAACAGAAATTGTAGAGCTATTCAAATCCCAGCTCATTTCCCAGCACAGCCTATGCAGGTGAAATTCTGTGGTCTCATCCCCACACACTATGCTAGCCTCATCTTTGACCTTCAGCCATATTCAGTGACGTTGTACCAGGCATATTCCCCGCCTCTCTCTCTCCCTCCTTCTCTCTCTCTATCTCCTGTCTGAATGCACATGTTATTCTCAATGTTTGGAACATTCTTCTTTCCCACTCACCTTCGCTCACTGGTTTACCTCTTTGATATTCTTCAGAGTTCAGCTTGGGTATTACTTCTTCAAAGAGATCCTCCCTGATCTCCTAGGTAGCCCTCTTCTGTCTTTCCACAGCACCCAGCATTTCCCTCTTAATAGTTAAGTCTCCACTGTCTTCTAATGTATAATTACTTACTTGTCTGTCTCCTTGACTTGACTACAGTGCTTGAGGGCACAGACTGGTCTGTCTCCAACTGTGTCTCACCATAGACTTGCAAGAAGTCTGACACAACAAATGGATGCACTTTCCTTCAGTGATCTTCACTTTCTTCCTGTTTTCCCATGTAAGTCTGCTGGAACAAGAGTTGGGACAGTGAATAAGGAATATGTGTCCAAAATGTCATATGAGCTGCTTGCAGCCCTTCCGAACAATTCTTTAGATCTTTTGCTGGTCTTGTCCCAGAACCCTGTTTGCAAGAACCAAAAGGCTCCTTTGTAAGGCTCCGTGTATATGCTGCTCTATTTTCCAACCCCCCAACACCAACTCAATGAGCACTACATGTCGAGCACCTCCTTTCTTCAACTCCCCCAAACACACCAGAAGCATGATATAGCACCGGGGAAGGTTTAATAACTCCTGAGCTTGGAAAGTTTGATCTAGGCTTTTTGACAAAAAGGGGGATGGTTTGGTAGCTCAGGGGTGCTACTCAATTGTAAAAGGACAGCTAATGTGCTTGGGAGATGACCCGCCCCCTAAAACCATTTGTCAAACAGGATGATTATGATTAAATATAACTTGCCAGACTACAAGTGGCCTTCAGACAGCAGAAACGATCCAGTGGAACATTGCACATCATGAAGCAGCCCCAGGGTAGTGAACGTCAACAGTCCTGCTTGATTAATCCTTGGAAACACAGTCAGAATTAATGGGGAACTTGTTGAAAGTTGATCGACACCTTTTGAAAGGTGAAATCCTTTTCTGTTCCCATGAAGTGTTGTTAAGGCCGTTAGCAGAAATTGAAACGGAGAAATATGACCCTTTCATGTGGTAGATTCAGAGGCTCAGAAGATGGACAAGTTGGAAATGTACAGGCAGTTTATAATAAGTGCCTGGGTGGGGAGTGATAACTAAAGATTGAAAACTGACAAATGGGTCAGACTGGCAAAGACCAAGACAGAGAGGGATGGAGTGCAGTTTGCATGCAGAGGAATAGCATCAATAATCCGGCAGGCTCGCCCACACTGAGGACCACATATGGATTACTTGGAAAGTGGCTAGAATTTGCTCAGTGGAAAAGCAGGCAGATTTTGTTACAAGATGAAGAGATAACTTTCCAGCTTTTGAGAGGAGTAAATTATTTTGTCTTCCCTGGGGAGTTAGGGTACCAAAGAGAAATTCTCCAGACTAGAAGTCAGGTCTGTGGTATCTCTTTATTCAGTTTCAAAGTGGCTGAATGACTCTAACTCTCCTCATTCTGCAGTTGGTTGTATTCTTCCAAGTGACAAATGTGAAATTTCTTTGAAAGCTATCAAGCTATACAGATGTGAGGTATTAGCTTCATGATCATCCAACTGAATCAAGTGCAAAAGAATATTGCTATAAGAAAGTATGTGAGATTTTAATTATTTCCTCTGATGGAGGTGAACATGTTTGCAGATAATCTTGAATAGGAACAGTGTCCAAATGATTTATCTTGGGCTTTAGAGACACATACACAATGATATTTTGATTGAGGAAGTTTCAGGGATGTGGGGTGTGCATCAGAATGGAGAATGTGACTTTCAATTTCCCTTGCTCTTTTGGCTTGGCACAAATCATGATGCCAATGGGAAAAAGTGGACCACCAGGAAATAGTGATCAAATGTCCAGGGGCACTATCTGCAGCAGAAACAGACATCCCATGATCTCCAAGCCAGGAATGGCATTTGAGAGTTGGCAGTTTTCCACCCACTGACCTGCATTGCCATAATTAGATGAGGGCTTTCTCATAAGATCCACCAGAGGCTAAGGCTTTGGGTTATAGTTATTACTTGAATGTTAACTCTGTGTCAGGTACTGTGCTAATCATTTTACCTGTACTATCTCATTTAATTCTCACAACCACCCTGTGGTGTTAGATACTATTATTATCTTCATTTTACAGATAAGGAAACATAGGCTAAAGGAGATTAGTAATTTGTCCAAGATCACGTCACTAGTAAAAGATAAAACCTAGTATTAAACCCAGGTATCTGCTCCAGAGCCTGTGCATGGAAGCGCTATACAATATTGCCATATACATATATGAATGAACCTGAGGCTCTGGGAAAGAAAGAAATGCAACCTGCCCAAGGCCACCTAATCAGTTAGAGGGCCTACATAGCATTTATTCTCAGAGTGAATCCAGTATGTTCACAGCAAATAAGGACTACAGTAAAGTCTCATTTTATTGATGTAGCTCAGGTCTTGCAGTATTGATGATGATAATGATAGTAATGGTAAGAACAGCGGCAACTAATAATTATTGAGCATCTATTATGCACTAGGCACCATAATAGCTGCCTTATATGTTCACTCATTTATTCATTCATTGAACAAATGTTTATTGAGGACCTACTATACACAAGGCAGTGTTTTAGGGACTAGGGATATAGAAATGGACAAGACAAACTTGATTCTTGCTCTTCGATGGAGTCTTAGATGATGACTAATGACATCTACTGTTTAGATGATGGAGGATACCGACTATAAACATGAAAACAAATAAGATGTCAGGTAATGATTCTGTTATAAAGTAAATAAAATAGGGAAATATAATACAGAGGGAATTGAGTAGCAGTTACATTAGATGGAGTGGTCAGGGGAGGCCTCTTATTATCTCATTAAATGTTCTCAACAACTCTGTGAAGTGGGGAGACACTGGTCAGCATAGATGTAAGTAATGGGGGAAATCAATTTTATCACTTTGCTGGTATCTACAGAACCAGCTGCCTAAGGCTTGATCAATGCAGAGCAGGGAATTAAAGAGGCCATTTTTATTGTCCCCAAAGCAGTACCTAATGAATTAAGAAAAGCAGGAAGGGAAGGGTGGCGGGGGGGGGGGATAGAGTGGGAGTTTGGGATTGACATGTACTCACTGCTATATTTAAAATAGATAACCAACAAGGACCTGCTGTATAGCACAATGAACTCTGCTCAATATTCTATAATAACCTAAATGGGAAAAGAATCTGAAAACAAATGGATACTTGTATATGTATACCTGAATCACTTTGCTGCACACCTGAAACTAATACAACATTGTTAATCAACTATACTCCAATATAAACTGAAAATTAAAAAGAAAATAACTTAAAAAAAAGAAAACCAGAAAGTACTGAATAGAATATTGTGGTCAGGAGAAGACAACTGAGTGGGACATGGGAATTAACGGGACCAGCCCAGAAGATGGGCTACACATTCAGAAGAGTGCTCTTTATGACCTTAAATCTTTGTGACCTTGGATTAGGCAATGTTTGTAGATATGACACCTAAGTCACAAGTAACAAAAGAAAAAAAATAGATAAATTGGACTTTATCAAAGTTAAAGACTTTTGTGCTTCAAATGACACCGTCAAAAAAGTGAAAAGGCAATCCATAAAATGGGAGGAAATGTAGAAAATCCTATATCTGATAAGGGACTTGCATCCAGAATATATAAACAATACTTGCAACTCAATAAAAATTAAAGTAGCCCAACTAAAACTTGGGCAAATGGTCTGAATATATATAACTTCAAAGAGGATATACAAATGGCCAATAAGTTCATGAAAAAATACTCAGCATCATTGCCCATCAGGGAAATGCATATCAAAACCACAATGAGATACGACTTCACACCTATTAGGATGGCGATAATAAAAAAGACAGACAATAACAAGTGTTGTCAAGGATATGGAGAAATTGGAACCCTCATACACTGCTGATTGGAATGTAAAATGGTGATGCTTCTCTGGAAAAGTTTGGAAGTTCCTCAAAATGTTAAACATAGTCTTACTAAATATATAACCCAGCAATTCCATAGGTTACAGAGAGAATTGAAAACATATGTTCACACAAAAACTTGTACTCAAATGTTCATAACAGCTTTTTTATAATAATTAAATTGTGGAAACAGCTCAAATGTCCATCAACTGATGAATGCATAAACAAAACGTGATACATCCACACAGTGAAATGCTATTCAGCTATGAAAAGGAATGAAGCACTTATACATGCTACAATATGGATGAACACTGAAAACATTATGCTAAGTGAAGGAAGTCAGACACAAAAGACCACATTTTATATGGTTCCATTTATATGAAATGTCCAGAATAGGCAACTCCATAGAGATAGCAAATAGATTAGTTAGTGGTTGCCAAGACCTGGAGGGAAGGGGCAGTGGGAATAATTGCTAATGGGTTATGGAGCTTCTTCTTGGGGTGACGAAATGTTCTAAAATTGATTGTTGGTAATTGGTTGCACAATTCTGTGAATATATTTAAAAATATCAAATTTTACACTTTAATATGTGAATTGCATAGTATGTGAATTACGTCTCAATAAAGCTGTTAGAAAAAGAACCAGCCCAAATGTCCTCTCCTTTGTGAAGCATTTCCTGGTCTACCAGACGGGGTGTCCTCTTCTTCCTCTGACTTCTCCTAGCACCTTGTACACACCTCTGCCATAGCACTTATATCCCTGTATGGAATTGTCTGCTTGCCCCACTCTAGGAGCTCCCCAAGATCAGGGAACTTGTTTTATTTATTTCCTACCTCTTAAAATGTCTCTGCCCCTTCCCTCACCCCCTCATTCTTTTCTTCCCTCCATCTTTCCTCCTTTCCCTTCCTTCCTCATCTCAAATTTTTATTGAGGACTGACTGTGTACAAAGACACTATGCTAGGTATTTGGGGATGCAATGGTGACTAAAGCATGGTCCTTGCCCTAGTGTGTTTATAACCTACTAGAGAAGACAGGCATTAAACATGCATGATAAATGTTAGGGAGTAAAAGCACCTAACTTGGAGGTCTGACCTAATCTGAGGGGTTAGGGAAGAAATCGCTGATGATGTGTTATTTTATCTGAAACTTGAATAACTAGTAAGAATTAGTTGTGGGTGTGGGAAAACAGCTTGGTGAATGTCTTGAGGTGGGAAAAAACTTGACATCTTGGAAGAAGTGAAGGAAGGGCAGTCTGGCTGAAACATTAGGAGTGAAGGTGCCAGGGAAATGGGATGGGTCATAGTTGAGATGAAACTTGAGAGAAAGAGATGAAGAAGGCTTTGTTGGCCAGGTTATGGAATTTGCACTTTGTTCCATAGAAGTTTTTTTTTAACATCTTTATTGGAGTATAATTGCTTTACAATGGTGTGTTTGTTTCTGCTTTATAACAAAGTGAATCATCTATATATATATATATATATATATATATATATATATATATATATATATCTCCCCATATCTCTTTCCTCTTGCATCTCCCTCTCTCCCACCCTCCGTATCCCACCCCTCTAGATGGTCACAAAGCACAGAGCTGATCTCCCTGTGCTATGCGCCTGCTTCCCACTAGCTATCTATTTCACATTTCGTAGTGTACACATGTCCATGCCACTCTCTCACTTTGTCCCAGCTTACCCTTCCCCCTCCCCGTGTCCTCAAGTCCATTCTCTAGTAGGTCTGCGTCTTTATTCCCGTCTTGCCCCTAGGTTCTTCATGACCACATTTTTTCTTTTTTAGATTCCATATATATGTGTTAGCATACGGTATTTGTTTTTCTCTTTCTGACTTACTTCACTGTGTATGACAGACTCTAGGTCCATCCACCTCACTACAAATAACTCAATTTCGTTTCTTTTTACGGATGAGTAATATTCCATTGTATATATTCAAGTGTATGTGTGTGTGGTGGGGTGGTGACATGATATTTTTTTAAAAAGTTCGTTGCACCTGATCACTGGAGAACGTTGTAGGGGGGTATTATGAGATATGGATGTATTTGAGGGGTATCTAGTAGGTAGAATCCATTGCTTTAGTTTGATGAGGAGATGTCAGGAGTGAACAAGGCTTCAAGGATGATTTTTAGGTATCTAGCTTGGTTGACTGGGTGCATAATGGTGCCATTAACTTCTGTAAAGTACACGGGGGAATAGACAGGTTTGGGAGGTGTGTGGAAGTGAGTTTTCTCATTGACATAGTGACATGGAGGTACGTGTCGGCATTTTGAGTGGAAAGGTTCGGCAAGAATCTGTTGACATCTGTGGAGCTCAGGAAAGACGTCTGAGCTGGAGCTATAGATTTGAGAGCTGTTAGATGTAAGTAATAATTGAAGCCATGGAGCTAGCTTGTTCATCTTTACAGCCTCTGCATCACCTGGAGTGGGGTTTGGCACAAAGTATCTGTTGAATGTTAAAAGTAAGAAGATGCCAATCATAGACCCTCCAAAAGGGGGTCGGTGAGACCAATACCCTCAGGTTCTTCCTTCTTTCAAAGCAACGTACACATAGGGTTCTAGGTGCTGTTTACAGTAGGTACACATTAAAGGCTAACGCTTATTAAGTGCATCAAGCACTGTTCTAAGCCCTTTACATGTCTTGATTTTCTTAATAACTCTATGAGGTAAGTATTATCATCCTCTCCAGTGTACAAAAGGGGAAACTGAGGCATAAAGAGGTTACACAGTACCTGGTGGAGGTAGGAGTTGAACCTAAACCTTCTGAGTGCAGAGCCTACTCACTTAACCACTGTAACTAGTATTTGAAGCCCAAGTGACTGGCTTTTTAATTGATCAGAACAGGCTGGTGTAAATTGGTGAAAATTCCTTTTCATAGGTTTCCCCTTCTCTCTGGGCAGCACCTTCACCCCCATTCTCCTGGCATTTCTCTGCCTGCCTCCCCATCCAGCCTTCAGTCACCTCCCTATCCTGTGGCCCAGCCCTCAGTGCCTTACTCTTTGCTTTTGCTCACCACTCCCTGGTTGAATACCTGCTCCAGCGTGGTGGCATTGTGCTGGATGAAGTGCTGCTGTGGTGCTCCTCTCAAGAAATAGATGTGCATGTTTTCAGGAGCTTCTTGGAGTCTCAGGGCCTTAACCAAAGGACGACCCTAATGAGCCTTTGAATGTGATTGGTTGTAAAAACAGAAGTTTTATTTGGTTGCGGAGGGAGGAAGCAGCAAGAAGAGGGATTAAATCTCCATATATCGAGCTGTACAATAATAGGCAATGTGAGCCAGCCCTCTTAAACAATAAACTACACGACTCCCTGCAGAGGCATGTTCTGTTCTGCCAGCCGACTGAGCGAACCTCACACCCACCTCATGCTGCTGGGCAGCACCTATATTATCCTGTCCAATTCAGTGACATACTTCTGCATTGTCTGAGTGCATCGTGGGGATGAGGACACAGACAGCTGTATGCTGCAGGATCCCTGCAGGCATTCTTAGTCCTTTTTGGATAATGGACTTCCTTGAGAATCTGAATCAACATTGCACTTGTGCGTACACACACATTTTTGCTTATGATTTCAGCTTTGGATCAGTGATTCCAAAGGTTCTCAATGAGAAGATATCATAACCTAAGTATTACTTCAGAGTTAGCGGGGGCTCTTATTGACACGTAGCAGGTAGAATCCAGGAATACAATTGTAGGACAGTCCTCATAATGAAAAATGCTCCTGTGTGTCACTAGACCTTCAGATGTCCTGCTGGACATTTATGTAGGTGAAAAACTTGCTTATAAATTATCGGAGCCTAGAATCAAAATCTGTTTTACATGACATAAGGTGTTTTGGTAGACATTGAATTTCTCAGGAACCAAACTACAGTGTAAATTGAGAGGGAATTGTACTTCTTTTCTTAGGGACTATATACGTTTTTCTCCATTTTGAAAAATCATGTTAGCAACATCAATAACATTCGGAGTATTAGTCACTGATACAGCATTTCTGTATCAGTCTGCATTTGTAATTGGTGTTTTCTTGGTGATTTCATACTGACCACTTCATCTTATGTGTTCTACTGTTGTCAATGTCTGAGATTTACATATTGATTTACATGTTACATAAATATGTGAATAATTATAAATTATTTTCCTTTCATTTTTTTCACGTCATAGAGCATTATACTGATGTTTTTGAAGTCATGTGTGTAGGTGGGTTTCATTATCTGTGAATTTCATTTCAGGATAATAATGGAGATGTCACAAAGTGTATTAAAAAAAGAGAACAGGTTTCATGAGATTGAGAACTGCTTACCTAGAATAAGAATTACAGTCTGAAGGAAATTCAATCTAGTAGGAGAGGTAATAGTGGCTTCCATTTATTAGGTACCTACTGTGCGCCAGTTATAGGCTAAAGGGATTTTCCATGAGCTCATTCATTCCTCACAGTCCATGCCCCATTTCTTAAACTAATAAGGCAGAAAATAAGGAGCACCAGAAGAGACATACGGAAAAGGTAATCAAGCATTTAGAACCCCAGGCTGGAGATGTGTGGTCCCACTTTAGGTCTGCCACCCCTTCACTGCTCTCTAGAGTGATAGCACTTTGACCTGTGACTGAGCCCACAGAGGACTCTCACTCCCAAAGGATGGGCTGTTCTTGGACCTTCTGTGTGTGTGTCCATGGAGGTGGGGTTCAGTGAGCTGTGAGATAATGAGGCCTGATTACTGCTTATATATCTTTCTTCTTCTAGGACTATGACTCTGGTAGTGTATTAAAATATGTTTTCCAAGAATCAGTCATTCCTTCATAATTTTTGCCCCTGCCACTGGGCAAAAATCTCTGAGCCACAGCTCCAGAGCTGGTGTGGGACAATGGACCACTTTTCTTGGAATGACACCCATGCTTTATGATGAAGCTGCTTGGTGGGGGCAGTAGTCTCTGTTCTTTTTTGCTTGCCTCTCCCAGTGTGGGATCGCTGTCCTGTGAGGAGGTGGGGTCAAGGGTAATTGGGGCCCCCGTATTCTTATCCAGTGATGCTTGGGGTAGAGCCTCTGCCCTGTGAGTGGAGACTGGGTGAAGGAAAGGATCCTTCACCATTCCTCTTGGCCATGCTTACCAGGAATTTAGCCTCTGCAACTCATAGCTGGGGAGGGGGAATGATAAATGCTGGAGTCCTGCTCCTCCTGGTGAGATACTGAGTCCCTTGACTGGGAGCTCAAAGGAGAAGGAACCCTGTCAGGCTCAGCTGGAGAGGAGATAGGGAGGGAGTGGGTTATGGCTCAAGTGCCACAGACTCTCAGTGTTCTTACCAAGATTTAGTAGATTTTCTTAAATAAATATTTCTTCACTTGTTATATTGCCTTAGGACAATTTTGAGAAAATTTTAAATGGTTGCTTTTTAAAAAATAACTTTACCAGTTATGCTTGTTTTACTGGGAAGTGAATGCCCTTATTATCATATACTTTTTTTTTATAACTTTTTCTTTGATCCATGGCTATGTAGAGATGTGTTTCTTTTTTTTTAAATTTATTTATTATTTATTTATTATTTATTTTTGGCTGTGTTGGGTCTTCGTTTCTGTGCGAGGGCTTTCTCTAGTTGCAGCAAGCGGGGGCCACTCTTCGTCGTGATGCGCGGGCCTCTCAGTGTCGTGGCCTCTCTTGTCGCGGAGCACAGGCTCCAGACGCGCAGGCTCAGTAGTTGTGGCTCACGGGCCTAGTCGCTCCGCGGCACGTGGGATCTTCCCAGACCAGGGCCCGAACCCGTGTCCCCTGCATTGGCAGGCAGACTCTCAATCACTGCGCCACCAGGGAAGCCCCATATACCTTTTTGATGCCTGCTTTTCTCTATAATGTGAGGGAATTCTGAATTCTAAGCAAACACCTTTCACAGTTGTCAATGCTACATTTTGTCTATATGGTATCATCCCTGGACCACGTGTCCAAATAGATATTAAGGTCTTAGAGGAGAAGGACTGGCTTTAATACATTTAATCCATGACACCCTGAACAATATATGGACCCAAAAAAATCATTCAAAGAATGAATGCACAAATAAATAACTCTTTCTTCTATTTGAAAATGGCCTCCCACTCCTCAAGTCTGGGCTCTGCGCAGTGACTTCCTTCCAAAGAGTACAGTATGAGAAGGGAGAAAAGAGTAATTTTAGTGGAGAAACTTGACAAACAGTATCTGAAGCCTGTTGATCAAGGTTAACATCAATAGTGATAAGTTATATTAGTAGTGTATACTCTTGATATGATGTGATAAGAATGGCACTTGACTTCTGACTTGACCTCTGACACATTACCACAGTCTAATGATGGGGAAAACATCAGACAAATCCCAATTGAGAGCCATTCTACAAAATGCCTCACTTTCAAGGCCATCAAAAACAAGGAAGATCTGATAAATGTAATATGGTATGCTGGATGGGATCCTGGCATAGAAAAAGGACGTTAGGTAAAAACTAAGGAAATATGAACAAAGGATGGACTTTAGTTAATTGTAATATATGAATATTGGTTCACTAATTGTAACAAATGTGCCATACTAATATAAGATGTTAATTATAGGGGAAAGTAGATGTTGGGTATATGGGAACTTTCTGCACTATCTATCTTCCAGGTTTTTACCTAAAACCTAAAATCGTTCTAAAATTAAAAAATCATTGACATATATACACTACCAAACATAAAATAGATAGCTAGTGGGAAGCAGCCACATAGCACAGGGAGATCAGTTCGGTGCTTTGTGACCACCTAGAGGGGTGGGATAGGGAGGGAGACGCAAGAGGGAAGAGATATGGGAACATATGTATATGTATAACTGATTCACTTTGTTATAAAGCAGAAACTAACACACCATTGTAAAACAATTATACTCCAATAAAGATGTTAAAAAAATTATTAAAACAAAACCAAACAGACCTCTACTACAGAGAGGCAGACCTTGAGATGTTCAGAAAGAAACTCATACCAAGACTCTTTTTCTTGGGGTCCCTTGTGAGATGGGGTCCATCGAGACCCAGCAAAAAAGCTAGACAGGGCAGAATCAGAACTCTATTTTTTTTCCGCAATAGTTTCTGTCCAATGAATCTCTCCCAGAGAGAAAGCCAGATGAGTGCACAAAGCTGTCTATACAAGTATGGTTATGGCAAAATGATTTGTAAAACACTGCAACATCCTAAATGTCTACACTGTGGTGGTATCTCACTATGTTCTATAGAGCATGGATCCGGTGAAATGCTCCACATTTAAAGGGATCCATGAACAAACAGGAAATGCTGCATACCACATTCCCTTGGAGAGTCCAATACATATTGATGTAATAAGGCTCTGAGATTAGTCTTGCTGAAAAGAAACTTGTAAATTTCTGTTTGAATCAGAGTTTGAAAACTTATTTGACGATGGAACACTTTTTGTTAAATATTATTTTATTTTTTTAAGCAAATGCTACAATATCTTCACACTTTGGGGACTGCTACAGTAGGGGTGGACTATATAAATTGCAGCATGTATTTTTATTGGAATACTATACAGGAATTAGTGAAATCATGTTTTTTTGAGAATATCTAATGAGTTGGTAAAATATTCACAATTTTAGAGTGAAAACAAGATATACATTTGTATATACAATATAATCTTAATTGTTTAACTTTTTTCTATGCATGGGAAAGGACAGTAGAAAAACTATAAAGTTAATAGTTGGTTGTGTGGGACTTCCCTGGTGGCGCAGTGGTTAAGAATCCGCCTGCCAATGCAGGGGACACAGGTTTGAGCCCTGGTCCAGGAAGATCCCACATGCCATGGAGCAGCTGGGCCCATGCGCCACAACTACTGAGCCCGTGGGCCTAGAGCCCGTGCTCCGCAACAAGAGAAGCCCGCGCACCACAACGGAGAGTAGCCCCCGCTCGCCGCAACTAGAGAAAGCCTGCATGCAACAATGAAGACCCAACACAGCCAAAAATTAAATAAATAAACAAATAAATAAATAAACAAACAGATATAAGACAATCAACTGAATTCCCCACAATTCACACCTAGAAACGGCACTTTAAAAAAAAATTTTTGTTGTGGGGTTACAGGTAATTTTAAATCTCTTCTTTATAATCTTATAATTTCTCTTAACGATTTACAAGGTAAATATATTATTTAACCCCAAAAGAATACATGTCATAAACCAATATTTTGTAAGCCAAATTGTTTGTCCCTCTCATGCATTCTAAACTTATTTACCTTTTGTTATAAATAAGTATTATAATATATTTTGAAAATACCAGATTATTTAAGCTCTGGGAAGGGAATTACAGGATGTCCCAGGTGGGCTTGATTGAATTAGTGGAGCATTATAGAAGTAGAGTCTGAACAAACCAGCACCAGGCTGATGTTTTCTCTTTGGCTAATACTGGACTCTGCAATGTGAGATGGCATTCCCTTACAAATAAGTGCTGTTCCTTTAGTTCCCTTGAGAAGGCAATGAACATATCGTTCATTCCCTATGTCAAGTTGACGTCCAGAGGATAGATATTTCATCTGCCTGCTTGTGTACGAGACCAAGTTCCAGTTTCCTCCTGCCAGACTCCCACGTCCTACCTACCAGTGCAAAAATTCCTTGTCCTTACAAGGAGACCTGAAAAAGACGGGCTGGGCTGGCAGCTTTCAGTGCCTCTCTGTGCAGAAACTCTGTGGTGCTTACCCATCGTCAGTATCTGGCATGGGGCTGAGCACTATTATGTGCTCAGTAGGACTTGATGAATAAATGACCTGAAACCCATTCTCAGGTCATCAGTTTCATTCATGAAAACTGTATTCAATGAATCTGCAATGTTATGCTATGATATAATTTGTACAGAATATGATGTGACCAGGAATCAAATGCATGATGCTGGAGGATGAGGGAAGATTGGTCTTAATCCCAGGTTTGCTGCTAATTCTTTGTGTGATCTTGGACAATTACTTCCCATCACTGGGCCTTGGTTTCCCCTATGTAAAATGAGCAGTGGGCTATGAAATTGATCCCCTATTGTGTTTATAATAAAACTTAAACTCCTTTACCTGGCCCCCGGGGTCCTACATGGTCATGCCTCTGTCTCCCTCTTTGCCCTCATTCCTGCTACTTTTTCTTCCCCTTATTCTATTCCAACCATACCTCAGGACCTTTGCACTATCTCTTCCCTTTGCCTGGAAACCTGTCTCCCAAGATCTGGCTCTCTGTTTTTATACTCAGGTCCCAGCTTAAGTGTCTTCTCATAAAGGCCTTCTCTGACCACCTTATGAAACACTGCCCCACACCTTCTCCCCATCACTCTCTTTCCTATTACCTTGCTTCATTTCTCCCTGGAAATTATTTTATATTTGCCTTGTGTATTTTATTGTTAGCTTATTTATTGTTGGTCTTACCTCACTGGACTCTGAGCTCCACAAAAGTAAGAAATCTTGTTCATTTCTGCATCCCTAAGGACAAGAACAGTGTCTGGCATATAATAGGTAATTGATAGATATTTGCGGAGTGAATGAAGAACAATCTGACGTTGACTTGTTTAACAAACACCTATATAGCACTTCTGTAACTATCCGTGCTTCAAGTGCTTTACACATTTTGACTCACTTAATTTTCATAACATCCTTATGAGATAGATACTATTATTCATTCTATTTTAAAGACGAGGAAACTGAGGAGGAGAGAAGCTAAGTAACTTGCCCAAGGTTATGCTGTAGTTTACATGGATTATCTCTTTTAATCCTATCAACAACTCTACAGAGTAGATGCTATTATTACCCCCATTTTATAGACAAGGAAATAAAGTCTTAGAGAAGTTAAACAACTTGCCCAGGGTCATACAGCTGGGTAAGTGGCAAAGAAGCACCTCAAATCCACAGTATCTGACTCTAGAACTCTGCTCCCTTGTGACTGGGTGGCTGTGGCTATCACAGATCTGCCCTAACCTGCCCTTTCTGTACAAAGGTGGAAAGGTTGCAGAAGGCAGGTCTTGGGTCCATAGAGGTCGGGGAGCAGGCAAGGCTGCATTGGGGTGAAAGGCTGGTTTGGGGAGAAGCTGTGGTTGAGGGAGAGGGTGCCCTTTTGCCCAAGTCACCTGGAGTACACACTGGAGTGGGTTGGGTCTCCCTCTGAAGCTGGCTGATGTATATCCCTGCCTCACAGTGGAGACAGTTCCTTTAAGGGGCCAGGCTAATGGGACACTGCTAGGGCCAAAGGATCCTGAGTCCCAGAAGGAATTGTTGAACCACCCCAAGTCTTTCCCTGCTCCAAGCTTAACCATGACTACCCTCAGTTTGTACGTCCAGCTGGAGAAACATCATACAGGCCTAGGAAAGGTACAGGAGCTATCCAGAGGTATGACCAATGGTTGAGATTGCCAGACAGAAAGAACACTCTGGACATACTGATAAACTAGAAACAGTGACCACTCTGGAGGGACTGATAACTCCAGACATACCAAGCAGATAACTCCACCCACCAAGCAGAGCCATGGACTGGCCTGGATAGTTAGGCTAGACTCTGGCCAACCCAGGCAAGCCACACAGTCTAGACAATGTATTGTCTACCT
This sequence comes from Balaenoptera borealis, assembly GCF_965194805.1. Lineage (NCBI taxonomy): Eukaryota > Metazoa > Chordata > Mammalia > Artiodactyla > Balaenopteridae > Balaenoptera > Balaenoptera borealis. The sequence continues at coordinate 109,590,331 of NC_138881.1, forward strand.
GTTTACCTAGGATATCCTCCCCTTTCCTCTGTTGTTCTGCATAGGACCACCACACTGCACAACTCCACAAGGAGTCGTCATTCATTCCACGGTATCTGTAAATAGTGCCCCCTGAAGTTGTTACTAATGTCTCTGGTGGCTGTGGTACTGCAGTTTCAATCGTACGTCTTGCTATGGGTTCATCCAACCCAGGAGTTCCCTGCCCATGTCATCCTCAAAGCCCACAGGCCCAGCTGTGATCATTGGAAGCCTCCAGAGTGCCATTTGCTGTCTTCTTCTAGCAAGATAAAACCCTCACGTGTGGTCTCTAATATCCAGCCTGATGAGGTTTTCACAGGTCTCTTCAGCTAATATGTGTGCCAAGCATTCAGTGATCATGAGAAAACCAAGCCTGTCAATTTATAAATCTTGATACTGACATATTTCAGGGATGAGACTGTAGGCCCTTCTGACCGTTTATTTTCTTTCTGTTTTAAAAATGAATCACAGTTTCCCTATCATGTGTAATGTTTAATGTATTTCATCGATTTGAAAATTAATGTGTATGAAAGCCTTTATTAGAACTGCATGCCCTTCTGAGTCTAAGAACAGACCTTTGACAGAAAGTGCTTATACCTTTCCAACCCATCTTTTGAACCAGTTAGACTGACTGCTCCCTCAGGAGTTTGATCACTCAGAAGTTTAGTCATTGGGTTCCTTAGGGATTGTATCTTAATAGATAGAATAAGATTGTTAATTGTGTTTATAGTGAAATGTATGAATGAAAAATAAATGGAATCCTTTAACATTTTATTGATAACTATTAAGATCTGCTAGAACAGGATATAGTACGCTGGATGTGGCTGGTCATTGATAATAGCATTGCATGTGCCAGTTCTATGCTAGACTATTTTGTATACATGCTCCCTTAATTTTCCCAATGCCCCTGAAGGAATGGCTATCTCCATTTACAGATGAGGAACCCAAGAATCAGAGAAAGGAAGTGACTTCCCTAAGATCCCACAGTTGGTAAGTGGTAGAGCCAGGAGCTAAATATTTCAGATACATGTCTATTTCGTAACCTTAAAGACCACAAGACCAGACTAGAATAGACACTCAATATTTT